>NC_041739.1:52550197-53799801 GCF_004115215.2 Ornithorhynchus anatinus
ATAGTCTATAACCACACACCTTTCAGAGGAGGGCATGCATTCATTCAGTTGTATATACTGAGCATTTACTGTGTGCAGAACACTATACTAAACACTTGGGAAACTACAACAATAGACATTCCCTCCCCACAATGG
Organism: Ornithorhynchus anatinus; assembly: GCF_004115215.2. NCBI lineage: Eukaryota > Metazoa > Chordata > Mammalia > Monotremata > Ornithorhynchidae > Ornithorhynchus > Ornithorhynchus anatinus. The sequence goes on from NC_041739.1 coordinate 52,550,333, forward strand.
GTGGGGGGAGGAGAAAGACATCAATACAAATAAATTACAGGTATGAACATAAGTGATGTGTGGATGGGGCAGGGGGCGATCAAAGGGAGCAAGTCAGGGCGATGCAGAAGGGTATGGGAGAAGATTGGGGGTGCCTAGTCTGGGAAGGCGTCTTAGTGAAGGTGTGTCTTCCATAAGGCTTTGAAGAGGTGGGGGGGGGGGGAGAGAGTAACTGTCGGATATGAGGAGGGAGGGTATTTTGGCCTGAGGCAGGTCATGGGCTAGGAGCCAGCAACGGGGGTGACACAGGCGAGAGTGAGGCACAATGACGTTAGAACTAGAGGAGGAAAGTGTGCAGGCTGGACTGGAGAAGGAGAGTAGCAAGGTGAGGTAGGAGGGGGTAAAGTGGTAGAGTGCTTTAAAGTCAATGGTGAGGAGTTTTTGTTTGATACGGAGGTGGTTGGGCAACTGCTGGAATTTTTGTGAGGAGAGGGGTGACATCCTGAACGTTTCTGTAGAAAAGTGATCTGGGCAGCAGAGCGAAGCATGGACTGGAGTGGGGAGAGGCGGGAGGCTGGGAGAAAGGAGGCTGATGCAGTAATCCAGGCGGGATATGATGAGTGAATGTATTAAAGTGGTAGCAGTTTGGTTGGAGAGGAAAGGACAGATTTTAGCAATGCTGTGAAGGTGGAACCGATAGGATATAGTGATGGATTGTGGGTTGAAAGAGAGAAAGGAGTCAAGGATAATGCCAAGGTTACGGCTTGTGAGACAGTAAGAATGGTGGTGCTGTCTACAGTGATGGGAAAGTCATATGGAGGGCAGGGATTGGGTGAGAAGATAAGGAGGTCAGTTTAGGACACATTAAGCTTGAGGTGACGGGTGGACATCCAAGGAGAGATGTCCTAGAGTTAACTAGGTAAACCTCCCCACACCTTAAAATTTTGCCAGGCTATAAATGAATGCAGTTTTACTTTCCAAATTAACCACAAATGTGTTTTCAGATCACAAATTAGCCTCGAGTCAGAAATTCAGTAGCTGTATAGATGCAGACTTTTCTAAGTTATATATATATACATATATATATATACATATATATACATATGTACATATATGTATATATATATATTATTTTAAAGACCCAGGGATCATGATGCCAAGGTGAGAGAAAAATCTAACTAAGAGATGGGTTCTGCATCACTCTTTGTCAGATTAATTCTTTTGATGTGAAATTCTTAAAAAGCTTAATCTATATCAATATATCAACAGTTAAAGTTGGGAAAAGGCATCTGGGGGAAACTAGGTACGAAGAGCATAAGATCCATGAAGAAGCTTGCCCATGGCTACAATTTTCCTCAGCAATTACTAGCTCAATTCAGCCACTCTTTCTACTACTGGCTTTCATAGGATGGGGACCTTTTACATTTTGGTTTCTTGATAAACACAGATAAATTTGCCATGCTTCAACACCTTTAGAATATAAAAGCTCCTTGAGGACAGGGTCATACCTTTTAATTGTTCCACCACATTGTTCAAGTAATTTATAAGGTCAGGGTCTGTAGTTACAAGCAAGGTGAGTCCATATTTCTGCACTCGTGTGAAGGTTTCAGAAGGATATATTCCACGTTGATATAAGATACTGTTTATGCCGTATGCTGAAATGAAAGGGATATCAATTAATAAAAAGCTCCTTGAGGACAGGGTCAAACCTTTTAATTGTTGAAATAATTTCTAAGGTCAGGGTCTGTAGCAACAAGCAAGGTGAGTCCACATTTCTGTATTCGTGTAAAGGTTTTGGATGGCTATATTCCACTATATAAAATACTGTTTATGCCATATGCTGAAATGAAAGGGATATCAATGAATCGATGGTGCTGACTGTGTGCAGAGCTCTGTTCTAAGTGCTTGGGAGGATGCGGAAAAGAGTTGGTGGCCGTGTTCCCGGCTCTTAATGATCTTAAAGTCTAGAGGGGCAGTAAGTTATGAACTATTCAGGTGTGAAAAACAAAGTGGCACTGAAGGAAGACTGGTGTCCGGGCTGGGTAACCCTCTCTTCCTGTCCTTCTTGGCCCGATCCATCATGCCGAGGCCTTTCAGGGCAGCCAGGGTCCCTCGGGTACTCAAGCCAGGGCCTGGTGCCACTGACCACCACCCTCCTGCCCCCAGGCAGCGCTTTGGGGCGGGGGGGGGGGCCTCCAGGCTGCCATCCCCTCCTCCTCATTCATCAATTCAATTGTAAGTATTAAGTGCTTACTGTGTGCAGAGCACTCTACTAAGCACTTGGAAAGTATAATTTAGCAACAGAGACAATCCCTGCCCACAGTCGGCTCACAATCTAGGAGACAGACAGACATCAAAACAAGTAAACAGGCATCGATATAAATAAATAGAATTATAGGTTTATAGACATCATTAATAAAATAAATAGAATTATAAATATGTATGGATTTATACACATCATTAATAAAATAGAATTATAAATATGTATGTACACACACATTTTAAATAGAATTATAGATTTACAGACATCATTAATAAAATAAATAGAATTATAAATATGTATATGTACACACACGTTAAATAGAATTATAGATTTATACACATTAATAAGAAATAAATAGAATTATAAATATGTATACACACACACAAGTGCTGTGGGGCGGGGAGGTGGGGTAAAGCAGAGGGAGCGAGTGGGGTCGATGGGGAGGGGGAACCGAGGAAAAGGGGAGCTTAGCCCGGGAAGGCCTTCTTCATTCCTTCACTCAATTGTATTTATTGAGCGCTTCCTGTGTGCAGAGCACTGTACTGAACGCTTGGAATGGCAGATAGAGACCATCCCTGCCCAACAACGGGCTCACAGTCTAAAAGGGGGAGACAGAACAGCCAAAGAAAACAAGCAGGTCCTCCTCCTCCAGGAGGAGCAGGTCCTGGCCGGGGGGGGCCTGGCCAGTGCTGACCACCACCCTCCTGCTACTGGGCAGCAGTTTGGGGGCGAGGGGACCTCCAGGCCGCCATCCCCTCCTCCATTCATTCAATTGTATTTATTGAGCACCTAGTATGTGCAGAGCACTGTACTGAGCACTTGGAATGGACCATTCGGCAGCAGATAGGGACCATCCCTGCCCAACAACGGGCTCTCAGTCTAAAAGGGGGAGACAGGACAGCAAAAGAAAACAAGTAATAATTACAGTATTTGTTAAGCGCTTATTATGTGCACAGCACTGTTCTAAGCGCTGGGGTAGATACAGGGTGATCAGATTGTCCCAGGTGGGGCTCACATTTTTTAATCCCCATTTTTACAGATGACGTAACTGAGGCACAGAGAAGTTAAGTGACTTGCCCAAGGTCACAGAGCAGACAAGTGGCGGAGCCGGGATTAGAACCCACGACCTGTGGCTCCCAAGCCCAGCCTTTTCCGCTAAGCCACGCCGCTTCTCTAAGTAGACGGGTCCTCCTCCTCCAGGAGGAGCAGGTCCTGGGCCAAGGAGGGCGGCCTGGCCAGTGCTGACCACCACCCTCCTGCCCCTGGGCAGCGCTTTGGGGGAGGCCTCTAGGCCGCCATCCCTTCCTCCTCCATTCAATCGTATTTATTGAGCGTCTAGTATGTGCAGAGCACTGTACTGAGCGCTTGGAATGGACCATTCCGCACCAAATAGGGACCATCCCTGCCCAAAGACGGGCTCACAGTCTAAACAGGGGAGACAGCAAAGCAAAACAGAACAAAACAAGACAAATAGTGTGGCGTAGATATCATCAAGATCAATAAAATCATAGAGATATATGCATCATTAAAATAGAGCAATAAATAATATATAGAAATATGCACAGTGCCGAGGGGAAGGGGGAGGACCAGAGGGAAAGGGGGGTGCTCAGCCTGGGAAGGCCTCTTGGAGGAGGTGAGCTCCAGCCTGCTTTCCTGCTCCCCGCAGGATGCAGGGAGAGGAAAAAGAGGGGAGGTGTGCGAGCCCGGAGCTCGGCTCACTCACAGAAGAACTCGGCGACGATCTCGGCGCTGCCTCGCAAGGTGATGCCCTGATCCCGGGTGAGCTGCAGCGCCATGGCCCAGGCCTCAAAGAGGAGCGGAGCGGCCACCCTCCCGCCACTCTTTTCAAATCGAGCCCCGCGCATGCGCGGGGCCCGGCTTGGGCTCCCTCCTCCTCCCGTCCTCGTCCCCGCCCTCCGCGCATGCGCACGACGCCGTCCGACGCCGCCTGACGCGATCTCCGCCCGGAGTGCCCCGCCCAGCTTGAGGCGACTGCGCGTGCGCGCCGGGGGGGGGGGGGTGGAGTGGGGAGAGACTGGCGTGAAGAAAGGGCGGGAAACTCTCCCGGAAACCATGGCCGCCGCCATGCTCAACAGCCAAAAAAAAAAAAATAAAAAAATGTTGGTATTTGTTAAGCGCTTACTATGTGCCATTCATTCATTTCATTCATTCAATAATAATAATAATGTTGGTATTTGTTAAGCGCTTACTATGTGCCATTCGTTCATTCATTCATTTCATTCATTCAATAATAATAATAATGTTGGTATTTGTTAAGCGTTTATTATGTGCAGAGCACTGTTCTAAGCGCTGGGGGAGATACAGAGTCATCAGGTTGTCCCATGTGAGGCTCCCAGTTAATCCCCATTTTACAGATGAGGTAACTGAGGCACAGAGAAGTGAAGTGACTTGCCCACGGTCACACAGTTGACAAGTGGCAGAGCTGGGAGTCGAACCCATGACCTCTGACTCTGAAGCCCAGTCTCTTTCCACTGAGCCACGCTGCTTCTTCACTTTAAAGAGCAGCATCATGGCAAAGCCTCCTCTGCCTCTCATCCCCTAAATGTAGATTTAGGGGTCGACTGTGTAGAGTCATTCATTCATTCATTCAATAGTATTTATTGAGCGCTTACTATGTGCAGAGCACTGTACTAAGCGCTTGGAATGGACAGTTTGGCCACAGATAGAGACTATCCCTGCCCAGTGCCGGGCTCTTCATTCATTCATTAGCATTTATTGAGCGCTTACTATGTGCAGAGCACTGTACTAAGCGCTTGGAATGTAGGGAAGCAGTGTAGCTTAGTGGAAAGCGCCTGGGCTTGGGAGTCAGAAGTCATCAGTTTGAATCCCAGCTCTGCCACTCAGCAGCTGTGTGACTGTGGGAAAGTCACTTAACTTTTCTGTGCCTCAGGAACCTCCTCTGTAAAATAGGAATTAAGACTGTGAGCCTCACGTGGGACAACTTGATAACCTTGTATCTACCCCAGTGCTTAGAACAATGCTTGGCACATAGCGCTTAACAAATACAATCATTATTATTTATAAGCTTTAAAGCACTCATTCAGCTTGCTCCTTCCATCTTACCTCTGATTTTCTACTGCAACCCAGCTCGCACTCTTAACTCCTCTAATGCCAATGTACTGACTGTACCTCGATCTCATCTAACCACTCACCCATGTCCTGCCACTGACCTGGAACTCCCTCCCCCTTAATGTAGGACAGACCACCACTTTCCCCACCTTCAAAGCCTTATTAAAATAAATTTTCCTCCTAGAGGCCTTCCCTAAATCCTTATTTCCCCTAATCCATCTCCTTCTGGATCACCTATGCACTCAGATCTGTACCCTTTTAAGCGCTTGATAGAACAGTGCTTGGCACATAGTAAGCTCTTAACAAATACCATCATTATTATTCACCCCACCCTCAACGTCACAGCACTTATGTACATATCTGTAATTTATTTTGATGTGTGTATTTCCACCCCCTTCCCCCCAACCCCCCTTTACTGTAAACTCCTTTTGAGCCGGTATCGTGTCTACCAACTATATTATATTTTACTCTCCCAAGTGCTTAGTACAGTGCTCTGTCTATAGTAGGTGATCAGTAAATACCAAATATTGATTGTTCCTTGCCCAGTGACTAGCCAAAATGGCAATGAGTTGTCAGGAGTTTCTATAAATAACTAGAATAGTAAATGATAATAATTGTGGCATTGGTCCACTGGTTACTATGTAGCGGTGGTAGATACAATATACTCAGTTCAGAAACAGTTGCTGCCCCAAATGGGGCTCATAGTCACAGTGCTTAACAAACATTAAGTAATGTTATTACAGTTATTAAAATAAATTCGGGGAAATAGCAGCACTTTGAAAATTTTAACTTTCTGATATGTACAGTAATGCTCAATTTTTATTAATAATTATGTTAGTAAGTACTTGTTCTGTGCTGAATCTTGGAGTAGATATTAGATAATCATAGAAACAGCGTGGCTCAGTGGAAAGAGCACGGGCTTGGGAGTCAGAGATCATGAGTTCAAATCCCGGCTCTGCCACTTGGCAGCTGTGTGACTGTGGGCAAGTTACTTAACTTCTCTATGCCTCAGTTACCTCATCTGTAAAATGGGGATTAAGACTGAGAACCTCATGTGGGACAACCTGATTACCCTGTATACCCCAGCACTTAGAACAGTGCTCTGCACATAGTAAGTGCTTAACAAATACCAACATTATTATACTGGACACAGCTCCTTTCCTGCATGTGACTCATAGTTATGCATATATCTGTAATTTATTCATTTATTTATCTGAATATATTTATTTATATTAATGTCTGTCTCCCCCTCTAGACTGTGAGCTAGTTGTGGGCAGGGAATGTATGAGTTTGTTGTTACATTGTACTCTCCTAAGTACTTAGTACAATGCTTTGCACACAGTAAGTGCTTAATAAATACAATAGAATGAATGAACCGATGCGTTATCAGAGGCACTCCCCGGTTCTGTAAAGCAGGCATTGTGTTTTCCTGCTAGATCAGAAGTCCCCTGAAGGCAGGGATCATGTCTCTGAAATCTATTGTACTTTAATAAAGCCTTATTTAGTACATTACTCTACCAGTAGCAAATACGCAAATACAACTGATGAATGGCTGACAGACCCCATGCTAAGGAAATGGGGTTTTTTAGTATGTCTTAAGGGAGCCACCCTCACACACATAGACATTTCTTCTAACATCATTTTGCATTGCATTCAAGTAGATTTGTGTTGTTGGCAGACCTTTACAGTGTTTACCCAAAATGCATAAGAAAACACAATATGAAGAAACCGGGTGCATTTCTAGAAGGATAACTGGAAAAGTCTTGATATAATTGACCTAAGGTTTTACTCTGTTGTATTGTCCTCTCCTAAGCCCTGCACATGGTAAGCACTCAATAAATACCATTGATTAATTGATAGTAGTAATAATATTTATGGGGAGAGATTGTGTCTATCAACTCTGTTGCACTGTACTAGTAATAGTAGTAATTAAATTAATAATTGTGGTATTTGTGGTACCGACTCTGCCAGTGGGGTAGATAGAAGGTAATCAGGTTGGACACAGTCCCTTTCCCACATAGGGCTCACAGTCTTAATCCCCATTTTCCATCTGAGGCAACTCAGGCCCAGAGAAGTGAAGCAACTTGACCAAGGTTACACAGCAGACATGGCAAAGCTGATATTAGAACCCACGTCCTTCTGACTCCCAGACCACTAAACCACACTGCTTCTCCCACGTTCTTACTATAGTGCTCTGCAGAGTAAGCAGTTAATAAATACCATTGATTGATTGATTATTAAGCACTGTGTGCAGGCCACTGTACTAATCTCAGGGAAGGAATACACATGTGGGAATTAGACAGCATCTCCAGATCTCAGGGGGCTCACAGTCCAAGAGCTTTTGAGTACTGACAAACACAGGTCTCCCTTACTTTTTAGAGTTCCTTTGGCATGAACTCAGACTTAATTCCCCCGTCCCTAAATATTTTCTTTAGGGATGGTTGAAAGACACAGGTTTTGGTCTTGGCTTAGAAGGATTCAGGTAGACTCGACTCAAGTTTCAAATGGCTTAAAAGAACTGTTCAAACTCACTCTGTTGGGAGGATTCAGTCCAGGATTCAGGAGATACAGCCGAGCTGAATCCTCCCTAATCCCTCCAGGCCAAGGCCAAACTGACTGTTTATAACTTTACTTCTCCCACTGAGGGCAGAGGGATACCAAGTACTACCGGTTCTCCCTGGAGCAGGGCCTGAATAGGCCCCAAGAGTACGTGGCCTAAACGTTTTACGTGAACACTTAAAACCTGACTCAAATCTCCAATTCCTACCCTAAGAGGTGCCTGAACAAATGCAGTTGTGGGCTCAACTTGGCTTCCTAAGCCTCGTAGATATGTGCATATCGATAAATCATACTTATTGAGAGCTTACTGTGTGAGAACACTGTACTAAGCATTTGAGAGAGGACAACATAACTGTTGAAATTTCCTGCCCTCAGGAGCTTACAGTTGAGACGGGGAGACATGTTAGTATAAATAAATTATAGATATGTTTATAAGTGCTGTGGGGCTGAAGGAAGGGTGAATAAAGCATGCAAATCTATGGGTAAGGATGCTTAGAAAAGGAGTGGGAGAAGAGGAAATGAGAGCTTAATGGGGAAGGCCTCTTGGAGGAGATGTGCTTTTAATGGTTTTGAAGGTGGCAAGAGTGATCATCTGGTGGATGTGAAGAGGGAGGGTGATGGAGGCCAGAGGCAGGATGTGGGTGAGAGGTCGGTGGCAACACATACCTCCCCTGCCATATATTTGTACATATATACACACACACAAATACACACTCATACACATATTTTCATAGATGAATAATAATAATAACGATGGTATTTAAGTGTTTATTACATGTCAAGAGCTTGGGTAGATATAAGATAATCAGGTTGGACACATTCTCTATCCCATGTCGGGCTCACAGTCTTAATCTCCATTTTACAGATGAGGTAACTGAGGCACAGAGAAGCGAAGCGACTTGCCTTAGGTCACACAGCAGACAAGTGGTAGAGCCAGAATTAAGAACCCAGATCCTTCTGACTCCCAGGTCCATGCTCCCAACATATAAATCTATCCTGTTTTTAAAGACAGTGCTACTGATGGTAAAATCGTGTGTGTGTGTCTGTCAGAGAAAATGTGTGGCTGAAGAGACTGATGTGTGACCAACATGCTGCTACATTGCCTGCATTTAAAAATAGTCATGGATTCTATTAGGCTCAGGCCTCTGGTAACTAGGTTTGAGTGTGGTGAAGCAGGCAGCGTGTAGGACACCTTTTCTAATTAATTCATTCGGTTATATTTATTGAACACTTACTAATGTGCAGAGCATTGTACTAAGCTCTTGGGAAAGTAAAATATGATAATAAACAGTGACATTCCCTGCCCACAGCGAGCTCACAATCTGGAGTGGGGGAGACACATCAATACAAGTAAACCAAGTTACAGAAGCAGCATGGCTCAGTGGAAAAAGCCCGGGCTTGCAAGTCAGAGGTCATGGGTTCAAATCCAGCCTCTGACACTTGTCAGCTGTGTGACCGAGGGCAAGTCACTTAACTTCTCTGTGCCTCAGTTACCTCATCTGTAAAATGGGAATTAAGACTGTGAGCCTCATGTGGGACAACCTGATGACTCTGTATCTACCCCGGTGCTTAGAACAGTGCTTTGCACATAGTAAGCGCTTAACAAATACCAACATTATTATTACCTAAGTGCTTTGGGGTTGGGAGAGGGGATGAGCAAAGGGATAAATAAAATAACAGATATGAACACAAGTGATTTGGGGCTGGGAGGGAGAAGAGCAAATGAAGCAAATCAGGGTGATGCAGAAGGGAATGGGAGATGAGGAAAAACAGGGCTTGGTCTGGGAAGGCCTCTCAGAGGAGATGGACCTTCAATAAGGCTTTGAAGCGGGGGAGAATGGTTGTCCGTTGGATTAGGGCAGGGAGGACGTTCCCGGCCAGAGGTAGGACATGGTCCAGGGGTCAGTGGCAAGACAGGCGAGATGGAGGCCCTTTGAGAAGGTCAGCCCTAGAGGAACGAAGTGTGAGGCCTGGGTTGTAGAAGGAGCGAGGCAAGGTGAGGTAATAATAATGTTGGTAGCTGTTAAGCGCTTACTATGTGCAGAGCACTGTTCTAAGTGCTGGGGTAGATACAGGGTCATCAGGTTGTCCCACGTGAGGCTCACAGTCTTCATCCCTATTTTACAGATGAGGTCACTAAGGCACAGGGAAGTTAAGTGACTTGCCACAGTCATAGAGCTGATAAGTGGCAGAGCTGGGATTCGAACCCATGACCTCTGACTCCCAAGTCCACGCTCTTTCCACTGAGCCACGCTGAGAGCATCCAAGATGAGCAATGTATTCCTCAGTAGGGGCACTCAGACCCCCGGAGTGGCCCTGAGGACCACTGCTGACACAGCAGTGATCAACAACCAGTACCTTTAGTCGCCTGTTTGCAGAGGACTTATATTTAGGGTAAGGAAGATGCGGCATCCCACCATCAGTGTAGGCTGTGATTGGCTCAAGGTTCCAGAAGCTCAGAAGTGCTCCATCTTTGCTGGACACAGGTGAGCGCAATTAATCCCAGAGGGGTCTCGAAACCCCCTCCCACCATATTTCAATGTAAAACCGAACTCGCTGTACCTCTTGGGTGGGGAGGGAGGGCTTTTGCCTTTTTTTAGGAGGGAACTCCACTGGAATGGGATCATCCTTTCAAAGAAATTGGATTGGGGACAAGAATTCCGGATTGCCAGAAGGTGGCACTGCCTCCCTGGAAAAACTGCATCTTTTACATTTTAAGGAGCATACTTTGCATCCTCATCCTGAATTGAAGAGATCTGTTTACATTGAAAAAAAATCATCCGAAGGGTCAGGAATTATGGAGACTGCCAAAATTGGATTTTTTTTTTGCCTCTGGAAATATTTGATCATTGGAAAGGCTGCCACAGTTTGGACCAAAGGAGTAGTGCTTGGGTTGGAGAATAATAATAATAATGATGGTATTTGTTAGGCCCTTACTGTGTGCCAAGTACTGTTCTAAGCGCTGGGATAATAATAATAATGGTGGTATTTGTTAAGCGCTTACTATGTGCAGAGCACTGTTCTAAGTGCTGGGGGGATACAAGGTGATCAGGTTGTCCCATGTGGGGCTCACAGTTTTAATCCCCATTTTACAGATGAGGTAACTGAGGCACAGAGAAGTTAAGTGACTGGCCCAAAGTCACACAGGTGGCAAGCAGTGGAACTGGGATTTGAACCCATGACCTCTGACTTCCAAGCCCGGGCTCTTTCCATTGAGCCACTGCTTCTAAATAGATACAAGGGATAGATACAAGGTAATCAGGTTGTCCCATGGGGGGCTCACAGGCTCAATCCCTATTTTACAGATGAGGTAACTGAGGCATAGAGAAGTTAAGTGATTTGCCCAAGGTCTTACAGCAGATAAGTGGTAGAGTTAGGATTAGAACCTATGACCTCTGACTCAAGCCCATGCTCTTGCCTCTAGGCCATGCTGCTTCTTATCAGAGAAGATCATCAGGGCAGTCTCTTTGATCAATCAATCAGTCAGTCAATCAGTGAACCACTCATTTGTTCATATGCCTCTCTATTCTTTATTTCAGAGCTTAGAACAGTACTTGGCACATAGCACTTAACAAATACCATTATTATTATTATTATTATTACTATCATTATTCTCAGTGAGTCTATTGTCTGGTCCTTGTCTATAATTTATTGCTAGGTGTCCTCCTTCACTAAGGTTAAGAGTCCCCTGTGGGACAGATATGATCTGAATGTGCTTATTTTGTAATCACTTTAGTGCTTTAGGGTGCTCAGTAGTTGGCCCTGCCACCTCTAATATGGCTAATACTGCATGGTCTGTAAACCTGAGCAGGTCTTGTTCAATCCTGAGAGCAGCCTACAGTTGTATCAGGGGGAGAGACATGGTCCCCCTATAGTATGCAGTGGAATTTCCCCACCTGCTCTTTTCTGGACAGTTTGTGGATTACCTCTGCTGGACTCTCCTGCCTCTACTGTACTCTTCCGGGCATGGAGCAGAGTGCTCTGCGCACAGTGATACTCCAAATATATCATTGATTGAGGAAGTTGTACAAGAATAAGCGGGCACTGCTATCTTTGGATTGGACCTCTCCCAGTAGCTGCCGTCTCTGCCACTACAAAGGACAGTTACATGTCCCAGGCTCTGGGAGATTAGCCTGGTTGTTACCCAGTAGCCCAGGCTGAGAGGGGGCTAAACCTAGTCCACCTGGCTTGCACAGCCCCTTCAACTAAACATCTGTCTTCTCCCACTCTCTTCTCCCCCACTGCTTCCCCCAGTTGCCTCTCCTGCATCATTTTTGGCTCCATGTAACGCACAGTTACTCCCACTTCTGCTCTAGCCTAGTGCCCTTTGGTAGCCTCGAAGCAATATAGCATAGTGGATAGGGCACGGGCCTGGGAGTCAGAAGGGTGTGGGTTCAAAGCCCGGCTCCACCACCGTGTGAAGTTGGGGAAGTCACTTTACTTATCTTCTCTCATCTGTAAAACGGGGATTGAAACTGTGAGCCCCTCTTGGGATGGGGATTGTGTTCAACCTGATTTGCTTGTATCTACACCAGTGCTTAGTACAGTGCCTGGCACATAGTAAGCATTTGAAAAATACCAAAATTATTATTATTATTAATAATTGCTTGTGTTGTTGATTCTGAAAGGCAGTTTGGAGGCCAGCAAGGAGGCTAATGGGCTTCTGGAAGAGGCCAACAAACCAAAGTGTTCCACTTCAACAGCTTTTAGTTCTTCTGGGCTAAATAGTTACAGAATATACTCAAAGCAATTCCCTCTTTGTTAGGAACCAATTTCAATAAGGTCACTATTAAACATGTGGATTATGAACTTCTGTTTTTCCAAAATAGACTTTTTTCCCAATTGTCCCAAGCAGACTTGAACAATGTCTGTCTTCATGTTGAACTGTTTTCTTTTTAAATATTTTTCAACAAGGACACTGTGGAAAACCTAAAAGCAAAATCAGAGTCCTTCTACCTTCTACCATCGATTGGAGCTCTCATTTCCCCTGTCACCTTCCCCTTTTTGTCACCCATTCAAGTGGCCGTGTAGCCCCTAAGTAATTTGATACCCACCCCACAGCACATCCATACCTATCCTTATTCTCTAGTCCCCCTATCTGTAATTTATTTCAGTGTCTGACACCCTTTGTAAAATGTAAATTCCTTGTGGTCAGGGATGGTAACTACCAACTCTATTGTATTGTACTTTCCCAGGGGTTTAGAACAGTTCTCTGCCTACAGTAAGTGCTCAGTCAGCATCTTTGATTTAATTAATTGAAGCATCTTTCTACTGAGCTTCATGAACTGTGCTAAATTCTATCCACAAAGAAATGATTGGGGGAATTTGGCTACTGAAATTTTATCAGTAAACTACAGTTTAATAAGTTTAATGGCCATTACCCTATCTCGACAATAATGACAGTAATATTTGTATCATTCTAAAGCAAGTTTAAAGTATAACAATTATGACCCGAGTTGCTAGTTAAGGGGGAAATCACAATGGAGCCTGGAAAGCAAAATATTGGGTAAACTGGCTCATTTTCAACCCGAAAGTGTTGCTCTGCTGCATGAAGTCCTGTTATAATGGGGAATGGATCCTATATACTCAATTAATCAATGATCTTTTCTTAGATCAACCACAACAGAACACCCAGAAGGTGGTAATTTGAAAGGTGGGGACTAAGCATGTTCACAATTGATCAGAGGAGCTTTTTGATTTGTAGCTTTCTTTTTATACATTAAACAAAATAAGAATGGGTGACTCTGCAACCAGTTAGGCTTGACAACTCAGTATATTTCAAATTAGCGTTAAATCCAAAACAGCTCAGAACTTTTCAAAAGTATGCCAGAAGTGGAAACTGTCAAGACATAGCCTCTGTGAAGATTTGGGAAATGCTGGTTGCTATTAAATCCAGCAAAAATACATTTCCTGTGTTAAATATGTATTTTAGAATCATTTATTAACTTTAGGCCAGACATTTTATGCACATACTAGTTATTTTCTGGTTCCATTTCAGTTGGTTGCTTCTGAATCTATTGGATATAGGACTGAAATTTGTATCATGATGTAACAGAAGACATGGGTAAATTCCTATTAAAACTGAATTTTATTTCACTGTTAAATGAAGTAAAAGTGGGTGTGCAGGCATTTGCATGAACAGAATCACTAAAGAAATATATAGCAAGGCTTTGTGGAAAAAAGGTTTAACATGCGTTTGGGTGGATGGTTTGGCAAAAGGTATGCTTTTTGGTAAAGTTCAGTGCACAAACCATTGTAAATAAAAGCCCCAAATTTGGGTTTCATCTCAGATTATATGACATCTTTGGGAAGGAAATGCATTCTGGGTAGTGTCCTGAAAATACAAACAAAAGGTGCCCTATTTTGTTTAGATTTGCTCTGGTCTCTTATGCTAAACAATCTGGCAGTTTAAACTGGAACAGGTTTCCTTTGCTTGTCCTAATTTTGTACCCTGAGGTTAGAGCTCATCAGAACAGTGCAGCTGTCAAGTTTTATTTATCGAAGTATTGATCAGTCAGCTCTATAAATTCACTTTTTCTACTTAGTACCTCAGTGTCTTCATCCACCAAGAATACATCTGCCATACATATTTTAAAGGAATATTTTGAGTTTCTCAAGTGAAGGATGCTATGTTGATTCTGATTCTGATCCTTTAAGGAGACTTGCTTCTTTCTGTGGTTGTTAGGAATTTATACACCAATGTTCTTGTTAACAACTTTATATTTTAATTGTCTGATGACATATATTCTGAGAGTCTACATTAGTTCCATATGCAAAATACACCCGATATTTTGTTTCTCAACACAGCCGTCCTTTGCTATAAATCTGAATCATAGCTCTGCCAAGCCATGGGTTAACTGTGTCTCTCAACGGTTATCATTTCCTTAAATTTCAAATTTGCAGTTAGCTTACCAGCAGAGTCTACTATAATCATGATTTATACTGGTATTGGTCCTGCAGGCTTGGAAGCAGCTGTGCTTGTTACCACCTCTCCCTACTCAGAGATGGGAGGCTTTTTGCCACTGATCTTATCCAATGCACAGCCAATAAATACAGTGCCATTACCCACCAGGATAATGAGAAGAGATTAAGCAAATGAGCTTTCAGGATCCTTCAGGGACTCCATGCACCTAGAAAGAAGGGAGCAGGAGTTAGGTAAGGAAGAAGGAAATTAAAAACTAGAAATATTGGCACATTTTATTTAAAAAAAAACCTCAAGTGGCAGGGAATGAAAGAAATAAGGGGAGACAGATTTGGGGAGATGAGGAGTGAGAAGGGGTAGGAAAGAAGGGAAGAGAGAAAGGGAGAGGAACACTCCCTCAAATGTCTCAAACTGTGGCTAGTTAGGAAAGACACTTTTTTTCACTGTTTTTAGAAGATTACCCTCTGTCATTAATCCTTTGTGCTTTCTAAAATTGCTAAATGAGAGTGAGATAACCCCTCAACCCAGAAGTTTGCCTTAGGAGGTGGTTCGATTTCAGAAGATTAGACCTCATAGAAATTGATATGCAAAGAACTAAATATATTATGAACATGTTGGCAGAACACATGCCCTGGCTGAAGAAATCCTTTTCTGTTTCTCTTAAGTAATAATAATAATTATGGTGTTTGTTATGTGCTCAGTATGTGCCAAGGAATGTTCTAAAGTAGATACAAGATAATCAGGTAGAACACAGTCCCTGTTGTGTAGGAAGAACAGGTATTTACTCACCATTTTACACATGTGAAAACTGAGACCCAGAAGAAGTTAAGTTACTTGCCCAAGGTCACACAGCAGGCAAGTGCATAATTGGCAGTAAAACTTAGATCTTCTGAATCCCAGGCCTGTGCTTGTCCCACTAGGCTATGCTGTTTATTTGAGAATTATGGAGATGGGTATATCCCAAAGCTTTTTTTTTTCTTTTTCTTTTGCCTAGTTAGAACTGGGTGAGATTCTTTGAAAACACAGTTAGTTTGTGCTTCCTCTCTATCTCAGACCCATATTCCAATATTTAAAGAGGTAGCTCACTGTGGACAGGGGATGTGTCTGTTATATTGTTGAGGTGTACTCTCCCAAGTGTAGTGGTCTACATACAATAAGCTCTCAATAAATTTGATTTACTGATTGATTAAAATCATAGCAGGAAACAAAGGACACCCTGATAGCTTCCTGAATATGTTCATTCAGTCATTCCTTCAATTGTATTTATTAAGCACTTAGATTAAGTGCTTACAGTTTCAAATAGTATACTAAGAGCTTGGGAAAGTACAATACAGCAATAAAGAGTGACAATCCCTTCCCACAATGAGCTCACAGTCTGGGGTTGGGGGGAGGTAGACATCAATACAAATAAACAAGCAAAAATATAAATAAATATGTCTGAGATGAGTGCCAGAAACTGAGTTTTTCCTCACTGCCTCCAATTTTCAGCCCTTTCCTCTGCTCTGCAAACCTAATTGATCCTGTGCCATTTGCTTCATTGTTTATGAGATGATACCGAAGTATTTGTTCTCAATGACTCAGTGTGTTCTCAGCTCACTGGGCTAGAAACTTGTGTGTGTTGCGGTCTGCTCAAGGGTTCCGATAACTTGCAAAAAGCGGTACCTGGTCGGATTGGATTAGGTCAACTGGTCTCTCAAGCCCTGATCCCTAACCCTCCCCCCTCCTTTATTGCTGGGGTTCGGTGGAAGGGAAGACCAGCTGAATGTAAGAAATAATCTGCGACATACCTAATTGTTCCCTGAACATTCCCAAAGCCCACTGGGAAACTGTGAAAACTCGCCATGGAATGGAGTTCAGGGCAACTTCTTGTTTAGCCTTGGTTTACTTCCTGTCCAGTGTGCCATTTGGATGGTATGGCCCTGTACTACTCTGGTACCACACTGGTGTTAGGGTGAGCAGGGCTCTGTACTGAAGGATACCTGTCTGGTGATGTTTTATCATCCAGCCACTGGGGAGCACCAAATGCCTGACCATTTGTGACTTTCCATATAGTAATAGTGTCTTTGATCCTTCTGAAAATTCTTGTCAGTTAATGCTCTGCTATTCCCCTTATTTAATAATTCTTGAAGTTTTTTCTCAAATGTTGTAACAGTAAGGCTATATCATTCTGAAACCCAGAGCCTTCCCTGGCAGGATGCCTGGAATATTGCAGGCTCATGACATCTGAGACCAAGAGAGGCATGGAGGTTTCACAGGGACCAAAACTTTGGGGAGATTTGGGGGTCAAATCCATGTCAAATGCCCAAAGGTGATTTTCATTTACTAGTTAATTCGTTCAGTCAGTCATATTGATTGAGAGTTTACTGTGTGCAAAGCACTGTACTAAGCGCTTGAGAGAATACAGTACAACAAGAAACAGGCACATTTCCTGCCTACAACTTTAATGCGTTACAGTTTGCATTTTCAGCCTAAGTAGGTCTCAGCATTGATTGTCATGCTGTAGTAATGGAGCAGTAATTTATTTAGCGCCTTGTCCCAAACCCAGTCCCAAGTGCTGGTCCCAAGGTCCCATTCCCCCCAAGACAGGGGCAGTTAGACAGTTAGAAACCTGAAATATATTTCTAGGTGATGCATAGACAGTGGCAACACTTAGAAAACAAGAATCGAAACAATGGGAATTAGAAACATAGATGAAGGAATAAGTCTTTGGAGGGGCCTTCTGATGCTCTTCCCCACTCCAGGCACAGTCTTTCTGCTGCAACTCCCTAATGTTTTGACATTGGGCTTCCAGGTTTGAGAAGCAGCTTGGCTGAGTGGAAAGAGCATGGGCTTGGGAGTCAGAGGTTGTGGGTTCTATTCCCGGCTCCACCACTTATCAGCTGTGTGACTTTGGGCAAGTCACCTAACTTCTCTGGGCCTCACTTATTTCATCTGTCAAATGCGGATTATGACTGTCAGCTCCACATGGGACAACCTGATTACCTTGTATCTACTCCAGCGTTTATAACAGTGTTTGACACATAGTGAGTGCTTAACAAATGCCACCATTATTATTATTATCACCAGGGTGGAGTGTGGGTTCCCATGGTGACTGGCAGCACTCCTTTCATTCCATCTTATAAGGGCCACCATGTTGGTAACTCAGAATTTCCGCTTTTTGTGCCTCACCTTCCTTGGGTAGGAACTTGAAACAATTAATTATTTTACCTCGACAGCAAATGACAAGACAGAACCTCATTATTACCTATTTTTCTTAACTATTAACCTTTTCACCTTTATCCAAAAGGATTTAGTGAATGGTTCCTGGGTATGAGGAGGTTGGGAGTACATGTAAGAAGTAAAATACACAGTCCCTCCCCTCTGGGAGCTGCATTTAATGGCAATTAATTTGCAATATCATGCATTTCATTTTCTTGCATGTTTATTTTCTAAAGACAAGTCCTTTAAAATTTATTTCATTGGATTTTTTATGTTGGTAAATTTGGTGTATATTAAAATAAAGTGTGATAATGATATGTACCAGTATGGACATCTTCACCCTGCTCTATAAGGCACATTAACCTTTTCTCAAAATAGTGTTACAATGTAATTATGTCTGTCTCTTTGCTATTTGATAATAGTAATAATAATAATAATGATATTTGCTTAGTGCATACTATGTATCAAGCACTGTTCTAAGAACAGGGGTAGATTCAAGCTAAACAGATTGGATGGTCCCTGTCCACATTGGGCTCACAGTCTTAATCCCTATTTTACAGATGAGATAACTGAGGCACAGAGATAAAGTGATTTGCCCAAAGACTCACTGCAGACAAGTGGCAGAATTGGGATTAGAACCCAGGTCCTTTGGACTCACAGGCCGGTGCTGTATTCACTAGGCCATGCTGCTTCCCCAAGTTTTCTGATTGCTTCTTCCCTTGGGCTTTTTTAAACTTATTGATGCTTTGTGCCACAGGAACCCCTTGAAGTGTGAGAGCTGCATTTGAATGAAAAAAACAAACAGGTTTAGAGGAGTTAGCTGGTTATTTAAAATGCACAGCTACATGATCCACACTTGTTTTAAATTCATTTGAAACCTCTAAAAGAAGCAGAGTGTGCTACCTACTCCTTTGGGTAGCCAGTTTGAGAAAATGTTTTCCTCCTTTATTTTAGTGGGGAAGGAAGTGGTGGATTCTGACCCTTTAGAAATAAATTCTTATGTAGAATTGTCAAATAGTTTTCTTGGCTTTTTTTTTTGGCGATGAAGTCACTCGATGGTGAGCAAGCCAGCCATTTTGTGTGTAGAAATTTTGAGGAATGTACGTTTAAACCAGGCAAAACAATAAGTGACAGGATTAACTTTGTCCTCCTTTTTGATCTGCCTCAGCATTACAATAAAACACTCAGCTCTCTATACCTTCTGCCCCAACACCCCTGCTTTAGTGAACTCCTCCTCCACTATCGTTCAGTAAAGGAGGACAATCAAACACTGTTTTATCAGGGGAATCAAGCAAGGGTGAAAAATGAATAGAAAAGACCCCTCCACAGGACAATGGGACCCAATTTGAAGTTTCGATTTCCTAGAATAATATTTTTCTTACCTGATGAAAAGCTACTCTAATTTTAGGACCGAGCAGTGGTAGCTAACTTTCTAAATAAGTTTCCTAGTGTGATTTACGTTCTCTAAAAAGGTGCAAATAAAGAACTTTATCTGAATCACCATTTTCAAGCATAGCAGTTTAAGTGAAAACAAAGAGGGAGAAGGAAAAAGGGAGAGGGTCATGAATCTGTGTCTGCTTGGAGGAAGAGGGCAGTACTTTTGGGGAGTGCAATTTATTCGAGCATCTGGGTCTTTTGTCATGTTTTGGATGGATGACCTGAGTCTGATATATTTCTGAATAGCGTTAACAAAGGTCTGGTTGTCAAAGGCTAAGATGAAAAATTCAATTAGCCACAGCAGTGAGGTGATGTCTGTGGGGCTGAAAACATTGATACCTAAATGGCAGAGCCACAGTGAAATGACACAACCAGAAACACATCAGGAAACTTTTGGAGAAAAGGCAATATCCTTTTGTCTGACTATTAGGCCTCTGATATTAAGATCATCTCAATGATGCAGCTTGGTACCGGCAGCTGAGCATTCTCATTTTTTCTACTTTTAATTGATCTTTTTCATCTCTAATCTGTAAAACAAGAATATGAAATTAGTTGTTATAGAGAAGTAATTGATACTCTGATGCTGAAAAGCATGAAAATGTTAACTAGTGTGCAATTGTTAATGAAGCAAAATAGCTTGAGCAATGTCGTATTCCCATAGCCAGTACATGATTAGAAACAGATTATGTTACAGTTTTCTATTTTAGAGTTTAAATGTACAGTAGGGACCAGTAGCTTATTATTGTAAGTTTGCTCTCTTCTGGCCTATTTTTCTCCACATCAGGCTGGCCAGGGTAGAGAACCATATCTAATCTCCCAATTAGGTCAGACCCCAGGATAATCAATCTCTTTAACAGCAGATGCCTTGTTTTAGCAAATGAATGCCTGGTTTCAAAAGAAGTTTTGAACCAAAGGAAGAGTGCTGTTGGCATATGTGATTAGAACTCTTTTAAATCTTGTAAAAACCTTTAGGAGATTGGTCTTTGCCCAGCCTGGCCAAGCTGAAATAAAGAATTACAATTAGCCGTTTTGAAATAAGCAGAGGTGGGAGTTGAAAGGGGCATTTTCCCAAGTGTAAGAACACCTGTAATAACCTCAAGTGTGGATGTGAAGTCTAAAAGTATCTAAGATAAACTGTTCTTCTGTTAAAACCCAGTTCACATGAGTATTTATTTAAAATGTGTACCATGTTTTGGTTTTAGATGCACATTAATTCCAGTTTGCTAATTGGAAAGTTTGACTACATTTTCAAGACAATATTATTACTGAACATTTTTATTGTTTTATAAAAATGAGTTCTATTTCCTGGGCTTTATTTTCTTGCTATTCTTACAAGAAGCAGCATGGCCTAGTGGAAAGAGCACAGGCCTGGAAGTCAGAGGATCTGGGTTCTAATGCTGGTGCCACCACTTGTCTGCTATGGGAACTTGGGCAAGTTACTTCACTTCTCTGGACCTCAGTTTCCTCATTTGTAAAATGGGGATTAAGACTGTGAGCCTCATGTGGTTCACATGAGAAGCAGCGTGGCTCATTGGAAAGAGCACGGGCTTTGGAGTCAGGGCTCATGAGTTCAAATCCCAGCTCTGCCACTTGTCAGCTGTGTGACTGTGGGCAAGTCACTTAACTTCTCTGTGCCTCAGTTCCCTCTGTAAAATGGGGATTAAGACTGTGAGCCCCACGTGGGACAACCTGATTCCCCTGTGTCTACCCCAGCGCTTAGAACAGTGCTCGGCACATAGTAAGCGCTTAACAAATACCAACATTATTATGTGGGACACAGACTGTGTCCAACCCAATCATCTTGTATCTACTCCAGCGCTTAGTACAGTGTCTGGCAATAGTAAGTGCTCAACAAATACCGCAATTATTATTGTTATTGCAGAGAAGCATTGTGATGCCTCTCTTTTCCTCTAAGTCTGCATTTCTATGTAACATAATTGTATAGAGAAAACCAGAGGACTCCCACAAGCTGGGTTAATGTCCATACCGCCTGCCTCCCCGCCACCCCCTCGCTCTGACAGTCCAAGCAGACACCGGGGTGGCTCAGTCCAGAGAGGTGGGGAGGGGAGGATAATAATGCTGATGGCATTTGTTAAATGCCTACTATGTTCCAAGCACTGTTCTAAACGCTGTGGTAGATACAAGGTAATCGGGTTGTCCCACTTGGGGCTCACAGTCTTAATCCCCATTTTACAGATGAGGTAACTGGGGCACAGAGAAGTTAAGTGACTTACCCTAGATCACACAGCAGACAAGTGGCAGGGCTGGATTAGAACCCACGTCTTCTGACTCCCAAGCCCGTGCTTTTACCACTAGGCCAAGCTGGGAGGGGAGGATACACACAGGATGGGGACTGGGTGGCAGTAAACGTTAGGCTCTCCCTCTTTCATGTATCTGCCCCTCACTGGAGACTGCATGTCCCAAGGTGACCCTGGGGTTCCGACCATCTCAAGGTCAAATGCTATCTGGTGACCTCCTGAGCCAGCAGGCGGAACTCGGAAGTGAGGGTGGGACACCGCCCCCACAACCAAAACTGCCAGATTGACAGCCCAAACTGGGAATACAGAAGGTGTCCGCCCCCGTGCCAATCTAATTAGGAATGGAGGAAGGGGGGAGGGCAGATATTGGATAAATTGACGCCGGAAACTGGAATGGCCTAAGGGCACAGGTGATAAATACCTGCCGCTTCTAACTATCTGTGCAGAGGAATGGGGTTTGCAGCAGCTGGCTGCAGGTCGCCTCTGTCCAGAGCGTGAGAAAGCTGCTCTGCCTGCACCGAGTGAGGAGCTGTGGGATGGCTGAGTGTCCCGTCCTGCTGAGTGCTCGTGGGGTTGGAAGCCAGATGCTTCACCATGGGTATGTAACATTTAAATGGATTTGATGTCTAAGTGGGTGCCTCTCCAGGGGGACGTGAATATGGTGGGAGCTATCCGCCTCACCACGTGCAAGTAGCACATATGTGAACTTAACGCATAAGTGGGTCTAATGCATAATAATAATGTTGGTATTTGTTAAGCGCTTACTAGGTGCAGAGCACTGTTCTAAGCGCTGGGGTAGATACAGGGTGATCAGGTTGTCCCACGTGAGGCTCACAGTTAATCCCCATTTTACAGATGAGGTAACTGAGGCCCAGAGAAGTGAAGTGACTTGCCCACAGTCACACAGCTGCCAAGTGGCAAAGGCGGGATTCAAACCCATGACCTCTGACTCCCAACCCCGGGCTTTTTCCACTGAGCCACGGGTTTAACGCCTAAGTGGGTTCCTCCTGAGTGGTGCGCACATGGTGGGAACTACCCGCCTCACCACGTTGTAAGTAAACCATAAGCGAGCTCTGTCTGGGCGGGCCCTGGTGTCCGCCCACATGCGAGTAACATACCAGTGTATTCCTCCCGTTAGGGAAGCTCTAACACCATATACCTGCCAAAGGGGAAGCTTTAACACCATCTCTTACCCAAAAGGGAAGGCCGATTGTCAGCGTCTAAATACTTAATTCAATTCGCCCAGCGGAATAAATTCTATACAAAACTCAGGTTTTCCATCCCCGGCCTCTCTCTCTTGCCGCACCGATTCTGAAAGAACCTGTCCCCGGCGATGGGTGACACTGCAAGACAGGATTTATGTCCCAGTAGGAAGTAAATCTGCACATTGCTGTGTACAATTCAACTATGAAATCAAAGAACAAAACTTGAACCCTATATTGAAACTGCACCTCACAAATCAAGTTTATTAAATCCAATTTAATGATTTATATTTTACCACTGATTTAAAGACTTCTATTTAGCTCTTCCATTAGGTAACGATAATCACGTGTAAAAAGATCATAGACGTTTTATTTCAGAAACATATTCTGAAGCCAATCCTTTCATAAGTCACCGAGATTTAAAGAAAATGTGGAATGTAATTGTTGGGATATCTTAGTGTCCTACGAGCATATTAAAGAATGGAAGAGGACGTTTAATAAGAATCTGTTTGTTTCCCCTTTGAAGGCCAGACAAACAATTAAAAATGGTCAGTCAGATCCTTTGCCTGGTGGTCAAGAAGAACAAGTGAAGAAGGGGCCTTTTTGGTACAATTTGAGTACCATCACTTCATTTCCTTGATTCTATTTATCGTGATTATGTTGTCTTGTTTTTGTCCGTCTCCCCCAGTTAGACTGTAAGCCCGTCATTGGGCAGGAATTGTCTCTATCTGTTGCTGAATTATATATTCCAAGCGTTTAGTACAGTGCTCTGCACATAGTAAGCGCTCAATAAATACTATTGAATGAATGAATTTTCTAGGTCAGGACTAGAACCAGGATAGCATTCTCCAGCCATCTTGCTATGGAATTGTCAGGGTTGCCAGAATTTTTAGGTTGGAAATTGCTTCAGTAATGGCTAATCTGTGGAAAGTTCATGCTGGGTACCAGTCCCAGCTCTCTTCCGTGATGGCATCAGCCAAGCCTGTTGATAAGATACTGGGGGTGGGGAAATTGAAAACAGATGGGTTGGTAATGGGAGACGCTCTCTGACACACCGATCACTTCTCTCTCAACTGCCTTTGAAATCCAGTTTGAGTAAAGTATGGAGTTATTTTATTTTTCTAGATGATTTTTTTTTAGCCAAGTTGGTAGCAATCTGATGGCAAGGTTAGACACCCCCTGTCATAGGCCCAGCTGAAGGTCACTTTTAATAACAGAAGGGTTAGGCGATCCAGAGTAAACAATGAGGTAGTTCATTTGTGCCTACCTGACTGATTTGTCACAACATTTTAATCTTATTAGTAGAATGACTTTAGCATATTAAGGACATGGTCAAAGGGAAAGAGGGAGGAAAAGGGGGAGGAAAAGTAGTTTGCAACTATTCCTCTGATCTTAAGCAATGTAATCTTAATTCACTCCATCAGTGCAGAATATAAATATCTGCAGTTTCCAAGTTTCCTTGGTTTACATAGGAGTCCTGAATTCCTAGTGTATTCAGTTCTGCTAAGATGTTTGTTGTGGCTGGAATGTTATTAGGGAATTAGGGAATGTTCGCCAGATAGTCCTAGCCTATTTGCATACAGTCGCTGGGGTGTCAGAAGATAAAACTTGCACCCCCGTGCCTGTGAGTAGAAATGTGCATACATGGGGCATCAGACCCCATGAGTACTACAGAGTGAGTTTTTCCTAGTGTGGGGTTTTTTGAGACTCCCTCCCACCCCCTCTATGTTTTAGGACAACTGGTGATTTATTACCATAGCTAGTTCAATTGTCAAAATGCCAGTTTAATCTCCCATTTTCCTCCATGGGAATATTACTGTTTATTGCTATTTCTTCTAAAAGTAGGAACTGAGGTGAACTGAGGTCTAATTACAGCTAACTTCTTGCCATTTTGAATCCCTGTAAAAGTTGCCCAAACCAGTATCCTGTTGCTGTGGCAGCAACTGTCATTTCATTCCCCATCTTCTGTGGCCCAGAATGGCTATTTTCTTCACCTCCCTCCTTCCCTACAGTCAGGTCAGGGTGTGGCTGCTGAACTCCAAGGTGACAAAGGGTCGGGTTCTTACATTTTTACATTTCCAGGCTGTTTACCTTCACACTTACACAGCTCATGCTTTCTTCTGTTTCACACCAACAGAGTCTGTTTACTCCTAAACACTGGCCTCCTCACTCTCAAGGACCCAAGGACAATTCAACCATCTCCTCAGGGTTCTCCTAATCACTAGCCTCTTCACTCTGAGACCTAAGAACAACTCAACCACCTCCTCAGGGTAAGCCCATCCCAGTCCTCCCCTCCCCCCCCCCCCATCCCTGTAATACCATCCCAGCACCACCCCTCACCCCCCTCCCTCCACACGGAGCCAGTCGATTTGCCCCCATCTAAACCCTCCCCCAGAATTCCCCTCATCTCCCCCCCCCCCACAACCTCAACTAAGTGCAGCCTGTGGAACCCCTGCTCCCTCATGGGGAAGCTTCCCTTCATCCTTACTCATTGACCCATGACCCAATGACCCATGACCCAATCATTACTCATCCCTGCCATCACTGAAACCTGGCTGTCCCCAGGCAACATGGTCTCCCCTATTGTTCCCTCCAGAGGGAGTCTCATCTTCTCCCACTCCCACAGACTTCCTGGGAAAGGAGGAGGTGTTGGCTTCCATCTCATGCCCCAATGCCGCTTTCGCACCATTCCACCTTCCCCATCCCTTTTCTTCCCCTTCCTTCAAAGACCATATCATCCGCCTCTACCCCCCACTCCAGATTCTAGTAACGGTCATCTACCACCCCCCAGGTCCCAACTCCAATATCTTTAACCATTTTGATCCTTTTCTCACATTCCTTCTCTCTTTCTCCTTGCCTACATTGATCCTTGGGGACTGCAATATCCCCATCGATGTTACTGATGACCTTTCATAATCACCTTGCCCCACCACCTCACCTCGCCACTCTCCTACTAAAATACAGACCACACACTTGGCTCCTCTAATGCTCATCTTCTCATTGTGCCTCGATCTCGTCTGTCTCGCTGCCGATCCCTTGCCCACTTACTCCTTCTGGCCGGGAACATCCTCCCTCCTCAATTTCGACGTGGACAGAGAAGGTGTCTGTTTATTGTTGTGTTGTACTCTCCCAAGCACTTAGTATGGTGCTCTCACACAATGAGTGCTCACAAATGGGACTGAATGAATGGGAGAAAGAATGTCAGAAGATGGCGGCTGCATTTTCTCTGGGTATCGCACTGCTATTTGTGGGCATTGTTATGTAATTGGGAAAAAGTGTACTTTGCTTTGAAGCATTTTCAAGAATGCTCTAAGATTGAAGAACATCTCACCACATTGAGCATAATAGGAGATATGCTAAACAGTAGTTACTGCCTTCTATAAAAAATCTGAAGAGCCTTAAATGACAGAGCAAATTGGCTTCATTGGAATCCAGGGTATTTCAACTCTTCTTTATCCTTTCACAGATTATTCACAGTTTCTCTCCAACCAGAGAACTGCAAGGAATAAATATTTTGCATAACTTTTTCAAAGACAAAAACATAATATACTGGATTGGTAATTGTTGGGCTTGAAGGCTGAACAAGTAGTAACACTATTATTTAGGGAATGAGGCTGCCATCCTTTGTGAAGAAAGTGAGACAGTAGAGACTACTTTGCTTAAAACACAAAATGCAACCAGTTCCCCAGTAAATAGGGGGTTGCATTCTTGTAAACTTCCAATAATAATAATGGTATTTGTTAAGCACTTACTTTGTATTCATTCATTCAATTATATTTATTGAGCGCTTACTATGTGCAGAGCACTGTACTAAGCGCTTGGACTAAGTGCTTGGAATGTACAATTCAGCAACAGAGACAATCCCTACTCAACAACGGACTCAAAGAACTGGGTTGGATACAGGCAAAATAGGTTGGAGACAGCCCGTGTCCCACCTGGAGCTCACAGTCTCAATCTCCATTTTACAGATGAGGTATCCGAGGCCCAGAGAAGTGAAATGACTTGTCCAATGGCTCACAGCAGAAAAGTGGTGGAGTTGGGAGTAGAACCCATGGCCTTCTGACTCCCAGGCCTATGGTCTATCTGCTAGACCATACTGCTTCTCAACCCCATATTGAAGAAAACTCCTGTTATAGTATATACACATTCTATTGTCACAAGCAGGCATATATATCCATGCACACACAACCATACACAGAAGGGGTTTCTTCTGACACCATCCCAGAGATTCACATTGTTACCCTAACCACATCTGAGCCAAAATGCATAGAGGAAACGTGTTATGGCAGAACTGAGGGTCAGTAGAAATATTTGTTACACATGACACCATAAATAAGAATAAATTATGGCAATCCCAGTATTTTATTCAGGATGGATGGGGCAAACTGAAATCAGTGTACTGTTAAAAGGTTTTGTCGAGCCTGTTTTTATCAGTGTAAATGCGGCCTGACTTCTTAAATTTTTTTAGGGTTTTTTTCATTTTCCTGGTTTTTGTTTGTTTTTAATAGCATTTAAGTGCTCACTTTGTGTAAAACACTGTTCTAAGTGCAGGGATAGATACAAGTTAATTCGGTTGGTCACAGTTTTGCATAGGGCTTGCTGTCTAAGTAGGAAGGAGAACAGTAGAAGTATGGCACAGAGAAGCTAAGTGACTTGTACAAGGTCACACAGCAAGCATTTGACCGAGTCTGCTTTAGAATCCAGGCCCTCTGACTCCCAGGCCCATGTTCTTTCCACTAGTCCATGATGTTCCTCCTGTTGTAATAGTTTTTTTTTTCTTTAAATGATCCAGTAGGTAAAAAAGGTCTCAGTATATCCCTTTACAGTTGAACTAAAGCAATATGATCCAATATATGCATATATATTATATATAATGTAATATATACAGATAATGTTGGTATTTGTTAAGCGCTTACTATGTGCCGAGCACTGTTCTAAGCGCTGGGGTAAACACAGGGGAATCAGGTTGTCCCACGTGGGGCTCACAGTCTTAATCCCCATTTTACAGATGAGGGAACTGAGGCACAGAGAAGTTAAGTGACTTGCCCACAGTCACACAGCTGACAAGTGGCAGAGCTGGGATTTGAACTCATGAGCCCTGACTCCAAAGCCCGTGCTCTTTCCACTGCACCACACTGCTCCTCTACAGATATACACATATACAACAATGATATAACCCCTCATATAGTGTCCTGGTTTCTGTATGAAGAATCCTTCTAATCTAGAAGTCATGTTTGTTGATTTATTGCCTGTTCCTTCTAATATTTCCTTGATTATGTTAAATATGAAAATTTTCCTCCATGGATAGTTTTTATTTAAATAGGAAAACTATCAATTAAACAAAAAGCACTACTAAAATCAGTAATATCTTAAATTGGCAAGAACTTGCAGGCGGATGTTATCAATCACAAAGTTTTTCCAATCTGACTAAAGTGAAATGTAGACTTTTCACGACTTAATGTGTAATACCAAGGGAAAAATGGTGAAAAATGTTTTGTATTCAAGATTAATGGGGTGAAACAGGGAAAAGTGGGTTTTTTTTTTAACCTAGGTGAATTGTGCATACGTGATATTCTTTTAAAGAAATTGTTCTATTTACTTCAATAGGTTTTCCATTCGTTATGACACCTGTTACTGGAAATGGCAGGGAGAATTATAAGAAAAAGTTACTTGTAATATAATACTCTTCATATATAGCAGTTTGTCAAGGAAGTGCAAGTTGCACTGGGCAGCATTAGCCCCAGTCTGGTACTACACCAGATGGGTGGTCATTTTGAAATATACTCATGCCCTTTATTTGTATTACACTAATTTTTTTTTCCAAAGTGCATTTTTGTCAATTATCTCGTTTCATCCATGGAACATCCCTGCAAAGTAGGAAGAGACAAACATCATCATGCCCATCTTACATTTGAGAAAACTAAGGCCCAGAATGGTTAAATGCCTCGCTCAAGATCACACAAGAGTCTAGTGGCAAAGTCCCAACCTTACGCTTTTTTCCCTAAACCATGAATATAACCCAAGAAGAACATTTTGATTATATGGCTCTCCTAGTTTTTAAGCAAATACTAGACGGGATCAAATTAACCATTGAGTTATCACTGCTACACTTTAGAGCCTCCCACCCTCACGCAACCTTGTAGAGCCATCTGGTGGACCACTTTGGTCATCCCGACCTCAGTCTCCATTCCTCCCTTCTCTCCCTTCCCCCTACTTAGAGAAGCAGTATGGCCTACTGGATATAGCATGTGCCCGGGAGTCAGAAGGTCATGAGTTCTAATTCCTGTTCTGCCACTTGTCTGCTGTGTGACTTTGGGCAAGTCACTTGACTTCTCTGGGCCTCATTTCCCTCATCTGTAAAATGGGGATTAATCGTGTGAGCCTCACGTGGGACAGGGACTGTGTCCAACCTAATTACCTTGTATTTGCCCAGCGCCTGGCACAGAGTAAGTGCTTAACAAATACCATTATTTTTATTATTACTATCGGAGAAGCAGCATGGCTCAGTGGAAAGAACACGGGCTTGGGAGTCAGAGGTCATGGGTTCTAATCCTGGCTTAATCTCTATTTTACAGTTGAGGGAACCAAGGTACAGAGAAGTTAGTGACTTGCCCTTGGTCACACAGCAGACAAGTGGCAGAGCAGGAATTAGAACCTAGGTCCTTCTGAGTCCCAGGCCCGTGGTCTATGCATTAGGCCATGCTGCTTTTCAAGGAAAGCACACGCTTAGTACTCAGCCTTGCTAACCCAACACGGATGTCCACAAGGATTTTCTTCTATAACGTGGCATGCTAAGCTGGCAGACTCTTGTTGCTGAAAGAACCTTCCTTAATTCACTAACCACATTCTAGACAAAATGCCTATTGAAAACCGGTGCTACTGGAGAACCGAATATATTGGTATGTGGAGTTTCGCCTACAGGAACATGGGCTACATACCTCATCACATAGGCTCCTTTGAGAATAGGTAGGTGCCCGCCAGGGTGGTATTCGATTCTCACTTCTATATTCCCTCT
Organism: Ornithorhynchus anatinus; assembly: GCF_004115215.2. Classification (NCBI taxonomy): domain Eukaryota; kingdom Metazoa; phylum Chordata; class Mammalia; order Monotremata; family Ornithorhynchidae; genus Ornithorhynchus; species Ornithorhynchus anatinus. Next base: position 52,580,256 of record NC_041739.1, read on the forward strand.
GGAAAAACTTCAAAACTAGCCAGCTATCAAGTGGACTAAGGAAGAGTTTGTAGGCTAGTCCAACCCCTATCAGGGAGGTCAAATCAAATTTCCTGTCTGGGGAACTCCAGTGATCTTTCTCCAGTTTAAATTACAGATAAGAGAATCAGGGAAGACGGTTGTTAGCATTCTAAAGTGTTCTTAATTTCACTGAAGAATGCTGCTGCCAGGGTCTATCTGGAAGCAAGATCTTCTCCATTTTGTTTAATCTGAGTTTTTCCCCATTCCAGTTCTAATTTTCATCTACACTGATGATTTAATTATTAGGGCACATGAGAAAAAAAGGGAATACATTTAAGGTAGTCACACAGTGTTTTAAAGCATTATATGGTTCCTAGTAAACTGTAGTTGATTAACATTTCTTCATGACCCACTAGGATGGGATATCACTTACTTCTCAGAGGAAAATGATCATTGTCAGGTTCAATCTTTGAAGTAAAGGCATGAAATCAATATTATGAAATTATGAAATAAGTTGGTCAAATAGCCGATAGACATTTTAGATTAAATTCAAGTTGTGTGTGATTATATGAAGTTTCAAATTGCTGGCTTTTAAAGAAAAATGGAATTAAGTTTTACCTTTCAAAATTCTATCTTAGCATCCCATTTCCCTAGTTCATTCAGGGAACCCTCAGAGTTCAAACTGATTTATTCATTTTTAAATGATAATTTATTTCAGCACACTCTCATTAGCACATTCAGCATTTTTAAAAATTTCTTTCAACCACAAATTTTTTTCCAGGCCTCAGGAGTCCTTTGCTTTGTTTTTGTGAGGGAAAATGGATGGGTAAAGCTAGTCATGATATCTATGTGGTCCATCAGCAGAGTAGCCAGGATTAGACTATTGGACCTATTCCTCAGTACGAAGCCTAACTGCGGCTTTAGGTATAATATTTCCCATGTATCTTTTTAGGAGCAAATTTTGAGTCCTTCGTAACAAAATTCTTTGATATGAGGAACAGTCAGATTTGCTAAAACAAGTGCAAGTAGTTACACGATGTAGATGGAGAATTAGGGAAAAGTTCTTCCATGACATGAGTCCGTTTTGGTATAGCACAGTGCACAAATTAGCACCAGTGGATTTGATACAAGAAGATTGGTTGTTCTCATGGTTGTGGTGTTGGGTAAGACATACTGCTGCTCTGCTTTCCAGCCCCTGCCTTATTTATGCTGTTATTATCAAAAGCTGTTGTTGTCTCCGATTCACAGTGACTCTATTGATGTATATTCTCCAGAATGTCGTAGCTTTGGCCATGCTGTGTATCGTATCATAATATCTTATGTTATTTGGGGTATTTGCAATTTTAGAGTATTTAATACAGTAAAATAATAACGAGTGACAAGGGTGTGAAGCTTTCTGCTAGTGAGGGATATAACTACAGTAAGGGAATTTTTTGAGAGAAAGCGCTACCCCTAGGCCCATTCATTCTTCCTGAAACAATGATTTCTATTCAGTGATTTTCCCATAACATGAGGTTTCTCAAAAATACAACTACAGCGTTTATAGAACTGAGTCATACTATTGAATACTGTTAGATGCTGTCACACCTAACTTCCAAAACCCAATTCTGAGCAAGCCATTTTTGTCTTTCTGCCAACTCTTAGTTGCCTGAATCACCCATTAGATCTTTAGTCCATTAGCAAAAAGGACATTTTCTCTTCTCACTCTGTCCCTTAGCCCACAACATTTTATAGGGGGCATGCTGGCGGCACTCAGCAATTGTCCACTTAGTGGTCCACCAGTTGCTTCCTGCAGTTTCCCACTCTGGTGACTATTAAGAGGAACAGTAAACCCCTCCTTCAACAGTGTTCCTGATGTATATTTCTGTAAGTGGAAATTTGATTTGACCAGGAAACTTAATCATAAGCAGGTGGTGCAGCAAGTTGGGGATGAAAAGGGAAGAGGGTCATAATAAATGATCAGAGAAAGAAAGATATTGTAGGTGGCCATGCAAAGTTCTTTCTTCTTAAATTAGTGTTTGCCCCCTCACACATCTGGCCAATTGCTCCTCCATCCTACACCATCATCTGCTTAATCGCCAACTATTGTATTAAGTGTTCTGAGAGCTGTATGTCCTGTGAATATCTGTAAGCCAGTCCCTAGTAAAATATGTAACAAGGATACAATTCACATGGTCTTTTCTCAGAGTATCATTCCAATCTAGTTGAATTTCAGCAGTGTGACAAAATGAGCAGTTTGGTTAAATGAAATGATATCAGCGATGTAGAAAATATTTGCTAAGGAAAAACCTCTCACTGTTGTTTTCCTTTTTTTTATCCAGTAGTTAATTTTGCATGCTGTTTAGAGAAGCAGCATGGCCTAGTGGATAGAGCACAGGCCTGGGAGTCAAATGGACATGGGTTCTAATCCTTACTCTGCCATTTGTATGATGTGTGACCTTGGACAGGGCACTTCACTTCTCTGTGCCTCAGTTATCTGTAAAGTGGGGATTAAGACTATGAGCCTGATGTGGAACAGGGACTGGGTACCACCCTATTTGCCCATCTCCCCAGCAGCACTTAGTACACTGCCCTGGCACATAGTAAGTACTTAACAAATACAAAATTATTATTATTATTATTATTATGTATATTTATTGATTCTATTAACATTTAAGCCAGCAGTCCGTCTCTTCCATTATGGACAGCCCCAGGCTTGCTCTTTGCTAATGTGGGACATTTTATGAAAATAAATACACAGGGAAGAATAGTAACATGACCATCCATCCCACATTGGATGAGATCATCATCAGTGTTCCGCCACCCAAAAGAATATTGTGGGGAGGCTAGAGGAGTCCCATTTTTTAGCTGTAAAAGCTGAAATGGCCATGAAAGTGGCAACTGGAAACTCATTGCCTAGCAGAATAACAGTGCTTGAAGGAGGAAAGAGATGCAGCGTCTGAACATTGATTGCCACCGCCATCGGGCTCTTCAGAATTCTCTCCTTTGCCGGTCTCAGACATGGGTTACCTTTTGGCCTCACCCTGAGTAGCCACGGCAGGTGCCCAGGGCAGTCGATGGAGAGGGCGGCATTGGTGGCTGCTGCTTTTCTTTACTACTTCCTGCTGGGATTCCATTGTCCCATGTCTGGCTTGCCGATTTAAGTATATGTGCATATGTAGGTGTGTGTGTTAGGAGAGTGCATTCCCTTAGTACATTCCCTTAGTACACCCCCGCCCCACCCATCAGTAGACTGTAATGTCCTTGAAAGCAGAGATAGCATCTTTCACTTCTTCTGTAAACTTCCCAAGCATCTCCCCTGTTGCAGAAGGTGCTCAGTCAATATTGCTCTTGCATCAGACTAAAGGTCAGGGCTGAATCGGAGCCTGTCTAGCACTCTAGCCGCTCACAATTGGCAAGACGTTTCTGATAACGCAGAGTAGCTAGGAGCCAGCATTGTGGCTCAGTGGAAAGAGCTCGGGCTTGGGAGTCAGAGGTCATGGGTTCTAATCCTGGCTCCACCACTGGTCAACTGTGTGACTTTGGGCGAGTCGCTTCACTTCTCTGTGCCTCAGTTACCTCATCTGTAAAATGGGGATTAAGACTGTGAGCCCCACATGGGACAACCTGATGGCCTTGAATCCCCCCCAGCTCTTAGAACAGTGCTTTGCACATAGTAAGCACTTAACAAATACTATTACTATTATTATCAACCTGGAACAGAGATGATTTACATTATGATATTGTACAGACAGTGAATTCATAAATTGAGTGAGAGTGGTTTTTTGTCAATAATTCAGCAAGATGCATAGGAAAGGATAATTGTCGGACTCGGAGAGAGAGAAAGAGTGATAGAGAAACGTATTTGCCTGTTGGAAAATACTGGGATTTCTTGACATCCATGACAGGAAAGCTTGGATTTAAGCTTAACCATTTGAACTATTGCAGTATTAAAACAGGAAGGTGAAGAATATTTTACCAAGAAACGTTTATCTTCATTTTTTGTTCTTAGCATTTTGCCGGTGAAACTCCCAGAGCTGACTGTGGAAGGCCTAGAATTCAACTCTAGTTCATTATGAAGAGTAAGGATTCTAGCTTGGAAACAACTCTCCACTGCAATAGAAAATGAAAAATGGCGCACCTAAGATAGACCCATCCTTATCAGGTAAGGCTCTTTCTTTTCCTGGGTTCTGAAGAGTAATATGCAACCCCTCTCCATGTCTCTGAATTCAAACAGACCAGCTTTTTCATCTTCTTCTGAATAAAATTAACACTTTTCCCTTAGAAGTGACAATTTTATGGAGACATTTCCTTGTCTATTCACATGCAATTAAAAACAAATTCCACTGGGCATTCATTTACACCTCTGAAAGTGATAGGCTGTGTTTTTATGCCATTTTCATTTGCACACATACTGATCTTGCCATTACTAATTAAAGACTAAATTTAAGGCAATATAAACAGTACCATGTGGCCCTCCTTGAAAACAATTACACGTTTGATTTTAAGAAAGAATAGTTAACTGTATAGATGCTTGAATTCTGGCAAATTGTTCTTTATGAACTAAGCACTTGGGCATGTTCAAAGTTCAGGAGACAGCAATAAAACCAACCTATAAAAAAGACTGCAGGCAATAGGGAGTTCCAGAATACCATGGGATAAGAAATATAGAAGGCGCATAGAATATTTCGTATTTAACTAGGCAGAATTCAGCATTAGAAATATTCTTTCAGCACTGTCCTTTTTTTTTCCTACAAATAAAATCTAGTCAGGGAGCATGATGGTGCTGACTGCAGTGATGGAAAAGTCATGGGGAAGGCAGGGTGTGGGTGGGAACATGAGGAGTTGGGTTTTGGACATTATAAATTTAAGGTGTTGGTGGGATGTCCATGTAGAGATGTCCTAAAGGCAGGAGGAAGTACAAGACTTCAGAGAAGGGAAAAGATCAGGGCTAGAGATATAGAATTAGGACTCATCCACATAGAGATGATAGCTGAAGCCCTGGGAACAAAGAAGTTCCCCAAGAGAATGGGTGTAATTGGAGAATAGAAGGTGACCCAGAACTGAACCATGAGGGACTTCCACAGTAAGGGGGTGGGAGAGCTTGCAAAAAAAAAAAAACTGAGAATGAGTGGCCAGAGAGAGGAGGAGGAACAGAAGAGGACAGTGTTAGTAAAGCTCAGATAATGTTTTCAGGAGAACGATGTGGTTGACAGTATCGAAGGCAGCTGAGAGGTCAAGGAGGATTAAGATGGAGTGGAGGTCATTGGATTTGACAAGAAGAAGATCACTGGTAACCTTTTAGAGAGCAGTTTCTGTGGAGTGAAAGGGTAGAATCCAGCTTGGAGGGGGCAAAGGAGAATTGGAAAAATAGTGAGGAAATGAGGTTGGCCAATAATTCCTTTACATTAACTACAACCAAACCAACAGGGCTTCCTTCAAGGATATTTCAGAATTAGAACAGGAATATTAACATGAAAGGCACCATTTTTGTCTTCTTCAGAAACCTAACCTGTGGGGTACATCTTGCCCATCTCGCTGATTTCCTGCTAGAACCCAGCTTGCACACTTCACTCCTCAAACACCAACTTACTCACTCTACCTCAATCTCACCTACATCACCTCCAAACCTTTGCTCACATAGGAACTTCCTCCCCCTCTGTTTGACTACGACTATGACTCTCCCCGCTTTCAAAGGCCTACTAAAATATCTCATCCAAAAGACCTTCCTCAAATAATCCCTTTTTTTCCCCTTACCCACACCTCTGTGTCATCTAGGCACTTGGATCGGAACCCTTGGAGCACTTGATATTCACCCCACCCTCAGCCCCGTAGAATTTATGTTCACATCGTTAATTTATTTTAATGTCCGTCTCCCTGTCTAAATTGTAAGCCCCATGTGGATAGGAAACATGTATACCAACTCTATTGTATGGTACTCATCCAAGTGCTTAGTATAGTGCTCCACACAAAGTAAATAAATACTACTGAATGATTCATTTCCTCCCACAAGTTTTTTTTGGCTGCTGCCACTGCCACAGAAATAATTTTTTTTTGGTATCTCAAGGATGTTAATTGACATGCTGGGAGAGTCTTAACATGCTAAATTCATTTTTTTTTCCTAACTGGAAATCATCACAATTCAATACTAATGTGGCTTTTTTGATTGGGCTTAGATTTTACAACTATAATAAATCAAATTACTCTCTGCTGATCCTACTCCAGCTCTCTCTCTTCTTGTCCACTACTAAGACTGAAAATAAAGTTATGGCCACTTGGGGAGGAGGTTAGGGAGGAAAATCCAAAACAGATGATTTTCTGGGTTCATTTTTTATCTTTCCAAGTTGTTTGTTTCTTCAACAATTTTCTACAAATGTTGAAGAACTTTTCTGGGATGTACTCAAAATCCCTTTAAATTGGATTGCTCCCCCCCCCCCCGTCCCCCCCGTCCCCATCCTCTTGCTTTAATGAGCCAAATGTCATCTTTCCTATATTTCTGTGAAAGTTGTTTGTGCATTTTTTATGTATTTGGCAGCCCTGTACAAAAAAAATAAACCAACTCTGGCTGTTAAAAAAAAAAAAAATTAGATTTTACACCAACACTTTAAGAGTCCATTAAATAATATTGATTTTGGAGGAACACCTATGAAAGTACATGTGAACTTAATACCAATACATCGTGAATTCATTTGAACCAGGTCTATGGCAATGAATCCCAGATGACTTCACTGTGACTGAATTCTTAAAATGCTACCAGGTTTGCTTTTCCCGTCTAACTATTCCCAGAACTCCCTTCTACTAGTACCTTTTTAGCGTCTAAATCAAAGAAAACAACAAAAAAGATGATTCACGTCCTTTCCCTTCTAAAAAAATATTGAAAAACTTAGCAGTGCTGATGGCTCCTGAACATATACATTTGTTCAGGATGATAATTTACTCAGGTTTCTTTAGCTTAAAGATAAATCCCCCAAACTGTGGATCGTAGCGAAATTTCAAAATGCAGTAATTAGCCCAAGTGTACAATTAGAGTGTGGGAAGCAGAGGAGGAGCCTGCAAGAGAGCTTGAGAAGAAATGGCCGGAGCTATAGGAAGAGTACCAGGAGAGGCCACTTCTGATGAAACAATGGTTAGATCATTTTTCCAGGAGAAAGGGCTGGTTCACAACATTCAAAGTGGCAAAACCGTTGAGGATGATTAGGATGGAGTAGTGGCCACTGGATTTGGGAGGTCATTGGTGACCTTATGGGGATGCCAGATTGCAGGGGCTCAAGGAAAGAGTTGGAGGAGAGGAAGTGAAGGCAGCAGGTGGAGACAACTCTCTCAAGGAGTTTGCTTGTATCCGCCCCAGAGCTTAGTACGGCACCTGGCACCTGGTAAGCGCTTAACAAATACCTCAATTATTATTATTATTATTTTAACAAAGATAAAGATGGTATTTGTTAAGTGTTTGCTATGCCCCAACCACTCTACTGAGTGCTGGCGTAGATAGGAGATAATCAGGTCCCATATGGAGCTCACAATTTAAGTAGGAGGGAGAACAGGTATTAAATCCCCATTTGTAGAGGAGGGAAGTGAGGCATAGAGAAGTTAAGTGACTCTCCCCAGGTCACACAGGAAGTAAGTGGTAGATCTGGGATTAGAACCCAGGCCCCCTGACTCTCAGACCCAAGCTTTGTTCACAAGGGCACACTGCTTCTCTAAAATTTAGAATACTAAAATGTCAAAGCTTAATCAAAGCTGAACTCAGTGAACCCTGGACTTGTTAAGCATGAACTTGGGCAATTTCCTTTTAATTCATTGTGTTTTGAAACCCAAAACTTTTCATGATGGTAACTAGTGGGGCAATATTATCATCTGGGTCAGTCATTAGTAACTGTCCAAATGGATTGTCTCTTGCATTCGGTCCTAATGTTACATTCTCTCAGAAACGTCATACAATGACCCTGTTCTAATATGTGAAATGAACAGTTTCAAACCCTTTTTCTTCATTGTATTAGTGATACCATATCAACTGATAAGATGAAAATCTGTGCAGGGGGAAAATAAAAAATAATTTGCTCTAATTATGATAAAGAAACCTATCTGAAATTTGAAATTTGAAATTTCTATTAGCCGGTAGAGGTGCATTAGAGGAAACTTGAGCTAATTGTATTAAATGACTCAGTCTCTAAGGTATTTAACACATATTTCCCTATACCAGCTGTGCAGCGATTCCACATGCTGATTAAACTGTCTCCCCATTGCTCAGGCACCTTCTTATAAGACTGAAGATAGGAAGGTCAAACTTTGGAACATTTCAAAGCGCAAACCCTTTCCTGCCTCTAGAAATGGGCTCATTTTCTTTAATTGTGCTCCCTGAAAAACCAATTCCATGTAATAATATCTTCCCCATTATTGACATGCTGTCCTGTGGGGAATAACCAGCCTCCACTATTATAAGCAACAATTGATTTTCTCCAGATTCCTTAGGCCTCCTGGAGTGTCCAAGGAGAATGTTGCTAATAAACGCCTTCTTCAAAGTGACTTTTCCAGCTGAATCAGAGGGATTCCAGCCACTCGTTTGATGGGACTTTAACCAAAAACGTGTTGAACAAATTAAATGTGGTTTAGCCTTCTGCTCTGGCCTCCATCAAGACCCTATAAAAGCAAAATGCTTCAGTCAAAGAAGTCAATGGTCTGTAATTAACTATTGTTACTCATCTTACAAATCAAAAGCAGCATGGCGTGCAGAGTTCAAAATGTCAAGATCTGGGTGCCAAAGTTGTTTAAAAAAAAAAGAGGGGGCGGGAAGAGGGGAACCATATTTAGATGCATTTGGACTGACCGAAGAAGCAGCTCTGAACCAATTTAAATCTCAGCAGTGAAAGGGGCTGGGATGCCTTTTCAGCAGTTGCATTTGGCTCCTGGAGGTGAGGATGCTGATTAAAATCATTCGTCACTCTTGTTAAAGCATGTTCAAACCTAAAATGTACCCAGGAGGATGCATCTAGTTTGAAGCCTAGTCAAGGAGGAATTAATCCAGCATAATATTTGAGTGCCTACTATTCATTCATTCAGTCGTGTTCATTGAGCACTTACTGTGTGCAGAGCACTGTACTAAGCGCTTGGAAAGTACAGTATGGCAACAGATAGAAACAATCTCTACCTAACAATGGGCTCACAGTCTGTAAGTCGGGAGATAGACAACAAAACAAGAAGACAGGCATCAATAGCATTAATATAAATAAATAGAATTATAGATATATACATATCATTAGTAAAATAAATAGAATAATAAATATGTGCAGATCACTATACCTAGCATTTGGGAGAGTAGAGTAGAGTTAGCAGATATGATTCCTGCCCTGAAGAAGCTTACAATCTAGTAGGTGAGGTAGATGCTAAAGTAATTACATTACAGATAAGAGGAAGAAGAAGGTAAAGGAGATAAGTACCTGAATTAGTGCTTAAATCATAGGATATGATAATATGTGAATAATTTCTCTGGCTGTTGTTTTTTTAAAATGGTATATGTTAAGCATTTACTATGTGCTCACACTGTTCTAAGCAGTGGGGTAGATGCAAGTTAATCTTATTGGACATAGCCTGTGAGTTTCATGTGGAACAGGGACTAAGTAGGAGGGAGAACAGATATTGAATCCTCATTTTATAGATGAGGAAACTGAGCCTTAATGAAGTGACTTGCCCAAGGCCACACAGCAGACAAGTGGCAGAGCCAGGATCAGAACCCAGGTCCTTTGACTCCCAGGCCCTCACTCTTTCCACTAGGCCTTGCTGCTTCCCATGTTGTGGGTACCTGAGGACTTAGATGGCTCAGAAGTACTGAATTTCCTCCTGTGGGCTCTATATCAGCACTCACTGAGTTATGAGTGAAATGCTTAAACCTAATATTAGTGGCGAGTTCCGATGAACCAGCGAAGTGGAACATTGAGCTTTATTATCCTATGGATAGTCTCCCCAACTGGGACCAGGGGAGAAAAAAGAATGAGTGAATCAAAGTCATTCCCAGGGGTAATGGGTTAAATCCTAGGTGGCATCTCATCAGCAGGTAGAGCTCGCCTGGCCTGCCCCCAAGGATGCCCCTCTGCCCTCTCATCAATCAATCAATTAACCAATCAAACATTGATATTTATTGAGCACTTGTGTGCAGAGCACTGTACTAGTGCTTGGAAGAGTACGTTACAACAGCATTGGTAGACACGATCTCTGTCCACAAAGAGCTTACAGTCTACTGGGGTTGACGAACCTTAAAATAAATTACAGAGAGGGAAGTAGTGACAATATTTACATAAGAATTTTGTGACTGGATGACTATCAGAGTGCTTAAGGGTACACAGCCAATTTTGTAGTTCACACAGAGGGGAGAGCGGAAAGGGGAAATAAAGGGTTAAGTCTAGGGAGATGTAGGAGGGATTTTAGGAGGGATTTCATTCAAGGCAAGAAGACAGGTCGTCTGTCGGATATGAAGGAAGAGGGAGTTTCGGGCCAAAAAGAGAATGTGGGCAAGGGTCGGCAGCGGGATAGATGAGATTGAGGTACAGAGAGTAGGTTGGTGTTAGAGGAGCAAAGTTTGCGTGTTGGATTGTAATAGATCAGCTAGGAAAAGTAGGAGAGAAAGAGAGAGCTGATTGCCTTAAAGCCGATGGTGAGGAGTTTCTGTTTGATGTGGAGGTGGATGTGTCTCTGTCATCCCTTTTCAGTCTCTTTCTTATAGGCATGTCTCTCGCTTGTGCAGCTCTCTCAGTACCTCGCTCATGTTTTTATCTTTAATGATAATAATGATAGTTAAGTGCTTCTTTGTGTTAAGCACTGTACCAAGGTATTAATATAAGATATGCTCCTTTCCCACCCAGGGCTCACCGTGTAAGAGCAGGAACTGTATTCTCATTTGATAGATAAAGAACCGGAGTTGAGAGATTAAATAACTTGTTTAAGGTCACACAGCAGGCCCGTGGCAGAGCTGGGCCTAGAATCCAGACCTCCTAACTCACAGCCCTATGCTCTTTCCACTAGGCTATGCTGCCTCTCTCTTTTTATCTCTGTCTTTCTCTTTCTCTCCCTCTGTTCTGGGTGTCTGCCTTTTCTGCATCCCCCTACCACCCTCCAACCCCACCACAGGGGCTCAGAAGGGCCTTGTCCCCATGGTTGGGGTAATGGCTCATCCTGCTTGTCAAAGTAACGCCACTCTTCTTCCACCCTGGCTCCCTCCTCTGTCTCTGGAGCCTTTTCGCAAGTAGTGGTTTTTAGGGATAGAACTTGGTTGCTGAGTGCTGTGCCTCAGCCTTTCATTCCAGCCCTCGATTTGAAAGACTAGCTCTGTGTCATCTGGAAGAGTGTTCATTGCATGGAGGAAAGCTTTCCAGGTGCCAAACTTAAATGGATGTTTTTTACATTGCCCTATTGTATATATCTGTTTTCGCCTTCATTGCATTCCTATCATGCCAAGATTTATAATTTCCAAAAATCATTTTGCTCAAGTGAGAAGTTTACTCCTCTCAGGACTTTTTTGGGTTTTAATCATCCCTGAGAAACCACGATATTTAATCTTAATCACTTTTCGTGTGTCCTGTCACGTGTATGAGGTTGTATTTCAGTTTACAGTCCAATAGAAGGAGATTAGAACCTGGAGGAAAATTATTCAAATTCACATAAGGAAGTATAGTTAAGGGTCCACAGAGTAAACTTTCTACTAGTTTACTGAATAATACTTGTATTTATATTTTTTACATCAGAATTCCTGCTCTCCCTGGGGCAGATTCTTTTATTGGAGCTCTTCTTATCTTATTCGGTAACATCCTAAGAAATGCTTGCTGGTTGCTGGAATAATGTTAGGATGTGTGGCATAGACCTGTGAACTGAGAAATCTGTCGGGTTGTAACACTACTTCCTGTGCAGTGTTTGGGGAGCCCTTGGGTGCCATTGTAGATGAAGAATGGGCCTGCTAACAGTAAAATAAAATGTTTTATTACATCGACTCAAGTTGGGGACAGAGCCAGAGCAAATAATAAACGGAAGACAATAAAAGGCTTGCTCACTTGATGAGCTGGATGCCAACGGGAGACAGAGTTTACAAGAAAGGAACAAGTCTCCCTTGTTGTAGCCCTGCCTCTTTCCCCTTCCTTTCTAAATCCTGGTGGTAGTGGTGGTGGAGTATGCACAGGGAAAATTAGATGCAGGCGTAGTGGATAGAACATGGGCCTGGAAGTCAGAAGGTTAAGGGTTCTAATCCTGGCTTTGCCACTTGTTTGCTGTGTGACCTTAGGCAAGTCACTTCATTTCTCTGGGCCTTAGTTACCTCATCTGTAGAATAGGGAAAAGACCATGAACCCTATATGGGACAGGGACTGTGTCCAACCTGATTTGCTTGTATCCACTCCAGTGCTTAGTATAGTGCCTGGCACATAATAATAATTATTCTTAGCTCACAGTGAATTCTAAAGCTGTGTCTAATCTGCTTATATTATATCCACCTCAGCGCCTAGAACAGTGGTTGGCATGCTATAAACACTGAACACATAGTACTATTATTAATATCTTTATCATTATTATCATTATATAGTAAGAGATATAATAGTAACAATAATAATAAAAAAGCTAAGACACCAAAGAGACGAGAGGAGAGAGCAGCCTTGTGGGCCTGAGGAATCTGACAAGAGAGCTGTCAATGTTCCTCGTAGAGTCCTTTTCCCCATTCACAGCCTTTAACATAAATTCCCCCAGTCTCAAGGCCCATTTTTGAATAAGACGCTTCGGGGAACCTCACTGCCCAAGAGCCAACATAAAAGCCAATGAGTCCGGCTTCCGAATCCTCATGCGCCTTTGCCCAGATGGAGAGAATCATTTCTTCCTCCACTTGGACCACACAGAGGCCCTGGGTTTCCCCAGCCAGGCTTCGCTGAGTCAGGAGCAGGCTGAAGCTGGGCCCAAGGGGAAAGGGAGCCCAGCCAGGGAGTGTATCCTGATGGCAATACTACTACTCTTGAAGGACTTTTGATCCCTTGGAGGCAGGTTGCTATATGCACACAAGGTGAGCTCGAGGATGTGGTTGCCAGGGAGTTTTCCCTTCCCACCAGTGAGACCAAGAGGTGCACACAGGAGAGGGGTTCTGGAGCTCCTTGATGGAGTTCAGAGAGTCTGTGTAATTAGAAGGCTGGCAAGCTAGCAGGCTCAGCTTATAAACTCTCAGATCATCCAGTCTGAAAAATGGCCACTTCTGGTTCTTACCCAAGAAGTCAAAGACTCAAGCACAGGCAGTACACCCTCATTTTCACCCCTGAAGAAACCAAATGGCAGATGGGTGACTTAAGAGTGGAAAAAAAGCCAAAGGAGAATAGCAGTCAGTATATTCAGCATTGCCCCAGTGATGACTGGATTTAATAAATAACAATAATGATGATGGTGATAATTTTGATATTTGTTAAGTGCATACTGAATACCAAGCACTTATCCCATAAAATCAGATTCAGGGCCTCTCCCACATCGGGCTCCCAGTCCAAGGGGAGGGAGAACACGTATTTCAGTCAGTAAATCACATTTATTGAGCACTTTTTCTATGTGCAGAGCTCTGTACTAAGCACTTGGGTGAGTACATTAAAACAATAATGACAAACACATTCCCTTTTTACAAATGAGGAAACTGAGGTTAAGTGATTTGCCCCAAGTCACACAGCACAGCGAGTAGTGGAACTAGGAATATAATCTAGGCCTCTGGATTTCCAGGCCTGAGTTCTTTCTACAAGGCCATGCCATATACCTATTTACGTAGTGTTCTTCTCTTCTTGCCTCACTTCAGAATGAGGTGAATAAAGCCTTAGGAAAAGATCCTTTTATAGCATGATCACCTAACTCACTTTAAATAAAACTAATGAACATATTTACACATTGCCATTTTCCATTTGATTCCTAGTGCATTCTTTTTTGAAACGTATTGAAGCCTGGAACTAGTAACAGAAACATTGTGAACTATGAAATTTTATATCCTAAAAGAACAGTTGTGATAGTAAAAATGCTATCTCCTGGATAGTGTGCTATTAAAAATGAAAAAGTATAACTTTAAAATTTGAAATTGAACACCCCCGTTCAAATCTGAATCATGAACTGAGCAGCTGTAAAGTGGTTTCACAACTATAAATTAGGAGAACCTTTATTACAGCAAAGAAAGCCATCAAATTAAATGAAGCTCTGATATCCTGTTTTCCCAGAAAGCCTGTTTGCTGGATAGCAAGTAAAAACTGTAGAAAAGTCACAAAGCTGAAAATGGTCAAAAGCATAATGATACTTTGTATTTTACTCTCCATATCTGCAATTTTAGTTCTAAGTTCCAAAGAGTGTTTGTATGACAGAATGGGCTGGGGCCGTTAGGTTGCAGTAGCGTAGTTAACTTGGACCTTAATCACCAGGAAAGTTTAGCCAGTAGAGTGGAATTTGGAAGGATAGAGCCACGTTTTCTCTCTTGGGGACAGGCAGTAGGATCATCTGAAACAATAGTCTGAGAAAACTGGATCCATCCGAAAAGTCTGGGGAATAAATGGCATATTCGGACCAGTGCCGCTAAAGTTAAGAGAGTCAGCCACTCAGTCAGTTCTGCCAGGGAAACGGAAACTGCCAATTCATTAGCACAGACCTACAATCCTGCCTTCCAAACTGGAAGTCGGAAGGTAAGTGAATCCATCTCTTTGGTAGCATTTAGATAAATTAGCTTGCTTTTTGGATGTTTAGCAGGAAGCTTGGCCTGGGCAGATTGCAGCCTAGTCCGAGGGCCAGTCACATAATACAGATTTAATGATGGGACCGTAATTATCTATCGTCTATCCCATTAAGCAGCCCTCCTTCCCTTTCCCTTGCTACCCAGTGAATAGGTTGATGTTAACTCATGAACATTTGTGAAAATTGTCAGTAAGTAGTACCTTTATTCATAATAACCATCCACCCTATCTGCTGTCCCATTCACTTGTCCTTCTAATTCAACCTCTTCCACCAGAAGATGGAAGCTCCATTTGTTTCTCAGGGGTTGCAGAAAGGGGTGAGGGGAGGTTGACAGAGTTGAAGCTAGTTTTAGTGGCCATAGGTTTTGACTTTCAATTTTGAATGTGGGGATGAGTGAAGGAGAGCAGTGTAAAAAGAGGCAGGAAAGAGAAACATCGCTGAGGATGAAGCCAGATCCTGAGGCTAGAGAGCCCTGGAGATATAGTCAGAGACTGATCCAGAGGACAGAGAGAAGAGGAAGATAGACTAAGAAATGAGAGGAAAGGGAGGTAGACTAAGAGGTGAGAGAAGAGGGAAATAGAGAGGAGGAAGAAGAAGAAGAAGAAGAGAAGAAGAGAGGAGAAATAGTAGATAGACCACGGTCCTGGGAGTCAGAAAATCATGGGTTCTAATCCTGGCTCTGCCACTTATCTGCTCTGTGACCTTGGGCAAGTCACTTCACGTCTCTGAGCCTCAGTTACCTCATCTGTAAAGTGGGGATTGAGACTGTAAGCTCCATGCAGGATAGGGACTGAGTCCAACCTGATTTGTTTGTATCAACCCCAGTGCTTAGTATAGTGTGTGGCACATAGTAAACACTTAACAAATACCATTATTATTATTGTGACAACAATAATAATGATTATGGTATTTTTGAGCACTTTCAATATTTCAAGCTCTGTTCTAAGCACTGGGGTAGATAGAAGTTAATCAGGTTGGACCCAGTCCCTGTCCCATATGGTGCTCACGGTCTAAGGAGGGAGAACAGGTAATGAATCCCCATTTTAGAGTTGAGGAAACTGAGGTGCAGAAAAGTAAAGTGACTTGCAGAGATCATGTTGCAGGGAAGTAGTGGAGCCAGGATTAGAACCCAGATCCTCTGATTCCCAGGCCCATACTCTTTGCACTAGGTCATGCTGCTTCCTGAAGGGGAAGAGCCAAATAATCTGAGAGACACAAGAGACAGAGAGCCTAGGGAATCAGGTGCAGGTAGACTGACAAAAAGGGAACAAGACAACTTACCTGTGCTGCTTCTTCTGGCCTGAGAAAGGGCTTGGTCAAGCCAGGCCACCGTGGCATTGAGGGGCAACTGAGCCAGACCTCCTCTAGCTTTGGTAGGGGTCAGAGAGGTTACCATTCCCCCCACCCTAACCAGGTGGTGTCGAAACAGGCCCACACTGGTCCAAATGATAGGGGATGTTGGGCTGGGTCCTCACCGAACCTGGGAAAGGGTGGACCAGACTGCCGTAACTGAGATTGAGGGTAAGTTATTGCTGAGGGGGGCAAGGCAGATCCTGAACCGCCATTTTGGTGTGTTCCAGCTCCTGACACACTCAAAGTCAGCCTTTAGAGATGGGATAATTAATCTCTACTACACTTAATTTGCATTCAATAAGTATCAATATTACTGTTACTGCTACTGTTAACTACTCCTGCTATCACTACTACTACTATTCTCTGCCTCCGTTGCTCACTGCCCCTGTAGTCTGCCTCTTCGATGGTTACTCTATACCGTGTTTTCGACAGCCTTAGTGGCAGAGTATTGCAAAAGAGCAGGTAATACCTGCCATTTTCATTCTTCCCCTTAGTGAATCAAATTCTGTGCTGGAAGGGCCATTGATAGGATCCAGTAATGGCCTTACTTATCCTCTTGTGTTTTTGGGTGAAAATTTTTGAGCATATCCAGAGAAACCCCCCAAAACCATGCTTGTTTCACCTCAGAAGTATCTTATCTCCAACTTTCCATGAAGCCTGCTGTTCGGGAATGAAGAATGAGAAACTTGTAGTTATTTTGCATCCAAAAGATTCCCAAGATTTTAGAGAAATTTGGATAAATTTGGATCAAAGTGTTGTAACAGGTTGCTATGTGCGGGTTCTGGCTGCTGTGCAGGCCTTCTAGAGCCCATCGTGGAACAGTGGTTTTAAAACTACGTAATATCACTTTGCTTTCTCTTCTCCTCTCGATATTCCTTCCCCTCCCTCTCCAGACCAGCTGTTCTCTGTTTACATTGACAAGGGACCACAACAAAATGTGCTTACCGTGCAGCAAGAGGGATCTGGGCTATGCATAGAGAGAGAAAAGTTTTGGAAGATAAGTTTGTTAGGACTGGAATGGGGGATTGTGGAGTCACCTTCTCTAGAGGACATTAAAAGCAAATGAAATTCCTCTGTCGGGATTGGGCAGGTGTATTCATGTCTGGGACTGAATGAATTCGCAGATTCCTCCCAGTCTCTGATTCTTATATATTATAGTTGAAGAGAATTCATTTCTTTTTAGATTTGGCATGAGTGATTGTAAGCAAATTTGGGCAATAAAATGGAAAGAGTGTCGATTAAGAGTGAACGATTGTTCCGGCACATTTTTGGGTGATGTAGTTACATACCAGACTGAAATAACCAGGGTCTCTGGAGTACAGTTGCAAAGTGCTGTTTGTTATGCCTTCGAAAGATGTGATAAAACTGTAGCAGTGACACTGGAAAGTCAAACCCTAGTAACCAAACTAGCAACAAAATAAAGGGGGCTTCTTTGCTGTACACACACAGATATCGTTTCCTTAAAGTTGTCATCTACTCTGTCCATTGATATAGCTTTTAAAGCTGACCAGTTAGGTTTTTACATTCAGAGATCATTTTTAAGGGCAGAGGATCTGTGCTTGCCAGATGGACTTTTGAAGTTCTTCCAGTAATGCTTTTGTTGCCATAATGCACTTCACAGTCCTTTGAATGATACCACTAGGAAAGGCCGCCATTTTGGAAACCTCAAGGATTGTGCAGTCTTTGGCTCCTCAGAAACAGATGTGTGTTGCTATTTCTCACAAGCTAGATAGAAAGTAGGGGTGTCAAATCTGGCGAGAATAATTGAGGTGATCGATTCTCCACTGACTGTGGAGGGCACAGTCATTTATTTCCGTTTCCACCAGTTATGCTATGAGCATATGAGCCTGGCCAGGCCATAATGAGCCTGAGGGGGCCGGCCAGGAGGGATCAACAGTGTTTTGGGGTAACAAACTGTTAGTTCGTTCCTCTTACCCATGCCAGGTCTCTGGGCATTTAAGCATCTGTCTGTATTTCATTCTTTTTTTTTTTTTTACTACCTTCCACTTTTCCCTTTGCTCTTTCTCACTGCTGTCTCCCAGACTCCATGGCCCAGGCAAGCTGAATAGGAGAATATGGGCTGGAAACAGTACAGAATCAGGGCTGCCGCTACTGATAAGCAGACACTCACAAGACGATGTTGGAAAAAACATCCAGTCCTGCACCAGTACCCACCCAAACATTGGCAACTGGGACCAAAAACTAGTAACTGCAGATTTATTAAGTGTTTCCCATGTGTCAAAGTACTGTTCTAAGTACTGATATTCAGTTTGGACACAGTTCTAGCCCCATGAGGGTGATAGTCTAAGAGATATCCCCATTTTATAGATGAGGAAACTGAGGCTGAGAATTTAGGTGACTTGCCCAAGGCCCCAAAGCACTTCGGCAGCCAAACTGGATTAGAATCTCAGTGCCCTCATTCCCAATCTCATGCTCTTTCCACTAGTCTTCGTGCCTCTACTCAATATGTACCAGGACCTAATCCTCCGTTATCTAACTGTTAAAATCACAACTCTTGAGACATTATGGACTCCAAAAGAAATGTTGAACTGCCTTTGTTGGTGTCCCTTGCGGACATGACCTAAGAGTCTCAATTTTAAAAACCAAGCAATTGAATTTAAAAGTTGAAACACCTACCAGAGTCAGGACCTTGGAGATGCTATAGATGGGCCATCGTTGTCAGACCAACAAAGGCAATCAAATAGGGACGGAAAATAAAACACCACTCAGTTGTCCTTAATTTGGGGTTATGTTCCTGGTGAACCCCACATTAAAGAAAACTTGTGCTAAAATGTTGTTTTGACTGCACTAGGCACCCGATAGTTCTTCTAACAACGCACATGCATTTTTTATCTAGAGAGGTGCACATTTTGAGAAGAACATTCTCTAATTCCCTAAAAGCATTCTATCCAAACCCGGTAGTTAAAACACATGCTATGAAACAACTAAGTCAATTGACAATGCTGACGTGCTGTGGAATTGAATATTTTGTTTTTAGGTTCCGTACATCATGCAACTAACAAACCAAAACACTCTAATCAATTTTTTCGCCTATGTTCTGAGTCCTAATGTGACTGGATTGAGACTCATCTGTCATTTATGTCAGGAGACTCCATCATACATTGATTTTTTTTTCATCGAAAGAAAAGCCGTAAAGGAGGTTATCAAAATATCCCACCAAACTCTGAATATTTGTAAACTATCCCCAAGAAAGGAGAGGAAAATGAGCTGGGTAACCCCATCCAGCTGACCCTCTACAGCAAGGCAGTGCAATAGTGAGAGCCAGCTTGGCAAATAGCTTTTTCCAGACCATTAAATTCTGTAGTGAGAAGCATCAGTGGAAAGAGCATAGAACACCTGGGTTCTAATTCTGACTACACCACTTGCCTGCTGCGTGACCTTGGGCAAGTCATAGCCTCTCTGAGTCTCAGTCCCCTCACCTGTAAAATGGGGATTAAATACCTGTTCTCCCCCACCCCATAGACTGTAAGTCCCATCTAAGAATTTTAGTCTGATTGCATTGTCTCTACTCCAGCACTTAGCACAGAGCTTGAAGCCCTTAACAAATAATATGCACTTAACGGATATTATTCCTATTGCTAATAGTAATAATAATTGAGGGCAGCCACCAGACTTGTCTTCCCGCCCTGCAAACCATTTGTGCACAGGCTCTGTGCGTAGTTAGGCTTTGAGGTGATAAAAGAGGTGAAAGTGACTTCAGTCAATCAATCAATCAATCATATTTATTGAGCTCTTACTCTGTGCAGAGCACTGTACTAAGTGTTCGAGAGAGTAAGGACTTAAAGGATCTGAGCAGTCACGGTGAAGACAACAAAGCCAAATTTTCTGGAGAGGCAGGACCCTCCCTAAGGTGGAAACCTACCACCACTAAGTCACTTAGTTGGATGCTTTCAGAAATCGAGCATCTTCTGTTTTTCTTTTTTTCCCCAAAACAAAAACAGAGTTCCAAATATCTGCAGAGTTCCAAAGAAGACCTGTTGAATGCCAGCTATAATTCTTATCTGACTATATTTTTAGTTGTCAATTCTTTCCCCAAAAGAATACAAAACATCCTTCTAACATTAATCTGCTTTATAAAGCTGCTGTTAATGGAACCTTTGATTTTGAAAACTGACTTTGGCTAGAGTTTAGCGCACAATCTGATGAAATGATTCATGTCATGTATCTCACTAAAATGCTCCCCTTTGCCCCAGACTGGGAAACTATGCTATCACCCTACCCCCAAGTAAAACATTCCAAGATGGTCAGGTGGGAATTGGGGCAGGGGGAAAAGGAGAGTAGACCTCTATTCGACTTTTTATCTGCACAATTTATGATTGTCCCAGATCTTAAAAAGATGGAAGAAAGCCTGTTCTCCCACAAAATAAAAGTCTTCCATGTTTCTAAAAGCAGATACTAAGAGAGAGCCATTGTAGTTTATAGACTCTTTATGTATTTTTTGACAGCTGGCAATACCTTTAGTTGAAACCCACAGCGAGAACTAAATATTGGCATAAACTCACTGATGTTTTCGAGCTCTGTTCAAGGAATCCTGCTCCAGGACTTTTATATAGTGTTCATTTCTCTGTGTGTAACTCACTGTTTATCACAGTAGGGCAATAATCAAGCCTTAGGAATTAAATTTAGCCAATAGAATGGAGGGGATTGCCAGGCCATTGTTGTCGTGGAGGTCGAAGGTCCCTGCAGCATTCATAATAAGCAATGAATGGCTTTAAGACACAAGGTTGGAATGTGGAGTGAGGGACAAAAATCATGTTATATGTGAATGTAACCTTTACTTACTCCCAACTGCATTAGATCATCAGTACTCCCTTTCCAGGCACTCGATTCACTGCTTTTTTTAAATCTCAGGAATAGGGGCAGCTGAGGCAATGAAATCATCATTTAGTGTTATTGGCCAAGAAGAACAGAAATGGAAGCAGTTGGACTGGTTCTTTCAGTGGTACTCTCATCTGCCAAGTCTGTGCATTTTGTAATTGAATATCAATGATCATGATCTCAGTTAACTGATGTGAGAGATATCCCCACACCATAGAGGTATAAATTGAACCCGGCACCTTTAGGATCCTTATGAAATTCCACAGATGAGAGTGGGAAAAGGTCAGCAGTGGATATGGATAGGAAAAAGGATCTAGGACTTTTAAAAGTCCAGCTGTTTTACTATGAACATCTATAACTAGCCAGGTCCAGACTCATTAATTTAGAAAGGTGATTCAGTGGGTAAGTAGATGGTTTGGTTGTCTATAATATGAAATCCATCCAATTTTACTTGTTTGCTGTTTCCATGTATTAGTGACTTGAGTTCTTAAGAGACACTATATTTTATGCTTCAAATAAGGGAAACCCCTTTGACTTATTTTCTCATATGCTGTTGGAGGTAGACAGAATACAATTTTGTTTTTGGTTCAGATACAATGCACCGAAGAACAAACATACATGATTTTCGGGGGGGGAAAATCCTTTTTTTTCCCTCCCTCTACTTCTTCAAAACCTTCTAAAACCTGTACCAAGTGCAATGCACTAAGGCTGATGAAAGGTTTCTACAGCCTGAGTCCCATTGTGCAGATTCTAGATCATCTGCAAACCCGAGTATGTTTCCCCTTGGATATCAGAATTGGTGTGACCTCTCAGATTCCTGACTTCTGAAGTGCTGTGGCTGGGTTATCTGTTGTGGTGAGAAAGTTAAAATTCTGTCTTTGAGTGACTTTTGGAACACCTCATGGCCTAGGTTTCTGTTCATATTAATAACCATAGCTCCTTGAAAGTGTATTTGTAGTATGGTGCTTTTTACGGGAGGACCGCACAAAATCAGAGCGAGGGCAGGATAAACTACTTTCAATCCTGATTTACAGATGAGAAAACTGAGATTTTAGGAAACACCTCACTGCCCACTCCCACCCGCCTGCTTCTTTAAATGGGAAACAGGAGAATTAGCACTCCCAGCTGGGACTCCTTCAGACTGAGAACAACATCCCAGCTGCAGCTGGTGCTGCTGGGAAGAAGCAGGCTGGAGAGTGACCTGAATTTCATCCAGAGAAAAGCAGGAAATACCCTCACTTGGAGGCATCAGGGGGAGCTGGAACCCCTTTAAGTCAAGGGGCCTGGGTTCTGTCAACCTCGCAGGCTGCTGCTGTTAACATGGCTCAAAGAGGTTAAATAACTTGATGGTGATAATACAGCAAGCTGGTTGGATCTTGGGGGTCACAGTAAGTTCTCCTGATTTTATCTGCTTTTCTTTCTAGGAAATATGCTGTTTGTTCCACAAGGGCAGAACAGACATAGGGTAAGGGGGGTGGGGGTTGGGTAGGTGAGTAGGGAAAGCTTACGTTGGGATCTCCTTGCCTCTGGCTCTCCTTCTGGAACATTTTGAGAATTTTGGGTCCAGTTGAAGGGATGAGAGGCCTAATGATGCAGGTGTCAGTTCCAACCCCTTCTGCCAAACTCACAGTTAAGTTCCTCGGGGCTGAGTGTGCTGGGGAAGGGAAATTTGGGCAAGAGGGATGGGTTAAGTACAACTCATTCTCAATAAGTTATCTATTCCCAAGTTAGCACCAACCCACTCAGGGCCACATAACCACCCAGGATTCATAAATGTTTGGGCCTCTGATGATAGTAATAATAATAATGATGGCATTTGTTAAGCATTTACTGTGTGTCAAGCACTGGGGTAGATATAAGCTAGTCAGGTTGGACACAGTCCCTGTCCCACATGGGGCTCACAGTCTTAATCCCCACTTTACAGATGAGGTAAATAAGGGACAGAGAAGTGAAATGACTTGCCCAAGGTCACACATCAGAGGTATTCCAGTCACTGCCAGCAGGCCCAGAGCCCAGTTTTGTAGCTGGGAGATCCTCCAGGTCCTATGGCCTCTTGGACTCCTTGGATTCAGTAGGACTATCAAAGGGCTGGATGACCCAAGGGAACCCACCCCATGCTGCAGAGACCAAGGGTGGACTGGTCAGGGATAGGATGGCTTCTGGAGCAGGAAGGACTCTCGCCAAGGCCAAGGGGAGTAGTACTGCCTGAAACAGGTCCTGCAGGGCTGCTCTGAACCTCGAGGCTGTGTCCAGCGATTCCCAAACCTCCCCACTGATGAGGCCCGGGAAGGATTTCCTGCCCGCTTGGCTCTGTGCTGGAAGATTAGCTCAGTGAAAGGCTGATTTGTTGTTGGTTTTTCTGCTTTGTGAAGAGCCCCAGTCAGGATGATGCTTGTTATGCAGATGGTCAGTGCACACCCAAGGCAAACCCTGAGAAAATGCCCCTCGCTTCCTACAGAGAAGCAGCATGGCTTAGTGGAAAGAGCACAGGCTTGGGAGTCAGAAGTCATGGGTTCTAATCCCTACTCTGCCACTTGTCTGCTGTGTGACCTTGGGCAAGTCACTTAACTTCTCTGGGCCTCAGTTACCTCATCTGTAAAAATGGGGATTAAAAAATGTGAGCCCCATGTGGGACAATCTGATTACCCTGAATCAACCCCAGTGCTTAGAACAATGCTCTGCACAGAGTAAGTGCTTAACAAATACCATAATTCTTCTACTCTTCCACTTCTTACCCTGAGCTCAAGTAGTTCTCCCTATCAATCAATCAATTGTATTTATTGACATAGTTCTCCCTATCAATCAATCAGTTGTATTATTGAGCTCTTACCATGTTCAGAGCCCAGTACTAAGCACCTGGGAGAGGATAATGTGAAGAGACTTTCCTCCTTTGCTCGAAACTCCTGCCTCCTTCCTATCTGCCAGATCGTAGATATTCCCATAATCAAAATCCTCCAAAAAAATCCATCCCTCCAGGAAGTCTTCCCTGATTTAGTTCCTGACATGTCATGACAATCCATCAGACACTTTTAGCACATATATGTTTGCAGCCATCCTTAACATGTACATATTCTCAATAGATAAAGCGGCTCTAGATGCTTAAGCATTTAACATAACACAACAAGGGACAGCCTTCTGTGTACAAATGACTGGGACAAGTGGATCCCGCAATGGCTTTTTTAGCCGCACACACATTCATAGATGAACTTCACCATCAGTGTTGTCATCTAGAAAATGAAGTATGGCATGTGTATGTTCATGAACACGTATGCACGTGTGTGCTCGCTCATTCATTCTTCTTTTCCCAAATATCTCTTATTACCTGTTATATGCTATATTTCCCTCTGCAGGCAGCTGTTTTGCCAGTAATTTGTTTGCCTGATTTTCCCCCATTGTAGTCTTTCATCATCATCAGTGGTACTCGAGAGCCTACTGAAGTACAAAACACTGTGCTAAGCACTGGATGGGTACAACAGAAGCAAGACACCAGATCACTGTTATCCAGAACTTTTGCTTTTGTTGTCATCTTCCAAGAATTTAGTAGAATACTGTACACTCCTTAGGGGCTCAAAAAATTTATTGATCGTTCAGCGTAGAAGGTATTCTTGGCTTCAACAAGTCTTTTCAGCCACAACTTGAACACATGGATTAAAAACCCCACTGTCCTTACTTCGACTTCATCCTTCGCATAACAACAGTAGTAATATATGGTAGACATATTAAGAATCAATCTCATTTATTGAGAGCTTACCATGTATAGGGCCCTGAACTAAGTCCTTGGGAGACTGCAATATAACCGACTTGGTAGACACATTCCTAACCATTCCCAGTCCACGGTGAGCTTGTAACTCTCAAAATTCATGTTGTGTTCCATCAGTCAAATGAGGATTTTGGTGCCTACAAAATATAACGACTTTAAAATCTTTGGCATTAAAACTTAGTGGTATATCTTTAGTAGCGGTGCAAGAAATTCACTCATAATCATTTTTCCCTTTTTTTTCCTCTATGCTGGTGATTCTGAAAATAAAGCCTTTCATATGTAAGCATTTTTGGAGTATGTTCAGTCAGATTATGTGATTACTTGTAGGCATTTTGCTGGTACATCTGGATCAGAAATGTCCACAGAAAGGACCTTAATTCTCTCTTCCATATGGCATCTAGCCATCATTTTGCTATTTCTAGCAGATTAATCCCTATCAATTCGTGTTCTTGCTCTTCCATATTTACGACTATCAATTGCTATTGGTAAGTAGGCCTTTTGACTTAAGAGCGCCTGCCTTTACTGGCCTCCACTTGCATTTTATTTAGCATTGTCACTGGCTTGTTTTATGTCTCTGTTTTCTCTAAAGATTTTAGCATGGAATTCCCTATGCTCTTTTCTTCCAGGCTTCTTGTTAAGTTGTAAGCTAGTTGGCTATTTATCTCTGCCAGGTTGTCTTTGATTTATGGGTCTTAAATGTTTCCATCCAGTGTAACCCATCTGACCATTTATGTACAGTAATATCGCTTAAAATGACTTCTTACTCATTTCTGGCTGAAAGATCCTCTCATTTTCCTTCTGGATCACTGTGATTCCAGTGAGCTGGGCTGGTTTTTCAAAGTGGCCTGCCTGACTTGGTCTAGGAGTTTCTTTTCACAGGGGTATTCTGATTGATGACCAAACCACCCATCTGTATATTGGACTCATCTGATTGGCACAAGATTACTTGGCAAATACATTTCTCTCCCCTCTCCATCTGTATAAGATTATTCCTCTAAAATGCCTGTATTTTACATCTACTTAGTTTGAACTTAAATGGAATTTGAAAGGAAGTGGGATTTAAACTAAGTTTATAGTTACCTGAAGTTTTATTATTACAAATGGCAGAGAAGGTAACATTATTCCTGGAGTAAGGAAATGGGTATTATATTCTCCAGTTCTAATTATTCTAGATTTTGGAGGCCTACCTATATTTGGCAGTTGGGTTCCAAGAAGCCTAATTATATTATACAGCAGCATATTAAAAATATATCACAGAAGTAACTTGCACTAGAAAGCCCCTTATCAATAAATTAGCAGGGAAACTTTTATTATCTGTCACAGTATCTTTTTGTGAGTTGACCAAATCCTTAACAGATTCCCAACACACTTAGGTTAATAATGTATGAAGCTTTAAATATTTGAAGATGATGTTGTGATCCCCTCTGAACTGCAGGCTCCTGTAGGCAGAAAATGTCTACCAACTCTACTGTACTTTCCCAAGTGCTTAGTACAGTGTTCTGCACACAGTATATGCTCGGTAAGTACCACTGATCCATGTGTGAGATTTCTGAAGACTAGTTTTTTTCTCATTTTGTATGTGAATTGGCCCTTTGTTTGAAGTTCAAGCTGCTGTTACTCAAACTTGTCCCTAGTAGTAGGACTTTTTATATCATAATAACTACAGAGTATTGTCTGAAAGCATCCTTTTACTATTTTCTATTGCTCTGCAACCAGACTGTATGTGCTTTATTTCCCAGCTTTATAAAGCTAAGCAACACTGGTTTGAAATAGTCCTTAAAGTTTCTTCTGCCTGTTACCACCCCCATCTACCAAGGCTCTTCTTTGTCTTCCCTCCCTCTTCATAACCACTGCCAATTTCTTCCGCTCCCTCTCTCATTCGTGGTGAAAACACATATATCTGTCTTCACAGAAATCAACATTCCCCACAAATACAGATTGCCATGAAATTTTAATGGGGAATAATAGGTAACAGGGACAGTATCTATGAAACTTACCTGAGGTCCACATGCTGATTTATCAGCTTTTCCACGAGTTCCTTTAGTTCTCGCCTGATTCTTTTTAGGTCACAGGCTCCTGGATCATGTTCATTTCCATGGACATTTTAAAGTGTCAACATAAATGACAAGAGTGATTGATTCTGTTATAGTCAGTGTCTTCCTCTGACAAGGGGCAATAGGTCATTAAAATATTTTCAACTGAAAAAATGTGCTACTTGTTTTAGAAAAGTTTTATATCGACTTAGAGTTCACATACAAAGTATGGAAAATTTTAGTAAGTATGGATTTTATGTGTAAATAGAAAACCAGTCGAGTTCTTTCAGCCTGTCATTTTGTGCAAAACTTCAACAGCTTCAAAAAAAATCCCCAAATTTGGAAAATTCCTAATGAGAAGCAGTGTGGCTTAATGGATAGAACACGGGGATGAGAGTCAAAAGGACCTAGGTTCTAATCTCAGCTTCAAAAGGACCTGGGTTCTAGTCCCAGCTCGGCCACTTGTCTATTATGTGACCTTGGGCAAGTTACTTCTCTTCTCTTTGCCTCAGTTACCTCATTTGTAAAATGGGGACTAAGACTGTGAGCCCCATGTGGGACGTGGACTGTGTCCAACCTGATTAGCTTTTATCTATCCCAAGACTTAGTGCAGTGCCTAGCACAGTGCCTAGCACACAGTAAACTCATAAAAAATACCATAAAAACAATGTTCAGTACTAAGCCTAGAGAGCCCTGAATTATCCTTCGAACAAATTAGTGGTGCCCTGAACTCAAGGCAAGCCCAAAATACTTTTTTAGAAAAGCAGGATCATATAAGTTATGGAAGACTGGCAAAGAAACCTTTAGTCGATAATATCCATCTTTGTCAAATTCAGATAATTTGCTGTTCTTTTAGCCCTTCTCTTTTTCTATCCCAACCTTTGAGTGGGATGCAGGCTTCTGTTTCAATACCAATGCTCATTGTTGGCCTATTAAGTTCAAAGCACTGTCCTGAATGAGTTAAAATATTAAGATATAAATTGAAGCCAGTCCCTCCCTTCTGTGAAGCTTACCATTTAGGGGAAGAAGACAAATGTCTAATGGTTAGACCTATCTTCCTCACTATCCCTGACCATTCTCCATCTTTGGAATCTCACATTACCTCTTGCCTTCAGTACATCTCTACATGAAGTCAGTCAACCCCTAAAGCTCAGTATGTCCACAACTGAACTCCTCATCTTTTCCTTCTTAATCTTCTCTGACACCCAACTTTTCTTTCATTGTCGAATATGTCACCACCCTTTCCATTCCTCAAGCTTCAGTCCTTAGCCTTATTTTGACACCTCCGTCTCATTCAGTCTCCCTCATTCAGACTGTCATCAAGTTCTTTTGCTTTTCGTTTTCCTGGGCAACATTTCCTTCATCTCCACCAAAATGGCCACTACTTTAGCCAGGCCTTTGTCTTATCTCACCTTGACTACTTCATCAGCCTCCTCAGTGATTTCCCTGTTTCCAGTCCCTCTCCACTTTATACTTAACTCTGCTGTTCAAATCATTTTTCTAAAACATCATCCTGCACAAACCTACTCATTCCTGTCCACATCAAGAAAGAATTCAATCTCCCCTAGTTTTCCTCTCCCTCTCCTCCCCATATGTATCGAATGGCATTCTTCAACCCACTCAAATTGTGCCTCATTCTTGTCTCTTCCTTATGCCTTCCCCACTGCCTAGAATTCCCTCCTCTTTGATATCTGGCAAACCACTACATGCTCCATCTTTAAGAGTCCTCTGAAATCCCATCTCCTCCAGTAGTCTTTCCCTAATTCCTAATTTTCCCATGTCATATCCCCTGCCCCCAACTCCTACTTCAGGGAGTCAAGTTACAAGCACTTAAGTACTTAGCTCAATCCAGAGTGGTTTAGTGATGAGAGCATGGGCCTGGGAGTCAGAGGACCAGAGTTCTAATGCTCGCCCTGCTGTTGCCTTGGACAAATCACTTTACTGCCATTTGCCTCAGTTTCCTCTTCTGTAAAATGAGAATTCAATATCTGTTCTCCCTTTAACATAGTCTGTGAACCCCACGTGGGGCAGGGACTATATCTGACTTCATGATCTTTTATCCACACCAATGCTTAGTACCTCTGTACAGTGCTTGGCATATAGTAAATGATACAATTATTATTATTATTGCCCACGTGTGCAGATCCTAGATACTGTATTTCTTGTAATCTGTAATTTAGTGAGTCAGTTGTATTTACTGTGTGCCCAACACTGTACTAAGAGAATACAACAATAGAAAGACATGTTCCGTGCCCACAAAGAGCTTAGAGTCTAAAGGGTTTAGTTTAGTGTCTACCTTCCCTGGAAGATTGCAAGTGCCTCTAAGGCAGGGATCAGGTTTATTAATGTCAGTGGAATCTTCCAAGTGCTTAGTGAGGTTCTCTGCACTCAAGTACCACTGGATGGGTGCTTGAACATCCTAGAGTAGCATCTTGAGACCTCTACCCCTTCTCCCTGTCCACCCTATCCCCACATCGATAACAGGCATTCTGTTCTGCTACAGAGTCCCAAGCCTATTGTAAATACAGGCTTAATCTTAAAGCAAATAGTTAATATGTTTTAACAAATGGTCGTTTTCCCTACAGCCTCTTATTGCTGTGGCCTAATGCTGCTTTATACCAACTAAAATGAATCCACTCCCTTCTGGAGTCCAGATCTTCATGGAAAGGAGGCTAGAAGTATGTTTCAGGTATTCTCTACCTTGGTTTTGGGAATGGGTGATTGGTCATTTGTAGGTTGACCCTGCTGGATGGCTGGGGAAGAAGGGAATTCTTGCTGCCTCAGTGGTTCTCCCACTCAGATCAGAAATGAGATTTGGGTACCTTCTATCCCGTAGACATCCCCTCAAGAATCAGTTCTACAAAACATCAGTCCTGGGCCTTTTGCCTCTCAGAGAGTTTGCTGTGTTCATTGATGGCGGTGATGACATTTTCAAAAGCATAAACATAACCTACACAAAGAGATGAGTTTGAGTTTCACTAAGCTTTTTAAATTGTCTGTTGGAAAATCTCGTCTTTCTCCGATTCCTCAGTGGAGACTTACTTGCTGACTACAAAATTATTAGGAGAATAGCCAGATGCGACGAAATACAGCTCTGTCTGTTTTGAAAGTAATTGATGGATGATGTGACAGTTTCCATCGGAATGCCTTTCAGTGTGCTGCATGAATGCCCATTTAATGTTAGAAATTCTATCGATGTCTCTTCCCTGGAAAAAAAGAAAATATCATCAATTTCTAAACTATTTCATCCAATACCAAGGTATAAAAAATAAAAAAAACTCATTAAATGCATTTATGTCCCAAGACATTGTATCACAGAACAATTTCCATAGTCTGTCATTAGTGAGAGATTCTGAAAATAGCCATGTTCCTCACTGGGACTACAAGAATTATGAGATTATATACTCTAAACCAATCAGGGTCTTCAGAAATTCAATGGAAAAGTATTTTAGGGTTCAAACCTGAAATATCATTTACTGCTTGCTCTCAAGTCCCCTTTCTTTGGTAAAAGGATACTTCTGACATTCGTTTTTTGATCTTATATTTTGATTCCCTAATGTATCAGGTAGTCTGCCTATGAAGGTTGACGCTGAACATCTGGGGCAGCATTTATGATCAAAAGGCTATAACTTTTATTTTTTATTAGCCCCTCCTGTATGAAACAGATTTTCGTTACTAAAGAGCTGCCCTGCATAGTTCAGGCATGCATAAATTTTTAAACAAGACTTGGATCTCACATCTGCCTCATAGTCTTTCTTTTTGTACAAGACATTTTGTAGAAATTTCAATCATTCTAAACTTCCATCCTATTTCATTCGATTACTCCCTGAGGATCTCACTGAAATTTCTAGTGTCGTACCTTCTTCCCCCTTATTCTCTTGCCTGCTATCTGTCTTGATTTGGGGAGTAGAACATCTAGGCATACAACACATTGTGATGCAAGGGATTTGCATTCCATTTTGGAGGGCTTTTTTCTTAATTCAAGGTCCATGTTTGGCCCAGAGTGACTATCTGCCCTGTGTTATTGAAGGTGACCAACTGTTTTGTGGTTTTGAAAAGCATTCTAGGGCTGTAGCTAAATGCTTACTCCCTTTGGACCTGGCTCTCTCTCCCCTGAGGAGGAAACAATCTATGGAATCAGGAACGGAGTCTATAATTTGATGCTGCATTCCAAGCTTATCTTGGAGTTCTGGGTTTCCCCCCCATCCAAGGTTTTGATTGTTTCAAAAGGACTGAGAGACTTTCCTCTGACTGGGCTACTGAACTGCAGAATTGATTTCCAGGACTGTTCTACTGAAGGAGTTTAGACTGGGATCATGGTGTTTTAAGTATGCCCCTGGCCCAAATTTCTGATCTTCTTGCCATATTCATACTAGGGGTTATAAGGGTGTTGAGATAATTGGACAGTACACCTCCCCAATCCCCCTCCATACACACATACACATTCTCTCCCTCCTCTCTCCCTCCATTTCATTTCCATGCAATTGCAAATGTTAAAAATGGGTTGAATGTGTGGGTGAAAGGATGTTGGACCCTCATCCAGGAAAGGCCACTGTTGGATGAGCAGTCCAGGGAAGGGTAAGAATGTCTAGGGCTATGGTGCCACCCGAGATCAGGGACCAAGGCTGCTTATTCTTATTATTATTATTGTTACTTGTCCTGTGCGGTGCAGAACCAGTGGCAGTGCTGTCCTAGGGCTAGGGGAGGCTCCGTGCCATCGGGATCTCCCCCATCTCTCTGTTAATGGGAAGCCCTGACTAATCTCTCTCCTTTTATGAGATCTGTTTCCACCTAGTCTAAAAATGTAAGTTTTTCTTATTCGCTTTGGATTTGACCTAGTTATAAAAAGCTGAATCGTGCAAGGAAATTGTACCCTACCAATTCCCAAATCTGCTTTTCCTGGCTCAGATCCCCACAGCAAAGAGCTAATACCTTTCCTTCCTGGTTAGGTTCTTCAAATAGTCATAGCTTTGGATTATAGTCACTAAATCTCCAGCCTAAAGCCCAAAGCTTCATGTCCCTCCCCACACCCCCATTTTTTGAGAGCCATTAATCGTAACAGGTAGGAGGTAATGTAAGTTGTCATTCTTCAGGGGAACAGTAGTAGCCTGTGCAGGTATTTAGAGAAGTGGTCTTATGCCTTCTTATTGATCATTCTGTTCACTGACTCCTTTCGTTACATCAGTGGAGACAACCTCACTAGAGGACTGATACTTCTGACCTAGAAATCCCAATGGCTTTGCCGGGTTGGATTGGAGGATATTCTCAAACTGCTTCAGGTGAAATGAAGAATGAAAATAGCGAAAGACTGTTTGCCCAGAGTTCCTTTTTGCCCAATACTAAATGATTTTTAAAGATATTGTAGAATTTGAAAAAGGTTTTTCAGCAAATACAGTAAATCGTTCCATGTATGCATCAATATATGCATTGTATATATATCTATTTACATAGATGCAATTTGTGTGTGTGTGTGTGTAAAGTATTATTACTTCTCCATTATAATGGGGAATGTAAATCTAGGAAGTCCTTTCAGCAGGGATTATCTTTTGACATATTTAAGGCAATCTCAGACCACCAAACCTCAGAGCTTGATGAAATTACTGACTGAATTTGATTTTGTTTATTTTTTTAAATGAATTCTTTTGTGATTTGTCTGGATGAAATTCCCGGCTGAATTCTTGTACCTTTTGGAAATGACCCACTAACAAATTGCAAACTTCTGTGAATTCCAGTATTTAAAGGATTAAGCCTCCTTTTGTTACACTTTCCTATGACAGAGCAGTAGTATCAGAGAAACAGGGGACATAGTTTCCAAGTAAGCATCAAATCAATCATTCCTGAGGGAACTTTCTCTGTTGCAAGCAGATTCCAGAGAATCTGCAGGACTCCGTGTACACAAGCTTACATATCTTTCACATTCTTTTAACATGAATGAAATTTTTATCATTTTCCCAGATCCTCTGATCTGAACATATAGAGTGCAACACAACAAAATCATTTTGGAAAGTGAAATTTAAATAGCAAACTAAGATCGTTAGTAAAAAAAAAATATGCTCTATTATATCATTCTCACTAGCAACTCAGTTTACATTTGTAAGTCTTGTCAATTAGTAATGAATGTAGGAATCAGATTCTCGAGTGTAATAGGTTAACTATGTAGATGATTAGCCAATGGTTACCAAAGTGTATTATGCATTTCCAAAAAACATTATCCACTCAATCCAGTGTTTAAATCTAAAGTATATAAAACATTCTAAGGGAAGCTGCAGTGATTGACAATAATTGGAAATGTGAAAAACTCTCATAACAAAACTCAGACTGGGCAAAACGTACTGAGCTAGGATTTCACCAAAACACAAGCCAAACTTTTCAAGGCCCATGGATGTGGGCCAAGCTGAGAGTAAACTTGGGCTGATTTATCTCTTCAGGCGAAAACAATACAAAGCGCAGTAGGACAGGATTAATTTCATCTCAAGTGCTGGGCCTCTTCTGCACCCAATGAGAAATTCAGGGAATGTGAACTGAAACCAATCTGAGCACCTTGGCAACTTCTGCGGACAGAATCAGTGCCATTTCCCTCAGTTTCTAGGTGCCAACTTTTCATTGTGAGCATGTGGGTGAACTTTGGTGTGGGGGGGGGCTTCAAAGGGATGGAGCCCTGGGTGTGTAGGGACCACCTCTACATCTCAGGGGAGAGATGTGACTTCTAGTGGTGGAAGCTCCTGCCACCCTGAGATGGAAATGGGAAGAAGCCCTGGCTGGCCTCAGAATCTGGCTGGGGAAGCAAAGAGCTCTCATCTTGGAACCAACTCGGCCTGACCTGGGTTGGGAGAATCCCCATCTCTGCCCCAGACCAGAGGAAGAGGAACCTGTACCAGCCCTCCTCTCCCCTCCACCCCCCAGCCCCAATCTAGGGGTGGGCAAGAGGGGCGGACCCCGATGGGCACCAGGACCAGATGGGGGGCCCAGATAAAAAAAAGCAGCATGGCTCAGTGGAAAGAGCCTGGGCTTGGGAGTCAGAGGTCATGGGTTCGAATCCAGATCTGCCACTTGTCAGCTGTGTGACTGTGGGCAAGTCACTTAGCTTCTCTGTGCCTCAATTCCCTCATCTGTAAAATGGGGATTAACTGTGAGCCTCACGTGGGACAACCTGATTACCCTGTATCTACCCCAGCACTTAGAACAGTGTTCTGCACATAGTAAGCGCTTAACAAATACCAACATTATTATAGAAAAGTGGAGTCTCCAACTAGGCAGCTTTTCTTTCCAGCCAGATGCTCTTTGGCTCCAAAGGACAGGTTTGGACTTAATACAACAGCCCACTCTCCTTCATCCGCAGTCCAAATTGTAGACTATTCATGAGAAGCAGCATGGCCTAGTGGCAAGAGCACAGGAGTCAGAGGACGTGGGTTCTAATCCTGGATCTGCCACTTGTCTGCTGTGTGACCTTGGGCAAGTCACTTCACTTCTCTGTGCCTCAGTTACCTCATCTGTAAAATGGGGATTAAGACGGTGAGCCCCACATGGGACAATCTGATTACCTTGTATATACTCCAGCGCTTAGAAGAGTGTTTGGCTGGAGAACGGAGTTGGTTTGAAAAGCACAGAGGCCTCTATTTCTGTCATTTTGCTTGCTAGCAGGTCCATCTGCTGATTCATGCTCTGTAGATGTGGTCAGCAGGCCTCACCTTCCAGGAGGGAATCCAATCTCTCTACACATCTCTAGAGTGCTTCAGTTTCCCTAGGTGTAGAGATCAATTAAGTGGGAGTGTTTTATTCTCCAGCTTTATTCACTGGACCTTTGCCAGTGGAACATTTCTGGCAAGTCTGTCTGAAGAGCTCAGTGGAGGAGCAGAGGAAGGTAGAGATTTGGCTGAATATCACTATTATGTCACTGGGTTGGAATTCTTGCTTGCCACATTTCCT
Organism: Ornithorhynchus anatinus; assembly: GCF_004115215.2. NCBI lineage: Eukaryota > Metazoa > Chordata > Mammalia > Monotremata > Ornithorhynchidae > Ornithorhynchus > Ornithorhynchus anatinus. The sequence continues at coordinate 52,614,852 of NC_041739.1, forward strand.
GACTTCTGTGTTTTGAAATTTAATATTGCCTTTCTCAAGATGTCCTCCACGGTGTTGGCTTGACTTTGAGGACATCCATTTGAATTTTTTTTGTAATTATTGACTCATGCATTGGGACACTGGTGACTGAGACTGTTTTCCCCAGGTATAATAGATGGCACTGTTAATCGAGTGCCGCCATCTAACCCGTAGTCAGAGGGCATCGATGAGTGGTATCTATTGAGAGCTTGCAGTGTGCAGAGCACTGTATTAAGCAACCAAAAGAGTTCAAAACAATTGGTAGGCATGATCCATGCTCTCAAGAAAACTTAGTCTATGGGGAAACACACTGAAATACGTTACAGAGAGGGGAAAGGAAAGAGTTTAAGAATAATTATAATGTTGTATTTGTTAAGCACTTTACTATGTGCAGAACAACTGTTCTAAGCACTGGGGTAGATACAGGGTATTCAGATTGTCCCCATGTGGGGCTCACAGTCTTCATCCCCATTTTACAGATGAGGGAACTGGAGGCACCCGAGAAGTTGAGTGACTTGCCCACAGTCACACAGCTGACAAGTGGCAGAGCGGGGATTCAAACCCATGATCTCTGACTCCCAAGCCCGGTCTCTTCCACTGAGCCATGTTGCATATAAGGATATGTACATAATGCTGGGGGTGGGGTGAGTATCACAGTATTGAAGGGGCAAAGGAGATACGGTCGGGTGGCGAGAAGTTAATCAGGAGGTCAGGTTAGACTAGCTGAATGCTGGTGAATATCTGTGATGTACTCAAAGGACACTCAAGCCATCACTTTGGTCGGGACACCCCGATTATAGTTATGGGAGCAACATGTGAATGCCAAGGAGGAAGGCTGTCCTTCAGTTGTGAGTCTGTCCTTCTTTTGTCAATCTTGGGTTTTAAGGCTTTATAATTACCTAGTTGTAATTTGCTTAAGTTTCAAACTTGGCAAACACACTTCACTCTGGGAACAAATTGTTCTTTGGGTTTTTATATATATATACACATATGCAGACACACACACACACACACACACACACACCACACACACATATTTGGTCCTTTTCAAGTCCTTGGGATGCAAAAATACAAAAATGCATTTAGTTTCAGATGCTGCCACAAGCTCCTTTTCATTTCACATCCTCAAGTTTTGCACTGAAACTGAAGGACGATTAGTATGCGTCTTGGGTGAGGTGTCACTGCCTTTGGTCTGGGGATGGGAGGGGAAGGCTTCAGGAAAACTCATCTCTTTATTCGCGCTCACTCTCACTCAGCACAAAATCCTGGAGAAACTTGGAGAGAATCTTGAAATAGTCTGAAGGGGGAAAAGAAATAACTCATTAAAAAAAACTATTTTTCCAACACCAAGATTTGTGGTGGTATTACCAAAAAAATACAGGTAATTGCTCTTTCTCCATTTGACAAGTATTTCAATAAAAAAATGTTTTACAACTTTGATTATAAACCCATTCAAAGCCCCCTTGAAACTCCTTGCAAAAATGTTCTCACCTAAAATAGTCGAGACCCTGATTTTTCAGCCAGACACAAGTGGAGTAGATCTCTGCTTTTGTGCTTGGTCAGTCCTAGACTATCCACCTCCACAGAGGAGCCATTCCTTGGCATTGGGCAGTTGTCGGGTGAGAAAACGTTTCCCAAATTCTGCAGTTGAGAAATTCTTCTTTAAAATTATATGATATGCTAAGTAATCTCTCTTTGGTGAGGCTCAGGATCTTAGCCTTTTATCTTTCTGAGCTGAATCTCACAGCTGTCAGCAGTGATTGGAACCTAGAGAGAGAGGTTATTGGAAGGCCCTGCTAAAAAGGCAATTTCCAAAATTTCCACTGACCCAGCATGAGAACCTTAAAGACCGGCCATTGAGTACCCAGAGGGGATTAATATCCCTGGGCCCAAAGAAATGCTATCAAGCCTCTAGAATGGGCAATTCATAGTAGTCACTTTGATTCTCAATTTAATAATAATAATTATGGTATTTGTTAAGCACTTACTATGTGCCAAGCACTGTTTTAAGCGCTGGGGGAGATACAAGGTAATCAGGTTGTCCCAAGCAAGGCTCACAGCCTTAATCCCCATTTTACAGATGTGGTAACTGAGGCACAGAGAAGTTAAGTGACTTTCCCAAAGTCCCACAGCAGACAAGGGGTGAAGCCAGGATTACAGCCCATGACCTCTGACTTCCAAGCCCATGCTCTTTCCACTAAACCACACTGCTTGTGGACTTGGCCTGTCCACCTGGTCAGGTGGTCACTTGGAGGCTAGGGCTCTGAGAAAAGTTAAAAAGAAAACTTCTTCATCTTATGGAGTGGACAGTGAGAGGAGATCCCCAAGAGGATACAGTTGAGACAAAACTCAGGGGCTAAGGGATTTCAGAAACTAGATTAGATGAAGATTTATAACCGATTAATTGAAGCCTGTTGAAAGGCCCTAGATTAGGAATGGTTTTATCTTTTTTATTTTCTTGGATTATATTCTTCTGACCTTTGTTGCCAGTATTTAATAGAACTGTTTGTTTTGATGCCCAAGTTAAAAGGTAAGCAAGTGTTGATGATGATTATATGATCAATCAGTCATATTTATTGAGTGCTTACTTATGGTGCAGAGCACTGTACTAAGCTCTTTGCAGAGTACAATACAAACAGAATTAACAGACATTCCCTGCCTATAGTGAGTTTTAAAGATATTATTATAATTTAAAAATAATTGTAGTAGTTTACTACAAGCATTGCAATGAACAATGAGGTTAATACAAATCAGGGAGGAGACAATCCCTCTCTCACTTTGAGCTCAAAATCTAGGCATGAAAAAAGTTTTTATTCTACTGATTTACAGATAAGGAAACTGAGGCACAGAGAAGCTAAGCGACTTGCCCCTGTGGCCCAGGCCATTTGTTTGTGGTGTCTGTTTTGGGACTGGAGGGTTGTGCCTCGTCAACTGACCTGCTGGTGTGGGGTTTGTTCTTGAAGTTTCCAGGAGTTTGTCAAGTTGTCAAGGCCCTTTCCGAAATCTCTTTCCAGTACTTTCAGGCTCCTGGCTCAATACAACTGGACTCATCTGGCAAAGCCATTTCCACTTCGTAGGGTTCCTTTCCTCCTTGCATGTTGATTGACTAGGAAATCTCCCAAGATGTCAAGTGCGATTCTTTGTCGAATCGCAGGCCAGGCCGGTGTCTGCCAATTTGGCTGCTTCCTCAATTAGAACAAGTGTCTACAAGCATTCAGGTAATTGCAGCTGCTGGAATTAACTCAGCTCTGTTTTGGGTCATCGAATAACCCCAACTGGATCGTGCTGTGCTGATATCCTGCTTTCAGCAGTTTTCCCCTAAAATCCCCTTGAAACTCCAATGTCGGTAGAGCAGATTACTGAGGCGTGGTAAAATTCAAACAAGATGGAATGCATTCTCTAAGAGCACTTCTGTATCCTAGGGGCCACAATTCTGTGTTGTGTATTTGTGCACACCACAAAGTGGCTGAGCAGCGTGGCTTAATGGAAAGAGCCCGGGCTTGGGAGCCAGAGGTCATGGGTTCTAATGCCAGCTCCGCCACTTGTCAGCTGAGTGCTTGGGCCAGTCACTGTCACTTCTCTGGGCCTCAGTTACCTCACCTGTAAAAATGGGATGAAGACTGGAAGCCCCACATGGGACAACCCGATTATCTTGTATCTACCCCAGCGCTTAGAACAGTGCTTGGCACATAGTGCCATCCTTCCCATCCTCCATCCTTCCCGTCTCTCAGCCCGCAATCTCGGTGTCATCCTTGACTCGTCTCTCTCGTTCACCCCACACATCCTATCTGTACTGAGACCTGCCGGTTCACCTTTACAATATCGCCAAGATCCACCCTTTCCTTCCACCCAGACGGCTACCTTACTGCTACGGGCTCTCGTTATATCCCGGCTAGACTACTGTGTCAGCCTTCTCTCTGACCTCCCTTCCTCCTTCTCGCCCCGCTCCGGTCTATCTTCACTCCGCTGCCCGGCTCATCTTCCTGCAGAAACGATCTGGGCATGTCACTCCCCTTCTTAAACAACTCCAGTGGTTGCCTATCAACCTCTGCTCCAAACAAAAACTCCTCACTCTAGGCTTCGAGGCTCTACATCACCTTGCCCCTTCCTACCTCTCCTCCCTTCTCTCTTTCTACTGCCCACCCCGCACGCTCCGCTCCTCCACCGCCCACCTCCTCACCGTCCCTCGGTCTCACCTATCCCTCCGTCGACCCCTGGGCCACGTCCCCCTGCGGTCCTGGAACACCCTCCCTCCTCACCTCTGCCAAACTGATTCTCTTCCCCTCTTCAAAACCCTACTTAAAACTCACCTCCTCCAAGAGGCCTTCCCAGACTGAGCTCCCCTTCTCCCTCTACTCCCTCTACCGCCCCCCCTTCACCTCTCCGCAGTTTAACCCTCTTTTCCCCCATCTCCCTCTGCTCCTCCCCCTCTCCCTTCCATCCCCTCAGCACTGTACTCGTCTGCTCAACTGTATATATTTTCATTACCCTATTTATTTTGTTAATGAAATGTACATTGCCTTGATTCTATTTAGTTGCCATTGTTTTTATGAGATGTTCTTCCCTTGACTTATTTGCCATTGTTCTTGTCTGTCCGTCTCCCCCGATTAGACTGTAAGCCCATCAAATGGCAGGGACTGTCTCTATCTGTTGCCGACTTGTTCATTCCAAGCGCTTAGTACAGTGCTCTGCACATAGTAAGCGCCCAATAAATACTACTGACATGAACATAGTGAGCGCTTAACGAAAACCATAATTATAATTATTATCAGAGCTGGTAGACTGCTCATTGATCCAAATACTTTGGCAATTTTTGTTCTGACTTGTGGGGAGAGCTGTTTGAATATTATGAGATTCCTTTGTTCTTACAGAGGAGAAGAGTTTTGGGTCCGAGAATGTGGATGCGGGATGGATGGAGCTGTCAGGATCTGGTTCTCCCAGGGGTTTAGACCTGGCTGTTCCTCGTAACCTTGAAGCCCTGGTTAGACCTGGCTCATCTGGCCCCACCTGGCTCCCCATTTCCCTAAACCACCAATTAACACTGACTTGCCAACACCAAACCCATGCCCTGCCTAGGACCCAGCCTCAGTCCTTCTCCAATTCTACCGCTACTACCAGGTTCTAATCCCAGCTCCTCCACTTGTCAGCTGTGTGACTTTGGGCTAGCGACTTCACTTCTCTGTGCCTCAGTTACCTCATGTGGAAAATGGGGATTAAGACTGGGAGCCCCACGTGGGACAGCCTGACTACCTTGTATCTACCCCAGTGCTTAAAACAGTGCTTGGCATATAGTAAGCTCTTAACACGTACCATTATTATTATTACCACCAACTCCACCACCACCTCGTCCCTGCCTTGGGCTGATCTCATCAACTGTGAAGGGAGCCTGGAAGTCTACTAAACTTACTGTGTTACCGGACAGATCCCTCTAAACTGTGATCTCCTTGTTGCCAGGGAATGTGTCTGTCAACTTTGTTGTCTAACACTCCCCCAAAATGCTCAGTACAGTGTTCAGCATACAGTGAGTTCTCAATAAATACCATTGATTTCGTCTCTTTCGACACCCCTCCCATTGCGTTCTTCTCCCGGGTCTCCCTGTAAACACAGTCAACGCTTCTGGGACTTGGTAGCAAAAGCCAAAGCAGAAGGAGAATTGGCATTTAAAACTCCCAGATCCACAGCCTTGTGATGACTACAAGTACCGATCAGGGCCCAGACCAGATAAAAATCAGACTGTGGTATAAAATCGGAGAAAGGCAGTCCACTTTACTAATGAAGGTAAAACCCTGCATTATCTGGATCCATGCAAATTACCCAGCTATTTAGCACAAGCATCTCCTTAGTCTTAAATTACTTTGAGCTTTCATTTGTCTTCCTAACGATAGCTTGTTCAGAGAAAATTCTATAACCGAAGCCCATTCAGCAAACTTTCTGCTAGTGATTTTCTGAAACCTGATACTTAGCTTCTTAAGATACATCTCATTTATTGCTATTGCATGGAGATTTGAAGTGTATTAACTTTATGAACCTTATGGAAAAATTATTACATTTTAGGGGGATTATCCAATTATCCACTGCTATTTCAAAACAATAAATCTGCTCTGTTCAAAGCTAGCCATTCATCAACAGACCACTGCAATATGACAACCCTAGCTTCCTAATTTCAAAGAGACTTAGGCTAGATATATCCCTGCCCTTCAAATCCACATCTTTGCTTACTACCACAGGTGCTAAACTCTTATTAATGCTGTCACCTCATCACTCGGCTTATATTTATTGTACCCACAAGACCATTTTCATCCCTTTATAACCCATAATTATTCCCCACTACTGTGCATAACTGCATGAAAGATCCCGGGTAGATGTTGGAGTCAAGGTTTCCCAACTGCTGAATGTGATTTGTACAAAGAGTCTGAACTAAAATGACTGAATGAGTTTAATCAACTCTAAAGTAGTAGAGCACAGGTATTCTAAGGGGAGGTCAGGGACTGGGGGGTTAAACCGATGGTGTGGAGTTTCTGTTTGTTGCAGAGGTGGATGAGCAACCACTGGAGGTTCTTGAGGATTGGGGAAACGTGAACTGAATCTTTTTGTGGAAAAATGATCTGATTGGCAGAATGAAATATGGACTGGAGTGGGGAGAGACTGAGAAGTCAGCAAGGAGGTTGATGTAGTTATCAAGGCAGAGTAGGGTAAATGCCTGGGTTAACGTGGTAGCAGTTTGGATGGAGAGGAAAGGATGGATTTTACTGATGTTGTTGCTAGAGGTGGGGTTTTAGGTGTTTTTGAATGTGGGGCTCATTCCTGAAAAAGAAGTGAGAGAAGGAGTATGTTCCCCCTCTAGACTGGGAACTCGTGGGAAGGGAATGTCTCTACTAACTCGGTCATATTGTTATAGCGTGCTCTCCCGAGCACTTAACACAGGGCTCTGCGCACTGGAGACGCTCAATAAATTGAATCTGTATAGGGGGAGATTGGAAGGAAAGAGTCAATAAATAAATGCATAGAACAGCCATCCATTCTACAGAGAGGAGGGATGAAGAGCCCTATCCTAGAGAGCAACTCTCCTGAAGTTGTCTCAGCAGGGGATGTCAGAGGCATGACTAAGGCAGATCGTTCCCAATTCATCTCACCCGCTACAGGGGCAGTAGCAGAAGAAGAGAAAAGATGCCTTTACTCAAGTAGGTGCCACTGGGACCCAAGGAAAAGTTCCCCAAGCAGAGGTGAGGTGCTTTGCACTGAGAAATTAGCATGAGTCCCGAGGAGGAAGGAGCCGGAAGAGAGAATACAACCAGTAAATGCGGGGCTCACGGCCTGTGGTGGGTTCCGGGGTAGCCACCATTTCTCTGGGCCCTAGGCACTGAGGCCGACGTCCCCCTGCCTGCAACGGACATTGTCTGCAGTTGAACAAAGTTTTATGAAACAAAGGGCGTGTGTGTTGGCATGTTTGGAAGAATGTGGGGTTCTTGGTGGAGGGTGCGTGTCTGCAGAAGGTTGTATTGCCTATTGGAGAAGTGTATGGTGGATGTCTGGGAACATGGGCGGGGGTGTGTGTGTGTGGGTGTGTGTGACTGTGCGCACACACATGTACATAACACAGGAAATGAGAATCAGGCAAGGAGAGGAAGGGAGGAGGGTGGGGGAGGACAGGGGAAACCATTTAGAGGAAGCTCCATTCAAGCACCCCCTACTCTAAGTGAGGCAGCTGAAAGTGGGCCGAGGTGGCTTGGATAAAGTTCAGTTTCTTCCCCTTACTGCAACTTTGGTATGGTGGTCACTCTGCGTTTATGCTCGTGCAAACTTTTTCCGGGCTTCCCAGACATAGCAAAATTTAGCTCCTTACTACGGACTGTCGGTGAATTTAGACAGAGTTGGTATCCTGGTCTGTATGTTGCAATTAGATTGCCTGTGCAGGGGATGTGGTACTTACCGTGCCTGGCACATAGTAAGGACTTAACAAATGCTGTTATTATTATTGTTACTATTATCATTATTTGTCAGCAGTCTGAATACTGAAGTTGAGCCCCACAAGCTTCAAAGAACAGCAAGTGGACACAAGGCAGATTGCTGCTCCAGAGTAATTCAGTTCCTAACTCCTGGGCATATCCATCTTTCTTTAGGAAGAAAACCTTAAATATTGAAAATATGGATTAAATGAAACTATTTCACAGATGGCCACCTATTGATATCCTAAATAAAAGAAGCTTTAGATAAAAGATTGGGTTTATTGCATCTACATGTCTCATAACATTGATTTAAGGCTTTCTTCCAAAACTATTCCTGTTTACTTGTTTAGAATGGAAAAGGGGATTATAAAATCCTTGTGGTCAAGGATTGTGTCTTCCACCTCTACTTCACTCTCTCCAGCACATAGTAAGTGCTTAATAAATAATATTGATTGATTCTATGCCTGGCTTAACAAGTACTATTATTAAGATCGTTATGGGCAGGGAACTAGTCTGCTAATTCTGTTGTATTCTCCCCAAGCACTTAATTTAGTGCTCTGCACACAGTAAGTGCTCAGTAAGTACCACTGATTGATTCTTTGCTATGAAAATTTTATGCAAGCAGCCTCTTTACATTCCTTCATTCCTCCAAGTTTAAGCCAAGCTGTACTATTTAGTTCTAGTTAAAAATGAATGTTAAACAGAAACTTTAATGAATTATTATATTGTGTCCTTTATCAAAGAGATGTTTCATCTTTATGAAACAGCATCAATATTTCTATGAATTATGTAAATAAGATAGAACTGATCCTGAGGTCTGATTCTTTAGACCCACTCATTCAACTGAATTAAACAAAGGACTATATAAAAATAATCCATTTGACCCAAAAAAATCATTTTAAAAATAATTTTATGACTTGCTGAATATCACATGGTAAAACATTTATAAAACAGGACTAAGCCTTGATTTACGATTATAAAGTGAAATGGTAGACTGTGACAATTTCCCCCCAAATGGAAGGCTGAAGGCCACTTTGCCTCAATCACGTTTTAAGTCTAAGCTTTTTAAATTTTAGCTGAACCATCCACATATTCTCAATGCTCCTATATTGCTGTGGCTACATTCCCAACGAGCCCTGAATTAAGGAAAATTCGTATTGCGATATGTGTTCTGTGACCGCTGCCATGTCCATAACCAGTCAATGGCATTTATTGAGTGCTTACTATATGCCGAGGACTGTACTAAATGCTTGGAAGAGTAAAAGAACAGCAGATTTGGTAGACACAATCCCTACCGACAAATACAAACGTTTCTTCTGACAAGGCTGGAAGAAGATTCCAAAATGCACAGTGAAAACCTGTAATGGAAGAATTGTTTGTAATTGTGCCTCAATAGCAAATTCACTTTGTTTTTGTCATCTTAGTCAAAATAGAGATTTTTCCTCTTCTTCATAACTGAGAAAATTGACCATTTTTCTTATAGTATTTCAGAGATTGACTACTCAGCAGAGCATTCATTTTGTACTTTTTCTGTTAGTTGACTTCACTGTTGACTAGAAAACAAGGTGCAATGATAGGGAGAGAAAAGAAATGTTTAGAAAAGCAAGAACAGGAAGTTTCCCTTCAAAGCCCGCTGTCCTCACATATGTTTCCAGGTAGTTTGACTGATGTGCCATGCTGTTCATTCAGATTTAAACAAATAGACATGGCACTGAAATTTGCTTACTCCCCACTCTGCCGAGTGGTTGCATGCAAAGTAAAGATTTTGTGTTTATTTATGTTGCTTATCAGAGAGGTGGTATAGGTACCAAAACATTGTGTCTTTGCAGTTTGAGTGTCAACAGAAACAGAATGCTAAAACAAGATTTTTTAGGGAGAGATTGAGGGAATTTCTAGGAAGGGAAACAAATGCGTTAGAGACCTGAACGAACAACAGCAGCAAAGCATTTTCTTTTAAGGAACAAGAACTCCGCTTTATTGAATAAGTTCTGTGTCAGGGCCCATCCTTTGAGGATTATTTGTTACTCCTGTCCAGCAGATGGGGCCAGTGCCACAAGGAAAACAGCAATCACTTTCAAAACTCTTCCCTTAAGGGCCAGGTCAGTGTTCCCCAAAATCTAAAAGGAAGCTAAAATGTTAGTCATTATTCAACTGAGAACAAGTAGTAGACAGGGAATTGACTCTGGAGGAGGGGCAGGTAATGGCTACTGAACTATTAGTTTTTTAAAGCCTTCATGTAGCTCCCAGAGAAGAAAATGGGGAAACACATTGGAGGGAATTTAGGCTGCAAAATCTCTGAGATTACTAAATATTACAGGAAGAGAATTTCTCTTCCTGTACCTTGATGGCTAAAAGTCTACAAAACTGTTACAGAAAGAAAGAAAGTTCATGCCAATTTTCTCTGCCTTAAGCATCACCCCTCAGCTTATGTTGTTAGATTTATGTCTTGATCAATTTTTTTTTCTTTCTCTGCCATTGCTAAGGTTCAGAGATGATACTACCAATGATATGATTACATCCACTGAATATGTAGAGACTGTTGCTAATAATGAGGGAACAGTGATATAGACAAGGTGATCTCCAGGGTATGAATTGATTTTTGGAGAATTTGGGGAAAGAAACATGGCCTAGTGGAAAGAGCATAGATCTGGGAGTCAGGGGCCTTGGGTTCTAATCCTGACTCCACCACTTACCTGTATGACCTTGGGCAAGTGGTTTAACTTCTCTGTACCTCAGTTCCCTCATCTGCAAAATGGGGATTCAGTATCTGTGCTCCCTCCTACTTAGACTGTGAGCCCCATGTAGGAACTGATTATCTTTCAACGACTCCAGCACTGTGCTTGGCATATAACGAGTGATTAACAAATATTATTGTTGTTGTTGTTGTTGTTTTTGGCCAAAGTTTACTATGGATTTTGAAAACCTTGATTCAAAATTGTCATAACATTCTTCTTCTTTCACATTTTTGTCTTCTTGTCCCCGGTGAGAGGATCAATGGCTTTCTGACAACTATGTTCTCATGTATTAAAAGGTCTTTGGTTTTTAATGGGAGTTTAGAAGTTGTAGTATTTGTAACTTCACTCAAAAACATGATCTGTTGGGCATTCCTTCTGAACCTTCAGCACACCAAACAAATTTGACTGTTCTAGTAAAAGGAAACAGAACTTCTTCAGGCAGTGGGGAAACTGCATTTCAATGTGAATCAGGAGGCTTGAGTTAGGAAATGTCAGGATTAATTCTATGGAGATGAAGTAGAAGTTTAGAAAAAAGAATTAAGGAGACAGATGTGTTTGTCCTTTTTTTTTTAAAAAAAAAAAAGCAAAGCAGAAAACACTGTTAGAACTACACTGAGAAGTTTATCAAACTTTTTTCATCATACTTTAGAGAATACAAGTCACTATATTTTACTGACAGTTAATATTTAAGAGTGTTGTCATCCCGCTCCTGATAGATAAGTAGCCATCCACTATTACATACTCTGTTGAGTGAAAATGCCAAAATATGTCCCATAAAGTGGTAAGCTTGCTGAAAGCCAAGAATTGAGGGAAATATTCTAAAGGTGGTTCCCTATGAGCCATCCAGTAGCTAAAAGAAGTGATCGTCACCAGCCCTAAAACTCTTTCATATAATCTAGAAGCAGTGTGGCCTAATGTAAAGAGCAGATTTGGGAGTCAGAGGACCTGGGTTCCAATCCCAACTTCACCATGTTTCTACCATGTGACTTTGGGCAAGTCATTTTAACTTATTTGGGCCTCAGTTTCCTCACCTGTAAAATGGGGATTAAATCCTACCCTCTCTGCTTAGACTGTGGAACAGGGACTGTGTCCAACCCGAATATTTTGTATCTATCCCAGTGCTTAGTACAGTGCCTGGCACATGGAGCTTAACCAATGCCACAGGTAATATTAGAGCCTAACAGTGGTGAGCACTGGCTGGTGTAGTAGTTTGATTTTGAGGTAGGAATGGCACTGCCAAACCACTACTGCTTTAATAATTTCTGAAACACGTGTATTTGGTCATAAGGTTTGAAAACTGAGGCTTATCCAACCTTCTTGACAGGAGACTCCATTATCTATATTTTTCATGATATTCCTCTAAGAAGCAGCATGGCTTAGTAGATAGAGACTGGGTCTGGGAATCAGAAGGACCTGGGTTCTAATCCCAGCTCTGCCACTAGTCTGCTGTGTGACCTTGGGCAAGTCATTTGACTTCTGGGACTCAATTATCTCATGTAAAATGAGGATCGAGACTGGGAGTCCCATGTGGAACAGGGACTGTGTCCAACCCGATTTGCTTGTATCCACCCCAGTGCTTAGTACAGTGCCTTTCACATAGTGCTTATCAAATGCCGTAATTATTTTTATAATTACTATTGTCATTCCCCAAATCTTTATCTCCAGGCCTGATCTTTCTCCTCTTCTGATACTTCCTCCTACCTTCAGGATACTTCTATTTGGATGTCTTGTTGACGCATCAAGTTTAACTTGTCCAAAACAAAACCCCTAATCTTTCTACCCAAGCCCTGTCCTCCCCTTGAGTTTCCCATCACCGTAGACAGCACCATCATCCTTCCTATCTCACAAGCCTGTAGCTTTGACATTATCCCCAGCTCATCTTTCTCACTCAACCCACATATTCAACCCATCTCCAAATCCTGTCAGTTCTGCCTTCACAAGGTCCACCACTGCATTAAACAAACTCCTTACTGTTAGCTTTAAAGCACTCCATCACCTTGCTCCCACCTATCTTACCTCATTGATTTCTTCCTACAACCCAGCACACTCACTTCACTCCTCGGTTCCAACGAATCACTGTATCAATCAATCAATCAATCGTATTTATTGAGCGCTTACTATGTGCAGAGCACTGTACTAAGCGCTTGGAATGAACAAGTCGGCAACAGAGACAGTCCCTGCCGTTTGACGGGCTTACAGTCTAATTGGGGGAGGCAGGCAGACAAGAACAATGGCAATAAATAGAGTCAAGGGGAAGAACATCTTGTAAAAACAATGGCAACTAAATAGAATCAAGGCGATGTACATTTCATTAACAAAATAAATAGGGTAATGAAAATATATACAGTTGAGCAGACGAGTACAGTGCTGAGGGGATGAGAAGGTAGAAGGGGAGGAGCAGAGGGAAATGGGGGGAAAAGAGGGTTAAGCTGCGGAGAGGTGAAGTGGGGGCGGTAGAGGGAGTAGAGGGAGAAGGGAAGCTCAGTCTGGGGAGGCCTCTTGGAGGAGGTGAGTTTTAAGTAGGGTTTTGAAGAGGGGAAGAGAATCAGTTTGGCGGAGGTGAGGAGGGAGGGCATTCCAGGACCGCGGGAGGATGTGGCCCAGGGGTCGACGGCGGGATAGGCGAGACCGAGGGACGGTGAGGAGGTGGGCGGCAGAGGAGTGGAGCGTGCGGGGTGGGCGGTAGAAAGAGAGAAGGGAGGAGAGGTAGGAAGGGGCAAGGTGATGTAGAGCCTCGAAGCCTAGAGTGAGGAGTTTTTGTTTGGAGCGGAGGTTGATAGGCAACCACTGGAGTTGTTTAAGAAGGGGAGTGACATGCCCAGATCGTTTCTGCAGGAAGATGAGCCGGGCAGCGGAGTGAAGAATAGACGGGAGCGGGGCGAGAGAGAAGGAAGGGAGGTCAGGGAGAAGGCTGACACAGTAGTCTAGCTGGGATATAACAAGACCCCGTAGCAGTAAGGTAGCCATTTGGGTGGAGAGGAAAGGGCGGATCTTGGCGATATTGTAAAGGTGAAACCGGCAGGTCTCGGTAACGGATAGGATGTGTGGGGTGAATGAGAGAGACAAGTCAAGGATGACACCGAGATTGCGGGCCCGAGAGACGGGAAGGATGGTCTTGCCATCCAAGGTGATAGAGAAGTCTGGGAGAGGACCGGGTTTGGGAGGGAAGATGAGGAGCTCAGTCTTGCTCATGTTGAGTTTTAGGTGGCGGGCCGACATCCAGGTGGAGACGTCCCGGAGGTAGGAGGAGATGCGAGCCTGAAGGGAGGGGGAGAGGACAGGGGCGGAGATGTAGATCTGCGTGTCATCTGCGTAGAGATGGTAGTCAAAGCCGTGAGAGCGAATGAGTTCACCGAGGGAGTGAGTGTAAATGGAGAACAGAAGAGGGCCAAGAACTGACCCTTGAGGAACTCCATAGTTAAAGGATGGGAGGGGGAGGAGGCGCCAGCGAAGGAGACCGAGAATGACCGGCCAGAGAGGTAAGAGGAGAACCAGGAGAGGACGAAGTCCATGAAGCCAAGGTGAGGGTGTACCTCCATCTCATCTACCTCACCACCAACCCCTCACCCTAGGCCTGGAACTCCCTCTTGCTTCCTATCTGGCAGCCTATCACTCTCCCTATCTTCAAAGCCATATTGAAATCACAGCTCCTCTCAGAGGCCATCTCCTATACCCTCTCCCTTCTGCGTCCCCCTTGCACTTGTATTAATAGACTTTATTCTCCTCAGTCTCACAGCACTTACGTCCATATCCATAATTTATTTCAATGCCTGTCTCTCCCGCTAGTCTGTTAGCTATTTGTGCGGAGGGAACATGTCCACCAGCTCTGTTATACTGTACTTGCTCAAGGGCGAAGTACAGTGCTCTGCTCACAGTGAGCACTCAGTAAATACCATTGACGATGATGAAGTGGCTGAACTGGAATTAGAACCCACATTCCCTGACTTCTAGAACCATGCTCCGTCCATTAGACCACACTGCCTCTGCTCTTAAAAAAAGCTTTTATGTTTCTCACTCGTTGTATGTGCTTTGTGAGCAGAGAATGTGTCATTTGTTTTGTATTTCCCAAGTCCTTAAGACAGTGTATTGCACCCATTGGGTACTCAATAAATATTATTACTATACTTTTGTAAATGATGGTTGTTTCTGGGCAAATTCTCTGGCTTAAATATAATTTTTCCAACCCAAGTCACCTTAGAAAACTATTTTAAGAGCTGATTTATATTGTCTCAAATGATAAACTATCCACTATTACTGGAGAAAAATGTTAGGAACATCTATTACCTACTCCAGTTTAGAGGATTTACAAAATAATAGGTATTCAAAACAGTTAGGAGTTCTCCTACAAAGCGTAGGATGACATTTCTGATTTTATTAGCAAAGTGTGCAAACTGAAATTACTTTTTCACTTATATGAAATGAAACTAGGGCATTATCCTATTACAGTCTCTCTCTTTCTGTGAAGGAAACCTAAATTTTTTTAAAAAGCTGTCATCTGGGGGATAACCTATGTTTTTCACTGAAATTTTAGGCAATGGGTTCAGTGTAAATTGGCCCATTTTAAAGCCATTTCACTTCAAGGCACATCGCTTCAAGAAGGGCTACTCTAAAGTCTTTTGGGGATTTCATTTGTAGGGGGCTTTTTAAGTAAATGGAATTTGTTCACAGGGTGAAACACATATTTCTGGTTGGAGCCGGACCTTGAATAAACCGTGCTCAGATTGGAGAACTACTAGACAGAAGCATTCCGAGGGAGAGTGGGATGTTTGGAGTGTTCATTTGCATATCAATGGCCAGAATGCCCTTTAGGAATACTGTTGCTTCATTACAATGCAGTTGTCTGAGGCCCCGAGGGAAATAAAACCCATAAAATTTAGGCGCACTCTTCAATGCCTTCAATTCTTTTCTGTGCTTTGGAAGAAAGGGTCACCAACTTGCAGTCTCCATAGTTTTATTATGTTTCAAATGAAACCATTGAGCCCCCTTCCAACTCCAGGCAGACAGCAGAACATTACTGTGTGGGAAGGTAGTCTCTGGGACACTTTTGTGCTCTTCTCAGGGGGCTGGGGAGAGTGATGTCTGTACAGAAGAAACCACTGTTAATTCCACTTGCTCCACTTAATTCAAGCACCAGTTTGAACCGAACCTTAGAGGGTGGAACAGTTCTGAAGGCTACTAGATAAGAAGCTGTTTTTAAAGGTTAAAGCAGTTTGGGAATGATTTCTATCAGGCCTCCTTTGGTGATAATCACTGCTCTCCTCCCCTAGCACGACAAAGATCACCAAGTAACTGATAAGATTGGGAAGCAGCGTGGCTCAGTGGAAAGGGCACGGGCTTGGGAGTCAGAGGACATGGGTTCTAAACCCAGCTCTGCCACTTGTCTGCTGGGTGACCCTGGGCAAGCCACTTGACTTCTCTGGACCTAAATTGCCTCATCTGAGAAATGGGGATTAAGACTGTGAGCTCCACGTGACAATCTGATTACCTTGTATCTCCCCCAGTGTTTAGAACAGTACTTGGCACATAGTAAGCACTTAACAAATACCATCATCATCATCATTGGGGTCTTGGATAGCCAGTAGCCAGTACTTTCTCCTTCTCCCAGTCGGACAGATGCCATGTTGGGTTATCTTCTAATATTCCTAGTTCTGTAGGAGTTTTCTGGCCTTTCTGAGCAGAATCTCAACAGTTAGCTTTAGGTTATTTTTATTTTATGTTGAAACAAAACCAGATCAATGAAATTAAAAAAGAAAGCAATGTCATGCATGAATTTCAAAGGAGGAAAAGTGTTAATCTTGCTTAATTGCATCCCTACTGTGAATTTATTCCTTAATAACAATTGTGGTGTTTAAGCAGTTACTATGTGCCAGACACTGTTCTAAGCACTTGGTGGGGGGAAGGGTGGAATAACAAGCAAATTGGGTTAGATACAGTCTCTGTCCCACATTGGGCTCACAGTCTTAATCCCTATTTTACAGATGAGGTAACTGAGGCACAGAGAACTGAAGTGACTTACCCAAGGTCACACAGCAGACAAGTGGCAGAGGCAGGATTAGAACCCATGACCTTCTGACTACCAGGTCTGTGTCCTATCCACTAGGCTGTGCTGCTTCTCTTAATAATAATATAATAATAATAATAATGGTATTTGTTAAGCAGTAATCAGGTTGTCCCACGTGAGGTTCACAGTCTTAATCCCCATTTTACAGATGAGGTAATTGAGGCCCAGAAAAGTGAAGTGACTTGCCCAGGGTCACCCAGCAGACAAGTGGCAGAGCTGGGATTAGAACCCATGTCCTCTGACTCCCAAGACCAGGGTCTTTCCACTAAGCCATGCTGCTTCTCTTAATAGATTCCTTTAAGAGAGGACTAAGTTTTGAAAGATACAAATATCTCACTGATTGTACAGTTTCAACTGGGCAATTTTTCTTCACCAGACTCCATTATATTAAGTTTTGAAGCCTCCCCTTTATCATTCACAACCTTAATTCCCTTTTAGCTAGTGCTGTTCTTCTCATTGTTCTTAATCAGTAATATTTACCGAGTACCTACTAGGAGTTAGAGCCCTGTGCAGAGTACTTAGAAACATGAAATAGAAATAAAGGGCCCCGTATATGGGAGGCTAGCAGTACGATTCTGGTAATCAATCAGTCAGTGTTATGTGGTAATCAGTCAGTGGTATTTGAGTGTGCTCAATGAACAGTGGATCATTCATTCAATTGTATTTATTGAGCACTTACTGTGTAGAAAGCATTGTACTATGCACTTGGAAAGTACAATTCAGCAATAAAGAGAGATGATCCCTGTCCACAGTGGGCTTACAGTGTTGCGGGGGTGGGGGGAGGCAGGCATCAATCTAGATAAATAGAATTATATAATAATAATGATTATGGTATTTAAGTGCTTACTATGTACTGAGCACTGTTCTAAGCGCTGGGTTAGATACAGGGTAATCAGATTGTCCCACGTGGGGATAACTTTTTAAAAAAAAATCTCCATTTTTACAGATGAGGTAACTGAGGCACGGAGACGTTAAGTGACTTGCCCAAGTCACACAGCAGACAAGTGGAAGATTCAGGATTAGAGCCAACGACCTCTGATTCCCAA
This sequence comes from Ornithorhynchus anatinus, assembly GCF_004115215.2. Taxonomy (NCBI): domain Eukaryota; kingdom Metazoa; phylum Chordata; class Mammalia; order Monotremata; family Ornithorhynchidae; genus Ornithorhynchus; species Ornithorhynchus anatinus. Next base: position 52,632,658 of record NC_041739.1, read on the forward strand.
GCCCGGACTCTTTCCACTAAACCATGCTGTTTCTTTGCATATATTATGCATAAGTGCTGTGGGACAGGGTGGGGCGGGGGGAATGCAAAGGGAGCGAGTCAAGGTGATGCAAAAGGGGAGGGAGCTGAGGAAAAGGGGACTTAATGTGCAGAGCACTTGAGAGAATGCAGTATAATATAATTAGTAGACAAGATCCCTGAATTAATAATAATAATAATAATGTTGGTATTTGTTTAGCGCTTACTATGTGCAGAGCACTGTTCTAAGCGCTGGGGTAAACACAGGGGAATCAGGTTGTCCCACGTGGGGCTCACAGTCTTAATCCCCATTTTACAGATGAGGGAACTGAGGCACAGAGAAGTTAAGTGACTTGCCCACAGTCACACAGCTGACAAGTGGCGGAGCTGGGATTCGAACTCATGAGCCCTGACTCCAAAGCCCGTGCTCTTTCCACTGCGCCACGCTGAATTGAAGAAGCTTACAGTCTTGAGAGGGAGAGGTAGGCATTTCTGATAGGGGAAGCAACAGAGTATGTACATAAGTGCTGAAGGGGTACAGAGAAGCAGCATGGCCTAGTGGATAGATCGTGGTCCTGGGAATCAGAAGGTCATGGGTTCTAATCCCGGTTGTGCCACTGTTCTGCCATGTGACCTAGGGCAAGACATTTTTATTTCTCTAGGCCTCAGTGACCTCATCTGTAAAAATGAGGATTGAGACTGTGAGCCCCATGTGGGACAGGGACTGTGTCCAACCTGATTAGCTTGTATGTACCCCTTTTCCTCTTTGTATTTAGAGGCAGACACTAAATTGCAGGTGAGAGGAAGCAAGAGAATGTAAAGGTAGGCATATAAGTGCATCAAGCGTATGAGTACCCCCCATTTTCTTATTACATTTAAAATTTTTTAAAATTTCAGTAATAGTGAATTGCAACAACTATCTTAATCTGTAGAGCTGTCTAAAAAGAGAAAGAAAAAATCAGTGAATTGAAATCTAGTTACTATTTTCATCCTTTAGAAGAGAGTACCTTTCAATTGCAAGCAGATATCATTTCCAGATGGGAAAAGTCAGTATCTGGTAGATCAACAGGTTTTGAACATCTCAGCTTGCTGCAGAAGTTATTACTATGCTTATTTGGATAACAGTGCATTATAGTGTGTAAACAAACTACATTTTTTTTTCCTTAACTAGTATAGCCAGAATAGATAAAAAGCAGGATGAAATGAGAGAGGGGGAGAGAGAGATTTTGTGACTTTTAAGTCTCTCACCCAGGGCTCATTTCAACTGGTAATTTTTGAAGGGGCAGGAATATAGAAGGATTTTTGAGAGCCCTGTATCCAAATGAATCCTTTTTTGGATGAAAGTCTTTGGTTGGAAAGATGGAGACATGGATGAGTAGGTGCTTAGAGTATGTAAATTGATTCTTGTTTAGAAATGCTACATGTGACTATGAATCTGAGGTGGCAGTTGGGAGGTAAGGAGTGGGGAAAAGCTTCTGGAGGAGATGGGGATGGGATTGCAGAAGGGCTTTGCAGATGGGGTGAGCAGTTGTCTGGAAGATTTCAAGGGGTTTTTTTTGTTTTGTTTTAGTTGGGGGGGGTGGGTTAGGGGGGAGGGTGTTCCAGGCAAGTTGTAGGGCAGGGTAAGGGGTTGGAGGAGGGAGGGCTTAAAATGAGATATGGTGGAAAGATTAAACTGGCATGTGAACCCTGAATGGGACTGGCACGGTATCTGACTCGATTATCTTGTTTTTACCTCACTGATTAGTACAGTCGGTCGGTCAGTCAGTCGTATTTATTGAGGGTTTGTTATGTACAGAGCACTGTACTAAACATTTGGGAGAGTACAGTATAACACACTTGTTCCCTGCCCGCGAGGAGCTTAAAGTCTAGAGGAGGAGACAGACATTAATATAAATAAATGACAGACATGCACATAAGTGCTGTGGGGCTGAGAGGGGGGAATGAATAAAGGGAGCAAGTCAGGGTGACACAGAGGGAGTAGGAGAAGAAAAGAGGCCTTAATCAGGGAAGGCCTCTTGGGGGAGATAGGCCTTCAGTAGAGAAGCAGTGTGGCTCAGTGGAAAGAGCCCGGGCTTGAGAGTCAGAGGTCATGGGTTTGAATTCTGTCTCTGCCACTTAGCTGGGTGACTGTGGGCAATTCACTTAACTTCTCTGTGCCTCAGTTACCTCATCTGTAAAATAGGGATTAACTGTGAGCCTCACATGGGACAACCTGATTACCCTGTATCCACCCCAGTGCTTAGCACAGTGTTCCGCACATAGCGCTTAACAAATACCAACATTAAAGCTTTGAAGTGTAGGGGGAGCCCATAGTACACACAACAAATTCTATTATTATTATTATTATTGTTATTTAGTGGGAGAAGAGAATGGATAATTAAAAGGGAAAGAATGGCTTTTTTTCCTAAATGCAATCATAGACTTTTAATTATGCTATTCTTTGCTCCAAGGAAGATGTTTCCCTGCTCACCTAGAGAAATGCTTGATAAGAAGTGTAAAACCCATCTAAAAGTCAACTTTTTCAATCTTCAAAGGGATGAGGTCCATATCTAATTCCCATAGGAGTACTCTTTCCCAACACTTAGTACAGTGTTCTGTGCACAGTAAATACTTAATAGATAATACGATTTCTAGAAAGCATATGTCCATGCTTGTCTGTTAAATAAAGTTGAACAATCATGGCTATTGCTATTCATTCCTGTAATTAGATACCTGGGTTTCCATATGTGGGGAAGTTGACAGGTATTGCTTTAGTTAAAGACAGAGAAAAGGAGGAATGCATTTGAGGTTAGGGTCGAGTGATTTGCGTTACTTTATAGCAGTGCCCTCTGCTCATTTGAATTTCACTGATGGGAGTGGTGCAAGAAAGAGGCTCTTTGGTTGACAGGAAAGAACAAACTGAAGTGTTTTGGTTTATTTTCCTGGCTCTTACCTCTACTTGAGTGCATTTGTTTTTATAAATGGAAATTTAAGTTTTACCTAAGTTCCCATCCCAAAGCATGGTAATATCCTCAAGAATAGAGGGGAAAGTGCAGGTCAGGTTCCCGGGTGGAATAAGGGAAGGATAATACCTCACTTTTATTAGAGGAAATGCATCTTTGAAGAGCTTTAGGGAAATACCCATCTGTCCAAAAGCATTTAGTTCATCTCTAGCCCGGTGGCAGAGGATGGGATCAGATGACCTTCCATGCTCCTAGCCAACTTTATTCAGGTTGGGCATTGGCTGGCTTTAAGAGCCAAGAGGCACAGCTGTTATTTCACACTAAGCCTAGGGTGTGTCGAGGCTCAGGAAGCAATGCAAGGAGAGGAATTGTTTAATAACTGAACAATGTGAAAGAGACGTCTAATTAAGAGAAGGAAATCGCATTGCCTTTGAAGGCCAGAATGAAGCCAGGGAGTATAATGAGGGTATTTATGAAGTAATTTTTTTTTAATTAGCTGTATTACCTTTTTGTCTCTAGGTGATTTATGACAGAGGTTAATGATATTTGTATGGCAGGTAATTGCCCAAAAATTCCTTCAAGGAAGGAGGCAGAGAGGGCTCATCCTTATCTTCAGGATAGGAAGCCAAGACTTCTGGGAATCCCAACCCTTTCAGTGACAGAGCCTGGAATAGACTCCTGGCTTCCTCTCTCACAGCAGGATTCCATCTCCCGGATCTTTCTGCTTAGTGGGTGGTCAGTCAGTTAATCTTCCTTATTAAGTGCTTACTGTATGCTGGACACTGTACTAAGTGTTTGGGAGAGTACATATAACAATAAAAAGACACATTCTGTTCCAGACACTCTATGACATATTGGAGTGACTGCAGCATAGTTCCTATATGTGAGGTGGTAACAGTGGAATAAAGTCACGGAAAAATAGACTCTGATATAGCTCCCTGGATCCACAAAGGGGAACAACAAACCAAGGTATCCCGGTGTGATGATTGTCTGTTCTTCCCTTAAAGGTCACCAGGAAGGGGGACCCCAAAATCCCCTTTTATAGCCTGCCCCAGTGTTTGATCACCCGAAGGAATGGTCACCGCTTTTTAAAGGTGAAGAGGAGAAAGAGGAGATTTGATTAGTGAGATGAATGACAGGTCCCCAAGGAATCAATCATTGGTATTTGTTGAGCACTTATTGTGTGCAGAACGTTGTACTAAACCCTTGGGAAAGTACAATACAGCAGAGCTGATAGATGTGATCCCTGCCCTCAAGGAGTATATAGTCTAGAGAAGGTGCTTACAGTCTAATGGAAAAGATTAAAGGATTGGGAATTATGTTATGAAGAGAAGAGACGGACGGCTAAGGATGTCTGCTAGAATAATAGAGCAGTTAAAGAAGGCCACAAAATTAGTGTAGTACAACATGCTCTTTACAGATCATTTGAAAGTTTAAAGCAAAAATAACATTCACGACTAGGCTTTTAAGAATGATGCTTGTGTCCTCTGCAATTATGAAGTGCTACTGAATTGCTAAATAATAATACTGCCAACTGACTGCTCTGTCATAAGCCTCAGCAGAGAGGTCTTGATGTTAATTTAATCACTGCTCTAATTCCATTTCCACCCGTGGTCTGAAACTTATCATCAGAAAAACATGTGAAAACTTGTCCCATTACAGCCCGTGCTGCTCTTGCTTTCTAGAAAAATTTGTCTCCCAGGCTGGCCCATTCAGCCCCTCTTTTCAGAAGGACAGTGATTTCTCTCAGTCATTTGGTGTCTGACTTGGTCCTTTTTTGTGGGATGTCGAATCTCGGGTTCCTTGTCTCCAACTCAAGACTTTGGGAGCATCAAGATGCCAGTTGAGTTTACACTGAGGAAATCGAGGACTTGTCATCTATACAACTTCTACTTCCATCTAGTTGGCTGGTGGGATGAATGTATGTGAGAATCCTAATCAAAACACATATTTGGCCAGTCCTCAAGGGCACCTATGGGAGAATTGGAGCTGCAGGGTATGTTAATGCCAACGTCCTTACCCCAGAATTAGGCGCTCCTTACCCCAGAATTAGGCGCTCCGGAATGTACTTTCCCCTTGAGGGCATTTTCATCCAGGGTCATGAAGTTCACCCAAGGAATGGAAAGATTAGCAAAATATTACCAAAGCCCAGTGATGTATTGTCAAGGGTTTAGCCTGAATCCTATGGAATAGGTGAAGGGGAGACTTTGTGGGCCAGGGGAGTACTCAAAAGGCACATTCCTCAGTTCTCATTATAGAAGCCCTAATGGTAGGACAAGGTTCCAAAACTATGCAGACATCAAAAGGAGACTCCATTTTCCACACACAAAAAATAATTTATCGAAAAACCCTGTCCATCGGGCACTTTTACTGAGCACTAATTTAAAAATAAAGCCAAAAAACTCGGTCATAATAATTGTAGGATTTAAGTGCTTACTGTGTGCCAGGGATTGTACTGAAGGCTGGGGTGGATACAAGCAAACTGGGATGGACACAGTCCCTGTCCCGCTTGGGGCACACAATCTCAATCCCCATTTTACAGATGAGGTAGCTGAGGCACACAGTAATGAAGTGACTTGCACAAGGTCACACAGTGGATAAGTGGTGGAGCCAGGATTAGAACTCATGGCCTTCGGACTCCCATGCCTGTGCTCTATCTACTAAACCATGCTGCTTCTCATAAAAAAAAAAAACACAAAACATCCAAAACCCTTTCTCAAGCATGGTCTAAATTCCCTGGAATAGTTTTCGCTGGTCATTATTTTGTCTTTAGCTTTCTACCTGACCCTACACAGAGGGTAGTTTCCGTTTCTGAGTTTCCCCCTTTCTTCTTGGGAGACCTGAGGGTGATGAGGGATCTTATTTCCTGGGAAGGTGGGCAGAAGATGGAAGCAGTGTGACCTAGTGGAAGGAGCATGGGCCTGGGAATCAGAGGTCTTTCTTCTGCTGTCGAGTCATCTCCGGCCCATAGTGACTCCATGGATACGTCTCTCCCAAAACACCCCACCTCCGTCTGTAATAGTTCAGGCAGTGGATCCAGAAAGTTTTCTTGGCAAAAATCTGGAAGTGGTTTACCACTGCCTTGACAGGGAAGCAGCATGGCTCAGTGGAAAGAGCATGGGCTTGGGAGTCAGAGGTCATGGGTTCGAATCGTAGATCTGCCACTTGTCAGCTGTGTGACTATGGGCAAGTCACTTAACTTCTCTGTGCCTGTTACCTCATCTGTAAAATGGGGATTAAGACTGTGAACCTCATGTGGGACAACCTGATTACCCTGTATACCCCAGCGCTTAGAACAGTGCTCTGCACATAGTAAGCGCTTAACAAATACCAACATTATTATATTGCCTTCTGCATGGTTAACTTGTGTCTCCACCCTCCAGTCTCTCCCCTGTGACTGCTGCCCAGCACAAGTGAGTTTTGACTTGTAACATATTGCCTTCCACTCACTAGTCACTGCCCAAACTAGGAATGAAATGGGTAGGTCTCTGCTTGACTCTCCCTTCCGTAGTTGAGACTGGTAGAGTACTGGAAACTCTCCAGATGAAATCCTGAGAGTTCGAGCGGAATCCGAGGACCTGAGTTTTAATCACGGCTCCACCGCTTACCTGATGTGACCATTGAACAAGTCACTTAACTTCTCTGTGTCTCAGTTCCCTCACCTGCAAAATGGAAATTCAATATCTGTTCTCCTTCTTGCTTAAACTGTAGGACCTGATTATCTTTATCTACCCCAAGCTTAGTACAGTGCTTGGCACATAGTAAGCACTTAACAAATACCAGTTATTATACCTGGGTTACAAGTTACCTGCCCTATTAGGAAGGGAAAGTGATTCTTGCAAATAACATTGCATTACCAGCTTCTCTAACCCTCGTTTCTATTATCATTAATGTGCGTGCAATAAAAGATCAATTTCTGTGAATAGAGCTACTTATTCTCTCTAATTTTTTTCATGTACAATAGCTCAAATAAAACATGCATTGAAAATATTTTAAATTGCAGTAAGGAATGCTAATATTTCCAAGGAGCATTTTTAATATCCATTCCATCCCTTCAATGACTAAATGGGGATCTGATTAAAGGATGTGAAGGATTATTCAGTCTTCTGTTTCTTTTGAATGTATGTATTTTTTAATATTTCAAAAATGATTACATTTTCCAGGAAGCATAAAAAGTCATAAAAATGATTTCAAAAATCATAACCTCCTTACTCCCTACTCCCTTCATCTCTCCACATAGCCATTTCTGCTTCTAGTGCTCCCAGGGCCACTCCAAACTTACAAAAGTAGTTTCAAGTTTTGCCTTTAAGCACATTCAGGAAATGGAAATAAGAGGTCGTGGTGCAGTTTATTTCTTTCATGCTCTCTACCTGGCTTCTTTTCAGCCTTGCCCGATTTCTCTTAAGCCCTTGAACGAATGAGCCTCAGCCTGCTTTTTTGGCTAACTTTTAAACTTTATGGACAAATGAATATGTTTCCTAGAGTGGCTTATTGGTTCATTGATCTAATATTACTGAGGGGAATTGATTTTGCTCAAGAAAGAAAAAGGAAATTGTTCTTCAACGGGTGGAATTACATTAACATGAAGCATAAATTGCATTGAAAAGGGGTCAGGAAAAGGAACAGAAAAGAACTCTAAGGACGGGACTTTATTTCTCCTTTTCATTTTTACAAATATTGTCAGAGTAAATCAAAGACATTAAGATTGATTAAATATTAAAAATTATAAAACTTGAGAAGGGAAATTCCTAAGCTGAGCATTTACATGGGCACAATTTATGTTAAATAATCCAAGTCTTCATTAATGTAAATGAAGTCCAATTTAAGTTCAAGATGTGTCAATGATTTCTTAAAAAGTCTAAAAGAATAAAGAACAAATGTATAAGAATAATATCACAATGGTTATGTGCAACAATTATTCATTGACATAATTGCTCAATACAAACCTTAATCAACACCATGAAGAGCAATTTAGCAATCATTAACATTTCATATTTATTTCCATTTACCTTTGTGGTCTGGGAGCATAATGTGAGGGACATACATTTCATACCAATGCCAGTTGTAATTTTAAATCATGTGATTCCCTCAAAGGTTTGCATTCATTATTGCTTTGGAAAGTGCTTTTTTTTGTTTTGTTAAAAGCTGTGTTTTGAACAGTTGCATCATGAAGCAGCGTGGCGCAGTGGAAAGAGCCTGGACTTCAGAGTCAGAGGTCATGGGTTCGACTCCCAGCTCTGCCACTTGTCAGCTGTGTTACTGTGGGCAAATCACTTAACTTCTCTGTGCCTCAGTTACCTCGTCTGTAAAATGGGGATTAATTGTGAGCCTCACGTGAGACAATCTATCCCAGCGCTTAGAACAGTGCTCTGCACATAGTAAGCGCTTAACAAATACCAACATTATTATTATTATCTCTTGTCCATAGCCCACTTGCCTTTTCTTAGTTTGTCTTTTGTTGTGGGCAGGGCACAAGAAGTCTACTAACTGTTGGAGGAACGTGTCTACCAACTCTGTTACAGTGTTCTCTCACAAGTGCTTAGTTCAGTGCTCTGCACACAGTAAGCACTCAAATATGATTGATGTGTGATTCACCCAAGGTTTGCCTTGGCATGTAGAGAGGAGACTCCTTTTTCTCTGCCTCCCAAAGCTCAGTTTTATTAGCATCTTGGCTTTGAGATGCTACTGGTCCCCAGCTATTCTAGAGCCCTAAAACAGAGAGCAAAGTTATTACCTCTGCCATGTAGATTTGGTTCTTTATTGAGACTGAAACTTTTCTTTGATTTCTCATTGTTCATTTTAGGGAATTCTCTGAAATTCACAGTGACAATAGGAGTGGTTTTTTTAATTTGGGTGGAAAAGGCCAATCTCAGATAAACACTTTTACTACTTAATTGGACAAGAGGATGAAACTGTAAAATCTATGAAGGCAGAGAATGTGTATTCTACTTCTGTTGCATACTCCTAAAGTCCCAGAAACTTTGCTCTGCAACAGGAGTTCATAAATACTAAGATTAGTGATGATCAAGGAGACAGAGAAGAATTCTCCCATTTCTAATTACTAAGAACCTGAATAAATCAAATGAACCAAAAATCTACAAGTGGAATCTTGTCTTGCATGTTTGATTAACAGACAAGTTATTTAAGAAAGGGGAAAATGTTATTTTATGCACTTTATAGGAAGTCCTTACTTTTCAATACATTAAATGATGATGTTCATGAGTGATGGGTGGTCATTTGGGGAAAGTTAAAGGCTGATGATTTATGGGTTTAGCTGGTTAATCTGTCTTTTTTTTTAAACTGTGGTTTATCCAAAAAGAGGCCAGGAAGCAATAAAATGCAAAATCTAATTCTCTGCAAGTTCAGGGTGCCAAATAACATTAGTTATTGGCAGGGGGCAGGGAACAGCTTGATCCTACTAATGACAACACAGACTACTTGGTTAATAATGAGCTCAAGGCTCAAGAGGGAAAATTATCTTGCTCTTTTTTCTCAGAGCAGGTCAGGAAGGACCAGGGCTAGGGGATACCTTCCCCACCTATGTCCATCAAACTCTAGCAGGAAAATCCTGCTGTGGTGGAGGCAACCTTGGGGATGGGATTGGTTGTAAAAAGGAGTCTTTGGGAAAGGCCGTGGAAGCGAAGTTTTTTACATTTAGAAGGGTTGTGATGTTACTTGGAAGGAAGTGATGTCCTCAGACCGAGATATTGTTTCACTCTGATCTGGTCAGCCCCATGATCGGCCCTCTCAAGGAATTTCTTTGCTATTGCTTAAAATAGCAGCCTCTTCATAACTAGTTTTCTCCCTGCATGTCTCATTCACAGAACACTGTGAGTGTAGAGGCCGAAACTGTTTCATGGTCCTTTTGCTGTAAGTACCCCAAAACTAAATTGTTAGGGAATAATATTATCTCTTAGGAGTTAAACATACACACAGAAAATCACTAATTCTCCAGTCCTTGCCTTTTTAAACATCCTCATCAAGAGCCCAAGATATGGGAAGATAAACTTTTGGTTTGGTGTCTGTCAAAAGAGCATATGTCTCATCTTGTCTGATCCTACAGGGAGTCTATTGCATCCATTAGGGAAAGAAGCCAGTGCTTGTGGAAATGTATTCCTATGGAGAGCACAAGTCCCTTCTGTGAGTGGTTAACTGCATTGTTTTTTCTTTCAGTAACTTCCTTTTTAGCACACCATTCTGACACCTTGACAGTTCATGTTCTAAATCAAACTTTATAACTCCTGGCAGGCAGTTATTAGATGTATTGCACTTAATTAACTTTGCACCTAATTACAAGCAAAGCAGACCGATTACATAGGGCATAAATATATTAGTGCCCCAACTGTCAAGTCAGGTAATAGCTGTTTAAACAAGTGAAGCAAAAGCAATTACTGCATCATGTTTTGTGAAATCTACTACTGAGCTTAGGGAAGGCTGAAGCATCGTAGTATTTGCAGTAATTTAATTCTTCTGGTTGCATTTCAGATCTAAGGTAGAAGATGTAAAAAGTTATTTTTTTCATCCTTATAAACACATTTTTGGGGTCCACCTGATAAAAGGAGACGGCTTAATGAAACAGCCGAACGAATGGGTCAAATCTTAATCATATCTATCATGGGTCCTTGGAGTTCTTGCATAAGCAAAAGTTGTTAAAATATTTTACTTCAGCTACTTTTAATATTTGTTTATGTCCATGGAAGAGTGGCCAGCAGAACAAAACTGCAGAATTTTTTTTCTGTCCTTAAAAGAGCCCAGCGGCCTGCCATTACTACTGAATGCGTGCTACCTCAACCAGGCTAGGTGCTATAAAACCCCATCTTAAAGTTGGTTATTGTGCCTCAGCCTTCCATAAGCTCATCTCTGGACTTTGAGCTCACTGTGGGCAGGGAATCTCTTTGATGTTATATTTGTACTCTCCCAAGTGCTTAGCTTTGTACACAGTAAGCACGCAGTAAATACGATTATTATTAATAATAGTAATAGTAAAAATTGGCAGATGGCAAGTGGCTAAAGCTTAGGAGAGCAGAGCATAAAAAAGCACAGGGGTCCGTGGTGTGTTCAGACTGGGGAGACGCAAGGGGCCGAAAGGGACAATTAAAAGGACAGTGTGGGGTATATGCAAGCAGTGGGGAGGAGGTGAATGTCATGGAGGCAGTGTAAAGGATGGGTCTGGAAAATGAGTTGAAAATGTTATCATGCCATCTTGGGTTCATCAGAGCTCACAGTAGGAGCATTTTCACAGCCAGGGCAGGCTGAACAGGGGACAAATAGGGTCACAAAGAGTAAGAGATTCAGTGAGCAGTGTTTTAGTGGAAAGAGCACAGGCTTGGGAGTCAGAGGATGTGGGTTCTAATCCCGGCTCTGCCACTTGTCTGCTGTGTGACCTCAGGCAAGTCACTTAACTTCTCTGTGCCTCAGTTACCTCATCGGTAAAATGAGTATTAAAAGTGTGAGCTCCACGTGGGACAACCTGATTAACCTGTATTCACCCCAGTGTTTAGAACAGTGGTTGGCACATAGTGCTTAACAAACACCACAATTATTATTATTCTCCCTCCAATGGTAGGTCAAAAACAGGATGGAGATATAACCAGCGTGTCAGTGACCACCGAGTCACATTTACGGGCCCAGGAGATCGCTCAGGTGGTGGCCTCTCGAGGCACAGAGGGCAAAGCAGAAGTACTTATTGCTTTGATATTCCAGAACGAAGTCAGTGATGTCTTATTGGATACACTGTCGGAGGAGGGAAACTGCCAACTATTCTTGCTGAGTGGAGGATAGCACCCAAATGGCAATTAATGCATCCTTCCCCTGCCATCATTATTGCATCACTCCACAACACCAGATAAGTCAGCCTACCAAGAGAGAAGGTATATGATGCTTTAAAAGCTCATCAAACCTATTTTTTTTTGGAAGATTTCAGAAGATTTTCAGTTATTGTGTGAAATAACACATAGGTCAACAGGAACAATCTAGCAAAAATATTCCTTCCCTGCATATTGAGTTGGAGATCTTAAACTATACTTGTCTGTTTCCTCTATTCCTTTTATGTTTGATTTTAGGAACCATCAATATTTGGGGAGAACCCTTCAGATTTTTGCTTTGTGTTGATCCTTGTACACACCCAGGAACTGATTTATTCATTCAGTTGTATTTATTGAGCACTTACTGTGTGCAGAGCACTGTACTAAGCGCTTGGAAAGTACAATTCAGCAACGGAGAGAGACAATCCCTACCTGCAGTGGGCTCACAGTCTAGAAGGGGAGAGACAGACTTGGAGATGGATGAAGCTAGTGTAGATTACACAGTTAGGGTGGCCATTTATCTGTTTTTCTTTTTATTGGGCCAGTTTTTTTTTTTTAATCCAAACACCCAACCTTCTTCCGCTTTGCTGCCTCTCACCAAATTCTGCGATTTAGAAGTGGGGCCTGTGTTCAGAGGAACTGGGGAAGGGAATGCAAAGTCTTTGAAGTAAGTGTGGGTTTCAGGGATTCCCCTGAGGAAAGCTTTAGGTTCAGGAGGACTTCCAAAAATGCCACCGAGAATGCCTGGCATGACTCACACTGTGTCACATGTCCCTGAGAGCCCAGTATCCACTAGAGTCATGAGTGGCCACACTATCCTACAGTGATGTGAGAATCGAAGCAACTAGGATGGAATGTATCTACTTACTGTTATATTGTACACTCCCAAGTGCTTAGTACAGTGCTCTGCACACAGTAAGCGCTCAATAAACGTGATTGAATGTATGAATAAACCCTCCATTCTCAGATACCCTACCTGCTAGTCTCTAAGTGTGAGGGCAGGCAGGTTTATACTAAACACTTGTTACTTGCTTTGAATTGTCATCTAAAGAGGCAAAACATGTGATTCATGATCTTTATGAGCTGTGCACTGGTTAAAAACAAAAACGCTTCATTCAAACACTCTGGATTTAGGGAGAGGTTAGGGTGGAGATTCATTTTATTTTGACTGGTGCAAGTTCTGCTAAATAAACAGCTGTTCTCTATGATCAGTTGTATCCACCTGATGCATATCATTTATTGGCATTTATTTTTCAAAATATTCGATTCCCCCTAAGTTGGCAATGAAATGTAACTTTTAAGTCTTTCCTTTTACTTTATTTTTTTTTATTAATACTGGCCCATAAAGTATTCCACAATTGGTGGTGCCTCAATCTTTTACTTAAATGACTTACATTTACCCCAGTGTCCTCTCCCTAAACCTTTCTAGGAAAATAACAGTTCCAACAATAATAATAATAATAATAATGTTGGTATTTGTTAAGCGCTTACTATGTGCCGAGCACTGTTCTAAGCGCTGGGGTAGACACAGGGGAATCAGGTTGTCCCACGTGGGGCTCACAGTCTTAATCCCCATTTTACAGATGAGGTAACTGAGGCACCGAGAAGTTAAGTGACTTGCCCAAAGTCACACAGCTGACAAGTGGTAGAGCCGGGGTTCGAACCCATGACCTCTGACTCCAAAGCCCGTGCTCTTTCCAGTGAGCCACGCTGCTTCTAAAGGGAAGGAGATGTACTTCTTGAACATGTTTAGCTTTCATAGCCAGGAGGAGAAACTGAAATGAAAATTGATCCTCTCAATACAGTTGATACATTTGATAATCTCCCTCCCATAGTTTTGAAGGTAAAGCAACTTATCTTCACAGTAACCAACCCCATAGATGTCAGTGTATCTAAGGAGTTTATGGCTTAAGCCTGTCAGAAAGCTTTCTTGACACTTTCTCCAATGTGGCCAACAGCCCAACGTTCCAATGACTTTCCCTCAGTTTTTTTTCTTTAGAAATGAATGTGATTGTTGCTAGCTCCTGTTCTCAGTCACCTTCAAATTTACCTTTCTTTGTTTGCTCAGTTGTTAATTAGATGAACTGAGGACTCTGGGACATTGTGAAAAAACAATAAAAGTGATCAGTGAGCAGAAAGGAGCATGATTATTGGCTAGAAAGGAAGTAACTAGCCTTCCTAGCAAAAATACTACTTATACAGAGATACACTGTTGGATCCAAAGCTTTGGAGCGGTGTTGGAAAAACTAGAGATGGAGTCCAAATGGATTGGAAAATGCTGATCTTCCTTCCCTGTGAAAAATCATTACCCGTAGTGCTTTAAGCGATTGTTCATTCATTTTTTCATGCAATCATACTTACTGAGAACTTACTGTGTGCAGAGCACTGAATTGAGCACTTAGAAAGTACAGTTTGGCAACAAATAGAGACAATTCCTACCCAACAATGGGCTCAGTCTAGAAGGGGGGAGAAGAGTATTGTGATCTACTTAATGGTATTTAAGTGCTTACTGTGCATCAGAGAGAAGCAGTTTGGCCTAGTAGATAAAGCACAGGCCTGGGCGTCAGAAAGACCTGGGTTCTAATGCCGGCTCTACCATTTGTCAACTGTGTGACCTTGGTCAAATCACTTCTCCCTGCCTTAATTTCCTCATCTGTAAGATGGGGACTAAGACTGGAAGGCCCATGTGGAATGTGGACTGTGTCCAACCTGATTAGTTTGTATCTACCCCAGCACTTAGCACAGTGCCTGACACCTAGTAAGCACTTAATAAATACTGATAAAGGAAAAAAAAAGAGCACTGTTCTAAATGCTGGGTTAGTTACAGGTTTATCAGGTTGGACCCCAATCACTGATTAGACTCCCAGCCCAGGTAGAAGGGAGAACAGGTATTGAATTCCCATTATAGATATGAGGAAACTGAGACCCAGAGAAGTCATGATTTTTCCCAAGATCACACAGCAAGCAATCGGCAGAACTGGGATTAGAAGTCAGAACTTCTGATTCAGAGGCCCGTGCCCTTTCCACTAGGTCACACTATTTTCTTTAGTGATATCATGGTGCATTAGCTTATTTGAAGGAAATTTGCCCAGTGTCCTTGAGGGGCTCCCAACCTCTGTGAAGGCAGGGACTATTGCCAACCTGAATCTGTGAACATGTTGTTTAAATATAGCCAAACCTCCATTAATTGTTGTGAGTCATAGTCCAGCTCAAGCCAATTTGTCAATTTGTTTGGAAATCTACTGGGAGAATTTTGGATCTGCTAAAAACCGATTTTGACTGCCAGGTTCATATATGCCAATTTAAAATTAGTATACTGGATTTGTTTTGCAAAAACATTACATCAAACAGCCTCGTACCTAAATTGATAATGCAGTGTTCACAAATCAATTTTCTCCAACCGGGAACCCCAGAAAGCCCCATGAATTGTGATGCCTGGTGCAGGAATTGACTTGGTTGTTTTTTTTTTAAGCCAACTTTTGTTTTATGAAAACTGCTTCCAATTTAGAGGCCCAGTGAGAAATTGTTTATCTCCCTCCCAACATTTAAGATGCACAGTCAATTACTCTAGCCTGGGAAGGCCTTATCAAAGTTTATGCTGTGGTTAGCTCATTCCTGAGTGCTATTGATGGAATGTGCGATAACAAACTCCAGCCCCTGCAAGTCACAGACCTAAACCTCAGTCTCCTTTGGGGCACAGACCAAAAAAAAGTATTCCGTGCCCCTCGGGAAAACTGATTTATTGAGGATGACACTATAGGCTTTGAGTTAGAGATCCAGTGACTAGGGGTTGCCCTGGAGGTGGTTCTCATCACGCTTCTTTCAGGGCAGTGATAAGCCTTAGAACAAAACTGCCTAGTTAAGTGACATGAGCTGACTACTGTTTACAAACATGGGGATCACAACTGGCCAGCACTTTGTCTGGCACTGATAGTCACAATCAGGGCCGGGGTGTGAAGGTGCTGACAGATGACCCGAGCACAGGGCTGAGGCCGCCAGAATGGGGAAGCTAATTATCTCTGACAGTAATGATGAGGTAATCTGCTTCCTTCACAGAACAAACAGAAAGGAAGTGTTTGCTTTTTTTCTTTTTATTAATTCTAAACAACAAATTGTTTTGCCTTTCATGGGGTATGGAAATAAAATGAAAGTGTCTGCTCTTTGGGGACATTCTATTTCTCTCTAATTACTCTACATAATTGATAAGTGAATTATTACTGGCATTATCCCACTAGGGATAGGAGCAGGAGAGTCAAAGTCAATTAATTAGTTTCCTCCGGTACACCGTGATCAGGCCAGAGGAATCATTGCAGGAACATGAAAACAAGTGGAAAGTCAACTGCTCTCTGAAGGATTGTATATGCTCTTCCTCTGCCTCCTATGCCCTAACTGTGGCCCTATCTGTACTTAATCTCCTCTATTTATTTGAGGAGCTCATTCCCTCCCACGGCTTAATTTAGCCCCTCCAAAATCTAACTTGCTAGCCCGACCTCTCTCCTTCTCTCCTTCTCTCCAGTCTCACATCTTTTCCTGCCTCTAAGGCATCTCTTCTTGGTTGTACCCACCGGCACCTTATGCTCAATATAGCTGAAATCCTTGTCTTCCCTCGTAAACCATCACCTTCACTTCACTCCCATGACAGCTCATTCATTCATGCATTCATGTGTGCAGAGCACTGTACTAAGCACTTGGGAGAGTGCAATACAACATCATAGACACATTCCTTGCCCACAATGAGCTTACAGTGTACCCCGGGGGGAGACAGAGACATCAATACAAATAAATTACCGGTATGTACCTAGTTGGTGTGGGGCTGGGAGGGGGGAAGAGCAAAGGGGGCGAGTCAGACCGCAGAAGAGAGCGGGAGGAGAGGAAAGTTGTTGACAAGGCTACCATCCTCCCCATCCCTGAAGTCCACAACCTAGGCATTTTGCTTGATCACTCTTTCTCTTTTAACCCCCATAGTCAGCATCTCTCCAGATCTTTTTGGCTTTTCCTCCAGAACATCTCCCAGAGTCTCGCCTTCTGCTCTGTACAGACAGATGCTATGCTAGTCCAGGTGCTTGGCATATCCCTGCTTAACTATTGCCTCAGCCTCCTCACAGATCGCCTTAGCTCCAGGCTTATCCCTCTCTGATCTACACTTTAATGTCGGGGTCATTTTTGTTAAAATATTCAGTTGCATTTATTGAGCTCTTACTGTGTACAAAGCACTTTACTAAGTACTTGAGAGAGAACAATATAATAAGAAACAGACACATTCCCTGCCCAAACCATTCTTTGCACATCTTCCCTCTCCTCAGAAACCTCTAGGGGTTGTTCATTCCTCAGTGTATCGAGCAGAAACTCTTGATCATTGGTTTTAAGGTGCTCTATCAGTTTTCCCCTTCGTACTTATTATATCCCAGCTCACACTCGTCACTCCTTTCAAGGTAACCTATTCATTGCCCCATGTCCTGGTCTCTTCTGCCCTCTCCTTTCAAATCTGACAGACCACAGATCTCTCCATTTTCAGTGCCCCTTTACAAAATCACTCTCCTCCCAGAGGCTTTTCCCAATTAAATTCTAATCCCCAGGTTATATCTGCTACTTCTGCACCACCTGAGTGCCTTGAACTCACAGCTAGCTGTAACAATTATGTCCATATTTTACATCCCCTTTTAGGTATAAGGCCTGATTCGCACACATAGCCCCTTTGTCTATGCTTAGCATCTTCCCCCTGCTGCAATTTGCAAGCTTGGGTAGGCTCTCTCTGGAGCTATTTATTCATTCTCTTCCTTTTTTGAGAAGCTGCATGGCTTAGTGGATAGAGCATGGGCCCAGGATCAGAGGGAAGGGACCTGGGTTCTATTCCTGGCTCTGCTACTTGTCTGCTGCGTGACCTTGGGCTAGTCACTTAATTTCTCTGTACCTCAGTTATATCTCATCTGTAAAATGGAAATTAATAATGCGAACCCCATGTGGGACATGGAATGTGTCCAACCTGATTAGTTTGTATCTACCCCAACATTTAGAAAACTGCCTGGCACATAGTAAATGCTTAACAAATACTGTATGTAAATTTTCTTTTAAGATGTCCCAGTGCATTTCCCACCCCATAATCCCCAATGCAGGACCGTTCCCAAATCTAACTTGGTTTTGTCATTTTGTTCATGACCGAATATATCTTTATATAGTATAAATTCTTTATATTAGTGTCTTTCTCCCCTTCTAGATCATAAGCTGTTCTGGGCAGGGAAGGTATCTGCTAACTCTGTTGTATTGTTCTCTCCCAAGTGCTTAGAGTGTTCTGAATGCAGTAGGCACTTGATAAATACCACTGCTTGACTGCCAGAGCTGGAATGGAGTAGTTTTCACCACCTTAACATATACCACAGCCCTAAAATTAAATGAAGGAGATTTCAATTGGCAATCATCACACTTTGACTTAACTGGGCCAACACCTCTTGACGCACTGGCGGGTAAGTGTAAGGAATTTGTTCCCAGAGGAAGTTAGTGTGGGCCAAAAATATCAGTAGGTTCTAGAAGGGTTTGGATAAATTCATGGAAAAGAGGTCAAGTAGGGTGCTGGAGAGAGATTTAGGATTATGGAAAGGAAAATGTAGGAAATATTAGATAGTACAGCCCAGACTCCAAAGAGGATAATGATTACACGATTCTTTCAAGAATCTTGTCAGGAGACAGAGTATTGGGTCAGACAGATCATTTAGCATGACCCAGTAGTATAGATAATGGCCTCATTTGGGATCTGTCAGAGATTAGGGTAGCAACCCAAAAACATTTAAAAAGCTAAATACAAAGCTTCCAAGAGACAACACCATAGGGTTAACCCACTGTCATTAAACCAAATATATCCCTGTCCCTCATCAGCATCTAAACTAGTGGTTGCTATAACAAGCAGTAATTAAGGAACCAAAAGGCACCCTTGAATGACAGTACTGTTCCCTGACATCGTTTCACAAAATATTTTCCCCGCTTGAGTTTATTTGTGTGCAATTATGTTCTTGGCTTCACATAGTACCAAATGACTGAGCAACCACCCAGAGTCCTATTAATTCAAAAAGCATCTATTCAGCAGTCAGGAAATATTTTATTTGGAAGCACATTAGCTTACCCATCTCTTTCATTGTCCCTTCACAAGTAAAGGTGGCTGAATTTTTCCAAGCGAGCACCACCTCAAAAGCAAATATTAAGTTCTGTTGAAGTCCCAGCAAGTTGATTTAAGTGTTATCAGAGCAACACAGCCAGGCCATTTCAGAAGGGGATATGATGAATGATTACTCAGGCCACCAAAAATTTGTGTACTTGCTCAGCATTTGTCAATAGCAGCATCGAACCATAGATTGAGGCGTCCTTTTTTTTTTTTTTGTTCCATTTGCTCCCAGCAAAGTCAAGCACCCGTGGCCTGGAACGCCCTCCCTCTTCATTCCTGACAGACAAATACTCTCCCCCTCTTCAAAGTCTTATTAAAGGCAATCTCCTCCACGAGGCCTTCCCTGACTAAGCCCTCCCTTTCATCTTTTACCCCTCCCTTCTGCCTCGTTCTTGCACTTGGATTTGCTCCCTCTTCTCACTCCTCCGGCAGCCCCACAGCACTCATTCTCATAGCCGCAATTAATTTATGTATATTGATGTCTGTCTCCCCCTCTAGACTGTAAGCTTGTTATGAGTAGGGAATGGGCCTACCAAGTTTCGTATTGTTATATTGTTCTCTCCCAAGCCCTGCAGGCGGTAAGCGCTCAATCAACACAATGGATTGATTGACCTATTCCATGAGCTAGCAGGAATGGGCTGCCTGTATTTTGTCTATAACCCATTTTTTGCAAGATGAGCTTGTCAGTGGGGTGGGTAAGGCTATTCTACTGAATGGAGGACTTTCATTCTCTGTTTCTCATTAGAGGGGGAAAAAGCTTTTTGGGGTGGTTGGGGTGGAGGGTATGGGAATTATTTGATAGTTATAAAATTTTGTCATTTTATTAACCTCTTGGCTCCACAACAGGAGCAGCATTTCTCAGAGAGTTTGTTCTGCCTAAAAGGCACAGGGTGATGGGAGTGATGGAATTTAACAATTCTGTGCATTTAACTAATCTCCCACTCTCTGTTGCCAAAAACAAATGAGGGTTATTCTCTCTCCAGGCCTGTTTTCCCCTGCAGGCCAGCTCCCTTCAGAATCGATCTAGTTATCCTCCTCCTGCTTGCGAGAAGAGGAAAGGTCCGTAAGATAGAAAGCTTCTTGAGGGTGGAGCAAGAGTCTTGTGTTATTTGTGCTTGCCCAAGCATTTAGTACTGTTCTTTGCTCCATAAATACTGCTGATTGATTTACTGAAGTGTTTTGTCAACCAGGAAAGGGAACTGTTCTATGACAAAACTAATTTTAGGGCTTTGGCAGAGTGGATCCAACAGGCGAGGATGAGGAGAATCAGGCTCAATCTGGTAGCACGTTTAGTTGTGCTCTTCACCGGTGTGCGGTAAGAATGGCATAATGGTATATGTGTGTGTATAGCAGGCACTGGAAAATTCCAAGTTTTTCTAGTACAGCTACTTGAGAATCAACAGCCGAGATTTTTATACTAACTCTCCTTGCTTCTAGTGAATCTCATTCTTCTCTCAGCCAAGGGCAGCCTCCCCCTGTAAAACCAGCAGGAAATTCCTAGTAAGAAGGTTTGAGAGCCAAGGGGAGTGGGAAATGGCAGAGCACTAATGTACATAGTTCTAATGTCTGTTTCCTCGTGTAGACTGTAAGCTCATTGTGGGCAGGGAATGTGTCCGTTAACTCTGTTATAATGTACTCTCCCAAGTGCTTAGTAAAGTGCTCTGCACACACAGTAAGCGCTCAATAAATATGATTAATTGATTAAGGAAAGTTCATTTACTTCCAACAGCATAGCCTAGTGAAAAGAGCACAGGCCTGGGAGTCAGAGGTTGTGAGTTTTAATCCCAGCTCTGCCACATATTTGCTATGTGACCTTGGGCAATCCACTTCACTTCTCTGGGCCTCAGTTCTCTCATCTGCAAAATGGGGATCAAGCCTAGCCCCATGTGGGACAGAGACTGTGTCCAACCTGATTACCTTGTATCTGCCCCAGTGCTTGGCACATAGTAAGCACTTAACAAAAACCACAATTATTTTTGTGTGCTCAGTCTGAAAGAAGCTGCAGATTGGGTTCAGATTGGCCTATACAGGCACTGGCCCTGCCCTGATCCCACCCCAGGCAGCTCTATCTCAGGCATGACTCTGCAGGACTGACAGATCCCTCTCACCCATGGCTATCAATTCTACTCCCTGCCTTGGGCCCCTAGCCCACCTGTCAGCTGTGTGACTTTGGACAAGTCACTTAACTTCTCTGGGCCTCAGTTACCTCATCTATAAAATGGGGATGAAGACTGTGAGCCCCATGTGGGATAACCTGAAAACCTTGTCTCTACCTCAGTGCTTAGAACAGTGCTTGGCTCATAGTAAGCGCTTAACAAGTACTATTATTATTATGCACATCAGTCGATCGGTCGTATTTACTGAGCTCAAACTCTGTGCTGAGCGCTGTTTTAAGCACTTGGGAGAGTACAGTAGAAGATAATTGGTAGACATGTTCCCTGACCATAGTGAGTTTACAATCTAGTGCTAAACTTTTTTCATCCAGCATGACTAGAACAATATTTCTCAAACTAGGCTTTGATGTCACATAAGGAAACGAGAGTGTGGTTATGTGCTCTGCACAGTAAGTGCTCAGGCAATACAATTGATTGATTGACATTGCCCTAAGGTGTTTTCCCTCTCTGAAGCTCTCTACCTCTCCAGGAACCCCTGTCTCCTTCTCCATACTCATTTTCTGAAAGTGAATTGGATTCAGAAGGGCATGCTGAAGTTTCATTGCCTGGCATGAGTTACCTGGTATATTTGCACCACCTCAGTCCAGAGAAAGCAAACAAAAAGATGCACATCATTGTGAAGCAAACAGACATTTTATCATATAGGTTTACTGTCACATTTTGAGTCCTGGCTGGATTTGCCCCAGGTGATTTTCCATCGCCCAGACTGCAGGGCTCTGATGTGTATTTTTGTGAAAGGAGAGTTATCAGTTACAGACTGAATATGCAATGTAACAATGCAGGCATGGAAAGTGAGGGTTGATTTAAAGGGTCCAGTACCTAAAAGTAAATCAGGGTGGACTCTTTGAGGCTCATGCAGTGAATTTAATGAAAATTTGAGTATACTCAATTTCTCCTTTCTATGATTATCTCGTTAGGTTTTTCTGTGCGTGGTAGAAGATTTGCAAGTGTGGTGTTCTGGACATATGTTTGCATGAGAAGCAGCATGGCTTAGTGGAAAGAGCCCGGGCTTGGGAGTCAGAGGTCATGGGTTTGAATTCTGGCTCTGCCATATGTCAGCTGTGTGACTGTGGGCAAGTCACTTAACTTCTCTGTGCCTCAGTTACCTCATCTGTAAAATGGGGATTAACTATGAGTCTCACGTGAGACAATCTGATTATCCTGTATCTACCCCAGCACTTAGAACAGTGCTCTGCACATAGTAAGCGCTTAACAAATACCAACATTATTATTCTCATACCCTACTGAACTGGAGGCCTGAGAAGCAGCATGTACTAGTGGATGGTGCACGGGCCCAGAAGTCAGAAGAAACTGGATTCTAATCATGGCTCCGCCATTTGTCGGTGCTTAATACCCTGCTCTATGCACAGTAAGTGCTCAGTAAATAGTGAATGAATAAATGAATGTTGTGTGACTGGGGGCAAGTCACTTCACTTCTCGGTGCCTGAGTTACTTCATCTATAAAATGGGGATTAAGACCATGAGACCTATATGGGACATGGAGTGCATACAACCTGATTAACTTGTATCTACTTCAGCGCAAGTGAAGTGCCTGGCACAGAGTAAGTGCTTAACAACTACCATAGAAAAGAAAAACAGGAGAGCAGAACAAAAGGACAATAGTGATTAGGAGGACTTGGGAAAACATTGAGAAATGGAGGGCAAGGATATGGGCAATGCAAATTTGTAGGCCAAATAGAATTTCTGCAGGCTGAAGGTTCTGGGATCTGTTGGCAAGGCTGGAATATGTACTATGATAGTTGCATTAGAGATGTTCCAATAAAAGTCGTTTAAATATGTTTTTGCTTGGTGCATTTCTAAAACCATTCATTACTCAAGTCCCTTTGGTGTGGATCATCTTAATCGAAGACACAGCAAAATCCCCAGGCTAGGCGTGCTGTTTTATCTCTGCTTGTTCCAAATAAACTAGAATAACAACAAAACCAACAAAAATTCAAACCCACCAAACCTCAGTGAGCTAGGCCATTCCAGTAGCATGTTAGCATTTTGTGTCTCTGCCAAACCATCTCTTTGGCATACTCATGTCCTTTTAACATATATTTAAAGATGAGTATCATTTAAATCCTACTTAGTCCTTGGCTAGAAAGGATGATCACACTAATCCTTACCTTACTGAGCAGCTTTAGCAACTTTATCTCATTTAAATCGAGAACACGCAAAATAAGAACGAAAGTGAATCCGATGGTAATAGATGAATGAGGACTTTCTCAAAAATTGTGTTGCTTGACATGATTGTGAGCCTCAGTTTCTTCTGAATCTTTTCTGACAGTACCCACCTATTCCATACACCAATTCTTGAGAATGCAATGGGAGATCCAATCCTGGCCTGACTCTTTTTAAGCAGCAGCATTTGTAGCTGAAAGACAAGACGGCAAATCTTTCAAATGTGCACTGTGTGGAAGAGACAGTTGGTCATCCAGCCATCTTTTTCAGCCACCCTGACACACATGCATGAAAGTGCCAGCAGAAGGGCCAGCTTTTGAGAAGAAAGGCATCTATGTGACCAGAGGGAGACTACAGGTAGACTACAGATGCAGTGGTATTGAGACTGAGGTGACAAACCTGCCCTAAGATGTCACTGTATAATACTATCTCTTGACCGATGAAAGCATTTAAATTATCGTGGCCCATCCAAAAACTATAAAAGCTTACAGTACAGACACCCTCCCCCCTTCATGTCAATCACCGAATGGTATTTATTGAATGCTTACTGGGTGCAGGGCACTGTAGTAAGCGCTTGGAGAGGGCAGTATAATAGAGTTGGTAGATTCATTCATTTGTTCATAATCTTGTTATTACCAATCATATTTATGTGTTTTGTCCTCTTCCCATAATTTTTCAAAGAGTATGTCTTCCCGTGTCCCCCAAGAAACTGTAAAGTCTTCAAAGGCAGGGTCATTTTCTCTATTTCTATTGTTCTACCTCAAGATCTTAATACAGTGCTGTAGACACAGTAAGTAGGTGATCAGTAATTAGTGTCCAATGCCACTGCACCTCTTCATTCTGCTGCCTGGATTTTTTTTTTTAACATTCTGCAACATCTCCCCACTCCTCAAAAAAACTCCACTTGTTAACCTATTCCTCTCCACATCCGGCAGAAAATCTTGTCCATCAGCTTTTTTAAAAAATGGCATTTGTTAAGCACTTACTGTTGCCAAGCAGTAGGGAAGATAACAGATAATCAGGTTGGGCACAGTCCATGTCCCACATGGGGCTCACAGTCTTAATCCCCATTTTACAGATGAGGTAACTGAGCCACAGAGAAGGGAAGCGGCTTGTCCAAGATCACCCAGCAGACAAGTGACAGAGCTGGGTTTACAACCCAGGTCCTTCTGACTCCCAGGCCCGTGCCCCAACCACTTGTGAGAAATGTGGCATAGGGGATAGAGCATGGGCCTGGGATTCCAAAGGTCATGGGTTCTTATCTTGGCTCCACCACTTGTCTGCTGGGTGGCCTTGGGCAAGTCACTTCACTTCTCTGTGCCTCAGTTACCTCGTTTGCAAAGAGGGGATTGAGATTTTGAGCCTTATGTGGGGCAGGGAGTGTGTCCAACCCAATTTGCTTGTATCCACTCCAGTGCTTACTAGAGGGCTGGGCACATAGTAAGTGCTTAACACATACCATAATTATTAATATTATTAGTCCATGCTCCTTCTCTAAGGTAACCAGTACCCACTCAGCTCTCGCCCTCCAGCTGTACCTGTGGCCGGACCTTGAAATGAAAATCCTTAAATATAATCATGCTGTGCCATATCTAAGTCTAGTGCCAATATTCCAGTGTCATATCCATACTGGAAAACTGAAATGTCCAGACTAAAACCAGAGAAATGATCACTCAATCCCACCCTGAAGTGGTTTGCCCAGGGACTGCCACTACCTGACCTAGAGCAGTATTGTTATGATGAACCTCATTGTTCATAATAATTGATGGTATTTGTTAAGCACTTACTATGTGCCAAGCACTCTTCAAAACACTGGGATAGATACAGAGTAATCAGGTTGTCCCATGTGAGCCTCATGGTCTTAATCCCCATTTTACAGATGAGGTAACTGAAGTCCAGAGAAGTGAAGTGACTTGCCCAAGGTCACCCAGTAGACAAATGGCACCCATGTAGAACCCATGTCTTCTGATTCCCAAGCTCGGGCTCTTGCCACTAGACCATGAGGCTTCTGCTTCTTCATTATGGCTAGTGCATGGTACTTCCTAATTTCCACAAGGTCATCCAATCCATTCTGCCTCTGAGAAGAGGTACATTTGTTCTGGGTAACATGTTTAATGACCCTCTTCTAGGAAAATGGATATTTCTTACAAGGGCTTCAGTCTTTGGTTTGATCAGCTTCCTCACGATTCAATCAAAATTGTCTCCAACAATAAAAGCAACAGTGAAGGAAGTAAGGAGTCTATTGCAAAGTTGAGGAAAGGTCATTCGAGAAAAAGCACGACATTAAGAAATGCAAGCCCCCTGTCCTTTCGGAGTTTTGGAGAAGAAATGAAATGCTTCATCTTACTCTTAATGGGGTTAGGATTTACTCAAATGGCAGCCTTGACAAATTTAGTGTTTTGGCCCTAGAAGCTTTTTGGAGGGATTTATTAACAAATCACATTCTGGTTTGAAAGAACCCAGCAGACAGCCAAGGAGAGATCGGGCCCATTTCCAGCTGATGTGGGGACTGTATATAGAAGGGTTTGTGTTTGATTTGTTAACATCTCTCTGAGGAATCCCACTTTGGCTACAAGATAGGATTTTTGGGGGGCTGGTACTTAAGTAAACTAAGCAAAGCGCTTGCAAGCTTTTTTTTTTCTTTCCAGTTGGAAACAGGAGGTTAGGCTTGTGTTAGCATTTTTGCTTTCCATTGTTTGTAATTCCCTTGCAGAAGCTGCTGAAAAACATTTCTTATCCCTCATTTTGTCTCTTTGTATTTGGTAAACAATTTTTTTTCCTCCTATTTCTGCTTACTGAGCACTCGCCAAAATGCTAACAGATAATTCACTTCATGTCTCACTGAGAAAGAGGAGTTGGTACACGAAGACTCTTCTAGTTTAGAGAATTTCCAGCTTTATTGGAAATTATCTACTCTGCCGGCTTCCTATGAAAACTGCCGCTGATTTTTCCCCATGATCTAATGTAGATCCAGGAGTGATCACTTTTTAAGGGAGACCAGCGCTCTTTCAGCTGTTTTCATAGCCTCGCTCCCAAATATTCATTTAGCCATATTTATCGAGCAGGGCTCTGTACTAGGCGTTTAGCAGAACCTCTCAAATGATGCTGTAAATATTACTAATTATCGTCATAGGTGCATAGATTTTGGCATAGCCCGTGGAGGTTCAGCTCAAGCAGTTCTACTAAATGCGCATTCAAAATAGATGTTGGTTACGGTTACGTTACGGTGCTCCCCATACGCTAAGTGGTCAACAAATACCATCGATTGAGTTTAATCTTGTAGGAGTAGGAAAGCCTGGTGAAAGTTGGCAGAAGATGGGCTTTACCCAAAGTTGGATAATGCATTTTTGTTAACTCCACCTGCCCTGCCAAAAGTTTTCCAAAGTGGTATTAGTTGCAGAAGACCGCTAAGCTCAGGAGTCTGCCACAACGGTAAACAGGCTGTGCTTTGAAAACATTTGCTTCACCAGCAACTGTTTGATAGGTGGAAATGGTGAGGCTGAAATAAACGTTTGCTTTAGGGTGTTACGAACATGATGAACATCTTGATAGCCATTCCTTTCCATGGGAAAGCATTGTTGGTTAGAAGCGCTTTGGGCTGTTAGGATAGGGCAATGGGTAACAGACATATGGAGGCTCTTCAACTGCTTCAATCTGTGGTATTTGCTTTTCTCCATAGAGTTCGGTCTGTCACTGTAAAGGCTCTGCACAAGGGAGTACTCATAGGTTTGTCTGCCGCCTGATCTCTGTCTAGGCCTCCTCGACAATTGGCAGCAGACCAGGTTGTTGTAGCAGGTCATTGGCCGGTGCCCTGTTTGATTAAAGCAGTTGAAGAAGCTTTCCAAACTCAAAAAGAGAAGAGAATTCAGGTTGAATGCATATCTTAAAAATAATCAATGTAAAGGCAGTCCTCAGGCTTACAATGCAATTGGTTCTTGGCTAACACTTTTTTCATTTGGGACCAACTGGTTTAACTTGTTTTATCCAAGTTGAAACCGATGTTCTTGGAGGAATAATGTTATCAGAGGGGGATTGGTTCCGGAAGCGAGGTCAGATATCCCCTTTTTCTCCAAATGGTGTTATTGGAAACAATACGGATATGTCACCCTCCCTTGAGAATCCTCACCCACAGCTAGACTGCATGCTCATTGCAGGCCGGGATCATGTTTATGTTGTTTTTCTCCCAGCTGCTTGATACAATATTCTGCATTCAGTAAGTGCTGACGAAAATACTATAACCCCACTCAGTAGTTGCGGAAATCCACCACTTGTCTCCTGCTTTATGCCGCCCCGCCTTTTCCCGAAGCCCTTCTTTAACTTTCTCTTCCTTCCCCTCTCTCCATTGCAGTTATTGAAATCATTTCCCCATTTCCCCCTGAATTCCATACACTCCTCACCTACTTTCTAAAGGCACATTCTAGGAGGTTAGGAGGCAGTGTAACTAAACTCTGGGGTAGATATAAGCTAATCAGATGGGACACAGTCCATGTCCCTCGTGGACCTCACAGTCTTAATCCCCTTTTTACAGATGAGATAACTGAGGCACAGAGAAGTGAAGTGTCTTGCCCAAGATCACACAGTAAACAAGTGGCAGAATCCGGATTAGAAGCCAGGTCCTTCTGACTCCCCGGGCCGCACTCTATCCACTCAGCCGTGCTGCTTATCGTGCAAGTTCATTCTAAAACCCCAAATTCTGTTTCTTTTCCGGAGAAGGTTTCCTGGTGGAATCACTTTTCTCATGCCTTTCCAGAATGATGGTGTTTTGCAAAAGGCAGCATGATGTCATTTTTAATCACAGAAAGACTTTCCGCCTGCTGTTCAGTTCAGCAAAAGGAAAATGAATTTATAATCCCTTCGATGGCCTTTGTTTTCATTAATTTAATTTCCATTAAATGCTGAGATCAGAATAGCTCAAAGTGACTTCAGTGACATCGTCCTTCAGTTATAAAACCCCAGCACAGTGGGATAGTTCTTAAGTATGAAAAGAGGATTATTACAAACCATTTCCTCCACGTAAATAACACCCAGCAGAAAAAGATTCGTTACTAATCCTATGTGAAGTTCTCCGAATAAAAATTCCTTCCAGGGCTAAACACTATTTCTTTTTTCCAGGACCATATATAACTGTTAATCTGAAAATCAGGGGATCAAGCAATCCACTTTAGATCTAGAGGGTTTGATTTAGATGTTTTTTCTGGTCACCCCAGGAAATTAGAGAACCTAATCATTCTGCTTCTGCAGCCCATCACCCTGTAAACATTCCACTGGATTGACCATCACAGAGTTCACTCCAACATTCTCTCTTGGTTGCAACCAGTAGCGTCATCAGTGATATTTCTTGAGCGCTTACTGTGCTCAAAGCACTGTACTAAGCGCTTGGATCACAGGGCCATCCCAACTGTTAAGATGACTCAATATCAAACTCCTGGAGTATGAAGACAAGAGCATGACGAATAGTGGAGTACCTCTATCAGAGAGCCCCAGTGCTTAGTGTAGTGCTTGGCACATAGTAAGCGCTTAAGAAATATCACAATTAGTGGTAGGAATGACTGGCCCTTTGATAGAAGTCCACTTGGGGGTGCATTCTAGTGTAGCACTTTGCTTTGAACACAGTAAGCGCTCAGTAAAAGCAATAAAAACAGTTGAATGAGTGAATGCCCAAATGTTCATGTGGTGGCAGGGCCAATTGAAAACTCTCCTGAGCTCAGGTTTGGCTCCCTCACAAGGTTCACAAAGATCCAAAGACCACTCATCCCTGATGTGGTCCAGGGATTTAAAGTGCTTTCTCTAGCCCATTCTCCATCACCAATGGAGCAGATAAGACCAGTAATGGAGCACCATACTAAGCACTTAGTCAATTAAGAGCTGCTCTATCTGGTCTGATGATTGGGTTCTCGAATGTCACCCAAAGGAAGACCTACAAAGGGTTTTGAACAACTTTGCAGAATCTGTAAAGACAGTGGACCAATAATAACTGCTCTTTAACAGTCAGCTCCAGGGAGATCCAGAACTCAACCAATCAATTCTGAGGATGACATAGAAAGCTGTTATTCAATTTTGTCTTTCCTCAGCAGAGACACTGAAGCTTTTGATGCCTTCCCAGATTCATCAAAACAGCAATTTTCCCTCATGAACCTGAGGTAAAATTTCTGGAAAAAACATTTTGAGGGAGAGGAGCAAGACTTGCCATTCTTTTAGGAAGGGGATTGGTGGGGGTGAGGGTGACAACTGAACATTTCTTTTTGGCTGAACGCCTTTAAGGAGAAAAAATATTTTCATAAAGTTACCCTTTTCCTTGGTGAATGGAGTCTTTTTCCCATGGGCTATTTCCCCCTTGGTGATCCATGTCCTGTGTCTCACCTGCAGCCTGTTCCTATTTTGGACTGTAAATTTGTCCTCTAGAGCATAAGCTCATTTTGGGCAGGGAACCTGTCTACCAACTCTGTTGCATTGTACTCTCCCAAGCGCTTATATAGCTCTGCACACAGTAAGCGTTCAAGGAGTAAGATCGTTCAAGGAGTACGATTGATTGATAGACTGAGTCCTCGCCTCATCTCTGTGACAGCCCCTCCACTCCTCTTGTTCTATGGTGTGAAGCAGAGCAGTAAACCTCAGTGATCTCTAGGTATCAGAAACCATGTTACGGTACTAAAAGCGGTTGATGAAAACCTTGTAAAAATGCAGGCATTTTGGATTCTGTTCTCTTTGTATCCTATATGTTCCAAGTAATGGCCCTTAATCCTGTAGGGACTCATAAGTAATGAAGGAACTTGGTCAAGAATAAAGGAGCAATTGGAAACTTGATCTCAGATGAATCCCATGACACACAGACTGCAAACTGCATGTCATCTGCAGAAAGTGCAGCCCTGCTCTGTTGCTCCTTTCAATAAAGCTGTTCCCTTTCATCCTTTAATTTGTTTCTTGTTCACCAAGGTTTTTTTCTGTGCAGCTAGAAGCACATCTAGTGTTACTTGTCTGGTGTGAATTGGAAAATGATGATTTCAACCAGGGGATATTGTTTTATGTGCTTAAAAATCACAGAAGGTAGCAGGTAACTGCCTCCTGCGTTATAGTGCTATGACAGCATCAAACCTACGCAACGGTCACTTTGGCTATAAATGAGTCCTGAATTTAAAAAAAACAAAACCATCCCAAACAAGCTTTTTCTGCATTTCATAGAATGCTACACATCTAAGTCTCGCTGCCCTCTGTGTCCTGGCAGGATTATGAGAGTGTGAGTGGTGTCCTGTAAACCACAAGCTCCATAATCAGTCTGTTTGTGTTCCTGAAGCATTAATAATAATTATGGTATTTGTTAAGCGCTCACTTTGTGCCAGGCATTGTACCAACTGCTGGGGTGGATACAAGCAAATTGGGTTGGACATAGCCCCTGTCCCTTGGGGAGCTCACAGTCTTAATCCCCATTTTGCAGATGAGGAAACTGGGGCCTGGATAAGTGAAGTGACTTGCCCAAGGTCACACAGCAGACAAGTGGTGGAGCTGAGATTAGAACCCATGACCTTCTGACTTCCAGGCCAGCACTCTAGCCACTGCGCCACACTGCTTTCCTAGGTCAAGACTTGGACTCGTCCGTTGTTGGTAACAGTAGACTCTGTCATCAAAGTGTGGGTCTTTCAGATGGTCAATCAATCAGTGGCACTTATGGAGCCCTTACTGTGTGCAATAAGTGCTTGGGAAAGTACAATATAATAGAGTTGGTAAATTTGATCCCTGGCCACAGAGAGCTTACAAGAGGTTCTGGGAAGCTATGGGAGAGAAGCACAGGATTGGATCTTCCAGGGGTTTTAAGTGGACCAAACTTTGTAATCAGTCAATGAGTGATGGATGTGTTCCTTGAGGGGCAGTTGCACCGCAAACATGTGGCCTAATGGAAAGAACACGGGCCTGGGAATCAGAGGACCTGGGTTCTAATCCCAACTCTGCCAGTTGTCTCCTGCGTGACCTTGGGCAAGTCACTTAACTTCTCTGGGCCTCTTTCATCATCTTTAAAATGGACATTAAATCCTACTCTCTCCTACTTAGAGCCCCATGTGGGATAAGGGACGGTGTCCATGCTGATTATCTTGTATTTACCCCAGTGCTTAGTACAGTGCCTGGGAGATAGTGCTTAACAAGTACTATAATTAAAATTGTAAAATTGAATGTCAAACAGCACCATGCTAGGGTGCTAACCCCACACCTCCTTATCCAGGGGAGAAGTTCAGCTCGGAAGCAATGTTCAAATGTCTAATCACTGAAAAATCATCTACAGCAAATGCTCTTAAAATTGAAAAGATGCCTAACAAATGACAGAATATGTCTAAATGGGAATGATGCAGTGTATTTGAGTGCTTGCTGCGTGCAGGCCACTGTATTCAGCATTGGAAGAATCCAATATAACAGAGTTGGCAGGTGTGTTCTCTGCCCACAAGAAGCTTACAGTTGAGAGAGGGAGAAAGACAGATGTTAATATAAATTACAGCTGTGTACATAAGGGCTGTGGGGTTGAAGATGGGATAAGTAAAGGGTGCAAACCAAATGCATGAGTGATGCAGAAAGGAGAGGGAGTAGAGGAAATGAGGGCCTAGTCTGGTAAGGCCTTTTGGAGGAGATGTGCTTTTAAATGCTTAGTACAGTGCTCTGCACTCAGTAAGCACTCAGTAAATACGATTGAATGAATAAGACTTTGAAAGTGGTGAGAGTGATCCTCCATCATCTATGAAAGGGGAGGGTGTTAATAATAATAATAATAATGTTGGTATTTGTTAAGCGCTTCCTATGTGCCGAGCACTGTTCTAAGCGCTGGGGTAGACATAGGGGAATCAGGTTGTCCCACGTGGGGCTCACAGTCTTAATCCCCATTTTAATAATGTTGGTATTTGTTAAGCGCTTACTATGTGCAGAGCACTGTTCTAAGCGCTGGGGTAAACACAGGGGAATCAGGTTGTCCCACGTGGGGCTCACAGTCTTAATCCTCATTTTACAGATGAGGGAACTGAGGCACAGAGAAGTTAAGTGACTTGCCCACAGTCTCACAGCTGACAAGTGGCGGAGCTGGGATTCGAACTCATGAGCCCTGACTCCAAAGCCCGTGCTCTTTCCACTGCGCCACGCACTGAGGCACAGAGAAGTTAAGTGACTTGCCCACAGTCACACAGCCGACAAGTGGCAGAGCTGGGATTCGAACTCATGAGCCCTGACTCCAAAGCCCGTGCTCTTTCCACTGAGCCACGCTGCTTGGGTGAGGGGTTGGTGGCAAAATAAATGAAAAATGAGGTATGGTGCATAGATTGGCATTAGAGGATATTAATGCACATTGATTTGTATTTATTTAAATATTCCTTAAGTCCGACACATCCATTGTTTGCACCCTTAGCTCAAAATCCTCTCGTCTCTCACAGTAACCAAACAATTTGATCGATATCCTTGCTCCATGAGCAAAAGACACACTGGTTTGTTTGTATACATCTGCCTCTAATTCTGTCCTGTGTCTGTCCTGGGTAACGGATTCCATAACATCCAGCCCATCGTGAGTTGTTTCTGCGAGGGAAGATGTAGATGATTTTTTCACCAGTCTTTAAAGAGCTTTCACAAGGACGGGGGTGAAAGAGAGGGAAGGGTTGGTTTCTCTAACAATGTCCGAGAGACCTTTTCCTTCCTCCTCTGGTTAAAAGATGCCGGAGCTAGAGTCCAGAGGATGTGTCAGGACCATGAGATGCTTCCTCTAAAGGGCTCTGCTTCTGTCTATGAAGCCGTCTAAATGGGAAGTGGGGCAAAAGCTAGTTTTCTTTCCTGCCTTTGCCCTTGCATCATGACATTGAAGGTGCTTTGTTCTGGAAATGTATTTCTACAAGATGACAAACCTATCCCTGTGGAGCATTTAAATTAGAAAAAAATTAATTGAGATCTGGGATAACTGCTGAGAAGAAAGTGGAAACAGAAAAAGGGTTTCCAACTTCTTGACAGAAGTTTCTTGGGAAGACTTCTATTCCAACTGAGGGTGACCCTTGTATCTTTGGTTGTGTCGTCCCTTTGACATTTTCCAATTGAATTTTTCCCAGATAATTAAGTAATTTTTCCCAATAACAGTGGTAGCTGTATTTCCTGGCATCCGGACCAGCCACATAATTAAAAATCTTTCCACTTTTGGTTCCTTGAAGACCCTTCATTCTGAATTCCCTTTTCACAGTGCCAAGAGTAATTAGCCAATTATTAAGCTTAGTGTGGTTTGTACTGCTGGGGCAAACTCACCCAGCAGACTGGGCTTGGGGTAGACACTCGGTGCCCAAGATTTTGCAGAATCATGCCATCATGCTAGTGCCTGGCCACCAGCAGAGATGGCCCCAGCTTGGATGCACATAATGGAAGAAACTGGAAGATAGCATTGCTGTGGGGGCAGCGGGGAAGCAGCGGCAGGTGAAATCTAAGCCTGAGCTAGAGTTTCGTGGAGAGAGAATGGTCACCTGCAGCTGATGGTAGCCCTCCCTTATGGCGGAGAAGGCCTGCAGACCCGCTGCAGAACCTTCCAGTTTAGGCCAGGAGTTTGCCACTTTGTCAACTGTTGTCCAACTTCACCTCCCTAGCCCTACATTTACTGGCCACTTGGCAAACCAGGCAAGGATCCTGCTGGTTCAAGAACAGGGTGGCAAAGGGAGGTGGGGGAAGGATAATCCCCTGTTTCTGGAGTTTTCTATCCCCTACTTTTTTGGGTTTTGAATGGAGTTTGTTAAGCACTGATTATGTACTCTACTAAGCACTGGGGTAGATACAAGCTAATCAGGTTGAACATAGTCCCTGTCCCACATGCAGCTCACAGTCTTAATCCCCATTTTACAGATGAGGCAGCTGAGGCACAGAGAAGTCGTGATGTGCCCAAGGTCACAGCAGGCAAGTGGCAGAGCCGGGATTAAATATAAATCCTTCTGACTCCCAGGCCCGTGCTCTATCCACTAGGCCACTCTACTTGATAGAGGCTGCGCGGGATTAGGACACTCATCCTCCAATCCCACTGGTGACATGGTTGTGTTACACTGCGTGTCTGGCCAGATATATGTGACATCATGGGTTTTTTGGGAAATATTTTTGAGTTCTAGCACAGCTGGAGGCCCTGCATTTCTCTTCCCTGGGGTGGCTGCCCCACTTATGCCCTCATTGTCTGATGATTATATTGGTATTTTAAAAGTTTCTGTGTGGTTTTTCTTCCTCAACGACCCAACGGGAAACCTACCAATTTTTTTGGATCACTGAGAACCGTATGCGGACTAAACTGTCCCTCTTGGACTCAAAATCCCATGAGGGACAGAACTGTCTGACCCATTTATCGTGGATTTACCCCAGGATTTAGAAGAGTGGCACATAGTAAGCTTATAACATGCCAGATTTATTATTTTTTAATAATAATTATGGCACTTGTTAAGCACTTACTATGAACCAAGCACTGTTCAAAATGCTGGGGTGGATGCAAATTAATCAGGTTGAACACAGTCCCTGCCCCAAATTGGGCTCACACTCTTTATCCCCATTTTTAAAAGATGAGGTAACTGAGGCCCAAAGAAGTTAAGCAACTTGCCCAAGGTCACATAGCAGCCAAGTGGTGGAACTGGGATTGGAGCCCATGACTTTCTGACTCCCAGGCCCATGCTCTTGCCCTCATCCCACAGAACAGGATGAAGGGGAGGAACAATTTTTTTCCACCCCTCCGACCCTGAATATCATAGTCCAAGTATTACAACTTCTGATCTAAAATTGGACTTTTTTTTCTTCCCTTTTCTCTCCCTTTCCCTCCAACACAATCGTATACTCCAACACAATGCTCATCCCATCCCACAACGAATATGCAGAGTAGCTGTTTTAGATATCCGTTAATACAATACAAGCCACATAATTTTATACAATATAATAGCTGATAGCATCACATCAGCTATTATCACAAGTAGTGTGAACCTGTGGAAAGAGCAGAAGCCTGGGCATCAAAGGACCTAGTTTCTAATCCCATCTCTGCTAATTACTTGCTGCATGACCTTGGGCAAGTCACTTCTCTGTGCCTCAGTTCTTCTGTTCTCCCTCCTATTTTGACTGTGAGCCCCTCGTGTGACGGACTGTGTCCAACCTAATTAACTTGTATCTATCCCAGTACTTGGAGCAGTGACACATAGTAGGTACTTAAGTACCATAAATATCTAGGACCCAAAATTAGGAGCTTCCCGTAGGATGGTCCTCCAATCACCCAGGGAGAGTAGGGGGGAGTTGCCTCTGGGTCTTGAAGACAGGGACTTACACAAAGGCTTTCTTAGAAAGCCAGGTGCTACCACTTTAATAATCAAGCAGCCGTACATTTCAAATAGGGCCGAGCAGTTGCGCGTATAAGATTATTCTCTCAATTATATCCTCAAACTAATCCCACTATATTTTAATGCATGAAATAGTAACCTAGGATCCTGAAGCAGTTATTGCTTAGCCCTAGGTGCCTAATTACTCTAGGGCCAGAAAACCATTTTAAGCACTGGGGGTGAGGTGGGAAGATGTGGCTCATACCATATCAAGAAAATCAAATGGAGTCTACATTGCAAACAGATTAAGGAACAACTTTTTCAATTCAGAATATGGCATTTTGTTCTTGTTGCAATGGATGGTGCAATCTCTGGAATTAATTTATTCTCGGTAAATTGTTCCACCTGACTGCCAGGTGGCATTTTGGGCTTTTTCAGCTGATGGAAAGGAGCATGGCCTAGTGGAAAGAGCACAGACCTGGGTTCTGATCCCAGCTCCACCCCTTGTCTGCTGTGTGACCTTGAACAAGTCACTTAACTTCTCTGTGCCTCAGTTACCTCATCGGTAAAATGGGGATGAAGACAGTGAGCCCTCTGTGAGACAGAGACTGTGTCCAAGCTGATCATCTTGTGTTTACCCCAGTGAGTAATACAATGCCTGGAACAAAGTAAGCACTTGACAAGTACCACGGTTGTTATTCTGAAACTCTCGCCCCATCTTGCTACCTTCCTCAGAGGGATAGGGACCAGGGAGGGTGGTTCATGGTGGCTGCGAGTCTGGCAGGAGTAGGGTGAGGAGGGGAGGGCAGAACCTGCAGAAGCTTGAGGCAGCAGCTGTCAGATTGATTTCTGCCCACCCAGCAGCAGGGATGGGGTGTCTGGAAGGTGCTGGCTTAGCGGATTGGAAATGACTTTTCTCATTGGAGAAATGAATCCCATCAGTGAATCCCATCAGTGAATCCCATCCCCTCATCCCATGTTGGGGAAAAAAAAATCTACATGATGACATTTTCTGCGTAATTAAGACCAAAATTAAAGTTCAGCTTGCTATAATTTGATTATTCCTAGTCATTCATTCATTCAATCGTATTTATTGGAGCACTGACTGTGTAAAGTGCTGTACTAGTCTTAATACCTTCACCTGCAATATTTGGCTAGAAGAAGGTATTTGTCATGGTTAACCTGAATAATCGCAGATATTAGTGCAGCAAGGCGTCGTTGGTTGGCCAAAACATTTGTAATTGAGTCAGAGGTTTCTGACCTATCAGCATCCGCTTTGCTTCTCCCCTTAAGGAAAACAGGGCCTGCTAGAGCTCTGGGAAGGAGCAGTTTGAGGGATGGAGAATCAGGCAGAAGCAGCAGAGTGGCATTCCCACCACCTAGTCTCTCACCAGCACCTGGGCCTCTTCAGGAGATTTGGGCAACAGCCTGGCTCTCACCAGCCAAACTTCCTGATAGTGATTTGGTGGTTCCTCCCTGCCTTCACTCTGCTGCCACTCACCCTGAAGTCTTTAGTCTCTTGTAGATAGAATTCTTCCTGGGGCCACAAGAAGTTGTTTTCTTTTGCCCAAGACCCTGGCCTTGGTGCTTCTTACTGTCAGGCAAGGATCGAACTGTCCTCTCCCTGGCACGAACAATTGGCATGTTCTCCGCTCCCAGTCGGCTGGGCTGGACCCACCCAGAAATGCTCTTTCTTTCCTAAAATCCATTTATGGGTTGGGGGTGGGGTGCCTAGGAGAGGAGAAGCCTTATAAGCTGTTTCACTGTCCTCTTGAGAGTTCATACCGTCCCGGCTACAGTGCATGTCTATTCTTCCCAAGTTTTTTATGTTCTTGCCAAAAAAATAGGGGGGGGGGGGAAGAAAAAGCCCCTCCTATTAACCTTGTTTGATATGGCACCAGATGTTTTATCAAAGAAAAAATTAGCAGATGCACTAATTTCCCCAAGAACTCAGCCACACATGTAACTGAAAAAAAATCTGAAAGCAGACGTGTTCTCTCTATGGTACCCAGCTGGGGGACCCTTTTTAGCTGGGGAGTAGGATACAGCTATTTTCACTTGATGACATGTTTGAAGGGAATCTGCTATAAAACACCAAAGGCCATTGAAAGAAGCAAGTAAAGTTAATCCGTTTTAAGAAGTCAGCTCTTAGAAACCCTGGATATGGGGACAATGATTCAGACCAGACAGAGGCCTCGACTAGGATGATAATTCTGTGAAATGGGGCACGCAATTTGGCTATAACACACGGTTTCACGACTCATTTTGGCTTGAGGGTCA
Organism: Ornithorhynchus anatinus; assembly: GCF_004115215.2. NCBI lineage: Eukaryota > Metazoa > Chordata > Mammalia > Monotremata > Ornithorhynchidae > Ornithorhynchus > Ornithorhynchus anatinus. The sequence goes on from NC_041739.1 coordinate 52,670,484, forward strand.
TTAGGGAAGTAGGGAAGTTTTGCCTGACATTGTGAGGCTGTTGGGTCCAGCGTGCCGTAGTGTTGGAAGAAATAGTCTGCATGAATTCGGGCGATGGTGGACCTGGGGAATACTGCAGTGCAAATTTTCCTTCATGCAAGGTTTTGCAAGAACACAGGAGAGAATTTGGTGTGTTCCATTTTTAGCTAGGCAACATTAGGGAAGTTCAATTGGAGAGGTCTTGTTTTATGATTAGAAGAAGCATCTACCCAACTTATCCTTGTCTGTTTACCTTTTTTATTTCTCCAAGATTCATGAATTGCTCACCAATCCAGAATGATTCAGATTCTATGGAAAATATCATAACTTAATAATTATGATATTTGTTAAACGCTTACTGTATGCCAGGTGCTGTACTAAGCACTGGGGTGGATACAAAAAATCCTGTTGGACACAGTCCCTGTTCCATATAGGGGTCACTGTCTCAATGGCCATTTTACAGATGAGGTGACAGAGGCACAGAGAAGCAAAGTGACTTGCCCAAGGTCAAACAGCAGTGTATTCTCGATGAGAGCTTCTATCAGACTGCAAATACATGAATAGCACCATCTCTACTTGCTGGTGGGTTGCATTCACTAGAGTCAGGTTTTTCAACTTTACGTGTCTCAAGGTTTCACATGTAGTTCTTCCACTCATTCAATCAATGGTATTTAGTTCCTACTGTGTGCAGAGGACTATACTTAGCTCTTGGGAAAGTACAATGCAGTCAAGTCATTAGATGCATTCCCAGCCCACAGACAGCTTACAATCTACAGACACTCAAATGTTGTCTATATCTGTGCACTCCCAGTTACCCATACATACTCAGTGAAATACTCACCAGAGATGAGCCATTCTCTGGGCAAATAGAAAGCTGTTTTAGTCACCAAGCAGATGACCAAGGGAAACAGTTCCCCGATCTCTCAAAGCATGGGAGATGGAGCAAGGTACTCATGGAGAGGGCCTGGGAGCCAGAGGACCTGGGTTTTAATCCCAGCTCCACCACTTGCTTGCCTTGTGACCTTGGACAAGCCACTTCACTTCTCTGTGCCTCAGTTTTCTCAAAATGGGGATTCAGTACCCGTTCTTCCTACTTATCCTGTTGAGGACAGGGACTCTATCCAGACTGATTAACTTGTAGCTACCCCAGCACTAGAACAGTGCTTGACATATAGTAAGTGCTTAACAAATGTTATAAGAAGAAAATATTATGTGTTTGTGCCATTCCTGCTACTTGCTGAGCTACCCAGAGTTCCTACCTTCTCTTCCCCTTGTCTTCCAAACTGGTTGTATCCTCTAGGTCTTTGAAATAACCCTTACAGGTTCACAAATCCTCTCTTCCCTCTCTTTCTCTTCCCTCGTCTCTACCCCCACAGTGAAAACCTCTGTCTGGAAATCACTGCATCAGACGTAAAGTTAGGATGAACTGAAAAACCTAGTGTCCTTGAGTACACCAGCGTCCAAGGTAATAAGTGGAAAAATCTTAATTTTACAGGCAGGATGACGAATACCAAGATATTATAAACATTTCATTGAATGAATAAGTCTAAAGACCCATACTGCAACCTTTCAGGATTAAGTCTTTTAAAAACTGATGTTCTATTACAGAGTTCAATTTTAGGTGGTGTGTGGTTAAAGGAACAACAAATTAAAGTTCCAAATCCAACAGAAACAGGCATTTTGGACATTCCCTGCACTGCCATGTAATGTACAGAAATCTGAAAGGGCCTTGTATGAAATGAGCATTTGCATTTCTCGTTACTATACAGACCTAATGTCACAGAAAGAAATCATTCCAGGAGAGCTCCCAATAGTTATATTCTTTCATTGTGGACAGGGAACCTGTCTGCTAACTCTGAATTGTACTCACCTAAGCACATGGTTCAGTGCTCTGCACATAGTAAGCACTCAATAAATATCATTGATATTCTTTATTTTGGGCAGTATTTGTTATTTATTTTTTAATTTTTAAATGAAACCATGGATATCTTCACAGTGCAGTCTGGGGAATAGTTGGAATGGTCAGCTGACCAATACTACTAGAAGAAAAGAAATACCTTTCTACGTCACTTGGTTGCCATGGCTGTGGTCCCCTGTAACTCCATTATCTGGTCAGCTGCATTTATTTATCTATTTTTATGGTATTCATTCTTTTGATCATATTAAGAGCTTACTTTATGCAAAGCACTGTACTACTCATTTGGGAGAATACAATACAACAATGAATGGTCACATTCCCAGCACACAATGAGCTATTCTAGATGGGGAGGACACAGGCATTAATATAAAAAAATTACAGATATGTACATAAGTGCTGTGGGGCTGGGAGGGGGGAAGAACAGAGGGAGCAAGAGAGGATGATGCAGAAGGGAGTGGGAGAAGAGGAAAATGGGGGCTTAGTCAGGGAAGGCCTCCTGGAGGAGATGTGCCTTCAATAAGGCTTTGAAGGCAGGGAGAGTAACTGTCTGCCGGATTTGAGGAGGGAGGGCATGCTAAGCCAGAGGCAGGATGTGGGTTAGGGGTCAGTGGCGAGATAGGAGAGATAGAGGCACAGTGAGAAGGTTAGCATTAGAGGAACAAAGTGTGTGGGCTGGTTTGTAGTAGAAGAGTAAGGAGGTGAGATAAGAGGGGGTAAGGTCAAGGAGAGCTTTAAAGTCAATAGTGAGGAGTTTTTGTTTGATGCGCAGGTGGATGGACAACCACTTGAGCTTTTTGGGGAGTGGGGTGATGTGTCCTGAATGTTATGTGCTTACTATGTGCAAGGCACTGTACTAAGCGCTGGGGTAGATACAAGCTAATCAGGTTGGACCCAATCCCTATCCCATGTAGGGCTTATTGTATTATTTCCCATTTTACAGATGAGGAAACTGAGGCACAGAAAAGTAAAGCGGCTTGCCCAAGGTCACATAGCAGATAATTGATAGAGCTGGTAATAGAACCCAGGTCCTTCTGACTCCCATGTCTGGGGTCTATACAGTAGACCATACTGCTTCTTTATGGAACCTCTTCAGCTTCGTTTTAAGATCCCAACATCTTGGAGCAGAGGAAGGAGTGTCAGACTATGTAGAGAAATATCAGCAGGCAATTCAGTGAGGCAGGAAGGAGAAATCATTTACTGAGGCTTTTGGTGAGGTATAGGAAGAAATTTTCATTACTGCGTGCTTTTCATCCAAAATTTCCATACCAAATTTGGATCAGTTGTCTTCCCTGTAACTCTCTAAGTCAAATAAACTCTCCCCTGACCCTGGAGAAAATGTTTGGCTTTCACGGGAGGGTGTGAAGGCAAGGGGAAATGCAATGTTGTCTAGTTCCCCAGGGAAAATTTCCAGAGAGGACCAGGGTGGAGGGAGGATTTGAAGGGAAGGAAGCAAGGGAGTGTTTGAAGATCAGCACCACACATACCAAGAAAACTGTAGCACATCATTTGCACTTGATCGTCAGAGAGGGGGACCTAGAATTCATCTAAAATGCATAATTCTAGTTTTCAAAAACATAAAAATATTAGCCATGTGTTTTGATGCACAAAACTATCAATGTGGAGTTCAAGTGGAATGACCAGAAAGCATAGCACTTTAAAATTTGTTTTGGCCAAAAATATACTGAAAGATTATACTGAACTTTATTTATATTTGCTACCTTTATGAACACTAAAATCATTAAAAGGCATATCCTTAATCTCTCATGTTGCCTCTCTTATAAGTCCCCTGGCATAATTTTCTTTTCTAGCTTCAAATTCATTCATTCAGTAATATTTATTGAGCTCTTACTATGTGCAGACCACTGTACCAAGCACTTGGAATGTACAGTTCAGCAACAGATAGAGACAATCCCTGCCCAATAATGGGCTCACAGTTCAAATAAAACTGAAAGTTGAATCTTCCCCAAGCAGTTATTCAGGAAGCAGAGTTCAGTGATCCTGGTGGAAAGGTGATCCTCAAGAATGCAGAAACCCATTCCCAGCTCAGACACTGATTTTCAGGGTGACCTTGGGTTAGCAATTGTGTCTTCTGGAGTCTCTGTACTCCTCTTTGACATAGGGGCTAGATTGTCATAGGGTTATTATGAGGCATAACACAGTAATGGTTGGGAAACACTTTGGAAACAAAGAGAGGCATCGGTGTTAAAGGAATTCACTTTGGTTTCAAAGACTTTTACATCCAATTCAGATGTCCAATCTATTCAAAGATTCTTGGCCAATCCAAGCAGAATTCCAGAGTGCAAGATGCCACGAGTCCCGAATTGTCCAAACCTTTTTCACCCCAACTCCCCCAGTTCTATTCCCAGGAAAGTTTCAGTGTGGGAATGACAAGCAGGAAGAGAACAAGGCTGAACATTAGAAGACCAGATTTCAAATCCCAACTTTTCATGACCATGGCAAAACCACGGGACCTCTCAGCTCTGTCCCCTTACGTAGAGTAGAGGTGATAACATCATCCTGATTCCCCCACCCCAGAGATCTAGAAAGACGAATTGAATTCTTGGCAAATGCTTTGGGCCTCTCCAGTCTATGGTAGTCTGACATTTTAGGACAGATCTCTCCATGTAGTCTTTCATACTTTTAGAGCAGAGCCTCCCCTCCCAGATCCCTGTCCACACAGGCATCGCTTCTGACGTGGACTGAGTACTCTAAAAATTTTTTTTTTATCTGCTTTTGGCCACTCCTACCCCCCACGGCAGCACCCTTGGACTTGCATCCTGAGACAATTACCTCAGTTGCTTTCCATCTGAAGCCATCCGTGCTTGAGGTGGGGCCGTCCGCCAGCTTGCTCACATTGGCCAGATTCTCTAATGCCTCCCTTGACAAGACTAGAAAAATGATGAAATTAAAGAAGGGCCTGACAAATTTGAGAAATGGTTTAAATTTGGTCAGGATGTAAGCCAGGTAGTACAAAAATCAAACACTGAATGGTCAGTCATTTGTCACAAGAAAAGCAGGAAAGATAAATCCTAATAGGTTAAATATTGAACAGGAATCAGCTAGGTTGTGTTGTTAAACATAACAGATTAGAAATGTGTTATTCCTGCAATGTGCCCATGTACGCAAAACTAGGAAGACTAGAGGAAAGCCTTTAGCTTAATTTAAGTCATTATTATTGTTTGGCATTAGGTATGCCATCACACAGCACTTATCTATATATGACTAATTGCTTCATCAGTGTATTTGGTTTACCCCGTTTGTAAATATCTGAATGACTTTCTCCACCTTCAGAATGTAAGCTTTTTGTGGACAGGAAGCATGTCTCACATTTCTGTTGTAGGCTCCCAAATGCTTAATGCTGTGCTTTGCCCCCAGTGAGTGCTCAATGTATTCATACAGCTTGTGTGTTAATCTACACCTTCCTAAAGAATACACTTATTTAATGTGCTGAATGAAATAGCTCTGAGTATACAGGGTTCATAGGTTGGTTATTTTATGTATCATAATGAATCTCATGCATATTTTTCAAATATCTTCGCATTATGGAACATCATTTGGCTAACTTAGCATGGAGCCTGGTCTCTTGTGTCCAGATATCAAATCATTATTGTCTTCCAGCTGTTAACTCCTAGGAAGAATCCTAATTCCCAGGTGTATTACACCTGGAACTAGCTGTATCTTTGGGTTTTCCAAGGGTCAGGGCCGGGGGGGGGGGGGTCAAACCCTTCATATTGTCCTGTTGCCAGAAACCCCTATTGTTGTCTGACCTAGTGCCCTCTCATAATTTGCTTTTCCTGTTGTCATTATTATCTGTATTGATAATAATGCAAATAATAATGATTGCCATAGAGGGGATAATGAACATTTATGCAAATAATAATGATTGCCATAGAGGGGATAATGAACATTTACTCAAGGCCCAGACCCTTGGTAAAAATCCACAGGGAGTAACTGGATAAATCCACCAAGGATGGCCACAGCATGAATGGAGCTTTGAAGCTGGAGTGAAACAAAATGGAAGGAAGTGATGTGAGAATTTGTAGTGTGAGGAAAAGAAGCTTTCCCAGCGAGAGGAGGATATGGTTCAAGTCTATGCAGGGGAATGCAATGAAGGCACAAGAGGGTTTTAGAAAAATGCTGCGTGTATTTTACGGATTTATGTCTAACGGTGAGTCCTATAGGCGAGTGGGAGACAAAAAAAAAGAAAATGTCTTGATGTTAAAACAGATTAATTTCTGAAACCCCAATAGTATTTCAAATACCTCATACTTAGAAATTCCTCAGCTTCTCTGAGTTCGTTTCTTGGTAAAGGGGATAATGGAAATGTCAACTCTAAATGGACATATTTCAATTCCAGACAAAGACTAAGAAATGCCTTAAAGCAAAATAACTCGGTTGTTATTCATTGAAATAAAAAATCCTTATTAAGTAAAATAAATACAATTTATCAGACTTGATTGAGGTCAGATGATAAGGTCACCTCAAGTCTCAGGAATCAAATCAATATCATCCAATAGACCTGAAGATTGAACTTTAAAAAACAAATTTTTATTTTTTTTTTTTTTTGCCTAGAGGTAAGCAGATGAAGATGATTCCCCCCTGTTCCCTTGACCCCCTTGGAAGAGTAATTATCCCCGGATGGAAGGCGAGGAGGGGAATATGAGAAATTTCAGAGGCAACAGGAACCAGTCAATGTTGTGGACTTCCTTTGGCTCCTATCAGACATCAAAAGGTAAATGGGCCAAAGTGAGCTAAGTTGGCAGCAGAACTTCCTCTCTCATTTTCCAGGACTTTTCTTCAGGGGATGTATGGACATGTGAATGTGTCTGGAGTTGACTTTCCAGTGTGTAATCTACCTATGCTCTTTGCTTCTGCACCTATCTCTTGCTTATCTTCATTTCATTGTTGATTCTTTAGCATGTTCACTGGAAGATGGGCAGAATAGGGCTGTTAGGGTCTTTAGACGGAGTGTCATGCATGAGAGGAGAGAGATGACTGAGAGAGAGGATGGGGTTTTAGAGACAAGCCCCTTGAAATCCCACCCAACTTTAAAGGGCTGTCTGATGTTCCCAAACCCTGAAATTAGGCTGACCTGTTTCAAGGAGGTATTCTAGCTCTAACCTCCCTAACCCTATGTAAAACTGGGTTCTCTTATGGAGACACTTAGTAGACTCTTCTCTGCACATGAGCAGAGTGAAGCTTGGTTGTATGGTATCATCTATCTACAACAATCCTGATGGGAGGCTGGGATTATGTATGGCCTCTCTAGATTTCTACTAGCCCTCGTTTTCTGAATTTTTGGACCTTCTAAAATATGTCATTACCCTATTAGGTGCCATTCTCTAGATTGTAAGATCTCCCAAATGCTTAGTACAGTGCTCTGCACATGGTAAGTGCTCAATAGATATGATTGAATGAATTCCCGAGGATTAAATTTCGTCCACTCCTGTGGAAACATATGACTCTGAAAAAAGTAAACTTCGGTTCTTTTGGCTTAGCCAGAGGAAAATGGAGGGTTGGCAATTGTCCCTTCATTTTGAGACTGCTCACGCAGTTCAAAGTTCAAAGAGGCTTTTTTTTAAAGCCTGCATTAGTCAAATGGATTGTGAAGCAGATACTCAATTTACTGAGTAATTAGACATCCCTCTGCTTAACTCTTTTGGCTCAACAAAGAAATCATGATTCAGGCATACATTTCTAACTTCAGATGGGCAGAAATCAAAACAAGTTTAGGGTAAATAAAATGAAGACACTGAATGGACAAAGAATTCAAAATACAAAAAGCTAATGGATAATAGTAGTTTGTAGACTTATTTCGGCCAAGAGTTAGTCTGAAATTGTTTGCCGCATATGTCCAAGATGTAAAACGATGTTTTATTGCTGCCAGTACAGCAAAGGCACAGGAGCATCAGAAAACTAAATTTTTTTTTTTTATGTTCATCCATCTCAGTCACCATTCCATGGATTAGTGAAAAGTTGCCAAATGCTTACACAATAGCTTTTTTCTGTGGAGTTAAAAATGTATTCCTCATCATTATTCCAGCTGGAGAATATCTGGTTCCCCAGGGTGGCATGGGAAGACCAGGAATTAAACGTTCTGTCCTGCTCTCCTCCTTCCTTACAAACAGGCTGCTTGTGTGGAGACCAGTGCTTCAAAGACACCAGATCAAAGCTGGCAGCGCTGGTCGAAGTTCACATATTTTCAAACTTTTAAACTAAGCCAATGTGATCGAGATGGACTTGAGGCAGTGTGAATATAAGCTCCCAGGAGAGCCATCTTCTAGTCACTTACTGGACTCTGGTCCCATAATACTGAAACGATTATATAGTCCAGGGATAGTAAAACCCCATGTGTCTATCACTTTTACTGCCAGTGTTAAAAATAAAAAAGTTATGACATCCATGGGCCAATCCAATAGGAACAGAGAGGAGTTATAGGATATGTTCACCCAGAGAAAGGGAAGTGCAAAGTTGCAATGATTTTCCTGCAGAAACAATTTATGTGCATATCCTGCAGAGGTAGAGCACATCTTGCCCGTATTAACCATAGGTGCTTGAGCAGCCAGAAAGGAGCACTTCTCTTTGTTCATGGGTAAAATGTGCAAGAGATACTTTCTCAAAGACACTCGTGGATTCAGTCTTACTGAGGGGGCATCATCTTTGAACCAAAGGGCAGCTCTACTATGGAATAATTCAAGCCCACTCAGCTAGTCCATCATTGTATTTATTGAGTGCTTACAGGATCTTGTATAAACTCTTGGGAGAGTACAGAGGTCGTAGACACCAATCCCTCCCCTCAAGGATCTTACAATCTCTCATTCTATTATTGAGGAGAAAAAGAGATATGGTTTCTTTTCTCAGAGTTATCCATTCCAGCCACCTTCTTGGATGTTATTAACCACAAAATGACTCAACGCTGCACTTGGTTTTGCACATGCGGTTACAAGTGTGCGTTTGTTATGGTTTGAGGGGATTGGTGTTTCCCAAAAGTTGGGAAAAGGTGGTGCTATGCCTCGGTGGCTTTGATTACTCCTCACAACATGAATAAATAGGCCTGAAATCTTCCAGAGGCCATTTCTTCTGGTTCTTTAGTAGGTGCTAACGTGAATGTTGCTAATGGTAGAATGGAGCCTTTTGCACGATGCCTTATCTGCAATCCGTATTACTGGATGCTTGATTCAGGAAGGAAAATCAATATTTCTTGCAGTGTAACCTTAGAATAAATAACTTTTGAGCATCTATCGTGAATTGCCCTCTAACAGCTGTCTTGCCCTAACCGGAGACAGTTTCATTGTTCGAATGAAATTCAGAATTTTCTGAATACATTTACCTTATGTTGTTTCAGAAACAGTTCCGCTAGTAGTGTGAAAGATAATTTCTTGCACCACTGATTCAATGGAGAAAATTATTGTTTCCAGTTTTTTCACGCTTACCCGTTCAAACTTCTCCCCGAAAGGGGAGAAAAATAGCCTTCAGTTCATATTTTCATATTGGCAAAGATTAATAAGAACTGATTACTTCATCTCCCACAAAACATTTTATGGAAACCAATTAAAATATTGAAAGTTAAAATAGTCCCTTAGGTAATTTGTAAAAACTCATGAACTCACATTGTAAAATCAATTCTTCAGCTGGGTTACGGTAACAAAAATAGTGGCCTTCCAGGTTGTGATATGGAACAGGATTGGTGGGGAAACTCAAGGCTTGGTATGGAAGAGATAACTGCATTTTCTGGGCATCCAAACTTCCTCGGCAGGGAGGGCTGAAAGGAAATGGCAAGAAACAACAACATCAACAACAACAAAAGACTAAAAATTAACAGGAGTGGACTGAAAGCAATTATGGAAAAAAACATATGCCATAGACTGTGAAAAAGACTATGAAATCCTGGGCTTAACTAGAAAAAGATGTCACATTTTCCCAGACATGGTGTTTTCTAAAATCTTTTTTAAAAATTTAAACTCTCCCACTGATATGAAAGTAAAGGATGATCATATCTTTTGAACCAAGCTTTTCTTTGGAACTTATGGTACTTACCCTGTGAGCCCCATGTGGGACCTTATTCTCTAGTATCTACCCCAGCACTTAATACAGTGCTTGGCACATAGTAACGGAGAATAGTCTTGGCAAGCCAGGTTACTTACCTGCCTGCTCCCAGGGGCAAAGGAAACTCAGCAGAATATTGGACATTTTCCCTGGTGTGCGTAGGCATGAAGAATCAGGATAAGGATCCCTTTGTTGATTCAGAAATGTCAAGGCATCTATCTTAATGACAGGATTTAAAACTCCTTGAATCAATCAGTTGTATTCATTGACCAGCTCCCGTGTGCAGAGCACTCCTACTAAGCACTTGGGAGAGTACACTATAACAGAGTTGGTAGACATGTTCCCTTCCCACAGAGAGCTTATAGTCTAATAATAATGTTGGTATTTGTTAAGCGCTTACTATGTGCAGAGCACTGTTCTAAGCACTGGGGGAGATACAGGCTAATCAGGTTGTCCCATGTGAGGCTCACAGTTAATCCCCATTTTACAGATGAGGTAACTGAGGCACAAAGAAGTGAAGTGACTTGCCCACAGTCACACAGCTGACAAGTGGCAGAGCCTGAATTCAAACTCGTGACCTCTGACTCTGAAGCCCAGGCTCTTTCCACTGAGCCACGCTGCTTCCCAGTCTAGTCTAGAGGGGAAAGCCAGACATTAATAGAGATAAAAATACAGATATGTACAACCTCAAGAGTGATGCAGAAGGGAGTGGGAGAAGTGGAAATGAGGTCTTAATCAGGGAAGGCCTCTAGGATGAGATATTCTTTTAATAAGGTTTTGAAGGTGGAGAGAGCGATTGTCTTTATTGAATATGAAAGGGAAGGGAGTTGCAGGCCGGAGGCAGGTTGTGGATGAGGGGTCAGCGGTGAGATAGGTCAAGGTACAGTGAGTAGGTTGGCATTAGAAGAACTGGGTTGTAGTAGGAAATCAGAGAGATTCGGTAAGAGGAACCAAGGATATTGAAGACTTTAAAGCTGGCGTTAACAAGTTTCTGTTTGATGCTTACCTGAAACAATTGGGCATTTTTTAGTTTTGAACAACTCCAGGTGTTCTTTTAAAGATTCTAATAGCAGTTGTTGTCTCATGCTAGAGATGGATGGGCGACCCCTGGAAGTTCTTGAAGAGTGGGAAAACATGGACTGAATAATTTTGTAGAAAAATGATCCGGCAGTAGACTGACATGGCTTCCTAGTAGAGCGTATTTTCAACTAAAACTAATTATATCTCATTCATTTTTCTTTTTTAAAGGTATTTGGTAAGGGTTTATTATGTGTCAGGCACTGTACAAAGCACTGGGGTACATACAAGCTAATTAGTCCATGTCCCACTTGAGGCTCACAGTCTATTAATTCCCATTTTACTGATAAGGTACAGAGAAGTGAAGTGACGTGTCCAAGGTCATACAGGCAAGTGACAGAGCCGGGATTAGGACCAGGTTCTCTTGACTCCCAACCCATGCTCTATCCACTAGGCCATGCCGTTTCCCGTGACAGTAACATAAGTTTGTTTATAATGTATTATGAATAGACTCATCTACATCATGTAGGCAATATTATGAAGGCAACGTTTATTAGTATAGCATTTATGTAGTTAATTGGGAAGCCAAGTGGAAAGAGCCCGGGCTTCGGAGTCAGAGGTCATGGGTTCGACTCCCGGCTCTGCTACTTTTCAGCTGTGTGACTGTGGGCAAGTCACTTCACTTCTCTGTGCCTCAGTTCCCTCATCTGTAAAATGGGGATTAACTGTGAGCCCCACGTGGGACAACCTGATTCCCTTGTGTCTACCCCAGCTCTTAGAACAGTGCTCTGCACATAGTAAGCGCTTAACAAATACCAACATTATTATTAATGGAAAGAGCAGAGGCCTGAGTGTCACAAAGTCTGGGCTCTTTCCCAGTTCTGCCTCTTGCCTGTTGTGTGGCCTTGACAAGTCATTTAACCTTTTTATGTTGTTTGTTAAGCACTTACTGTGTGCCAGGCACTTTACTAAGCTCTGGGCTAATTACAAGCTAAGCAGGTTGAACACAGCCCCTGTCCCACATGGGACTCACAGTCTTAATCCCCTTTTCTTACCGAAGAGGTAACTGAGGCCCAAAGAAATTAAGCAACTTGCCCAAGGTCAAAAAGCAGACAAGTGGTGGAGCGGGGATTAGATCTCAGGTCTTTCGGACCCCCAGGCCCACGCTCTATCCTCTAGGTCGTGGTGTGCCTCAGTTTCCTCACCTGTGAAATGGGGAGTAGCTATTATCCCTGCTGCTTAGACTGTGTCCAACTTGATTAACTTGTATTTGGCCTAGCGCTTAAGTACAGTGCTTGGCACATAGTGCTAAACAAATACCACAGTTATGATTTTTATTATCAGTAAAAATAAAAACACTTGTTCTGGTGTGAAGTTTATGAAAATGCTTGGGTAAAAAGCAAATCCAGAGTGTCTGAATTCTAAGTTTCCAACCACACGTATTCCAGAATATAACTTGCTTTTAAAAATGCAATACTCAAAACCAAATGCTCAAGTACCATGAACAGCACAGTGTGCAGCCTACTTTTCCATCGCTTGAATTCTTTTTACCTGTGTTGTGGCATTTGGTGCGAGCCCTTCCCTAAATCCATCACTGCTGCATCTAAGAAGCTCAAGATTGCTAAGGAGCCATTTTAGATGAGTGTACTTTTGATGTGTCTATATCTTTAATTCTATTTATTAATATTGATGCCTGTTTACTTATTTGGATGTCTGCCTCCACCCCCCTCCCAGACTTTAAGCCTGGTGTGTCAGGGATTGTCTCTCTATTGTTGAATTGAACTTTCCAAGTGCTCAGTATAGTGCTCTGCACACAGTAAGTGCTCAATAAATACAAATGAGTGAATGGAGAGGCACCATAGCTGCTTGCACTGTCCCTGCCAAGAAATAAAAGACCTCCTGAAACTTCTCTGCCTCTCCACAGGGCCAAGCATCTCTGTTTATCCTAGAAAGAAGGGAGATAAGGCAGGTAAGTGGAATTTGTCAAGAGAGGTTTAAGTTTGTTTATCTATGCAGCCCGGCAGGAATTCTTTGAACATTGTGTTTGGCTTGTGGCTTAAGTAGGCCTTCTGCAAGGAAACATCCTTTGTTTATTTGGAGCTGGTGACTTCTGCACTTCAAAATAAGCCTGCCGTTGACCTTTGCATTCCCCTTTGGCAGCACGGGGAGAGGGAAAACCAGTCAGCTAACCCGAAGCCTCCAAATTGGCCCAGCTGCAGCAAGGAAGGCAATCAGGGAACAGTTAAACACCTGGGGATTGTTCCATCCTGGAGTCGGTCAGTCTCCCGTGAAACCCCGTGAGGGAAGTCGTTGGTCTGGGGATTTGGGGGAGTAAAAAGTTGTAACAGACCGGTAAAACCCTCCAAGGAATGCAGAAGGGCCGCTTCCTAGCTCTCCCGATGTTGGCAAAGGTTAGTTCTTTACAGAATTCTTTCTGACCAAAGTTAAGTAGTGAATAGTAATAACCGATGGTAGGAGCAGCTCTTTTTGTGGAGCATGGGGCTGAGCTGCTGTTCTCCATCCAGGCAGTTTTTCATAGTAAACTTGAGGGGATCCTAAGTCAGTTGGTCAATCATATTTATTGAATGCTTATGGCGTGCAGAACTCTGTAATAAGTGCTTGGGGGAGTACAATATAACAGACATTCCCTGCCCAAAAGGAGTCTATAGTCTTAAAATTCATAGGATCATTGTGGATAAATGTTAGTGTAAAGCAAGTAGAACTTAATTTGTTCCTTCAATGAAGGATTATTATTGAGTGCACTCATTAAGCACTCATTATGTGCCAAGCACTGTTGTAAGCACTGGGGTAGATGGAAGGTGATCAGGTTGGACACAATCCGTGCCCCATGTGGGGCTCACAGTGGAAAGAGCAGGGGCTTGAGAGTCAAAGGACATGGGTTCTAATCCCAGCTCTGCCAATTGTCTTTTGTGTGACATTGGGCAAGCCACTTCACTTCTCTGTGCCTCAGTTACCTCATCTGTTTAAAAAAAAAAAAGGGCATTAAGACTGTAAGCCCCATGTGGGACAACCTGATTACCTTGTATCTAGTGCTCTGCACATAGTAAGCGCTTAACAAATACCAACATTGTTACATTATTATTACCCCAGCGCTTAGAGTGTATAGCACATAGTAAATGCTTAACAAATACCATCATTATTAAGTGCTTAGTACAGTGCTCTGCACACAGTAAGTGCTCAATAAATGTAATTGAATATATCACCATTTTACAGATGAGGTAACTGAGGTAACAAAGAAGTGAAGTGACTTGCCTAAGGTTATGCAGCAGGCAGGTAGTGGAGCCGGCATTTAGAACCCAGATCCTTTTGACTCCAAGCCTGTGCTCAATTCACTAAGTTATGCTGCATCTCTAGTCAGTGGGATTTATTAAGTGCTTATTATGTGCAGAACACTATACTAAGCACTTGGGAGAGTGCAATGGAACAGAATTAGCAGATAGGTTCCCTGTCCATAATAAGCACACAAGATGTATCCCACCTCATGGCACTGGTCTCTTCAGACTGACTGTAATTTACTGGTTCGTCCTGTATTTCTTGGGCTCACAGAGTCTATGTAGAAACAGGATGGTGTCAAGTCTGCTTTCATTGTGTATATCTCCACATTTTAATAAGTGCTTATCTTCCCTCCCAAACCCTGTTCTCTTCCTGATTTCCCTCTCACTGTGGATGGTACAACTATCCTTCCCATCTCTCAAGCCCGCAACCTTGGTGTCATCCTTGACTCTGCTCTCATTCACCCTACACATCCAATCTGTCACCAATGCCTGCTGGTCTAACCTTTACAATATTGCCAAGATCCGCCCTTTCCTCTCCATCCAAATGGCTATCTTACTGGTACAAGCTCTCATAATATCCTGACTGGATTATTGTGTCAGCCTTCTCTCTGATCTCCCTTCCTCCTGTCTCTCCCCACTCTAGTCTATAGCAGCGTGGCTCAGTGGAAAGAGCATGGGCTTGGGAGTCAGAGGTCATGAGTTTGAATCCCAGCTGTGCCACTTGTCAGCTGTGTGACTGTGGACAAGTCACTTAACTTTTCTATGCCTCAGTTACCTCATCTGTAAAATGGGGATTAAGACTGTGAGCCCCACGTGGGACAACCTGATTCCCCTGTCTACCCCAGCGCTTAGAACAGTGCTCTGCACATAGTAAGCGCTTAACAAATACCAACATTATTATTCATTTCACTGCCCAGATCATCTTACTGCAGAAATGCTCTGGGCATGTCACTCCCCTCCTTAAAATCCTCCAGTGGTTGCCTATCAACCTCTGCACAAAACATAAACTTCTCACTCTGGGCTTCGAGGCTCTCCATCACCTTGCCCCCTCCTACCTCACCTCCCTTCTCTTTCTACTGCCTACCCCACACACTCGGCTCCTCTGCCGCTCACCTCCTCACTGTCCCCCGTTCACGCCTATTCCGCCGTTGACTCCTGGCCACTGTCCTACCGCTGTCCTGGTATGCCCTCCCTCCTCACCTCCAAACTAACTCTTCCCCACTTCAAAGCCCTACTGAGAGCTCACCTCCTCCAAGAGGCCTTTCTAGACTGAGCTTCCCCTTATCGCTCTGCTCCCTCTCTGTTCCCCCTCCGCCCTCTGCTCCTTTCCCCTTTCCCCCTTCACCTCCCCTCAGCTAAGCCCCCTTTCCATCTGCTCCTCTCCCTCTCCTCAGCACTGTGCTCGTTTGTATATATTTTTAATACCCTATTTATTTTGTTAATGAGGTGTACATCCCCTTGATTCTATTTATCGTGATTATGTTGTCTTGTTTTTGTCTGTCTCCCCGGATTAGACTGTGAGCCTGTCATTGGGCAGGGATTGTCTCTATCTGTTGCCGAATTGTATATTCCAAGTACTTAGTACAGTGCTCTGCACATAGTAAGTGCTCAATAAATGCTATTGAATGAATGAATGAACATAGTAAGCACTTAACAAATATCACAATTATTTAGCTCAGTCATGTAGTGCTTTAGTTGAGAAGGCTGTGCCTTAGGCAGGAATGTTTCTCAGCTCTTTCCCCTCTCCTCCTCCATCTATCCTTAGGGTTGCTATTAGGTTTACGAAGCAGGGAAAGGGATTGGGGGATGGAAAATGGTTCTCCATCCTGTCACCAGGCATGGTGCTACTCTGGGAGTCAGAGGACAGGGGTTCTAATCCTGACTCTGTCACTCTGCTGTGGGACCTTGGGCAAGTCACTTAATTTCTCTTTGCCTCAGTTACCCTATGTGTAAAATGGGGATTAAGAATGTGAGCTCCATGTGGGACAGGGACTGTGTCCAACCTGATTACCTTTTATGTACCCCAGTATTTAGAACAGGACTTGACTCATAGTAAGTACTTAATAAATACCATAATTATTATAATTACTGTGTGGGGGCGTCATCACCATTTGCTCAATTCCAAAACAAGAAGGAGGCTTAGGGCCACCAGGTGTGATGCTGGTGATCATAAAATCACCAGTGGTTTTATTGAGCCCTTTATTGTGTGCAGAACACTGTACTAAACTCTGTACAAAAGAGCTCCAGCAGCGGATCTACTTTCCTCCAGTAACATTGCCGCCTTGTTTCTGAATTGGCAAAATTATGCTTCTTTGTCAGCAAAAGCAAAAACAGTTTTTAAGGGAACAGCTCCTCTACTGATAGGCCTAAGGCTCACTAATGGAGTGAGGGGTGAGATTTCTCTGCAGTGGGGAAGCAGATTGCACTGACCTTTCCAGGAGTGATGAGGAATCAAACTCATTTGTACTGTGACCAATTTTAATCCCTTTTTCAAGAGATAGGGAATCCTCTGTGGAAAAGGAACTCGGATGTTTATTTATGGTCCCATGGCTGAGATATCTACACCTTTATTTGACTGTTGGGAGAAGGAGCATTCTTATGGTCATTCCAGAATGGTGGCTGCTTGTGATTTGTATAGCCTCCTCCTTTCCTCCCATTTATCTCCTTCACAAAGGAGAAGTGAAGGAGCCTGTTGTGAAGGCTGAAGGAACAAAACTGAGCCTTTGAAGGAAGGCAGGTTAAAGAACTGTAACTTTGAATCTGGGGAAAAAATATATGTGCACCCACAAAAACAAGTCGAGCCATATTATCAAGATTCCAGTCTGGCGGTAACCTGCTCTCCCACCGTGGGAAATTTCAGTTCCAGTCTAGGACAGAATTAGGCTCTTTGAAAATTTGAGCTGAGTGTTTGTGTGTCCAGGTCTCTGTGTGTTTTGGGAGAAGTTGTGAGAAATAGTTGTTCCCTCACGTGGCCTCAATTTTTAATCTTATCCACATGATTAGGGATCCAACTGGGACCCCTGAAGAAAAGTAGGCTAACGCAGGTGTCGTAGCCAGATCAAAAGAAACTCAGTTCTACAAAATCAAAAACTTGTCTTGGGACCAAATGTTCTTATTTTGAGGACAAAGCTCTCTGCATAGCATTTCAACTCACAGTGAATTGAACTAAAATTTTGGAAAGATTCATGACAAAGGTGAGAAACTCTTTTATAAGCTAGTGGGAAGAGTACAGGGATTGGTAATCAGGTGACCACTGTTCTAGTCGTAACTCTGCCATTTACCTGTTGGGTAACCTTGTACAAGTCACTTGACTTCTTGTTTCCTCATTGGTAAAACTGGGGTAAGTTACCTGTTCTCTCTGTCTCTTAGACTTTGAGTCCCTTGTGGATTAGGGGCTGTTATTCCAATATGATTGCCTTTTATCTCCCCCCAGTGCTTAACACAGTATTTTGCATATAGTAAGTACTTAATAAATACCATAATTAGCATTATTTCTGATGTAATGAGAGTAATAGGAATCTTATAGCCCAAGTGTCATCATAACAATGTATATTGTATTTTTATGTAAGGAGTGGAAGCAGTGGAGGATTTATTCTTTCCTCTGTCCATTGTCCAAATGGGATTTCTGCCCCCTTCTCCGATGTGGCGGCACTGCCCAATGTTTTCCCAGTTTTTGCGAAGTTCACTGCTAGTATTTAGTGGACTAAGAAAACAAAATAGTCCCTGAGATAAGTATCCAATCAGTCTTAAGATTTGACAGATCAAAATTGAGAGAGTTTGAGATTGTGGAAACAGCTGACTTTTTTTTTTTTTTTTTTTACAAAAAAGGGTTGGAATAAGTAGGCCCTTTATGAAGCATATTTCTGAAGAAAAATCTTCAAGCACATGTACTCCCAGTGCTGTTTCAAGGAGGCAGTATTTTTGGATTGGACAAAGTGGCTGCATAGCATGCCAACCTGCAGTTGTGTCTGGCTGTGCCAAATAGGCAAACTAGGCAGTTGGGGCATTATCCAGCTAGGAGCTCCTCTTCTCTCTACTATTTCTGCTTTTCTCCTGGTTAACTGTCTTCCACATCCCTTCCCTTAGTCAAGGGCCAAAATGTCTTGAACCAGCTTTGCTGCCGCTGCTGAAATTTGGAAGCTGGGTCAGTCGAACTTATTGAGTGGTTACTGTGGGCAAAGCACGAACTAAGTGCTTGGTAGGGTTCCAATATGATTGCTAGGTGAGAAGCAGCGTGGCGTAGTGGAAAGAGCACGGGCTTTGGAGTCAGGGCTCATGAGTTCGAATCCCAGCTCTGCCACTTGTCAGCTGTGTGACTGTGGGCAAGTCACTTAACTTCTCTGTGCCTCAGTTCCCTCATCTGTAAAATGGGGATTAAGACTGTGAGCCCCACGTGGGACAACCTGATTCCCCTGTGTTTACCCCAGCGCTTAGAACAGTGCTCTGCACATAGTAAGCGCTTAAATACCAACATTATTATTATTATAGGGTTAAATACAACACAGCTGGTAAACATGTGCCTTGCCCACTAGGTGATTACCATTTAGAGGGGTAGACAGACACTGAAACAAATTATGGTTATCTAAGTGCTGAGGGGCTGAGGGTAGGGTGATTATCAAGTCCTTAAAGGTACAAATCCATGTGCATAGGTGTCCCGGAAAGGAATAGGAGGAGGGGCAGTGAGGGTGTAGTCAGGGAAAGGCCCCTTGGAGGGGATGTTATTTTAAATCAGGCTTTGAAGGCAGGGAGAGTGGTGGTCTGTCATATATGAAGGATATGGGCATTCCAGGCCAGATGGAAGATTTGGGAAAGGGTTTGGTATCAAGACAGGGGCCTGTACTAAATTTAAGCACTGTGGGGGAAAGACAGAGTACCTACCCTCAAGGAGTTTTCAACCTGTGGGAAAGACCAAACCATCTGTTAAAGGGGAGATTCATTCCTAGGTGCTGTGTCATTCTGTACCATGTATCTGTGTGGGAGGCCTTTGTAAAATGGCCATTAGTGACTGGATGATCCTGGTTAAGTTTAGCCACCTCCCTGGTGGCAGAAAGGTGGACCAGAAGAACTCTCTAGACCCTCAGCTCTAGTCTTCTGCCCTTTAGCAATTTTGAAGTTATGAAGATTTCTGTTGCAGTCTGTAGAAAGAAATTGCCAAGATTTCTACTTCACTTCTTCTACCACTGCCATTTTCTGGAAGTTTTCATTGTGGCCAAGGCAGCCTGCAGAATTCAGCTTGTGTTGCTGCCATGGTGTGGACAGTGTTCACTTGCGGGCAGGGAACAGTTCTACTAGTTCTGTAGTACTCTTCGAAGCACTTAGCACAGTACTCTGCATCCAGCAAGTGCTCAAATACCAGTGACTGACTGACAGTGATGCCAGTGGTGGAGGCTGAGTGAGGGTTTGGTGCTGGATCTTGTGTGTGTGTGTGTGTGTGTGTTGAATGATCTTAATGTCCCTCCAACTCTCATGTTGTGCTCCATGAGTATTAAGCTCAAACAACACATGTGCAAAGGTTTCAGATTCCAGTGACCTGCTTTGTTGAAACCGTGGGAGCAATGTTGACATCAAAACTTGCTGACATTCTTCCCAGAAACAGAGGAAAAGCATATTATGATTGAAACTGAGAGGAACCGACCCCTCAAAACCTGGTTGCTTCCCAACTTTGCTTTGCAGTTCCCACAAAACTCATTGTAACACCTTGTTTTATGCAATTTCAATAAGCAAAATTGAATTCAGTTTGCATGCAGTAATGGAGTAATGCATGCAAAGCTCTGTACCGAGCAGTGGGAAATAATAAGGAGGAGCTCAAAATGTAAGCATAAAGTGGGGGAGGAGGGATTGGGGACTCACGGAGTAACAGAGAAACAGTCGAAACACAAAAGCAACATGAAACAAGAACGATGATAAAGTCAAGAGTAGTAGAGCACCCTGGTGGAGTTTCAGGCTACTGTAATGTTTTATGCTGGCAGTCTGTAAGTAAGCCACCAAAGCCTCAGTCTCTAAGGGAGTAGGATACTACTGTCATCTCCATTTTACACTGTCTGAGCTGAGATATGTAGTCATGTAGGGTGTCAGTAGGAGAACGTGGATTATCCTGATTGTTCCTGACCCCATGGCTTCTGTCTGGGCTAGGAGGCCAGTCTGTTCTGTAGAGCTCCCTATTTGGAAAGCACATGAATCAAATGGTACTCTACCCCCTTGAGTGGATGAAACACAGCTATCCTTCCTGCTTAAGGGGAAGAATTTGATTCCAGGAAAATATCAATCAATAGGTGAAACTCAGTACATCAGTTTCCTGTTTTAATGAGGCCTTTGCTGGGACCCACTGTTTAGAGTAACTGAAGTCTTATATCAGAATTTTACCTGAGGTTCTGATGTTTCTTGGCTTACCTGAAACAATTGGGCATCTGTTAGTTTTGAACAACTCCAGGTGTTCTTGTAAAGAGTCTAATAGCAGTTGTTGTCTCATGCTAGAGAAAATGTAATGCCTTTTCCACAGCAGTGTTTTTGAGCTAGAGGTGTCAATGAAAAATTGTGATGAAATAGCTGTGAAGTGTAATTTAAGGATATTGCTTTAATCAAGAGGACCAAATCAGAACGGGTAGACTTTATTTTCAATGTTCGGCCAATATTCTGCTACTACAGGAGGCTTTTGTTTAGTTCTGTAAGTGAGGGAGTTGTGGGAGGGCCAAGAGATGAGAAGGGGAGGCCAGAGTGGGAGATTAATTTACAAACTCACTAAGAGGAATTAGTCACAGGAGACAACCTCAGGGTGTCTGGCAGACATCAGCATTCTCCTTCATTGTAAGCAAAATATTTCACATGGATTCATAAAACACTTTTTGTTGGGATTTCTTTGAAGTTTCACAGTTTGTTCTTTCTTTTATAACTGTAGAGGGTCAGAATTAATGGAAGTAATTTCCTTCGTTAATGACCATAAGATATAATATTTTCAACCAGTAGGAGATAGCTTTTCCTTTCTTACAGCTGTGGGGAAGGGAGATGGGTGGCCTTTTTCTGATTCTAACTCTACAAAAGTGCTGACCTTCCAAAGAATTTTGGTACTTAAGTGCCCAAGGTCACCTAGCAAACAAGTGGCAGAGCCAGTATCTAAGTTCTAAGCTCCGGTCTACTGACCCCCTTTCCTGTGCTTTTTTCCCCTAGGCAATGCTGTTTCTCTAACTCAAACAAATTCAAAATTTAGGAATGTATATGTTATTGAGCTCTTCGAAGTAATCATTTATCTGTCTTGCCACTTCTAACCGGTTGTATTTTTTCCCTCATAAGTGTATTTTGCTATCTAACTGCCTCCTAGTTAGCAATCCGGTTAAAAGGACCTCTACTCCTTCCTAATCCTCCTTGACCTCTCAGCTGCCTCTGACACTGTGAACCACCCTTCTTGAAACATTATCCAATGTTGACATCACTGATGCTGTTCTCTCCTGGTTCTCCTCCTGTCTCTCTGGTCTCCCCTTCTCAATTTATTTCATGGACTCCTCTGTCCCTATAACAGTGGGAGTCCCTCTAGGATCAGTTCTAAGTCCCCTTTTATTCTTCATCTACACCCTCTGTCTTGGAGAACTAATCTCCCATGATTTCAACTGCCATCTCTATCCAGATGTTTCCCAAATCTTCCTCTCCAGCCCTGATCCCTCTCCTTCTCTGAAGTCTACATTTTCTCCTGCCTTCAGGACATCTCTACCTGAATGTCCCACCAACTCCTTAAACTAAATACGTTCAAAACAGAACTCCTCATCTTCCCATACAAACCCTCCCCTCCCCCAACCCCCGGCCGTCTTCCCCTCCATTATAGACAACACCAATATCCCCCATGATCTTGGCGTTATCCTCGATTCATCTCTCTTTCAACCCACATATTCAATCTGTCACCAATTCTTGTCGGTTCAACCTTAACATGTTACTAAAATCCACCTTTTCTTCTCCAGTATCACTGATACTAAACTGATCTGAGTATTTGTCATGAACTGCTTTGACTTCTGCATCTAGTCAGCCTTCTAGTTGACCTCCTTGCCTCCTGTTTCTACCCACTCCAGTCTATGCTTCATTCCAAAATCCGTCCTTTCTTTGCCATCGAAACTTCTGCCACTTTAATCTAAGCATTAATCCTATCCTGGCTTGATTGCTGTATCAGCCTCCTTGCTGACCTCCCTGCCTCCCTTCTCTCCCCACTCCAGTCCATTCTTCACTTTGCTGTCCGGATCATTTTTCTCCAAAAACGTTCAGTCCATGTTTTCCCACTCCTCAAAAACCTCCAGTGGTTGCCTATCCACCTCCGCATCAAACAGAAACTCCTATTAGCTCAAAAGCACTCAATCGCCTTGCCCCCACCTACCTCACCTCTCTGCTCTCCTACTACAACCCAGCCTGCACATTTTACTCCTTTAGTGCCAACCTACTGTACCTCAGTTTTGTCTATCTCACTGCCAACCTCTCCCCCACATTCTGCCTCTGGCCTGGAACATCCTACCTCTTCATATCCGACAGACAATGACTCTCCCCACCTTCCAAGCCTGATTGAAGGCACATCTCTGCCAAGAGGCCTTCCCTAAGTCCTCTTTTCCTTTTCTTCCACTCCCTTCTGCGTCACCCTGATTTGCTTCCTTTACTCACCCCTCTCGCAGCCCCATAGCACTTATGTACTTATCTATAACTTATTTATATTAAAGTCTGCCTCCCTCCTCTAGACTGTGAGCTCATTGTGAGCAGGGATTGTATCTACCAATTCTATTGTATTATTCATTCATTCAATAGTATTTATTGAGTGCTTACTATGTGCAGAGCACTGCACTAAGTGCTTGGAATGTACAATTTGGCAACAGATAGAGACAATCCCTGCCCATTGATGGGCTTGCAGTCTAATCGGGGGGGAGACAGACAAAAACAATAGTAATAAATAGAATCAAGGGGATGTACATCTCATTAGCAAAATAAATAAGATAATAAAAATATATACAAATGAGCGTACGAGCACAGTGCTGACGGGAGGGGGAGGAGCAGAGGGAAAAGGGGCGAAAGGGGGCTTAGCTGAGGGGAGGTGAAGGGGAGGGCAGAGAGGCAGCAGAGGGAGCAGATGGAAAAGGGGAAGCTGTCTGGGAAGGCCTCTTAGAGGTGAGCTCTCAGTAGGGCTTTGAAGAGGGGAAGAGAGTTAGTTTGGCGGAGGTGAGGAGGGAGGGCATTCCAGGACAGCGGGAGGACGTGGACCAGGGGTCGACGGCGAAGCAGCATGGCTCAGTGGAAAAGAGCCTGGGCTTCGGAGTCAGAGGTCATGGGTTCGACTCCCAGCTCTGCCACTTGTCAGCTGTGTGACTGTGGGCAAGTCACTTAACTTCTCTGTGCCTCAGTTCCCTCATCTGTAAAATGGGGATTAACTGTGAGCCTCATATGGGACAACCTGACTACCCTGTATCTCCCCCAGCGCTTAGAACAGTGCTCGGCACATAGTAAGCGTTAACAAATACCAATATTATATTATTAGATAGGTGAGAACGGGGGACGGTGAGGAGGTGGGCGGCAGAGGAGCGGAGCCTACAGGGTGGGCAGTAGAAAGAGAGAAGGGAGGAGAGGCAGGAGAGGGCAAGGTGATGAAGAGCCTTGAAGCTTAGAGTGAGAAGTTTTTGTTTCGTGTGGAGGTTGATGCGCAACCACTGGTGGAGGTTTTTAAGAAGGAGAGTGACATGCCCAGAGCGTTTCTACAGGAAGATGATCCGGGCAGCGGAATGAAGAATAGACTGGAGAGGGGAGAGACAGGAGGAAGCGAGATCAGTGAGAAGACGGACACAATAATCCAGCTGGGATATTATGAGAGGCTATACCAGTAAGATAGCTGTTTGGGTGGAGTGGAAAGGGCGGATCTTGGCGATATTATAAAAGTGAGACCGGCAAGTCTTGGTGATGGATTGGATGTGTGGGGTGAATGAGAGAGCTGAGTCAAGGATGACACCAAGGTTGTGGGCTTGAGAGATGGGAAGGATGGTCATACCATCCAGAGTGATAGAGAAGTCAGGAAGAGGACAGGGCTTAGGAGGGAAGATAAGGAGCTCAGTTTTGGACATGTTGAGTTTTAGGTGGCGGGCAGACATCCAGGTAGAGATGTTCTGGAAGCAGGAGGAGATACGAGGCTGAAGGGAGGGGGAGAGGACAGGGGCAGAGACCAAGTGCTTAGTACAGTGCTCTGCACACAGGCGTTCAGTAAGTACGATCAAGTGCCAAGATCATTAGTTGAAAAATAGTTCAATCCATTTCTCTCCACTCCTCCAGTGGTTGCCTGCCCACCTCTACCTCAAATAGAGACTCCTTACTTTTAACTTTAAAGCATTTTATCAGCTTCCCCCCTCCTACCTCACCTTATTAAGTTCCTACTAAAACCTAGGCTGTACACTTAGTTCCTCTAATGCCAGCTTACCCTATTTTGACCTCATCTATCTTGCTGCCAACCTCTTGCCCACATCCTCCCCCTGGTCTGGAATTCCTTCCCCTTTCATTAACGACAGTCCACCACTCTCCCCACCTTCAAACCCCTACTAAAATCACATCTCCTCCAAGAAGCCTTCCCTAATTAAGGCATTTTCCCCCCTATTCCTTCTCCCTTGTGTGTCATACACTTGGATCTGTAGCCTTTAAGCACCTGCTAGTTGCGACACAGCACTTACACACGGTGTAGTGGATAGAGCATGGCCCTGGGAGTCAGAAGGTCGTGGGTTCTAATTCCGGTTCTGCCACTCATTTATCGTGTGACCCTGGGTAAGTCACTTCACTGCTCTGGGCCTCAGTTACCTTATCTGTAAAATGGGGATTGAAACTGTGAGTCCCACATGGAACAGGGATGGCATCCAACCAGATTTGCTTGTATTCATTCCAGCACTTAGTACCGTGCCTGGCACATAGTAAATGCTTAACAATTATTATTATATCCATAATTTATTTAATATGTCTACCCGTCTAAAGGGGTGAGCTCTTTATGGTCAGGGAAAGGTCTACCAGCATTCTTGTGTCCTCCCAATTGCTTAGTACAGTGCTCTGCCCACAGTGAGCACTCAATAAATGCCACAAATTGATTGATCAAAAGGTTTGCCATTCTCTAAAGACCAAAGTGGCAGGGAAATGTTTCCTGGGTATCCTAGCATGGCTGTTTAGCTTTGTAGCTACAACATTTTACCTTCTGGCACTTATACAAAAACAGGGTTTATTTGTTTAAGATACAGTATGGTTTTTGCAGCTTCAACGGAACTCTTAATGATGTCCCTGTGATTATTTTCTACTTCATTTGCATACTTTAGTCAGCTCCGGTCTATTTAAAAGGGCCTTTGTTTTTTTGTTTTGTTTTGCCAGAAGAAACAAGCATTCTCGAATTTTTTGTTTCCTTTGACTTTATAGAATGGTCTGTTTCAAGGCACAGCGGGTTTCTGTGCTGTTTCGGTTGGGGTTGCAGTGGCAGAATAGGGTCCATTCACGCTTTCTGTGAGACTGTCTGCAAGGGCACCGTTCTGTGGGAATTTTTTTTTAAAAAAAAGGGGTCTGCAGTGGGGTGGGTATATCGGGGGTGGGGTGGGGATAGGCTTGTGGCAACACCTGGATCGAATCATAATCTCCTTCCAGTACAGATCTACAGATCGGATTTTTCTCTCTTAAATCTCCCACAAATATCTAATGAGGTGGTTCTTCCAATGTTGCTTTCCAAGGGGTCATCCGTAACTGCCAATTTTTGGCCGACTCAACAATTCCTTCTTTTAGGTTATTCCCTGAACCTGTTATGATGCTGATCATTTTATTATAGGGTGTCCTCACAAGTGAGTTTGATCTTTGATCTTCTTCCCAGGGAAAATCCTTTGTATGCTCTCTTTAGTGGAGCAGAAAAGCCCAGATAAAGGACAGCCTCCTTTTGCAGGGTTTCTGGTGAATTCAGCAGAGTAGGAGGAAAGGTGCCACATTAAGTATCAAAGTTGATGTCTACCGTTTTCGCGCATCTGCGTATGCTTTCTTTTCAGAAGTATGCGTTTTTCACCCCAAAATTTTAAGAATGCTTAAGTTCCTGAAGTGAGGACCCAGGGCAAGTTGTCTATTTTTTCTTTACTGCTGTCGATGCAGCTGAATCTGCAGAGGCATAGAGTTGGTGCTGGGTGGGTAAACCAAAGAATGCTTAGTCTGAGTCCCACAAAGGCCCATGAATCTCAGCATCCAGACAGATATAGCAAAGACGGGAGTAGAGAGCGTAGCATCAAAGAAAACCTGTGAATTTGAACAACACTATAAAACTAACCTTGTGTTAACCCATGAAAGAAAGGAGAACAAGGGTTTTGAATGCCAAAATATGGGAGATGTATGAAAGGGAGGGAAATATATACAAAGTAGACAGACTGAATAAAAGTATTTATCTTTAAACCACCCAAGTCATGGTAATTAAATTAGGTCAGTGCTGGATACAAAGCTACAAAAAGCAGGCTGTAACTAATTTCCAAAGGGAGAGAAAAAGACCTCAAAAGAAAATAGATTGACAGCTCCTTATTTTTGTATCCAATCAAGACAGCAAAACAAAAAGCACTAAGAAAAACCCTTATTTAGCAAGAATTTCTCCTAAACTCCAACTTATTAAACTATGCAGATATGGTCAGACTTGACTCAAAAGTGTGGGAATTCATGTTTTTGATAGTAAAACTGGGCACGTAAGAAAAGTGCTGTTTTGAACAGAATAACCCAAAATACGCAACTCCTAAAGCACTTCAAGAATAATATAATAGACCTAACCTTCCACCACACACACACTAACTACCCCGAACCTTTCTCAGCATCAGTATCTTCTTCTTTCTCTCTTTTAATAAAAAAAAAAAACAACCCCACACGTTTTGTAGAAAGTGAGGAGACTACAATGAGACTTTCTTTAAAACCATCTCTTCGTAAAGACCACCTGCTGGCGCCTATTAAAATGACTTAAAAAATAGTTTCAAACGTTTGCTTTGAATGTAAATGTGCCAGGTTGTAAAGGACATTTATGCATAATCCCTGGGACACGAGAAGGGAGCACCGGGAAACTTTTTTTAAATTGGACTCTGGCTCGCTAAAGAGCTTTAAAAATAATATTTTTACTTTCTTCAACCAGTCATGTGATTCCTGAAAGCTAGCCTTGCTACGTTCATTTTTATTTGGTGATTTTTTTTTTTTAGAGTAGCAAGGGAGCTGTTGAAGTGAACAAAACTAAAGGTGTGTGTGTGTGTAGGGATTCCATGTTGTAATATGGCAAAACACTCTCCTCTTCATTCCCCCTCTCCGCCCCCTCCCCTTAGTCACCATTTATCCTCCACATCAAATTAATCTGCCATATTTGTTTCCAATAATAGAGGTAGGGGTGAAGCGTCATAGGACATAGAAGGTTGCCTTGTATCGGTTTATGTGAAAAGGGAGAGAGAATGGAAATCATATGGGTTTTCCCCATGTGAAGGAGCAGTGTGGCCTAGTGGGAAGAGCATGGGCCTGGAGTCAGAGGACCTGGGTTCTAATCCCCCATTCTGTTGTGTGACCTTGGGCAGGTTGCTAAACTTTCTTGTGCCTCAGTTTTCTCAGGTGGAAATTGGGGATTCAATACTGCTTCTCCCTCCCCCTTTGACCATGAGTGCCAAGTGGGACAGGGGCCATTTCTGGCCCAACTAACTTGTATCTATCCCAGTGCTTTAGATCGGCAGCACACATACTAAAATTGGAATGATACAGAGAAGATTAGCATGGCCCCTGCACAAGGAGGACACACAAACTCGTGAAGCATTCCATATTTTTGCCCAACCCAGTAGCTTTAGGATGACACGCAAATTCATGAAGCGTTGCATATATTTAAGAACAGCGTGGCTTAGTGGAAAGAGCAAGGGCTTGGAAGTCAGAGGTCATGGGTTCTAATCCAAGATCCATTTGTCAGCTGTGTGACTTTGGACAAATCACTAAACTTCTCTGTGCCTCAGTTACCTCATCTGTAAAATGGGGATTAAGACTCTGTGCCCCACTTGGGACAACCTGATAACCTTGTATCTACCCCAGTGCTCAGAACAGTGCTTGGCACATAGTAAGTGCTTAAGAAATACCATCATCATTATTATTATTACTTGACACTTAAAGTGCTTCACTGATGCCACTATTGTAATAATTGTTCAGTTCTGTGTAACTTCACCTGGCATTAAAAGGACTTGGAATTGGCCTGGCCCAAGGCCTGCAGAGGTGGGACTAGGAAGAAGGCTGCAGTGGAAATGGACACAGTCTGGTCTCTGAGTGCTTGGGTGGGTGGCCCAGCTAAGAGGTAGTGCCAGTACTACAGAGGTGGTGGTTTACCCTCTGTTAGCCACTTCCTAGAGTGCCAGCCACCTTTGCACTCCCAAGCACTTAGTCCAGTGTTCTGCATTCATTCAATTGTCTTTCGTTCAATCGTATTTCTTGAGCGCTTATGCGTTCAATAAATGCCATTCATTGAATGATATTTAAAAAATGGAATGCTCCCTTTTCTAGCTGCAGCGGTGACAAGATATTGTCTCCAGCATTTGAGGCATGAACATCTCTTCCCAAGGAGTAGCTCCATGGGCTATCCAATTCCCAACTCTGTATTTTCTCCCAGAGCTGAATATAATGCCCTGCACACAGTAATCACTGAGTAAATACTATTAGTGCTTCTAATAGTGCTTCTAATAGATGATTTTTGTTTATCAGTGATTTGCGCGATCAATTCTAATAGGAGCCAATGTTCATTGGTTTCTCCTATGGTATTTTGGAAGGACAGTCATCATTCAAGCATTGAGAATCCATTTACCCATCATTCAATTCAATCATATTTATTGAGCCCTGCAGAGCTCTGTACTAAGCACTTGGGAGAGTATAACAATAAGCAGATATATTCCCTGCCCACAGTGACCTTAAAGTGTAGAGGGGGAGACAGACAATATGACTAAATAAAGAAATTATAGCTATGTACACAAGTAACTTGGAGCTGGGAGGGGATTTGTTAATATGTTAACAAATCACCTTTGCACTTGAATCTGTGACCTCTGGCCACCCCCAACCCCACAGCACTTATAATAATAATAATGTTGGTATTTGTTAAGCGCTTACTCTGTGCAGAGCACTGTTCTAAGCACTGGGGTAGACACAGGGGAATCAAGTTAAGCAGCGTGGCTCAGTGGAAAGAGCACGGGCTTTGGAGTCAGAGGTCATGGGTTCGAATCCCCGCTCGGCCACTTGTCAGCCGTGTGACTTTGGGCAAGTCACTTCACTTCTCGGTGCCTCAGTTACCTCATCTGTAAAATGGGGATTAAGATTGTGAGCCCCAAGTGGGACAACCTGATTCCCCTGTGTCTATCCCAGCGCTTAGAACAGTGCTCGGCACATAGTAAGCGCTTAACAAATACCAACGTTAACGTTAAGTTGTCCCACGTGGGGCTCACAGTCTTAATCCCCATTTTACAGATGAGGTAACTGAGGCACAGAGAAGTTAAGTGACTTGCCCACAGTCACACAGTTGACACGTGGCAGAGCCAGGATTTGAACCCATGACCTCTGACTCCAAAGCCCATG
This sequence comes from Ornithorhynchus anatinus, assembly GCF_004115215.2. Lineage (NCBI taxonomy): Eukaryota > Metazoa > Chordata > Mammalia > Monotremata > Ornithorhynchidae > Ornithorhynchus > Ornithorhynchus anatinus. The sequence goes on from NC_041739.1 coordinate 52,700,340, forward strand.
CTTTTTCCAACGAGCCACGCTGCTTCTCTGATGTACTTATATTTCCATTATACATTATAAATTATTCACATTCATGTCTGTCTCCCCACCTACACTCTAAACTTGTTATGGGCATGGACCGCATGTGCTAATTCTGTAGTACTCTCCTGAGCGCATATACAGTGCTCTGCATATAGCAAGTGCTCAAATACCATTGATTGTCATCTTAATTGTGAAACAGGAGTGAATAATGGAAGATCTCACTGTAGGCACTAAGGAGCAAACTGTTTGAATAATGGTCTTACCCAGTCATGAATTTCTTCTGTTCTTTGCTTTCCAATGTCATCAGGATGTGGACTGGATACGTTACAGTCCTGAGGGCTCCATTTTCCCCATGGGCTAGTTTCTCAACACTAGATGGCTCCAGGAGTTCGAATGTGGCTCATGCAATGTAGTAATTCTATAGACTCTTATAACCAGAATTGTGTGCCACTGTCCCCATATGCTTTGTGTGGCATTACCTGCTTTTTAAGCATCATATTAGCATTTTGCTGCCTGATTTTGGGGGTTGCTTTGGAAAAAATATGTCTTGGATGGAAATGAAGACCAACTCTCTGAAAGAGAGGAGAAAGCCTTGTGGTAGTAGGGAGAGACGACCGTAAACAGTGAGGCTCTGGAAACTACAGGGTTGGATGATTAGGGTTTTCAGTAAGCGGAAGTAGCAGATACATTCCATGCCCATAACAAGTAAAGTAAATTACACAGCACAGACCAGCAGGGAGAATGGGACAATCGGTCCATTGATGGGATTAATTGAGCGCTTATTGTGGGCAGAGCACTGAAATGAGTAATTGTGGCATAGATTAGAGTAAGAAAATACATATACAATCAATCTCCACTTCCTCTCTGTGATCCCAGTAAGCCATGAAGGACCTTCCATTCTCCAGTTGATGAAGGCAGGGAATGGATTTGCTTTTGCAGAAATATATTCAATTGTGAAGGCAGGCTCTTGAGCAGAGTGTTGAAGAGCAGACCAGGTGTGGAAATTTGAATGGTGTCAGTGCCACGTTTGGTCCCCCAGGGGCATCACAGGAAATATAAAGGACAAGCCACGTAAGTAAGACTGGGCCCAGGGGTAACAATATAACTTTTCAAGGGTAGGCCGAAAGTATGGCCATGTGCTACCATTAGCAACAGCTTGAACACTTTTTCCATTACAGAAAGGCTGGTTGCTTGTCAGGAAGTTAGAGTTGTGATTGTGTGGGCTCCGTGCTTTCTGATGCTTCCCCCCCCCCCCACCTTCCTCCTCCTATTGACAAGGCTGTTTTATGCTGAAAGGTGTTGCTTTTAGTGCTTTGTGATCCCTGTGCTCTTTGGGGATAGATCAGACTGCTGGAGTCATGGAAGTCTTTAGACACACTTTCCAAAGTGAAACGGCACCAAATGCATTCTGAAAAATCTAGGCGCCACGGTATGAACCTTTCAACAGGTCAGTAAATATAATCGCCTTTAATCGAAAACACTTTCAGCATTCTAATTACATTACTGCCTGAAGTTTCTTGGAAGACCAACCTAGTGTGAAATCAGCTAGCCAACCATTATTGGACTCCTGCATTTGAACCAGCATTACTTTGTTTTAGGGTGGTGTTAGATGTTTTTGTTGCTGGGAGAATTTTCAGAAGAGGGAAAAATGTCAGAAATGTCGTCTCTACTGAGCCAAAAAAGTACCTTTTGCTTTATATAATACTTGTTCTATGTATGCCTTTAATACAGTGTGATACTGGAATGCAAGCAATATAATTTCTAACACAAGGGAATGAATAAAATTGCTCTAGATTGGATAGCAGCACTTATGGATAGAGTCCAGGGGCAAAGTTCCCATATTACACTAGAAGAGTATGATTACCGTGTAGTTTCATGGCCTAATTCTTAAAACAAAACCTCTTCATTTTACTGTCACTGGTAGGATTAACATTGTCTCCTAGCGGTTAGGTTAGACTTTACTCCCTATTATGGAGGGAAGCATTTTTGAAGGAGCATTAACTCTTTACATGACTCGGGGGGTTTTGACAGGGCTGAGAATATGACAGAGTTGTCCCTCTGTCCAAATATTAGCTAAATCCCAGGCAATAGGTTCAGTTCATCAAGACTGATAGAGACGTTTCAGCTGTAATTGGGGAATATGGCAAAAATACAGAATAAGCCGGTTCTTACATCTAGTCCTTTGATTTCTACTGCTGTCTTGTTTGCAAGTTTGATTTCTTGTCCTTTTCATCCATAGTCACTGAGAGTTTATTTTCAACCTGCACTTTGCATAGTGTTGAGTTATTGTGATGTTTACTCAGTTTATATTTGCTTTCCTGGTGACTTTTATTTGGAAAGGGGTAGGTATAGAAACATATCATTATAGGCAGGGAATGTGCTTGCTAATTCTGTCATATTGTACTCTTCCAAGCACCTGGTACAATGCTCTATACATAGTAAGTGCTCATTAATACCAGTAAGTAAATATAATAAATTAGTTGCTGTATAGCTCTGGGTAAATCACTTAATATTTCAGAACATCCTCATCTATGAAATGAGGAATAATAGCCCAGGATTTTAATTGTTTTTAAGGTAAGATAGTTCTCTGTATCAGTGGAGCACAACAAAGAAAGTCATCAGAGTCCGTGACATCTCTAGCTAAGGCTCCACCATCTATCAACTGGCTACATGACTGAGCCTTTCTTTCTTGGAAGCATTCCTTCCCACCCGCTGCCACTGTCATCCGAAGCCTACCGTCCTGCTTGGAACTGATTCATGAGATGTCCCCATTGCGCTGTCCACCATCTTGACCTTGAAGTCTGTGATGCCAGCATTCACATTCAGCATTCTGTTAGAATGGTAGATGATAATAACAACAATAATTATGGTACTTAAGAGCTTACTGTGTGCCAAGCACTGTTCTAAGTGCTGGAGTAGAAGTTAATCAGGTTGGACACGTCTGTGTCCCACATTAGGCCCACACTCTTAACTCCCATTTTACAGATGAGGTAACTGAGGCCCAGAGAAGGGAAGTGACATGCCCAAGGTCACATAGCAGACAAGTGGGGGAGCCGGGATTAGAACCCATGGCCTTCTGATTCCCAGGCCCGTGCTCTATCCACTACACCATGGGTAGGTAGTCTGTCCGATTTCACCCCCTGAAACTGGGTAAGAGAAACGTTCATGCTTCTAAAAGCCATTTCCTGCCTCCTTTCCCCCTCTTTTTCTTTTTCCTCCCTCAGCATCTCACAGCACCATGTTTGATGAATCTAGAAGATTATCAGTGGGGGAATGTATCTGAGTATCTCTAAACTCCTCATGACCAAAAGGAAAAGATTAAGGGGTCATGACTCATAACATGGTCATTCATGCCATTTTATCCCAGATAGTTGAGTTTTCTGGTGCTATGGTACAAGGGGTCTTTATGTCTGGTACTTTTATTTTAAGGATCCAGTCTCCCTCCACTCTGACTCCTGCCTCTTAGTTGCCCTTCTCAAACCCTGTCCCCATGTTCATATGGATCCTGGAGGGGAATACATCAGCTCTAGATTAAGTGGGGATCTCCACCCCATTCCAGGTTGGGGTGAACTTGAAGTACTTTCCTCGAAATGTCATGACATCACTAAACTGCAGAGCTGGCATAACACACAATACCCCACGGGGCTCTGGGTCTGGTGTTTTTGAGGGCCTTCAGTGGTTCCCTACGTTACAAAATGTCTACCATTAAGTGGTATTTATTGAGCGCTTTGTGCAGAAAGCTGTTTTAAGCATTTGAGTAGAATGCAATTGGTAGGTCAGCTGTCATTTTGGACATCCAGTCGTTTTTCAAAGCCTATTGATAATTTTAATGCAAATCCGAGAGACAGTTCCTGCCTGCCCATGAGTTGTATTACCCCAGCTATTCCCGTGGTTAATCCTTTAGGAAACCAAAACTGAAGCAAGTTGGGTTTGGAGTTTGTCTGAGCCAGAAGTGTGATAGCATTCACAAATCCCTGCTAGAAATGGAATTAATCAAATCCATTTGGGACTCCTTCCTATGTATTTGTTCTACGGCACTGTTTAGCTCTAAGACTTTTCCCATGTCTTGTAGAATTTCCTACAGGCAGATTTTACTGCCTTTAAAAAAAAATACAAAAAGGGAATTTATCTGTCTTATTTTCAGAATGGCTTCTTGGTTTTTTGGCTTCTCCCAAATGGTGTAAGGAAATAGCTTCGTTTTGCCGATTTATATTGCTTGCACGTGTTGCTTTTCTAAAGTTTATAAAATTCTTATCATAGACTCTGTCAGGGGATGATAATTGGGCTCCTGCTTGGTTGATGCAAGAGGATTTTCTGGCCGTGCTTCCTTAAACCCGGGAACAGTTTCCTAAGCCTTCCCTTCCCTCCCATCTAGGCTGTCTGTAGTCAATCCTCTGGAGGAGTAATTTGGGCTTTTCTCACTTTTTTTTTTTTTTTGCTGATCCACCTCATTGGTGGCTGCTGCTGTGGCATACTGACTCTAATATCTGCCTCTTTAATTTGCTCTCCCAAGTCATGCAGCCATCTATCAGTCGTACCACTTCTACCTACTGGGTCGACTCCTGTAGTTATTGTCACCTTTGGGTCACCCAGCAAGGATACAGTTGATACCATCTGCCCTCCGTTTTTACTATTATCATCATTCTCATCATTGGCAGGGAATGTGTCTGTTATATTGTACTCTCTCAGTGCTTTGCACTATGTAAACTCCCAATAAGTATGATTGATCACTGGGTAAAGCACTGGATTGGTGGTGTTTGGGGGCGGGGGTTACAAGGTAATGAGAAAACTAGAGCAGCAGTCTCAGTTCCAATTGGGACTCCCAACTAAGAGGTAGAGAGTAGGGATCTTGTCCTCACTGTACAGATGAGAAAACTGAAGCCACCACAGCCGTCTGTGGCAGAACTGTGATTAGAACCCGGGTCATCCGATTCCCAGGCCCAGGCTTGTTCCCCTAGGCCGTGCAGGGGTAAGTTGTGGTCCTGGGGTGCTGTGAGGCAAAGATGCCCGCTGACTAAAAGTAAACTGGAACTGGAAAATAATGGTAATGCGAGAGAATGTGTGCTTAATTATTCCATCATCATTTATAGCAGCATGGTGTAGTGAATAGAGCACGGGCCTGGGAGTCAGAAGGTCATAGGTTCTAACCCCGGCTATGCCACGTATCTGCTCTGACACCTTGGGCAAGTCACTTCACATCTCTGGGCCTTAGTTACATCATCCATAAAATGGGGATTGAGGCTGTGAGCCCCATGAGAGGATAGGGACTATGTCCAACCCAATTTGCTTAATAATGTTGGTATTTTTTAAGCGCTTACTATGTGCCGAGCACTGTTCTAAGTGCTGGGGGAGATACAGGGTAATCAGGTCGTCCCACGTGAGGCTCACAGTTAATCCCCATTTTACAGATGAGGTAACTGAGGCACAGAGAAGTTAAGTGACTTGCCCACAGTCACACAGCTGACAAGTGGCAGAGCCGGGAGTCGAACCCATGACCTCTGACTCCGAAGCCCAGGCTCTTTCCACTAAGCCACGCTGCTTCCCAATTTGCTTGTGTCCACCCCAGTGCTTAGTACAGTGTCTAGCATGATATAAGCACTTTATGAATACCATAATTATTATTATTATCATAGCTTTATAGGGGAGAATTTCACTCAAGTGGATTTTTTTTGGTCAGACTTTTCAGAGCACCTTTGATGATTATGGTATTTGTTAAGCACTTACTTTGTGCCAAGCTTTCTAAAGTCATGTCAGCGGATGATATTTGTTAAGCGATTACTGTGTGCCAAGCACTGTTCTAAGCGCTGGGGGGGATACAAGGTAATCAGGTTGGCCCATGTGGGACTCAGTCTTAATCCCCATTTTATAAATGAGGTAACTGAGGCACAGAGAAGTTGTGACTTGCCCAAAGTCACTCAGCTGGTAAGTGGTGAGTTCGAATCCCAGCTCATGAGTTCGAATCCCAGCTCTGCCACTTGTTGGCTGTGTGACTGTGGGAAAGTCACTTAACTTCTCTGTGCCTCAGTTCCCTCATCTGTAAAATGGGGATTAAGACTGTGAGCCCCACGTGGGACAACCTGATTCCCCATGTCTACCCCAGCGCTTAGAACAGTGCTCGGCACATAGTAAGCGCTTAACAAATACCAACATTAAGTGGTGGAGCCGGGATCAGAACTCATGACCTCTGACTCCCAAGCCCGGGCTCTTTCCACTGAGCCACACTGCTTATCAGATGGTGGTTCATCAGCATCAAGCATCATTTTGGCGGTGTCTCTCCCCTTCCCCTCTCCCCGCCCTCCCCCCCACTGTCATTTTTGTCCTTTGTTTTCTTTGAGATGTGGTGGCACAGTGTCGATCCTTTGTTTTAAGAATGCAGTGTGACTTAAAACAATTAAGAGTCCTATTCCTCTGTCAAGTGTTCTCCATTTTCACAGCACCTCAAATTCCCAGTCTTTTCAAAAGCACTTAGCCTCCCTGAAAAGGGAATGGGGCGGTTCAAGTGAGGCCTAGGCCAGTTGGCCTCAAGCAGTTGGATTCGCTTCATGAATGTGAATAAGGGTGAGCAGTTGGGCCCTGGCAGGTGGGAGCCGGAGACTCTACTACCACATCTGAGCAGTGCAGGAGCAACCGAGTCACTTACTATGGGATGAGTCCATCTGATCACATAACATGGTATCTGCCCGAGTGCCTAGCACAGAGTATGTGCTTAATACATGGCATGATTAGTATTTTAATTAACAAAGTAGACACCCACCCCCACCACCAACTTGGGTAAAGTATTAATAGAAATGTTTGAGTTGCAGCCTTCTTCAACCCAAGTTCCCAAACTTGTGCACGAACCTTATGTCATCAACACAGTCAACCCTCTTGTCCTGGAACTGAAAAAGCTTAGAGGGGTCCCTTGACAGAACATGGGTTCGACTCCCGGCTTTGCCACTTGTCAGCTATGTGACTGTGGGCAAGTCACTTCACTTCTCTGTGCCTCAGTTACCTCATCTGTAAAATGGGGATGAAGACTGTGAGCCTCACGTGGGACAACCTGATTACCCTTTATCTACCCCAGCGCTTAGAACAGTGCTCGGCACGTAGTAAGCGCTTAACAAATACCAACATTATTATTAACATTATTATTGGGAGCAAATCTTTCCCTGTGATGGTTTGGAGTGTTTTTAGACTAGGCAGCCTTATTGGTGGGAGGAAGAGTTGTATTGGTTTGAAGGCATGGGCCCTTCTGACCACAGAGGGGGATGCCTCCTATCCTCTCCCCCAAAAGTAGTGATGTCTCTTTCCCCGTCTCCTTATAATGGGACAGTAACTGTATCCAACTGAACTTGTATCTATCCCAGCTTTTAGGAAGAAGTAGGAAAATCTATCATTGCACCACTGAAGACTGAATTTGGGATTTCTTTTTGGGTTTTTTTCTTTTTAAACCTCCATATTTATTGTGGTATAATCCTTTCTCACAAACCATAAAGAGAATTTTATTGGTCTATGTGGAATAAAAAAGGGGTGAAGTATTCCCAAACTGTGGCAATGTTTAAATGAGTCATGCAGGCACAACTTCAGCCACCATGCTCTGAGCTGTGGCAGTTTTTTCAACCCTACTAGGGAGTTAGGATGACCGGTTGTCCTATATATCCGAACTAGACAGTTTGGGGTAACTTAGCCATGTTCTGTATTCATCATTACATCGGGGTTTTATAAATGGCCTAAATTAGCCCTGGCATGAGAGGCCACAAAGGGCCAAGTCCGGAAATGATTGAGGAGTAAAGGAGTAGCATGCAAGGTATTGTATGGGATGTGGACAGATGCAGTGCTGTGCAATTTTATTTCAAAATCACCTGGGGAAAATAACGAGACACAGCATCAGTAGGATAGGAGCATGGCCTAGAGGAAAGAGCCAGGGGCTTGGAGTTGAAAGATCCATTTTTCCTCCTTTCCCACTCCCTTCTGCATCACCCTGTCTTGCTCCCTTTGCTCTCCCCCCTCCCCACCCCACAACCCCACAGAACCTATATATATCTGTAGTTTTATTTGTTTGTACTGAGGTCTGTCTCCCCCTCCCCAGATTGTGAGCTTGTTGTAGGCAGGGAATGTCCCTGTTTATTGTTGTAGTGTACTTTCCCAAGAGCTTAAAAAATGCTCTGCACACAGTAAGTGCTTAATAAATACAATTGAATGAATTAATGATGCCAGCGTTTATTAAGTAGCAGTATTCATATTTATTGAGGGCCCACTTGGGAGACATGTTCTCTACCCACCTGGAGTTTACAATCTAAAGGAGGGAGATAGACATAAAAGCATTTACAATGAGCAGAGTTATGATAAATATTTAAACTTAAGTACATCAAGTTAGACACAGTTTCTATCCCAACTGGGGCCCACAGTTAAAGGGATGGGAAGAGCAGACCTCCAAGCAGACCTAGTTTGGCCTCTGCTCTGTTAAATGACAGTTCACCACATTCCTCTCATCTTTAATTAGTTCATCTGTAAAGTTAGGCCAATATACCTGACTTCATTAACTTTTGTATTGTTTGGAACAGGAACTGTGTCTGATCCAATTTACCAATTATCAGTGTTTAGGCACTTACCAACCAATGTTGAGTGCTTACCGTATGCAGAGCACTGAACTAAGCATGAGGAGCATACAATAGTATAAAGAGACATTTTCCCTGCCCTCAAGGGGTTTACAGTCTAGAGGACCTTTGGGCCAAGCACTGGGCTAATGGCTAATAAATACTATAATTTGTATTGGAATCTGGAATTGGATATCCGGAAACATAAGGGTTAATGAATAGCCAAAGGCATGTTATGTTTGGAGAGAATTTTCATCCTTCTGATGTTGTGCCACAACAAATGTTTTCAATTCTCTTACAAGGTATTCCCAGATACATTTTTACAAGAGAAAATAGTTTGCACTTTTAGTTGTTCCAGGTGCAATGAGAAGGTATTTTTTCACTACCTTCAAGTGACTTTTTCCCCAGTAACAGCTGAATCTGTTTCCTCAAACAGTAGCATGTCGATTCTTGAAACAGCACCTACTGGAGGAATGGAGAGCAACTGGATAAATGCGTTGAATTCTGGAATCATTCACAGACTCTCTTTTAGAGATTGAGTCATGTTATACATGTCAGCTCTAGTCATCGTTTCTTTTGTCTAAATAGGTGTTGGTATGCCACGTCCAGCTGGATATGCAACGTTGAATCGGCAACCGTCTCCTTTGTCCCGCATTCACAGTAAGTGGTATGAACTCATTCCCTTTGACGTCTGCTTTTTTCCCTTGACTAGTTTTCAAATTAGATAACATTCCAAATAAGCAAGAGATACTTCAGAAATATGAAACAATTGAGGAATAGTACTTACTGAGCACCTTCTGGGTGCAGGTGACTAGTGGTCTACACACAGTAAGCACTCAAAAAATACGACTGAATGAATGATCCTTACTTCTAAGATCTTGTGACCTAATGGGAGAGGAGGGCTCAGAATAGTACGCAGGAGGAAGGAAGAGAAGTCAAGCACTTAAGTTCATGTGTAAACAAATGTCCTGCAGGTTTGAAAGGAGATGGAGTTCGTGGTTTGGGGTGGGTGTGAACAAGAGGTGGGCAGTGGGGGAGACAAGGATGGGTAAATCGAGTTAAGAGTTTGAGGTGAAAAGAGTGAGAGCTGGGTGTGGTAGCAGAAGAGGGGATGAGGGAGTAATTTAAAGCTAGTATTCAGGAGTTTCTTCCCAGGTAACCATTGAAGGTTTTGTGGGAATGGAGAGAGATGTGGAGAACAATGTTTTTTGGAAAATGATTGGTGCAGGGCATGAACTATGGCTTGGAGAGGAGGCTGGATGCAAAGAGACCAGTGAGGTGGTTCATATCTTCAGTGAGAAGTCTGGCTGGAATAAGATGAAAACCTAGGCAGGGTAGTAGCCATTTGAATGTAGAGGAAGTGATGATTGTTGAAACAATGTATGTGTGGTTGGAGAGAGGGGAAATGTGGTGGGCTTTCACAAGCAGACAATGTGAGAGGTGAGAGGGAGAAGTCAAGATAGGGCATCCATATGGATGTTTCTTAATGGAAATATGAAATCTCAGAGGAGCTGAAATGATCTCGATAGTGGAGGACAACTCGGGTTTTGCCCTGGTTAATGTAGTTTGATGCTGGGCATCGGTCAGTGGGTAATTTTAAACGTTCCACTCTGCCTGTGTGGACATGACCTAAAAGAATCACCAAGATTCCAGAAGAAAACCTCACGAAGTCCCTAAAATGTACTCTTATGTTTGCTAATTATATCAAGTCTTAAAATGACCTAGTTGTATGCAGAGAGTTCCTTAAATCCCAAGACAGTTAGTTAAATCTATCTCTGCCTAACCATTTAGGGCTGGTTGCATAGTTTACTACATTTAAAAGAAAAAAACCCCTTGCATTCTAGTGAACTTTACAAACCCCAAAATATATCCAGATGGACAGTGGTTATAGCTGCCACTAATGGAACCAATACATTCATCACTGTCCTTTGTATTCAGGGAAGCTACCAGTGGTGAGATCTTATTCATGTGAGTGTATGAAACATCTGTGACCTACCATCCAGTTTACATATTTTGCCCTTTGATATGTTCACCTCCTGCAGATCCAGTCCACTGACATAGCATCAATCACCTTCCCTCTTGATCTTCATGGGTAGCTGGACCAGAGGCCTCTTCTCTTATTGTTCACTGGGCTTAATGTGGTCCTACTAGGCTGGGATGGATACTCAGATTGGACCCAGTCCCTGCCCCACATGAAGCTCGTGACCTAAGTGGTAGGGAGAGCAGGGATTTTTTTGCCCAATTTACAGATGACAAAACTTAAGCTCAGAGAGGTTAAGGGATTTGCGCAAGATCACACAGCAGGCCAGTGGCAGCACAGGCACCGTGACCCTAATCTGACTCACGGTCCCATAGTCTTTCCACTAGCCTCTGCTGCCTCCCTGTCAGCTTTCTTTCAGCCAATTGCCCCTCTGGCACAAGGGGACTGGGCTTCATTATGTCTCTAAAACTTTGTTTTACACTTCCTGCTTGCATATGCCCAATTTCAATTCACCATCACTGGTCGGGAAACCTGTCTCTTCCCTTGCAGCACCTATGGCATAGCAGATAGAGCACAGGCCTAGCAGTCAGAGGTCATGGGTTCTAACCCAGGCTCCGCCACTTGACATCTGCATGGCTTGGGGCAAGTCACTTGACTTCTAGACCTCAGTTACTTCATCTGTAAAATGGGGATTTAGACTGTGTGCCCTCTATAGGACAGGTACTATGTCCAACCCAATTTGCTTGTATCCACCCCAGTGCTTAGAACAGTGCCTGGCACATAGTAAGCCCTTAACATATATGTAATTATTATTATTTTTGTTGTTTACCTGTTATACTCAGTTGTCACTGAGTAAAGATTGCCATTGTGGCAATCCTAGTAAGATGACTGTATCCCACATATTCCCTGGTGATTCCTGGCTTGTCTGTTGTAGTGCATAGTTTGCTGAAGTGTACTGTCCAAGGGAAAACCAGCTTTTTTTTTCAATATGGTATTTAAGTGCTTACTATGTACCAGGCATTGTACTAAGCGCTGGGGTGGATACAAGCTAATCAGGTTGGACACAGTCCACGTTCCACATGGCTCACAGTCTCTAATCCCCATTTTACAGATAAGGTCGCTGAGGCTCAAAGAAGTGAAGTGACTTGCCCAAAATCCGCCCCCCCCCCCCCCCCAGACATGTGGTGGAGCAAGGATTAGAACCCAGGTCCTCCTGACTCCCAGGCCTGAGCTGCTCTATCCACTAGGCTGCGCTGCTTCTCTAGTGTTGATTAGAAGGCTTTCCCCATCCTATTTGATCATCCATCCGACACACCAGGTGTGTTAGGACATGCATGTTACACACACCCTGGCTTTGCTTTGTTTTTAAAATGTCCAAAACTGTCACCGCCTTGGCATCTAAGTATACTCTCCAGGATAGCCCTAAATTCTAGAGAGTCGGAGAGGCATGCTGGCCTGCTACTTTATTCCCAGAGTGAAATTTTTGTTTCCTCAACAAATTCCTCTTTCCTTTTCACAGATGATCCTTAGTAGGCTATTTGGGGAACATTTTCCCATAGGAAAAAACAAAATCATGATCATGTGGCACATTCTAACTTTCCTTGAGAAAACACCTCCCAAACACTATTATGGACCTGACTCCGTAAATGTAGAAATATTATGAGCGGCATTGTGTCTCATTCAGATAAAAGTCCTTTTGGAATATTGTTTGTAACTTCGAGTCTTTGCTCACTTGTTGGACATATTCCATTAAACACAGCCGGCAGCAATATATAGTGTGGATTATGGGGCTCTGCTGAAATGCACATGCAAATACATATTTTTCATATACGGTATACAAACATCTCAGCAGGACAGTTGGTTAATGGAGCCAAAAATCAGAATCTTGGCAAATGTACAATGACTAACTGTGGCTTTGTTCCACACTTCAACTATAATGGACATTTAAATCATCTGAACTGAATTTTGATGCATTTTTCTAATTGGAGACACATTGGCAGAGGGGCATTTGAGTCCAGAAAGCATTCCCGATTACTTCCACGCTAACCACATTTCACAAACTTCCAACTTGTGAACTATAAGCTAAAAAGAGGTTATGTGGTAAGAATTATAGTCTTTGACTAAGTATATTTTTCACTTTGTTTTGTTCCTTATGTAATATTGTATTTCTCTCCTTTAACCTTTTGGACCATGCTTATTTGAACTTTTTGTTGTAACACAAATTATTTGGTTTTAAGACCTAAAAATTGTGGGGTGAGAGTGAACATTTTGAATTTCTTTTGCTAAAAAATAGCCTAAAACTTTTTTTTCACCCCCCAAACACATTTTCTTCTATTTTTTAAATGGTAACTGAGAGTATGTTCCTTTGGAACATTGTTGTTTGATTTAGCCTTGTTTGAACATCTAATTTAGCCTTGTTGTGTGAACAGCTATGATTGCAAATTATGAATATGTAATTGCTTAGGCAAGTGTATACTGATGTATCTTAGAACACATAGGTAAGTTTTAATTTTTCTAGCTCTTTCCTCTCCCATGTTTCCACTCCTTTCAACACATATGTGTGTCTACTGTCCAACTTTTGAAAATAAAAAAAAGATGACCTCACAAACACCGTCAGCACTCACAAAAAGATATTAGTGCTATTTTATGAGATTTGACTGCCCTCCGTTTGCCCACGTATGTCTGAGTCCACCCAAACAGTTGTATGTAAATGTTTCAAGCCCTAAGAAAAGAGCAGACCTATGATCCATATAATCACTGTGAATTCTGCCTAGGTAAAAGATCATGATACATCTCCTACCTTCTCTTCTGAGTTTGCCTGGTATCAAACTCAGCCTCGAAGGTTTTTGTTTTTTGTTTTTTTTTTAATGGATTTACCTAAGTGCTTACTATGTGCCAAACAGTGTTCTAAGCACTGGGGTAAGTTCAAGTTAATGATAATTATGGTATTTGTTGAGCACTTAATATGTTCCAGGCACTGTATTAAGTGAGGTGGATTCATTCATTCAATCAATTGTATTGTTACTGTATTTATTAAGGGCTTACTCTGCAGAACACTGTACTAAGTTATTGGGAAAGAACAATACAACAATAAATATTCCCTGTCCACAAAGAACACACACAAACAAATCGGGTTGGACACAGTCCTTGTCCCGTGTGTGGCTCACACTCTCAATCCCCATTTTACAGATGAGGTGACTAAGGCACAGAGAAGTGAAGTGATTTGCCCAAGATCACACAGCAGATAAATGGAGGAGCCGGGATTAGAACTCATAAACTTCTGACTCCCAGGTCCATGTTCCATCCACTCACCATGCTTGCAGGTCGTTAGGTTAATTAGGTCAGGCACAGTCTCTGTACCACATGGGGCTCCCAGTCTAAGAGGGAGAACTGGTATTTAATTCTCATCTTACAATTGAGGAAACTGAGGCACAGGCAAGTTAAGAGACTTGCTCCAGGTCACACAGCAAGCACTTGACAGAGCTGGGATTAGAACACAGGGCTCTGACTCTCAGGCCCTTGCTCATCCCAAAAGGCCACCCTACTTCTCTATTTCATCTTTCATCTTGATCCTTAGTGAGTGCTTACTATGTGCCAGTCACTATATTAAGTTCCAGGGTAGAAACAAGCTAACCAGGTTGGACACAGTCCTTGTCCCTCATGGGTGTCTCAGTCTGAATCCCTTTTTTACAGACAAAGTAACTGAGGCACAGAGAAATGAAGTGCCTTGTCCAAGGTCACACAGCAGACAAGTAGCAGAGTCTGAATTAGAACCCAGGGCCTTCTGACTCCCAGGCCGTGATCTATCCACTATGCCATGGTGCATCCCTATTCTCTGCAGCCTTCGTTTGTCCTTCTGATGCTAGGCTGTCTAGCACTGAGCATTCTCAAACAGTCTTCTAAGCACTGGGGTAGATCAGGTTGGACACATTCCCCATCCCATGTGGGGCTCACAGTTTTAATCCCCATTTTACAGATGAGATAACCGAGGCCCAGTGAAGTGAAGTGACTTCTCCAGGGGTACAACAGCAGACAAGTGGTAGAGCAGGAGTGAAACCCAGGTTCTTCTGACTCCCAGACCTGTCCTCCACCACCTTCTAGTGTAGTTTTATACTGACTTTGCCAGATGCAGAAAGGCTTGAACCTCAGTTGTTTCCAGGCCCATCGCAGACAGCAGCATTCTGCCGATTCATTGTCATCTTTATGTAGTCACCTGGGTCCCAATCTGCAGGTAGTGTAGATTTTAGGAAGACAGAAGTCTTATTGTTGTGTTCATCCAGTGCTTAGAACAGTGCTTGGTACATAGTAATCGCTTAACAGATACCATACTTATTATTATTATTTGCCCCGGGAGGAAAACTAAGAGCCTGGATTAACAATGAAGGAAGGCCACTGAGGGCAAACATGGAGAGGGGATTGTGATTGGGGTAGCCTGAGATCTCACGGTTGAGGCTATGGGTCAGTCTGTGCTCCTCTCCGGCCATGCCGTAGAGGGGAGAAAGGGAACCAGCTTCCTCGGGCCAAACTGGAAGAGAAGAGTAAGAAAAGTTAAAAAAAAAAAATAAAATAAAATAAAAAATGAATTTCCCTCAAATAGCAGTCGATGGTATTTATTGAGTGCTCCTTTGTGCAGGGCTCCAGACTAAGCACTTGGGAGAGTCGAGTACAGGAGATTTGGTCAACATGTTCCCTGCCTACAACGAGCCTTGTAGCCTGGGCCTGGGAGTCAGAAGGTCATGAGTTCTAATCCTGGTTGTGCCACTTGTCTGCTGTGTGACCGTGGACAAGTCACTTCACCTCTCTGGGCCTCGGTTACCTCATCTGTAAAATGGGGATTTAGACCGCAAGCCCCACATGGAACAGGGAGAGTGTCCAACCCAATTTTCTCGAATCCACCCCAGCACTTAGTACGGTGTGATTTTTGCTTCCATGCTGTTGGCAATGTATTAATCCCCCTTTTAATTAAACAGTAAAAGTTAAGCTCCACGGAAGAGCTCTTGTTTCTGCAATGTCACAGTCTTAATGTTTTCTCAAATAGTCTCATTTTTCTCCAAGGGTTAGCAATTAATAGCTAGTTTTACCTATGGCCTTGTTTTTCTCTCTTGAGACCTTGAGATTTGAATACTCTTTCTCAACACAAATCACTGGGGCCCAGTTTCTCATCTTTGGAAACTCTGTGGAAGGCTTCAGTCCTGAGAGATCTGCAGCTTTCAGGTCTGGAAGAATTAAGTCTTCACTCATTAAGCACGGCCACGATTGGTGATTTTGGCCTAGTAGAAAGAGCATGGGACTAAAGAGTCAGGAGACTCGCACTTGCCTGCTGTAAGATACTGGGCAAGTTACTTAACTGCACTGTACCTCAGTTTCCTCATCTGTGAAATGGGGCTTACGTACCTGTCCCCCCATTCTTAGACTTTGAGCCCCACGTGAGATAGAGACTGTCTCTGATCTGGTTATTTTGTATCCCAGAGCTTGGCACAAAAAGGGCAGTATTTACCTAAATACCATCATTCATAATTTTGGCGATTGATCTCTTTCCACTAGTGTGGAAACAACATGGCCTAGTGGATAGGGCACAGGCCTGCCTGAGAGTCAGAGGATCACCCCCTTCTCCTGAAAATGTTGGGAAGCAGCGTGGCTCAGTGGAAAGAGCCCGGGCTTGGGAGTCAGAGGTCAGGAGTTCGAATCCCGGCTCTCCCACTTGTCAGCTGTGTGACTGTGGGCAAGTCACTTCACTGGGCCTCAGTTACCTCATCTGTAAAATGGGCATTAAGATTGTGACCCTCACGTGGGACAACCTGATTACCTTGTATCTCCCCCAGCGCTTAGAACAGTGCTCGGCACATAGTAAGCGCTTAACAAATAACCACATTATTATCTAACGTTGGAAAATTGGAATTGAAGCTGCCCTCTCCTGGTTCTCCTATCTCTGATCGCTCCTCAGTTTCTTTAACAGGCTCCTCCTCTGCCTCCCACCCTCTAACTGTGGGGTTGCCTCATAGTTCTGTTCTGAACTCCTTTCTATTCTCCATCTTCACCCACTCCTTGGAGAACTTATTAGGTCCCACGGGTTCAACTACGCTTTGTACGCAGATGTTTCTCAAATCTACCTATCCAGTCCTGACCTATCTCCTCTGCAGTCTCACATTTCCTCTTGCCTTCAAAACATTTCAACTTGGATGTCTTGTCGACAAATGTCCAAAACAGAACGCCTCATCTTCCCACCCAAACCTTGCTGTCCCCATGATTTTCCTAAAGCTGTAGGTGGCACCATGATCCTACCTGTCTCATAACCTTGGCATAATCCTCAATTCATCTCTCCCATTCAACCCACATATTCAACCTGTCAGTTCCACCTTCCCGATATTGCTGAAATCTGCTTTTTCTGCTCCATCCGAACTGCTACTACACTGAACCTGTCCCGCCTGGAATCCTGCCTCTGCCTCCTCGACTTCTGTCTCTCCCCACTCCAGTCCATACTTTACTCTGCTGCCTGGATCATTAGTCTAAAAATAGTACATTTCTCTCCACTCCTCAAAAACCACCTATTGTTGCCTATCCATTTCTATAGCAAACAAAAACTCTTTGCTGTCAGCTTTAGGGGACTTAATGGTCATTCTTCCCCGCTACCTAACCTCGCTGATCTCCTACTACAACCCAACCCCCACACACTACCCCTCCAACACTGACATAGTCTCTGTACCTCACTCTTACCTATCCTACCACCTTACCTCACATACTCCCTCCCCCTACATATCCAACAGCCCACCACTCTGCCATCCTTCAAAACCTTTCAAAAATCATAACTCTTCTGAGAGGTCTTCCCTGACTAACCCTTTCTTCCCCCTTTCCTCCCCCTGCGGCGACTATATACTTGACTGGGTATCCCTTAAGTACTTTGATACTTTCTCCAGCCCCAGAGTACTTATAGAAATATTTTTATACTCTACTATTTTCCTTATCCATAATCTATTTCAATATCTTTTTCCCCTCGTAGACTGTAAGATTCTTGTGGTCAGGGTTTGCGTCTACCAACTTGGTTGTATTTTACTTTCCCTAGTCCTTTGTTTAATAATAATTAGTGATTATGGTATTCGTTAAGCGCTTTTCATTCAATAGTATTTATTGAGCGCTTACTATGTGCAGAGCACTGTACTAAGCGCTTGGGATGAACAAGTCGGCAACAGATAGAGACAGTCCCTGCCGTTTGACGGGCTTACAGTCTAATTGGGGGAGACGGACAGACAAGAACAATGGCACTAAACAGCGTCAAGGGGAAGAACATCTCGTAAAAACAATGGCAACTAAATAGAATCAAGGCGATGTACAATTCATTAACAAAATAAATAGGGTAACGAAAATATATACAGTTGAGCGGACGAGTACAGTGCTGTGGGGATGGGAAGGGAGAGGTGGAGGAGCAGAGGGAAAAGGGGAAAATGAGGCTTTAGCTGCGGAGAGGTAAAGGGGGGATGGCAGAGGGAGTAGAGGGGGAAGAGGAGCTCAGTCTGGGAAGGCCTCTTGGAGGAGGTGATTTTTAAGTAAGGTTTTGAAGCGCTTATTATGTGCCAGGCACTGTTCTAAGTACTGGGGTAGATACAAGATAATTGTCCCATCCAGGGCTCACAGTCTTAATCCCCATTTTACAGATGAGGGAACTGAGGCACTGAGAAGTTAAGTGACTTGCCCAAGGTCACACAGCAGACAAGTGGCAGAGCTTTGATTGACCCGGGTTATAATCCTACCTTTGCCCTTTGTCTGCTGTGCTGCCTTAGGACAGGCATTTTATCATCTCTATGCCTCAATTTCCTCATCTGTGAAATGGAGGTTCGATACCTGTTCTTGTTCCAGCTTAGACTGTGGGACCCTTCTGGGACAAGGTCTGTGTCCTCTCCTTTTATGATTCGTACTTAGAAAGCACTTAACAAATCTCATTTTTGAGACCACTTCTTCCTGAGAGTAGCCCAAGAGGGACAAGAAAGGAAAATCTAAAGCCTCTTAAACCCAAGAAAGCAGTTGATAAAGAACTAAAAGATAATCCATAAAGATAAATTGAAACAGGTTTTAATCCAGTGGAACGGTTTTCTTAGCATATACCACAATGCAGACTAGTGACTGCTGCTGACAAAGTAGTTTCCAGTCTGATTTATAACCTATCCCTGAATGAAGGGGATGGTCCTCTCTCCCCTCATCACTACTACTACTCTTCCCCCATCCCTCTGTCTCCCTTGTTAGTATAAGTCCTTTGTGGGAAGGAAATGTGTGCTTCTCTTGAACTTTCTTAACTCTTTGGGTAGCACTCAGTAAATCCCTTACTACTCAGTGGATGAGATGAAATCCAGCCCAACTCTCATTCCTCCTGAGATTCTAGAGGACTTTCTCATGAGAATCAACCGTACTTTCCCAAGTGTTCAGACCAATGCTCTGCATTCAGTGAGTGCTCAATAAACCCCACTGATTGACTTGAACTTAATTGGAAAGTAAAGCTCGCCAAGGTCTTGTCAGTGCAAACACACAGGTGGCTTTCTCTTCACAGAATTAGTAAAAGCTAAGCTTGATGACAGGGTTGATGAGTGTTATCCCAACCCAAAATGTAGAAAATTAGAAGACCCGCTGGAGAAATCAGCTGGAAGTACAATTACCGAGGAAACTCTTTTTTGAGGCTGGGCACAGCTGGATTAACATGGATCCCATTATTTTGTCCTCCTGCAGATGTTTTCTTGGTCCTTGAATTTGCTTCTATGTAATGTGAAAAGTGTATGACATGCTGCTCATGATACTCTTCGATTGCCTCCCTGGAGGTTTGCTCCCTGACTCAAGCAGGGTACGGTGAGGCGGCTTGTATGCTGTTCCCCCTTCCATTGTAATTCCCCACTTTCAAAGGGCATTCTGACTTGGCTGATTCAATTTGCGTTTGGCTGGAATTCATCTCTCAACTTCTTGGGAGAGGGGCCCACTGTTCTTCATATTTATGTTTAGATCATTTGTCTTTAAGGAGGAGATGGGCAGAAAATAGATGTGCAGAACTGAGGTTGTCGCTCCAGCCTCTAGGGTTTTTTTAAATGATATTTAAGTGCTTACTAATTGTCAGGAACTATATTAAGCTCTGAGGTAGATATAAGCTAATGAGGTTGGACAGAGTCCACTTCCTACGTGGGGCTCACAGTCTTAATCCCCATGTTACAGACAAGGGAACTGGGGCACAGGGAAGTTAAGTGACTTGCCCAAGGTCACACAGCAGACAAGTGGTGGAGCCAGGATTAGGCCAGCCCCTCCTGACTCCCAGGGCCGTGCTCTATCCACTAGGCCACTCTCATTCTGCACTTCTGATGGTCAGATGCATTCAGCCAGCTGCCAACCACACTTACTCGAACTGGTTGATGGATACTTTCACACAATCTTGTGGAACAGTTCCTTTGCTGTGATTTTCTTTGACTCAATTTACGCTCACTCTTTATGGAAGAACCTCAGGATGAATGCTTGACATTTCCCAATTTCTGAGCACCTACCAGCTCTCATGAAACCCATATTCCAGGTGATTTGGCAAAAAGTAAAAGCAAGGACATATTATAGGCAGCTGGGATTTTAGGTCTTTAAGGAAAGGAGAAATGCGATGTGGATCGCGACCTCTGTTTCCCACAAAAATGGACAAGATGATGATAATAGTGTAATGCCTAATAAACCTTGCGTCTCCCCAATTCCTTTTCTCACAGTTCCCAACAATTTCTATCCTTGAGGAAGTAACAGTCCAGCTCTCCTGTGGGTAAAGCTCACAGGGGGGTAAAGAAGCAGTGTTGCTTAATGGATTGATCACGGTCTTGGGTTGTAATCCCAGCTACGCCACATGTCTGCTGTGTGACCTTGGGCAAGTCATGTAATTTCTCTGTTCCTCAGTTATCTCATCTGTAAAATGGGGATTAAGAGTGTGAGCCCCAGGTGGGACAGGGACTGTGTCCAATCTGTTTAAGTTGTACCTGCCCCAGTATTTAGAACAGTGCTTGGCACACAGTAATAATAATAATGATATTTGTTAAGCACTTAGTATGTGTCAAGTACTGTTTTATTATTTTTATTATTAAATGTTTGTGGTGCTCAAAAGGATTCCAAATCCATGGTTTCCAGGGAGGTGAAAGCTCAGGGGAGAGCCAGACCAGTTGTAAATCCACTACAAGCTTCTGCTCCCCTGCCTAGAGCTCCAGGAAGAACCGTTCCTGGACTTGGGCCTAGCCCTTGGCTCAGTGAAGCAATGAGTGAATCAATCAGTAGTATTTTTTGAGAGCTTACTGGGTGCAGAACACTGTAATAAATACTTGGGAGAATGCTTAGTAGAAGCAGAGCAGAAGACAAGGAACTAATAATAATGATGATGGTATTTGTTAAGCACTTACTATGTGCCAAGCACTGTTCTAAGTGCTGGGGTAATTACAAGGTAATCACGTTGTCCCACGTGAGGATCCCAGTCTAAGCCCCATTTTACAAATGAGGAAACTGAGGCCCAGAGAAGTTAAGTGGATTGCCCTAGGTGAAACAGTAGACAAGTGGTGAAGCTGGGATCAGAATCTATGTCCTCTGACTCCCAAGCCCTTGCTCTTGCCACTAAGACATGCTGCTTCTCTGCTGGGCACCTCCCATCCTCGGGTCCTGAATGGTAGTCGTGAGCTTTGCTGGGACCAGTTCATTCAAGTGGGAGTGTAAAGAAATGTAGTTTTGGAGTCATCAGCCGCTGCCAACCCAGGCATAATGCAGCTGGGATTGTTTAGCTCCAGCCTGCTGTATTCAGCCACAGAGCCTGCCTGTAGGCAGGCATAGAGTGGCCCTTTAACCTTCCCTGATCTCACCCCCACTTCCCCTTTCACCCCCCCCCCCCCAGTGCTGCTTTTTGGTAGGCATGAATGCTATGGAGATGTTTATACTATTAACAAATTACATTATTTGCAGCCACCGTAACTGGCAAACCCGAAGCAAGTACCACTGGGACAGAGGATCGCTATATTCTGGCCTCCTTTTGTTAATTCTCGGGGATTTTCCCAAAGGTACCATAACCCTGTGGAAGATCTCCAGGAAGATTGCCCCCCCAGCAGGGGAAAAGTGAAGCAAATTTTAATTTTGGGGAAAAAACATTGAGTTACAAGGCCTCTTCCCAACCCCACAACTTCCCAGAACCTCCCGTCCCCGAGGTCAGCATGACGGCCAGCATGACGGTCAGCTGGTCCCCGGGTGATGGGATATATGCCCATCCTCACCCTGCAGCTGCTGGGGATGCTTTGAAACCCCAAAACAAACTGGAACTCTGTGGGGAAGATTCCTTGAAGCTTGAGAACAGAGATGCCACATCTACTTAGACAATTTGAATGACTTCTAAGTAGTTCTTTTAAAATTTAGGTTTCCAAGAGCCAAAATGGAAAGAAGAAAGCTTGATTGGAAAACACACAACCAGTCCCACTTTACCCTTTAATGGACACTTGTCACAAGCTACAGGAAATGGTGTTCAAATGCTTGTGTTACTTTTTCAGTGTTTCCAGGTCCAGTGTGCCTTCCATTTAATCAATCAGTAATATTTATAGAAATCTTAGTATGTGCAGAATACTATACTAAGCACTTGGGAGAATACATTACAATAAAGTTGGTAGACAATACCTGCCCTTAAGGAATTTATAATCTAGTCCTCCCTTACTAGCTCAACAATCTCCCCCTCTTCCATTGTTCATACAACTCCTTCTCCACAGTCTTTTTCAAAAACAGCTTCTCCTTTGAGGAACCTTCCCTGAATCGTCTGTGCCTTTTTTAATTCTCCATCACTAAATTCAATTTTCCCATTTCGGACACAATTTTATGATTGTGTCACTTGTTCAGTCAATATCAAGTATTTATTGAGCACTTACTGTGTGCAGATCACCATACTAAGCACTCAGGAGAATACAATAGATTAAATGGACACGAACCCAGCAGTCAGAGAGTTTACTATCTAGCACAGAAGGCATCCATTAAAATGAATAACAGATGAAAATTGGTTTGCCTTTTTATACGTTGGCCTGCATAAATGTCTGTTTAAGCTTGTTAGGGGTAGGGAAAGTCTCTGCTAACTCCATTGTATTGTACTCTCCAAGCATTTAGCACAGTGCTCTGCACAATATAAGCACTCAAATACCATTGATGATGCTGTACACATAGTCTGCCAATGAAATATATTTATTGAGCGCTTTCTGTGTGCAGAACACCCTGCTAAGTGCTTGGAGAGTACAATATAGCCACAGACTCATTCCCTGCCCACAACAAGCTTACAGTCTAACGATTCTAAGCACTCAATAAATACCATTGATGATGATGATTTCTCAAGGACCAAAACCAAGTCATTCATTTGCTCTCTTTACCATCCCTTGCCTGGTTGCTTTGCACAGTCATTTAATCGACAGTTTTTGGTTGATGCATCTCCAAGCTGTATCCAAAAGTAAATCCTTTTTTAGCAGTTTTTCAGCACACCAAGTTACCCCAAGTCAAAAGGCTAATTTGGGTTCTGGTCAGGGAACAAGAACTTTCAGTGGCCCAGCCCCTTGAGCGATAGGAATGATGACCAACCTCTGGGAAGCCTAATGATGGTGGAAATGAGACCCATTTAATTAGTTGTTTATTCCACTAATGGTCTTATAAAGGCCTCGCTAATTTCAATTTCAGGGCTGAGCAGTGTGGGATAATGTCTTCAAGTGCCACCCGCCACAGATTCAGTTTTCTCACCAGTGGGTGGGCAGGATAAACGATTACCAGCCTTCCTATGGGGGCTATCGCTAAATTGGCTTCTCTTTCGATTTTTGCTGTGGAATCCAGCTTTCAGCCCCTCAAAGTTTTGCTCTTGCTCTTTCAAATCACTTTGAGTTGAAATATTGGCCTAGGGCATTGTTTCCTCTCTTTCCTTGCCACCTGCACTTCCTTGCAGCCGCTCAGTTCGGCTCGAGTCCCAACCGGTCCACATAATAAAGAGCTGTGGCCACCTACAGTCGCTTTTTCTTCTGATCACCACTGGGATGCCCTGCTGGTGGTTTTGTCTGTCGGTTACACTGGTAAATCAAACCTGTTCTTTATGCCGCCCAGTTCTCATGCTCTTTGAAACCCTTGGGATTTTCCCCTCATTTAAATGGTGAAGGTTTGACTTGCCAAATCTGATCTAGGTGCTGCCTTTAATTGCACAGCTTGAGTTGCTGGACATTCTTAAAGCGACTGGGGTTTATTGAAAACTTTTACCAAGCAGCCAGCCGAAGCCACAGACTCGCCTAAGAGTCGCTCCTGTCTAACCTCCTGAGTAGGAAATGCTAATCATTCCAAATCAGTGCTGACTAACCTCTTTCGTCCAATACCCTTCAAACGTAGTACTGAAAGACTCTGTATAGTGCTACTAATTGGTTGCACGAAGAGTGCTTAAACAAAGTATAGGTTCTTGTAAGAAAGAATGAAAAGTACATTAATTCATTTCCAAGAGCCAGAAAATGGACCAAAATTATTTCTAGTGGTGAGAAAACAATATAGATAACACTGTTGGCACATTTGAGCAAATGGCCATGTAAACATGTACCGGTAATTAGGAATTTAACCATGAAATGAAAATCAAGGCATACATAATTGTCTTCTCCAGTAATACCTTTGCACACGTTGATTCTTGACTCAATCCAGACAAGTCAGCACATCCAGTTTTATAATAAATATTTTATTTTGTTCATCAATCAATGGTATTTATTGTATAGCTACAAGATACTCAGGTCAGAGTCCCTGTCCCACATCGAGCTCACAGTCTAGGGGGAAGGAGAACAGATATTTCATCCCCATTTTACAGATGAGGAAACAGAAACACTGAGACTTGAAGTGACTTGCCCAAGGTCACACAGCAGGACAAGGGGCAGAGCTGCGGCTAGCATCCAGGCGCCACAGTGTTTAATCGATTATTAAATCGATTATTATTATCTGCTGAGATGTTCCAGGGGAAGAATATATATTTTTTAATCTCTTCAAATTAATACATTCCCCAAAGAATATGTTAAAGCTGTATAACTAGAGTTTCGAATATTTCCTTCAGTCTCCTTTGACAGAACCCAAGATGATTTTTAGTTCATCGAGGGAATATAACTAAATTTCAAACTGGGGATTCTATGTTATCTTGGAACAGAACAATTACTAAGACCCAAATTTCCCACAGAAAGGTGTGAATGCAGTGAAAGTTCATCTACTCACGCTTCTACATGATGATATGATAAATCTTCCTATGGACATTTTGACTGTTTCTGGTGAAAGTAATAAGGAAATCTCTTTTGATGTATTAGTCTTCTGGGAGCCACCTTTCTTTAGGAGACTATAAAAGTGAAATCATACAGTTATAGATTGCTCTAAGGAAGAAATGCTGTTTTGTAATTTGGGAGCCCTACATTCTTCAGCCCTCTACCCAGGGCATGGTGATAGTTGTGGGAATTACTTTTTGGTTTGTTTTTGCCGCTAAGTTGTTTTGGCCTTGGATAGAGGGGGTAAAGTGTTTCACACTTCAAAATGATAAGGCAAAGGGATTTAAAGGTCTTCTCAGTTTGAACGCCTCGTGTTCAAACTCAGTGCAATATTATTTCTGGTCCACCATTTTGAACCTCTCCTTCAAGAACTGGAAGCTTTTCAGGTCTTTGTCTCTGTCAGCTATGTAGCCTGAGCTTGGTTGATAGAGTCCTGGTACACTTACTGTTTGTGGGCGTTAGTCTCCAGGATAGCAGAGAATTGGTCTCATTCCACAGCAGACTCTCACACATTTATTTTCATCCCCCTTCCCTCACTTACACAGTATCATCTGTGCATTTTCTCATCAGTGTGATGGTCATCATTTATTTTACTTACTGCCTACTGTTTGCACCACATTGTTCTAGCCATTTGAGCATTTGATGACGTTGATGTTGGTAACAGAGTCTCCATCCAAGAACAATGGAGGCCCCTTGGTCCTGAGACTTCAAGATGTATTGGCCGAGGAATTGATTACTGTGTTAGTGGTTTATGCAGGGCCACTCTCTTTCCCTCTCCCCTTTCCAGTCAAGTTTCTGCTGGGGCAAAGAAAGTAAGGAACATGTAGGCAGATGAGAAGGTGGCAGATTTTTCTGTTTGCCTATGCATGGCCTATTTAACAGCTGAAGTGACCTCAGCAGAGGGCCAGTACTGAGCCATAGCATCATAACCCAGTTTCCTTGGTCTCCATTCTGATTTTCACCCTCTTTAGTCAGCCCTTTATAAGGATTCTTGCTGGACCTGCCCATCTCATGGAACATCCTAGGTAGTTCTTCCAAAAGCATACAAAAAAAAAGGTAAAAGATGTGATCCTTGATCTCAAGGAACTTGCAATCTACTGAAGAGGCAAGAATACATATATTGATATACAATAGTTAAAAGAGATTATATTGGAAGCAGCATGGCCTAGTTCAAAAAGCGCATAGGCCGGGAGTCAGAGTATCTGGGTTGTTATCCCCACTCTATTTGTTTGCCGTATGACCTTGGGCAAATCACTTAACTTCTCTGTTCCTCAATGACCTTATCGTTAAACTGGGTATTAAATCCTCTTTACTCCAACTAAAATATCGAGTCCCATGTGGAACAAAGACTGTGTTCAACTTGATTATCTTGTCTTTCTATCCCAGCATTTAGTATAGCGCCTGGCGCACAGTGCTTAAAAGTACCATTTTTTTAAAAAAACGATGTGAATACTACATGCATATGAGTAGGCATACTATCTATAACTCTATCATGACTGTACTAAACTGATCAGTATTTGACTGCTAATGGTATGATCAAGAAGGAGAGGAACCCCAATTGAGGAATGCCTTTGGGTTTCCCACTTATAACACTGGACTCTAATCCTTAGAACCCTGTCTTATTTTCATCACTGACATGAGGTCACTGGAAAATGTGGTCTCTACTAAGACAATGCTTCTTAAATTCTAGGAGACAAACCAGCAGAAATAAGAGCTTTAATATAATTTTAGAGCATGGAATATATAGGAAGAAGGGAAAAAAGGAGGAAATGAGTATTACTTAGTCATGCCAATAAGAAGTCATAATTTAGCACAGCAACCTAGCAATTTCATAACACAACTATATGCTTCAGTTACTAATGATAATAGACAAGCTTAAAATGATACTTTTACGGAAGAACAATGCCACCAAAGTGAAAAGGTACAGATTCCTAACTTTCAAATGGATCCCCAAAGTGTACCTTGGTCAATTATATTTATAAAGAACTATAGATGATGCTTCCACTATTGATCAGAAAGCAGTATTTATAGTGATTTTAAACATTTGCCCATTGAACACAAGGTTATCAGACCCTATAATCTATTAGGTTGATAGCCACTGCCTCATACTGACCTTGTCAGTATTCAGTAGAGATTATTCATGTTTAAGTCCTTTGTGAAACTCCTTGCTGTTCCCTGAGATATGTGTTTAAGGCATAGTTTTGGGTTACTGGCACCATTATTTGAATACTGCTTCTGGATTTGATTTGTTTTTTCCAAGTGTGGCACTTTGGCCATATCTACATGTTTTTATATACCCAAGCTCTTAGCTCTGAAGTTAATGCAAACTGTGGTTACACACATGCTGATCTTAGTTTCCCTTTGCATTTATCTAGATGTGAGATCACTTTCCTCGGGATCATTTGCGGCTCTCTGCGAATTCCAAAAAGCTGCCGTCACTGGTATCTTTTTAAGGCCTTCAGCGTTGGTGCCTCGGAAAGACCTTATCTGAGCAAAGGGAGAAGAGAGCCAGGGTTTCCATCCAACCTTGTGGAATGCTTTACGTTGGCTTTTTAACATTGCAGGGAGGCTAAGACAGAGGATGGGGTGGGGCAAATTTCAGTCCCGCCAAAGGCCAGGAGGATCATTGGCCTCCAAGTGGCCTGCTCCAGCCACCAAAAAAATCACGATCTCTCCTGGGCATAGATGGGGACCAGCCATTTGTATAGCCCCCTGTTGTACTCTCTCTTTAGCCACAACTTTATCCAATAGGGCAGGCAAAAATGAGGGAACTACACCTGGATCCGCCCTTTCCTCTCCACCCAAACGGCTACCTTACTATTACGGGCTCTCGTTATATCCCGGCTAGACTACTGTGTCAGCCTTCTCTCTGACCTCCCTTCCTCCTCTCTCGCCCCGCTCCGGTCTATTCTTCACTCCGCTGCCCGGCTCATCTTCCTGCAGAAACGATCTGGGCATGTCACTCCCCTTCTTAAACAACTCCAGTGGTTGCCTATCGACCTCCGCTCCAAACAAAAACTCCTCACTCTAGGCTTCAAGGCTCTCCATCACCTTGCCCCTTCCTACCTCTCTTCCCTTCTCTCTTTCTACCGCCCACCCCGCACGCTCCGCTCCTCTGCCGCCCACCTCCTCACCGTCCCTCGGTCTCGCCTATCCCGCTGTCGACCCCTGGGTCACGTCCTCCCACGGTCCTGGAACGCCCTCCCTCCTCACCTCCGCCGAACTGATTCTCTTTCCCTCTTCAAAACCCTACTTAAAAATCACCTCCTCCAAGAGGCCTTCCCAGACTGAGCTCCTCTTCCCCCTCTACTCCCTCTGCCATCCCCCCTTTACCTCTCTGCAGCTAAAGCCTCATTTTCCCCTTTTCCCTCTGCTCCTCCACCTCTCCCTTCCCATCCCCACAGCACTGTACCCCTCCGCTCAACTGTATATATTTTCGTTACCCTATTTATTTTGTTAATGAATTGTACATCGCCTTGATTCTATTTAGTTGCCATTGTTTTTACGAGATGTTCTACCCCTTGACGCTGTTTATTGCCATTGTTCTTGTCTGTCCGTCTCCCCTGATTAGACTGTAAGCCCGTCAAACGGCAGGGACTGTCTCTATCTGTTGCCGACTTGTTCATCCCAAGCGCTTAGTACAGTGCTCTGCACATAGTAAGTGCTCAATAAATACTATTGAATGAATGAATGAATGACATATCTGCTTCTCCTGGCAAAACAAGGAAAAGTCCCAGAGTTGCAGCATGGCCCAGTAGAAAGCGAGACATAGGAGGCCTGGCTTCTGCCCTTAATAATTACCCTGACTGGCAGAAGAGAAGGATCCCCTTTTGCAGGCTATTCATACATTCAATTGCATTTATCATGCACTTACTGTATGCAGAGCACCATACTATGCACTTAGGAGAGTACACTACAACAATGAAAGACACATTCCCTTCCCATAATGAGCTTAGAGTCTAGATGGGGGGAGATGGACATCAATACAAATAAAGGTCAGATACATATATGCTGTGGGGCTGGGAGGAAGGAAGAACAAAGGGAACAAGTCAGGGTGACCCAGAAGGTGGGAAAATTGGAAGGGGGAGCTTAGTCTCGGAAGGCCTCTTGGAGGAGATGTGCCTGCATTAAGGCTCTGAAAGGGAGGGAGAGTAATCTGTTGGATACTCAAAGAGGAGACCTGGTGCTATGTCCATAGAATGGTTGACCGTTCTCAATCTCCAGAAATACAGCCTGTCTTCACTTCCAAGAGGGGAGGAATTGGATGAAGTACATTTTATCCAACAAAATCACTTCTGGCTATGTAGAAACTCTGAACATTAGAGCAGTCCTCAGCTTCTTGTTCATAAAGAAGCAGCGTGGCTCAGTGGAAAAAGCCTGGGCTTTGGAGTCAGAGGTCATGAGTTCGACTCCCGGCTCTGCCACTTGTCAGCTGTGTGACTGTGGGCAAGTCACTTAACTTCTCTGTGCCTCAGTTCTCTCATCTGTAAAATGGGGATTAAAAGTGTGTGAGCCCCACGTGGGACAACCTGCTTACCCTGTATCTCCCCCAGCGCTTAGAACAGTGTTCGGCACCTAGTAAGCGCTTAACAAATACCAACATTATCATTATTATTATTTGATCATCCCAAGGATCACCATCAAAATAACTTAGTACGTTTAATTCATTCATTTCCAGAACACTTTTTGAGAGTTCCATGAATTTTGCCCCATGCAAAGCCAGTTCTCTCTGAATGATCTTTCCAACAAGTGATGGAAGTGGCTGACACTGAACTTCTGTGTCTTGAGGGAAGCAGTGTGGCCTCGTGGAAAGAGCCTGGGCCTGGGAGTCAGGGGACTTGAGTCCAGCTCCTTCACTTACCTGATGTGTGACCTTTGGGTAAGTCACTTCACTTCTTTGTGCCTCAGTTATCTGTTAAATGCAGATTAAGACTGTGAGCCCTATGTGGGACCTTGGGCAAGTCACCTCACTTCTCTGGGACTCATTTACCTCATTTGTAAAAGGGGGAATAAGATTGTAAGCCCCATGTAGGACAGGGACTGTGTCCAACCCAATATGCCTGTATCCATCCCAGTGCTCAGTAAAGTGCCAGGCACATAGAAAGTGCTTAGCAAATACTATTATTATTATTACTGTGTGCAAGTTTGACCAAGTAATTAGTCCTAGCTTGAATACCCAGATAGCTAGCCCCTTTGGGAACAGCTTAAAAACACCCAACAATGTCCTGTATTTGAAAGGTCAAATCAATTTTTTTTGACTTTAATAATTATGATACTTATCCCTTCTTATAGGCTAAGCATGGGGTAGGTAGAAGCTTATCAAATTGGCCACTATCTCTGTCCCACGTAAGGCTCACTATTTCGTCCTTTTTTAAATGAGGAAACTGAGGCCCAGTTCCTTGCTTGAGGTCAAAAAGCAGGCCAGTGGCAGGGCTGTAACTCTAACGCAGGTATTCTGACTCCCAGTCGTGTGTGCTTTTGACTAGACCATGCTGCCTACTCTCAGCGTGACTATTAAGTATTCCTGGGGAATACTTAGACACTTAGTAACTGCTATAGCTCTTTCCGACCATTAGGGTATATTATGGTAAATTGCCACTTTGGTGCATGAAATAGTGCCTTACAGGCTTATGCGTGAGGAAAATCTGGCTCAATATGTTTAAGGGATTTTTCTGATTAAGGCAGCAGATGTAGCTAGATACCAGTGACAAGGGAGCATTTCTTTAGAATGCTTTAAAAATTCCTCAGTTTGTGTTCTGAAAATTGAAATCTGTCCTCTTGAAAGATAGATATATAGATAGTTTTCTCTTGTAAAAAATCGTGCTGCCTTTTTTTTTTTTTAAAGCACACTTTAATGCATTTTAGGAAATTTTTATAAATCTGTTTGCCAGACATCAGTCTGCAACCATACAGTGATTAAATGAACTTAGCACCTCTTCAGGGAATGTTAACGAGGTTTATAACTAGCAGCAGTTTTTACAGAAACATAAACTATGAATGGGTTTACGGAGAGTGAATTTAGTAGGGTTTAACCAACTCTCCGTCGTCATCATCTAATTTGCCTTTTAATTTTGTACCCTAAAGAATATGAGCATGGAGGAACAAATGCTTAATTTAAGGATTTATCCAAGGGCGGGTGAAGTAAAGAAATAGTTTAAAAAAAAAAATGCAAACTGTAACATAGTAAGACTTGAATAGGTCTTTCAGGAAAAGTAAAAATGTTGATCAATGAGCAAACGTCTACCATCATGAAAAGACTTGTAAAACCTTGGTAATCTTTGAGGAAAATTAACCTTTATTGACAAAGGACTGGAGACTTTTTAAAATGGGATTTTATTAAGCGCTTACTATGTGCCAGGCACTATATTAAATGCTGGGTTAGATATAAGATAGTTCATGTCCCACTTGGAGCTCACAGTCTTAATCCCCATTTTACAGGTTAGGTAATCGAGGCTCAGAGAAGTTAAGTGACTTGCCCAGGGAGTCACAGCAGGCCAGTAGTAGAGCTGGAATTAGAACCCAGCTCCTCTGACTCCCAGCCCCATGCTCTTATTATTACTATTATTATTATGGTATTTGTTAAGCACTTACTATGTGCTGAACACTGTTCTAAACACTGGGGGAGATAGAAGGTAATCAGGTTGTCCCACATGGGGCTCACAATTTTAATCCCCATTTTACAGATGAGGTAACTGAGTCACATAGAAGTGAAGCGGTTTGCCTGAGATCAAACAGCAGACAGGCAGCAGAACCAGGATTAGAACCCATGTCCTCTGACTCCCAAGCCCGGGCTCCTTCCATTAAGCCACACTGCTTCCCCCACTGCCAAGCCACTTCTCTTGGTGGACAGGGATTGTCACTCTTTATTGCTGTATTGTACTTGCCCAAGTGCTTAGTGCAGTGTTCTGCACACAGTAAGCATTTCATAAATACGGTTGAATGCATGAATGAATCATTTCTCCCCATCTGGGAGAAGAGGCATCTGAGAAGCCACTAAATTATGCCCTGGCCTATCTAGCCTACATTTTGGGGTGAGAAAATCAGTCCCACTCCCTCTCCTAAGGTGCAGTGAGGGGCTTGGCTACTGCCAGCTCTTGTGTATCCTGGACACCCAAAATGTTGTGACCTAGCATGCATCACGTGTAACATGCGCATAATGTAATGATGTCATATGCAACCTTTTATGGAAGTCTGGCTGATCCTAGTATATTTTTTCCTGTCAGAATCCTCGGCCCTCCTACTTCCTAATTTGCTGCTCCAGAGCCTGTGTCTTCCCCTCCCAAGTTCTTCACCACAGGCCCTGCTTTTGGGCCACAGGACTCGGTGTCCGGTGAGGGAAACTTAAGGGCTTAAGACGCACTTAAAGGGTCTGGGCATAAGCCAGCAGGCTCTCTCAAACCCTGGTGCCGGGGTTAGGGTTGCCAAGGAAGCATGATTTCCCTTCAGAATGAATTGTTTCTTTCTGGGCTGCCAGCTGCTTGTGGGTAGGGATCTCATCTAAGTCTGGTGTACTCTCCCAAGGGTTTGGTGTACTGCAAGAGCTCAGCAAATACTGAGAGTTGATTGATTTGTAAGATGGTGGCCTGGGTACAGCTCCCAAGGACCGCTGGAGAAAAAATGGCTTTTACTGGTAGAAATCAGAAATATATCCTGGACAATGTATTTGCCCCATTCAAACCTATAGAACAAATCTTACGGGCAATGCATATAATTCATTCAATCGTATTTACTGAGGGCTTACTGTATGCACAGCATTGTTCTTAGCACTTGGGAGAGTGCACTCCAACAATAAACTGACACATTCCCTGCCCACAAGCAAAGCGAGGCTTACATTTACCTAGAGAAATACAGAAACTAATCAGTTCAAGGGTTGCTTGTGGGGTTTATAGTATCTGCAAACCAATGCTAAGCCCCCAACATTTTAAACAAAAGACATCATTTTATGTAAAATCAAGGCATGAGCAACATTACAGACAGTTCTGGTTGATGCACTGTTAGAAAGATGGCAGTTAGCTAGTCCTGGTTTAGGAGTTTGGTAATGTGGATCGGGGACTCGTTCCGTCCAGCGAAAGGAAACGATGTTAAAGTCTTATGGTAATAGATTGGTATGGAATTTTTGACTTTTTTCTCTTTTGCTCATTCCTAGGGAGCCCAGAGCTATTGCCGCCGAGGGGGCTTATGAGAGCCTGAGAAGACAGAGAAGACTAAGATGATCAGGGGAACGGAGCAGTTTCTCTGAATGAAGCCAAAAGATGAAAGCTGAAAGGTAGGAAGGCAGTCTTGGAATTGTCCTATGCCAAATCACACTATTCTAGAACTAGGGGTGCTCAGTAGGCCTTCACGGGCATTCTGTCAAATCTAACCAGAGAAAGCTATTCCCACAGCCATTGGTAAGACTCAGACTTTGTTGTAGGAGGTTGTTCATGCAGAACGGATCATTCAAAAAGGGCTTAGACAAATTCAGGGGTGATTGATCCAAAATGTGTTTTGTCAAAGGAACGGAATAGGAATTCTAGAATGTATATACATGAAGACCTGTGTCTCTCTAATTTTTTTTGGCTATCTCACGCAACACTATGGTTCACCTGTTGTAAATTTCCATTTCCTTACCCGCTTTAACATTTGGAAACTATCACATATACAGCTGAACTGGAAAGCCCTGAGCTGAGAGTATTGGCTTCTGGGGGCTGTCGTTGCCCTCTTCCCTCCTCTGTGGCCAGCGCTTAAAGTATGCCTGAGTCCCTCCCTGACCTCCAACTGTAGTACTCCCTAAGTATGTTACGCTCCATTTCCTCTTCCTGTCTGTAATTTAAGTGATTGTCAGCTTCTTGAGGGCAGGGCTCATGCCTACTAAATCTATGATATTCTCCTTAACACTTAGCACACTCCGTAGGTGATCTATCAATTGACTAATCATTGTTTCTGGAAAATATAAGGCAGATGATTATGGGTGTCGAAAACTAGACTACGACCAGGAACTGCAACCTCTACTTTCCTCGGAGAAGGAAAAAACTACTCTCCCTTGATCCTACTTTGCTTCATCTCTTCCTTCTCCTTCAGTTCTCTCATGCTCTCCCATCTCCCCCCACTACCGACACTTAGTTTCAGTGGAAGGGAACAGTCAGAAGGAGCCACAAGTTGTTGCAATGACATGAAGGCTCCGGCCAGGAAGCCTCTTTATAAACTTTTCTTTCTTTTTATTCCCACTGGTTTCAGGTAGACTCAATTTCCTTATTTTAATGGTAATTATTAAGGGCTTACTATGTGCCAGGCACTGTACTAAGCATTGCAGTAGACACAAGCTAAGTTGGACTAAGTCCATGTCCCCTATGGGATTTACATTCTTAGTTCCCATTTTACAAATGAGGTAATAATATCAATAATAATAGTGGTATTTGTTAAGCACTACTATGTGCCAAGCACTGTTCTAAGCACTGAGGAACTGAGGCACTAAAGTGAAATGACTTGCCCAAGGTCACACAGCAGACAGTAGCAGAGGCAGGATTAGAACTCAAGTGCACTGACTTTCAGGCCCGTGCTCTCTCCACTAAGTCATACTGCTTCCTCCTCCTACTCCATGATATTGTGTAAAATTTGAACTTCTTTATCTTAATGGTGTGTAGACTTCCTTACACTTCAGTATTCAAAGAATGAACCCATCAATAAAGAACCCAACTAAATTGCTGAAGCATGCCATTTGGGCTGGAGGGAATGACTATTTCTCCGTAGATCTGAGGAGTTGTGTACATTTTGATGCTCGGGGGAGAGCACTGCCAAGGTCTGGTACAATTGACTCTGCTAACAGGTAGCTCCTAGTGACCCTGGAACCTGGCAGCGATTCTTATCTGGCCAAATGCCCTGGATAAAGACAGCAGCCCTGAATTTGGTGCATTGGAAAAAAGTGTTTATGATCTGCCACCAGTTTATTTTTATTCTACGTCTTCCCATTCAGAATTCATATCTGCCTTCTCTACACACTTGCTGCTTAAATGGATGCACTTGTTCAAATTTAATCTAATAAATTTAATATCATAGGCCTCTGGTGGAAAATCACTGCACTTAATCTAGAGCCAGAAAAATACTTTTACAGAATGAGACAGGAGAAGAGTATTTATGGTGGTTAAAAAAATCAAATAGCTAGTTAGCAGCAGCATATAAGGAAAATATTTTATAATGGAAAAGTTGATTAGACTTTGAAATGACCTTTTTGGAAACTCCACTTTTTGAAACCTTTTAAGAGTGGACCATCCCATCGTGAACAAAGGGAAGACTGAATAGATAACTCAAATGACCATTTTTTCCCCTTCATGTGAGCCGACAATATTATTTGATGGAAAATACTCCAGATCAAGTTTGGTGCTAAATACCCATTTTTGAAAATTGATCCTTGAGAAACTGCAAACTTTCCATACATGGGACTTTTTTTTTTTTACATTTGGAGTGAACATTATGGATTTAATTTCAGGGGTTTATCATGAAATCATTTTGTGTTTTTCAATTTATTATGCAAAACATCACTGATAGCATGAACAAATGAAAATGAAGTCTCTGGCCTTGAGCAGTTTTTAATCCTAAGAGGCTATATTTTTCAAAATGCTCTCAGGGTGTAGATAGATATGAGAAGCAGCATGGTCCTAGTGAATAGAGCCTGGGCCTGGGAGTCAGAGGACCTGCTATATAATCCTGACTCTACCCCTTGTCTGTTGTGTGACCTTGAGCAAGTCACTTAACTTCTCTGGGCCTCAGCACCTTCTCTGTAAAATAAGACAGTATGCCTCACATGGGACTGCATCCAACCTGATTGTCTTGTTTCTACCCAAGTGTTTATTACAGTGCCTGGCACATAGTAAGTGCTTAACAAATACCATTTAAAAAAAGTCTTTGGGCAAGGTGTGGGGACCAATTGAGTTTTCTGTATGCTGCTACTGTCATATTTAGGAGTCTTAAGATGAGCCAAATAAGCGTTCCCTTCAGGCAACCCCCTCTCTGTCCTTCAGAGGCTCTCTGTAACTTGGTGTGTGGCCTAGGACCCTGATCATCCAGCACTCCCCTCTTCCAGCTACTGTCTCTGCGTGAGGGTGTCTGTCCCGTGTGTTCTAGTAGTCTAGCCTTGCAGAAAAATCCTCCTAAGGTCCACAGGCAGCCACTCTCCCAAGAGCAGCTGAAAGTCTTAGCCTTTTCATGAGGCAGTGCACAGCTTCAGTAATATTCGCACTGCCTCGCATACCTCCCTGCCACATCGCAGCTTGGATTGGTTCTTTCCAACAATGCTGCTACCATCCTAGGAAGCTCTTTACACAGTCACGCAAGCCACGTAACACCAACAAATAGCAGTGAACAAATGATGTGCACCCACAGCCCTCCTTTTACAGGCGTGGCCCGTGAACCTTTTCTAATGAAGGACTGAAAACGAAACATTTTCAGAGTAGAACTTTTGTTTTCAGTCCTTCATTAGAAAAGGTTCACAAGCTATTTTTATCAATACTCGATTCTGCTCCTTAAAGCCCTTCTCACACGTAAATAGAGGCCACACAAAATCGTTGTGTTCTCGTCTCATTCGTACTTGTGTAGTTTACAAGTAGGAAATGCATATTGTTATTCTAAAACAACTGGAATTCATTTCAGTGGTGTGACAGTCAACGTTTGAGGAACAAATTCTTGGGTTATGGAGTTCATCTGTTGAGGCAGTGCTGCCCTGAGAACTTAAGGCTCTGGAGGGCCATGAGAGAACAAGCCTGGAGACAATCTCCCTGCCCAAAGTTTGCTCTGTCTTCCCTTTGCTTGACACTACCGGTCCATTTTATTCATTCATTCATTCGTATTTATCAAGTGCCTCCTCCCCCTCCCATCCTTTAACTGTTGGAGTTCCTCAAGGGTCAGTTCTTGGCCCTGTTCTGTTCTCCATTTACACTCACTCCCTCAGTGAACTCATTCGCTCTCACGGCTTTGACTACCATCTCTACGCAGATGATATGCAGATCTACATCTCCGCCCCGTCCTCTCCCCCTCCCTTCAGGCTTGCATCTCCTCCTGCCTCCAGGACGTCTCCACCTGGATGTCGGCCCGCCACCTAAAACTCAACATGAGCAAGACTGAACTCCTCATCTTCCCTCCCAAACCCGGTCCTCTCCCAGACTTCTCTATCACCGTGGATGGCACGACCATCCTTCCCGTCTCTCGGGCCCGCAATCTCGGTGTCATCCTTGACTCGTCTCTCTCGTTTACTCCACACATCCTATCCGTTACCAAGACCTGCCGGTTTCACCTTTACAATATCGCCAAGATCCGCCCTTTCCTCTCCACCCAAACGGCTACTTTACTGCTACGGGGTCTCGTTATATCCTGTCTAGACTACTGTGTCAGCCTTCTCTCTGACCTCCCTTCCTCCTCTCTCGCCCCGCTCCCGTCTATTCTTCACTCCGCTGCCCGGCTCATCTTCCTGCAGAAACGATCTGGGCATGTCACTCCCCTTCTTAAACAACTCCAGTGGTTGCCTATCAACCTCCGCTCCAAACAAAAACTCCTTACTCTAGGCTTCGAGGCTCTCCATCACCTTGCCCCTTCCTACCTCTCCTCCCTTCTCTCTTTCCACCGCCCACCCTGCATGCTCTGCTCCTCTGCTGCCCACCTCCTCACCGTCCTTCGGTCTTGCCTATCCCACCGTCAACCCCTGGGCCACGTCCTCCCGCAGTCCTGGAACGCCCTCCCTCCTCACCTCCGCCAAACTGATTCTCTTCCCCTCTTCAAAACCCTACTTAAAACTCACCTCCTCCAGGAGGCCTTCCCAGACTGAGCTCCTCTTCTCCCTCTACTCCCTCTACCACCCCCCTTCACCTCTCCGCAGCTAAACCCTCTTTTCCCCCTTTCCCTCTGCTCCTCCCCCTCTCCCTTCCCATCCCCTCAGCACTGTACTCATCTGCTCAACTGTATATATTTCCATTACCCTATTTATTTCGTTAATGAATTGTACATTGCCTTGATTCTATTTAGTTACCATTGTTTTTACGAGATGTTCTTCCCCTCGACTCTATTTATTGCCATTGTTCTTGTCTGTCCGTCTCCCCCGATTAGACTGTAAGCCCGTCAAATGGCAGGGACTGTCTCTATCTGTTGCTGACTTGTTCATTCCAAGCGCTTAGTACAGTGCTCTGCACATAGTAAACGCTCAATAAATACTATTGAATGAATCAAAAGTGCTTACTGTGTGCAGAGCACTGTACTAAATGCTTGGAAAGTACAATTCAGCAACAGAGACAGACAATCCCTAACCACAACAGGCTCACAGTCTAGAAGTGGGGAGACATATATCAAGCAGCGTGGCTCAGTGGAAAGAGCATGGGCTTTGGACTCAGGACTCATGAGTTCGAATCCCAGCTCTGCCACTTGTCGGCTGTGTGACTGTGGGCAAGTCACTTCACTTCTCTGTGCCTCAGTTCCCTCATCTGTAAAATGGGGATTAAGACTGTGAGCCCAATGTGGGACAACCTGATTCCCCTATGTCTACCCCAGCGCTTAGAACAGTGCTCGGCACATAGTAAGCACTTAACAAATACCAACATTATTATATCAAAACAAAACAGGCATCAATAGCATCAATATTAAAAAAATTACCTAGTTGGGGCAACATTAAGAACTGTGGGGGCAAATAATAATAATGATGGTGTTTGTTAAGTACTTACTATGTGCAAAGCACTGTTCTAAGCACTGGAGGGAATACAAGGTGATCAGGTTGTCCCACGTGGGGCTCACAGTCTTCATCCCCATTTTACAGACGAGGTAACTGAGCCACAGAGAAGTTGTGACTTGCCCAAAGTCACACAGCTGACAAGTGGCAGAGCTGGGATTAGAACCCATGACTACTTCTGACTCCCAAGCTCAAACTCTTTCCACTGAGCCACGCTGCTTCTTAAAAAAGGGGTATTTATAGGAGTCCCCTCAGTTGTCTCCATAGCCCAGTGGTTAAAATAGCCCTGTGGCTAGTCCATGCCTTTAGGTGTTGAGATCTGGGTTCAATTCCTAGTTACTCACTTTGCTCTTATCAGAGAGGCGTTTCACTCACTTTTCTGGGCCTCCAGTGGCCGCACTGGTAAAACAAGATATTTCTTTCCTTCTCTACATCCTCCTCGATGGGGCCAAAGGTCGCCAATCTTTAAGGAATAAGCCACCCTTTGGGAGACTGAACAGTTGATGGAAAAAATTAATTCTTCTGTAGGCGGAGCCAGATTGGAGGACCCTGCTGATTAGTGCTGCTTTTTCTGATTCTTGTCCTTCTGAGAATCTGTCAACTGCAACTGAATTAGTTTCCCCACTGTCTGCCCAGTTCTATTCATCCTAGGCTGTGGTGACCAGAATTGTCTGCAGTATTCTTCAAGCTATCTTACGTACTTGCAGACTGTGGCTTTTTGTTCCTTCCCTTCTTGATGATGCCCCAGCTTTTTGTTGTAAAGCCTAGCAGACACTACAGCATAGACCAATGATGTGAGAATAAAGTCAACAGTGACTCTTCTTAGGGCCCCTCACGTGGTTGTAGCTTGGGAGGATGCCTGCACTTAGCCCTCCCACCTGGCAGAGATCTTAGCAAGAGGCCTGAGGAAGTCTTCTGAGTCAATCAGTCGATAGTGTTTATTGAGCACATTCTGTCTGCTGAGCACTGGGCTAAGCACCTGGGAGAGTACAAATCAATAATAATAATAATGTTGGTATTTGTTAAGCGCTTACTATGTGCCAAGCACTGTTCTAAGCGCTGGGGTATACACAGGGGAATCAGGTTGTCCCACGTGGGGCTCACAGTCTTAATCCCCATTTTACAGATGAGGTAACTGAGGCACAGAGAAGTTAAGTGACTTGCCCAAAGTCACACAGCTGACAAGTGGCCGAGCCGGGATTTGAACCCATGAACTTTGACTCCAAAGCCCGTGCTCTTTCCATTGAGCCACGCTGCTTCTCTATTCATAGAATTCATAGACACAATCGCTGCCCTCAAGAAGCTGCCGATCAGAAGCGAATGCTTTTCTGATTTTAGATCTTCCTTCTCAGTCTAGCCCCTTGCTACCATCTTGTTTCAAAGGTCCAGGAAAAATTGCACGGATGATATTCCTTCCACATAATTCTGCCCAAATGTGCAGGAAATACTTCCACTGCTGATTAAAAATGATATTTTATGTTCGGCAGAGAATGAAAATGAAGTAATGCCATGAATAGTCCCCACTGCTGCTGTTTGCTTTTTCTTTCCCCACAGTTTTCATTGCGGGCATTATATATGTTCACAGTTGTTAATATGATCTAGAGCCAAAACTTGAGCATGGTGCTACAGTTTGCACACTCTATGGGCATCGGTAATCTGATTCAGTGCCAGAAAAGCCATTCCTGCTGATAATTGGTGGCTACCTGCAAGAGTCACAGTAACAGATGGCATTCTTTTAAGTTTTCCTAAATGGAATGGTGGAAACTCACGCTTATACGATGTTGCCATATGTTAAACAGAGGCGCCAATTAGAAGGAAAACATCATCCAGTACATCACTGAACTTTTGTCAGATGCAGTGTTTTTGTTGCCCGTGGTGTCTGTGCATTTATTGTGCTTGATGTGACACTTACTGGTTGCAGTCAGAGCAGTTTGCAGCCAGTTTTTTTGGGGACAGATGTATTCAACTGGAGCCTTCATTCCCCGAAAGTGACGGGCTGCAGTTTGCTGTGGAAGTTTTCCCAGTCCTTTGTGGGATAGCAACCGGCAGGTCCCCTCTTTCAGGCCTTCAACAATCCCTCTCTTTTATGTGGGAGTGAGTCATGTTTGGGGAGTGTTGTTTAGGATGCTGCCCCTCCAGCACTCTCTGCCAGCACGGGACAAGAAAAGACATCGACGGTTCAGGAACAGGAAGATATTCCTTTTCTTTTTCCAATTATCTTTGGGTGAGGGTGAGGGTGACCATTTGAAGTGTGTGGTTGCTGGTAACTTCAGAGGACTCTTAAGGTGAACGAAATAAACATTCCCTTCGGATGACCCCCTCCCTCTCCCTGGCCCTTACAGGCTCTCTGTAACAGTGCTAAGCACTTAGTACAGTGCTCTACACACAGTAAGCACTCAATAAATATGATTGAATGAATGGTCAACCAGCAGTCCCCTCTTCCAGCCACTGGTTTAGTGTGAGAGCAGCTGTCTTATCAGATGGTCTTAAAGTGAAAGAAGGTGGGGGGTTGGGAAAGTGAGAACACAGCAGGAAGGTGATGTTGCCTGCCCCAGAATGCGAAGGGGAAAGGGGAGGTATGGCCTTATGTGGCCAAGAACCTTAGCTGGAGTGTTACCAGTAATGGGAGACAAAGTCAGTTGGAAATGATGGTGTTCTGTGCAGAGTCGATCTCCACTCTGAACTGTGGAGATATAATATATATAATCTCATGAACCGTGGACTCGGCAAGCATTTTTTCAACCCGTTCCAATTTGCTAGAACATCCTTTTGTAAGGCCAGCCTTTCAGTATGCCTCAGAGTTTGACGAACAGGATGGGGTTTGATTGTACTCAGTGCCTCACTGATTCCCAAAAATGAATGTAGAGGGAGTTTTTAGGCTCGCTAACTGCCTCTTCCAGGGGAAGGATGAGTCCTCCTTCCAGAGTTCAGAATTTCGGTTTGGCATGGGGCTCGAAGTTGTTTGTGGGCGCCTGGAGTTTGCTTTCAAGTGAAGTGCAATTGTGGGTACTGATCCTTCACAAACTTTGCAGAGAAGGCAATTACTACTAGCCTTTCTCATATGGTCTTTTTCCAAAAACAACTTATGAATATAAAGATCTAAGGCTAAAGTTTCACTGTTCGGAGGTTGAAATAAACCCCAGACACTGGTATTTGGGAAAAGTATTTGGGTTTTATGCAAAGTTCATGAAAAGAAAAAGGCCATAGAAAGGCACTGACCTGCAGGAAGAATGGGCTTACTCCTCTTCCATGGTAAAGAAAATGAAACCTTTCAACAGTAATATGCAACTCATAATATGATATGATGATACTGTCTATCAAGCACTGTTCTAAGTGCTGGGGTAGATACAAGTTAATCAGGTGGACGCAGTCCCTGTCCCATATGAGGCACCCAGGAAGTGGGCAGGAGAACAGGTATTGAACCCCCCATTTTATGGTGGAGAAAACTGAGGTGTAGAGAAGTGACTTCCCCAGGGTCACAAAGTGGGCAAGTGGTGGAGTTGGAATTTGAACCCAGGTCCTCTGATTCCCAGGCCTGTACTCTTTCCACTAAGCCACACTGCTTCAATTTAGTATCCTAAAACCTATGGGCTGAAAGGGCAAAGCTTGTTTTAGTTAGATATTAAGTCTCTTTCCCCCTTGAAGAGGGGACTAGCTGGTCTTTATAAAGGAAATACTGCTAGGCCAGGTTAGTGCTGTTAATTGGTTCCATGAAAATAGTCTTAAGTGAAAAAGCTAAATGAAATGTAATTTCCCAAAGGAAATAATCTAAAGTAAAGCAAAAAATTGACCGTAACAATGTAAAGCTATTGAAAAACAGTGATAAATATTACACATACTTACAAAATCATGTACTGTAAATGTTTACCAATAATGAAAGATTTTGGCAAAAACCTTTTTTATATCCACATGTGCAAAGAACATGGTTTGTTTTCAAAGAATTATCTTCCCATCTTATTTAGAAAAATGGCTGTCT
The DNA here is from genome assembly GCF_004115215.2 of Ornithorhynchus anatinus. Classification (NCBI taxonomy): domain Eukaryota; kingdom Metazoa; phylum Chordata; class Mammalia; order Monotremata; family Ornithorhynchidae; genus Ornithorhynchus; species Ornithorhynchus anatinus. The sequence goes on from NC_041739.1 coordinate 52,742,839, forward strand.
TTTAGGCTAATGATAACTAGAAATTGCCTTTATCTTTGCTAAGAGAAGCAGAAAGGCCTAGTGGAAAGTGCACGGTCTGGAAGTCGAAGTACCTGGGTTTGGGTGCCGGTTCTGTCACATGTCTGCTGTGTGACCTTGGGCAATTCACTTAATTTCTTTGTGCCTCAGTTACCTCATCTGTAAAATGGGTATTAAATCTACTCCCTATTACAGGAATTGTAATATCTAACCCCAGTGCTTGTATCTACCCCAGTGCTAAGAACAGTGTGCAGCACATAGTAAGTGCTTAACAAATGCCATTATTATAATTATCATCATTGTTATTTAGTTGTGGTTATCCACTGGTAAATTGAAATGGGCTTTAAGCCTTCTATTCACTTCAGTCAAGCTACATCGAAGGGAGAAGTAGCGTGGCCTAGTTGAAAGAGCCCAGGCCTGAGTCAGAGGACCTGGGTTCTAATTCTGCCACTGTTGATGCTTTGCTGTATGACCTTGGGCAAGTCACTTCTCTATGCCTCAGTTTCTTCACCTGTAAAATGGGAAGTTCAATACCTCTTCTTGTTCCTACTTAGACTGTGAGCCCCAAGCGAGAGAGGGACTGCATCCAAACCAATTAACTTAGTCCTATTCCCGCGGTTAGTACAGCGGTTGACATATAGTTACCAAATCCATAAAAACGGGGGTGGTGGGCAAGAAAAGGCTTAAGCCCTGGGGAAATTTGTAGCTTTATCTGTAAGAGAGAGAGATCAGGTTGGGCAGTCTTTTCGGGAAAGAGTAGAAGCCACTGCTCAGTCATTCTGACAGCATTCCCGTCTTGTATTGAAGCCCAGAGAGTGGGGTGAACGGTCTGGCCAGAAGGTTTCTCCCATTCATGTCACTTGCTTAAACGATCTGCCTTATATCAATTTGAAAAGTAAAAAAAAAGCTTGATCTGCTGGCTGGCTGGGACTCCCTTCTCATCACCCCATCGCTAAAGCCAGCATTCCGGCCCCTATTCCTAACACATGGAGTTGGAAGGGTGGAGGCCTGTACAACACTTATGTCTTTGGCCTAACATTTTGTACATCACTACACATGATCCTCCGCTGCTGGGGAAGGCATTTTATCTGGCTGGTTTCCTACAGCTGGGGGCACTGCACCAGTTTAGAGCCAGGTTTTCCTGACTCAGTGTTCTGTAGGGGCTGATCTATCTGTCCCTGGAAGAAAGTAACTTCTGCCCTCATATTTACTTTTAGATTCCGTACCCCAAACCTTGCTTGCTAGTATCTAGATTGTAGATAGTCTCTAGATTGTAAGCTCATTATGGGCAGGGAACATGTCTACTGATTCTGCTGTATTGTACTCCCCCAAGCACTTAGTACAGTGTTCTGCATATAGTAAGCACTCGATAAATACCATTGATTGATTGATAGATGCATTCTTGGGATGAGTAGCAGAGTGGAAAGGGGATCAGTCTGCAGGCTCTGGAGGAAAACAAGAAAGCATCCAGGCTACTAATGTGTAGTTGAACTGAACTGATGTATAGCTGGGCTGAAAAAGCTCTGTGCAAAGCTTAGAATCACGTAAGGCAATGTTTCTATGATTAGGTATCCTTTAACAAGAATGTAGATACCTCACTTCTTAATCCAGGATTCCCTCCACCCTAAAAACTTCTGCCCTCTTCTCTGATGTCATTCCCCTGTGCTCTGGGTCCCATTGTTCACTCAGCTCCTTGGGGGCAGGGATGCAACTCTGTTGTATTGGACTCTCCCAAGTACTCAGTGCTCTGCAAACAGTAAGTGCTCTAGAAATATCATTGATTGGAGTAGATACAAGTAAATCACGTGGGACACAGTCCCTGTCCCACATGGCATCCATAGTCTTAAGTGGGAGAGAGAATGGGTATTGAATCCCCATTTTATGGTTGAGGAAACTATTCACCCTCCCCATTAGACTGTGGGACAGGGACTAGCCCTGAACTGATACTCTTGTATCTATCCCAGTGCTTGGCACATAGTTAGCCATTACCAAATGTCACAGTTATTACTACTAGATTCATAGCCCATAAGTGTCAGGACCCAAGTCCATCAGTTGCTCCTGATGGGAGACTCTAGAATTATCTGGGCACAAGGAGATCACAACAAAAGACATTCCAGCACAGGCAGTGTACAGTGTCTTCATTTTCACCATAAAGGAAAGCTAATTCAGTACACTTTTCGGAGATGCTTTAAGACCAGAAGAAATATCAGATAATGTCTGTAATGTGCCAATCGATTTATAAGGAAGATCAGACAAATCACTCCCGAGCCAAAGCTGAGTCTTCTGTTTAGTAAGTAAGAAAATATTAGCGAACCAAGACTGTTTTCATTCCTGGATAAAGAATATTTTTATCTGTCTTCTCTATATTCAAGTGCAGACTTCTGATATATAACGCACCAGAAGCAGCATGGCCTAGCAGAAAGATCATGGGTCTGGGAGTTAGAGGACATGGTTCTATTCCTGGCTCTGCCTCTCATCTGTTCTGTGATCTTGGGCAAGTCACTTAACTTCTCTGTGCCTCTATACCTTCTAGAAAAGGGGGATTAAGGCAGTGAGCCCTATGTGGGACAGGGACTATGTCCAACCTGATTATCTGGTCTCTACTCCTGTGCTTAGTACAGTACCTGGCACATAGTAAGCGCTTAATGAATACTGTTAAAAGAAAACAAAAAACTCAAGTATCTGTGAAATTCCAAAACCAGGTCCTAAAGACAATAATTAAAGAGCAACCCAAGAGCAAACATTCACAACCTCTTTGTGTTCAGTGTAGGGGAAATAATGACTGCTTGATTTTTTTTTTTTTTTAAAGGCAAGTGTTTTCATTACTGGAGCCCTTAGGCCAGGGAAAATTCCATGCCAATAAGTTGCCCTGATTTTACCCCCACTCTGTTTCCAATAAAGACCATGTATTTTTTCCAACAATCATTCTCCCTCCCGAAGGATAAAAAAAACTTGACTGTGTGTGTGTGTGTTTGTGTGCACACATGCACGCATACAGAGGGCTGACAGGACAGAAGTCCATGGGTAGAGCTTTTCTGGCTGACATAATAAATACCCCCCAGCCCCCTTCTGAATGCCCATGGTTTCATTGATCTCCTTCATCTATATGAGTACCCAGTTTTCAATAGAGATGGAGAAGGCAACGGGGAGCAACGTGGCCTGGTGGAAAGAGCCCTAGTGGTAGTCACAAGGCCTGGATTCTAAACTTCCTCTGCTACTTGCCTGCTGTGTGAGCTTGCGTGAATCTGGGCTGGTTTCCTCATCTCTAAAATGGGGATTCAAAACCTGTTCTCCTTCCTATTTCAATTGGGAGCCCCATGCGGTTAGAGGAGTGTTAGGCATATAGTAAGCACTTAATAAATGCTACTGTTATTATCATTATGCACAAGAAACAAGGCACGTTTTTGTGTGTTGAAGGTGGGCAGGATCTCAGTAGGGTCATGACCCAAAATGGGTAGTATCAGAGCCACTTTTTTGGTTAGCAGAGGCCAGGAGTGTCCCAAATACAGCACTCCAGATTCCAGCATCTCAGAAGCTGGTCACATTCAGAGCAACCATAATAGAGTCCCGAGGTGAGGGATAGATCAAGTTCATAATCTCAGTGCTCCAGGGCTCCACTGAAAGGGACCCAAGACAACAGCATCTCTGAAGAATGATTGTGTTTTTTAAATGCTTAGCGTGTGCCAAGCACACTGCGTGGCACAGGATAATCAGATTGGACACGCCCCTTGTCCCACACCAGGCTCCTGGTTGAACTTGGCTTGAAGAGTTTGGAAGTTGTGGGTGGAATCTGAGCCTCAGGATGAAGCTGGCTGGCTCGGGGGGTGAGGAGGTTGGGGAAGTTCATTCAGGTTCATGTTGTTCTTGCCGAAGACCCCCGTCTGCTTCTCTCTCTTTCTCTCTGATTTTCTCCCCCTTCTCCCTTGACCTCCCTCTCTTTTCTCTCTCCAATCCCCCAGTTTCCTCCACTCTCTCCCTCCCTTCTTCCCTTTCTACCTCCCTCCCGCCCTCCCCATATCTTCCGACTTCCTTCTCCATATCTCCCTTTGCCTCCCTCTTCCTCTCCTTTCCACTACCCTGTCTACACACTCAAGCCCTTAGAGGGAAGTATGACCTAGACCTGCATTATTGCATGATTGAAGCAGGATTCACCTCCAGGCCCAGAGCATGATGTTTTTCTCTTGCCTGAGTCCCATAAAGGCTTGTACAGAGAAAAAGGGCTGAATAGGGAAAAGTAAAGTTTGCTCTCTTGCTGAAAAATAACCACAAATCATCTGACAACCCTGTCCAAAGTTGTGGTATACCGGAACCAAAATACCTCTTGGATTGTCAGGCATATATTGCCTGCCAAACTGTGGACTACTTCTGGTGCAGAACTTATTCATTCTCATGCATGGCTCTGCCCTGCCTAGAAAAAGAGATTTCTAGGATGTTTCAAGGAGCTTGTAATTGGACGGGCTTTATATTCCTCTTTCCCTAATATGCAGCATGACTTAGTGGAAAGAGCACAGTTGTGGGAGTCGGGTGACCTGCGTTCTAATCCCAACTCTGCTGCGGGCCAGCAGTATAACCTTGGGCAGATCATTTAACTTCCCTATGCCTCAGTTACCTTGTGTACAGGGATTCAATATCTGTTCTCCCTCCTACTTAGATCATGAGCCTTGTGTGGTACAGGGACTGTGTCTGATCTGATTATGTTATATCTTTCCCAGCCCTTAGGACAGTGCTTGAAAGATAGTAAGCACTTAACAAATACCATTATTATGATCATTATTATTATTATGACTGATTCTTAAACTGGAAAACAAGAACAAGAAACAGCTCCAGTGGTTTCAAAATGAAAAGTTTGTTGGTTATGGTGCTAACTACGTGCCAGGAACTATGCAAAGAGTTGGGGTAGATATGAGATGACTCAGTTGGGCCCAGTCCCTATCCATTGTCTGATGGACAAAGCAATGGCTATAATGGAGGAGATCCTGTCCAATGAGTGAAAAGGGACACTTGAGAAGTTTAGTTATAAATGGGCAGGATGAAGGGTAAACAGAGAAGATAAGCAATGTAGCTTCATAGAAAGAGCACAGGCCTGGGAGTCAGAGGACCTGGGCTCTAATATCGGCTCTGCCGCTTGCGTGACCTTTGTCAGGTCACTTAACTTATCTTTGTCAGTTTTCTAATTTGTAAAATGTGACTTCAGTATGTTTCCCCCTCCTCCTTAGAGTGTGAGCCCCATGTGGGACAGGGACTCTGTCTTGGCACATAATAACCACGTAAATACAGTTGTTATTACTGTTCTACCTTTTATCAGTGGGAGACTCTTTTGGGTTTCACTACAGCTATATGTCCCAGATGGGAAACATTTTGCAACTTCTGCCTCCCTGGTCGTGGGTTCTAAACCCGGCTCCACCACTTATCAGCTGTGTGACTGGGCAAGTCGCTTCACTTCTCTGCGCTTCAGTTTCCTCATCTAGAAAATGGGGATTAAGACTGTGAGCCCCACATGGGGCAACCTGATTACCTTGTATCTACCCCAGCACTCAGAACAGTGCTCTGCACATAGTAAGCACTTAATTACCATCATCATTATTATTGTCATCATATAATCCAGGTGTTCTGAATCTAGGGCCAGATGCAGAATTTTAATCATTTTTTACTATTATTTTCACTAATAATGCATTTCACTATAACCAATGTGACTCAAAGAGGATGCAGGGGAAATTTGAATGTAGCTCCCTGTGAGAGATTACACATCAGTGTTTCCAGGCCTTGATGTGAAAAATCCACTTCTCACCATCTCCCCCCGACACCCCAACTTGCAAATCTGCCCCAGTATAAAATGAGTACCCTGAGGGTGGTGGTTATTTTATATTATTATCCTATGGTAATGTACATTTATAGTTTAATTATAATTCCCATGGAGATAATAGAATAGAAATAAATTTCTTAATTTCCAGTTGTGTACATGACTTGTACGCTCACCTTTTAAAGAATGGAAAGTAAGGCTTCAAAATGCATTCAGCTTTTTAAGAGCACAACCTTTTTCAGATGGAGGAAGCCCTGAATTGAAATGAAAAAGATTTTCACAAAGGTTGGCTGTGGAAAATGGCTCATGGAAGCAAGAACAAGAACAACAGTTTCAATGGCCTTCGTTTTAGCTACTCAATTGGAAATAATGACTAACAGGCTTTCTCTCTCTTCCTATATATATTCTTTCCATACTCATCAAGAGACCCAAAGATCACATCTCTTACTTTATGCAACCCAAAAGACTCATGTCTTGTATATTCCATTTCAAATGTCTTTCTGTGTCCTTTATTTTGTCCCCTGAAATGTGTATGCCTTTGCCAATCATTTTAAATGTAAATCGTATCTTCATCTAAGGATGGTGCCTCTTATCTCAGCGTGCTGTGGTTTTAAGCCCTTATCAGCTTCAGCATCTCTTTTGGCACTTTAATCAATCATTTCCTTAGATCCTGTTGACAATACTAACTTTTACCACCTACTGGAGAGTTAGAGTTTGGATTTAATTTTCTCTCCTCTCACGTTTGTGACCTTGGAGTGTTTGTGAACATAGAAAGGTGCAAAGAAGATTCAAATATTTACCTGTGAGACATTTCCCAGTTAAACTCCTTACAACCAGGAATTAATAAAAACATTTCCAGTAAGCCATTTTCAGGTCCAACTCTTCACGATTCAGATAAATATTCTTGTACCTTGTCCTTGTGATCCTTCCTCTGCTGAAATCCCTGCCAGCTTGTGATATAGAAGTATCCCAGTGTGTGGAGAGAATTTTCATTGCAGACTCCTTGTGGGAAGGAGCATGTCTATCAACTCTGTTGTATTCTCCCCAGTGCTTAGGACAGTGCCCTGCACACGGTAAACACTCAGTGAGTACCATTGGATGATTGTACTATATCACCCTGACCGCAGAGTGCGGATGTTTGAATGGGGATTCATGGTGTCATGATGTGGGAAGACGCCTGAGAGATTGGATTTGCTCTCCAGAGATCCTATTGCTTTGTCAATCACTACACAGGGAAATGGTAATCTCCCCCTATTCTTTCAACCTATGTTGGAATTACTCCTAAATCTTTCCAGGTGAAATCCACCAATGTATAACAAAGCTTGTCTCTGCAGAACACAGTAATGAGCATAGTGAGAACTGGGAAATAATACACAGATGAGAGTTAGACATGATCCCTAACCACAAAGGGCTCATCCTGAGAATGGGGCCAAAGGGAGGCTGATGGCAGACCCCTGAAGATTGAGCTACGAATAAAATGAAAAACAGTATAGAAAGACCAGAATATGATAAATTGAATGAGTGCTGAATAGCAATCAATGGTATTTATTGGGTGTTTATTATGTGCAGAGCATTGTACTGTTTGGGAGTGTAAAATACAATAGAATTAACAGCCCCTTAGAGTTTGAGGCTCCTCACTACCCAGGCAGTCCAATCAGCATCCAACAGTCACTGCCCTTTCACTTTTTGAAAAGCTGGGAATTAACACTGCTGCATCAGCTTTGCATCACCCTGACTGCAGGCTGGAGGTAGACCTCCATCAGCACGGGCTGAGGTTGGCTGTCATGCACCTTGCCAGGTCAAATCTCATCTGCCCTTGAGTTTTTCCAAGCTGAAATAGTGCTTCTCCCAGCCATTTCTCAGATAAAGAAGCTGCTTTGTCCTATTCTGAAGCTCAACTAGATTCTGTACCTCGGTTTAATTAATTCAGTTTCCATACTCCTGCTTTCAGGTTTTTGGAGGTAGTTTGAAGCCGTTGTCTGTGAACATATGTGTATGTACACATACAACTTTCCTTTGGCATTTGCTGGTGAACTGACGGAGTACGTTTTGCTGTACAGTGTTTTCCTATCTTTAATGAACTGATACGTGGAGGAGGAACAGCCCCCGACACACAGCACATATAGGCCCACTCTGTGGGCTAAAGTCTTCCACCTGTGGAAAACCAGGAGGAAGAGGGCTGAAATGGAGTGAAGGGTAAATAGGACACATTGTTTCCAAAACTTTCTGGTGGTCAAGGAAGGCATAGGTGTGGCAGTAAAATGTGGTTAATGAGCAAGGCATAGCATGAGGTGGAAAGCTGTGAAATCATTGGTATTTATTGAACACTTACTGTATGCAGAGCACTGTACTAAATGTTCAGGAGAGTGCAGGGCAGCAGAGTGCCTATTCTGAATCACTGTTTCAGCTTGCCTTTTTAATAACAACGTATAATGAATGATGGAGAGTAGAATAATCAAGTAGAGTGGAGGAATTCTAATAGTTTTAGAAACATGTCTTCTCTCATATCTTCCATGACTGCCGTCATCTCCAGAGCCGAATAAGAGACAGCCTTTCCATCAGTTGTTACTCTTGGGATCCTCTTTATCAGATGAAATGAGAGAACACAAAGGTCGTATTGCACTTCTGGGGTGATTTTTTTTTTCTTAAGGGAAATAATGTCTCCATCATCAAGGTTTCCCACAGCAGTGAATAACAGAGAATACACTTGATCGTTTTTTTACAACCCTAGCTCTAGTGGCGGGGGGGGGAGGCATAGAGTGCCTAATTGTATCTACCCCAGCATTTAGAACAGTGTTTGGCACATGGCACTCTTAACAAGTACCATTTTTATTCCTATTATTGGTAATAATAATAATTGTTAAAGGCATCCAATACCATTGCTGTAACAATAATTTTCGTATTTGTTAACTGCTTACTATGCGCCAAGCACTGTTCTAAGCGCTGGGTAGATACAAGGTATTAGGTTGTACCAAGTGGGGCTCACAGTCTAAATCCCCATTTTACGGATGAGGTAACTGAAGCACAGAGAAGTGAAGTGACTTGCCCAAAGTCACACAGCTGGTAAGTGGCAGAGCTGGGATTAGAACCCATAACCTCTGACTCCCAAGCCTGGGCTCTTTCCACTGAGCCACGTTGCTTCTGTTACACACTGCTGTATCATGTGGGAACTACGCCAGCTAAAGACTGGATGATGGGCCACCCTATCTATGACAGATTTGGTAATAAACTTGTTTAATATAGGGAAAGAAAACTTTCCTGCCCTCCCTCTTAAATTTTTACTTTGGTTATGATTTTCTCAAGTAAGAATTCCATTTAGTTAACAACTTGCTTTCCAGGGTAAATATCATGAGGGGTTTTTGTTTATTTGTTGAACCCATCATCTCTGATTTCAAATTCACTTTATGAAACTGCACCCTCAGGAGTTGGGTAACAGTAATTTTGAATAAGCAGAAAAGGGAATGAATAAATTAGCCAAAATCTAGAAATAAATAAGAACTTTGCATTACAGGCTGGAGATTAAAGTCCAGAGTTTTTGCCAGACTTTCAAAAGGGGGAAGGAATTTTCCTCCAACAAGCCTATAATTTGACATTGCAAAAACATTACTTCTCTTGGAAGCTATTTGACTGATTTCTTGGCTACCTCAAGAATTTGAGATCTGCTTAATCGTATTTTATGAGTTCATTAAGGAAGAGATTTGCCTTCTCTATTATTACTATTTTATTCACTGAACAGTCTAACATCAAGCCTGAAGCATCAGCCAATTGAAGAATGTATGAAATTGATAAAAATCCAAGTACAGCATTGTTCTAGGGTCTATAGGGAGTCTCTGAAACACAATGGAAAATTATAACAATGATGCAATAAAATGGCCTATTTCTCTATATAGATAAGGTGCAGAATGGAGTTCTGATGGTCAGCTTTTGTATTGTTTCAGATTACTGCTGTCTATAAAATAGAACACTTGGTTGTCCAAATCTCTTCAGAGATGGAGTTTTACCTGAAATATTAAGTAGAGCTTTATTCTCACGGGAAAAGATTAGGGGTGATATTACAGGTATCAGGAATTTTTGTAACCTAGAAGGGGTTGTAACCGGAGTAGCTTGCACTTTGGAAAAAGATGGGTAGTTTTCACAAAAGCAGAGAATCCAATTCATTCTGTCAAGGACACAGAGTAAACTGATGGCTACCCAACAGTCTCTGGGTATTCATCATTATTATTCAGTGCGAGTCTGTTGTTGGGTAGGGATTGTCTTTATCTGTTGCTGAATTGTACTTTCCAAGCGCTTAGTACACTGATCTGCACACAGTAAGTGCTCAATCAATATGACTGAGTGAATGAATGAAAAAGGCTACCATTTAAAACATGCATTATAAAGAATGACTTCAAAATTTTGGCCATCATTCCTATTCAGCTAAAAGTCTGAGCATTTCCCTTGATGATCTCAGAGAGGAAATGAGGTGGAGGACTGTTGACATTTTATGCCGTTTGAGCTTTTGACCCCTGTTTGTGGAGTGCCTTTGTTTTTGTAAATTGCACATCCATGGGCAGATCTTATAATGAAATCAAAGCTTGTGAGGGAGAAAAGTTTGAATGATTAGGTTTACTGAATTCACAACAACACTGTCAACATTGTCATTCCACTAATTCATTTTTCCTTTCGAAATGCCAGCTTTGAGACACTTTGATACTAGATGTGATCATCTTGATCCTTATTGATGAGAAGGGTCACTGATTTCGGAGCACTATAATAGCGATTGGAGCGAAAGATGAGATTCAGAGGATTCTGAGCTGTGATGAATATGGTTTTTATTTTAGACATTATTTTCAGAATGAGCCAAGGTAGCAGAAAACTTGCAGTTGTAAGGAGACTCAGTTTTTCTTGAAAGTGGCCAGTTGGATTGCTGGGTTGATGTTTCCCCAAAAGAGCCATTTAGGAATTTTTTTGTTGTTATTTGTTAAGTACTTACTATGTGCCAGGCACTTTCTTAAGCGCTGAGGTAGATGCAAGCTAATCGAGTTGGACATAGCTAGTCCATGTCCCAAATGGGGCTCTCAGTCTTAATCTGCAATATGCAGATGAGGTAACAGAGGCACAGATGAGTGAAGCTTTTTGACTAAGGAATCTCAGCAGGCAAGTGGTGGAGCTGGGATTGGAACTCAGGTACTTCTGACTCCCAGGCCTATGCTCTATCCACTAAGGACACAGTGCTTCTCGATCAAAGCCTCATTTTTCTGCTTCACTTATGGTCCTTCCTATGGAAATCCATTTAAAGGGCCACTTCTCGAGAATGATGCATTCGCTGCAAACTTATGCATGCTTTCAGAACATTAAAGATCATTAGCCATGTTGCCTATTTTGCATTTAAGAAGAATGAATCCATCTCTTCTATTCAGTTTGAAGGCAGGCTGTTCTGTGAATTCACATGAAGAAAGGAAGTTTCTTCAGCTGTCCACACTCTCTTGTCTGCGAATGCTTACAAATACTTGTAAGGTGTGGATATTTGTGGGAATGTTTTTCTCTCATGGCAAACCATGGTGTATACTGATGGGCCTACAATGTGAAGTTGGAGAAAATATTCAGGAGTAGAGAATACCTAATATTCAGAATATTCACTGCTCTGTAGAGCAGTGGGGAAGGTGGGAAGCAGCGTAGCTTAGTGGAAAGAGCATGAGCTTGGGAGTCAGAGGACGGGGGTTCTAATCCCGGTTCCACCACTTGCCTGCCATGTGGCCTTGCTATAAGCCGCTTTGTGCCTAAATTACCTTATCTGTAAAATGGGGAATAAGACTGTGAGCTCCACATGGGACAACCTGATTACCTTGTAACTACCCCAGTGCTTAGAACAGTGCCTGGCAAATATTAAGTGCTTAACAAAAAACATAGTTGTTATTAGGAGGAAGAAAGTCATTGTGGTAAAATGACAAGGGGAAAGGGGCCTAGAGAGGGATCTACAGAGGAATCCTTACCGGTTAATTCCTATCATGTGAGAGCTTTTAATTATGTTTGGTGTCATGAAAAAAGCATGGGTCTGGGAGTCAGATTGCCCCTCCCACTGCCCTGCTGTGTGACGGGAGGAGTCATATAACCACCCTGGGCCCCAGTCTTCTCGTCTATTAAATGGGGATAATTATATCTCAGGGATGATATAGGGATACAATGAGATTCTTGAAATAAATCCTTCAGGAAAAATTAAAAAGACAATACCAATACATGATATCAGCATCATTAATGTTCCCTCTGAAATAGGTGATAAGTTGGGAAGGAAAATGACTGGAAGCTTGAAAGGATGGGTTTTCAGGAAACAAAGGCAGATTGATGTCTTCTGAAATTAGGATCAGTTGGTTGTACAAGCTTGAGGTGTAAGGTTCCATTAAACTAAAATAGTGGTTCTGTCCATATTGAAGTGGTTAGGGATCACTCTCCTTTTCTGCAGTCTCCCATTCCTCCTGCTTTTAGGATATCTCTACTTTGATGTCCCACTGACTTCTCACTTTTAACATGTCCAAAACGGAACTTCTCATCTTCCCATCCAAACCCTGTCCTCCCCATGACTTTAGTAATTATGGTATTTCTCGTCAGTGTCGACAGCACCACCATCCTTCCTATCTCACAGGCCTACAATCTTGGTATTATCCTTGAATCATCTCTCTCATTAAACCCCCATATTCAATCCATCACCAAGTCCTGTTGGTTCAAACTTTCACAACATCACTAAAATCCAGCCTTTCCTCTCTATCCAAACTGCTACCGTGTAAATCCAAACACTTTTCCAATGCCACCTTGATTACCATATCAGCCTCCTTCCCTGATTTCCTACTACAGTCCAGCCCGCACACTCGGCTCCTCTAATGCCAACCTACTCATTACACCTAGATCTTGTCTATGTTGCCGCCAACCTCTCCATCACGTCCTGCCCTCTGACCTGGAACTCCCTCCCTCTTCATGGCCCACAGACAGATGATCACACTGCCCACCTTTAGAACCTTATTGAAGGCACGCCTCCTTCAAGAGGATTTCTAAGTGCTCATTTCCCCTTCCACTCCCTTCTGGACCATCCTTGCAATTGGATTAGCAGACTTCATTCACCAACTCTCAGCCCCACAGCACTTATGTATATATACATAATTTATTTGTTAACATCTGCCTTCCTCTGTGGGCTGAAAGCTCATTGTGGCCAGGGAACACGTGTACTATCTTTGTTATATTGTACTCTCCCAAACACTTAGTACAGCACCCTGCACACAGTAAGCACTCAAAAAATACAATTGAATGATAGGGAGAACTCCCTAAATATCTCAAAGAACCAGGGCAGAATAATTTCTTTATGCAGTATCCCCTTGGCTGGAAATGAGAAAACATGTTCATGCACACAACCCAAATTACCCTGCTATTTGTTATGGTTTGCAATAACTTCAGACTCTGTGAAATTTTTTTCTCTTTTATTTGACTGGATTAAAAAAGAAAAAGAGGGAAAAGACCTCAAAGGGTTGTAAGAGGATTTTATTTACAATAGCTTTTCGGGCCTCTTGATTGTAAAAGAAGCAATTGTACAAACCTGGTTCATTCTAAGAGTGAAACACAGTTCACACTCTTCCCCTGGGTCTTTGAATTTTCTGAGCTTGATAACCCCAACTCACAGCAGTACCTGAAGATGTGACAAGCGTCCTCATCAGTCAGTCAGTCCATCAGTGGTATTTGCTGAGTGCTTTTTATATACAGACCCCTGTACTATGCCCTTGGGAAAATACAATACAGTAGAGTTGGTAGATGTAAATCCTACCAGCAAGCAGTTTACAGTCTGCAGGGGAAGATAGATAATTAAAGAAATTGCAGATAGGAGAAATGGTAGAGTAGTAGGATATGTAGCACAAGTGATGTGGGCTAGGATGAGCACCAAAATGGTTAAATAATTATGGTATTTATTAAGCACTTACTATGTGACAAGCATTGTTCTAAGTGCTGGATAATAGTATTTGTTAAGTCATTACTATGTGCCAAGGACTGTTTAAGCACTGGAGTAGATACAAGGTAATCAGGTTGTCCCATGTGGGGCTCAAAGTCTTAATCCTCATTTTACACATGAGCGAACTGAGGCACAGAGAAGTTAATAGCCTTGGCCAAGGTCACACATCAGAGTGGTGGAGCCAGAATTAGAACCCGCTTCCTCTGACTCCCAAGTTGGCGCTCTTTCCATTAAGCCACACTGCTTCTCAGTACACACCCTAGTGCATAGGTGTTGCATGGGGGAAATGAAGGCTTAGTCAGGGAAGGCCTCTTGAAGGAGATGTGATTTTAGGAGGACTCTGAAGGTGGGGAGAGTGGTGGACTGGTTGGATATGAAGGGGGAGGGAGTGCCAAGCCAGATGGGGAATGTGGGCAAGGAGGTGAAGTAGATGAGCTGAAGATAGGAAGTAGGTTTGTGTTAGAGGAGCAAAGTGAGGATTGGGATGCAGAAGGTCAGCAAAGTAAAATAGGAGAGAGAGAGCTGATTGTGGGCAGGAATGTACCTGTTTCTTGTTATATTGTACTCTCCTAAGGGCTTAGTACAGTGCTCTGCCTACCATTGATTAATTAAATACCATCAACTGATTGAAATGCTACCTAACCAAGAGGAACTTACAGTCTAGAGGGGTAGACTTATATACATACCAATTTACATGTCCTATTATTTTAGAATTCATGTATTGATTTTTTCCATTCCCTTTATAATAATAATATTTTTATGTGCAAAGTAATGTTGTTTCTGTCTCCCCTGTTGGAGTGCAAGCTCTTTAGGTCAGTAATTTTGTTTCCTCTTTGTATTCTACTTTCCCCAATACACACAAGTTAGATGCTAAGTAAATGATTGATTCTCTTTCTAATTAATACTTTGCTTGGTGGAATTATACTTCCAATTTCAAATTGCTGAAATTTTTGAGGAATCACTCTCCCTGTCTAATCTGTATGTGTAAGGAATTTTTGAACATAGTACAATCTAGTTCATGTGGACATAGGTATATTTCATAATCTTATACTTTTCTCCAAATTCCAAAGTAGAGTATTTGGGTTAGTTGTAGTTTAAAAGATGCACTTTGATTATTTAAGTGGCAAATCAACAAATTCAGATTCCAGTGCAGTTCATTTCTAGGATAACTCTCACTAGTGATCTTTCTTCCTGATTTTCAAATGGCTAAACAAAGTGTCAACTTTCAGAAAATGATCCTTTCAAAATGAAATAGATGAAATGTTTTTGTTTAGTTTTGGTTTGGCATTAGAGTGAAATTACAGATTTTATATTCCCTCTTTAAAAAAAAAAAAAACCCAACAAACTTAGAAAGCTGACTCCTGAACTATTTCAAAGTTGAGAATGCTAATTCTTTATTACACGATACTTTTATTTTGAATTCCACACCCGGTTCCTGTAGAGCTCAAAGTCCTCCCATATATATCTCATTTAATGTCACAAATGATATAATAGGGAGAAAGGGAAGGCACAAAAACTGAGTCATTTTCTCCCAGGATGAGTTGGGTTCTTAGGAAAGACCAACGGTTCTTCCAACTCTAGGCTGTAAGTTCCCTATGGGCAGGGAACATGTCTATTGACTCTGTTATACTGTACTCTTCCAAGCTCGGAGTACAGTGCTTGATCACAGTAGTCATTCAATAAAGAGTATTGATTGATTTCAACAGAGTGTCGCTTGCATGTGATTACACAGCTGTTTCAATGGAAATATTGTGATTCAAGCAATTGGGAGACCTGGGTTCTAATCACAGATCTAATTACAGCCTGGAGGGCCTGTTTACAAAAACTACTTAGGGTGTCCCATTAGGTGAAGGGGCCCAGTGGAAATCCTGAAAAACTACTGTCTAATAAAGGTGACAAAGCCCAGAATGGCTATTTTGAGAAAACTGCCCATTTGCCTCGGGGCTCTGTCTGTAAGAACTTCAGCTGGCAAGGGGTCCTGCCTGTAAAAAGTCTTCCCTGCACTTCTCAAAGAAGCAGGGTGACTAGTGGGAAGATCCCAGGCCTGGGAGTCAGTGGACCTGGGTTCTGATCCCAGCTCTGCTGTGTGACCTTGGGCAAATCATGTTTCATTATCAGAGCATCATTACCACTAATTTTGATATTTGAAATCAACGGTTGCCAATTCCAATGTATTATTCAGATGTGGAAAGGTGAGTATCTGGTGTGTGCAAAATCAATCAACTTCTCCTAGACAGATGTCTGGACACACTCGAGACATTTCCAAACAGCTATTGTTACTGCTCACCATTCACGTCCCCCAGTTAAACTGGATTGAGCATGTTCTCTCATAGTTGGAATGTGAAATTGCAAAGTCCTCATTTCTATTGTTTGACACTGTTCTTGGATATTTTTAGCTCTAGGCTTGCTCCCCAGATGTTTCAGGTCTCACCCTGATTCTAATTAAACTTCCGATAGTATATTGTTGTGAAAATGTCTGTCAAAACAGCATCATCTTCTCAACAAATTTGTCTTTGTCCCTCAACTTTTTGTGAGGGTAAGCACTCATTTTTTTTCCCCCAAGATAGTTGTTGAGATTCCTTGTTTGCTTTCAAACTTGATACCAACGCCCTTTAGATTATTAGTTTAGTGCAGAACACTGAAATGGGAATTTTCAAACTGTTTAAATCAAATAGTGTCTATGTTAAAGATACAAGGTATGGTGCATAAGTGTCAAATCCCAATAATATAGAAGCAGAGGCACAGTGTGGCCTAGTGAATAGGACACAGGTTTGGGAGTCAGAAGGATACGGTTTCTAATCCTGGCTCTGCATTCCTCTGCAGTTACCTTGGCCAAATCACTTCTTTGTTCCTCAGTTACCTCATCTGTAAATTGGGTATTAAGATTGTGAATTCCATGTGGGACATAGATTGTGTCCTACCTCAACAGACTGTATCCCCTTCCAGTGCTTAGTATGGTCCCAGCACAAAGTAAGTGCTTAACAAATAACCATAAAAAATATCATTTGTTGAATAGATAACTTTTAAGATTGCATCAAGAAAAAATAATTTCCAGAAATTAGTTTTGAAAGCTATTAGAGCTTAGACCATATGGCCACAAAACCAATGTCAAGCCCTGTACTAAGCATTTGGGAGACTAGAAGACTGTGAGTGTGGGCAGGAATTGTCTCTCTTTATTGCTGAATTGTACTTTCCAAGTGCTTAGTAATAATAGTAATAATAATGTTGGTATTTGTTAAGCGCTTACTATGTGCAGAGCACTATTCTAAGCGCTGGGGTAGATACAGGGTAATCAGGTTGTCCCATGTGAGGCTCACAGTTAATCCCCATTTTACAGATGAGGTAACTGAGGCACATAGAAGTTAAGTGACTTGCCCACAGCGGTTACTGCTCTGTACACAGTAACCGCTCAATAAATACGATTGAATGAATGAACTGAAGAAAGACATGCAAGGAGTTTATAATCTAATAGGAGAGCCAGGAAGAATAAAATGATTTACAAATATTATTTGCAAATAATGCAATCAGAACTAGGATTTAAAATGAAGCAGTACATGTCATTAGTACACCATAGCCATTTTCCTTCACTACAGTCTGAAGGAAAAAGTCTTGAGGAGAAGTTAATTCACTTGGAATTGATTGGATGGAAAACACAGTTGATGCGATATCAAGTATAAAGAGATGAGTGAGTGGATACAACTTTTCATTGCAAGTTACTAAGAGCCAACCACTGCAAAGATGTTCTGTTTTGGAAGAAATCCACTACTAGTGCAATGTACATAATTGCTTTGCATTAGTTTGCAATATCCTGTTGGCGACGTTCTCCGGAGTCAAAATCCAGGACATGGCCCCGGTGACCTCCCTCCCTGTTTTGCTAAAACAGGTGATTTGAGGGATTTTGGCATTCATTTGCAACTTGACAGAAGGTTGTATGTAAAACCACAACGAGCCAGTCCCTGTAATAGCTAATGATACAGTTCTGGGCACCGCACCTAGGGAAGTGGAAAAAGGAGCTAGAAAAGGGACGGAGAAGGCTAATGGATGGCTGGGGGATAGAGTGGCTTCTGAATGAGGCGAGACCAAAAGATTGAGACTCTGATGTTTGGAAAGACAGAGACTTTAAAATCCTGAAAGGAATGGGCAGGATGAACCCAGAATTGTTCCGCATTACATGGGATGGGAAGAAAGAACCCTGAAGCTTGAAGAGGATGGGTTCGGGTCCAATTAAAGGGAAAAACTTCTTGTGGTGGATGGCAAACATGCAGATTTGTCTACCACAGGAAGTTGTGCAGATAATATACATCTGTAGGTTCAGAAGGGACTCAGATAAATTCAAGGCTGTTAGAACTATAATGGAGGAAAAAGCTACTGATCTTGTTCCTTATAAGGATAAGTGCCAAGGAGAGCCACCATAACCCTACCCCTCCAAGTCCCCTTTGGTGCCACTACTGGAAATAAAATTTGGACTTGGCCATAGGCCTGCAGATGTGGCATAGTACATCCTTTTTCATTTTCTAATATGTGGTTTTTAGCTTTATCAATCTCTATGTAGAACAGCACTTATTAAAAGTTTGATTTTTTTCCCCTCAGCATTCTTTTCATTTCCTTTCCACAACAAACTTACTCCATTGTAGTATAAGTTCCATAAGGGTTGGAACACTTGTTTTAGATTGTGAGCCCCATGAAGGACAAGTGTAATTCCCACCAGTGTACTTTCTCCCAATGCTTAGTACAGAGCTCTGTATGCCGTAAATATGTATTATTATTATTAATAGTACTAATAGTATCTGTAAAGTGCTTACTATGGGCCAAGGACTGCAGTAGATTCAAGATAATCAGGTCTCACATGGGGCTCTGTCTAAATAAGAGGAATAACCAGGTCTTGAATTCCCATTTTACAGATGAGGGAACTAGGCTCAGAGAAGTTAAGTGACTTGCCCATGGTCACACAGCAGGTAAATGGCAGAGCCGGGTTTGGAACACAGGTCCTCTGACTCCCAGGCCTGTGCTCTTTCCACTAGGCCAAGCTGCTTAATAA
Source organism: Ornithorhynchus anatinus (assembly GCF_004115215.2). NCBI lineage: Eukaryota > Metazoa > Chordata > Mammalia > Monotremata > Ornithorhynchidae > Ornithorhynchus > Ornithorhynchus anatinus. The sequence goes on from NC_041739.1 coordinate 52,761,664, forward strand.
ATAAATACTTATTACTACCACTACTACTAATTCTAGTGTGTGCTCTCAAGGATTTAGTACAGAATTTTGCACAAAGTAGGTGCTCAGGAGATTCCTTTGATTGATCAGTGTATATCAAGAAGTAAAATGACCAAAAAGAGCTGGGTCGGAAAGGCTTCAGGAGACAGGCTGTATCAGAGGGTTTCTCAGGCACCTTGTGGCTAACAAACCTTTCTGACTTACTGTAAAGTGTATATATCAAATAGAAATATATCTGTTCAATATCCTGGCCATTTCACTCTCATTTTTCAACATCTCTCAGGCTACTGCCGTCAGCTAGCCATTTTGCAACAAGACCCTTCCAAACCAGATGTTTGAGTGAAGTGCTCCCTTGGTACAGAAAGGAAAGGAAATTTTCTGGGCTTTGAAGCCTCAGATATCCTGATGCGTGTCTTCATCCATTTCCCAATGTGCATTTTTCCATCCATTTCCCTGTGAAAGTGTGGTTTGGCCTCCTCATATCAACATTAAGGTGCCTAAATTCAGTATGCCATTAGCATCTATCAGTGAACTGAGGTACAAGGGGTTCCCTTCTCCAAAATCAAAAGCTCATATATTTCACTCTTTTTCTACTTTGTTTCAGATTTTAAAATACAGAAATTTTGTGGTCAATTTTCTCATCAGTGAAGCCACAAGATTGGCTTAGCGTAGAATACTGTTGGCAAAATTGTGAACATCTCTACTTTTGTGTTGTTTTTTTTCATTCAAACATGTACCCACTGAGTGTTTGAGTTCTTGGAAGAGAGGGAAAAGGTCACTCGTGCCACTCAGGCTGCTGGGGAGGCTCAGTAAATGCCCTTTTGTTTTTTACAAAGTTTGTTGCCTTGGATCTGAATCATTATTCCAACTGGGCAAGAAATATGCCCAAACTGTGAAATCTATCACACTGACTCATCTCACATCCAGCTTTTGTCAAAGCTCCTGCCCCTCGCCTCTTCAGACATCAACACAGTCAAGTGGTCGAGGCTCGAAGATCACGTGAGTGGTGGCATAAGGCAATCCCGCCTTCCTGTTGGCAACCAGCTTTTCACTGGCAACCTGTGAGCCAGAGTTCCCTACTAGTGGATTGAGGATCATGTCCTCCTTGAGGGTTGGTACTATTGCCTTTAACTGCTATTATCTTGAGAAACAGCATGGTGTAGTGGACAGAGCGTGGGCCTGGGTGTCAGAAGGTCATGGGTTCAAATCCCAGCTCTGCCACTTGCCTGCTGGGTGAACTTGGGCAAGTTACTTCTCTTCTCTGGTCCTCAGTTACCTCATCTGTAAAATGGGGATTGAAACTGTGAGCCCCATGTGTGACAGGGACTACGTCCTGCCTGATTTGCTTATAACCACCACAGTGCTTAATATGGTGCCCGGAACATAGTAAGTGCTTAACAAATGCCAACATTGTTATTATCCGCTCCCTAGCATCCAGTTGAGTGACCTGCCCACAGGCACTCAGTAACTAAGTCGAAATGAAATCCTCTGCACAGCACATGGATGTTTTCTGGCCCATTCAGATCTAGCCTTGCGCCATGTGAACATAGCGTGGCTCAGTGGAAATAGCCCAGGCTTGGGAGTCAGAGGGTGTAGGTTCTAATCCCGGCTCCGCTACTCATCAGCTGTGTGACTTTGAGCAGGTTACTTAACTTCTCTGGGCCTCAGTTACCTCATCTGTAAAATGGGATTAAGACCACGAGCCCCACGTGGGACAACCTGATTACCTTGTATCTCCCCCAGCACTTAGAACAGTGCAAGCACATAGTAAGTGCTTAACAAATATCATTATTATTATTGTTATGTAAGATAGGTAAAACACCTTTAATAATTGGATTAATTATTTTATATGAGTTCATTGGAAACCAAGTGATTGGAAAGCATTTGTAACCAGTTCATACTAGACACCTATCAACATCATCGATTAATAGGAATCTTCACACTACCACACACACGAAAAACAACAATATCAGGCTGCGGCCTCAATGGTGTTGTAATTTGTACCATATCCTCAAGGCAGGGAGACTGGGCTTGACTTCCGACGCGTTGTCTGAATCATAGGAATTCAGTCTTTTCATCTGGATCTGGGATTGAAGTCGGAACAGGCAGATGAATGCAGGGAGAGAGCTGGGGTGTAGACAAAAATCACACAAGCTGTGTACGGAAAGGGTGAGCACAGAACTGTTGTTCCCCAAATCCCAGAACACTCAGATGGGGAAGCACTCACTGTTAAATGAGAAAACATCCCCAAGGGATGGCAAGGGTATAGAATCTGTTAGCAGAGGATGTTGTGCAAGCCAAATACCTCGGCAGATTCAAAAAGTATTGAATCAGCGCTGAATTTGGGATTCAGGAGGGGCTGAAGCTCCAAGTGCTGTGAGCTTCTTGCTCCTCAGTCACGCATAGCTCCCAGAGGGGCCAGGGCAATGAGTGACCAATACTATTCATTCATTCAATAGTATTTATTGAGCGCTTACTATGTGCAGAGCACTGTACTAAGCCCTTGGAATGAACAAGTTGGCAACAGATGAGACAGTCCCTGCCGTTTGACGGGCTTACAGTCTAATCGGGGGAGACAGACAGACAAGAACAGTGGCAATAAATAGAGTCAAGGAGAGGCTGAAGCCAAGGCTCAGTAAGCCCCCAGAGGAAGGGAACTGCTGGTTCGGAGAAACTCTTGGGCGGTAAGACCATAGTTGGACAGTTAAGATTGAAGAGGGAAAAGTTCAGGCTGTGGTCTGTTACACCAGAAGCACAAAGATAGGAATCAAACGAAGCCACGCAATCTGGCCCTTCTGAGGAGGGAGGAGCACAGAGAGCAGGCATTCACCTGGGATGGAGACAGAATCAGTGCAAAAACCATCAAGTTGAAGCTCTGTTCAGTGGCTACCAGTGCTAGAGGCAGGTCATCTTCTCACAAGTTGTGAGACTTCAGACTTCCCAGCTAACTCTCCTCTTCCAATCCTGGTCCAGCAGCATGCATGGAAGGGAAGAGGTGGAGAGTGTGTGTGTGGGAGGGGAAGAGCAGGTTTTCCTCCTAATTGGAAAATTTTTTTAATCATATCTGTTAAGCACTTACTATGTGCCAGACACTGTTCTAAGTGCTGGGGCAAGTAATAATAATGTTGGTATTTGTTAAGCGCTTACTATGTGCCGAGCACTGTTCTAAGCGCTGGGGTAGACACAGGGGAATCAGGTTGTCCCACGTGGGGCTCACAGTCTTAATCCCCATTTTACAGATGAGGTAACTGAGGCACCGAGAAGTGAAGTGACTTGCCCACAGTCACACAGTCAGCCGACAAGTGGCAGAGCTGGGATTCGAACCCATGAGCCCTGACTCCAAAGCCCGTGCTCTTTCCACTGAGCCACGCTGCTTCTCCAAGGTACAAGGTAATCAGGTTGGACACAGTCCATGCCCCACATGGGGCTCAAAGTCTTAATCCCCATTTTACAGATGAGGCAACTGAGGCACAGAAAAGTTAAGTGACTTGCCCCAGATCACCCAGCAGACAAGTGACAGAGCAGGGACTAGAACCTAGGTCCTTCTGACACCCAGGCCTGTGTATCCAATCCCCTCCTAAAGCAGGCTCCTCTTTAGGGGAGCAGTGGCTGGCCAGAATTTAAACTCTGCCTAGACCTGGCAGTAAGTCTCCTTGACCCTCCCCAACTGTTGTTTGGGCGTCCCCACAATGTGCTCCTTTTTCTCTGCCTCCACCACCACCTAGATTGCACTGCAGCCTGATTTTGGGGAGGAGCTCTTCTCCCGGTAATGTCAACACAGTGAATGAACAAGGACTGAACAAGGACCGCAAGGGAGATTAGGGGATTGCACTTGGATTTGGACCCTTTTTCACCCCATCCATGGCAGTTTATTTGTAATGTCTGTCTCTTCCTCTAGACTTGAAGCTTCTTGTGTCAGGGAATGTGTCTGCAAACTCTGTTATATTGCACTCTTCAAAGTGCTTACTTTGTACAGTGCCCTGGACCCAGTAAACTCTCAATAAATGATTGATTGAAGGGCAGATCTGTCCTTGCTGTTTCTTTGGCATGGCTGACCAGGGCAATTAGGCCAATCAACTCCTCCAACCCCTGCTTAAGATAATGTTTTTATTCTGTAGAACTGTAGTAAAAAGTGCTGTTGTAAATTCTTAACATTTGATGACTAATTCAGGAGATCTTATTGGGACCATTAGCAAGGCAGATTCCGTGCACCATTTTCAGCCTTGCCCATTGAAGAGGACTATCTGACTTCCATGCCAATTGAGCAAAGTTTCTCATATTTATAAGAATTATTTCAAATGACCTGAAGCCGTTTTTATGGCAGGATTTGGTGTCAACTTTTTTGCTTTTTGGGCATGTAAAATTGTGAGTGGTAGAGTTGGCCTGGAAAGGTAGTAGGCTCTGAGCTTAAAAGTTTAGAAAGGTCCAGAAAACGGCAGTAAGTACTGTCTGTTTACAAATTATGAAAGGAGTACTTTACTTTCTAGCATTTGTTTAGCTCTTGGAGGGGGAAAAAACCCCAAACTCCTATAATTTGTGTGTTTCCTGTTGCATGCAAGCTTCCCGTTGAAAGAACGTGGTGGGAGAGCTGGGAAAGACTTCCTGTTCACTCATTTGTTCATTTGTAGTTATTGAGTGCTTACTGTGTGCTAAGCACTGTACTTGGGCCTTGGGAGAGTAGAATACAGCAACATATACATTCCTTGCCCATAACGAGCTCACAGTCTAGAGGGGAGGTTCATATGACTAGTGAACCAAGTGGGTAGAGCCAGGGGAATTTGCAGGGTTTTGGTGGGGGAGGGGTGGTGGTAAATGATTTATTTGAATTAATCCGTTTCCCCCTCTAGACTGTAAACTGGTTGTGGGGAGGGAATGTATCTACCTGATTACCTTGTATCTACCCCAGCGCTTAGAACAGTGCTCGGCACATAGTAAGCGCTTAACAAATACCAACAGTATTATTATTATTACTGTGGCAGAAGGCAAAGAATCTCCCAGGAAGAACAACCTGGGGAAGCGTGGGTGAGAGGTTCACTAGCAAATAGTTAAATCCTGTGAATGGACAAGTTTCCAAGCCGGTTTGTTTCTCAGGGAAGACACACAACAGGGCTCACATCTTGGAAACAATGACTGTTAAAACACCCGCTGGGAGGAAAAAAGTAAGGGAGATCTGAGATGCAAATTGTAAGGTAGAAAACAGTCAGTGTCCCATGCAGAACTGTTGGAAAGGGGATAATTTGACTTCTACTAAAATAAAGGTGTTTACTACTATTTAGACTACTGATATTTGGTTTCAAAGAGTTGCTGATTCCTCATTAAAACATTCTATTGGCAAGACTATACTAATTTAGTTTCTATATTCTGTTACTGCAAGTGTTTCCAAAGAATAGATTTGCTGCTGTTTGGACTTTACTACCCCAGTTAATTATTCCTCACATGAAGCCAAAATGACTAAATTTGTTCAATTCCAGGATGTGCCTGGGGGGGTGGGGGGGGGAGGGGGAGGGGGAAAGAGACCTTTGTATTTTTCAACACATCAGTGCTAAGCATGTGGAAGCAGGTGAATAGCTAAATAAGGGATGTTTAGGTATAATCCTCTAAATAATATTGGAAGAGAAATACTTGGAACATAAATGTGGTGAAGTGCTCTGTCTAAATTGTAAAAATGAAATGTGAAAAGTGAAAAATTAAATGAAGCTGCTCTATAATATAATGCGATTTGTTTAACACTTACAGTGTTTCAACTACTGTACTAACCATCGGGGTAGATACAATGTAAGATGATCATTCATTCAGTCATATTTATTGAGCCTTTACTGTATGCAGAGCACTGTACTAAGTGTTTGGAAAGTACAATTCAACAATAGAGACAATCCCTACCCAACAACGGGCTCACAGTCTAGAAGCAGTGACAATCCTTTTCCCAAATGGGGCTCATACTTTAAGCAGAAGGAAGAGAAGTATGTTATCCTTATTTTACACATGAGAAAACTGGAACACAGAGAAGAATCAGTAACTTGATTGTTTAGTCCTTGTTTTGAGGGCAGGTAAATTATTAGTCTATTTTCTAGTTATATTCCCAAGCATAGCTCTATATTACTCTTATTATTATTATTATTATTAGATTTAAGCACTTACTCTGCAGCAATCACTGTACTAAGCACTGGAGTAAGCAAGTTAATCAGGTCAGACCCAGTTCCCTCTAAGTGTTCCTGATTTGAATGTTCTGGGTTTCTGCTCATGCCTTGGTTGCTGAAAAATGATTCTGGACTGCTGCTAGCTTTGCACTGTACATGCTGTATTGAAGTCAGCAAGGATGGTACAATGGCCTGCAAGCTCTCTTCTCCATGCTTTTATTTCCGTATCAGTGGAGAGGCTGTTGAAGGAAACTCGGGGAGGAAGAAGAGGGCAAGTATGTTCCATTTGGGTGGGTGGGGTCTCACCCCCCCCCCAGTACAACTCCTGTACTTCAAGAAATACTCCCCCGCAGCAAAAAATGTTTTTTTCAGAAGCAACTGCTATTTTGAAGACCCCTTGGCCAACTCCAGAAACCCTATCCAGGTATCTTAGATGTACCCAATCTAGTTAGTAAAGCAAGAACTTTTGTCCTAGGAAATCAAATTGAATAGGGCCACACTCTCCAAGTAATAATTTTGGTTACAGTGCCTAAGACTGTAACATTTAAATATTCGGATTTAAAAACCAGAATGATTAAAAAGGTGCGGCAGGGAGCCCATGGCTTTTGTTTCTGGGGTTCTCTCCAGGGGAATCAATTGATTAATGGTATTTATTGAGTGTTTACCATGTGCTTTACTGAGTGCTTAGAAGAGTCCAGTGGATTTGGTAGTAATGATCCCTGCCCTAAAGAAGCTATTTAGTTAGCTTGTACAGTGTTCTGCACACAAAAGTCACTCAAAAAAAATGCTACTGAATAAGTGAATGCATATACCACTGAAAATCTTTTCATGTGACCATCTTTCAAATCCAGAAGATGCAAAATGCCACCACATTATCCCCAGAGAGCAATCAGGTTTTTCAAAGGGCTAGTTGTCTTGGCATATTGCAAGTCAATTGTAAGCATTCATAATTTCCAAGACAGGAGATTTGCACCAAAATGTACTTACCATATCCATCAGTAACGATATTAAGTGCTTTCAGTGTGCTTGGAACTGCACTAAATAGTGGGAAGCATGCATGGACATTATTTCGGACACTCACTGGTCCACCTAGAGCTCACAGTCTAAAGAAGAAAGGACAGACACACAGGCTGATAGGCAAAAAGAAATGAAAAGTGACCCAAAATGTTCACTGCTGGCCAGAGGGAACACTCTTCTCACTTTCTCAATCAATTAGTCAATGGTATTTATTGAACACTTCCTGTGTGCCGGGCACTGTACTAAGCATTTGGCTAGTACAATACAACAGAGTTCGTAGATGTTTCCTGACTACAAGGAACTTTCGTCTGGAATTGTCAGTTCAGGCAACCATGGTCCAAAATGACACAATCATCTCAGCGTCTTACATGCTGGGGAAGGAGATTTGGGCTCCCCTCAACTCTTGCTGGGGACAAGGCTATAGGCTATACTCCCTGGTGGCAGGTGGGAAAATTGGGGTGGCGCCATCCATCCAGCAGCAGTCCAGTGGAATCCTGGAGCTCAAGGCATGGAGGATCCAGTCTGCATGGATCCAGGCTATTTTTCAGTGGAAAGAGCCCGGGCTTGGGAGTCAGAGGTTGGGGGTTCTAATCCCACCTCTGCCACTTGTCTGCTGTGTGACTTTGGGCAAGTCATTTAACTTCTCTGGGCCTCACTTCCCTCATCTGTAAAATGGAGATGAAGTCTGTGAGCCCTATATGGGACACCCTGATTACCTTGTATCTACCCCAGTGCTTAGAACAGTGCTTTGCACATAGTAAGTGCTTAACAAATGTCATTATATATTATTATCAGCTAAGTTGAGAAACGTTTAGATTCAGGACTTTTGGGGTTTTGAAAGAGGTCTTCCCTGTTGATCATTATTGATAGGTATTAATCTTGATGCAAAATTAGCCACTTGAAAAAACTCAATAGGGCAGTACATGACTCTGACAAACACAATTGTTTCAGTGTTGCAAAGATAACACCGCTTTGGCTACAGAAATATCTGTGTTGCCAAAGTATGTTGCAAAACCTGGCATCGAATAGTTTTTTGCTTTTAAAAGGCAGTGGAGAAATTTCTGGGTAATTCATGGTAAAAGGAGCAGAGAATGACACATACTAGGAATGAAGGCATGGAACATTTCAAACAAAATAATTTCAAAACTGCTTCATTAGTTATTTCAATCAGAACTAACGCCCTAGGCAGGTGGCTGCACTAGGATTGATGAAAGAGAAAAATATAAGTGGTATTTGGTCACCGGTTTTGCAATGAAGGAAAGATGTATAAGATATTGATATTTTAATAAAACCACATCCCCATCAAGAAAAGGCTACATGGGTTTGTCTGTGTGTTTTTACAAGTTCTCAGAGTTTGCAGGTGTTAAATTATTCCTCAGAGAGAATGTATCTTTTCCTGACAGCTAAAGAAACATATTGTGAATAACAAAAGAAAATCAGTTTGCGAACTCTGAAAGAGAGAGGTTGAAGTTCAAGCAAAGGTGTTTTTTAGTCTCCATGCCTTCAACAAGTCATGAAAGTCACAAGTAGATTGTGTAAGTACCAGGAAGTGATATTATTCCCAACTGTGTTTTCTGGGAGAAATGTCTGTTTTAGTCATGATTTCAAACAAGGCAAATCTGAGGTCCCGCATCAATGGCATGTTAGTGTGACTTATAGCACATTACTTCCCTGCAATCTGGAGGACGAATAGGCATGAATATTAGTTTCTTGCTCAACTTCTTTCTGCCACCTTCACCTACTATTGCTGCTGTCTTTCTGGTGTTTGATTTGTAGTCCAGTCAATCAGTTGTATATATTTGCATGCTTTGCTGTGCTCAAAATACTGAACTAAGTTCTTGTGGCACTTTTCATAGCAGCATTTGTGAATATGTCCTTATACTCGGGTGCTACCCCTATCTATAGCTCCCATTCTACACTGTAAGCTTCATGTGGACAGGGAACCTGTCTACCAACTCTACTGTACTGTACTCTCCCAAACACTTAGTGTAGTGATCTGCTCATGGTAAGTGCTCAAATACAATTGATTGGTTTAATCCAATAATAGAGTTAGCAGACCCCTACCCTTAAGGAACTTAAAATACCTAATGTGCAGAGCACCCTACTAAGGATTTGGGAGAGTGTAAGGCAATGGAGGTGTTACATGGAGTTTTACAGCCTCATGGGGGAGACCGAGGAAGAGCAGAGTATAAGGATATCTGCATTAAGTGCTGCAATGGAATAAGTGACCCAGCTAGGGAGTGCGCATCCCAGAAGTGACAGGGCTGAGCCCAGACAAGCCGTGGCAGAAATCAACCACTACTTCTTAGCCTTGTCATATGTTCTTCCCTCTAGTCCTGTGAGGATCCCAAAGGGGCATGGACTTCTCCATGTTGACCATCCACTGCCTCTCAGAGAATCCTTCCTCTGGGATGGATTAGGGAATGTGTCTGCTAATTCTATTGTGTTTGTACTCTCCCAAGCACTCAATACAGTGTTCTGAGCATAGTAAGCACTAAATAAATACAATTGACAAGGAAGTGAGAGTGGAGGAGACTCCAGTCAATGGTACCGCAATGGGTGGTTGTAGTGGAGGTGTTGGGAACCGAAACTCAGAGAGCAGGAAAAATGTCAATGTCACAGTTCAAGTTCAGGATAGAGGAGAAATATGTTTTGTTTTGGGGAAACCTAGATTTATAAGGTTTTTGATCACATGTCAACATTCAGTATGGAGACAAGAAGTCTGTGAGCCCATAAGCACACTCAAATATTTCACTTGATTCCCAGAGCTAGCGATAATATTTTTGTATTGCTAGTTGCATAGAAAATCCTTGAAAAGCGAAAGTGACTTTATAAATCATGTTTTGCCCTCAGCCAGTCAGCAGCTAATCCTGCTGAGCACACGAAGCAATGGAAAATCCATTCAGGTGCAGAACATCTAGAACTGCCAAAAAAAGAAAATAAATGCAGGCCCATGTCTTAGAAAGCATTGACCTCTTGAGTGGCCATGATATAAAAGTAAATGCTGACATTTGTACTTGCTGTCTCTCTGCTTCGGTTGAGTGACTGACCTCAGGTCCTTGGGGAGCTGCCTGAGGGGCTCTGGAACATTCCAGAACTTCTCATTCTGCCACCTGCCAGTGGATTCCAGAACCATGGGCAGACACCCCACCCACACACACCTCTTGCTTTTGGGAAGTGTCCAAAGCCGCCCTGGTGGTGAGAACTGCTCTGATCTTCCTCCCACCTTGGGAAATCTGTTATCAACAGGCCTGTTGGGCCCCAACATCCCCCTCATCCAATCCATCCCCAGGGATTCGCAAATGGAGGTTAAAGGCATCAAGAAAATCTTCCCCATCCCAGTTGAAAAAGAGAATAAATAGCATTGTTGGAAAAAAAAAATCTTGAAAAGTAAACAGAAAGGAAGCTTACGAAGAAAAGAGTTGTAGTCACATGTAATGGGGGGGAAAACCACAGGCCCTGACATCAGACTGGGTTTGGAAAGGTTTCAAATATTGCATAGTTATTGATTAATGGCACTTTTGATTGGGTACTTGTTATTTTTCATTCCATCTCCCTTAAGAGAGGCTTCTTAATGTTCTTTTTACGTGAGCTGAGAAGTAGGGTTTTTTTGTGGTGTTTTTTTTTTTAATGATGAAATCTCTTGTTAAAAACAACTGATGAACCTTGGCCTCTCAAGGACCAAGAATCCGCACAAGGAATTAACTCTAGTGTTGGTGGTTTTCTCCAGAGAGACTCACACTCATTCTGTCCTGCCGTCCATGTTCCTGTTAGGACCTGGAGAGCAAGTGAGTAGATTTTGAAGTGCAGCAGAGTTTTTGTCTCCTGTTTTGTTGACCTGTAGGAGTCCTTTATGGCTGAAGTGACAACAACATATTGCCATCCCTGGGTCGGATCACCACGGCCCATCAGTTGCTGTGTGCTGTGGGGTTCACCCCCCCATGCTAGCTATCTGTTTTTCAGGACCAACTTGCAAAATGCTCCAAGTGATTTGTTGGTCAGAAACATTCACCACTCCTAGTAGAGCCCCCACAGATCCTCCCTATAAGAGAGATACATTAGTGCAAAGTGATTAGGAGTGGTTTTTTGGTTCTTTTTCATTGGCTAATGAAAAGACTTGTTCAGTTAATAAGTGAGTGGGGGGACCCCCAAAATGAGCAAAGTGTTGGAGTTAAAAAGTGCACCCCTCCCCCTCGTCCACAGGTAAACTAGTGCCATCCCATAATATGAAAATTGAAGTAGTTTAAATACTTAAAAAAAAAAAAAAACAAAGCCCAAGAAGATTATTTCCAGATTGGTATATTGGTTCCAGAAGGGAAGATGTATAATGTCAAAAATGACTTTTTGACTTCGGTTTCTAAAACTTTGACAGACTCACCCAGATGGGAATGGAGCTATTCTGGCATTAGCAGCTTTTTCAGTCTATCTTGAAAGATTGGCTTATTTTACTGACGAGTAGGAGGAAAGCTGAAATTTATGATGTGTGTGTATGTGTGCGTGCGTGTGTGTGAAGCATGTGCATCCAGTTGATGTGCAAATGCACCTTTCGTTGGGAAAGATCATAGTTTTCACAAGATATTTCCCCAGGGAGAACTGAAGAAATGAAAGGGAAGGAGGGTGGGAGGGAAGGGAGAGGGTGTTGTATCTGGCCAAACTGTTCTGATCATTCTGTTTCCTTGCCCAGATGTTTTATTTGTTGTTTGGTCTCTTTATTTTAAAATTTAGGTAGCTATACACCAACAGATGGTGAAAAATGGAGAGAAGTGGAAAAAGGGGAACTTTGGCCATATCAACCACTCATTTGAAATGTATTCCTTCGTGGCACAATAGCTAAGGGAAAGTGACTGTAATTAGAGCCATAAGATCGGAGTGGAGAAAACCCATGAATGACATTTTTTTTTCCAAGGGTTCAACTGTCTGTTCCAATGGGATTACAGGTCTCCTTCCATATAACAGGAGATTACATCCTGATTGTTACTCTAGTATACTCTGGGCTTCCGTGGAAGAATATGAGATACTTGGGAGCTCCAGTGACTGACTTGTTACAGCTCGGATGGGGACCCTGGGACCAGATGAGATTAAGGGATCCCCAGCTCTTCCATCTCTGCTGCTTCCCAACATTCAATTCCTACCTGAGATGTAATCCTACAGAAGGTGGGGCTGGCTGCCCTCCTAAACCGTAAATTCCTTGTGGACAGGAAATGTGCCTACTAAATATGTTATATTGTACCCTCCCAAGTGCATAGAACAGTGCTCTTCTGCATTCAGTAACTGTTCAGTAAGTACGTGACTGATTCTGCAAGGGATGGGGAGACGGTTTTCTCATGGTGGTGGTGGTGGTTCTGAGACTAGGTAGGGATGGACTGCCCTTCTGAGATGCTGGGAAAATCCTAGGAGGGCAGGGTCCGTTTGGGCTGACCGTGTTTCCATCTGCCTCTGAGTGTCTTCTTACTTGTTCAGAGCGAGATGAAGCCAGTCTAAAGAGCAGAGGATGGAAGAGTGGACCCTTTTTTTTTTTTTTTTGCTCCTCAACATTTCCACTCTGCTCCCTATGTCTCCCACCATTTTTAAGTGCAAGGATTTTCCACTAGTAACTTCAGAACTAGCCTATCCCTGGATTTAGGGGTTTACTGGGTTGGGCAGACTGCCAAACTTCTCACCCCTTACTCCACATCTGCTTTTCCATAGCTGCCACCTGTATTTTAAAACCGGTGCTTTCCCTTTAGCTTACTGTAGATCTGGAAAGAGGAGAATGTGGGTATAGGAAGGCTAGCAGGTACAAGTGACCTTGTTGGTTGCCTTGACTCCTTCTCCTAGGCCTGAAAGAACTCTCTCCTTTCTTCCTGTCTCCTTTTCTTCCTCCTGGCTGGCAAAAGCGTCCTTATAAAAAGACTGTGAAAATTGAACTAGGAAGAAAGGGATGGTCAAACTTGAAAATAATGAAGCCCACCCAGTGGACTCAGTTTTGTTTTATGTGGATTATTTCCATCTCAAACACATCATGTGTTGAAATAATGAAAACCCAACAATCTCCAAGTAATGAGCTGGGCAGGGCGAGTTTCAAATCCAAAAATCAGAAACATTAGAAATACTTAGTGGACTTTGTAGCTTTAAGGAAGCAACATTTGGCCAATGTCTGTGTCATATTTTTCTGGGTTTTAGTCTCTGGAAGTAATGCTTTCTTGGTTCAAATGCACAGTGGATGCCAATAGTCTTGAAGTCTTTTCCAAAGGCAAATTAACTCAATTCCTTCATCTTTCAGTTTCATTTGAGAGAATCTTGCAGTCTCAGTTTCCTCTTTGCATAATTAATATGAGCCATAATATTTGAAACCTAACCTTTCCCACTCTAAAACCTAGAAAAGACAAAGTGCACTTTAATTCCCAAGGGAGGGTCATTCTTAATGAAACATTCTTTTTCTCTTGTGACTAACAGATTACACTCAGCTGGGTCTTACCACATGCTTTTATAAGAAGGCCAGATCCATGTTAGAGAAGAATTAGGTGTTATGCTTCATATTCTATCTTTAGAGAAATACATTGTCAGTCTGGTGGAAGCAACCCTGGACTCACTGTATGGCCTTGCCCATTAAAAACCCTTCCATTACCCTAAAAGTGGCCATTTTAGAGGGCTTAATTGAGCTGAGCTGTTCAAGCCAACCTCAAAGAAGACATATCCTTACATTAAATATTCACATTTAAATCGAGTTGATATAAATTTGAATAACTCGGATCCATTCTTCAGTGTTTCTGTCTCTGTGCTGTGTGTTGGGCAGGGCCCCTATTGGTCTTGTCCCAAGTGCCCAAGTCATTTCCTGCTGCCAAGGTAATTAGGGAAGGATGCTAAAGTTATCACATTGGCTCTACAGCGAAAATGGAGCAGGAAAGTGATACCATCATGGGCCTCTTTAACATTCGCTAGTAGAATGTTAAAGTATTAGAATGTATTTCAGACACGAGGACCCCTATCCAATCAGCGCTTCTTCCCCTTTCAGGAGCAGCAGAAACCATGTGGTATGTTCTAGATGTTAAAGAAACAGCGTTTGGTGGAAAGTTTTTCTTGTGATCAGATCTTTTTGATAGCTGCCAGGAATTCCCAATCAAAAATAGCTTTCACCAAATTCCTCTAATGTGTAAGGGTTGCATTCTTGAAAAAAAAACACAGAAAACCCTTCTCTAAAGAAAACTCACACTGTGGTACTCGCCCATTCTGACTCTGTGTACAGGCAGATGGAAACAAATCATTTCTCCTGAGACCGTGGTATCCTGTATCCAAACAAGCTTGTGTTGTCAGAGGAACGTTCTACCAACGTTCTAGCCAAACCACAGAGTAAAGACCCATTTTGACAGACCTTGATGTGTCTGAGGAGCAACTACCCAAAGAAGTTGCCTGTGGTTCAAGAGATCTTGGTGATATGCCAATACACAGTGACTTTCCAGCTTTACAAATAGGTTCAGTCATTTTGAGATCCTCAGACATTTTCATCCCCTTCAAATTGGCAGTTGGTGTTTGCCCATACCCACAGTACAGCTCCCTCCCGATCAGCCCTGCCCTCTCTTACCACTCTGAATCCTCCTACCCTGAAAGAACACGACTATCACCAAGCAGAAAATACCTTGAAATTTCCTTACTTGTGCAATTCCTGTGAAAATCCAACCAAAAAAATGATAATGAAAAGATGAGGAGTTTTCTTTTTACGTCCTTTACGTGCTTTTCACTTGGCTTCAGTTTATTTCTTGTAGGTACTGGATTAGCATCTGCTAGTTCATGTGCCAACTGCTTAGCAAAAGCTAAGAATATCTGGAGTGATAGGACCAGATCCAGGATTGGGACTAGAGTTCCAGGACCTGACAGCCACATGAGTGTGCAGATCATTTCACCAAATACAAATGATTAACAAAGTTCCCAGAATAAACTATTTCCATTCCTACCACTGAGATCCATTCATGCTCAGAGTCACTTTGTAACACATTTAAGATGCAATGGGACAATACACAAATATTCCAAGAGATTGTGTGATCAGTAATCACTGTTTATGAACGGTTAACAGTGATAAGGGGCATGATATAACAATAGTCATAAAAAGAATGAAAGAGAGGAAACACAGTATAAAATCTTTCAATGACAGTAAGACAAATCCTTTGGCTGAAGTGTCCCAGATGATCTCCCCTACCCAAAAAAAAAAAAGTGGTAGATCACGCATATATAGTTTCAATCTCTCCACAACAGGAACACCCTGGAAAACTAGCCAGGTTTCTGAGCTCTAGTATGAACTGAAGGGGAGAGAGATGTTGTTCTCTCACGGGGAGCTCTCTCTCTCTGCCTCCTGAGGAATTTTTCTAGTCACTGCTGTATTCCAAGAAAGGAGTTTTAAGTCATCCAGGATAGGATCCTTTGTCCTAAGAGTTATCTCTAGCTTCCTCCTATGTCCCAAATCATCTCATTTGTTCCCCTAGTGTATGAAAACATCCTTAGAGAATTTTTAACTTCCTATCCTCCATAATAAGAGTAATAGTGGTATTAAGGATATGAATAGTAAGCTATGTGCCAGCACTGTACTAAATGCTAGGCTAGCTATAAATGGAGATCAGAGAAAAATCTCAGCTCCACAAAGGGTTCACAATTGAAGGAGGAGGGAAAACAAACAGTTTTGTCCATTGTTAGAGATGAAGAAACTGAAACATGGAGAAATGAAGTGATTTGCCCAGGGTCACCCAGCAGGCAAATGGGAGAGCCAGCCTTGGAAACTGGGTTTGTTGACTTATGGGCCAGTGGCTTTCCATTAGGCCACCCTGTTTCTCTAAGCCCTGGCCTTTATGATGGTTCCGCAACTGGGGACAAAACGATTCCCCAAAGGGAGGCCCTGATAAAGCAGAGACAGCAACAAAATTCCTCATTAGTATGAAGCTGATGTTTCACTGTTACTCTTACAGGACTGGTTTCTGGTTTCTCGTACTCTTAGAGAAGCAGTGTGGCTCAGTGGAAAGAGCCCGGGCTTGGGAGTCAGAGGTCATGGGTTCTAATCCTGGCTCTGCTGCTTGCCAGCTGTGTGACTTTGGGCAAGTCACTTAACTTCTCTGTGCCTCAGTTACCTCATCTGTAAAATGGGAATTAAGACTGTGAGCCCCACGTGGGACAACCTGATCACCTTGTATCCCCCAGTGCTTAGAACAGTGCTTTGCACATAGTAAGCGCTTAACAAGTACCACCATTTTTTACACACAGTGGTAACTTTTACCTTGTCATCGGTGCTGTGCATAGGTACTCCCAGGCTGGAAAATATTAAAGGAAGAAGACAGGCTTTTGGACACAGGCTTGTACTTTTTTATTGTTTTTGCTTGTGTATTTAGCAGCTGCCAACATCTCTCAGATCTCACCTCCACGGCACTTATGTGCATATCTATAAATTGCATATTATAAATTGTTTATTTCTATTAATGGCTATCTCCCCCCTCTAGACTGCAAGCTCACTGTGTACAGGGAATGTGTCTACCAACTCTAATGATAATTATGGTATTTAAGTGCTTACTATATGCCAAGCACTGTTCTAAGCGCTGGGGAAAATACAAGGTAATCAGGTTGTCCCATCTGGGGCTCACAATCTTCATCCCCATTTTACAGATGAGGTAACTGAGGCCCAGAGAACTTAAGTGAATTGCCCATTGTCACACAGCAGACAAGTGGTGGATCCGGAATTAGAACCCACATCCTCTGACTCCTAAGCCCGTGCTCTTTCTACCATGGCATGCTGCACCTCAACTCTGTTGAGAACTCTGTTGGATTGTACTCACTCAAGTGCTTAATATAGTATTCTGCACACAGTAAGCACTCAGTAATCACCACTGGTGATCTCAATCACAAATAGGAAATTCACATGCTTTGGTTGGATTTTCTAACCATGAGAATTGGAAGAAGAACTTTCAGCCTGTTTGATCATCCAATTGCCCTACGCGCTTGCCTCTCTCAGTGCCATTTTACCCTAAAGGAAGTTTTCTTCAACACCATAATAGTCCTTAAGCTTCAGAAATGGAAGACAAAGGACTGAATATCAGGCAGCACAGTTTGGGAGTTTAGGCACTCATTTCCAACTGGCCAGTGGGAGCCACTTGACAAACCCATCAAACACTTTTCTTCTAGACATTTGTCAGAGCACTGCATGAACGAAGCCAGCAAAGCAATGTTGAGGAGTGTTTAATCTTAAAAGGAACAGAGAAATTTGTAAGGCTAATTTTGTCCCTTCTGGTTTGGGAACAAAGGAAAATAAATGAAGTTGCAGCTTTTTCAACTGGGTTAGTTGAAGTTCTTGTTTTAGTCCCGAGGAAGGAAGTGATGTCACCATTGCATCAGTCTGTTGGTAGGGCAAAGGGCAAATCTGGCATTGATTATAAATTTATCCCCAACATTTTGATAGGTATTGATTTTGAAAAATATGGAGTTCAGTAATAAATGAAACATATGTTGACTCTTCTAAAGAACAAAGAAACGTGTCCTTCCTCTTTTCTTTTGCATTTAGCAATTTCCTGAGTATCTACTTAGCAAAATCTTTAACTAGATGACTTGAACATTGGGGAGCAAGAGAAAAATCAAATCCTGTTAACTTGAAATTGTAGTTAATAAGACTTGGTTAGAATGCCCGTTGGGTTTTGAAGCTATTAGAAATATTGTTGATTCCTTACGGGGGAAAGAACCAGAAGAGCAGTAAGCTGAGGCCAAGAATATGGTAATTGGGGCTGTGATTTTTTGAAACAAGCATATGCTCATTTTAATAGCATAATAGAAATGGTCATAGTACCTGACTGCTTCCAGAGTTTGTTAAACGATGCACCCTACATTTTGGGACAATCGGGGCAGGTCATCTCTCTCATCGGCTTCTCTGAACGATATTATTTTTGTTCAGTTTTATTTGGGTACAGTCCTGAATTACACTCTATGTGTAATTACACACATTGCCAATAGTCCTACTCTTTAAACTGGTAGGCAACAAAGTGGCTTTTTTCCACCTTCATGATTGCTGCTCCTGGCACAGAAAGGGCAGTTGAACCTTGAGAACTGTGCTTCCAGTCTTGGTGGTTATTGACAGTCTCCCATTTGCCATAGCAACACAAGAGTTGAAAAAGGAGACACCCAAAATGGTATTAGTGTCTTCCTTGGTTTGCTATGAGAGTTTATAATATTAGGTACATCGTTACCCAAGTAGCCCCTTATTGCTTCTGTAACATGGATTCCGGGCATGGCAATTCACATTAGTATTGCAGCATGGCCTAATGGCAAACCTGACTCCTTGGTTTGGGAGTCAGAGGACCTGAGTTGTAATCCCGGCTCCGCCACTTGTCTGCTGTGTGATCTTGGGCAGATCGCTTAACATTTCTGTGCCTCAGTTACCTCATCTGTAAAATGGGGATTAAGACCGTGAGCCCCAAGTGGGACAACCTCATTATCTTGTGTCTACCCCAGCACTTAGAACAGTGCTTGGCAAGTAGTAAACACTTAACAAATACCATCTTTGTGATTACTATCATTAATATTAAATATGTGTTCTTCGGTTGTATTATCTCAAGCACTTAGTACAGTGTCTAGCACTCGGGGGGCTCTTTATACATTTCATTGATGATGATGATAAAGTAGATGAATGGACATCACTAGAATTATTTTAAAGACAGATAAAATTGGAAAACAAGGAACTTGTGTTCATGGTTAAAGAGCTTCCCCACAAATCAGGACCAGAACTGGAACTCTGTATTCTGGGCTTCATCAGACTTGGCCCTTGCCCCCTCCATGAATATAGGTTGGGTAAATCCTCTCCCCTTGCTCTGCTTTTTAGTGGAATGATAGTATCAGCAAAAGGGAATTGTTCCCAGGAAGAATCGGCTCTCTGGGATTGAATAGTTCTCACAGCTGGAGCATGACCACATCCAGTTGTGTCCGACTGGCCTGAAAACTAGAGTTTTTGTCCAAGAGTCCTGGCAGGATCCAGTAAGTGTCCAGTTCGTTTTCTGAAGGCCTTCACATCACTTAAACTATAATCCATTCAGAAACAAAATGGAGTTTTAGAGAGAGAGTCCTATGACTCATTGGTTAAGATGGATAAATTTCTACAGTCTGACTCTTTAGCAGTATCAGCTGAGGGCTTTGCAGGTGAGCATGAAATAAATAAAATAGTCCAGGGATGTTTTCTCACATACTCCTGTTAAATTCTTACTCAAATTGGACTGTTACTTGCCTGCTTTTGGTTGAGTCTTTTTGAATTTCCTCTGTCCTGCCAAATTCCATCTGTTAGTACAATTCGATTGGCTTAACTAAAATATTTGTCACTTAGTTAATTCATTATAAGTATGTAGCTCATCTATAGATTGTAAGCTCTTTGTGGGCAGGGAAAGTTTGTTTATTGTTATATTGTACTCACCTAACTGCTTAGTAAGCACAGTAAGCACTCAATAAATACGAATGAATGAATGGAGGCTGTATTTTCTGTGCCCAGGGAGAGAAAATTAGAGATAAAAATTCATGTACCCTTCATTTTCAGGTTATCCCATGAAATTAACCCCACTCCCCACCCCTACAGTATTTATGTATAAATCTTTGTACTCACTTTCTTCTTGTAATTTAACATCTGTCTCTCATGCTAGATTGTAAACAACTTGAGGGTAGGTATCATGTTGACTTACTCTAGTATACTCTCCCAAGCACTTACTGTGAATCAATCAGTCAGTGGTATTTATTGCGCGCTTACTGCCTGCAGAGCACTGTTCTAAGCGCTTGGGAGAGTACAATCCAACTGAATTGGCAGACCTGTTCCCTGCCCACAATGTGCTTACAGTCTAGATGGGGAGCACAGAGAGTAAGTACTCAATAAGTATTATTTTTGGATTAATTGATGTGCTTCTTCCTCTCTTCTGACTCTCAATTATCTAAATCCTTCCAGAATTTTTTTGAAAACTAGATTCATTGTCCTGAAACCAAGACTTTACTGAGAACAGCAGCCAGCAGCTTAAACCGGAGGTTTGAAAGGCCCAGGAAAAGCCAACCTCTTGGAGGGGCACCCTGGCCACTCCTTTGGGGTCCCCGAGGCTTCACTATTGTCAT
This sequence comes from Ornithorhynchus anatinus, assembly GCF_004115215.2. Taxonomy (NCBI): domain Eukaryota; kingdom Metazoa; phylum Chordata; class Mammalia; order Monotremata; family Ornithorhynchidae; genus Ornithorhynchus; species Ornithorhynchus anatinus. The sequence goes on from NC_041739.1 coordinate 52,781,919, forward strand.
GACAAGTCGCTGGAAAGTGTTTATTTTTTCATCATCCCAACTAGAAGTGCTCACTTAGGTTGATTTCTCTTCTTTGGGGAAGTCCATCTCAAATCCAACACTCCTAGAAGCACATCAACCAGGTAGTTGAGTTTAGCATTAACTTCTGAAGATCATGAATCCTGGCCCGATTTTGAAGAGAAACATTATTTTAGGAGTATTAACTTTTTCCTGTTCTTTCTCTTCTCAGACTGTATGTGCATTCAAATCCAAAATGGCCTGGGCACTCAAATGATTTGACATCATTTACCCTAGAGTAGATTGGAAAAAAAAGTTTTGTTAATCGAAATGCAAAGAAAAAAGTTGAAAGATTTAAATTATTCTGTGTAATTTCATATATGATTTTAAGATTTTTAAAGTGGCAAAAGCCCTTATTTGTTAGTGCAGTTGGAATTGGGAGGGATAGACATTTATCATTCTGGGATCTCAGACTTCATTATTGTCTTCTTATTTCTATATTGGAAAAGATGTGTGTAGGAGAGGGGCCTGGGAGATCCTATAATTTTCCTTCTGAGTGCTTTTTCTCCTTTTCCCACTGTTCCTTCTAACTGCACAGCCTCCAGAAAGGAGAGCGATTCAGATGGTAAATGAATTTTTCAGGATAGAATAATATATTTCATAAAACGAAACTCCATGGAGAGGAAACAGCAGTTGTGTAGGCTACAGAACTGGTTATATTTATTTGCTGTTGATTAATATAATACAGATAATGATTTTTTGATTTATTGATATAATTATCAAAAGAGCGCATTGAGAGTAGCCTAGGCATTGTCCAGTGACAGAACTTGAAGGGACCATAACTCAATCAACCAATCGTATTTATTGAGCAGTTACTGCCTGCAGACTACTGCACTAAGCACTTGGGAGAGTACAGTGTAAAAGCATTGGTCAACACATTTCCTGCCCACAAGGAGCTTACAGTCTACAGGACAATAAACACAGAGAATCTCTTCCCCCAGCCTTTTGTCAGGGCCCCATTTTAAGTCTTCCCAGGGTGGTGAGTCACAGTCTACACTATTCTTAAAGACTTTTAGGGAAGTTTGAATTGCCCAGCCTTCCATTCTAGTCCATTCCATTGTGGGGCATCCCTGACACCTGTGGTAGTGAAGCTACATGGCCTCGTGGAAAGAGCATGGGCCTGGGAGTCAGAGAACCTGGGGTCTAAGCCTGGCTCTGGCACACGCCTTCTGTAGAACCTTGGGTAAGTCACTTAATTTCTTTGTGCCTCTGTTACCTCATCTGTAAAATGGGGATTCAGTTCCTGTTCTTCCTGTTCTTCCTTAGCCTGTGAAACCCTGTGTGGGACAGGGACTGTGCTCAACCTGATTTTTTTTTTATTACCCCCAGTGCTTAGTACAGTACCTGGCACCTAGTAAGCACTTAACTAATATCATTTAAAAAAATCCAAAAAACCTACCGATGTCTGAGAACAGGTACCATCTTCTTTGGGGCTGCTACTTGAGAAGCAACATGGCATAGCGGATAGAACCTGGGCCTATCAGAAGGAACTGGGTTCTAATCCCGGCTCCACCACTCTTCTGCTGTGACCTTGGGCAAGTAACTTCTCTTCTCTGTGCCTCAGTTACCTCATCTGCAAAATGGGCATTGAGTCTGTGAGCCCCGTGTGGAACAGGTACGGTGTGCAACCCAATTTGCTTGTATCCACCCCAGCACTTAGTAAAGTTCCTGGCACACAGTAAGCACTTAACAAATACCACAATTATTACTATTATTATTATTACCACCACCAACACAGCACTTTCTCTACCGTCTTGACTCATTTTGGTGCTCAAAATCAGTATCAGTCAATCCTTCTGTGGTATCTTTTGTAAGCGCCTATGAATTGCAGAGAACTTTATTAAACTTACGGGAAGGGAAAACAGAAGCAAAATGCACATTCCCTGTCCTCAAAGAGTTTCCAGTGTGAGGAAGAGAATTCTTGTACTTGTTTAGGCAGGTAGCAGAGGTGACCACAGTGACCTATTCCTCAGACCCTCCAATAGTCACCAGCCAGTCTCCACCATCAGTCTCCCTCTTCTTGGCCCCTATTAAGAGTAGGCAAAATCTCAGGGTGACAACCGCAATAAAGAATGAGTGAGTTGGTGGAGATTCCTGCTCCACTGTTCTGCTTCCCCCTCCCCAGAGTATAGTGGGTTTTTATCTTAGTTTTGTTTTATTTCATTTTTAATGGTATTTTTTAAGCGCTTGCTATATTCCAGGGTGAACTAAGTGCTGCAGTAGATATAAGCTAATCAGGTTGGACACAGTCCATGTCCAACATGGGGCTCATACTCTTAATCCCCATTCTACATAGGAGGTCAGTGAGGCTCAGAGAAATTGAGTCTTGCCCGTGGCCCCACAGAAGGCAATTGGTGGAGTCGGGGTTAGAATTTAGGCCCTTCTGATTACCAAATCCATCCTCTACCCACTTGACCACGCATACTGCCTTTCTCACAGTTGCAGGAAAGAAACCAGAAGGCCACCTCCAGGATCTAGAGCTTGGCTAAAGCATCCTGCTAAAGGCGAGAAGGTCCGTTAAAAAGCTGAACCTCAATTCTTCTGTTTCCAAAGGCGAACCATGAAATTGGCCATTCCTTATGATAAATAGCAAAATGCTGTAAAGATTCAGGGTTGAAATTGTTATGGGAAAAACATTCTGTCAAATCTCTTGGGTCATTATCTTGGGTCAGTGAATCCATTGTGATGGGGTGAAAACTCCTGTAGCTCAGTCATAAACAATGTTTGCTCTTTCTGCTTCATCATTCTTGCACTACCCTCACATACTGCAGTGTTTCTTGGTCTAGGAAAAATATTTTCTTGTTCTAATTCTCTCCCTTAGGCATTGCTTTCCTGATATCATGTTTTGAAGAAATATGATTTCTTGAAAAAAAAATCTTAATCGAACCATTTATCAATTTTTTTTCAAGCCTGCAGAATGACAAATTGGACCAATCTTCCATCATCCATCTGATGGATGGGAAGATAAAGATGTGGAGGCTGTTATTTTAGCTGCAAGCTGTCTAGTAGAGCAGTTATTGGGCTGTAAGCCAGGACACCCTGAGAGATGGCAAGAATGAGATGGATCTAGAGAGTTTATGTGGTGTGAGATTGGGCAGAGATGAATCTGCCTTTCTTAGCCAGGTTTTGCAAAAACCCGCTGCCTCCTGGCCCAAAAGGTGACTGCAGAGTTTCTCTCTAGTCTAGCCCAAATTGCAAAGAATTATGGGAAATTTGCACATGGCATTATTCCGCCAAGCACATCCTGGTTTGCTTTTGAAAAGAAAACTTAATGTTGCGTTCAACTTTAAATTCACCCTAATCTAATTTAATTAGAATGAAAATGGGCTGACCAGAAAGCATGTCTGCAGGATGCCAAGGAGAAAGCATATTTTGTTTATTACTAATTGGAATTTGTGTTTACAAATTCAGAAGCCATTCAGATGGGGTCATTGGTTACCGTGGCATCAGATCAACAAGAGAAGCTCTGGACAGGGCACAGGAGTGTCCAAAACTTTAGGTCTTTTGACAGATCTTGCTCCCTAATAGAATGAGCCCTCATTTTATTTTATTTTTTATTTAGCACTTACTATGTATAGAGTACTACACTAAGCACTTGGGAATGTACAGTACAATAGAGTTGGCAGACACATTCCCTGCCCACAGTGGACTTACATTCAAGAGGGGGAGACAGATATTACTATACATAAATTTACAGTATGTAATTTAAAGGTATGTATGTAGTACATACTACTTTCCATGTTTGGAAACCTGGGCTATTTGTCCCTGGCCTGGGTCATGTCGATGTCTGGCGGGAGCATAACTTGGAAGGGAACCTTACAACATTCTGAATTTTCAGGACATCTGTTCATTTCCTGGTATTTATTCAGTTCACTTGGCAAAGACATTTCAGGAGTGTCTGGAAGAGAACCAAAAGCCCATCTTGTTTTCTTCCTGCAAACCCCACATCCTCCAGGAAGCTTTCCCTGATTAACGTACATCTCCTCAGATTGTGTTATCACCCAACAACCACCCTCATTGCTTTCATTTATCAATCAACCAGTGGTATTTATTGAGTTCTTACTGTGTGCAAAACAGTGTATCAAGCAGATGAAAGTACAATTCAACACATTCCCTGCCCACGGTGAGCATAGAGTCCAAGCACTCTGCCTAGATCCCAAACATATCAATCGTCTTACTAACTTTCACGTCTATTCACCTGTTTGTTCACCCTCTCCTCTTTCCATACTCCTCCCCAAACAAGAAGCCACACTAGCCACTCTCCCCCGCTTCCCCCATTGCACCCCACCATCACCTCACCGCCTCTTGGGACCAAAACACTAAACCTTCGGATTAGAGACCCGAGGCTGTGACAGCTCAGGGTCGAGAGCCGGGAGCACGGTAAATTGTCTGCTTTCCCAGCTAGTCGGTGAGAATGGCCCGGGAGACAGGATCATTACTTCTGCTGGTTTAGATAAATTTATCCGATTGCATTTCCCTAGTCTTTGGGCTTCGTCACTGGTTTAGAAAGTATATTCAGTTGGTTTCCGCTTCATGGGTTCATGGAGTCGCTTATCAGTATGTGTTTGTAAACTGGGGGCCATCAGAAGTATATTCTGAGAGGCCAAGTAGATAGAGTGCGGGTCTCAGAGTCAGAGGTTCTAATCCTGGCCCCGCCGCTTGTCTCCTGTGACTTTCAGCAAGTCACTTCACATCTCTGGGCCTCAGTTCCCTCATCTGTAAAATGTGAATTAAGACTGAGCCCCATGTGGGACAGGGACGGTGTCCAACCTGATTTGCTTCTATCTACCCCCCCCACTTAGTATAGTGCCTGGCCCATAGTAAGTGCTTAATAAATACCACAATTATATTCCCAATTTTTGACAAACACCCAAACGTGACAAACTGTGTCAAAATCTGTCCATTACTTTTTCAATGGTACAGAGCTTTCGGAACACTGGATTTGGATGGCAGGTGTACTGATGTAATAATATTTTCCTAGCGCATTCTATGGTAAGGGTATTACACTAATTGTTTTTAGGGATTTGGGCTTTGTATTCTCTTGATGCCATACTGGAAAAAGTTGTTTGAAAAATCTGAAAGAAAATGGAAAGTTAATATAACTCGGACAGTAGTTGTGCAAGAGCAGTTGCTTTTAATTTTATTTAACCCACCATTTTATACTATGATTTTAAAAAAACCCTTGGGGAATTAATTATTCCTTGCAAATATTAAAGCAGCAAAGGAAAGAGATGATATTTGATACAGGACATAGTTATTTCCAAGTACATAGTTTTATGCATTTATTTAGCAGTTTTATCTGATCAGTAATTCATAAATTCTGGACACCTTAGGCAGGAATAATACAAAGAATAATACAAATTAGCTTTTTTGTAAAAAAAAAAACCAAAAAAAAACCCCCCTACTCCCACCGAGCTATAATGACAGTAAATAGCACTAATGAATCATAAGTAGATCAAGTTTAATCCACCAAAGGCTGGAATTGAAAGTTTGAGGGAATGGAATAAACAAAGGCAGCATTCCTCCCTCCCACATAAAATAAACCCAGAAATAAGCCGAAGTCATTTTCTCAAACTGGATTAATACCTATTTGATTTAACAAAGTTACTTTGGCAATATATCCTTTTAACCATTTTTTTTTTCAGTAGCTTATCTGCTTCTCTTCTCGATTAGGTTGTAAACTTTTTGAGGGGAGGGACTGTGGCAAATGTTTCTACTTGTGCTCTGGTCCCAGATGCTCAATATATATTCTGTTGGTGGTGATGATTTTTTATTTTTTCTCTTATCTGGAATCTGCAGGGGTTGTCATTGGCCACCTTGTACTCCTCAGTACTTCTAGGGGTGCATGTTTATGTGGGTGTTGAAGCCTAAGCTTCCGATAGTAATAAGAATTGTGGTATTTGTTAAGCAACTACTAGGTGCCAAGCACTGTACTAAGCTCTGGGGAAGATATAAAGTTGTCTGGTCAGACTGTTCCTGTCCCATTTGGGGCTCATAGTCTAAGTGGATAGGGGAAAAAAAAGCACTGGATCCCCATTTTACAGATGAGAAAAAGTTTGCAGGGCATGTCTATGGGTAGATCTAGTCTGCACCAATAATGTTGGGTATGAGAGCAAGATAACGTCTTTAATCTGAAATGCAATCAATCGATGGTATTTATTGAGCACTTACTGTCTGCAGAGCACTCTTCTAAGTGCTTGGGAGAGTACAATACAATTAAGAGTTGGGGGACACATTCCCTGCCTTGAAGGAGCTTACACTCCTCCCCATAACATCACTTGCATTGCGCGTCTTCATTGTAATCCTCAATGGCATTTATTGAACACTTACTAAATTCAAAGCACTCTACTAGCCTAGCCTAGCCTAGTGGAAAGAGAACAGAAATGGGAGTCAGGAGACCTGGGTTCTAACCCTGGCTCTGCCACTTAACTGCCCTGTGACCTTGGAAAAGTCACTTAAGTTCTTTCTGCCTCAGTTTCCTCATCTGTAAAATGAGGATTAAATACCTGTTTTCCCTCCCCTTTTCATTGAGAGACCTATTTTGGGCAGGGACTCTAATTGGATTGTTCAGTATCTATCCCAGAGCTAAGTACTGTTCTCAACACATAATAAGTTGGTATTTATTAAGCGCTTACTATGTGCAGAGCACTGTTCTAAGTGCTGGGGTAGATACAGGGTAATCAGGTTGTCCCACGTGAGGCTCATAGTCTTAATCCCCATTTTACAGATGAGTTAACTGAGGCACAGAGAAGTGAAGTGACTTGCCCATAGTCACACAGCTGACAAGTGGCAGAGCTGGGATTCGAACCCATGACCTCTGACTCCCAAGCCCGGGCTCTTTCCACAGAGCCACGCATGCTTAGGAAATACCACAATTATTAATATTATTATCACTACCACTACTAATAGTAACAAAAGGAAAACACGTGACCCCATGGCCTTCAGAAGCTTGTTTAATGGGGTAGAAAGTGAGACAAAGATTATTCGCAAAGAGTAGCAGCATCTCTTCCCCATCTAATCTGCAAAGATTTCATTCTGTGGGACTGATTGCACCCAGGTAATACCCAGATAGTAATAATAATTTTTAAAAATATGGTATTTAAGTGCTTACTTTGTGCCAAGAAGTGTTCTAAACACTGGGGTTGATACAAAGTAATTAATTTGGACACAGTCCCGGCCCTACATGGGGCTCACTGTCTCAATCCCCATTTTACAGATGTTAACTGAGGCACAGAGAAGTTAGATGACTTGCACAAGATCACACAGCAGCCAATGCGGTGGAGCTTGTGATTAGAACCCATGACCTCTCCCTCCCAAGCCCATGCTCTTGTCACTAGACCACACTGCCGTGGGGTGACAGGAAAGATAGAAGGAGCCTCCCTGCCTGTGGATGGGAAGAAGAGAATAGTATGTTAATAATAATGATGGTATTGTGGTTTCAAGTGCTTACTATGTGCCAGGCACTATGCTAAGCACTGAGGTAGATACACCATAAGCAGGTCAGACACAGTCTCTGCACCACATGGGGTTCACACTCCAAATGGGAGGTTGAGCAGGTTTTTAAGCCTCACTTTACAGATGATGGAAAAATAAAAAATAACTTTTCACTTAACTAAATCCTTTATAGATTTCTTTATTGGGTTATTTCATAAGGCTCTTGGCATTTCATATTCCTTGCATAGACACTCTAAAGCTTTACAGTATTTTAGATTGATTAATTTAAAGGTCAAAAAAGATGAATATTATTTATTCAAATAGGCACCTTTCAATCCAGGGCCCATTAAAAGATGACAGTCTGGGAAGAATAAATGCACTGTATTCACATTGGCATTGTGCATAAGTACTTGTCTAGTATTTGACCACAGAGTTAGCTGGTGTTCATTTAAAATTCACGTCAATCAGACCAAAGTTTGAAGAGGAAGTTGGGCATTTGTGATCTCCAATTTTTCATGTATTCAAAAGAAACAATGATCAGTCATATTTATTGAGCCCTTAATGTGTGCAGAGTGCTGTCCTAAGCACTGGGGAGAGTACACTATAGCAGAGTTGGTAGACACATTCCCTGCCCATAATGAGCTCACAGTCTAGAGGGGAAGAAGTACTTCAATCCATAAGAAGTACTTCAATCCATAATTTCCAAGAAGTAATGTGGTTATCCAGTGAATCATATTTATTGAATGCTATAGGGAGAGACCGACATTAATGTAAATAAATTATAGGTATGTACGTAAATGATGTGGGGTTGAGAGATGGATGAATAAAGAGTACAAATCCAAGTCCAAGGATCACACAGAAGGGAGTGGGAGAATAGGAAATGGGGGCTCAGGTGGAGAAGGCCTCTTGGAGAAGTTGTACTTTTATTAAGGCTTTGAAGGTGGAAAGTGATCAAAGATTGGTTATAAAGAGGGAGGGAGTGCCAGGCCAGAGGAAGGATATGGGTGAGAGGTTGATGGCAAGACAGGCGGGATCGAGGTCAGTGAACAGGTTGGCATTAGAGGAGTCAAGAGTGCAGGCTGGGTTGTAGTAGGAAATCAGGGAGGTAAAGTAAGGGGTGGGGGGCCAAGCTGATCGAATGCTTTAAAACCTATAAGTTGTTTCTGTCTGATGCAGAGGTGGATTGGCAACCACTGATGGTTGTGAAGGAGTGGGAAAACATGAACTGAACAGTTTTGTAGAAAAATGATCCAGGCAACATAATGAAGTATGAACCGGAGTGGGGAGAGACAGTGGGCAGGGAGATCAACAAGGAGGCTGAAGCAGTAATCAAGGCAGAATAGGAGCTTGGATTAATGTGGCAGCAGTTTGGATGGAGCGGAAGAGGCAGATTTTAGTAATGTTTCGCAGGTTGAACTGCCAAGATTTGGTGGCAGATCTATCAATCAATCATTTGGTATTTATCAAGCATGTACTATATGTAGAGCACTCTACTAAGCACTTGGGAGAGTACATTACAAGAGAATTAGCAGAAAAATCCCCCCCTCTGGATTGTACCTGGAGAGTTTCCAGGACTCTGTCAGTCTTGAATATGGGAGGGAGAGTCAAGCAGAGGATGTGGGAGAGGTCAGTGAGATTGTTGAGAAGAGGAGTGAGAAACCTGCAACAATACAGGCTGGAGAGAGGTTGAAGCCAGAAAGGTCAGTGAAAAAGCTGCTACATTCATGACAAGGTAGATGCAGTTGAGGGGATAAAACCAGAGAAATGAAGAAATGAATTGGGGGAGACCTCCCAGGAGAGGTGATTCCATAAGGGTTTTATGGGGAGACCTGAAGTCTGGCAAATATAAGAAGTCCAGAATGAGGCATCCATGAGAAAGTGAAAGGAAGAGCTGGGGCGTAGGAATAGGAGTGAGTGGACTAATAAGAGAGAGAATTGTATTCTCCTAAGTGACTAGTACGGTGTTCTGCTCACAATAGGGACTCAACAGATATTTTAATCGATGGAGCACCTTAAAGCCAATGTTTGAGAATCTATTTGATGTGAAGAGAGACAAATCACTGGAGGCTTTGGAGTGGAGAATGTGCGTGTGCAATGATGCTTTAGAAAGATGATTGGAGAGGCAACACCAACTCTCTGGAGAGGGGAGAGTCTGGAGGCAGGACCATCCTTGAGGAGCCTGAGAGAGCTGGATGACTTTGAGTCATCCAGCTGCGAAGACCCAGCCCCATCTCCCAGGTTTCCAGCCAGGGGTTGGGGACGGTCTCCCAACTCCACTCCACAGTGTCCTAAGATAGAACATTTAGCCAAAGGACAGCAGCCAGGTCCACAGTCCTGCAGGCCGTGGGGCCAATACTCCACTCCTAGGTTGCCACTGACCTCCTTCAACCCACCTGATGCTGATCCCTTCATAATGCCCTGCGATGTTACAAGTTCCTCTGATATTTCTTCTCTTATCCTGGGAAGATGATGACCAGAATCAGCTCAGTTGTGGCAGCAGTTTTTCTCCCATTAGTGCTTATCTCATGTTTAAGGTTTAAAGCCCAGCCTGAAAAAAGGTGACTGGATTCTAAATTTTCCTTTTTCCCCCAATTTATCTCATTTATTAATCTGCTTCTTCCATGCTGGGAAGCAGCACAGTGTAGTGGATAGAGCACTGTCCTGGGAATCAGAAGGACCTGGTTTCTAATTCCAGCTCCACCTTTTGTCTGTTGAGTGATCTTGGGCAAATCACTTCACTACTCTGTCCCTCAATGACCTCATCTGTAAAATGGGGATTAAGAGTGTGAGTCCCATGTGGGACAGGAACTGTGTCCCACCTGTTTAGCTTGTATCTACCCCAGGATTTAGTACAGTGCCTGACATAGTGCTGAACAAATACTGTTATTCTTATTATTCTTATTATTTGAGTTTAGTTTAACTTCGGCCTGGCAAGCTGCAATTCAGTGGAAAATCCTGGTCACCCTCCACCGTGGAGAATCCCTTTCACAGTCAGCCTCCTGTGGCTTGGTAACTGAACGTAAGCCCCATTTTGGCAAATCTGTATCCTCTACAGACTGACTAGGTGGAGGTGTGCCTCTAATTGATTTCTGTCCCCTTAGTTGACTTTAATTTGTTGTCTCCCTTCAGCAGCTTTAGTTAAACCTGAGGGTCATGCTGCCGAAGTGTCATGACTTTGAAATGGCAATGTACCTTCCCGTTCAGAATAACTTTGTTAAAACCAGCCTTTCAGAGTGGATTTAAATCCTCAGCATTTGGTTTCATCTAGCTTTATAGTTTAGAGACACTCTGGCTATTATAGCTACAGCTTGGATCGTACACATAAAGTCTCCTAAATATTTTCAGAGATAGGAATAATAATGATAATAGTAATGATTTAGTGCTTACTATGTGCCAAGCATTGTACTAACCACTGGGATAGTTACAGGATAATTAGGTCAGATATAGTCCGTGTCCCACTTGGGGCACGGCTTGGGGCTTTAATGTGAGGCTACCAGAATGAGGTATGGTTATTGAAACACAACTTTTGAATTTTGGAGATTTCGGCCCTTTCCTTCTGCACATCTGTTGAAACCCCACAATGAAAAGAAAACAGTTCCTACCTCAAACAAAATAAAGCTTTGGAGAAAGTGATATGGGCCCCCAATTGAAAGTCCTATTGAAATGATAAGTAGTCCTGGGACTGAAAGGTGATGAGGTCTCATCTCTGCTCTTTCCTTTTTATGCTAACCATATTTTGCTAGGATGAAAAGCACAACTATTTCATTTCACATCAAATGAATTTGGCAGCTGCTTTATGAGCTCTAAATCTATTTGCCAATTGTCAAACCAGCTTGAATTAGCATGCCTCTCCATTTGTCAGTTGCTATAAATAAAACCTGCGGAAACCTAAGAACTGCAGAGTTGTGAGAGTATCAGGTTTTACTTGGAGTTGCATACGAACCGTGAAATGATTGGTTGAACTAGTAGTGCTACTGGTATTTATTGAGTGCCTTCTTATTGTAGCACACTGTACTAAGCACATGGAAAGTTCAGCCGAAGCCCAAGGCATATTTCCTACCCACAAGTAACTTTCATTCTTGTATTCTTTATTTGAAACGCAGGGCTAATTCTAGGAAGTGATTTACCAGAGATGCTGAAAGCAAAATTCCAAGTGGTTGTTTCTTTTTCCTCTGCAAGAACCAGATCACTGGGAATACCCAGTAGTTGTTTCTATTTCATACTTAAGTATCTTGCTTTTTGAGGTCAGCATTTAAAATTCTGTTGAAGATAGTAAACTACCTTTTACTGAATACATTTTTCAAGCACCTAGAAGAGTGTTCTGACCAGTGTTCTGACTCACAAAATGCTGCAGATATTGATATGATTAGTGGTATCATCTGTGAATCGCTGCTGTGGACAGAGACCATGAATTGATTCCCTAATGACAATTTTAAGTAACCTTAAATGTGAAGAAACTAAATAGATATGGAATGCTAAAAATGGAAGTATTGTGCCTTAAATCTAACTTTTCCTGAAGTAGAGGTAGCTTGTTACAGTGCTCTGAATGTGATCCATTCAAGAACCTTATCCATATTCATTGATTCATTAGCTATTCAGCGTTTTAGTGGTAATCAGGTTATTTCCTGTGCCATTAATGTTGATGTAAGGTAGACTTGCGCTCTGATTAGACAGAGTAGGGAAATTACTCACCTATTCCTGTCTTCTCAATTGAAGAGTCTGAAGGACTACATTTGTTGTAGGCTGAATTACTCATTGTTTTGTTTTAAGTGCCAAAAACAATAATACTTCCACCACATAGTACCATAGAGTCAGAACTACGTCTAGAAAGAAATTCAGAAAATTTCTCTTTTAGGAGATAGTCTTGAAATTGAATAGAATGTTTAAGCTTAAGGGATCTAATTTCAGGAGAATTGAGTAATTGAATCTCTCTCAAGACTTGGTTTTACTTGAATTTCCTTGCTAAGACATCCTCTCTGGGGACCAAGGGCTCCTTGGAGAATGTCATGAATCCCAAGGCAAATTAAAGATGTAGAGAAGCAGCATGCCCTAATGGAAAGAACACGGGCCTGGAGTCAGAGGACCTGGATTCCGATCCCTACTCTGTCACTTTTCTGTTCTATTCTACTGCTGCTACTCTAGTTAACTTCTAAGTGCCTCAGTTTCCTCATCTGTAAAATGGGGATTCAGTACCTGTTCTCTCTCTCCTTTAGACTGTGAGTCCCATGTGGGACAGGGACCTTGCCCCACCTGATTTACTTGGTATTTAACCCAGTGCTTAGTAAAGTGCTCAGTACATAAGCACTAAACTACTATAATAATAATAATAATAATAATATGATTAGTCCCATATACTGGCTTTTAAAGGGAGTTAAAAGTAGTCACCATAGCGCTCTAGAGTTAATTCAGAAAATATACATGCCATTTTTATTTACCTAGTTCATTTTTCCCTTGGCATTTAAATTCAGGGTAGTAGCCTTATTTTTCCTGGAAAAAAAAATTTATAGAGATTCTAGATTTAAAAAAAGACCTTCAGTTTGCATAACAAAAAACAATAAATTCTTGAAAAATTATTCCCTTGTCTCCCTCAAGTTCTCCCCCCCACCTTTCAGAAGAGATTTAATGACAGCACTGTTAGGATCCTGATATTCCTGTAACAATATTTTAATTATACATAGCACATTGGGTAAAATACTGCAAGTGATCAGGTGTTACTCTAAATGTTAAAAAAAGCCAACCCTTTGCAGTGCACAATCCAATGTTAAGATTTTTGAACCTAAATAAGATTCTTTGTGATTAAAATGTGATTTTTGATGACTAGTCATCGGATTTTACAACTAGTTTACCAATTTTGCTCATTTGTGGATTGTCAAAAGAAGCAGCGTGACTCAGTGGAAAGAGCCCTGGCTTGGGAGTCAGAGGTCATGGGTTCTAATCCTGGCTCTGCCACTTGGCAGTTGTGTAACTTTGGGCAAGTCACTTAACTTCTCTGTGCCTCAGTTGCCTCATCTGTAAAATGGGGATTAAGACTGTGAGCCCCACTTGGGACAATCTGATCACCTTGTATCCCCCCCAGCGATTAGAACAGTGCTTTGCACATAGTAAATGCTTAACAAATACCATTATTATTATTATTACATTGCTCTGCCCATAGTGAATGCTCAGTACCACTGATTGATATCATTTTCTAACCACATTCAGTTTGGTAAAATATGACAATATTAGAGAATCTTTTGGGTACATTATTTAATAAGGTATTATGGTTGAAAGGATGTTGTGTGGTGTTTAATGTCTGCTCCCCCTCTGGACTATAATCTCATTATGGGCAGGGAACATGTCCACTAATTCTGATGTATTGTACTCTCCCAAGTACTTAGTACAGTGCTCTGCACATAGTAAGTGCTCAATAAATGCCAATGAATGAATGAAAGTGGACTGTATCTCCATTATATACGAAATTTATCTTAATTTATTTAATTAAAAAAAACTTTATATATTTGCTTGGTTTTGTTATTGAGTGTAAATAATTGGTGCAAATGATCTGGTCTTTCATTTTATAAGATTCATGGCTTAGTGGATAGAGCACAGGCCTGGGAGTCTGAAGGTCATGGGCTCTAATCCCAGGTCTGCCACTTGTTTGTTGTGTGACCTTGGGCAAGTCATTTCACTTCTCTGGGCCTCAGTTCCTTAATCTGTAAAATGGGGATTGAGACTGTGAGCCCCGTATGGGAGAGGGACTGGTCCAACCCGATTTACTTGTGTTCATCCCAGCGTTTAGTACAGTGCCTGGCACATAGTAAGCACTTAACGAATACCACAATTATTATTACTATAAAAGGAGTAAAGAAAATCAGGCTTTTGTTACATTTTGCTGAAGGATGTAACTATTCCCCAAATCATGTACCCAAGACTATTGAGAAGTTAAAACATTTTAAAAACTATGTAAATCTCTCATTTGGACTTTTAAAAAGGCAGAATGAAATACAGAGAAAGGGAGCAATGAAATGCTTTTCCATGTCCTGAGTTTACTATAAACTGAGTGGTTTTAGGTATGTGTAATTCACAGTAAGAAAGCAAAAGAAGTGGTATTGCCTAATGGATAGAGCATGGGCCTGGAGGTCAGGAGAACCTGAGTTCTAATCCCAGCATTATTACTTATCTGCTTTGTGACCTTGGGCAAGTCGCTTCACTTGTCTGTGCCTGTTACATCATCCCTAAAATAGAGATTAAGACTGTGAGCCCCAGGTGGGATAGGGACTGTGTCCAACCCAATTATCCTGTATCTACCCCAGTGCTTGGCACAGAGTAAGCACTTGACAAGTACCATAATTATTCATTGTTATTAGTATTATTATTAATAATGTGGCAGAATTGAGCGGGCTGCTTAGATTGAGTCTGTAGAGTGTAAGGAACTACCTTTTTTGTGTGTGTGGTTACCTCTCTAAGCCATTATGTTTCTCTTATTTTTCTTTTCTAAAACTCAGAAATGGTTTTAAAATCCAGTGCTCTTCCCTATACGCTGATTACGATTTCATTTTCTGAAACTTTTAAATAAAATCAACTTGAGTTTGGTGGCCTAACTATTCCATGTGCCTAGAGCGAATGATTTGGGATTGCTACTTCCTTCCAAAAGATCTCAGCAGGGCACCCAAGTGTTTATAGTTTCTGTGAAAGGTGTAAAAATTCCAGCACTTCATGCAGGCTTCTCCATATGAATCTTGTGATGGGGAACTGCAATTAAAGAAACTGCAGTAAAGCTGTGGAAACTTAGGAAATATTTAATAATAGATATATCTAGAAGATTGATGGGAACTCAAAGTTTTATCCCTAGATTTATTTTCAATATAACTAGAAAAGTTTGTAGGGTGCATTGAAGGGCACTATCTCCTACTGGCAGAGCAAAGGCTGAACGGCATCCTTTGATCGTAATTTCTAAAATGTATTTCTTGGTCTAAATAGCAGTAAAGACAATATATAGAAATAGAGTCCCACCTTTCTTCCCAAATTAATTGTTTTTCAAAAATACCCTAATCATAACCAAAAAAGGAAACACTTACATTTTCTTAGTATCAAATTAAAATATGTGCTAGTGATGGTCTTCCTAGTCATGATAGTCTGTCCTTATGGGAAGAAGTTGGTAGTCTCAATTATATTTTGGCCAGAACCATAGAGAATTGATTCAGCCAATGGTTTCCATTTTCTTTGCAAAATAGGCCCCAGGAGTTGGGAGTGTCACGCCATCAGGTTTGTGAGAGGGAAAAACTGTATAAATCTAAATGCCGAATTTGTTTGGAAACCTGAATTGTTACATGACCAAGAAACATGTTCAGATGTCTTTCAAGTCTTTCATTTTCTCCCTTTGAAGGTTCTCCTCTCAAATTATTCACAGGATATTAAGCATTAGAGATGTAAATGAAACCGTATGGAATTCCAACAACTTAATTTGGCATCCCTTACAGTTTAGATATCAATCATAGATCAGAATTAATTGTTGAGGTCTTATCGAAACGCCTATAGGTCGTGTAAAATGAAAAAGTCAAGAACCTATGGGGTTATTCTTACTCTAATTGCAGCAGTAGCTGAATTTTTCTTGTGCAGATGTTGGTAATTTGCCATCAAAAACCATCCATATCAAACCCTCAAACTACTAAGAAATTTTTAATTATTTCCTCGCCAGCACTGTAATAGTTATTATTTTAATAAGATTGAGGTTGGAGGTGGCTTAGGCCACTTCCACTCTTTTTTCCATTCCCACTACGCTCCTCACTTGCAACCGCTCACCTTTGAACTCTGTTAGGTCTTGTTCCCTGGGGCTTGGATTGAATGCAGGGGATTTGCTTCTGTGGGGGACCAAGAGTTACAGTCATCTTAATGAACTTTGAATGCATGCACTTTCCACTCCTGATTGATGTGGCTTGGTAACTGATCGAGGAGCTGCCTTTGGAATTTGGAAATATTAGATTCACAGGTTGGAAAGTACTAACCCTTCCAGGAAGTGACCACAATGAAACTGAGGCAGGTAAACTAAAAGCAATTCTGGTTCTGATCATTTTCAGCGGAGGAGATTTCATAATCAATCTTGGTATCCCACTCAAGTGTCTGGAGTGTCCCTGAAGAGAAAACAAAATTGATGTTTTCTTTGATATTTTTGTGAGGAACAATGAAGCCCAATGCTAGAAACATTACCCTGAACCTAACAATGAGGCATCCTGCCAGGAAGACTCAAGGCAGACTGTGTTTTTTTGCATGGTTAAAAATGTGGCAATGCCCAAAGAAAATGGGGAAATTCAAGGAAGGGATGGAAGTGCCTTAATTCTAAATGTTTTTCACAACCATCTCTCTCTTCCTTGTGCTGGAACTAGCATCTGTCACTAGCTCTTTCTTAGCCCTTCAATGCCCCAAGCCCATGACCAGGACCTCTGCTATCTCCTTTCTGTTTCCCTGTCATCAAACTCATCACCTCCATTAACTCTCTGCTACCCTCCATTGTCTCCCCCTGTTTCCCACTCCTCTTTCTCCAAATCTCACATTTCCATTTGCTGCAAAGGTGAATTCATTCATTCATTCAATCTTATTTACCGAGTGCTTACTCTGTGCAGAGCACTGTATTAATTACTTGGGAGAGTACAGTACGATTATAGACACATTCCCTTCCAACGACGAGTTTGCATTCTAGAGTTTGGGGGGGATAGATATGAATTCAGATAAATAAAATGACAGATATGTACACAAGTGCTGCGGGGCTGGGAGGAGGAAAGAGCAAAGGAAACAAATGGAGGCAACGCAGAAGGGAGTGGGAGATGAGGAAAGGTGGGGCTTAGTCTGGGAAGGATTCCTGGAGGAGATGTACCTTAAATAAGACTTTGAAAGGGGAGAGAGTAATCATCTGTCAGATTTGAGGAGGGAGGGCGTTCCATGCCAGAGGCAGGACGTGGGCCAGGGGTAAGCAGCGAGATTGTCACAGTGAGAAGGTTAGCACCAGAGGAGCAAAGTGTGCAGGCTGGGTTGTAGGAGGAGAGAATCGAGGTGAGGTAGGAAAGGGCAAGGTGGTGGAATGCTTTAAAGCCAATGATGAGATTTTTTTGATATGGAGGTGGATGGGCAAAGACTAGATTTTTTTTGAGGAGAGTGAGCTGTCTTAAACGGTTTTGTAGAACAATGATCCCGGCAGCAGAATGAAGAATGGGCTGGAGTGGGGAGAGACAGGAATCTAGGGGGTCAGCAAGGAGGCTGGTGTAGTAAGCCAGGCAGGGTAGGATGAGTGATTGCCTTAACGTCGTAGCAGTTCGGATGGAGAGGAAAGTGCGGATTTTAGCGATGTTGTGAAGGTTGGACTGAAAGGATTTAATGACTGACTGAATATGAGGAGTCAAGAATAATGCCAAGGTTACAGGAAAGTCAGGAGGAGGACAGTGTTTGAATGGGAAGATAGGGAGCTCTGTTTTGGGCATGTTAAGTTTGAGGTGACAGGAGGACATCCAAGTAGAGTTGTCTAGAAGGCAGAAGGAGATACGAGACTGGAGAGAGGGAGAGAGATCAGGGCTGAAGATGTAGATTTGGCTATCATCCTCATAGAAGTGGTAGTTGAAGTCATGGGAGCGAATGAGTTCTCCAAAGGAGTGGGTATAGATGGAGAATATAAGGGGGCCCACAACTGAACCTTGAGGAACCGCCCCCCGCCCAAGTTAGGGGGTGGGAGGCAGAGGAGGAGCCCATAAAGAAGTCTGAGAATGAGCAGCAAGAGAGATAAGAGGAGAACCAGGAGAGGACAGTCTGTGAAGCCGAGGCTTAATAAAGTTTCCAAGAGAAGGAGTTGGTTCACAATGTCAAAGGCATCTGAGAGGCCGAGGAGGAATAGAATGGAGTAGAGGCCATTGGATTTGGCCAGAAGGAGATCACTGGTGACCTTTGAGAGGGTGATTTCTGTGGAGTAAAGAGGATGAAAACCAGATTGGAGGAGAGGAATTTAAGATCCTGTCTGGGTGCCCTGGCTCAGATTTTTAAATCACTTATGAGGAATTTAGCTGCTCCATTGGATTAAGATTTGTAACACATCCCTCACGTGGCCTCTTTTTCCATCAGTTTATCTTTGAATGAAAAAGGATGAAGGGATGTGCTCATCCTCAATCAATCATATTTTTGAGTGTCTCCTCTGTGCAAAGCACTGCACTAAATGCTTGGGAGAGTGCAATACAACAGAGTTGTTAGAGGCATTCCCTGCTACCAGTAAGCTCCCAGTCTGGAAGGGTAAGGAAGACTGATTATATGGACAAATACGAATACTGTACCATTTAGTTATGATGATGATAGTGAAGTTACCAGTCAAGAATGATGGATGGGACATTGGAACTTCAATGAGATTAGCTTTGAAAATATTTCTCCCAGGAGAAACAGCTTGTTTTTCTTTTGCCTCTGTGGCCTAGACTTCAAAGGTTTAGTTTCTCTGTTCATTATAATTATTAAACAGAGTTCATGGGCTCTTGGGTTTATGTAATATCTTTTCCTTCCACAAGTTAAAATAATAAACAATATGGCATATCAGTTTACCCTTTTCTCAGAGCTTCTTGTTTCTTCCATGGGTGGATTTCTTTTTCCCTCTTCAATTTTTGGTTAAAGTGTGGATTAAGTTTTCAAGCCCATGTTGCCAGGTTGTATATCTTTGCACCACTCTAAATTGCCAAAAATGAGCCTCCACAATGGGAATCCTGGCAACTTCTCCTTCAAAACAGCCATAATATTTAATCTAACTAAAATATTAACTACAAAGCAGCTCTTGTTTGTTTGTTTTCATGAACTGAACGTTATACTCTCCGTGGCTGAAGGGCAGTGTTTTGTGAGCCCATGGCAACCGCAAAGACACCAATGTCCTGTATGGTCTCTACTGATATCAAAGTATATAGCTCACAGCTGAAACTATTTTGGAGTTTTGCTAAGGCCAGAGAGTTTTGATAAATGGAGATAAACGAAAATATTTCGGTTTTCCTAGGTCCTAGTAAAATATGACAGCAAATAAGTCTCTAAAGAGATTTATCTTTGCTCCTAGCAGCTGGATATCCACAGCTCCATCACTCCTGAGGGAACCTTGCCGACATATTTGATGATGGGACTGTTTTGCAGCTGTAAGAGATTTAGATTGCTGGGAAGTATGGTTTGCATTGCAACAGACCCATTTCCAAATTCAGCTCACCTGAAAAAAGGGGCCTGTTGGTACCTCCACAAATTGCTAGCCTCAAATGCAAAGCATCCAAGCCCTCTTCATGTGGGACAGAAATGCTATATTTCCCATATGTTCCAATGGAGCTGGTGCAATGCAGCACTCTCAGAAGGGCAAATCTCTCTGAAGGGGAAACCTGAATTGAATGTTTGGTAGGGCTTATGCCTGGTGCCTGCCTAGAGTCAGACAAGGAAAGGACGAGGAGGGAGAATAGAAAAAGGGCAAGAGAAATAAGTTAAATGAGCTCTGCCGAATGAACCTCTCTGAGTTGCCTAAGAAATGAAGTTGCGGTTATTTTTTTTTTTGCTTCCCAGAAATCCACATTTCTGAAAATTTCAAAATCTTTTGCATGTGAACGTGAATAATCGCAGATTCCTAGAAGGACATGGGAGGTTGTGCAGTTTCCTTATATGCCCAAATATTCTTTGCCTAGGAATTGCTATTACCCTAATAGAGAACATACGATGAGTGACCAAACTCCAATTATTTAAGGTAATTCAGTGAATATAATTGAACCTAGCCCCATTCACCTGTTACCGGTTTCAAACACTTCTTAAAAGACAGTATTGTGCATCTATGATTTTTTTTTTTGCAATATCCATAAAGTCCAACTTTCAGGTTAAAGTCCAACTGTCAGGTATACAGAAAGGTTCCCCTAGACTCCGTCACAAGATAAATTGGGACTCAGGCACCTCCTCTTTCCTGCAGTTCCCAAGACCTGGCAAAAGGAAAGGCTAGATAGCCTCTTCCAGGTCAGAGGACAGGAGATGTAGGGACCTGAATCCTGGAATTCTCTCCAGGGTCATAAAGTAGGTCAACACATTGCTTCTTCCCATGCATCCCGGGGTTTTGGACAGAAGTGGCCAAAAAGGAGTCTCCTTCCAGCTCGGAGTGGGGCTTCAGAGGATTGAGAGGATTCCTGGCTGCCGTTACTGGGGTGATCCACGGGGATCCCTCCCTATTTTCCAAAATAGATCCCGGTTGTCTCCTCAGGAAATCCATGGAAAGCAGAGGGCCAAGCATAACTGTTCTATCCAACATGCCCTCCCAGCAATCACCAGTCAGAACTCTCAGAGACGGTCAATCAGGCAGCAACCCTCTACTTTTGCTATGTAGAGAAAGCATTAGCAGTATATGCCTTTTAACTAGATTATGATTTGAAGTAGCTTAGGTTCATGTCCAAAGTGGTACTCTTCCTCAATTTCAATTCTTAAGATTTCTCTGGACTGCCAAGAGATAGCAGTGCCCTGATGCTTAGAGCTTGATATTTATAGAAAATGAAAGATCGCTGTGACCCTTCGAGTGAGAATCAGGGCACCAACTAATGATGCAGTTTGTGCAACAGCGATTGCAGTTACTTTCAGCCTAGAGATTTGGAAGAAGGTGAAAAGAACTTTATTGTCTAACCAGAAGTAGCCCATATCACTGGGACCTGTACCTGTCCGTAAGCATCTTCCGTTAGGCAACCTTGTTCTATCCGCTTCCCATTGATTTGGGTTGTCTCCAAGATGCCCCACTTTCACTGTGTATTTGGTTTCCTTTTCTGCTGCCAGACATTAATTCGCAGAAACCTGGTCCCTTTGATTATAATGTCTCCATGCAGAAAAAGCGTAGGATTATCCATTCCAAACAGTATCATAATGTCAGCTTTCTGAGCCACATGTCAAATCAAAAGAACCTTGAGTATTTTCACATCTTAGTAGGTGCTTATAAACTGATTCATGAAATATGAGAGAACAACAGTATTTCCCTCAAGTACTGTGACACAGGAGCAAGCTGTGGAGGGAGGATCTTTGCAGACTAGAGGAGTGCAGAAGAGAACAAACTGAACATGAAATGCAAATGAATAAATCTGGAGGAAGGAGAGACCTTTGGGTGATATTTTCTATGGAGGAGTGTGGGATTGAATTAAAATCACCAGCAAGAGCATAATCAAAGCAAGTTCAGAGAGGAATCAAAGGCCAAAAGAGAGTTCAGAGGATTGGGAATCAGGTAGCCTATATGCCCGACTCTGCCATTGGTTTCTTTTGTGACTCTTCATTCATCAAGGAGCCTACATTTAGTTTCTCTTTAATGCACAGAGAGTGAATATACTACTCATGCCCCTTGCCTATTTCACAAGGGTTGAGCAAATATCAGTGAGTTGGCGTTAGAGAAGGAGCATGGAAGTCAGAGGATCTGGGTTCTAATTCCAGCTCCACCACCTATAGGTTGTGTGACCTTGTGCAAGTCACTGAAATTCTCTGTGCCTTGGTTTTCTCACCTGTCAAATGGAGATTGCATCCTACTTTCTCCTACTTAGATTGCGAGCTCCAGGTGGAGAGGGACTGAGTCCAACCTGATTCTTATATCTACCTCAACACTCGCTACAGTGTTTGATACAAAGTAAGTGTTCAACAAATATCATTATTTAATGTTGACTATGGCATCTAGTGGTATAAGGTAGTGAAATGATATTTTTGCCTACAGAGCCAATTTTAGGGATGACAGTAAGCCATTAATTCTTAGGAGCTGCTGATTAGGGTAATATCTAGAGGCGGGCCTCCTGACTGTAAGAGTTTTCTAGATCTTGATCCAGGGGAGTGGGGCAAGGCGGGGTTTAAGATTACTGCACCAAGAATGATCCCTTTCACCTCACTACCCATCAAAAGTACACTCAATCCAAAACCAGAATTGGGGCCTGGAGCCTAAATGAGTTGCTTGAGATCCTCAAACATCTAGTGGTGATCTTACTTGCCTGCTGTTAAATTGAGAAAGCATTTGAAGGCAGCAAGCATGAATAAAAGAGGTCATAAAAGTCTCAAGACAGAAGGCTGAGGCAGAATTTCTTCGTGGCATCTGAAAAATGTAAATGGAGAGGAGACCGTAAACAGAATTTAGATGGATGGAATAATTGACAAAGATTTTTATTTATCTAAAGTCACAGTAAATCACCCTCAGGTAAAAGCAAACCCAGCACTCGGTCGTAAAAGGAGTTTGGGAAGAACTAAGAACTGAAGCACGCTGTTGTTCCTGTAAAATGTGGGAATTGCCAGGACAGAGTTAGCTCGTGACTGGAAATGTCAAAGTTGTGTACTCAGTCCTGCCTAGTGTAAATATATGTTAATGTATTTTCACTGTGTGTTTTGGGTAGAATCCTGTTAGGGAGTTAGTCTTCTGACAATGCAACTGTGTTTGAATATGCAGGCCAATATGTCAGGAGAAATGGTTTTGTGCACATGGACCCAGCTTGAGATTTCTTGAAAATAGCTTTTTTTTTAAGAATGTAGCCTTCATGTTATAGGAGAACCAGGGCTACTTGTATTTCAGATATTAGCACCATGGTTGAGTCCATCCATGAAAAGTACTCACCCTCCTTGCAAGGAATAAAATGAAGAGAATACTATTGGTTGAGTAAGAAGAGCCTGAAGAGTTTCAAAACTACTTTCCTATAACCACTCCTCTAACAAATGCACAGCAACTTGTTGCATCAGAAATAATAATGATGATGGTATTTGTTAAGTGCTTACTATGTGCCAAGCACTCTACTAAGCGCTGGGGTGGATATAAGCAAATCAAGTTGGACACAATGCCTGTCCCATGTGGGGCAAACAGTCTCAAGCCCCATCTTACAGATGAGGTAATTGAGGCAGAGAAAATTGAAGTGACTTGACCAGGGTCACACAATTGACCTGGGATTAGAACCCATTACCTTCTGACTCCCAAACCCACCCTCTAGCCACTATACCATGCTGCTTCACGACACAGTGGATAGATTGTGGATAGAAATGGATAAAAATGACTGTGAAATGGCACTGCAGCAGAGAACAAGCCAGATTCCACTCAGAAGATCAACTACTAAAACAGCAAAAATAACTATGCCAAGAATACCAAATTCCCCACTATTTTGCCTTCATCGATTACAAGAAAGTATTCAAGGCACTGACATTCAAAACTGTTTTCAGTATGGTCAAAAAAATGAAAATCAACTTGACATACTTGGAGTTCCTTAGGGATATGGACTGCAATTGCATAGCCCTATTCAGAGAATTCAAAAAGGGTAGCACAATTACACCAAAACTCTCTGCTGTGCATCTGGAGCTGCTTTTCAAGAATTGAAAATTCTGGAAAATTGAAGAATTTCTAATTGAAAGAGAGATTGGTGTAAGCAGCTAGCCCACCTCCTCTTAGCTAACAACGAAGTAGTATTTGCAAATGGTTCAGCAGAATTGGAAAGAAAAATGCAACAATTGGAAATGCAGCTGCACAAATATGAGTTACATTTACGCCTCTAAAACGCCAAATGGATTTGCCACTAACATCGTCCAGAGAGAGCCTTTCTCCTAAATGGAGAAGAAATTGAAGAACTGGGAAGTTCCCCCTAGCTCGCCTGGGAAATAAGCCAGGTCAACACATTTGACGATGAATGCAGCAGGAAGGAAGACTGCAATAAGATGGATCAGTTCCAATCAAACAGAGCATCATTGTTGAATGAGGAGCTGCCCCTGAAGAAGAAAAGAAAATATTTTGACTCTGCTGTTTGCCACCAAAGATAGACTAATTGGAATGTTGGTCAACATCATGTCCAAGAAAGAAGATAGCAGTAGCCCAGAGAACAACGTATGATCCATATGCCTAGTCTCCCTAAGTCAACACCTCCCAGACCAAGAAATTGGGACAGAGACATGACAGAAACCATCTGTAAATCAAACTATGATGGCTGGGTCTTGTTGATTGTATTTAGCACAACAGGTTGAATTTGAAAATCAGAAAAGTTCCTCTCAGAAGACAGAGGAGAGCTCTCTTGGCAAATCCAGTGATGAAAGCATCTGGGACCCAGTCAACCAGAATAGTGTGTTAGCGGCCTGTGATCGTAATATTGATAATAATAACTGTGGCATTTGCTAAGGGTTTATTATGTGCTAAGCCCTGGAGTAGATGCCAGGTTATAAAGTCAGACACAGTACTGTCCCATGTGGGGTGCACAGTCTAAGTAGGAGGGAGGGAAGGAATTTCATCCCCATTTTACAGATAAGAAAACCAAGGCACAGAGAAGTTATGATATTTGTCCAAGTCCACACAGCAGGCAAGTGTCAGAGCCATAATTAGGATCCAGGTCATGTGACTTGCAGGCCTGTTTTCTTTCCACTGGGATTTTTTAAAGTAAGGAAGATGACTTTCATATAGCATTTTGAGAGTTTTGGTCAGTGAGGAATTGTCCTATAATCCTGCAGAAGGAAGCAGAAAGGCATACGCTTTGAATCATCACCTCTCTACATCTCTGCTCCTGGATGGGTCATGGCAACTTGCCCTGAGAGGGTCTCTGTGCTAGTAAGCGCTTAACAAATACTATTAAAAATCTTAGTAGGTGCCAGACCACCCAGACTGGGGTCTGGTTGATGAAAAGGAGAACCCAGAAAGGATCAAGGTAAGTTTAGCTCGATGTAAAGGAGAGGCCCTGAATCATTCTCCAGAGAGCTCTGAGTTATAGAGCTCCAGAAATTCCTGGGGGTGCATCAGGGAGGATAGGAAGGGGAACCTAATCTATTGCTATCCATATAGGACGATGGGCAGTGAATGAATAGGAGTGAATTGTCTTTTGTTCAAGAAAAAGCGTGCTGGCCTGGCCTCGTTATTACTCAAGAATGCCTTGAGATGTCATTAAGTAGAGTCTGTTTGAGTGTGGTCCTGCTGGAGGCAAAGGAATTACCCAGATGCCCTTATGGTGGTTTTCTGTAACTATGCAATTGCACGTTAGGACATTTTGCACACTTAAGGTATTTACATTCATCTATTTTAGTGCATTTTTGAGTGTTTAGTTATGAAAATACCATGCCCAAATAAAATAATGTTCCTGTGGATCTTGGAAAAGTCTGGCATTGATATGGAAATGCATTACCCAGTTAGTTTGACCACCAAGAAGGAGAAATTCCAGGTGCAAGAAAATAGATCATTCAGTGATTGCTTTTCTTCCCCACATCTGGTTTAACAGGAACACAGCCCTTTATTTGCATTGTGTTTGGGAAAAGAGCTGAGAAAATACAGAATTTCTGTCCTTTATTCCTTGTCCAAATGAGCTCTGCAGACTGATTCTGTCCTTGGCAAGCTCCTCTGCATGAGATCCTTTTGACCCAGGACTGATTTTCGTGTGGCACCTGCCACTTTAAAAACCTAGAATGCACAGGAGTCAGGCAGGCTTCAGTGGTTCTTATGGATAATTTGCCTCCCTTGGCTTCAGTTATTTTATCTACCTCTGTTTTCTATATTCATTTTTTCTAGGCTTTCCCAGTGCTTTTATAAAGGAAATATTGGTGAGAGGATATTTCTGGGACAGTTTTGGATTGCAGGCCAGTGTGACAACCTGTCTAGTTGTTCTGTGATCATCTAGATTTAAAAAATTCTCAGAGAGCAATTGTGTGTGGTCACAGTCTTTCAGAATCCTCTCCTTCCCTATCCCAGGAACCTGTTCCAATCCCTGAATTGAGGGGACAGATTTACAAAATAGGAAAAGTGGATACACCATCACAAAGGTGCTCGTATCTACCTATTTTTCTTTGCCCACTGGCCTCCAGTCTCTGCTTCCCTTGCTTGAGAATTACAGTGATGTCATTCTTGTTGGCCTCCTAGACTGCATCTTCCACCATCCTGTACTGTCTAACTCATCCTGTATGAGGCAGATAAAATACATCCTATAACCACTGCTTGGACTCTGTCGTGCCCTCCAGTGGTATTGGATTAAAAAAGAAATGATGGTGTTTGTTAAGCACTTACTATTTGCCAAGAACTCTTCTAAGCACTGGAGTAGATACAAAGTAATTAAGTTGTCCCACGTGGGGCTCACAGTCTTAATCCTCATTTTACAGATGAAGTAACTGAGGTAACAGATGAGGCATAGAGAAGTTGTGACTTGCCCAAAATCACACAGCTGACAAATGGCGGAGCCAGGATTAGAACCCATGACTTCTGACTCCCAAGCTTGAGCTCTTTCCACTAAGCCATGCTGCTTCTCAGCATGTCACTAGTCATTTTGAGCATTGGAAGGAAAACTGGGAGGGCATACGCTTCAAAGAGATCAAAAGCTGCTTTTTGGTTGTTTCTGCTTTGATAGGAAACTCAAACTTTTCTAAACTCTGTCCCCTCTAGACTGTAAGGCCAGTATGGGATTGTCAGTCTTTATTGCTGTGTTGCACTTTCCCAGGTGCTTAGTAATGTGCTTTATACACAGTAAGTGCGAAATAAATACGATTGAATGAATTGAGCAGGTGTGAGAGGGAGAGTCTAACCCAAAAGATGGTGGAGGCAATTGCCCTCGTATCTGGAGACTGTTCACATATCCCCAGTAATGATTTAATTGTGATATGTTGGTACTTTGTGCCAAGGACTGTACTAAACACTGGTGTAGATACAAGATAATTGGGCTCCTCGGAGTGCTCACAATCTAAATAGGAGGGAGAACGGATATTGAATTCCCGTTTTCCAGATGAGGGAACTGAGGTGCAGAGAAGTTAAATGATTTGCCCAAGCTCATACTGCAGGTAGATGATGACATTTTGCTCACAGCAGACACTCTGTACATAGCATTCATGACAATAATGGTCTTGGATAGATGCATGGTACTGAATTTGCACTGAATCTTTCAAATAGTTGAGCTGCTATGCCTCCTTTTTTATTCCCGTGGGTTGGGTGTTTTTTTTTTTTGAGGGGGAGGAGAGTGGCTCTATAAACCAGGGCAGTATGATAATCAAATGTGAAGTCCTCTGTAGGAGAACCATTTTTGAAGAGGGAAAGCCTCACTCATGTACATATCCTACAGCACTTAGGTACATATATGTAATTTATTTATATTAATATCTGTCTCACCCTGTTGTGGGCAGGGGTTGTGTCTACCAACTATGTTGTAGTGTACTCTCTCAAGCACTTAGCATAGTGCTCTGAACACTGTAAGTGCTTAATAAATGCCATTGATTAATTGAACAGAGTTTGTGGGATAGAAATCGATACGGTAGCCTACAAAATTGTGCCTTTGGGCCTCTTGGCTGGGGACTCTTAGGACTTAATTCTTTTCACCAAATCTATTGGCTTCTACTGTCTCTTAATCCTCCTAGACCTCTCAGCTGCCTTCGACACTGTAGGCCACCCCTTCTCCTTGAAACTTTATCCAACGTTGAGTGTACTGACACTGTCCTCTCTGGTTCTATCTCTGACTGCTCCTTCTCAGTTTCTTTTGCTGTCTCCCCCTCTGCCTCCCACCTTCCTACAGTGGGAGGATCCTCAAGCCTCACTTCTGGGTCCCCTTCTAATTCTCCATCTACACTCATTCCCCTGGAGAACACATTCACTCCCATGGCTTCAACTACCATCTCTACGCGGATGATTCCCAAATCTACATCTCCAGCCCCCCAACCTCTTTCCTTCCCTGTAATCTCGCATTCCCTTCTGTCTTCAGGACATCTCTATCTGGATGTCCTGTCTACACCTCAAACTAAACATGTCCAAAACAGAACTCCTTATCTTCCCACCCTAACACTGTCTTCCCCCTTTCTTTCCCATCACTGTAGACAATACCACCATCCTCTCTATCTCACAAGCCTGTAACCTTGGCATTATTCTCAACTCATCTCTCTCATTCCACCCACGTATTCAGTTTGTCACTAAACCCTGTTGGTTCAACCTTCACAGCATTGGTAAAATCCACCCTTTTCTCCCTCCACCCAAACTGCTACTATGCTAATCCAAGCACTTATAATATCCTGCCTTGATTACTGTATCTGCCTCCTCACTTACCTCCCAGCCTCCTGTCTCTCCTCACTCCAGTTCATACTTCACTCTGCTGCATGGATCATTTTCCAACAGAAACATTCAGTTCATGTCTCCCCATTCCTCAGAACCTCCAATGGCTGCCCATCCGCTTCCACACCAACCGAAATTCTTTAGGATTGGCTTTAAAGCACTCAATCAGCTTGGCCCATCCTACCTCACCTCACCAATCTCTTACTACAACCCAACATGCACTCTGTTCCTCTAGTGCTAACTTACTCACTGTGCTCCAGTCTCGTCTAGCTCACTGCCAGCCCCTAGACTGGAACTCCCTCCTCCCTCCCCAGCCCTCATATTCAGCAGACCAGCAGTCTCTCCACCTTCAGAGCATTATTGAGGTCATATCTTCAAGAGATTCTTCCCCAATTAAGCCCTATTTTCCCCAGCTCGCTCTCCCTTCTATGTCATTGTTATCTATGAACTTAGATCTGTGATCTTTGAACAATTTATATTCACCCCATCTCTAATCTCACAGCACTTGTGTACATGTATTTGAATTATGTATTGAAAATTATTTCTATTAATGCCTGTCTCCCCCTCTAGACTGTAAACCCAGTATGCTCAGGGAATATGTCTACTAATTCTGTTGCATTGTACTCTCCCAAGCACTTTGTACAGTGCTTTGCACATATTAAGTGCTCAATAAATGCCATTGATGGATTAATAATGATGATTTTGGTATTTATTAAGCACTTCCTATATACTCAACACTGTAAAAGAAAAGCAGCATGGCTTAGTGGTAAGAGCACGGGCTTGGGAGTCAGAGGTTGTGGGTTCTAATCCTGGTTCCGCCACTATCAGCTGTGTGACTGGGTAAATCACTTAACTTCTCTGGGCCTCAGTTACCTCATCTGTAAAATGGGGATTAAGTCTGTGAGCTCCACATGGGACAACCTGATTACCTTGTATCTCCCCCAGTTCTTAGAACAGTGCTTGGCACACAGTAAGCGCTTAACAAATACCATCATCATCATCATTATTATTATTATTACTGTACATAATATATACACTGGGATATATACAAGATAATTAGATCCCACATAGTGCTAAGAGTCTAAGTATGAAGGAGAATAAATATTGATTCCCCATTCTGCAGATGAGGCAACTGAGGCACAGAGAAGTTAAGTGAGTTGCCCGAAGTCATGCAGCAGGTAATAATAATAATAATTATTATGGTACTTAAGTGCTTATTTTGTGCCAGGCACTGTTCTAAGCAGTGGGTGGCGTAGGCAGGCGTAGAACCTGGGTCCTTGGCAGTCACCAAGCTTGTGCCCCTTCCTCTAGGACATGCTACCTGTGGCTCGGGTTCATTTTCTAAATGATTCTTTTAGCACAGCCCTTCTTCCTAAAGGAAAGCCCAACTTATATTAAAGTGGCTTCAAAATTTTAGCTTAGATGGTTCCCTTTCACCCAGATGCAGTAGGAAGGATGCTCACTACTTTGGTTAAGGACTCCCCAGGTATATGGAAGTATGGGCCTCGTAGGTTAGCATGTGGCTAAGCCAAACTGTCTGGTTTGTGTTTGTAGACCATTTCCCCTAGTGACAGGCTACATCCACTTTTGGATTTCATGTCCCCTGGCAGGTTGTAGTAGAATGATATGTTTCCCAGAAATGTCCTGATAGCTCTCTCCCATAATGTTTTTTGTAGCCTTTGAGGGCTTCAGCTTAGGTGAATGGATATGCTACCATTATTTTTTCCCAGAACCTTTATCTCTGATCTGCCTGCACCTGACACCAGAAGTTGTCTAGCATGAAAATTTTATTTATCTCTAGCCTAGTCTTCATGAAAAGTGATGCAAATCTGATTGTTTCAGGGCTTTCAAAGAAGTGGTAACTGTTACTTATTCTTTATAGCTTGTCTTTTCAAGGTGTAAATGCCATAACAGTAACCCTCCTCCCAACACAATAATAAAACAGAAAATAATACATTTTCTGTAAAGAACTTGGCAATTTCACATTCTTCAGATTGCAATTGAGTTTCAGCCCCATTTATAGATATTCTGACATGTGGCTCAGTGGTAAAGAGCCTGGGCTTCGGAGTCAGAGGTCATGAGTTCAACTCCCAGCTCTGCCACTTGTCAGGTGTGTGACTGTGGGCAAGTCACTTAACTTCTCTGTGCCTCAGTTACCTCATCTGTAAAATGGGGATTAACTGTGAGCCCCACATGGGACAACCTGATTACCCTGTATCTACCCCAGCGCTTAGAACAGTGCTCGGCACATAGCGCTTAACAAATACCAACATTATTATTATTGCTCCAGCACTCATCCATCAATTGATGGTATGCAATACGTTTGGAAGAGTACAAGAGAGCAGGACATGCATTCTCTGCCTTCAAGGAGGTTATGATCGAATAGGGGAGATCAAAGACAGAAATTATTCGCCAATAGTGAAAGTAAAAGAAAGAAGGGTATCACAGATAGCACCAGAGTGTCAGGATGGAATAACTGAAGAAATATCAACTTGACAAATCTACATAGGGACACAAGTGCTAAAGATATGAAAGGAACAAGTGGGGTTTCCTTTCCCTGAGAAAATGTAATGCTTATTAATAAATTTTAATAAATATTTGCAATTTCTTAGAAGTGTGGGGCAGTAATACGAACAGAGTTAAGTCAGGGAAGTTCTGTGGGAAAAAACAGTAAGTGGGTAAGAGTTCTGTACTTGGTCAAGTGTGTTTCTGTCCGCCACACTTCACGCGTAGCCCAAACTGGGCCGAGGAGATGAAATATGGAAAAAGTGTAAGGAGAGCAGGTCAGAGGAACTGAGTGACTTAGGTGATTAGCCACGGACATCTTGCTCTTGGGGCTGCAGATCTTGTGAAAATTCTCCATTCATTTCCCAAGTCCAGGGAAGATTTAATGCCCTCAGTCAACGAGCACAATATTTCCTCTAGGAGGCCAGGGCCTGGCTGCACTCAAAGATGAAATACACTGCTGCTATTTATGTCCCTCTGGCTCCCAAGGAGGTGGACTAGCACCAGATTTGTGTTCAAAGTCATGTTCCACACTCTGTTTCTTTAAGGCAATATATTTTTCCACATTTCAGAAATTCCAATCCTTCATGGTGGGGGGGGGGGGGGGGGTGGCGGATGGAGAAGAAAAAACACCTTAGAGAAATAGACTCTCAGAAGGAAATCACAGAAGGCACATGGGAAATTAGGAACTGGTACTTCATATTTCAAAAAATCAGAGCAATGATTGGTGTATCCTTTGGAGGAAGTGTGCCAAGGTAATTTATAATTAATTGTTTTAGAAATACTCCGTGGAGTACCTATGCTGATGATTTTTGTGTGCTCTTGTTGAGAGTGAAAAGGAACCCAAATCAGTTCTGCCCCCCTCCTAAAAGCATCGAGCCTGCTCAGTAACATCACGTGAGTTTGAATGTCGTTATTGGGTCCCCATTGTGAGTTCCTAACCAGGGGGCAGTTGATCCCCAATTTGCCCCGCTTTCAGCCAAGGAGAGCAAAACAGTGAATAGGAGGAGGTGGCAATGGGACTTATCCAGGGGAGGCCCAGGTGGAGAAACACTTCTTAACTTACACCTCTAGGGCTATGTGCAGCCCCAGAGAGACACCCAGTTATGGATCCAGGGGGAGAGGGATGGAGATGAGCTCAAGTGGAGAGACAGTAAACGAGATGCAAAGCATCATGAATGTGGCTCTGAAGTTACTGCTGACCTTCTCAGCTTGGCTACTCTGCATGAAAAGTATTCCTATTCCTCAAAAGCTCCCTGGGAATAACCCCAGCCACTCTGACTTCAGGGGAAAAAAAACAGTGCAAGGGGGAGAACGAGAATCCTACATCCCGCAGTCTCTGATGGCATTGGAAGGCCTGGCCTCTTTACTCCTAGCTTTGTGCACACTTTGGGATTCCCTCTCTGATTCCTCAGCCACAGACTGATGGAGTTGACACTACAAGAAAGGGACAGACATCTGCCCAGAATCTAGCACTGGCATTGCTGCTAAAGCAGTTCTTTTAGGCAAAAGGACGCATTCTTTCCATCTGTTTCCATTGTGAAGTGCATCAGCTACAGATTCAAGTGTAGAAAGCAGGGGTTACTGTCAGCTTTAGCCTCTAAGTGATTCTAGGTGCTGTGAACATGGAGGTGGGAGAGGCTGCTGAGGAAAGAATGAGAGGCAGTTTGCTCTGGAGCCCCTTAGTCCTTGGAAAGAGTTCAAAGGGCCTAGGGTTAGAGGCCACAACTTCTGCAGGGACCAAAAGGGGAAGGCAGACATGGGGGAGGAACCAAAGAGCACCTTACATGCCCAATAAGTATGGCAGAGTCTCTCAGGTCTGGGGATGGGGCATCCAATCGTGACGGAGAGAGCCTATCCAGAGGTCTAAGTGTGGCAGAAAAGATGATGGTGGTATCCAAAATCCATCTGGCACAGACCCCCTGAGGGTCAGAACCTCTTATTCTCTTTGAATCTTCCTTTTAGTTGCCTAAAAGTCTCCGTTCAAGGAGAGCCACCCCTCCTCTTTAGTGCCATAAACCAGACTGATCGCTTTATTGGTGTTGTCTCTCAAGAGTCAACTGCTACCCCTGGTTGAGACCCCTTCACTACGCCTCTCAAGAGTTTCTTTGGCTAGTAATTTATAACGAAGATATTTAAAAAAAAATATTTGGTAGCTCATTATACAGCTATCCATTTACTCTTCGATTCTGTTGCCTATAGTTTATAGCCTCATACTCATCTAGGTTATATTAGAATGATCTGGGGCCTAATTAACTTTGTAAATGCCCAGCACGGTTCAATCAGGTCTTCGGTAATGCAATTTTGGATAGATTGTGTGTAGGGAATTAGGGAATGTTCTTCTAACAATGTACATCTGTCTGGATAGAAGATGATGCAGTGTTGGAAGAAACTGCTTCACTCAAGAAGCATGTTACTATAGCGTGAGTTTTCCTTAATGCGGGGTTTGTCGAGAATGTAAACTCCCGTGTTATAGAAGGACCGTGTGGGCAGTTTAGAATGTGACCTTGATTTCTTTTTCTGTCTTCTGTGGAACCACTAGCCAATATCTTGTATTATGCCAAAATTATGAAAGCACCTTTCCACCTTCACTTTTTTCTTTATGGTATTTGTTAAGCACTTACTATGGGCCAGGCTGAGGCACATAAAAGCTAACCTTTTTGGACTCATTCCATGCCCCCATAGACTCACAGTATTAATCCCCATTTTATAGTTGAGGTAACAGGCATTATTTTGATGATGATGATTAGGCACCGAGAAGTTAAGTGATTCGCCCAAGGTCATACAACAGACAATTGGCAGAGCTGGGATTAGGATCCAGGTCCTTCTGAATCCCAGGCCCTTGCTCTGTGGACTAACTACACTGCTTTTCAGACTTTCCAAACTAAAGAGTCCACTTCCTTCATTCTTCTCTCATCTCTTTCATTTGAACACTCGCCATTAATTGTGGCTCAACACCCTTCAAATTGGATGGGAAAGCAGCACCCATTGCCCAAAGAAGTATACCTTGCCCCCTCAAATCTGCTAGGCCTCAATCTGCCCCACCTTCCCATCTCCCCACTCCTCCAGCTTGGCTTACTGGTTAATTCCCAACACTGTTGTATCAACGCAACAGCCACAGCTAGCAATCAATAGTATTAATTGAGCCCTTCCTGGGTGCAGAATATTATACTAATATATTATTTGTATACATTATATTATTTGGGAAAGTATAATGCAGCAGAGTCGGTCAACATGATCCCTGCCCACGAGTAGTTCACAGTCTATCGGGGGAGACAGACATTGAAATTAATTGCAGATAGGGGAAATAGTAGACTGTAAGGTTATGGACATAAGTGCTGTGGGGCTGGGGTGTCTAACAAAGTGCTTAAGGAACTTAAATATTCATTTCAACCCTTCTGTAACTTGTGGGTGTGAACCTATGTATTGATTTGCAATTCAATACTGATTCAAATCGGGCCAAGAGCAGTATGTATCGTTCAAAGTAGTATCACCCTCTATCCCAGCACCCATTCTGTAAGCATGGGGATTTGATCTCAGGGAAAGGCTGTTTATGAATGTGAAATGGAGGGAAGAAACTATTTTATATGGCTTGGGTCACCCTCAGTGAGACCAGGAACTCTGCTCTAATGGACCTTTCCTTCCCTGGAGAAGGGCTCTTGCTCTTATAACCTTCCCATTGTCTCCAGCTGTGGTGGAACATAAAAAGACAAGTTGAGGGGTTCCAAGGTTAATCATGTCTGACATCTACTTCCCATTCTCTCCTAGCAGTCCACGCTTGAGTATTTTCTTCCAGCTCATACCTTTGCTTGGATGCATGTTGTCTCTGTAAAAAATGCCCCAGAGTTGTGGGGCTTACTTATTCGAATGCCAAAATGAAACACAAATTTAATTATTATGGCATTAAGCACCTACTAAGTGCTAAACTTTGGGGTAGATGCAAGAGAATCAGTTTGGGCATAGCCCCTGCCTCACCCAGGACTCAGTCTAAGCGGTAAAATAATCCAAAATATATTTTGGATTATTACATGGACTTTAGGCTATTGAAGAATAGCAATGGGAGTCTTGAGAGAAGCATCTTTGCATGTTTTCCATAATTTGTAGTTCAATTCAATCGTATTTATTGAGTGGTTACTATGTGCAGAGCATTGTACTATGTGCTTGGAGTGTACAATTCGGTACCAGATAGGGACAATCCCTGCCCAACAACGGGCTCACAGTCTAG
The DNA here is from genome assembly GCF_004115215.2 of Ornithorhynchus anatinus. Lineage (NCBI taxonomy): Eukaryota > Metazoa > Chordata > Mammalia > Monotremata > Ornithorhynchidae > Ornithorhynchus > Ornithorhynchus anatinus. The sequence continues at coordinate 52,817,123 of NC_041739.1, forward strand.
TCTGGGTTATTTCAAGGGTATCTTTTACCAGTTATTGGAAACATGATGGTCCTCCTTAATAATAATAATAATAATAATGTTATTTGTTAAGCGCTTACTATGTGCCAAACACTGTTCTAAGCACTGGAGTAGATAAAAGGTAATCAGGTTGTCCTATGGGGGTACAGAGAAGTCAAGTGACTTTCCCAAAGACACATAGTGACAAGTGGTGGATCCGGGATTAGAACCCATAACCTCTGACTCCCAAGCCTGTCCTTTTTCCACTAAGCCATGCTATTTCTCACACTGCTCCTTCAGAGTCTCTGGTGGAGAAACAATCCCGCTGCATGTGCAAAATGTTCCTGCCACATCAGAGGAAGAGTTGAGCAGCATGTGGGAGGTTCTGGTTACGTATGCCCGTCGAATACCAGTTTAGTGCTTCAGGGTCAACAGTCCCAGAGAGCCTTGAGCCCTCCTATGAAGAATAGAGTGGAGGATTTGTTCTGAAATAACTTCTAGGTCAGTAGGTTTTACTAATGACAAAAGCTACTTAATTGAAACAGTTGAAAAGATCATACCATTTTTTTAAAAAAAAAACAAAGTAAGCTAATGGAACCACCATCTCAAGTGATGCAGCAAAACATAGGACCATTGAGAGGCAAAGGCTGCTAACAGTGTAGCCAGACATGTGGCAATCAGGAGCGTGGTTGGCTCTCCTCAACTAGAGGTCACAAGAAGAGGCAGAATTGAAAACCATGCCAGTGGCTGCAAATAGCAAAACCATTAATGCAGCAAAAGATCTATTTTTAGACACTCAGCGTGGAACGAGTTGCCAGCTACACATCCCTTTTCAGCCACACCCACACACATGGATTATGTCGTCTTCGAACACGAAGGACAACTGTATTATTACAGTGAATATTTTTTATTTTAATACAAGCATTTTTCAATTATAAATCTTCCTTTGCATGACTTTTAAATAGGAGTTGTGGTCTGGCAATCTAGTTCAAAGACAGAAACAAGCCCTCTTTGGTCTGTGTGTAGAATCTTGGGACTAAAAGTTTATCTAATAATCCTGACAGACCCAAAGGTTTAGCCTTAGAAGAAAATGAACAATCACTAGGACAGATCTGTATTTTTATACCCAATTCTTTTGAAGGGCAAAAGACAAATTTCAAGGCTTGTTTCTTTCATTCCACTTATAAATATATCTACTGCTCATTGTGTAAGCTCTTGGGCAGGGACCATATCAACTAACTCTGTTGTACTCTCTCAAGTGCTTAGTTCAGTGCTTTGTACATGGTCAGCATCCAATAAATATCATTGATAAAAATAAAATTTATTTCAGGATTCAAAGTTTACAGTTAAGGTCAAAATCGTTGTTGTTATTACTATTATTAAGTGCCGTCGAGTATTATTAAGTGCCCGATTCATAGCGACTCCATGGGTATACTTTCTCCAGAACGTCCTGTCCTCTGCCATAATCCAAACCTTTCTAATGGTTCTTCCGTTATCGTTGTTATGGTCTGTAGCTATCTAGTTGCCGGTCTACCTCTTCCATGCTTTCCCTGGACTTTTCCTAGCATTAATATCTTCTCCAGAGAATTAGTCCTCCTGATTACATGTCCAATGTATGCTAATCTAAGTCGAATCATTTGGCCTTCCAAAGACAACTCTGGTTTAATTTGCTCCAAAATCCATTTCTTTGTCTTTCAGGCAGTCGATGGTATTCACAAAAGTCTTCTCCAACACCACATTTCAAAAGAATTGATGTTCTTTCTATCCTGTTTTTTCACTGCCCAACTTTCATCCATACGTTGTCACTGGAAACATTATAGAGTTGACCATTTGTAATTTTGTGTCAACTGTTACATCAGCACATTTCATGACTTTTTCCAGGTTCTTCATAGCAAGTCTTCCTAACATTAATCTTCTGTGTAGTTTTACAAAATCATTGTAAAAGCATTAAAATCCAATGTTGATTAGTTGCTCTCTCTTCAGTCATATTAACAGCCCCATATCTCAGGATACCTCAGGATAACCCTTTAACACCTCCTGCAGATAGTTCCAGACCCATTAAAAAAGATCTGTAGCAGAGGACCTTTTCCAAATAGGTAAGTGAATCAATTGTATTTATCAAGCACTTACTGCACACAGAGCACAGTACTGAGAGGTCGGGACAGTACACATGATGTGGTTCTTGCCATGTAATAACTCTCAGATTCTTTCCTTACTTCTAGTAATAGGTCTAAGATGACTTATTAAGTTGGGGGTATTGGGCAATGAGTCTATTCCATGGGTTGTCTGGAAAATGGAACCCACTCCACTCTATACACACATGCACACACACTACGTTTCTGCTGAGTGAGTAGTTATCCATTGTATATAATTACCAGAGTGCCTGGACTGGCCTTTTTTTTTTTATTTTTAAAGGGACTAAGCACAGTAGGAAAAGCATGAAGGAATATAGACACCTGATACTTCCATTTTAAGTCAGGTCAATTCTCCATCTACTGGGGAATTTATGGGCATTGCTATCATGCCACAAGGGGACTGCATTAAAAATATAATCACTGAAAACAGAAATGTGGAAGGAATTTTCTCACTTTTCCTCAGTTTGGGCCTAGACTATTCAAGTAGAAACAGGTGGGGTGACCTATTTTGCCTTTTGCCTTAGTGAAAAGACATAACATTTCTTTCCTTCCCTCAGGGAATTGTCTTCTGGATTTCTAGAAAGGTTTAAAATAGGAAAGGTGTCAATTTATTTGTACAGTGAAGCTGTCTAAAATTTCACTTCCTGGAGGAGATAGAAATGTGCTAATTAATCAATTGCCTGCAGAAGCTCTTAATAATATTGTATCTGGGAAAACGTTCACTTTTGTCGGCGAGCTGTTTTATAAATAATTGTTGAGTAAAGAAGTCAAGGATTGATTTTTAAAGTGCAGCATATTAGGGACCATTAGTAAAGCGGGTGTGTACTTATGACAAGTACAAAACTCCAACCTGGCAGATACAGCTGCTTCTGCAGATCAATTGCCAAGTTACTCATTACCAAATAATCAACCACAGTTTGTTAAAGTCACGTCTGTCCACTTTAAATGCCCAGTTGAAGTTTCCATTGGAGTGACCCGAAAGCGGTGCTTTGAAAAGTTGACCTGGGTTTTGTTGTGGCTTGTTGTTATTGTTGATGTTAATTAATTGGCTAGAGCTAGGCAGCCGGTCAGTTCTGGACCCTTCAGCACCCACCCGAGGCAAAAACAGATGAAAAAGTCATTGCCAGACAATAGTTGAACTAGCTAAAAGAGAAAGAAGTGCAAGCCATTAACCACAGGGCTCTCCAAGAAGGGTCCCCAGCTTTTATCGTTTAAGGAGATTCTTATAGTGTTGGAAAATGGTTAAACATTTGCGTGATACCATGGTGAATGGCGGAACTTTTATTAAAATGACCACAATTGTACAACATGATTAGTGAGTCAAACCCAAGTTTATCAGCACAACAGATGGATGTGTAGCTCATGCCATTATTGGTTTTTTTTTTAATCAAACAAGACTATCCATATGTTTACCACCTGCTCTGATCAAGATTAAAAGCAGACTCAATGCTATTATTGAGGGAGAGACTATTCTGCCCATGACAGTGGCTATGAGATGCTTGGACGTGGTTAGTGAACATCCCTAACTACCCCTTAGTAGCTCATCCTAGACCTCTTAACTATTAATGTAGCCCAAATTTCTTGAACTTTCTGGTGTTTTCAGCATTCACAGCTTTGTCTCGTGCTAAATTTGGAGCCCATGTTTCTTAAACTGAAGATTCTTAGGATCGGAAGGTTCTGGAAAACATTCCTGGTCCTTTCTTTCTCTTCCCACTTTAGAGGATGTGAAGCCTCTCTTGATAACCATTTTCCATCACCAGCTAGTCAATTTCTTTTTGATATCACCTTCTGTTGAACTTATTAATAATAATAATGATTGTGGTATTTTGTTAAGTGCTTACTCTGTGTGAGGCGGCAAATCACGCTGGACACAGTCCCTGTCCCACATGGGGGTCCCAGTCTCAATCCCCATTTTACAGATGAGGTAACTGAGGCACAGAGAGGTGGCGTGACTTCCCCAAGGTCAAATGGCAGACAAGTGGTGGAGCTGGGATTAGAACCCATGACCTTCTGACTCCTGAATCCATGCTTTATTCTCTAAGCCATGCTGCTTCATCCAAGTGTTAAGTCCTCTAAAGACGGGGAGAACAAACTAGTCAAACAATGTTTCACAAAAAACTCTTGTGCTTGAAGGAATAGGTTAAATGAATGTATTCTCCAGTATGAGGATGAGAAAAATCTAACAGTGATAAACACAAATTGTGATGAAATTTAAACTTGAAATTATTTGAGAAATATATAAATACAGAGGTGTGAAATTAAAAGCAGTCAAAGATATAGAACTCGATATTCCCACAGATTTTAAAAGATGCACTGTGGAGAGTCCTAAACTTTTTAAATGTACACTGTCTGTGATTCTGAATCACCATAAGCAGCTGTAGTCACCATGTGGTTAGTTGCTGAACAAGTACTGTTTGCGGAGTGCTGCTTTAAGTAGGGGTATTATTGAGCTCCTACTTAGGGTAGGACATTACCATGTGCTTAAGAAGAGGAAAGTAAAGAACTGACCCATTCCCTTCCCATAGGGAGCTTACACTTCAATAGGGAAGACCCACTTTGACCGACATAAAAAATAGTGATAACTAGAATAGTCAAAATAATAATAGAAATAATGTTGGTATTAAGTGCTTACTATGTGCCAAGTACTGTTCTGAGCACTGGACTAGATACAAGGTAATCAGGTTGTCTCACGTGGGACTCACAGTCTTCACCCCCATTTTACAGGTGAGGTTACTGAGGCACAGAGAAGTTAAGTGGCTTCCCCAAGGTCACACAGCTGACAAGTGGCAGAGCCGGGATTAGAACCCATGACCTCTGACGTCCAAGCCCAGGATCTTTCCACTAAGACACGCAAGCAACTGAAATATACAAGTGAATAGTCATTTCTGCAAAAGTGTTGAAGTTCTAGTATAAATTAGTTCAGAAAAGTTGGCTGAAGGGTTTATGCAGCTTAGAGTGCTCCGGAGAGTATGCCACCCTCGAGGAGCTCCCAATCTAATGGAACATTATTCAGATACCCAACAGTCACTAGTATTTATCGAGCCCCATCTATAGGCAGAGGCCTGTTCTGGGCCCAGTAGAAAGTGCACTCCCCTGGGATTCTGGGTTCCCTTCCCGGTTCTGCCTTCTTGCTTGTTGCATTCCGGTCCCTAATGGGAAGATAAATGAAGGGAATAGGGAGTGAGACTGGCATGCAGATCCTTGGCCCTTAACCTCAGAACCCAGACATATCTGCCATTCCTAGTGGAAGACTCTATCCTGATCAATATGTGTGGGATATGGTACTAAGGGCACAGGCGAATGCTACGGAAGCAAAAAGGGCAGTCCTTGCCCTCAACTAGCTTTACAGTTCAATAGAGGGTCATTAAAATGCTATCCTTCAGATGCCAGAAAGAGCACGGGACTGGGAGCCAGAGGACCTGGGTTCTAATCTCAGCTCTGCCATTTTGCCTGCTGTGTGACCTTGGGCAAGTCACTGAACTTTTCATTGCATCAGTTTCCTCATCTGTAAAATACGGATTCAGTAACTGTTCTTGCTCCTCCTTAGACTGTGAACCCCATATGGGACGGGCTGTGTCTGACCTGATGATCTTTTATCTACCCCAGTGTTTAGAGCAGTGCTTGGCACTGAGTAATAACCCCATGCATTGTTTTGGACACATGACTCCTGAAGAGAGTGCTTGTCAGTGCCGGCTAGAGGCTTCTATAGAGATTCTTCTGGACTCCCCCTGGTCTCCCCCTGCAAATAGTTCATGGTTCATTGTGGGATCTAGGTCTGAATGCCGAAAGTAACAAGAGAAAGAAGGAAGGTTGCTTTCCATGACCACCTCCAAAATCTTGAGAATTCAGATTTGGTATTTAACCAAATTTTTCATGGTTCAGTGGGCCTCCAACAGGCTTCACTGATTTCCATGGGTCCAAGTTAACTTTGCCTGCGGTAGCTGGTCTGACCTAACAGGAACAAAAATGGATCTGCAACTTTAATGATCTTGCCTACATTTTCTCTTTGAAGTATTCGGTGTTTAGCACAGTGCTTTTTTTTTTTTTTTGGTAGATTTTGGTAATGAATTGTGATGCTGAGTTTCACTGTTGAATGGGTTTGTTCATTTCAGGCAGTGACTAAAGGTTACCATTTGGAGACAACACCAGGAGATTGTGAGCAGCAGTGGAACAAATGCTAGCAATAGTTTTTAAATGAACCTGCAAATTCAGGAGAACTACGTTTAGCCTCCATTTCTTCTTGGATTCCAAAACAGACAGTACATGCAAGATATTTCCTAAGTCTTTATGTAGCTGATTGGAATGCATTTGGAAGTCAAGGAGCTTAAATGTGTAACCTGTTCTCTGTTTTATGCATTGAGTGCAGATTTCTTCTCCAGTCCATTGCTTCTCTAATAACAGCCATGTCCGCAAGTATGTTTTGGGGAAAAAAGTTTTCATTAGAAAAATCCTTTCTTGGAAACTGCTTGAGGAAAACCCAGTGTTGTGCCAACCCAATATTCATCGGGTTTGCACTGGGCAGTCAAGCTCAACGGCTTTGGAGCCCTGAGAAACGCTTCTCCACCCTATTGACAGGCTGCACTGTGGGTTTTTCCATTCCACCAGCCCGATCCGTGCGTTACAGAAGCAGTGTGGCTTAGAGGCAAGAGCAGGGGCTTGGGAGTCAGAGGTTATGAGTTCTAATTCCGGCTCTGCCACTTCTCAGCTGTGTGACTTTGGGCAGGTCACTTCACTTCTCTGTGCCTCAGTTATCTCATATGTAAAATGGGGATGAAGACTGTGAGCTCCACATGGGACAATTTGATTACCTTTTATCTACTCCAGAGCTTAGAACAATTCTTGGCAGATAGTAAGCACTTAACAAATACCATCATTAATATTTTATTAGTCATTGATAAGAAGTTGGGAAAGGTATGGCCGGGAGCTGGGGAGCACTAACTAGTGTCCCCAGGAAGCAACTGTCAATTGAGTGACTTTTCAGTCTCTTCAGAAGACCCAACTGATGCAAGTTTATGCCTGCTCAAAAAAAAAGCAGTCCTTTTCTGTCCTTCTGTGAAGAACTGTCTTAAAAGTATCTGTGCCTACCAACTCTGTTATATTGTCCTCTCCCAAGTGCTTAGGACAGTGTTCTGCATGCAGTAAGCCCTCAATTAATATGATTGATACTAGCAAATCCTGAATTTGTTGACTGATATAATGAATGTGATATCATTTTTGCCATCAGAGGAGATAAACGTGTGCTATTGGGTTTGCCTATTGTGACCCAGGTGTAATAAACATATTTTAGTAAATTCTGGAAGATAAGATACATTGAAATTAATTCAAAGTTGATTTGATGTAATTTTAAAGAAAGGAATAAGTGACTACAAAAATGAGAATTTGGGAGATTTCAAACCAAACAGCTGTTGAGTGGGAATTCCTATTCTGTTGTTCTTAATCCGGTCTATCTGATAGACAGAACCAACTTAAGGGACACTTACTTTTATCACCAAAGAGCAAGCAATCAGTACCACACAGAAGGCAGGGTAGGCATGTTTAAGATAAAATCTTGTCAGCTGTACTCAAACCTTAATAAAGATCTTCAGTTCCTTTAGATGGGGTCTCTTTCCTTCTCAGAATCATGCAGTTTTTTGAGGTCTATTCAACCAGCCAGGTCCTACCCTGATGTGGCAACACAAAGCTCCGTAACATCCAGTGTAAGAAGATGTGTTCATATCTGGCAGATGGATGAAATCCAGGAGACTGCATTGGACTGGTAACAGTCCTGATTCTGAGTTCTCCACCTCAGCAAGGGGAGGTGACCCACAGAGTCTGGGAATGGGGAAGGAAACAGCAGCTCCGAAACCAGTGGATTGGCTCAGGGCAGCGCCAGGGAGAGAGGGAGTGAAAGTGGGGAATGCATCACTGGAGCAGATCTTTGGTGTATCCCAAGGCTTCCCCAACTCCACAAGGAGAAAACAACGAGACAGGTTGGAAGGGGAAATGGCTGGAATGTCTCCTAGCTGCCATGGCCCCAAGGACATCAATCCATCGTATTTATTGAGCTGTAATTGTGTGGAGAGCACTGTATTAAGCCCTTGAGAGAACAGTATACCAGAGTTGGTAGATGTGTTCCCAGTCCATGTGAGCTACAGGGGGAGACAGACATTAAATATATAATTGTAAAGAGTACCTGGCCCATTTTCCCACACAAGAGAGTCTGCACCAGAGAACAAAGGAGAGGGCAAAATCAACCACAGAAGTTTGTGATCCCTCAAAGATGCGGGTAGGCTTTTTGCTGGAACATCTGACACTCCATGGACACAGAGGTCTACTCTTTACTGCATTTCTGGCCCCATGCTAACTGGCAGCTTAAGACTGTGATGTTAGTGCTCAGGATGAATTTCAACCTCAGCATCAGATGTCCCGCTCTGTTGTTTCTTAAAATATATTTTTGTTTTCATTAATTGGGGGATTAGTGTATTAGGGCACCATTCAGTTAGGATAGTAATAAATATTGAGTGGCAATCCTTCTCATGTCCATGGAAACTAATTGAAAACAAATAAAAAATTGTTTAGAATGTTTCCATCCTCAGTCCGCATACACACACAAACTATACACTAGCCTCTCCATCCCTTTGATCTAAGAAGAGGCGGGAGTTTGTTCTCAGTCAGTGCCAAGTTTAACAAATTGTCCAAACTGCAGAACCATGGAAGGCACACCCAAGGTTTTGATGGGCAGAGGTTGAGTTGAGAGGATACAGAAAAGTCCGGGGTCTTTTTTATTTGTAATCAGATCAGTGCCTATTTCTTCTTCATTTTGGGTTTAGAGATGTCCATGAAGGAATTGAGGGGGTTGGTTGTTTTTCCTCTGGGGCTAGACTCCAAATAGGCTGCTCAAGGGATTTTCCCTTGTTGAGCTCTCAGCAACATCCTTGTCAATATTTTTAACCCAGTTGAATAAAGCTTGATATGTTGTTGCCGGTTTCAGAAAAGGAAAGGGCTAGACTCTAAAAAGAATGACTAAAAGATGTGAAGATATTTAGCCTGAAAAAGAGGGGAAAACATCAGGAAACTGACAGCCATTAGCAATTCTTTGCTGGCAGAATTTTCTGTTTCCATTGAGACTAGGCAGTCACAGCTGTGTTGTCCACTCTGATAGGGCTCTGGGCTCCTGCTCAGCAACTGAAACCTAGCAGAGATTCTCTCTGCAAAGAGGAACCCTACTGCTTCCAAAAGGAGAAGGAAAACCGTTTGCTTTGTCTTAGCTCCCATAAGAAATAGAACGCTACCACATTAATACAGCCACTCATCGTATCCCACCTAGATTACTGCATCACCCTACTTGCTGACCCCCGCACCTCCTGTCTCTCTCCACTCTGGTCCATATTTCACTCCTTTGCCCGGATGATCTTTCTACAGTAACGTTCAGGACATATCACTCCCCTCTTCTAAAATCCCCAGTGATTGCCTACCCAGCTCAGTATCATAGAAAAACTCCTCGTCATTGGCTCTAAAGCAGTCCACCACCTTGCCCCCTCCCTAGCTCACCTCACTGCTCTCTTTCTATAGCCCAGCCCCCATGTTTCATTCCTCTAGTGCTAGCCTTCTCACTGGACCCTGGTCTCGCCTGTCTCACCACCAACCCGCCTCTGGCCTGGAACACCCTCCCTCCCATATCCGACAGACAGTGACTCTCCCCCCTTCAAAATCTTATTGAAGGCACATCTCCTTCAAGAGGCCTTCCCAGACTAAGCCCCACTTATCCTCATCTCCCACTCCCTTCTGCATTGCCCGACCTGCTCCCTTTGCTCTTCCCCGCCCCCAGCCCCACTGCACTTATGTATATATCTGAAATTTTATTTATGTGTATTGATGTCTGTCTCCCCCCATCTAGGCTGTGAGCTCGTTGGGAGCAAGGAATGGCACTGTTTATTCTTGGATTGTAGTTTCTCAAGCGCTTAATACAGTGCTCTGCACAGAGTGAGTGCCTAATAAATATGAATGAATGAATGAATGAATGAATGAATGAATGAATGAATGACTAAAGGAGGCGACACAAATAGGCCCCCTAGGCCTAGGAGTTGTTGGGCGCTGGGACCCATTGCCAGAGGAGGTTGGGAAAGCCACTTTGGAGATGGCAAACAAGAAGGTATTTTTCCGGGAAGTTTCAGATTAGACGTGCCCATATGCGGGAACCAGTTCCTGGCCTCTGGACACTGTTCTCCGCAGAGCCACATAAGGCTTTAGCCTTCCAGCCCCCAGACAGAATCACATGGCTACAACTCAGCTCAGAGCCTATAAGAGGAGTCTGGCCTTTGATCACGCAATTGTATAATTCAATTGATTTGCAAACAATGGGTTGGCAAACCAAGGTTAGTACTCTTTGTTGTAACCCAGCAAACTGGCAGCATTATCAACCACTGTCATATGTTAGTACATTAAGCTGAATAAGCACAACTTATCCACATCTGTGTCCCTTCAGAAGAAACCTGATGGTTTGATTTTAAAAAGAGAATCAGAACAAATACCATACATCAGTTTAATTAAGCAAATCCATCATGGTGATTTGGGCAGACTGGAAAATCAACGGACCTGTTTCTCACATCATGTGGCCCAAATTAAGTCGAGACGGACCAAACTAATTCTGTGTACTTTTTAAATGTTCTTTTTCTTCCTTGCTGGAATTCTCAAAGCAGATGGGGCCATCTAGGAATAATATTCCTATGGTAAGTAATGCAGGTTCACTAACACTAACGGAACTCTCAGAAAAATCAAAATGACAGTGGTTAACAGAGTCCAGAAATGGCACATGTTTTCCAGCCAATCCTCCATTTTAACCACATCTCATTTGCAACAGGTTTTGACATGTAAGAAAGCAATGAATGAATTATTTCTTGCTTTTTTTTCCCTTTATTATATTTGTTAAGTGCTTACTATGTGCCAGGCCCTGTACAAAGTGCAGGGGACATACAAAGTAATCAGATTGGACAGAATCCTTGTCCCACATAGGGCTCACAGTCTTAATCTCCATTTTATGAATGAGGATACTGTGGCACAGAGAGTAACCCGAGATCCCACAGCAGACAAGTGACAGAGCTGGGAATAATAATAATGATGGTATTTCTAAAGTCTTTATGTTCTAAGTGCTGGGATTAGAACCCAGGTCATCTGACTCCCTGGCCCAGACACTTTCCACTGGGCTACGTTGCTTGATATACCCAAATTACTATGAAAATTGGGAAGGGTAGGTAGCTGTGGGGCACCAGTAATCATAATAAAGGAGATGGACTTTGTGGTTTCAGGATTCACAAATGATGGACATCCCCTTAGCTGGGTCCCTTCCAGGCAGCTAGAGAAAACAGATTCTCAGGGCTACATGGACTGTATACCCCAAAGTCACCCCTCATCAGTCAATGCTGGTTTTGTTGGTGATAGCCTTTCCAGGATCCTGTTTTTTTTCAAAAGAGTCCAGTGGTACCCGCTTGGAAGATTTATGAAAAAGTCAAAATTACAAATGTAATAATGGCTTTGGTCATCTACTCCCTCTACCTCCAAGAGGTGTTGTCTTTTCTCCACATGAGGTTTTGACCTTTAAGTGTCTAGCTGGTGTTCCTTACTGAATTTCTCCCCTTATTTTTATTCTTCAGGCCAAAGCAGGTGTTTGAATCATATCCAGCTGTTTCAACTTAATGCTCTTATGCTAATTTTGTCACATAGTAAACAACGATTTGATCATTTGGTTGGCAAGTTTGTGCATGTTGAGAATTACGAATGTATTTAGTAGATAAGGAGTTCTTAAGGAAGATGAATCTGGCCTCAGTTCAGCTCATTAAAACTTGTTTGAAAACAATGCCATAAAAATGGCAATAATCAGGGGTTTGGTTGCTGCCACTATTAATGAATGTTTTACTACTTAGAGTCACAAGTGAAAATTATGATCTGAAGTTTATTCAGGATTCAAATGAATTCTTCCATATTTTACATTGATTAAAAGGGAAGGGTTACAATACTGCTTCCATTACCTCCCCATATTTATGTGAGCTATTGGTGTCTAAAAGGAATATAGCAGAGTGCTTAACAGTGGCCATTGACCAAAGACCATTTCCAGAATCCTAGAAAGGAGGGTTGAATCATCACACATTAGCTTTGAATAGACATTAAAGCAAGACTCCTCTATCCTTTCATTTTCTTTTCCTTTTACTGGCAGAAAGTAGAAAGCCAGAGCTGCTATTTGAATTCTAAATGGCAGTTTAATACTGGATGGAAACAGCATTGTTCTGCAGTAACTATTGTGTTTTTGGCATCAATAGACATAGAATGCTTCTTTTTTTTTATGGTATTTGTTATGGACTTACTCTGTACCAGGCTCTATACCGGGCTCTCTGCCAAGCACTGGCGTAGATAGAAACAGTGCCCAGAGCTTAGAACAGTGCTTGGCACACAATGCTTAATAAATACCATCATCATTATTGACACTTCACACTGGAGAATATTTAAGGCATCCACTTCAACAACAGTAGCATTATATTAAAGAACTGTATGGTCGATGTGAGTGTAGCCTCAAACTGACTCTCCCTCCTCATCTGTGTACTTTACTTCCGTTTTCCTGATTGTCAAGGGAATTATTGTTCCTCTAAGTCCCCAGTGGGGCAGCCCTTGAATGTGAATCACCTATGGTTCTGGAGCAATTCTGATTAGCTGTGGTAGGAAATGGATCTTGGATCTGGTCAGAGTTCGTAATGAACTTTGTTACAATTATAAGAAACAGCAAATACTAGAATTGCTCTGAGAACACTTTAGGTTTCTACACTCACTTGATTTCTGGGTAATTTTGGATTTCTGCTCCTCATAAAATGGGAGGTAGAATTTTAGTCTAGAAATTTGGAATGTCCAGATCCCAAAATTAAGGCCCCGGGAAGTGTTAAGATATATATCTTCCTGCTATATGTTCTAAAGATGGAGAAGTATCTTCTATAAGGCTGCTTTATGATGATGAATTAACAGTAGATGTAATCATTTATGTTTAATAAGTGGAAGGTTCCAGTCTAGTGTCTGCCTAAGTTTTTTATTGTCATATCCAGCATCTGGCCAAAGATGTAGATGTACTTACTTCAGAAATGAGGCATGCATTCTGCCTCAACCTTAAAACAGGGAGTTTACTCAAGACTTTTGAAACATTTACAACCTTGCAAAAAAAAAACAAACAAAGCAGTTTTTGGTTTTATAACTTGTTCTCAATTACCTAGACCATTACCAGTCGGAACATTATACCCTCATCCATTTAGAATTGTCAAAAATTTCATGAAATGCTTATTGGAGTTAAAAAGCATGTTATCCCCACTTCTAAAACAAAAGAAACCTTTCAACTTGGTCTCCTCCATCTTCTCTCCCCACCTTAGGAACCCACTCCATCACCCTGAATGAACACATGAAAAGTTTCAGAGGAGAAGACAAACGGTTGAGAAGCTAGGGGTAAGTAGAAATGTGGAGCTGGATGAATAGCATTTTTCCACTTTAGTTCTTAGCATTTGCTGCCTTCTGAGGTTAAATAGACGATTCGATAAGCTGACTGAAATCAAATGCCTCCCCCCGTTAAAGTAAATGATCACCCTTGATATTTTCCATTTGACCTTTTCACTCATCTTTGAATTGATTTGAAGCCCTTATCACAACTATGCCGTACCTCATGGTTACTGAGCTTTGATGAAGTGCTTTACAAGAGCTTTGCAGTCATTTGGGTTTCTCCACATTCATCTTCTGAGTAGGCTTGGTTTTTTATCCCAAACTTGAAAAACGATCAAGCTGGGATCCAGAAATACAGGGTCCCATCAAACTCCTGTATGCCATCTCACTGTGACCATGTTCAAGAATCGTGGAGAAAGGAGTGTTTGGGCTTAATTTTGTCCTGGGACTCCATGGCTAAGAGGAACACTTAATTTTATAGGATGGTTACTTCTGGTTTAAGTGAAAATTCTGTTCCTTGAAATTTTTTCATATAGCCTCAGAGAGCAAAAGGCCTTGGCATAAACTAGGGTTGCCCCCTGGACTGTTCGTTTGGGATTGGCTAATGATAATAATGCTACTAATAATAACATTGAGGCATTTAAGTGCTTACTATGTACCAAGCACTGTACTCAGCACTGGGCCAAATACAAGATAATCAGGTCAGACAACAACCCCTGACCCATATGGATGTCACAGCCTAAGGAGATGAAATAGGTATTTAATTCCCATATTTCAGATGGGGAAACTTAGGCACAGGGAAGTTAAGTGACTTGCCCAAGGTCAAGGAGCAGCCACTTGGCAGAGCTGTGATTAGAATCCAGGTCCTCCGACTCCAAGACTCGGGCTATTTCCACTAGGCTGTGTTGCTTCTCTGTGGTGTGGTATGATATGGGAGGGATACGTGGGAGATGGCAGTGCCTTACTCTTTACCCACAAGGGTCCTGTGTTTTTAACTCAATAATGATGATGATGGCATTTGTTAAGTACTTACTATGTGCCAAGCACTGTTCTAAGCACTGGGGTAATGATAATATTGTTGGTATTTGTTAAGCGCTCACTATGTGCAGAGCACTCTTCTAAGCACTGGGGGAGATACAGGGTAATCAGGTTGTTCCATGTGAGGCTCACAGTCTTAATACCCATCTTACAGATGAGGTCACTGAGGCACAGAGTAGTGAAATGACTTGCCCACAGTTACACAGCTGAGAAGTGGCAGAGCTGGGATAGATACAAGGTAATCAGGTTGTCCCCACGTGGGGCTCACAGTCTTAATCCTCATTTTACAGATGAGGTAACTGAGGCACAGAGAAGTTTAGTGACTCCAAGTCACGCAGCTGATACGTGGTGGAGCCAGGATTAGAACCCATGACCTCTGACTCCCAAGCCCATGTTCTTTCCACTAGGCCATGCTGTTTCTCAAACAAATAGGCTTTAATGTATAGGCACCACCTGGGAGAAGGTAACAGAAAAATATCATGGTATTGTTGTGCAGTTATCTAGATACATCTGACATAGAAAACCTCAGCAAAAATAAATTGATAAAATAGATTTACTCTAAAGAGTCAGAGAAGAAAATGAATGTGTCAGAGTGTAGATAATTCATTTTCATCATTCAGTGGCCTCTTTCAGAAGTGAACTGAGGAATGGAACAAGAATGACTTTTCCTTCAAAGAAATACGATTTTAATGCAAGAAGAGAAATATGGCTGACACATTAAGGGTCGTTATTAAGGAAAACAGTGTTGGTCAAATTGCTGTTTGCACATAATTCAGCCAACTTTCTTCTTTCGTCATGTGATTTGGATTCTTTAAAATCCCAGCTTTACAGAATGATGAAGTCTCCTCACAATTTATCTCTGCCACCATCTAAGGATTAAAAGGTTTGTTGGTGACAAAAGGCAAATTAATCATGTTTATGGTGACAACCATGACTGTTATAAAACAGACATTCTTACCAAACTTGCCCCTTTCTGTTCATCAAAACCTGTTGAACATGCAGTTTGGGTCCCAAGAGCTTTGATGACAGATTACTGTTCTTTCCGGGGGGGATAAAAATTCAATGCCGATAATAGTAGCAGCCATTGTTGATGGTGGAAATAGACCAATGTCAGAAGCTGTAAATTCAGATGCTACACCCATGGCTTTTTTTTTTTATGTTATACCTTACATCATTTGGGGGAAATAGATATATTTCTTCCTACATTAAATCAGTCATTTCTAAAGTTTTAAACTTTTGGTGGCTCCTGATTCATGTGGAGCAGGGAAAATCTCACACGAGATAAAGATCACACAACATTTCTGAGTTTAAAATGCACATGAAACACTCATGGGTTCCACATGAATTCTCTTGCATCGCCCAATTTGTAATTGTGTCCTTCAGAACTAAGGTGATTTCTCTAAGATGTCTTGAGAGACTCTAACAGTTGCTCTGTGTGGTTTCTCTAGCCATGCTCTTAGCCGAGGGTGACGATCTAAGTCCATTTCACTCTCCTGTTGACCTGGACTGGTTTGAGTTGAATTATGATCTGATGATGATGACTCACTCCATGTGCGCAGGAAAAAAATTATCATCTCTCAGAATGGGTCTCAACCCAGAAAAGCAGATGGAAAGATGAGTAAATGAAAGCAGGGTGATGCTCTCTACAGTAATTGCTCAAAAATCATTTTCTTTGGCTGAAGATCGTTGCAAGTTCTTTGCCATCACCTTAAGTCTCCTTCCCTTTCCCTGATGCAGGTGAGGCTCTCTGCACTCTAAAAAAGTACTGTGCCCACAAGAACGTAAGCAAAACCATCATTGGTTCAGACCACTGCTCCAACCAGTCCACGTGGTTCCACATGCTTGTTGGAACCCTATGATCGATGCTCTTCTAGCTATTCGTCCTACTGTTTAGGGAGGTGTCCATCCTACAGTGACACTGGGAGGGGGAGGAGGCTCCAGCGTAGGAGACCGAGAATGATCGGCCAGAGAGGTAAGAGGAGAACCAGGAGAGGACAGAGTCCGTGAAGCCAAGGTGAGATAAGGTATGGAGGAGGAGGGGATGGTCAACAGTGTCAAAGGCAGCATAGAGGTCAAGGAGGATTAGAATGGAGTAGGAGCCATTGGATTTGGCAAGAAGGAGGTCACGGGTGACCTTAGAGAGAGCAGTCTCGGTAGAGTGGAGGGGACGGAAGCCAGATTGGAGGGGGTCTAGGAGAGAATGGGAGTTAAGGAATTCTAAGCATCGATTGTAGACGACTCGTTCTAGGATTTTGGAAAGGGAGGGTAGTAAGGAGATAGGGCGATAACTGGAGGGGGAAGTGGGGTCAAGAGCGGGTTTTTTTAGGATGGGGGAGACGTGGGCATGTTTGAAGGCAGAGGGGAAGGAGCCATTGGAGATTGAGTGGTTAAAAATAGAAGTTAAGGAAGGTAGGAGGGCAGGGGCGATGGTTTTAATAAGGTGAGAGGGAATGGGGTCCGAGGCGCAGATGGAGGGGGTGGCACTTGCGAGGAGGGAGGAGATCTCCTCTGAGGATACTGCAGGGAAGGAGTATTCATACTGAGGGGGTCCTCCTCAGGAAAGGAATCTGCATTGGTCACTGGGGGCTCATAATGGCCTGCTGCAGCTCAAGACTTCCTTTCTTGAACGTCTTATCCACCCCCTCCCCCCACTCCTTGTCCTCTCAGCACCCCCCTCCCCGCAAGTTGCCCAACTCCTGCCCTTTCCCCCAGCACTCCACTGACACCTCAAGCTTCACATATATTAATAACGGTCCTTGTTAAGCACTTACTATATGCCAAGCACTGTTCTCAGCACTGGGGTAGATATGATAATCAGGTTGGACACAGTACCTGTCCCCCATGGAGCTCACACTCTCATCCCCAGTTTGCAGATGAGGTAGCTGAGGCCCAGAGAAGTGATGTGACTTGACCAAAGTCACACAGCAGACATGGTGGAGTGGAATTAGAACCCTGGTCCTTCTGACTCCCAGGTCTATGCCCTATTCACTAAGCCTCTCTGCTTCTCAAAACAGAACTCATCTTCCCACCCAACCCTGTCCTCCTCTTGTCTTTCCCATCACTGTAGACAACACTACTATTTCCCCTCTCACAAGCCCGTAACCTTGGTTTCCTCAACTCATTTCTCTCATTTAACTCACCTATTCAATCTGCCACCAAATCCTGTCAGTTCAGCCTTCACATTGCTAAAATCCACTCTTTTCTCTCCATCCAAACTTTGTTAATCCAAGTAATTATCCTTTCCCACCATGATTTACTGCATCAGCCGCCTCTCTGACCTCCTTGCCTCCTGTCTCTCCCCATTCTAGTGCATCCTTAACTCTGCTGCCCAGTTCATTTTCTAATAAAAACATATGATTCACTCTCCCCACTTTTGTAATGGTATTGATTAAACACTTAGTATGTGCCAGGGACTGTACAAAGCACTTGGGAGAGTACAATATAACAATAAGCAAACATAATCCCTGCCCACAATGAGCTTAAAGTATGAAGGTTGGTATCCAGGGTTTCTTTTCCTCAGTAGGGCTCTGTGACATTGTCAAAGGGCTCATAACAGAAATCTGCATTCCCCAGGAGCAAGACCCCAAACTGCCTTGATTTTGATTCTGTATCTGCTGCTCTATTTTGTTTAACCAATCTGGGCTTGGAGTGGTTCGAGCCTGTCACATAGCTGCTGAATAATGGCTGAATTTTGTCTCTGATGCATTGAAGATGTCTTTCTCATTTGGCACACTCACCGAGAGGAGTAGATCGTTACTCTTGAATTTTCCCGTCCATGTGGCTCGATGCTATCTCTTCCACATTTTAGAATCGGGACTCACGCAGGCAATTGTAATCCCCCAGGGTGAGCAGCTGGTCAGATTTTGATGTGGCTGCGATGCCTCTGGCCAGATCATTGAGCCCATTTTTCTTTCACTTCATCAGGGTTCAGAAAGGGTGGGACAGATGCCCCACTTGTGTTTTGGAGGCAGGTGAAGGATTGCCAAACTTTGAATGAATTTGGCTAGCCTTAGGAGGGATTTAAGGAATGCTCAGTGGCCTGAAAGACTGCACCCATTTCCCTAAGCATCTAGCCTACAGATGGAAAAGGACTGATAATGAGAATGAGCTCATTTATTTGGTAGGAAGAGTAAAAAGATAAATCAATGGTATTTATTAAGCACTTGGTGCAGAGAACTGTACTAAGCACTTGAAAGAGTACAATAGAGTTAGTAGGCCTGTTCTGGGCCCACAGTGACCTAACAGTCCTCCTAGAAGGAGGACAGACTTGAAAAGAAATTGTGGATATACATATGAGTGCTGTGGGACTGAAGGTGGAGTGAATAACAAGTGCCTAAAGGGAGATGAGAATTAATATTATCAGTGCTTAGACTGGTGGTTGGCATGTAGTAAGCGCTTAACAAATACCATTATTATTATTATATGCTCCTTTCCTTCTGCCAAAATGACCATCGTCCTTAAACTTCACAGATAAATCTTCGGTTGGTACATCACCCTACTTTTTCTTTATGCTAACCCTGATCATTCTAGTTTAAATGGTGTGTTAGATGGAGTTAGCTTCTAACATTGTGCTGAAGGTTCCCTAAAAACGAAACCCAAGAGTATAACACACTCATAAAGCATTTCTTGCTGGTGACTTCATCAATAGCCATACATCTTGTTGGAGAGCATAACCTTGAAGAGCCCAAAAAGAACGCTGATTTGTCCAATACTGGGTTTCCGCCCACTAGAACCACGGCTTCATAGAAGTGCTTTATGGGCTATAAGCACCACGTCTGAAGAGGTTTTCTATTTTTCTAAGTTTTCAATGACTGTGAAGACATTTACTTGACTGTGAAATCTTCCAGGATGTTTTCTACTCTTTTGATGCCTACTTTCTGGTTACCCCGGTTACCCTGGTTACCCTGGTTACCCTGGAAAGTAAGCCTGTTATTAGGGGCCCACGGCGGGATTAGAACAAGAGCAGAAGGAGTAAATTTGAAACATTCTCTCCCTCAAATATGGACCAATAAAAAGTCTATAAATGTAAGATATTAAGGGCTGCAAGAAGGTCGTCACAAGGATGAAACAATTACTCCAAGAGGCTGGGGAGTGCTATTGTGCTTACGTGATCTGAACAAACTTTCATGACTATTATTCTCCAACTTTACTGCACTGACTAGGTTTGATGGTCCAATCCAAAATCAGCTCCACAAGACAGGCAAGTGAATGGCTGTTTCTATTCTTAGGAGGACCACACCCTAAGAGATTGCACTTTAAATGCCATCTCATCTGACCACTGGTTCTTTGTTCTAAGCTTCAAAATCAAAATGTGGTGGAGGCTTCAAGGGAAAGCCTTTCTCCAAGCACAGAATTCCTACTTTCTGGACAAAATTTCGACCTCTGTGCCTTTGCCTTAGGGTGGTGACAGAACTGACCCCATCATTTTGGAAATCTTCATATTCTCAAATTGAAGTTAAATGACCCTTCCACCAATTAAAAATGGTTCTTTTGGAAATGTGTGCATTTAGCCTAGTGAGGGTTTTTGTAGAACTGGTTTTGACATACACAAAAGAATCTTAACCTGTAACCTTAACACTGTCCTTCAACAAAAGGATGAATATTTCCTTTATTATTTTAAGATTATAAAGTAGGTTTGTCGCCAGAATTCAGTCCATAGAGAAGTAGAGTTAAGAGATTAGTGATTTAGAAATGTAGTAAATCGAGTTTCCGAGTGCATTTAAGGGTTCCATCATAGTATTGTGTTTGTACTGGCATTCACTGCATCATATTTGGGAACAGTATTTTAAAATGAGACAGTTCAGTTGTCTTGCATCCCTGTGAACTGCACATGGCAGAAAAACAAGTATGGGGGTGGTGTGGGTTGAGCGTCTGAAAATTTTGTTTTGCAGAATATTAATTTCTATTGTGTCTACGTCAACAAAATGACAAAGAGTGATCCAACTTGAAACCAAACTTAGTTATTATTAAAATATCCCTGGGAACAGCTAAGCCACCAAGGGAGGCCTTAATGTGTTCCTCAAACCAAGATTATGGAACAGACTTAGAGAGCCCATCTGTCTCTGTCAGAGGCCTGAGGAATGGGGGAATAAACCACGAAGCTGACTCTTTTATTGCTGTTAAATCCTTTGCTTTAGAAATAAAGAGGTTGGTTCATTCTTCAGAACCCTGCAGTGCCTTAAACTTCCTGCCCTCAAATTTATTTTGTGAGAGTTGGACTTAAATCTGACAGGATATTGCTGGAGCTTGGAACCACCAACAGTATTTTTTATTATTCAGACATCAGGACTTTGTTGTGGCAGAGAAAGACAAGGGACATTCCCTCTTAGATGGCAAGAAAGAGTGGGGTTTAAAAAAAAATTTTTTTTTAGACATTAACACCAGAGTGAGATATGTTTCAAAGTTTCTTTCTCCATGCAAGTAGCCGAGAAGCTGATTTTAAGTTCCAAACACACATTCACCAAGAATTGTAAGATTATTTATTGATATGAATGTCTGTCTCCACCCACTCTAGTCTGTGAGGTTGTTGTGGGCAGAGAATGTGTCTACCAACTCTATTGTACTTTCCCAAGCACTTAGTACAGTGATCTGTACACAGTAAGGGCTCAAAAATACGATTGATTCCTTAAGGATGTTATTTATGAAATGCCCTCTGATCCACCACTAATTGATAAACCCAATTTAGATTTCCATTTTCTAGCCAAATGAAATAGATTCTTGACAAAAACCTGGCTAATACTTTGAGCCATATTAACCCAACGGCTGTTTTTAGTTTCTGTGTCCTCAGCCCTCGAGTATTGATGCATAATTAGTTGGACATTCAATTGTTTAGAGTATTCTAGTTGTAGGTATGTTTACGGCTGCCTTCCCCATTTGAGTGAAAATCCTCTGGAGCAAGGAGTGGACTTGGTACTACTATGGTACTTTCCCAAGCTCATAGATTCATTCATCGCACCCACTGGGTGCTCGGTGATTACCATTATTGGACTCCACCATGGCTTTTCCCTCAGAAGATGGAAATTGGGGCCCCTATAACCAAAACAATCAATCGACAAATCAGTTGTATTTACTGAGCACTTACTGTGTACAGGGCACTGTAATAAGCATTTGGGAGAGTACAGCATGACAGTATAACATGCATTTCCTGCCCTCAATGAGCTAAAAGTCTAATGTGGGGGATAGGCATTAATATTACTAAATAAATTATGGATATGTACATAAGTGCTGAGAAACTGGAGGGCAGGGGTGAATAAAGGGAGCGAGTCAGGGTTAATAATAATAATAATGTTGGTATTTGTTAAGTGCTTACTATGTGCCGAGCACTGTTCTAAGCGCTGGGGTAGACACAGGGGAATCAGGTTGTCCCACGTGGGGCTCACAGTCTAAATCCCCATTTTACAGATGAGGGAACTGAGGCACAGAGAAGTTAAATGACTTGCCCACAGTCACACAGCTGACAAGTGGCAGAGCTGGGATTCGAACTCATGAGCCCTGACTCCAAAGCTCGTGCTGTTTCCAATGAGCCACGCTGCTTCTCTTGCAGAAGGGAGTGGGAAAAGAGGAAATGAGAGTTTAGTCTCAGAAGGCCTCTTGGACGAGATGTATCTTTAATAAGGCTCTGAAGGTGGGGAGAGTAATTGTCTGTTGGACATGAAAAGGGAGGGCGTGCCAGGCCAGAAGCAGGACACAGACAAGAGGTCGGCGGCGCGATAGATGAGATAGGGATGCAGGGGATAGGTAGCGAGTTGAGGTAGGAGGGGCGCAAGGTAACCGAGTCCTCTGAAAGTCAGTGGTAAGGAGTTTCTGTTTGATGTAGAGGTGGATGGGTTACCACTAGAGGTTCTTGAGGAGTGGCGAACTCCTCAAGAACATGTCCTGAACATTTCTGTAGAAAAGTGATCTGGGCAGCAGAGTGAAGTATGGACTGGAGAGGGATAAGACAGCAGGTAGGGAGGTCAGCAAGGAAGCTGATAAAGCAATCAAGGCAGGGATAGGATAAATACTTGGATTAATGTGGTAGGAGTGTGGATGGAGAGGAAAGGAGCAGCAGCGTGGCTTAATGGAAAGAGAACAGGCTTGGGAGTCAGAGGATGTGGGTTTTAGTCCCGGCTCTGCCACATGTCTACTGTGTGAGCTTGGGCAAGTCTCTTAAATTCTCTGTGCCTCAGTTACCTCATCTGTAAAATGGGGATTAAGACTGTGAGCCCCACATGGGACAATCTGATTACCTTCTATCTACCCTAGTGCTTAGAACTGTGCTTGGCACATAGTACGTGCTTAACAAATACCATCATCATTATTATTAATAATAATAATAAAAGAGAGATTTTAGCAATGTTGTGAAGGTTGAACTGACAGGATTTAAAACAGATTGAATATGTGTTTTGAATGAGAGAGCTGAGTCAGGGATAATGCCAACTGTACAGGATTGTGAGACAGGATGAATTATGCTTCTTTCTCCAGTGTTGGGAATGTCAGGGGGAGGACAGGATTTTGGTGGGAAGATAAGGAGTTCTGTACTGGATGTGTGAAGAGTTGAGGAGTAAACCAGAAGCTGGGTTGATGTGAAGGTAGGCAGCTGTTGCTATGTACAAATCCGGGTCATTCACCTGAGTGTCAGACAGCCCCATAAGAGGACTAAAGTTACTAACCATTCTGTATTTGCGATCATACAAAGCAGATGTGAATTTGGAACTTTCCTACTATCAGTGGAAAATCCAGCACCCCCATCTCCGAATGGCACCAGCAATTCTGGTGGAGGAGGCTGCCCATCTCTCCCGGGACAGTGAGCTTGCTGCCTATTGCAGCTGCAGTTTCTGTGGCTTCTGCTGCTGTCGAGGCTGCCGTTACACTACTACAACGATAGAAATAATCCTCGGGAAACAGATGCAGCCTGGTACCTGGCTATGATTTTCGTAGTAGCTTTTCAAAATGATCCACAGCTCAGAGCATATTCGTGTGATGTAAAAACTAGTTCTGCACGGTAATATTATATGAATGGGTTTCGGCCAAATCAATTGAGATAATCCAAGTAAATTATGACCAGCTGATGTCTCCCTGTCGGTAGCAGCAGAAATGAGCCCCTCAGTTTTCTTCTGGTGTACACCTGCAGTCCAGTCTCTGCCTCTGCCGAGAGTCATCCTTTGATCTTCTCTTTCCTCATTGCTGTGGAGAGATCCCTAGTGAGTGGCATGACTTTCCCTTGTTGCCTGATGACCAGGCCTGTGAGAAAGGAATCTCCCCAGCGGTCAGCATGAAAAGCATGAAACTTTTTCGATAGATGTGAGTTTCAAAGTAAACAAAGCCTGGTGCTTTCTCCATAAGCAAGCCAATCTGTCTGTAGTTGTATTTGAACCATTTGCATTTGGTTGGTGCAGCATGGTCTAGTGGCAAGGGCACTGGCCTGGGAATCAGAGGACCTGGGTTCTGATCCTGGTTCTGCCAATTGCTTGCTGTGTGACCCTCGTCAAGTCACTTGACTTCTCTGTGCCTGTTTCCTTACCTGGTAAATGAGGATTAAATACCTGTCCTCCCTCATACTCAGACTGTGAGCCCCATGTAGAACAGGGACTGGTGTCCAACCTGATTAACTTTTATCTACCCCAGTGCTCAGAACAGCGTTTGACACTTAGTAAGTGCCCTAAAAATAAGTGCCCTGAAAAATACTTCCATTTGCCATTCTATAAAAGCAAATAAAACTAAGAAATGCTGTGGTAATTCCTCAGACCTCATAATTGTAAAAAGTAGGGGAGAGGGAAAGAAAAAATGATTTGGACTGGTACTAGTAGTGATGGTATTAACTGCTTCCTTCAGTGTATTCTGGGAGAGAGTATACTGAAGGAACTGAATGTGGTCCCTGTCCCTCAGGGGACTCCAGGTCTCCCCTTACTAGTTGCTTTCAGATCAATCTATCAATAAATTGTATTTGAGTGCTTACTTTGTGCAGAGCACTGTACTAAGAGCTTGGGAGAGTACAATGTAACAGAGTTGGTATACACATTTCCTGCTGATGGAGCTTACAATCTAGAGGGGGAGACAGACAATAATAATAAATGTGATATTTGTTAAGCACTTACTTTGTGCCAGGAACTGTTCTAAGCAGTGGTTACAAGATAATCAGGTTGAGCACAGTCCCTACCTCACACAGGTCTCACAGTCTTAATCCCATTTTACAGATGAGGGAACTGAGCCAGAGAGAGGTTAAGTGACTTGCCCTAGGTCATCCAGAAGACAAGTGATGGAGCTGGGATTAGAACCCAGGTCCTTCTGACTCCCAGGCCCATGCTCTACCCACTAGGCACACTACTTCTAATGTAAATACATTTATATATTATTTCATTTAAATAAATAATAGGTGGGGGAGAGGTCGGTGAGATAGACGAGATCGATATACAGGGTAAAGTTTGGCATTAGAGGAGTGAAGTGTGCAGGTTGGTTTGTAGTAGGAGAATAGTGAGTTAAGGTAGGATGGAGCAAGGTGATTGCTTTAAAGTGCTTCCCAAAGTCATTCAGCAAGAGGAAACTTCAAGTCACCACTTAACACCTACCTACATAGTTACTACTGCATATCAGAGACATGAAAATAGATGGAAGTAAACCAAAAACTCATGATAAGACAAGATAAAAGAATTTGAGAGAAGAAGGATTCTGGTGCTCAACTTGTTCAAGGAAAGCCAGTACTCTGGGAAATAGTAGAGGCAGGAGAACAGAGGTGCATCTGACCACATCTGCTGGGTAGGTGTTTGATTTGGGGATTTGCCATCTAACTGAGGAGCAGGCAGGTATGTCTTATCATTTTTGGTTTGTTTTTTAAAGACCAAGGGGTGTTAACTGATGGGATTGTCAGATGTCAAGCACATGAAAAGTTTATAAATTGTCACCAGTCTCCCCTTTTAATAATAATAAGAATAATAATCGTGGTATTTGTCAAGCGCTTCCTATGTGCCAGGGACCATACTAAGCACTGGGCTGGATGCAAGTAAATCACATTGGACTCAGTTCCTGTCCCACATGGAGTTCACAGTCTCAAACCCCATTTTACAGATGAGGTAACTGAGGCCCAGAGAAGTGTACTGACTTGCCTAAGGTCACACAGCATACAGGTGACAGAGCTGGGATTAGAACCCATGACCTTCTAACTTGTAGGCCTGTGCTCTATCCACTAGGCCTTGCTGGTCCTTTAGCAGTTGGCATCTTCCAGAACTGCATCTGGGACTCTTCTTGGGTGCTTCTGACTCCTTGGAGCTGCGTTGGGTAGACTGTGAAGGACACAGAAATCCTGTTGTCATCCAACAACTCTACAATTTATTATGTACATATCTGTAAATTATACATTATAAAATATTCATCATATCAATGTCCTTCTACCCCTCTAGACTGTAAGCTCACTGTGGGGCGGGAACACGTCTGCTCTTCTGTACTGTACTCTCGCAAGATCTGGACACAGTATGTACCATTCATTGATTAATTGATTGCTTCAACTACCACAGTGGCACTTATGCATTCCCAGGCCTGCTTTGTACTATTCTGCATATTGATTTACATATTGTGATTTTCGTCCTCCTTTCCAGTCTCCTCTTCCTCTTATCTGCAAATATAATGATGGTGTTTGTTAAGCGCTTACTATGTGCCAAGCACTGTTCTAAGCACTGGGGTAGATACAAGGTAATCAGGTTGTCCCACGTGGGGCTCATAGTTTTCATCCTCATTGTACAGAGGAGGTAACTGAGACACAGAGAAGTTAAGTGACTTGCCGAAAGTCACACAGCTGACAAGTGGCAGAGCTGGGATTAGAACCCACGGCCTCTGACTCTTTCCACTAAGCCACACTGATTCTCTCATGCACCTATCTCCCCTGTTAAGACGTAAGGTCCTTGAGGGCAGGGATCATGTCTTCTACTGGTATTCTATTCTTCCGAATGTTTAGTACAGAGCCTTGCTCACGCCAAGTGCTCAGTGCATTTTATTGCTTGATTGATCATTCCTCCAAAAAGAGACCAAAAAAGATAACTCTTGCAAAAGGCCTTGTCTTATGAATTCCGTCAGTTTTGTTTGCATTTATCAATAGAAGTGAATACTTAGCCACCTGGAAGTATAAACTATATATACATGCAGAGTTAGTGTGCACTAGAAACCGAACTCTTTATAAGGGGAAATATCCCAGACTAAAATTTTTATTTTAAATGATGGGGTTGGTGGGCACTTCTGCTTTTCATTAAACATAGCAGGATATTCCACAGGCAAGACACCCCCCCCCCCCAATCTCAGACCACCTGGAACCCAGCAGGATATATCATCATCTCTAGTTTCTGCCCCAGGAGGTGAAGAAAAGATATATTCCCAGTTTTTAATGATTGACTCAACACAATGTAGGCAATTAGTGGTTGTGTTCACAACAAATTCCCTGAATTTTTCTCCCTCCCCAACTCATCTGCCTGTTTCATTTGTTTCTAAGCGAAGAGACATTCTTAATGGTTTTAAACAGAAGTGACCATTTTAATGATTTGGCAGGAATGTATGCTTCCGTCTTCCCAACGTGATGTGGGCTGAGAAGATCTCATTTTCTTCTATAGCTATTTAGCAAGATTTCTCAACTCAGCTACTTCAATCCTATAGGTGTAGATCCAACCACACTCCTATATTGCACCAGTGATCTCCTTGTTTAACTGCCTCCTCTCTGGTGCATGTAGCATAGCAAAGTGGATAGAGCACGGGCTTGGGAGTGAGAGGTCATGGGTTCTAATCCCGGTTCCGCCACTTGTCTGCTGGGTGACCTTGGGCAAGGCACTTCACTTCTCTGTGCCTCAGTTACCTCATCTATAGAATGGGGTTTGAGACTTTGAGCCCCACATGGGACAGGGACTGTATCCAATCTGATTTGCTTATGTCCACTCCAGCGCTTAGTATAGTGCCTGGCACATAGTAAACGCTTAACAAATACCATCATCATTATTATTATTATTATTATTATTATGTAAAGAGCAGCGTCTGCAGCTGGACGGGCCCAAATTCTACCTAAAGAAAAACTGAGCCACCTATGGTCACTGGGGAGTGAAATTCAACTTAGAAGTAAAATATAAATCTTGAAAATGCAAAGCATTTGACACAAAGTGCTAAGGATTGATATAAACACTTACCACCACATTTCATACATACAAATGTCTTAATCCTTATACTCTCTCTGTGGGTTTGATCAACAGTCTTAAGTTTCTTTTAGTTACTGGGAAGGGGAGAGGACTGGGGAATAAGCCTGGCGACCTCAATAAATATAGCTTCTCCACAGGTACAGCAGGCAGTGAGGGTGAGAGAAGCAAATAGGAAAACTAGGGACATTCACCTGGCTAGGAAAAGACCAAATTGTATTACGCAGCAGTGCCTTGGCTGATGTCCAGACTCCCGTTAGTAAAATGAAGGGCTACCTCCGAAAGCAGTGTCACCTTCTTGCCCATCTTGAATAGATTTCCGCCACATTTTACTACTTTGCTCCCCTTTGAAAAAACAAATACAAGTGGAGCTAATCAACCACTGTGTTTGGTACATCCCCGCCAGAATGCCGGACTTTTTGCTTAACCTTACGGAGACCTCGCCGGCTCTGGGGATTTTGGCAGTCTCGGTTACCAATCCTTAATCTGTCACGGCCACCCAGTGCGAGACCCGTGTTGGATAAGTCTGTTCTGGCAGTAACTAGCCCTCAATGCCATCCATTACCCTCTGTTACAAAACTGGTTAGGCCATTTCTCAATCAAGATGTCTGCTTAAAATTATCCAGATTTTGATGTGTGGATGCAAATTGCACACCTGGCACTGAAGTGGTTAGTGCACATGGACCACATGAATACAATAGCATGTACCTAAACAAGCCATCCACACCAGTTGGGAGTCTGCTTCCAGGGCATTGCCATTTTGATTGAAGAAAGATGGTGGCAGGTCTTCTAAGGTTGGCCACCACTGTGATTGGAATGGACTAGAGTTTATAATTCGGGTAGGAAACTCTCAGGATCTTCCATCCTGGACTTTGTGGGAAATAGGCTGGCAAACCCTCTCAGCTAGAGCAGAGGTCTCAGGA
Source organism: Ornithorhynchus anatinus (assembly GCF_004115215.2). Lineage (NCBI taxonomy): Eukaryota > Metazoa > Chordata > Mammalia > Monotremata > Ornithorhynchidae > Ornithorhynchus > Ornithorhynchus anatinus. The sequence continues at coordinate 52,845,803 of NC_041739.1, forward strand.
ATCCTCCCCCCCCCCCCCCCCCCCCCCCCGTCATTAAAGTGATAGTCATTAAAGTGATAGGTAGGAGTCGACTGTCACTTGGAAATAAATAACAATACTTTTAAAGTGGGATTTATTTGAAGATTGCTAGCCTTTCTGAATAGCAAACTGAGCATCCTCAATGACGCATGTGTGCTGTTTGGAAAGGTCAAGAGGCACCGGTCTGCCTCACCAAGATAGCCTACAGAATGAACATTTATAAAAAAAAATTTCATCAACAGCAGTGTAAGTATTCAGCAGGCACAACATCCTGGGATGCTAAAACAGACGGAGGTCAGAAAGAGCTGAGTGCTTAAGTGTTTGCAAATTGGTTGCATTCATTAATTTTTTTACTTCCATCTGGTTTACATACCCCTAATGAACTCTGGATTGTCTTTCAGCCTTCTCATCACCAAATGCTGTCTTACATCTTCATAGCAAATCTAGAGCAAGAAAATCAAACTTTCAGATATAATTTTCTTCAATTAAAATTAAATTGACTCCAGAATGGGGTTGGTCTTTGCAGCAGTAATAAAATGTATAACCTTGGCAGCAGAGATAGAAGAACCGGCCAGATAAATGAAAGAAAGAAAGAAAGGAAAAAAGAGAAAAGCTCCCTTCTCAATCTTTCTCCTTCCCTTTTCTTCCTTTCCACCCTGCCAAAAATCACAACTCACCCCTCAAATAGAACACACAGTGTGTCAGAGAATGTTGTTTGGACTGTGCAGGCTAAAACTAGCTGTCTAACCCCTAAGCCCAGTCTGCTTACTATTACACCAATACTGCTGACACCATCCATGACACATACCCAGTTTTGCCTCCCTTATCTCTTCCTCCCCTATATGCACACACATGTCCACATATATATCTCCATACATAACCATATACTGTATTTAGAAAACAAGAGTAATTTATTACAGGGTGACTAGCTTAAGGATAAAGCTGACAGCTAAGAATATTTGTTTTCCTCAGGTTTCCTTAGGTCTGAAAGTCTCATGTAACAGTGGCCAGGTCATTGGACTAAGAAACTGGTTAGGTTTTGTTCCATCCAGAAGTCAGATAAGATTGATTCTAAATGGAGACTAACCTTTGGGATGGTCATAGTGAACCTGGAATGGAAGTAGGGCCAGAGGGAAAAGGAGGGGAGTAAAAGGAGGGAAGAGAAGGGAAACAGCGGAAAGGGAAAAGAGAGAGGAAAATGTCATCATTTGTAAGATGATATATCTTTTATCTTTCCCTCTTTGACTATGAGCCCCATGTGGGACAAGGACAGCATCTGATCTGATTATCTACTGATCATCTTCTCTCTTGGGTACCTAACACAGTACTTAGTACTTGGTAAATGCCATCATCATTAAGGGAAGAAGGGAAGTTAGAAAAACAGGGAGATTCAGGGAAAAGGGGATGGAAGCGAGAGTGAAATGGGAGGAAGAGAAACTGGGGCGAGGGGCAGACAACACTCACCTGCTTCCCCTGAGACCACCTCCTCTACCACTTCCACCCAGTAACTCGGGGCAGGTTATTTTTCTTGGGGCCAGTTTGGCTGCTTTTGCCCTGCCTGCCCCTTGGTTGAGTCAAGTGGCCCCTCTCTGCCAGTGCGATCAGGTGGAAGCTGGTTGCTAACCTCTGACCCGGACCTCACAGACTAGCTTTAAGTCACCTTAATAATATTTGTTAAGTGCTTTCTAAGTGCCAGGCACTGTACTAAGCACTGGAGTGGATACAAGCAAATCCGGTTGGACACAGTCCCTGTCCCATGTGAGGCTCACAGTCTGTAAAATGGGGGAACTGAGGCCCAGTGAAGTGAAAGTCACACAGCAGAAAAGTGGCAGAGTCAGGATTAAAACTCATGACCTTCGGACTCCCAGGCCCGTGCTCTATCTACTGTGCCATGCTGCTTCTATGCTATGCATGCTGCCCGGTCTCTCCACCCACCCCATCCAGCCCTCTCCTCTCATACGTAGAGAGGTAGGATGCATGCTTGCCTAATCATTCCTCTCCCTCCCTTATGTGAGCACTCTCACTGGCTAGAATACAAATGCTCTCTGCCAGTCACTCATAACTTTAGGGTTACCTGGACACAAACATGTTTGGAAAAACTAACCAAGGGCTCCATAAGGCACTCTGAAAATTGGGGACTGCTCCACCCAAACCAGGATGCCCATCACCATATCCTTACTCTGGTTCATGTCGGGAATCAGAAGTTGACTCTGTTCTGATTGAATCCTAACAAACTCAAGCAGCTTCAATTTCAGCTCCAGAAAAGGAGGATTAATTTTTTATGGTATTTAAGTGCTTACTATGTTCCAGGCACTGTTCTGAGCATGGGAATAGATTCAAGGTGATAATGTTGGACACAGTCCATGTCCCACATGGGGTTCACAGTCTTAATCCCCATGTTACAGATTTGGTAACTGAGGCATAGAGAAGTTTACAAAGCAGACAAGCGGCAGAGCCCGGTTTAGAATCCAGATCTGTCTGACTCCCAGGCCTGTCCTCTATTCATTAGGCCTCGCTGCTTCTCAAGGCTATGAGGATTTATATTCTTGGTGAACTGTCATTCTAACATACTTTAGGGAGCCATAGAACTATGTTTTTGGACTCCTAACATTTGTTATATGGATAATGGTGTTTGTTAGGCATTGATACAGTAGCCATGGTCTGCTGGATGAGCAGCAGTTTCGCAACAATAATCGGGAAAAAGGTTGTCGTCCTTGAGTGGTGGATTGATGAGGACCAGGATTCCGAAAAGCAGTTAGACAGAGATGAGCCCTCCAGGGAGAAAATGTACCGCCCCAGTAAGGGACCATCTTTCTATGTGCCCAATGGAGAATAGACTCTGAAATGGGGTGGGGTGGTTGCATCACTCTTTTTACCACAATCCAAATGCATGGAGAGGATTTCGGCATCCAGAGCATCATCTTTGAGAACTAAGGCCCACTACCTAGAAGTATACATGTATGCATGTGTATATTGGCTCTGGGATTGCCAAAGACTCTCATGATGCCTGTGAAGTAGAGGGACTAAGACTTAGGGCTGTCAATCATTTAAACTCCTCTACCAGTCAGAAGGCCCACGTAACCCATTCTCATGGAAAATCAGAAAAAAGTATCCATACTTTTGTAGTACTTTTGCAGTGAACATTATTGTTAAAATTTTCGTTTGACTTGTGAATAATGTGATTTGTAGCAAATCTTCCATACCTTAGCTCTATCACAGAGGCTTGCATGGACAGTTGGTGCCTAGATCTAGACTGTAAGGTCGTGTGGGCAGGAAGCATGCCTGTTGTATTGACCGCTCCTGAGTGCATGTTACAGTGCTTGGCATACAGTAAGTGCTTAATAAATACCATTAATTGATAGATCATTCCTAGATACAATTTGTCTGAGAAGAAACCGACCAGACCCTTTTGGCCAGTTCATCTTGAACTCAGAAATGATATAATAATAATAATGACGATGGTATTTGTTAGATGCTTACTCTGTACCAAGCACTGTTCTAAGTTTCTAAACCCTCCTGAGGGTTGGTAAGTAGGACCACTGCTTGCCCTAGAAACAGTTTAGGTCATTCAAAGATAGCATTCTTGGTGGAATACTTAACACTGCTCAGCAAAGTGCTTTCTTCTAGACCCAGTGACGTAATATGCTGAGTAGGAGCCATTCATATCCAAGTTGTAACAAGGGGTCGAGGTAAGAGTGCGAATCTCAAGATGTGTGGCCGGATAAAATTTTCTCCTTGAGCGTTTTGTCTGAGTCACCCAAAGTTTAGAAATAAAATTGGCTTCAAGCAGCTGGTGACTCACACAGCGTCCGTCACCTTGTCACCTCCCAGGAGAAATCACCTAGAAGCAGCAGAGGGACTCATTCACTTCTCACCCTGATGGTGGAGGTGGAGTCGGGAGCAGAGGGAGAGGGCGGCGGCAAGCTATGTCAGAGCCGGGCTCCCTGGTGCGGCTGCTCACATTGCAGCTGCTTTGTGTGGTTTCAGAACCCTGACTCCTTAGTGCTGACAACGTTTTAGGCTGCACGCTCTCAAATGTTCTATTTTCACATCTCACCCCCTCACCACTTTCCCTCTCAGGGAAAAAAAAAAACCAACTTAGTAAAACACAGCTCATTTTTAGATAAGTGATCAAATGGAAGTGGAATGTTAAAAGCCTTAGGTCATATGCTGACTTGCTTTTGCTACTTCCTTGTGATTTCTCTACCCATAAATGTGTCTTTTGAGGATGATGGTGGCTGCCCGGGCTTTTCATCAGCAAAAATTAATATAAAGTAAATAAATATGTATGTGTGGGCTCTTGCCATTTCTTCCTTTCTCTCTTCAGGTTTGGGTTGCCATGGCATGCCTCTTGGCACAAAGGCACCCAAATTCCTGAACAAGAAGGAGAGATTAATTTGCAGGGAGGTGAGGTGGGGGCTCTCTGGGGACTTTTGCTTGTTCACACCCACAAGAGGACATGGCTTCTTCATGTTATAAACGGGGAGTTCTGTTGGGAGAATGGGGGATAGGATGAGTGTGGGTGAGGGATAGAGTGGAGTCAAGGAAATAGCGGTAGTTGGAAAGTTTGGGCACAGGTGGCTGAGGGGGTTGGGACAGGAGCAGGGGTGAGATGGAGAAAGCCAGCATGGAATGGAGGAGCCAGATGGCTGAAGGGAGGGTTTTAGCAGGCTTCCCTGCTTCTCTCAGCCGAGAGTCTTCTTGGCCCTCCACTTTTTCTCCCTTTGAGGGTGCAGGTTGCCATAAATCCCTGTGCCGACAATGGAGATTTTCACAACCAATGAACATTGCTGTTCCAATAACGATCATAACCATATTAGTATTATTATGAACACTGTTCAGCATTATGGTTATTATGAGTATTTGTTCAGGGTTTCTAGGGTGGAGAACAGTGCCTAAAGCCCTGGGGTGTTTACGGAGCTCTCTGTTTAGAGGGGTTCCCAGCCCCTACGGGCTCACAGTCAGAGGGGGGCACGGACAGAACAAGAAATATGTAGTCAGAACCATAAAGAAAATAGGTAAATTTCAACACATCAGAAATGCCAGTACTTTAAAATGTGACCCCATCACTTCAGGTTAATATTGCCCTGGCTGAGAAATGTCCATGAGGTCCCCAGAAGCCTCAATGCTGGGAAGATGGTTTTCTCCCATCTTCCCCCCACCCCTTTCCTCTCACAGGGGATGTGACCCGTTAATCGATATGTATGAATGTGCTCTGAAAGGTTGTAAGGGCATAAATCCTGAGATGGTGCCAAAATGCTGCTGAGGTGATAGTGAGGAAGATGTGACCTCAGGAGAAAAAAATGAATCTGTGACAGGATCTTGGGGGAAGTGGGATTTCAGAAGACCTTTGAAGATGGGAGATCTATGGTCTGGCAGATTTGAAGTGGGAGAGAGTATCTGATGAGACAAAGGGCATGTGGCAGATATCTAGGTGACATTGAGAATGAGGCACAGTGAGAAGGTGAGTTGGGGAGGAATGGAGAATATGCACTGTGGTGCAGGAAAAGGGTGTGGATAGGTGAGAGGGAGAGAACTGATGGACATCCTTAAAGCCAAGGGCTACAAATTTGTTTTTTAATGTGGAGAGGAACCATGGAAGGTTTTAAGGAGTGGACATGTGAAGGGTAACACTTGAGAAAGATGATCTGGGCAGCAGGATGATTATGGATAGGAGAAAGACTGGTGGCAGTAAGGAGGCAGATATAGCTAAGTGGAGATGTGAGGAGAATCTGGGCTAGGGTGGTGGCCATTTGGATGCAGAGAAAGATGCAGATTTGGAAAATGTTGTGGAGGAAAAACTGACAAGATTTAGCACACAGTTGAAAGTAAAACATCAAAGACAGTGCCCACGTGGAGGGCTTCGCAAAGCAGGGAGGATGGAGGTGTCGTCAACTCTGATGGGTAAGCAATGTGGAGATGATTTGAGAGGAAGATGAGTTCACTTTCGGACATACTGTGCTTAAGGGGCTCTGGGACGTACATGTTGAAATGTCCTGCAGGCAAGACAAAATGCAAACTTGCAGAGGAGGCAAAAGATCAGCACTAGCAAGATAGAATTGGGAGTCATCCACATAGAAGGTGGTAGCTGAAGCCATGGGAGTGACTGGGCTTCCTGAAGGAGTGAGACGAGCAAGAGACCCAGAACAAAGCCTTGAGGCACTCCACTGTTAGGGGATGAGGGATAGAAGAGGAGACATGGAAAAGTAAGCTCGTTGCGGGCAGAGAATATGTGTTTGTGGTTGTATTATACTCTCCAAAGCTCTTAGTTCAATGCTCTGCACACAGTAAATCCTCAATAAATACTATTGAATGAATGAATGAAATGGAGTGAGTGGCCAAAAGGATAGGAGGAAAGCCAGGAGAAAGGTGTGATGAAATTTAGATTGCATTTTCATGTCAAGGAATGGTCCACATTGTCAAAAGAGTCCAAGAGATCAAAGATGATTAGAGTAGAGTAGAGACCATTTGATTTGACAAGGAGGGGTTATAGAGTGCAGTCTCAGTGAAGTGCAGGGACAGGAAACCAGATGGTAGTGGGTCAAGAAGCAGCATGAACTAGTGGATAGAGCACAGCCCTGGGAGTCAAAGTACCTGGGTTCTAATCTCGGCTCTGCTACTTGTCTGCTTTGTGACTTTGGGCAAGTCACTTAACTTTTCTGTGCCTCCATTACCTCATCTATAAAATGGGGATTAAGGCTGTGAGTTCCATGTGGGACAGGGGCCGGGTCCAACCCAATTATCTTGTATCTTCCCCAGCACTTAGTTCAGTGCCTGGCACATAGTAAGTGCTGTGCAAATATCATGAAAAAAAAGAGATGGAGCCACCTTGGCAGAGACCACTCTCTGGCGTTACTGAAGTGACTAAGTTAACGCTGGGCTCTGGTAAGCTCCATACATTTTAGTGAGATATACTAAAGTCACAAATATCTGCTAGGTGGGTGTATGCCTACTTTAAGAATTGGAGAAGAAATGGCTTGGCCAACCATCTGGGTTGAAGGAGTATTTCCCTGAGAGGAAAATTCTGCAAAAGTCATTTGCAGAACATTTGAATGCAATCTGAATGACTCCTGAGGAAGTGGTGCGAGGTGAATCTCTGATCAACGCCAGAGGCTTCAGACCCTCTGACAGGTGTCTAGTTGCTAGTAGTGGTTAAATTGATGGCCCTGTCCCAGGTGGTGATGAAAGATGGGCATCAGAGACCATTTATAGAGTCTAATAATCTCTCCTCAAGTTCATCTCGGCCAGCTGAGTAAGAAGGGTACTCTGTAAATGGGAATCCCGAGCAGAGCCGAGGCCCATTTATAGGTGGTTTCAAGTTCTGAAACCAAGGCACTTCCATTGTCATCAGGAAAGGTCCATCTCCAGCCAGGAAGACATCAGAATTTAAACTTGCCTTTTAAGTGATGCCAGCTTTCTGTCTGGACTCAGACAAATCGCTCAGTGCCTCTCCCTCAAGTCCCTTCACTGTTGTGAGTTTGAGAGCATTCACTCCCCTACCCCCACGCTCCCCCATCTCACTGGATGATTTGTAGTTCAATTAGCTTTGATAAAAATTAGTACGTTGAATTGGAAGGCATTCAGGATATTAGAGAGCATCATCAATGTTGCTGTTTCTGAAGCAGATACTTGTCTACATGAACTGAGGGATTCTGACTTTTAGAAAAAAAACCTGACACTATTTAGGTGGCAGGCACATAGTTTAAGTCACCCGGTAGGTTAGTTGTCTGAAACAAAACCCAAAGATGAGAAACATCTGTGTGCCCACATACTGTAGTAGAGAAGCATTCTACTAAAATGTTCTAAACTGCACTTCATTTGTTATGACCAAATAATTGCCACACACAGTGGAACCTCAAATGTATAATGGGCTTTGAAGTCCATTTAGTGACGCAGTTTGGCCCTTAGACTAAGATTAGGAATCAGAAGATCTAGGTGAAGAATCGACTCTGACATTATATAGAGTGTAACATTGAAGAAATCGCCTGCCCTTTCTCAGGGCATCAGTATTACTGTCCAGAAAATGGGGAGAATTCCAAATGCAGATAGGAGACTTGGACAGAGGGAGAGTTAGTTGGGCTGGATGCTGGTTGAATTATCTGGGTTGTTTCTTGAATTCTCCTTTACCCCTGATGTGAAGTGAATGTCAGGGAGGGACTCCGAAACATCACCTATGGCTCTTCATGAGGGTTTTTTTTTTAGGTTGGGTTTTTTTTGGTATTTGTTAACACTTACTATGTGCCAGGCACCAGACTAAGTGCTGAGATAGATACAAGCTAATCAGGCTGGACACAGTCACTGTCCCACATGGGGCTTATAGTCTTAATCCCCATTTTACAGATGAGGTAACCGAAGCACAGAGAAGTGAAGTGACTTGCCAAAGGTCACACAGACAAATGGCAGAGCTGGGATAAGAACCCAGGTCCTTTTGAGTCCCAGGCCCATGTTCTATCTACTAGGAAAGTTTTAAGCTAACATCTATAGACTCATCTAGCTCTTGGCCAAGTTCCAGTTTGGTTAAATGTTTTACTTGGAGCTCATAAGAACCAACCTGAGGAGAACAGTCTGAGGTATAGCACTCTCTCATACTTGAACTCAACCCTGTTTTCCATTCACCAACCCTACTACTTCTCCACCATTGACATTCAAATCTGTAACTCACTTCTGAAGCCCCCAGCACCCCCACTCCAGCCGCCCCTCCCTTCTCTCCCCAATACTAATAATAATAATGTTGGTATTTAAGCGCTTACTATGTGCCGAGCACTGTTCTAAGCACTGGGGTAGATACAGGGTAATCAGGTTGTCTCACGTGAGGCTCAGTCTTAATCCCCATTTTACAGATGAGGTAACTGAGGCACCAAGAAGTTAAGTGACTTGCCCAAAGTCACATAGCTGTCAGGTGGCGGAGCCAGGATTAGAACCCATGACCTGACTCCTAAACCCATGATCTTTCCAGTGATCCATGCTGCACCCTCCTCTGGGTGACCTCGCCAACTACTTTGTTGGTATAATTGAAGCCATCAGGAGTGAGCCTACCTGAGGAGAAGAGTCTGAGGAAATATTTTAGAACAAGGTGTCTAATTACAGGCATGATATTAGCTAGTAACAAAACTGAGCCTAGTAAGTCCTAGGCTAATGGTAGTAATAGTATGTATTACTGAGTGCAGAGCACCATACTAAGCACTGGGAGAGAATACATATGTGGCAATTAGATATGGTCTCTGTCCCTTGGAGGCTCAAGCTAACTAGTAAGGCAACTATCAGGCATTAAACTATCTTGGGGGAGAGAATACTGAAGAGAAGAGGAAAAGGTTTGGACAAATGAAGTTATTTTAAAAAGGAAACTCTGACCGGGATCCCCACATCCCCGAGCTCTCCCAGGCCTCGACACCCCCCCACACCCCCAGATCCCTCAGGCCTTGACATCCCAAACTCCAACACCCCCAGACCCTCAAGGCCCTTGTTCCCCAAGACACTGAGGCCTCATGTCACTCACCTCCCTAACTGACCCTTGTCCTTTTCCACCCCACCTCATGTCCCTAACCAGCCTCCTCCTTCTCTGAATCAGGGGTCGTGGGTTCTAATCCCAGCTCCACTACTTATCTGCTTTGTGACTTTGGGCAAGTCACTTAACTTCTCTGGACCTCAGTTACCTCATCTGTAAAATGGGGATTAAGACTGTGAGCTCCACATGATTACCTAGTATCCACCCCAGTGCTTAGAATAGTGCTTGGCAGATAATAAGCACTTAACAAATACTATAATTATTATTCTCATTTCCCACTGACATTCATTCAGGCACATGATCAGATGTCCCTATACCTGGAGCCTTCATCAGCTAATCAAGGAATGGGACTAAGGTCATCTTTTGGGGGAGCAGAGTAGAGAGTAAGTAAACCAGAAAAAAAAACCCAATAGGAAACCTTTGTGCTTCCAACTGGTAGGGGGAATTGCTGATGAGCCAGAGGAAAGAAGGTTAAAGATGATATCCCTCTGAAAACTGTCGGTTCATAAGAGATGAGCCAAAATTGAGATAATTGGATTTAAAATCAAACTTTGGATCTCTAATTCAGTTTGTTCACCACTGGTGGCAGGCAGCTTTCTGGACCTTAGAAAAAGGGCCTCAAAAAAGGCTTCCTGCATCACAACATTGTAATGATGGAGTCAAAATAAAGCAGAAACATCTGGGTTTCCCTAAAGTGTGGAGTTTGTGAAAGCAAAAAGAGGTGTTGATAAAATGCAATTAGAATTTTATTGATTCCAACTGAGTTTTCTATAATGATAAAATGTTTCCGAGGTTTGGAAACCTCAAGGAATGCATGGATTTTCCTGGATCTCATTGTTTTCATCATGTTGTCTGTCTGGGATTCTCACAGTTCTTCTGGGGTCTCGTCTCCTTTCCTGTTTCCTTCATCCTGTTCCCATCCTTCCCAAGATCTCACTTTCCTTTGAACACACACCCTCTGTACCAACCTTATGTCCACCTCCAACCAAAGTTTGTACATCCAACTTACAATGCGTATATATTTGAATCATTTTATAACTATGGTGAAAGTCCCAAAGTCATGGCCACAATCCACTTTTGTGCCTGTGTTGCTGAAACACAGCTGGTGGAAATCCAGGCTCTGGGCCCATTTCTCTGTGTGAGGTAGAGCACTCTCTCATGCTTGAACTCAACCCTATTTTCCATTCAACAACCCTACTACTTCTCCACCACTGACATTCAATTCTGTAACTCACTCCGGAAGCACCCAACCACCCCCCCTCCACCCCCCCTCCACTTCTCTCCCTAACTCTGGGTGACCTCGCCAACTACTTTTTTCGTATAATTGAAACCATCAGGAGTTAGCCTACTCTCTTAGCCTCCCTCACTGTTGTCTTCAACCTCTCACTCTCCAATTGCTCCTGCCCCTTTACCTTCAAAAACACACAAGTGGCAGCCATTTTTCAAAAGCTCTCTTATCCAGGAGCCTATCTCCCTGTTCCCATTCCTGTCCAAACTTCTAGAACAGGTTTTAAACCCACTGCCTTATTTTCCTTTCCACAGTTTCTCTTCTCACTACTTGCAGTATGGCTTTCCACCCTTTCACTCCACTGGCATTACTCTAGAGAAGGTCACCAGTGACCTCCCTTTAACAAAGCCCAAAAGGCTCTATTCCATCCTCTCCTCCTTGATCACTGCTGTTTTTGATGTTGTGAACACTCCTTTCTTCTCAAAACTCTCAAACCTCCGAGGTTCCTTTCACCATAGTTATAAAATGATTCAAATATATACGCATTGCAAGTTGGATGTACAAACTTTGTTGCATTTATGTCATACTGTGTTCAGATAGAGGGAAAGATTTCAAAAGCATTAATTAAAAAGATAAAATTGCTATTTAAATTGTATAATTTTGCCATGTATTAAAATGGCCAGGTCAATTTGCTTTCCAGAGACACTTCTCACTAGTGTATTAGTTTCCACAGCTTGCCTTCCCAGAACTTTGTTAAAACCTGGGGCCACCATAGACTTAATAGACTCTAGAATGAGCAACAGTAAAAATTGGCTTAAGAGAAGAATTATTGCACACCTGTGGAAAAGTAAAAACTTTTATTAAAAAACCCCACCCAAACCCTCTATGCAAACTCCCTTTACCAGATGCAGTGGTTTTAAATTAATTTATTTTATTCTGGAACACGGATTAGTGATTCAGTAAACGACTTTATTGGCAAAAGGTCAGTCTAAAGCCAGTGCCCCAAAATTCGGTTTCATGTGATTATGTTGACTCCTTTCCTACCATAGCAAAATATGCATTAGCAGTGCAGTCCTGTTCTGGCTATCAGACAAACCTGTCATTGTGAAAGAAATGCACTGGCCTGGAATTTATTTCCACAGGTGGGTAAACTTCACTCTGGTGATCTTTAAAGGAAGCAGGCAATCACGACCAACCCAGAGGGCAGTTGTATCAGGTGAGGGCTAGAACTGGGGAGGGAGGAAGAGGTGAGGGCTGGGTGATGAGGCCCAAGCAATGTAAGAAGAGATAGTTCTGAATTTCCTCATAACAGATGATTGTGGAAAATTTCTGAAATGCGCTGATGCTGTCCGCTTGAGCAGAGGAGAAGGAAGGCAAGAATCTTCCCTTGCCTTACTCTGAAATAACAAACTGGGTCCCTACGACAATTTCAGAAATCAGTTATGTCAAATAAGAATTCAGTGGCTCTCAGAGATTGGAGGCTGCATCATTTGTTGTAAATCATTTCAGGAAGACTTCCAAGTTCAGAGCCATTGTTTGATTCAAATGATAGGCATTTATTTACTTTGAGAGGGATCCTATTGTCTGGGTTTTATGGAGTTTTTCTTTTGGTTTTTTTAGGACATCATTTAATTATTTTGAATCCTTTGAAAATGCCCATGATTTAGAGGACTGTTTTGTATGATTAGTGAGAAAGGCTGGGTTACTAATGATATGCAATTCATGTCTCATGCTAAACAAGATTTAATGAGAATGGTTAAAAGAAGCTTGTTGCCTGATTCAGAAGTGGAATAATACAGCTAATTTTCATTGTGCCAGTAAATGCCAGTTTTGGAGTTTTCTCCATGGCATGATGTGAGTCATATAAATTAATGGGGTTATGATCGAGCCAAAACCATAATAAACTTATGAAAATCTGCCAGCACCCTGTGGAAAATGTGACTTGTTCCTACAAATGCATGTCTGTAAATCTTTCTGTGGATCATAGTTGCCAGCTAAATTACATAATTCCCCTTTCCAGAATTATCTCTTTATTTACAGATCTTCCTAAATTTTGAATTGAACAAAATAGAATAGTAAAATGACTTCCTTATCCTCAAAGATCTAAGATTTGCTCTAACAGTCCCTGACCTACTAGCTAGATAAACGATAGGGGGATTTGTGACTAGTCTTTTTTGAGGAGGGGTCATGGTTCAGTGGAGTAAGGCTTAGAAATAATAAGAAGGGGCCATATAGGCAGGGGCAGTTCTGACATGGGGCTGCTGCCTTCTTTGGTGCCTTCTGATTGGTCTCATTGTCCTGATTGACAGCCATTGCCTGGGGAATGTTTTCAGCCCAACCTTCTTTTACTGTCCACCTTCTGGGCTTTGATATTACCAGGGGGTCACCCAAGAAAGCTGTAGGTCCAACAGAGCAAGGCTGGCGGTGGAATGCTTGAAATACTAAAACGGATCAGGTTAGGAAGTGTGATTAGTGATCTTGTCTACCTGGAACAATTTGTGATAACATTAGTGTTAATCTTGTGCCGTGCTGATTTGATCCCTTGATTTTTTTTTTTCCCTACTGAAAGCTTATCCTCAGAAAATACATTTGCTTCAGGAAGGCAAGTCCTTGGTGTGACTCTTGGAATTGGCAGCTATCTGAATTTTTAGACTAAACCGAATGCTAGCTTTGTTATTTCTCCAGCATTTAGAGATTAATAACCTATTCTCTTGAGCCTGGAATATCCCTTATTTGCATGGAACCACACTAAGGTTGCTAAACCACAATCAGTATTGCAACAGAAAAGCTTTCTGATGGAGATAATGTTATAATCAGGTCAGTCTACCATTTCTATATCCACTTCGCTTTTGGTTTGAATGAAATATTTTAATCACTTGGCTCTGGTAATTCAGGGCTGTTTTAACTCTGAAGTCCGTACAGGTTTTTCTCAGCAAAGAAATCAATCTTGCCTGTCCTTATATAACTATATCTCCTCTGTTGCAATACAGAGATCAATGTAATTGCAAGCCATAAGACAAAATCTTCCTTTTAGTTGTTGCAAAATCTGTAAAGCTTCCCTGTTTCAAATTGCATTGATTTTCTCAAAATGAATGAGAAGTGGGGTTCAAGATGGAAATTTAAGGACAACAGACACAAAATTAGTTCAAGGACATTGGGAATGAAACAATTGGCCTCTGCTAACCATCTCCTCAAGAGGCTCCTTCAGCACACCTCTTCTGGTTCACCCCACAGCCTATATCACCAAGCCCATTCTTTCAATGCAAAAAGAAACAGTTGGGAGCTTCCCTCTTATTGTTCAGCTTTGGAAAATTATGAAAGCCCGAAGGAAGAGCGGGGTGAAGACCGCAACCTTGGCATTTTCTTCAACTCATCCATATCATCCAATCCACATATACAATCTGTTGTTAAGTGCTAACAGTTCAACCTTTACAACATCTCTAAAATCCACCCTTTTCTCTCCATCCAAATTGCTACACATTAATCCAAGCACTCCACCTTGATGACTGTACCAGCCTCCTTGCTGACTTCCCTGCCCACTGTCTCTCCCCACTCAAGGCCATATGTCATGCTGCTATGCAGATCATTTATCTACAACAACATTTAGTCTGTGTTTCCCCACTTCTCGAGAACCTCCTGTGGTTGCCCATCCACCTCCACACAAAACAGAAACTCTTTGCCATCAGCTTTCTAGTACTTGATCACCTTGCCCCTACCTACCTAATCTCAATGCTTTCCTAATGCAGCCCAGCCCGCACACTTTGCTCCTCTAGTGCCAGCCTATTCACTGTACCTCCATGTCATCTATCTTGCCGCTGACTTCTCACCCACATCCTGCCTCTGTCCTGGAACCCCCTTCCTCATTATGTCCAACAGTTACTCTTCCCTCCTTCAAAGTCTTCTTGAAGACACACCTCCTCTAAGAGGCCTTCCTTAAGTCCTCATTTCCTCTTTCTAACTCCCATCTGCGTCGCCCTTGCACTTAGATTTGCACCGTTTATTCACCCCTCCCTCAGCCCCACATGGCTTATGTATATAGCCATAATTCATTTGTATTAATGTCTGTCTTCCCCTCTTTTTTGTGGGCAGGGAACATATCTACTCAGTTATATTGTACTCTCCCAAGTGCTTAGTACAGTGCTTTACACAGAGTTAGCATGCAATTAATATGATTGATTGATTAAGATGATAGTGATAGGGGACGATAGATCAATAGGCCACAGTGGACAAGTTTTTTGTTAATATAAACAGGTGCAAGGTATTGATGATTCATTACTTGATTGGTTGCAAGAATTTGTTTTAATCCAGGAGTCACCTATCTAACTTTGGGGATTCATTCATTCAGTCGTATTTATTGAGCACTTACTATGTGCAAAGCACTGTACTAAGTGCTTGGAATGTACAAGTCGGCAACAGAGACAATCCCTGCCCAACAACAGGCTCACAGTCTTGTGACCATGCCTTTGCTCTCTCGTTGCTAGTGGACACTCTCTGAGATCTGCAGTGTTTAAAGCAGTGTCCTTTACCCACTAATTGTTAATGATGACCCATTCGAGTGAAATACTTAGTAGCAGTTTTGTTACATGCTTTTTATTAGGAGACTAAAACTTTTTTAAAAATGAATTTTCCCTTCATCCGGTTTAGTCACTGAATGGGTTTATTCATTTGTCCAGTGCTCCGCACTAAACACTGTGGGAAATTGCAAGGGAAAAACAACTTTATGACATAATAGGAGTGGCCAGAACCAGGCGAAAACACAACATGCCAGCAGACAAAATCTCAATTGATCGTGTTATAGAACTGAAAGAATACTTAAAGAGCATTTAACAGAAGCCTGTGAGCATCAATTCCAGAAATAAACAAGTGCTGGAGGGAAGTTGAAGTTAATTAAGAGCCTTTTGTAGGAAATTCCTGCTTAACTTCAAGGAAGTCACCAGATTGCCAGATTACTAGAGGCAGTTGGAAATGTTTAGCTCCTTTTCATATTGAGCATTTTCCAATGAGACTTCTGGATGAATGGGAACCGACGTTATTATGGGCATTACTCCTAATGGCAACTAGGATGAACTTCTAATATTTTTAGCCCATCAAATCCTCCCCCACTTTGTAACACTGATGACGGCAGTTTTGTGTCTACCCAAATTAATGTTGGAAAGGAGATCTTCTACTTATCCTAAAATTTCATAACTCCTTCAGAACACTTAGGTCCCTAGGTACAAGTGAGATTCCATTAGGGGGAATATCCCAAAGACAAGGTGAGTGGAGAGGTACTTTCAAAGAAAGCTAGAACTAACGTGGTTTACTTTGGGAACTGCTGAAGGATCTCTGCTTTTCTGACCATGTCAGCCTTGCTTACACAATCTGTAGAGAATTTTTAACAAACCCATTTTTCAGGAGAGGGAATAAAAATCTTGCCAGTATGCAGACAGGAATCCATGCTGGGCCAAAAAAGAATCAACCGTTACCTCACACTTCTAAGGCTGCAATGCCTCACTGATAACAACGCCCGTTTCCTGGTTTTGTCTGCGTGATGCCAGCTGTTGAATAGGTGGAGCATTATGCTGGGACCTTTTCCTAGACTGTCCTCACTTGAGTTAGTTTTACAGTTTGTGAAGGATGTTGAAAATGGAATAATACACGCTTTGTGTTCATTTGAGTCCTCCAAAGCAGAAATGCTCAGCACGAGCCTTTTTTTAAGTCCATGGACACCTTTAGCATCATTACCTTCAGAAGCCTCGAAGTATAGTGTTCACTTCTGCGTGCGTCAGGAATGTTCCCAGGCGCCAAATATTTTCAAACCATTTTTCACCATAAAAGCAGAGAAGCAGTATATTCTATAAAATATTTCCATTCTGCTGAGTTAACTTGTTCAAAAGTTGCAGTTGGATTTGCAACCTTTATTCTCCCCACCCTCATTTCTATAGGACTTATGTAGGTTATCTGAAATTTTATTGCATTAATGTGTGTCTCCCCTCTAGAGTGTAGGCTCCTTGTCTACCAACGTATCTACCAACTCTGTTATGTTGGACTCTCAAGAGTGCTGTGCACACAGTAAGAGCTCAATAAATACCACTGATTGATTGATTTTGCTTTTCTGCAACATGAAAACCTCCTGCTAGAGAGCATCTTGGGGCAATAGAGGTTGATCATAAATACCTATTTAAATAAGTCAATCAAATTAAGACTGCTAAATTGCCTACTCTAGAGGAGTCTCAAAGGTATTCTACCTCTAGATTTCACCATTTTGATTTGAAAAGGAACACGCCAGATTTTTTTTTTTAAACCAAGGTAATAAAGACTTGGCATACAGTAGGGAAGCAGTAAAAAGTGAAAACAGCATTGAGCAAGAAAGTCTGGCAGCAGATGCTCATTCACACTTGTTAAGTTCTGTACAAAGGCTGCCCAGTAACACTTTTGGAATCCTTTAAACGGTCTGGCTGGGCCACTTACTAATTCACAAAAGTATTGTACAGCAACTTTGCTCCCTGGCTATCTTCTCAGTGGTATGGTCCAACCCCTCATCATCATGTTGGTTCAGTGGGTGTTATTGCTGCTTGGGATCCTTTCTGAGTAAAGTTTCTTTGCCTGAAAATTCTCTCCGGACCTTCAAATAAGGCTAAATGTGGGCCTTTTCCAACTTAGCTCGAAGCAACAGAGCCGCTTGACTCTTTGCTGGGACTTGCCAGAGTATCCTCACACAACTATTACAGATAAACTGATATACTGATAAACTGATATAAAAGAAGATAAAAAGCTATTCAAAAAGAAAAATGCTGTTTAAATTGCTACCGTTTATTATGGTGATAATGACCTGCGGCTTTCCCTGCCCCAAATGGCACTGGTTCAACTAAAGCATGCCGAACAACATTATTGGTGAAATAAATTCAGCTTCTCTGGGAATTTGAAATGCATGGAACTCATCTTAATTGGACTTGAAGGTTAGTGAGCCCATTTTTCCAGTCCTTTCTCTCCTACCGCTCCAGAATAGAGAGGAAAGGCAGGATGAATTCAGTACAATAAGGAAGGGTATGTGAAATTAAGGGGGAGGGAAAATAAGCACCCCTTGCCACGTGCACACACACCCAGACCTACCCACAGCACAAGGTTTTGGTTTTGGGCTTAGGGGTGTCCAAGAGCCTCTTCAATCCATCAATCAATGGTATTTATTGGATGCTTACTATGTGCAGAGCACTGTTTGGAGAGTACAATACAACAGAGTTAGTAGTCATGTTCCCTGCCCAAAATGAGTTTACAGCCTAAAGGGCAGGGAATGTGTCTACCAACTCTGTTGTATTGTACTCTCCAAAGGGCTTAGAACAGTGCTCTGCACTCAGTAAGCACCCAATAAAAGGATTGAGCATACTCCTGAGAGTTCACAGGGCCATTTAAATAAGTGATGTTAACTGAGCCTCTGTCGTGTATAGAGCGCTTTATCAAATGCTTTGGAGAGGATTAAACTCATAGTCCTTGCTCTCAAGGAGCTTAGAATCTAATGGGCACCTACCTTTGTGAGGACCTACCTAAACAGAGATCAGGGGCTGGGACCTGCCCAAAATGTCACCACCATTGCTCTGCTCCCCAAGAAATGCTCCTTGCCAAGGTTTACAGAGCAACAGGTGGTGAGAAGGAAATGAGTGGGAGGGAAGCTGTTGCCAATGAAGCAGAGGAAATAATAATTATTGATAATTGTGGTGTTTGTTAAGTTCTGACTATGTGCCAAGCACTGTACTAAGTAATGGAAGAGCTACACCATCAATGCCCCCATGTGGCTCACAGTCTAGGGAGATAATAGGTATTTAATCCCCTGTTTGCCAACGAGGAAATGATGGCACAGTTAAGTGACTTGTCCAAGGTCACATAGTCAGATAATGTGCTTACTATCATCAAGCCTAATTTTTGCCTGGAAAAAAGATAAACAAGGATAACTTCTGCATCTCCAGAAGCCTTTATTAGGGGAGGGGAAGACATCACTTCTCCCTTCCGCATGTGGGGACTGATCCTATCTGTCCCTAGGGCAATTAATAAGGTCAAGCTCAAAGTGTCCCTTTTTAATTGAATTTGCTTTGGAAGGGAGATGAATCAAAAGACATGGCCATTCCCCACTCCTCCATGTCTTGCTGTGCTCTCTGCCTCCTGGGGAAAAAGGGTTCTGGAGTCACAGTTTTGCTCCACTCAACCTTTCTCCAACCATATTAATTCATTCATTCATTCAGTCGTATTTATTGAGTGCTTACTGTGGGCCTAAGCAGTGCATACCTGGACAGACGTCATGATCCAGAACAGTGGGGTTTAAATGCAGCAGAGGCATATTCAGCTCTTCAGTTTAACCAGCACACAAATCAGAGCTAAGAGTTGCCTTATCACAGCAGACTGTCAGTGTAAATGCAAGTTAATGGGTTCCGGGCTCTTCCCTTCCCTTCCCCTCTACACTAGGCTCATCTACCTCACAAATCCTGGTGCTTTTCAAGAGACAACTGGATAAAGGCACATTTTTAAAAGAAAACAGATAACTAGGAAGCCCATTCCCTAAACTTAAATGAGGTTTTGCTGCCTGGTTAGTTTTTTTTCTTTTTCTTCTCTCCACAATAAGGGGAAACCTCCAAGAACTCCTCTGTTTTCAAATTCTCACATAACCTTCAAAAAGAATTAGGCATTTTCATGAGTTGGCACAATCATATCAAACCCTGATGGAGAGATGTGTTACACATAGGTAACTATTTAACATGGCTGTGACTGTATGCAGAACATGTAATGTCATGCTTCCTCCACTCAAGTATTATTAAGCGGAACCAGATTGTAAACACCTTGTGAACAGGGATCATGTCAAGCAGCTCTAAGGTATTGTACTGCCCCAAGCACATAGCACAGGGCTCTGCACACCATAAGCACTTGATAAATACCATTAGTTGCTTGATTGGAAGATGAAATTTATCCAGGTTTCTAAGTTAGAACATTTACCTCTGGAATAAACAAATGTTGGGGTTGACTTTTGTTTAGGCATAGACAATCTCAGGAATTGGCTGGTCCTAGATATCGGCAAAGAATCAGCTTCTTAATAATAATTGGGGTATTTGCTAAGTGCTTATTAGGTGCCAAGCATGCTATGAGGCTCTGGGGTTGATCCTATCTGCACAGCTCGGCCAAAATTCCTCTCCCACATGGGGCTCAGAGTCAAAGATGGAGCCGGTGTTTTTCTCCCCATTTTACAGATGTGGTAACTGAGGCACACAACCAAGGCACAAAATCATGCTGCTGGATTTAAATGAAGTGGTGTGGCCTCGTGGATTAAAGCATGGTCCTGGGAGTCAAAAGGACGTCTGCCAATTGTTTTGCTATGTGACTTTGAGCAAGTCATTTAATTTCTCCGCACCTCAGTTACTTCATCTGTAAAATGGGGAATAAGTCTGTGAGCCCCATGTGGGACAGGGACTGTGTCTAACCTCATAAGTTGTATTTACCCCAGCACTTAGTACAGTGCCTGGCACAAAGTGCTTAGCATACCATTAAAAATGGATAAAGCAATGTTGAGGGCCCTGAGAACAATTTGTGGTAGAAGACTATTAGAATAAGGAAAAGGATAATCCAGACTCCTATGGTAAATTAGAAGTTGACTGCCTTTCCAAGCACATCCATCAATGAGTCATGGAATTTATTGAGCACCCACTGAGTGCTAAGCACTGTACAAAGGTCTTTTAAAGTCTTTTACTAAGGACCTTTTAAAGAAAACTGAAGAAAAGAACAGATTCATTTGTAAAGTCTTTGCATGCAAGGAATGTGTATTTTGCTTATTTTGAACTCTTCCCATTATTTAGTACCGTAAATTATCCTCATTTGGTGCTCTATGCCATTGATTGAACCTGGTAGAAGGATGAAAGTATATGGAGTTAGTGAACAATCATTTTGAGGGGATATGGGGCAACTTGCCAGTTTATTCAGTGAGAAATAGATGAGGGGGGAGCTCAAATAAAGGCTCCTGCATTTAAAAAATCCAAAGTGGACATGAAAGCTAAACAAATGTATTGCACAGTAAGTGCTCAGTAAATACGATTGAATTGAATTGATTTGGAGAGATCCAATGTATTCTCTTTCCGGTCTCCTTTGATAGGTACACCCAGTTCTAAAACACAGCAGTGAAGTTCTTGATGAACTATGTTAAGGAAAACTCATGTTCTGGTATTCACACCTTGACCAATACTGTGCACATGCAAACTGTCATTAGTCAGTTCTTCCAACAGTGTATTGTGTTCTATCCAGGTAAGCATGTGTGGGAAACAGCATAGCCTAATGGAAAGAGCACAGGTAGAAATCAGCATAATTAGGAAGAAGGCTCAGCCAGCCCAACCATCTAACGGATTACTCATCTCCATTTCTTTTCTTTAAGGTATTTCTTAAGTGCTTCCCCTTAATCCCCATTTTACAGATGAGGCACAGAGAAGTTGTGACTTGCCCAAGGTCACATAGAAGTCAAGTGGTGGAGCCAGGATTACAACCCAGCTCCTGACTCCCAGGCCCAGGCTCTTTCCATTAGACCACACTGTTGCTTCTGCTCCTTGATGGAGCTGCTCTAATGCCTCAGAGAGATAGTTGGAATCCAAATGGGCATTTCTGCCTGGTTATAAAACAAATCAACTGTTCTTCAGAAAGACCTTTTAAAACTGGGGACTAAAAGACATGAATAAACTTTAAACATAAAATAATCACAGTCATCATGATGGAGATATAGGAAAACTCCTTGAAAAAATATCCCCATTTTATTTTGTTCCTAATATATAACTCATTCATTATTGTGCCTTTTGAATGCTTACTCTAGATGTGCACTGTATTTAGCCAAACTCCCAAAGGTAGTTAAATGTGAAAACAGAGAGTGTTAAATACCTAAACTCCAATTGTGCTACTGCCTCAAGTGCTTTATAGACTTTGGGAAACAATGTTTGATTTTTTAAATGGAAAGCCACATGACATGAGCCTTCAGGGGTCTGTCCTCCTTTTGTTGAATGAAGGATTATACATTTAAATCCTCATTAGCGAGAGTAGAAGAGAACTCCCCAATACTCTTAGGTTGTTTGGGAGTTCATGTTCCAATTTCAGTATGCAGAGGAGTTCATCAATTCTCAGCCTTCTACCAGGTTGTTGTATTTTCCTAGACTGACACAACCTAAATAGTGAATTCTTAAGAATTATTTTTAGAGGAGGAGAAAGGTGCCATCCATACTGTTCAAAATTAATGATTATGTCTAGGAAATTGAAGTGCCAAACATTTCAGACCATGATTAGGCCTTGATGTATATAAAGATACTGAATACACTCCATTGGGTAGAGGAATCGAGAAGAGCAGACATTCATTTCTAAATCTTACTTCCCTGCCTTCGGTGGAAATAAAAGAGAGACTGCTAGGAGACTGCAGGATAACCTTTAGCTTGAATTATGCTATGATTGAGAAACTATGAATATGATTTGTAATGGTGAATGTGCGCTTCATGATTTTGAGGGTTAAATTGAGATTTAAAACCTGTGACCCCATCTACCCAGGGCAACGTGATTTTTGAAAAGAGGTTTTGGGTGGATAAAGGCAGGCTGAACTTCAAGATGGACAGAGTCAGGCAGACAACACCTTGACTGAGAGCTTTACTCTGTTACCCTGCCTCTTGGCTCCAGCTTCAGAGGCAAGCAATTTTAAAATCTGAGTTGTTTCACTCAAACCAGCTTTGATGGTATCTCTCTGCCACTCCCTAAGTCTCAATGGCTGCTCAATAGCGTCGTCAGAATCAATACTTATTGGACCCTTATTTCGTGAAGAGCGCTGTACTAAGCACTTTGGGGTTTTTCCCAAGGACGGAGCCTCTCTTTAAGGTATTTGCAGGCCAACTTCAAAACACTCATGTACTATTAAAGTGCATTCATTCAATTCATTCATTCAATAGTATTTATTGAGCGCTTACTATGTGCAGAGCACTGTACTAAGCGCTTGGGATGAACAAGTCGGCAACAGATAGAGATAGTCCCTGCCGTTTGACGGGCTTACAGTCTAATCGGGGGAGACGGACAGACAAGAACAATGGCACTAAACAGCGTCAAGGGGAAGAACATCTCGTAAAAACAATGGCAACTAAATAGAATCAAGGCGATGTACAATTCATTAACAAAATAAATAGGGTAACGAAAATATATACAGTTGAGCGGACGAGTACAGTGCTGTGGGGATGGGAAGGGAGAGGTGGAGGAGCAGAGGGAAAAGGGGAAAATGAGGCTTTAGCTGCGGAGAGGTAAAGGGGGGATGGCAGAGGGAGTAGAGGGGGAAGAGGAGCTCAGTCTGGGAACGCCTCTAGGAGGAGGTGATTTTTAAGTAAGGTTTTGAAGAGGGAAAGAGAATCAGTTTGGCGGAGGTGAGGAGGGAGGGCGTTCCAGGACCGCGGGAGGACGTGACCCAGGGGTCGACGGCGGGATAGGCGAGACCGAGGGACGGCGAGGAGGTGGGCGGCAGAGGAGTGGAGCGTGCGGGGTGGGCGGTAGAAAGAGAGAAGGGAGGAGAGGTAGGAAGGGGCAAGGTGATGGAGAGCCTTGAAGCCTAGAGTGAGGAGTTTTTGTTTGGAGCGGAGGTCGATAGGCAACCACTGGAGTTGTTTAAGAAGGGGAGTGACATGCCCAGATCGTTTCTGCAGGAAGATGAGCCGGGCAGCGGAGTGAAGAATAGACCGGAGCGGGGCGAGAGAGGAGGAAGGGAGGTCAGAGAGAAGGCTGACACAGTAGTCTAGCCGGGATATAACGAGAGCCCGTAATAGTAAGGTAGCCATTTGGGTGGAGAGGAAAGGGCGGATCTTGGCGATATTGTAGAGGTGAAACCGGCAGGTCTTGGTAACGGATAGGATGTGTGGGGTGAACGAGAGGGACGAGTCAAGGATGACACCGAGATTGCGGGCCTGCGGGACGGGAAGGATGGTCGTGCCATCCACGGTGATGGAGAAGTCTGGGAGCGGACCGGGCTTGGGAGGGAAGATGAGGAGCTCAGTCTTGTTCATGTAAGTGCAGATGCCTAGGGCATGAAACACTTAAGAGCAAAAGTAACGAGAAATGTAGGCAGAAGATTAACCTTTCTTTAAGAAGACTGTTCCTTTTTTTTCCAGTTTAATCTGGTGGATAATCAAGTAGTTGGTCAGATTCCTGAGGGGAGAAAATATGGAGGTGACACATCTCCTGATATTTGGAGAGAGACCATTTAGGGCTTCAATAATGCTAACCCAAATAAATAACCAGAGGCCATAAAAGGTGCACAACTGTATTTTTATGTACAAAGTGTGTAAGAGATTGATTCTCAGACATGCAGTGATTCTCATGGATGCAGTTTCACCACTGATGGCATTATCTTAGAAGTGAAGAACAACTCTCCATTTAGGGCTTTAAAAATAAGAGTCCAAGTTTCCCAGGGCAGAGGGACCAATATGACTTTTAGTCTTGTTAGTTCCCTTCCACTGGAATAATAATAATAATAATAATGTTGGTATTTGTTAAGCGCTTACTATGTGCCAAGCACTGTTCTAAGTGGTAGATACAAGGTAATCAGGTTGTCCCACGTGAGGCGCACAGTTAATCCCCATTTTACAGATGAGGTAACTGAGGCACAGAGAAGTTAAGTGACTTGCCCACAGTCACACAGCTGACAAGTGGCAGAGCTGGGATTCGAACTCATGACCCCTGTCTCCCAAGCCCGTGCTCTTTCCACTGAGCCACCCTCTCAAATTCTTTTTTCTTAAATTCTTGGTGGTTTTGAGAAACATTTCAGTGAACAGAGAAGCATCAATAGCCTAGTGGAAAGACCACGGGCCTGGAAGTCAAAGGACATGAGTTCTAATTCTGGCTCTGCCACTTGTCTGCTGTGTGACCTTGGACAGCTCACTTAACTTCTATGTGCCTCCATTACCTCATCTGTAAATTGGGGATTTAATACTGTGAACCCCATGTGGGACATGGACTGTGTCCAACCTGATTAACTTGTAACTGTTCCAGCACTTAAAACAGTTTTTGCTACATAGTAAGCACTTAACAAATATAATAATGATAATAACAGTAATAATAATGATCTACTATAGTGCTTAGTACAGTGCCTGGTACATAGTAAGAAATTAACAAATGCCATTCAAAAAAATGGTGTCTCTTTGGGTTGTCAGGAACTTTTTATTGTAGAGATTCCACTCTATATCTTCTCTCAAATTTTGAAACAATTTCACCCTACCATCAGAGCTGTTTTTGTGGCACCTTATTTCTCAGACTGTGGAATGGCAATGACACAACAGTTATTCCTGGGAATGACTCCAGCAAATGGCGCTGAAAGCTTCCCAGCCAATCCATTTGTCCAAAGAAGCACCATTTCAGCATCCCACATTATTCACTTAATATTTCAGAATCTTGCTTTTTTTTTTTTTAACCTCCCTGGTATTGAGGTGATCAGTTGGCATCTGGAAACATTTATTTGTGCCAGATTGGTTGAAGTCACCCATGCTTCATGATTCGGCAACACGCTGGAATATAGGCCCCGAGTCTTACTAAATGATAACAGTCCCAACACAGACCTCAGAAAGGAGGTTTCAACTCTGCAGTCGCAACACGCTGGAATATAGGCCCCGAGTCTTACTAAATGATAACAGTCCCAACACAAACCTCAGAAAGGAGGTTTCAACTCTGCAGTCCCAGATCCTGCAAAATCCAGATCCTGTAAAAAAAAAAAAATACAAAAAACACCACCAAAAAAACTTCCATAGCATTTGCTTTCTGTCTATATATCACAAGTGAGTGTTACTCATAAAGGATTTGAATTCCCTAAGCATATGTGTCCACTTCCACCATTTAAAGTGAATTCAGGTGCTTGGCATGACTGTCTCCAGTCAGACTTTCTTTCAATAATTAATGGCTACAGTGTTATTGCCCCATCATTCTAGATCTGGATACACTCATGTTGCATTTCTCAAAGTTCCATACAAGTCACTGGCCTGCAGAACACGTGGAAAGGCTCTCACATTTTCTTTTATTAATATGACCTATTTTCACATTCTTCGATGACAAATTGCCCAAAATGAGCTTTTTTACACCTATTATGACCAGACATGATGGGAAATGCATCTGTAAACCACAGCTGCATATTGCAGGCATTGTAAAACCTTCAGTGGCAAGAGAGGTGATTGTTAAGTGTGAGGATCAAGTGCAAAGAGAGAAATATTTACCCTAGATGGAAAAAGGATGCTGAAAATTTTGTGGGTTAAAGAACAACAAAAACTTCAGCTCCACAGCAGTTTTTTCCATTGATGTGACAGCACAGAGAGCAAACTTGGGAGCACTTGCAGAGCAACGAGGCTAAAGCTATAGAAGCCGGGTAGCCTAGTGGAAAGAGCACAGGTCTGAGAGTCAGAGGACCTAGGTTGTAATTCTGGCTGTGCTGTGACCTTGGATGTCACAATTTCTCTGTGCTTTTTTCCCTCATCTGCAAAATGGGAATTCAATTCCTGTTCTCCTTCCAACTTAGATTGTGAAACCCCATGTGAGAGCTGATTATCTTGTATCTGTCCCACTGTTTAGTATAGTGCTTGGCACATATTAAGTGCTTAATAAATGCTTCCAGTATTATTATTATTATCTAGGGAGGTCCTGCATTGGTGTTATTGGGACTCCATAATAGTCAATGGCTGGGTCTACAGGAGAAGCATGTATTTTAGAAATCTTTTTTAGAGAGGGAAAAAATAATCATTTGGGATCTGAATGTGCCCAGAGCCAGCCACCTTGTAAGGGCATGTCAATTGAGATCTTGAATTGGGGTTGGGGAGAGACACACCCTCAATCTGTCTGCTAATTCTGTTGTATATCACTCTCCCAAGCACTTAGTACAGTGCTCTGCACATAATAAGTGCTCATTAAATGCAACTGATTGTTTTGGGAATGCTGATTTCAGCACCCAGGCCAGTCTGAATGACAGACATTTCCAAATCCCATCCTAGTCCCCTTGTTTCACTGATCACTGGGGGCCCTGATGTTAGTTCATTCATTCAGTAAACCGTATTTATTAAGTGCTTACTGAATGCAGTGCATTCTACTAAATGCTTGGGAAAGTACAATGCAACAACAAACTGTGACATTCCCTGCCCACAATGAACTCACAGACTAGAGGCGGGAGACAGGCATCAATACAAATGACAGATATATACATAAGTGCTGTGGTACTGGAGTTGGGGAGAGCAAGGGGAGCAAGTCAGGGTGACATAGAAGGGAATGGGAAATGAGGGATAGTGGGGCTTAGTCTGGGAAGGCCTCTTGGGAGAGATGTGCCTTCAATAAGGCTTTGAAACGGGGAGAGTTCTCAATGTGTAGGCAGTCTGTCAGTGAGGTTTGGAGGCTGAGGCCTCTTCAGCAGGAGGGTGGATAAATTGAGTGACTCCAAAGCATTCAGGACAGTGCTCTGCACAAAGTGAGCATTTAGTAAAAAACATCGATTCTAACCAATTAGCAGAAATACAGTCACGCATTGCTCTCACTTCAAGTTACCCTGTCTCTGTGCTCAGCACAGTTTATTCCTTTCCAGTTATCCCTTCCCGCTTGGCAAGAAAGTCTAAGTAGGAAAACCCCCAAGTGGCAGCTATCAGTGCTTAAGACAGAGATGGAATAGGTGAATTTTTCCAACCCGGATACTTAGTTATTGGCTGCCGTGAATAAAGTAGGGATCTTTTAGTCCCCATTGAATAAGCCATTTAAACAAAATGGGCAGAATGACTCCATGAAAGAGCATGCCATTAGGCTGTAAGCTTTGCTCATATCTGTATATATCTGTAAATTATTTATCTATTTATATTATTGTCTTTCTCCCCCTCTAGACTGTGAGCTGTTTGTGGGTAGGAATGTATCTGTTGTTACACTGTCCTCTCCCAAGCTCTTAGAACAGTGCTTTGCACACAGTAAACGCTCAATAAATGCGATCGATTGAATGAATGAAAGCTCATCGTGGGCAGTGAATGTGCTTCTGGTTCTTGTGCCTTGTTACCTACTTTGTGGATTGTGCTTCTGTTTTATAGTCCCCAAGTATTTAGTACAGAGTGTTGCATTCAAATATTGTTACTCTTGCTGAGATTGAATATTTTCTTAATTTATCTAAAATCTCTCTTCTCACCTGGTTAATGCAATGGTTCTAAGTGAGGGTTTCCCTCACATCTACCACCTGCAAAATCTACCAGCCATGAGTCATGTTCTGGTTCTTGAACACTAATCAGCCAGTGAAAAAAACATCTTAAATCTGTCCAATATCAACACTAGCAAATGTGCAGTGTAACAAAAATAATAGAACACCTGTGGAATGATAAAA
The DNA here is from genome assembly GCF_004115215.2 of Ornithorhynchus anatinus. Taxonomy (NCBI): domain Eukaryota; kingdom Metazoa; phylum Chordata; class Mammalia; order Monotremata; family Ornithorhynchidae; genus Ornithorhynchus; species Ornithorhynchus anatinus. The sequence continues at coordinate 52,873,889 of NC_041739.1, forward strand.
GATGCTTGCTAAATTGGCCATATTTTTTCTGTTCCTTGGGGGGGGTGGTCTTGGTAAGACAGCTACTACTGAATCAGTCATATTTATTGAGTGCTTACTTTGTACAGGGCAAGTAGCAAGGTAGCTAAAATGAGAATTATTTATACAAATACCTGCAGCCTTCTCCTCCTCCTCCGCTCTGTGGAAACTTCTTAGTGGAAGAACCTTGTTCTAAGACCTAAACTCCCTTTTAGAGCTAAAACAGAGGTTTAGCCTCCCACTAGCATACAAAAGTACTCAAGGAAAAGGCCGTTCAGTCAGTTTAGAATTCCTGTTCATGATTATCAGTTGAATACAGACTGTAAATGACCCAGAAGAGTATAGATTTATTTTTGGTATCATAAAGGAAAAAGAAGCAGCGGTATGGTCAGGTGGAAAGAGCACGGGCCTATGAGTCAGAGGACCTGGATTCTAATTCCTGTTCTGCCACTGGTCTGCTGAGTGACCTTGGGCAAGTCATATAACTTCTGTAAAATAGGGATTAAGGCTGTGAGCCCCATGTGGGATAGCAGCTGGGTCCAACTAGATTATCTTGTATCAACTCCAGTTCTTAGTACAGTGCCTGACATAGTAAGTGGTTAACAAATATATATATATATATATATATATATATATATATAAAACTCAGCTCAAAAGGAGAAAATGAGTGGACAGTTAGGTGACTTCTATCAATAGTATTTATTAAGTGCTTACTCTGTGCAGAGCACTGTACTAAGCTCTTGGAGTGTACAATTCGGCAACAGATAGAGACAATCCCTGCCCAATAATGGGCTCACAGTCTAAATGATGGGCTGACATCCTGGAGCATCCTATAGGATCAGTTCTGAATTTCCTGTTGCTCTCAGTTGATATGTCTGTGCACTTCTCTCCAGGTTCTTCCTGCTTTATTCTGTGCCACAGAAACCCAGAAGCAGGTCCATTTCAGCTCTGTCTTCCTCTCCTCACTCTGAATGCATCTTCTTAGCTTGTTCTCTTTCTGTCTAGCTCAGCCATCTAGACACGCTCTAGACTGTGAACTCTGTGTGGGCAGGAATGTGTCAGTTATATTGTACTCTCCCAAGTGCTTAGTACAGCGCTTTGCACACAGTAAGCGCTTAATAACTATGATTGAATGAATGAATGAATCTCCCTAAAAACTGATTTCTTCATCCTGCAAACAACTGCACCACCCACTGTAGTATTAGCAAAAGCTGGTAATCTTTCAGAGGTTCTGCTCAAAAGTATAGCCAAAACTCTGATTCCAATCTTCTTTCCAGTTCTCTTATTTCTGCTCCCTTTTCTTGGGGAAGAATGCGATCATACAGAGTCACTAAGAATGCAGTCATAAAGAGTCACTAGCTCTGCCTTGGACAACAGACAAATTAACCGTTGTGTACATTAAATATTCATTTTCTGTGCATTCTAATTGTGCATTAGGAACTCAATTTAATAACCTCCAAAATAGTCTAGGGAGTGGAAAGAGTGCAAATTGCTTAAAATGTGTAGCCAAGTACAGCACCCACCGATTATTTCCCTTTTCCGTTCCACCTTCGAAGTGAATTAGTAGAATGGCCTATAGAGGCTTATTTTTGTAAAGTAATAAATTATTCTGTAAAACCCGAGATCATGGAAACTTTGGAGGGTCTCAAGTTGATCTGAGAATAGCACACCTCATAGATAAGAAAGCTGTCAGGAGGCTCCTCCTGTTTTGTCTCCCAACAAGTAGGGGCGGCAGGTGCCTTTTGTCACTTTTTGGCGTACATGTCAAGAAAGCATGACTGGATTGTTTTTCATCCCATGATGAGTGTGGAGCGTGAGTGACCCTTCCAGTGGTGAATATAATCAAGTGCCCTTTGAACCCAAGAAGTGGAATTTATTGTCAGTGACACATTTCACAGTTTGAAAGGTCACTGGCCCCTCCGCTTCTGCGATTTTTAAGGCCTATATTTTAATTTGTGATTCAGCCAATTTATATCGTTGGATTTGTGGAGAACAGGGTACGCACTGTTTCACTGGGTATTCTTTTTGGGAAGGACACACAATGCCGAGGTAGCTCAAACTGCATAAAATAATAAGAAGAATCTATAGGATCCTTGGAAGTGTATGTTTTGGACTCTCCTGGTGGTTCTTCACGTTGAAAATTTATGAGCAGTAAAGAAATTTGTTGGATTTGGAAAAACCATATCATAAAGAATAGATATCCTATGTAGGTAAACATTTCTTGATAAAATTAACTCCACTATTAGATCTTGAAAAGCTCCTCTCTGTGGAAAAATTTCCCATGTTTTCTCTAAGAATAAAAATAAATTGGAGAATACAAGTTCTTGAGATTCCATCCTAAAGAACAATTTTGCTTTTGGTGAGGTTAAACAGTTTGCACCTCTATATGGAGACCAAGAAACGTGAATCCAGGGTTCTTCTTTTCAGGTTCTTGTTGTGATGATGATGATGATGATGATGATTGTGGTATTTAAGTGCTTAATTAAATGTGCCAAACACTAGGGTAAATACAAGATGATCAGCTTCCACATTAGCCCTACAATCTAAGTAAGAGAGAGATCAAGTATCGAATCCTCATTTTTGCAAATGTGAGAACCACAGAGTCATCAAGTGATTTGCTCAAGGTCACACAGCAGACAAGTTGCAGAGCCGGGATTGCAACCCAGGTCTTCTCACTAGCAGGCCCATGCTCTTTCCACTAGGCTAAGCCAATTCTCCAAAATTCTCTGGAATTGTCACCCACAGGGAGTTTAGCAAAGCTTGCATGGGGCAGGTATGAATAATCACTGCTGCTGTTGCTTTCGAACATGGTGATCATATTAGCAACAGTAGCAAGTTTTCTTCTTTCCTACTCCTGCCACTACCTTCTCATTTTGAATTAACACGGGATTCTGATCCTCTGTCCCTGTCCCCATCCCCTCACCCCTAATGATGGGTGGACCAAGCCGTTCATTAGACCTTTAATTTTGCTAATGTCTTTTTTATATCAGTGATCTCACTGTCACCTTAACTATCTATGGTCTTCCAATAGCTGTTGTCATGGAAGGATAGCATTGGTTAGTCATCCTGTTTTGTCCACACAGTCCAGTCTTTTTTTGTTTTTTAAAATATTTGTTAAACACTTGAGAAGCAGTGTTGCCTAGTGGAAAGAGCATAGACCTGGAAGTCTGAGGACCTGGGTTGTAAGGTTGGCTCTGCCATTTGTCTGCTGTGAGACATTGTCACTTCACTTCCCTGGGCCTCAGTTCTGTCATCTCTAAAAGGGGATTAAGACTGTGAGACTCATTTGGGACATGGACTGTGTCCAATGTCACAAACTTATATCTACCCCTGTGCTTAGTACAGTGCCTGGCACATAATAAGCACTGAACAAATGCCATAAAAATGTATGTGCCAGGCACTGTATTAAGTACTGGGTTAGATTCAAATTAATAAAGTTGGATATAATCTCTATCCAGCTCACAGCCTTAATTCTCATTTTGCAGATGAGGAAACTGATGCATAGAAAAGTTAGGAAACTTGTCCAAGGTCACACAGCAGACATGTGGCAGAGCCAGGATCAGAATCTAGGTTTTCTGACTCTAAAACTGGGATCTTTTCACTAGGCCATGCCGCTTCTCAGTTTGCCTGTCCCCCATGGTAGAGATACTGCATTAGATGCTTTAATGGACAATATTTTAATTTTAAACATCCAATCTCCCTCCTCAGCTTCTGCTGCTTGGAAGTGAGTGGGGAGGGGGTCTGAAAAGGGGTACACAATGGCTTTGGAACCAGGTGGAAGTGGTTACAGGTCCCCCCAGAGAAATGCTTTAAATCCGGGTAGAGATGGGTGTACATCTACAGAATGATAATAGTAATTATGGTATTTGCTAAGCACTTACTATGTGCCAAGCACTGTTCAAAGATGGGGTATCTGCAGGAAAAAGGGGTTGAACAGAGCCCTTGTCCCACATTGGGGTCAGTCTTAATCCCCATTTTATGTGAGGTAACTGAGGCACAGAGAAGTGAAGTGACTTGCCCAAGGTCATGCAGCAGGCAAGTGGCAGAGCCGGGATTAGAGCCCAGGTCCTTCTGACTCTTCAACATCCCCACATTTGGAAAGACTCATAGTATTGGTACGCACACACTGACAGATGTCTCTTGGTGCATGAATGCATCTGTTTTTACCACCATCGCTTTGCCTTCTATCCGAGCATACATTGCCAGAAGTTTCCCGAACTCCCTAACAGTTTTCTAGCCAAAACTTGTACCGAAAACAGTTATGTGGAAGAGTTAAGCAAACACTTTTGTACTAAAACTCCATGGGAAACGATGTGTAATAAATGAGTAATGCCATGTTTGTGAAACATAATTTCCGACAGTGGGAGGAAGATTAAGTGACCATACTTAGAAAAATGCAAAACTGGCCTCTCATAATCGCTGTTTTGAATACCAAAGATTAGAGATTTATTTCAGAAAGCCTACCGATTTTCTACATCAAATTCCAAGTGATGATACAGCAAACTCCTGGTAAAATCACTGAAATAAATGTTTCATGTCAGCACTTTTGGAACTTCTTGCCTTTTCTTGGCTAGAACTTCAATTCAGCTCTGACTGGGGTTATATGCCAGAGACCAGAATCATCCCCACCCCATGCCTGAAGACACCAAGTCTTATTTTGGAGAGCAAATTCTAATCTTTGGGACCCAAAAACTGAGGTTGTCTTGTAGTAATAAGACTGATTAATAATAATAACTGGTATTTAAGTGCTTACTATATGCCAGACACTGGGGTAGATAAGAGCAAATTGGATTGGACACAGGCCCTGTCCCGCGTGGGGCTCACAGTCTTAATCCCCATTTTCAGATGAGGTAACTGAGAAGTTACCAGAGAAGTTAAGTGACATACCCAAGGTCACCCAGTAGACAAGTGGCAGAGCTGGGATTAGAAACCAGATCCTTGTGATTCCTAGGCCATGCTGCTTTTCAACAGAACTCACTGCTCTCTGCCTTGTGTGTAAGACTTGGTATGCTGGGGAAAATAATAGGTTTAGCTCTGTGTCCTGGGCATGGATCAGCTGTGAAAAGTAATTGTGGTGCCCTAGTCAGATGGAAGAATGCAATTGGATCACATTGCTTCCAAGTCATCTAGGCATTGCTTCCATCTGGTAGCAATTGAATTTTAATAACAAAAGTGATCTAGTGGTTGTAGTTTGAGTCTGAGAATCAGGACTAGTGGGGTGTCGTCCTGGCTCTGGATTTCCTCCATAGCCTAGGGCTGGCTAACTTGCCAATAAGTGCAAATTATTCAATAGAAACCCAGGAGCCTGACACTCAAGGTGTCATGGAGATTAAATGATCATTCCTCCAAGGGTGGCTTGCTTAGGGAAATGCTCCCCTCTCTGCCTTCTGTTCTCATGTTAGGGAGATACCCCCGGTGGGGGCAAATAATAGTTATGCTATTTGTTAAGCGCTTCTTTCTTTGGGCCAGGCACTGAACTAAGCATTAGGGTAGGTGCAAGTTAATCGGGTTGGACACAATCCATGTCCTACATGGGGCTCACATTCTTAATCCCCATTTTACAGATGAGGGAACCGAGGCACAGAGAAGTGAAGCGATTTGCCCAAGGACATGCAGCAGACATGTGGCGGAGCTGGGATTGGAACCCAGATCCTTCTAACTCCTGGGCCTCTGCTCTATCCATTAAGTCAGGTAAGCCAGGCTGCTTCTACAGTGCAGCCTTTTGGTGGAGGAACAGCCCCCCTGGCTTTCCGGTCATTTCCTGAGGCTCCACCTCCCCCCGCTGTATGCTTTTTCTCCCCAAGTACCGCTACTAAGAGGGAAAAACCTTTCCCCATCCCTTCTCATCTGGTCTCATGGCAGAGAATGTTTGCTGGTACAAAGTCAGCCCCTGGCTTTCCGGTCATTTCCTGAGGCTCCACCTCCCCCCGCTGTATGCTTTTTCTCCCCAAGTACCGCTACTAAGAGGGAAAAACCTTTCCCCATCCCTTCTCCTCTGGTCTCATGGCAGAGAATGTTTGCTGGTACAAAGTTAGCCACCCCAGAAAGGACCCAGTAGCTCGTGCCCAGCGGTCCACCCATTCCATGCCCCCCTCTGCCAGGGTAGTTTGGGAAATAGTCATGGCTCTTGTTTCAATTATTGTTCAGCATCACCATTTACATCACAACTAATGACTCTCCCGGATAAATTCATCATCCTTCTGCAAATATTTTTGCCAGAATAACACTGACGGTGGCCCAGGGGTCTTTGTTTCAGGGATCGTATGCTTTTAACCATGAAGTCGAATTTCAGTTTGGTGGTGGTGGTTGTTTTTGGAAACCAGTAGGAAACAGCTAAGTCTCAAATCTCTCCATGCTCCAGCGTTGCAGTGAACTGAATGTGCAGGGATTCTTTACATCTGCCCGATATTCTCCTTGATAGATGGAAGCAGAGTTTGTCACGGTCTAAATCACTCCTTGGAAGTAAGTTAGGTGCCTAATTGGACCCAAAGATCATGTTTGTGGAGGGCAAGATGGATTTAAAAAAAATTCCTTTTTTAGCGAAGCAGAATTCTGACTGGCTGATAGGGGAAAGAGGGGGATCCGAGCAGGCACCTACACCGTAAGCCCCAGATTTTAATCAAGAATTCTCTCTGTCTAGGATGACTGCTTTTAATGCACAGTTTTATCAGGAAAAATCCCAGTAGTAGTAGAAGTAACAATATTTATTAAGGGCTTAGTGTAATAATTATGGTATTTGTTAAACGCTTATTATGTGCCAAGCACTGTTCTGTGTGCCGAGCGCTACAGAAAGAGGTGGGGAAATCTGTGCAGCCTCAATCCTACTGCTGCATTATGTCAAATAATACAACACTTGCAAAGCCCTCTTCCTCCAGGTGCTTCAAAATAGCATGTCAGTTGTCCAAAATCTTTTCACTCTGACCTTATACTTGTCCCATGCGGCCTTAGCCATCGACTATCCCAGACTACTGTACAGTCATGCACAAGAAATAACACTTAATTTACGCCAAGCAAGTGATGCATTCACTGATTACCCAGAGACCTAAGCCTCGGGACCTGTGCACACACCCACGTCCACGTACACATGTGTGATTGTGTGTGTAGGCATTTATTTTCAGAGATACTATTATTATTATATTTGTTCAGCATTTTCTGTGTGTTAAGTACTGTAGTAAACACTGAGGTAGGCACAAGTTAATCAGGCTGACCCACATGGGACTCACAATCTAAGTATTAGGGAACAGGCATTGAATCCTCATGTTACAGATGAAGAAACTGAGGCACAGAGATGTTAATTGACTTGCCCAAGATCACACAGCAGACAACTGGCAGAGCTGGGGTTAGAACCCAGATCCTCTGACTCCCAGGTCCATGCTCTTTCCACATTGCTAGGCCACGTTGCTTCTCTAAATTTTTTTTTTAATTTTTTTTTTTACCAAATGTTTCCATGTTTGGGGCTCTGAAGCACTATGTTTTCTTTCCACCTGATTCTGCAGCATAGCTCACCCATTTGCAGCATGATTATCTCCTCAGAGATCACCTAGCCACCACCATTTCAGAGTTCAGATCAGTTTGCTTGGAGCTCGAGCATATACGGAATGGTCTTCAGGGGAAAGATGGTGTTCCATTGATAATGCTGGAATTAATGAAAAATGAGAGAAGGTAGTTAAGGAAGGACGATTTAAAAAACACAAACTGAGATATGCAGCAAAGCCATGACTAACTCACAAACTGAGATATGCAGCAAAGCCATGACTAAACTTTAGCCACTCTTTTTGTAGAGATTTTAGCTTTATGCTTTTTATATCCTTTCGCTACTGCTGAAGTAACAGTGGACCTGCTAAAACACCTCAGCTTTTGGGAAATGTAATCAGAGGTCATTAGCAGGTTGGATAAACTTAAATGGTCTGAGTCCATGTGATCAGCTCCAACTCTGATCACCAGTTATTGCCTTTTAATGGGCATAGAGCAGTGGTTCAGGAGTGATTAGACTCAGTGTGTATGCCCTAACACTAACAAAAGAAATAAAAATTATTTAAGGAAATGGATGGTCTCATTACCTCTAGACCAAAATCTGAAGCAGCATGTCTTAGTGGAAAGAGTACGGGCTTGGGAGTCAGAGATAGTGGGTTCTAATCCCTACTCTACCACTCGTCAGCTGTCACTTAACTTCTCTGTGCCTCAGTTGACTCATCTGTAAGATGGGGAGTAAGACTGTGAGCTCCACCTGGGACAACCTGATAACCTTGCATCTCCCACAGTGTTTAGAACAGAGCTTGGCACAGAGTAAGCGCTTAACAAATACCATCATTATTAATTAAAGGTGGGAGATTTCAACTTACTTGTGGGCGGTGGCTATATCTAACTGTGGAAAAAAGTTACCAGAACTCAAGCAATTAGAAAGCTAGAGAGTAGTGTCTACTCTAGCTTGTAAGTTACAAGACTCTATTAATAATGACAATAATAATAATTATAGTATTTAAGTGCTTACTATTTGTCAGGCACTGTACTAAGCGCTGAGGTGGATACAAACAAATCGGGTTGGAAGCAGTCCCTGTCTCATGTGGGGCTCACAGTCTCAATCCCCATTTTACAGATGAGGTAACTGAGGCACAGAGAAATGAAATGACTTGCCCAAGGTCACACTTTCCAAATTAGACATCCAGAATCAGGAAAATTTACCCAGAACAATCCCAAGATCTAAACAATGACATTGTGTGGAAGCAGTATCTGAAAGGTCAGTCAGTCAATCAGTGGTGTTTATGGAGCACTTGAAGCAGAGCACTATAGTATGTACTCAGGAGAGTACACACAAGATGCAGCCTAGCGAGGTCCCAGACCCTGGACTCACCTTCATCCGATGTACTGAAATCCTGTGTTTGCACAATAACCAGTGAATTGAAAAGAGCATTTAAAAGCATCAAGACGTCCCCAATTTGGTCCTCGTGGAGAGAAAACAACTGCGGGGAGTTCTGTGACACTTATCCTAGCAGCCCTTGTGGAGTAGGGAATCTCTGCCACAAATAATGATGTGAATGGAGAGTAGGCCTTTTCTCCAGTCTGTCGCCCAGGTTTCAAGATGATGTGACTGACATTGCAGCTTGTTCATTCCACTCTACCATAGAGCAGCTATTTCAGTATCCCGTTGTTGTCCGTTGAAGTGGGGTTGTTAGGAACGTTGCCTCAGTGCTGGTGAACAGCTTGTGTTCTAGTTCTTAATTATTGGTGATTCTGTTGGTTATTTGGTGTTGATCGTGGCTCGTAGGTGGTGCTGATGAAACTAATCAAAGTGCTGGATGTGCTTTGTGTGATAGACCACGTATCATAGCCATATAGAAAGCTGAACATGATAATAACTGTGATATTTGTTAAGCGCTTACTATGTGTCAAGCACTGTTCTAAGCTCTGGGGAAGATAGGAGATTATGAAGTCAGGCTCACTCTCTGTCCCACAGAGGGCTCACACTCTAAGTAGGAGGGAGAACAGGTACTGAATCTTCATTTTTACAGATGAGGTAACAAGCACAGAGAGGTGAAATGATTTTCCCAAAGGCACACAGGAGGCACGTGGCAGAGCTGAGATTAGAACCCAGGTCCTCTGTGTTCTTTCCACGCTGACACAATTGTTATTCCGTAAAACTTCTCACCAGCCCCAATTGCAAGGAAGCCATCAAGGCCGGGGTGCGGCAATGTGACACTGACAGGTTTGAACACAGTCCAGGCAAGGAGAATGGATGACAACAAACCAAAAGCTGCTGCATTCATAGGCACAGAGGCAGAACAAAGGATTAAAAGGCATAATGAAGCGTGGTTTTAAACAGTGTACTACGGCAGTACAGCAGTACTCTAGCTACTCTAGCAGTATAGCAGATGGGAGACCAGCAGACAGAACAGTTAACAGGCAGAGATCGGAAGAGAGGCTGTTTTCCTTAAGTAGTAGCCACCACTAGAAGAGGACAGGCCATGCAAGAAACAAATGCTTTAAATGTGGCAAAGAATAATCTTTTATGCACACTCTGGAGATCCACGTGTTGATTGTGCATATACCTTTTCAGCCAGACTTTCATGAGTGAGTAGGATATTATTACCGAAAACATTATTGTTGTATGCCTAATATATACATAAACATATATATATATATATACACACATACATATACATGAAGGAATTGATACCTACCAAGGACTTGTTTTTAACAACAACCGTTATTTAATATTGCTTTTTCTGAATTGCAGTATGTCCAGAGTTTGAAAACAGAACTTAAGCATCTTTTGTAATATTTAGAATTTTCTTTCCCTCTAAGGGTTTTCCTTTAAGGGCGTTGGCAAGAGAAATGTCATCTGGGACAGCAGATGCCATATTTCATATCTTTATTGCTGTAACCCAAATCCAGGAGGGGAGACCTCTCTCTGGCTTGAGGTTGCCCCCCTCTCATCCATTATTCTGAATTCGGGAATAGAGCCCAATCTGTCCGAGTCGTCATGACTTTTCCGTTGCCAAGGTAGATGCTCTTTCCCTGCTGTGCCAGCTGTGGGCCTTCCATCAGCAAGAAGGAAGAAATGAATCCAAGAGGCCTCTAAAAGAGGCAGCTCTTTTAGGAGCACACACAGGACTATATACATTTAAGATCCCATTGTTCCTTTGCGATCATTTGTCAGTGTAACCTCATATATATGTTCACAGGCTGGAATGATGTCACTAAACCATAGGAAAAGTGACAGGTGTACCCCTCAATAGCACAGTAAGTTCTCGAGCCTTCCGTGACCACGTGTTTCCGATTTAGGTCTGGAGAGTGCTATCTGTAGAGAAAAGAGGCAAGCAGAAAAATTGGCATCTCCAGGAGGGTGGAGTCCCCGTCCCTGGAAGGAAAACTTGACCCTTGAAGGGGCAAGCAAAAGGAACCTGACTAAGGGACAGTCAAGAGGAATGACCTCCTTATAAAATGGGATATTTGGAGACAGTTAAAAAGAGCGCGAGGAGGCAGGGAATGGACAGGCCTGTTGGTAGATCTTGAAGAGAGAAGCACCTTGGCCTAGTGAGAAACATTCATTCATTCAATCATGTTTACTGAGTGGCTAAATGTGTGCAAAGCACTGTACTAAGTGCTTGGGAGAGTACCATATAGCAATAAACAGACACATTTTTCTTATGCTATTGGAAGATTTTGCCAGAAGTTACTAGTCTAGAAGGAACAACATGAAACTATAGCTCCCTGTTGGCAAGTACCATCTCTTCTAATTATAGTGCTCTGCACACAGTAAGTGCTCAATAAATAGTACTACTGGTTGAGTGATGAAATATAAATGTCATAGACATCATCGTTTCCTGTCTCACAAGCCTGTAACCTGGGTGTTATCCTTGGCTCCTCTCTATCATTCAACCCACATATTCAATCCATCACTAAATCCTGTCAGTTCAACCTTCTCAACATTGCTAAAATCCACCCTTTCCTCCATCTAAACTGCTACCAAACTAATCCAAACACTTATCCTATCCCGCCTTGATTACTGTATCAGCCTCCTTTCTGACCTCCCGGCCTCCTGTCTCTCCCCACTCCAGTCCATGCTTCATTCTGCTGTCCAGGTCATTTTTCTACAAAGACGTTCAGTCCATATTTCCTTACTCCTCGAGAGCCTCCAGTGGTTGTCCTTCCGCCTCTGCATGAAACAGAAACTTCCTACCACTGGTTTTAAAACACTCAGTCACCTTGCCCTTTCCTACCTCACCTCACTACTCTCCTACAACAACTCAGCCTGCACACTTCACTCCCCTATTGCCAACCTATTCACTGTACCTCAGTCTCATCTATCTCATCAGTGACCTCTAGCTCACATCCTACCTCTAGCTTGGAATGCCCTCCCTCCTTATATAATAATGATGGCATTTGTTAAGCGCTTACTTTGTGCAAAGCACTGTTCTAAGCACTGGGTAGATACAAGGTAATTAGGTTGTCCCACGTGGGGCTCACAGTCTTAATCCCCATTTTACAGATGAGGTAACTGAGGCACAGAGAAGTTAAGTGACTTGCCCAAAGTCACACAGCTGATAGTGGCAGAGCTAGGATGAGAACCCGCGACCTCTGACTCCCAAGCCTGTGCTCTTTCCACTGAGCCACGCTGCTGACAGACAATTACTTTCCCCTGCTTCAAAGTCTTACTGAAGACATTCATTCATTCATTCATATTTATTGAGCACTTACTGTGTGCAGAGCATTATGCTAAACGCTTGGGAGAATACATTACAACAATAAACAGACAAATTCCCTGACCACAAAAACCTTACAGTCTAGAGTCAGGGAGGCAGACATCAATACAAATAAATAAGTTACAGATAAGCTCAGAAGGGAGTGGGAGAAAAAGAAAGGAGGGGATTAGTCTGCTGTCTCTTGCAGGAGATGTGCCTTCAATAAGGCTTTGAAGAGGGAGAGAGTATTCATCTGTCAGATATAAGTAGAAAGAGAGTTCCAGGCCAGAGGCAGATCGTGGGCAAGGGGTCGGCGGTGAGATAGGGGAAATAGAGGCACAATGAGAAGATTAGCACTAGAGGAGTGAAGCATGCGAGTTCGGTTGTAGAAGGAGAGTAGCAAGGTGAGGTAGGAGGAGGCAAGGTGGTGGAGTGCTTTAAAGCCAATGGTGAGGAGTTTTTGTTTGATGAGGAGGTGGATGGGCAACCACAAGAGTCTTTTGAGGAGCAGAGTGACATGTCTTAAAAGTTTTTGCAGAAAAATGATCTGGGCAGCAAAGTGAAGTATGGACTGAAGAGAGAGGCAGGAGGCTGGGAGGTCAGCAAGGAGGCTGATGCAAGTGTTCCAGGTGGGATAGGATGAGTGACTGTATTAACGTGGTAGAAGTTTGGATGGAGAGGAAACGGTGGATTTTAGCAATGTTGTGAAGGTGGGACTTAAAGGATTTAGTGAAAGATTGAGTATGGTTGAATGAGAGAGAGGAGTCAAGGATAACAGTTACAGGCTTATGGAGACAGGAAGGATGGTTCTGCCATCTACAGTGATGGCAAAGTCAAGGGGAAGACAGGAGGTCTCCGTGGGCTGGGAATGTGTCTGTTATATTGACTTTCTCAAAAGTCAATATACCAATATACCAATATACCAAGCACCAATACGGTGCTTGGTGCCCAGTGAACACTCAATAAATACGATTGATTGTTAAAAGGGATGTCATCTCAAAAACATAGAGAAATCTATAAGGAGGTAAATTACTAATCAAATGTTCACTGGTATTTTGATTATATTCCTTCATGTTTCCATTTTAACCATATCTTTAAATCGACCTATTAGTGATTGTCCCTTACATTTGCAGAGGGAAAATACAGGTGACTTTATGTAACAAGCAATCTTAGGTAAGATTAATTTAGGAAACTTTCAACAAATGCTCTAACCTGCCTTGCTTTCCAGAAATTCTGACTGGATGTTTCCGGGTGTGCCCATGACAATGAACATCTTTATGGCCCTCCCCCCATTGAAATTCTATTAAAATACCCAACTGCAGTTGAACAGAATTAGATTGAATTTTGATAGACTTTTGAGGGGAAACCACAGGGCGGCTGCACATTTGCATTGCAAATGCCAGCCGAGTTTGAGTACTGGCCTGCAAGGCACTAAATTCTCCTCCAAGGCATTCGAGATTAGAGTGTCCTTGAGGCATCACTGGTGGGCGACCGTTGTTGCTGGTTTAAAAATTACCCCAGTCTCAAAGTCTATATGATCCGTGTTTTGTCTCTCCCGGTGCTGTTCAACCCCGGACTTGATATTCAAAACAAGAGATTATCATCAGGCTGAAAGAAAACAGTGGGCAGCCAGGTTAAAAAGTGTTGAAAGTGACAAAAAGCACCCCAACACGGTGAGAGAGGGGGATTCAGAAGCCGGCTCCAGTCCCAGCTGTTGCTGGGTAAGGGGAAGTAACTAATCGAAAGCTGTGGTTGCGCCCCCCCTCTCCCCCCCCCCCCCCCCCCCACCGATGTTGATAAATCTGAGTGTGAATCCAAATTGTGCGGCTTTGAGGGAGACAAAGGCAGAAGGGCAGAATGTGCATTTTTGCCAAGCTTTTCCCACCTTCCATCCCAAAGGGTTAAAGTTACCCACTCTGCAAATTAGGGGAGAATCTATGGAGAGGCATTTTGCTCTCTTTGGAGGATTTTTTATGTTATGTATTAAGTGCTTACTCTGTGCTAAGCCCTGGAGTAGATATAGGATTCCTTTGTTTAGCCAGATAGGCTTCTTCCTGCCTTCCTGTCTGGGCTAGGTTTATTTTCCTTGCCTTGGGTCCTTTAATATTGTTTTCTCAAGGAAGGTCCACCATGAAAAAACAGGGCCTCATTCTCTGCCCAGAAGGGCAGCTGGCTGGAGTGCTTTCTGTGGTATCCCTGAGGGGAGAAAGTTTCACCTCTCCTGGAGGTCTGGGTTTGATGGTCATTAACAGATAGAAACTGCTCTGAAGGTGCCAAAGCAGAAACTAAAGGGATTCTGCTGTTTGGAGGACTAAGACCTATTTTTCTAAAGTTCCTCTAGATTGCCTTTGAGCCTTCAATGGGAAGACTGTTAGCCGTCAGCTCCCTTTATATACTTTTTTTTTTTTTTGGCTGTGGCTTTAATGAGGAGGATGGTGAAACAGGTTTAAATGAGAGAGGTGCTCTCCCAAAGCTGCTTTTGGAATTCACCGACTCTGCTATTTTGGCTCTTGCTTGTATTTGAAGAATGTCAAATCATTAAAGAGGAAACATGAAAGGAAGCAATGTAAAGTGATAAAGTACATTTGGCCTTTCCTACTACTTCAGTTGGGCCTCCAATATGGCCTTTCATCTTCTTTTGTGACATAAGAAAACAGAAAGTTTCGTGTGTGTGTGTGTGTGTGTGTGTGTGTGTGTGTGTGTGAGAGAGAGAGAGAGAGAGAGAGAGAGAGAGAGAGAGAGGGAGGGGGGAGAGAGAGAAAGAGAAAGAAGGAAGCTATTTCTAATTTGCCATAAAAACCTTCTGTAGTGGTAAGAAGTTTTCATAAAAGTTTGTCACTAAAATTATCATTCAGGTTTGCACTGCTTGTGGAATACTTAAGTTGTTTGTATTAAAATCACTTCAGCTTTCGCACGGTTTTTAAATTCAATTTATTATACATTTATGTCTTGCCCAAAGAATACTTTGAACACATCACAGTCTGTTGAGAACAATTTCATTAAGACTGCTCTTCAGTACTAATTGCATTGAGAGGCACAATGTCTCTCTGCATTACTGTTTTCAATTATGTCATTTTCCTACTGAATTTAATGTTATGATTAAGGGGAAGAAAAATGGTAACTTTTATGAAGTAGTTTCATATAAAAAGAACACAAGTCTCAATTTAATGTTGCTAGAATTGTTCCCGGCAATGGAATAAGTGACCCCAAAACAACTTGGAAAGAAGTAGATCTTTAGGAAATGCATAAAACGCTGAAATAAATATGGTATAATGTCATCATTCCAGACCAAATGGGGGAAACACCTGTCGGAGTTAGTGAAAGTCAGAAATGTAGGAAATTTGAAAATGAAGTGTGATGATTTTCAGGTACCTACTTAGCATATTGACTAAGATATGATTGGGGCTAATGAGTAAAAGCTTTCTTACCTCATCTTATATCATCTGCTCTTTTAGTGCCTCAGTTTTGCTTATAACCCTGTTCTAGCTTAGGAGCTAGATGACTCATTGTCAGACAGTTGTATTCTACTGTCCTCTCCTCTCCTTTCTAAACCCAAGATCTAGGGTGCTGGAGGGAGAAGAGAAGCAGCATGGCCTAGTGGCTAGAACACAGGCCTTGGAATCAGAAGGGTCTGGGTTCAATTTCTGAATCTGCCACCTGTCTGCTGAGACCTTAAGCAAGTTACTTCACCTCTCTATGCCTGTTTCCTCATTTGTAAGGTGGGAAGTAAGATTGTGTGTCCAGTGTATGACAGGGACTGTGTCCAACCTCATTAGCTTGTATCTACACCAGCGCTTAGAACAGTACCTGGCACAAGCACTTAACAAATACGATTAAAAATTAAAAAGAGAGTGAGGGTAAAGCTGTAATAAACAGCAGTAGTTTGGGTTAGTGAGAAAAGAAACAGGTTAGCTACAGATGTTCTTAAAAGCAGAGATGAATTAACTCCACCCAAGATTCAATCTCCCTCCTTAAGACAGCTGTCCTTCTTCCTATTATCCTCCATTCCCACTCAGTGGAGGAATGTGCCTTGTTTACCTTTGTCAAGAGAGAGATTTCAGCTAAGAGCGTAGAATAATTATGGTACTTGTTACATGCTTATTATGGGCCAAACACTGTTCTAACTGCTGGGGTAGGCACAACTTAATCAGGTTGTTCACAGTCCCTATCCCACGTGGAGCTCACAATCTAAATAGAAGGGAGTAGGAGGTAGTCCCCATTGTACAGATGAGGTAACAGAGGCACAGAGAAGGTCAGTGCCTTGCCCAAGGTCACAGAGCAGATATATGCAGAGCCGGCATTAGAACCCAGGTCCTCTGACTTCCAGGTCACACTGCTTCTCATGCTGTCTTGACTCAGAGAGGCAGGCAAAGGTAAGAAAGTGGGCAAACACCAAATTTCAGATGTTCAAGAGAGTTAACCTGAAAAGGTATGCCACAGTGGCTTAGGTGCTGAAGAATAGAGACCTTAGGGAGAAGGGAGAATAGAAAAGCAGCGTGGCTCAGTGGAAAGAGCCTGGGCTTTGGAGTCAGAGGTCATGAGTTCGAATCCCAGCCCTGCCACTTGTCAGCTGTGAGACTGTGGGCAAGTCACTTAACGTCTCTGTGCCTCAGTTCCCTCATCTGTAAAATGGGGATGAAGACTGTGAGCCCCATGTGGGACAACCTGATTCCCCTGTGTCTACCCCAGCACTTAGAACAGTGCTCTGCACATAGTAAGCGCTTAACAAATACCAACATTATTATTATTATTAAGGGTTGTCCTTTTGGCCATTAGCTGCAAGCCAGCCTGCCATACACTTATTAGCACATGGAAGAATGGTGGGAAGCGGAGGACAGTGATTCTGCCAGAACTCTTAAAGGAGAGATGTTGACACCTGAAAGGAGGAGGGCTGGAGTTGCAGTTTTCTGAGCAAGAGGGGATTTGGAGAGAGCTTTCTCTCACCAGGAGCTTCAAATGAACAAAAATCCTGAATAACTGAGTTTGAATGAATGAGATTTGGTGGGGTTGGCACAATTGGGCCTCATTAGAGAATATCACCAAATACATTGATTCTAGGACAAGGATATGATGTAGCATTCTGGGAAACATTTGAGAGGTAAGACAGTGATGTGTCCTTTCTTCTCACAAGCGTTAGCATCCGGGGATTTTTGCACTCAGGATAAAATGAAATGGAAAACAAAGTAACAGAGGCTAACAGTAATAGTAAATGATACTAAGGAGAAGGGAAAGGTAATGTTAAAGATAAAATGCGTGTGCCTGATGCCGCTGATGGATACTTTTCCATGCCTTAGCTAGCAAATAAATCCCACAAGTCATTACAACAGTAAGAAGTATTTATCTTTCAGTAACTCCCTCTGTAAATCACATTCATTTCATCTATCATGGCAGTGGGTGGCATTATGAATCTCTCCCCTTCACAATATATGCAACCTTTTCAAATTAAAGTCTGTCTGGGCTTCTATCTGGGATGACTGCAGTATCCTTTATCCTCATTTTACCCCTTGTGCTAGTGACTAAGTGATATTTATGGTTCTAATATTCAATCAGTCTCCACTGTGACTGGAAAAAGATGATAATTTCACTTTCAAATTATATTTTAATATGATAAATTTTAATGGTTACCCTGTACCTGGTACAGGCAATATGTTTATGCCACTGAACAGGAAAGTCTTCAGTAAGAAGAGAAGGGCTTCATACATTTTACTCAAAATGCTGATTTTCTTAGCACAGAGACTGAGATAAAGCCATTTCCTCAGTTACTCAAATGGGGACCACATCTGTTTGCTCACTAAATTTCTTGCCTTTCCTCAGCATATTTAAAATTTACGAGATAGGAGTGGCAATACTGTCTTCTCAGGGAGATTTTCTCTGCCCCATGTAGGACAGGGACTGTGTCCAACTGGATTTGCTTGTATCCACCGCAGCACTTAGAACAGTGCCTGGCACAGAGTAAGTGCTTAACAAATACCAAAATTATTATTATTATCTTTCCAACCTTTGTTAGGCTATAACACAGCGGTTGCGTCTATAAAGAGGCAACCTGCCCAGCAATTTGAAAATGAAATAAATAATCTGCATGGATCCTACCTGCTGCTCACCAGCTGTTGTGCTAATAGCATGTCCAACATGAACCTATTGTTCTTATGGTCATTGGCCTCGTTTTTTCATTGAATCGTATTTATTAAGCGCACTCTAGTTCACCTTGGGAGTGGCAGGCAGGGCTTGTGGAGATGAGGCTGGTGTCTTTTCCATAATGCAAGCATCCTTCTGCATGCCTTCTCATCTCCCTGAAATACTTCACAGTCGACAGTGGCCCTGGGTGGTATTGGTCCAGATGCTTGGGTGGTCCTGATCCTTTCTGGAACTGTTCAGAGGGCCATCCGTGTCAGCAGCCCAGGGAGCAGGTGGGTGAGACCAGATTTGCGAGATGGGAAAGTCTCAAAGTCCTATTTGTTAGTCAGGACCTAGGGATGAGATTAGGGGCTTGTGTTGGGCTCAGAGCATGCCCGCCAAATGGAGGACTGCATCTCTGCAGCTCTAGCAATGCCCACCTTTCCTCAAGTCCTGGCATTGGCATTGACATCTGGATCCCAACCCAGTTTTCAAGGGAAGGGTGGTGGCAGACTAGATTGATTGATTGATAGATGGATTTTTCTCAATCTCCTTTTGCCACATCCCAGTTTAGCTGGACCCAATCACTTTTGCTTGGGAATCAAGCATTTCTTCGATCTTCTCATTGGTAGACCATTAATGGGCCTCTCTGAACTTAAAAGCTACACTGTAATTGTTTTGCTTCTGAAAGTTCTCAGACTCTTAAAGCTGGGGCAGTGTATTTGACCGGGTGATTGTGATAGAGAAAATACTATCAAGAAAGGGTCAACTGTCTTCAAGTGGAAGCTCCTAAAGGACAAGAGACAAGGAGACAAAAGAGAAGACAATGCCAGGTGCTACAAACATTAAGCTTAGCAGCATATCAAGGGGCCACTTTTTATGTGTGAAAATGTGGTCGAGAGATTGGTTCCAAGATTGGCTTTCTCAGCCATACCTGCACCCATAGGTGAACTCCACCATCAGTGATATCTTCTTGGACTTTGAAGGATGGGGGGGAGGAGGTGCATGTATGTTTTCTTTTATATTAGGTGTCTGAGATTTATAAAAATGTACCCATTGTGAAAGTTGGCTTTACAAAGTAGGAAAACAGATTTTATTGCTTGTTCGTCTTACCTGATGAAAGTCTTCCAAGTGAAAGGGAAGGTTTCTCTCAAAAATATGCCCTTTTCACTTCAAAGCCACATTCTCAAGAAAAATCCTTCCCTTCTACACCCTGAGACTCAGATTTGGTTTTACCAGGCTTATACCAGATGATCTGAACTGTGACGAGGAGAGGCAAATGCTAAGACAACCCGGCACTAAATCATTCATGTTTCATAGTTTTGAAAATGAATCCTAGTCTTTTCGTTGTCTTCAGTGAATCTTAACCCAAGGTTCCGAGTCTGTCACATTCCAACTGGGTTCAGTCTACTTGGTGAATTTTTTGGTTGGTTGGACCAGGAGGCTATTATTATTGTTATCATTATTATTACTACCTATAAGCCCAGGTCCACAAAGCTAACTAGGGAATGTGGGAACAATCCACCTGATTACAAGACTGGTGGCCATTTAAGAGAAGAGCAAAGAAAGGGAGAGTTTGGCCTTATGCAAGGCCATTTATTGGGTGGGAAAGAATTGGGGAGGTGGGAGACAAAAAAGGAAGATGGGAAAGGAAGTAATTATATTTAAAGCCAAAGTTTGAAGTTTCCCAAATTCAACATCCAATTTTTCCCTCAGGTAATGATGCCTTTGTGGACTTCTTGCAGAATAACACAGATGTCACATTTGGTTTCCCAAGGTTTTTCATTAAAATCATCTTTAATCATCCCCCTCTAGACTGTCAGCTCATTGTGGGCAGGGGATATGTCTGTTATATTGTTCTACTGTACTCTCCCAAGTGCTCAGTACAGTGCTCGGCACACAGTGAGTGCTCAATAAATACAAACACTGACTGATTGACTGGCTTTAACTGTGGCTAGCAATAAGATCCCCAAAAGTAAGGTCCTAGAATGCAGTCTGCCAATAGTAGAGGCAATACTCATTGAAACACAGCTTTTCTCTGGGCAAGACATGAGACAGGAGGGTGGCTATCAGCAGGAAACCCAAGCAGCGGCCACATGGGGCACATGAAAGCCAGACGGAAAGACAGATGCTTTAAAGATGCAGTGTGGCATAACCTAGTGGAGAATTTCCCAGTAAAAGTCATGGCCTCTGTCAGTAAATTTTACAAACAGCAAACTTAGCTGCCATGTCTCCTTAAGGCCTTCATCCTCTGCTGCACTGCCACTCGAGGGAGACTCCAGCTCTAGTTAGTGTGGTTCAAATTGTCTTTCCTTCCCTCTAACATCTCTTCAACATTTCTAAGAATGGCCTTGGTGCTCCAAATTGATGCCTGCCACTGGAACAGTCTTAAACGATGGGACAGAGCAGTGAGAGAGCAGCTCAGGGAGCATGAGGAGACAATGCTAGCCCTCGCACCAGTCCGACAGGTCACTTTCTGAGTCAAGAGGGACTTATCTCCTTGGGCAGAGGCTTCAGGAAAACTGGGTTATCAGAGTCTGGAATGGAAAACAGCATCTAGCACACAGTGTGAGCCGGATTGTCATTTGCACATTGGCCAGAGAAGACTGCATGTCAGTAGCATCATCTTTGATCCTCAAGGACTTGTTATGTGCTCTCAAACAAAACCAAAAAACTCTTTACCATTCCTCTGTGAAATGAGATGAGGTGTAAAACCTGGGAAAGGATTCCAATTCCAGCCCTAGAATGGCTTTGAAAAGAACTTTAGTATCCCCCGAGGCAGAATATCTGCAAACAACCATCTTAAAAATGATCGCATACTGGATGCAACTGGCCAGAATGCACTGGCCAAAAGCACTTAGTACAGTGAATTTGGATCCAGTGGGTGCCTAGTAAATACTACTTCAAGATATAAAGAGTCTCTAAAATCTCCAGGACTGTGGTGGACACTTTATTCAGTCCTTATTTAAGGTGATTGTGTTTCAGAGGCTTAAAGGTCTACCCAGAGTCAATCCGTTTAATTCCTGCAGGAGAATATCAGAGTAATAGTTCCCAAACAGTGCCAAACCCTGTATCCCAAACTATTTTCCCAGTCCTTTTGGAGAGAGAAAGAAGGGATCCCTAGAATAGCAGTTCCAAGCCATAGCCAGTGACTATGTTTTATGGGTCTCCTGGGGGAGACTATGAAATTCCACACCAGAATCAATCAGGAGGAGTCTTGAATGACTCTCCGGGTGCCACTGGAGTAATAAATCGCCAAGAGAAGAGAAGTTGCCCAGAGAACACATATGCACTAACAAGGCAAAGATTCAGGAAGCACTGTTTAGGAACAGAACAATATTTGCTGTAGCAGAAAATGCTAATTTCACTTTGAGAGGGAAAGGTCTCTTTTGCAGGACAAGGAGTTACACCTCTTCTTTCTGGTACAGTAGTCATTGCAACCGAAAACTTGGTCTACGTGTACTCTAGGCCTTGGCTATGCAATGGACACCTCTGAGGGTTTAAGGATTCAGGCAAACCACTAAAAAATGCTGTGTACTAATTCAGTAACGAACATTCAGGAATGACATCAGCAGTAGTATTGCTAATGAGGTTTTGGGTTTTTTTTTAAATGGTGTTTGTTAATCGCTTACTGTGTACTGTGTTAATCGTACCATACTAAGCACTGTGGTAGATACAAGCTAAACAGTCCCTATCCCCCATGGGGCTCACGGTCTCAATCCCCATTTTACAGATGAGGTAACTGAAGCACAGAGAAGCAAAGTGACTTACCCAAGGTCACAAAGCAGGTCAGGGGTGGAGGCGGGATTAGAACCCAGGTCCTTCTGACTCCCAGGTCCATAATGTATCTACTAGACCATGCTGCTTCTCTGATGGTAAAAGTAGTGGTAATAAGGCTTTGGGTAGAGGAGGTATTGGCAATCTTAATGAACAACCCTGGTGGAGGAGAGAGACTAGAAAGGTACGCGTGATACCAAGAGACTTCAAAACTCTGAGCTAAAGCTCTTCAAGTATGTAAAATGGATGGAATTAGCTGAGATCCTTTTTTTTTAACAAAGAAAACTTTAAGTGCGCTTGACCAGTTAAACTAGGAAAAGTCAGGACAATTCTAAGGAGACAGTTAATTTGGGAGACAGGAAAGTATATGCCATATTTACATTTTCAAGTAGGCACAAGCAAGCAAAATAATCCATCCTTTTTAGCCACCAGCCTTCCCCCAGTCCCTTAGGTAGGGATGTAAATGAAAGCAGAATTCTCAGTTCCTCCCAAAGCATAATTCATCAATCACCCAGGGGGAGTAAATTGGGCACCAGAGACAAGACCTAGCCATGGTTAATGGACTGGAGTGTCCTGGATTTCTTGCTTAATGCCGAGATTTGGGTTAGTTCCTCCACGTGGCACTTCCATCCCCATCATCCAAGAATCGATTGAAAGGGAGACCCAGGGTCCTGCTGAAACCACAGGATCCAACTCTTTCATCCCACATATGTTCTCTGTTGCTCCAGCTTGCCAAAACAAGAAGGTAATAATTGGGGTAGGAGACAGGCAGCCAGATCCAGTGAATTCAGAATGGTTCCCTGTGCCAAAATGAAGGCTCTGCTGAAAAACATCAGATATCAGATGCTTCCTGCTGGAGGGTTGAAATACACTTGCCATCATCGGAAAACCACTGCTACTTCATACAGAAAGTTCTGTGGTCCGATACTGGCAAGCGACACCTTTCCACATAGCAAATAAAGAGGAAATAAATGCAGGATTAGCTGTTTTTATGAGCTAACCCACATTGCTGAACTCCAATCTGTTGCTAAGTCAGATATGCATTTAAAGCTACCTCCAAGTTCCTTATGCTGGCTTGGCACATCTCTTTAAAGTGCAAGAAGCTGATCCCTTGAAGAGATGATGTGATTTATCAAAAATCCACACTATGCTTTCATAGCAAGCGCTTAACAAACACCAACATTATGATTGGAGGTGATTTTTTTTCCAAACATGGAGAAATGTGACCAATGAGCCTGACACCTCACAGTGCCTTCTACATTGGTTGCAAACATAGCTCATCCTTAACTGGACCCTTGCATTTGTTATTTTCAATTCTCTGGGCAACTTTAAATTTTGCCATTTGCAATCATGATCAGTCAATCAATGGTATTTATTGACACTGTGGGCAGAGCACTGTACTAAGCAGTTGGGAGAGTACAGTAAAACAGTTGGTAGACTTGTTCTCTGCCCGCAACAATAAAAATAATAATAATAATCACAGAGAAGTTAAGTGGCTTGCCCAAGGTCACACAGCAGACAAGTGGCAGAGCCAGGATTAGATCCCACGGCCTCTGACCCCCAAGCCTGTGCTCTTGCCACTAAGCCTTGCTGCTTTTCAGCTTACAGTCTAGAGGCTTTGATCCCCTCAAAGCCTCTGCTCTGATGAATCAGTGATACTTACTGAGCACAATAGAGCACCCTAGACCGTAAGCTCACCTCAGGCAGGGAATGTGTTTGTTTATTCTTATATGGTATTCTCCCAAGTGCTTAGTACAGTTATCTGCCCACAGTAAGTGCTCAATAAATATGATTAACTGACTGACTAAGCCCTTGAGTGAGCATAACTCAGCACAGTTAGCAGAAACATTCCCTCTGAGGGAGATATCCCATTTCTCTTTGCCATCCACCAGTCTCTGCCAGTGATCACCAGATGTGCCACACTGCCTGAAGTTTACCTCATGTCCACAGTGCCGTTATTCAGCCTGGGAGAATCGCAGAGTCTTTGCCACAGTGTAGGTGCTCCTAAAATACTCTTGATTGATTGAGAAGCAGCGTTGCCTAGTGGGCAGGCCTGAGAGTCAGAAGGAGCTTGGGTTCTAATCCTGTCACCATTTGTCTGCTGGGTAACCTTGGGCAAGTCACGTAACTTCTCTGTACCACAATTACCTTATTTGTAAAATGGGAATTAAGACTGTGACCCCCATAGAGGACATGGACTGCGTCCAACCTGATTAGCTTGCATCTACCTCAGCATTTCGTACAGTAACTGACACATAGTAAGTGCTTAACAAATAGCCTAAAAAAGAATATTGCTTGATCTCACTTGTAGAAGCAGACGGGGGTATCAGAGGATCGGGACTACTTCTTTTGTCCGGCAAGCCTTCCCCATGGTGCCTTTATTCTGGAAGGTGTTTGTTGTACAGTCACAGTTTGAATGTTAATGGATTATATTGGTGGAATCACTCTCTATAACTAGTTGTCTTGGAAGAAGATATCATGGAGGGTGAATCCATCAGTAATCACCCTCCGTGATATCTTCTTCCAAGACAACTGACTAACATATGTAGAGCTTAAGAGAGTAAAATGGTGTAAGTAGATGCAGCCCCTGTCTTGGTGATGTTCATCTAAAAGTGCTCTGAGGCATAGTAGAGGTTTGATAAACAATGATTGGCCCAACATTTGATATTACGCTCTGTGGCCATAGCATCAAAATCAGAGAGTGATATAGTCAGCTGTGAACTGATGCTTGGCACCTGGAGACATCCACGGTGTCTTTCTCATTCAAGAAGTAGAACTGAGTGTTAGTGATAAGATTACAAGCTGATGTTTCCACATCACTGTCCAAGACTAGGTTGGTGTTATTTCCTTTCCAGTTTCATGGGATACAATGAATTTTCTCCACACTTTCAGCATTGCTCCCTCAAACTCTCCTTTGACAGTCTCAGCTCTGTCAAGGTAGCAGATAGAGTGAATCTATCTGAATCCTCTTAGAGCTTTGGTGCAGTCATACGCGTTAAGTGTAGCGTAGTACCTCTGCTCTAGAGGTAGGCACAACCTCTGTCTAAGTGCCTCTGGGCAGATTTGGGAGTTTTGGACAAGCAAATTTTGCCTTATTGTGAAGACTACTCTTACAAGCCTTTGTAGTAGTAATTGGATTTATAAATTCATCCATGTAATCATGTTTATCGAGAGCTTTCTGTGTGCCAAACACTGTACTAAGTGCTTGAGAGAGTATACTATAACAATAAACAGACACATTTGCTGCCCACAATGAACTTACAGTCAAGAAGAGGAGATGGACATTAATATAAATAAATTACAGATATGTAGATAAATGAAGTGCTTACTGTGTATGCTGCACACCGTACTAAGTGCTAGAAAAGAATTATCCCTCAAGGGCCTGGCTAAGGGGCTCAGACTTTTAACAATTTACCCAGCAGCACAGCAGATGCCTAGCCTATATCGCTGCTTCCCAGCAGGGCTACTAAAGATGAGCTGGAAACTTCATTCTTTCAAATGGTATTTGTTAAGCTCTTATTATGTGCTGTGGTATTTGCCACCAACACAAGCAACTTGTGTTGCTGGCTACCAATTTTTATAGTATTTGTTAAGCTCTTAGTGTGTACTGAGCACTGGGGGTAGATACAAGCTAATCAGGTTGGACACAGTCCATGTTCCACATGGGGCTCACAGTCGTAATCCCCATTTTACAGATGAGGTCACTGAGGCACAGAGAAATTAAGTGATTTGCCCAAGGTCACACAGCAGACAAGTCATGGACCTGAGAGATTAGAACCCAGGTCCTTCTGACTCCCAAACCTGTGCTGTATCCATTAGGCCTCCCTTGCTACCACTGAGGTTTCTGGGTAACAATGAGAATATTAAGGGACAGGGGAAGAGATCTTTCTTATCCTGGAAAGATTATATCCTCTGGAGCCAGAATAGAAGACGGCCTAAATGAGGATAAAAATTACTTTTCACAACATGAAAAGTGTGATTTTGAGACAATAAGTGGAGATACTGTTTATACTTCATTTCTGCCAACCGTGAAGTCAGTGGAAACTTTTTGTTGTTATTACTATTGTCATGGACAGCCGATAAGAGAGTGGGCTAGTGGATAGAGCATGGGCCTGGGAGTCAGAAGGACCTGGGTTCTAATCCCAGCTCTGCCACTTGTTTTCTCTGTGAACTTGGACAAGTTGCTAAACTTCTTTGGGCCTCAGTTCCCTCATCTGTAAAATGGGAATTAAGACTGTGAGCCCAGTAGAATGTGGACCATTTCCCACCTGATTAGCTTGTATCAACCCAGCGCTCAATACAATGCCTGGTACATAGTAAGCTCCCTCTATACTGTAAATTCATTGTGGGCAGGGCAGGTGCCTGCTACTTTCCCAAGCATTTACTGCGATGCTCTGCACACAAAAAGCACCTGATAAATATGATGAATTGATTGATTAGTGGGAATCCAAACTTTATGACCTGCTTTTTTGTTGTTCAAATTCACATTGCAACGTGCAAAATAATGGATACCTCCTGCTTGTTACTGTTTGCTGTGCTGCTATAGCATGATAGTCAGTGTATCATTGCACTGTGCTTGGGCTCCAAGCCAGGACATCAGGAAGGCAGTTCGTAGGCGACGAAGAGGTTGGGTTCAAAAGAGGAATCCATTAGGCTTTTGAAAGGGCTTTTTAATCCAATTTGTCAAATTCAATGCAGAAATGGAATTTTCTGTGTTCCTACCTGACCCTCAAAGTAGAGAATCTCTCTAATCCTACAGATCAGTTTGAGTGTGATTTATGAATGGGTGCCGATAAATTTCACTTGATTTCAGGCCACTGCTGATTCCAAAGGGGGATCCTATCGAGAGGGGCTTCGGGGATCCCGTCAGCAGACAGGGGGATGTGAGGCTTTGCCAAGTCGGGCTTCCAGCCATCTGTACCGACTCCATCACTACAGTGCTGTGTTTGGCATCAAGGAATGATATATTTCGCTCTTTCAGACATGCCTACCCCAAAGTATTAGGTTACTATGTGTTTTTGAATATTTCCAAGAGTCTCTGCTTTCCTGAACATCTGCTTTTCACAACCACCCTTTAAGAAAAAAGCATTTAAGAACAGAAAAACACACAAAATCCCCGGGACAGGAAAAATTTTCTTCTCATCTCTTTCATAACCCAACCCCAGACTCTGAAATTGAAACCACCGATCACATGGCACATTTTTTTTTCTGTTGCTGCTCTGCACCAGCGTCTCCATTGTGAAGTTTAACTCGGTGAAGGTGAGTGAGGTTTCCAGAACAGCCTGAAGCAATCAGGCTTTCCAGAAGAGTGCAACCAGGCAAGAGCAAAGAAATAAACCAAGCAATAGCGTTGTCTTTCAAGCCGATCCTCGTTTATGCCTAGGGTGTGCTCTCTTATCCTTTATTTTCCTTCTGGAGCCCATCTGACCGTGCTGTTTACCTAGGAACATGGAACGAAGCCCAAGTCACAGTTCCTGATTTGAATCATTTTGAAGTCAAGAGATTTGCCTGTAGCCCATTTTCCCGGTAACAGGAGGCTCTGGGAGAGGTTGTTGGCTTTGATGGGGTTTAGAGGATGAAATACACTCGGTTCTTCCACAGCGTGTGGTTGCCATGCACAGTTTGGATAAATCACGGGTTGAGAATTCGGTGACTTTCTTCAGGATTAGGGCACACTCTATCTTGGAAAAAAGAGTTCATCAATGGGACGTGGCATTGGTCAAGGTATGAGTACCAAAGGATGGGTTTTCCTCAATGAAGTGTTTGTCAAGAAAGAATGTAATTCCCGCATTATAGGAGAACTGAATATAGTGGATAAAGAGATTTCCTTAGAAGCGTGCAAGAAAATGTCTGCATCACTTGCACATTAAGCAGCGTGGTCTAGTGAGAAGCAGCATGGCCTAGAGGAAGGACCAGGGGCCTGGGAGTCAGAGAACTTGGGTTCTAATCCCAACTCTGCTCCATGTCTGCTGTGTGAACTTGAGCAAGTCATTTCACTTTCCTGACCTCAGGGTCCTCATCTGTGAATTGAGGATTAAATCCTACTCCCTCCTAGTTAGACTGTGAGCCCCCTGTGGGACAGGGACTGTGTCCACCCTGATAATCCTGTATCTATCCCAGGCACTTAACAAGTACCACTATAAAAAAATCAACAAACAAAACAAAAGAACTGTACTTCACAGCTTCTCTGATAGACCTTGCTTTTGCTGGTTTCAAGTCCCGCAAATACTCACCCTGGATTCCTTAAGGGGCTTTTCATGTCTTAGAAAGGAGTGTACTGCCTTTGGGTTTTAAATGGAAACAGCTATGGGCCTGTAATGATGATGATGGTAATAAGGCTGTTTTCAGGCCTTTTAGCCAGACTTCCAGGTGTTGAAAAAACAGAGTCTCATTAACTATCATTCCATCTGTAGGCATAAAGGTTCTACAAAGTTCAAAAACACACATCCCAATAAAGCCACCAACTGTTATCCAATAGTCATCCTTTTCTCTGCATTGTAAGATCCTTGAGGAGGGATATTGACTACCAATTCTATTTTATTGTACTCTCCCAACCCTTAGTACAGTGCTCTGCTCACAGTAAGTGCTCAATAAATACCACCGGTTGATTGATTCTGAAACAGACATTGTCCACTGTCCACATTTTGTCCACATTAGTCTATTGAAACATAATGGATCCATGTTTATAATTCAACTTTTAAGTAGATGCTCTCAAACTGTTTCAATCGTCCATTCTTGAGCAGTATCAGTCTTCTTACAATAATTAGAAGCAGTATTGCATAGTGGATAGAGCATGGGCCTGAGAGTTAGAAGGAACTGGATTCTAATCTCAGCTCCATCACTTGCCTGCTGTGTGACCTTGGGCAAGTCATTTCTCCGTGCCTCATATACCTCATCTGTAAAATGGGGATTGAGACTGTGAGCCCCAAAAGGGACATGGACTGTGTCTGACCAAATTAGCTTGTACCTACCCCAATGCTTAGAACAGTGCCTGGCACATAATAAGTGCTTAACAAATATCAAAATTATTATTATTATTATCATTATTATTATTATTGTCATTATTACTAGGCTGCACTGCTTCCGCAATCTACTCAGCTACTCCAATTTACTGCTGGAGGTTCATTCATTCAATAGTATTTATTGAGCGCTTACTATGTGCAGAGCACCTTACTAAGCACTTGGGATGAACAAGTCGGCAACAGATAGAGACAGTCCCTGCCGTTTGACGGGCTTACAGTCTAATCGGGGGAGACGGACAGACAAGAACAATGGCAATAAATAGAGTCAAGGGGAAGAACATCTCGTAAAAACAATGGCAACTAAATAGAATCAAGGCGATGTACAATTCATTAACAAAATAAATAGAGTAACGAAAATATATACAGTTGAGCGGATGAGTACAGTGCTGTGGGGATGGGAAGGGAGAGGTGGAGGAGCAGAGGGAAAAGGGGAAAAAGAGGGTTAAGCTGCGGAGAGGTAAAGGGGGGATGGCAGAGGGAGTAGAGGGAGAAGAGGAGCTCAGTCTGGGAACGCCTCTTGGAGGAGGTGAGTTTTAAGTTTGGAGGTTGTATAAGCAATTTGAAATCTCCATTTCCTCATCTTTACCTGGAAAATGGTAGGGTCAATCCACCTCCATTCCTCTGCTGTTCCAAGAATGACTTAGATATGTGATGGAGGGTGGAAGATGAGAGAGAGCTCCCTGAAGAACAAAAATATTAGAGCCTCTTTGATTTCCTTTTAGAGTCTAAGCCCCTTATGGGCAGAAAATCAGTCTACAAACTATGTTGTACTGTACTCTCCCATGTGCTTAGTACTAGTTAGATGATTTAGAAGCAACAATACTTTCACATGATGATAAATTTCACTATTGGATTAGATGTTGCATCCCTGCTTTGTGTTTCAGATTGACTTTGAGACATTTTAATCCTTTTTTTCTTTCAGAACGATGCTTCCTATTCAGTTTGCAAGGTGCTGAACTTCCTTCCACAGTGTACCATCGGGGCCACTGTGAATTTATGATGATGATTCCTGCTGTCCTTAGAGGGAACTCTGAGTCTACTATCCAAAAGTGATGGGGTAAGTACAAGAGAAGGAACTCTTTGAGGAAAAATGATGCTTCACTCATTAGCTAGAGGTTTTTGGAGAATCGAATAAGGATGTGGATCAAGGAGAATCAGTAAATGTACAGATATATACCACAATTCACTGGGGTGATGTTTCTTTAAAATGTGAAATTTGGTTTATTCATGGTTGGTCTGCAGCACAAAGCAGTGTGGCTTAATGGGTAGAGCATAGGCCTGGAAGTCAGAAGGACTTGGCTTCTAATCTCAGCTCTACCACTTGTCTGCTCGGTGACATTGGGCAAGTCACTTCACTTCTCTGTACCTCAGTTACCCCATCTGAAGAATGAGGATTAAGATTGGGAGCCCTATGTAAGACAAACACTGCATCCACCTGATTAACTTGTATCAACCCCAGCACTTAGTTCAACACCTACCACATAGTAAGTGCTTAACAAATGCCATAAATAAAACCACAGAGTATGTTTTCCCATGGATTTGCTTGTTAGAAATTGGGATCTAGAGCATCTGGGAAATCTTAGATGAAAAAGCCACTTTGTCCATATGAGTCAAAGTTCAACAGCATTAGTTATTTTCTCAGAGGTCTCTTCATCTTGAAAATCTGACACAAATTGCGGGCACTGCTTCCTCCAAGAGACAATCATCGCTAATTGTTTAAACTTACAGGGAGAGGTGGTAGGGAGGGAATTAACTGTAACACATCAAACAATCTAGGTTGTGTCCCTGGAGTAGTTGTATGGTGAGGTGGTCTTAATGCAGGTGAGACAGCACTCAGTATCAGTTGTACTGCCAGTGTGTATATATGGTGAAGTGGCTGTAACCTCAGGTGTATCTAGATTTTGATTTTCAAAAGGCCTCTGATAAAGCTCCCAACTGAAAAAAGCTTTTACAAATCTGAGATTTATGGGATTGAAGAGATTGATCTGTCAGGCTGGTAAGCAGAGGGCAGAAGTCACAAGCAGCTTTTGAATAAATTAAATAAGGATCAATGTTAAAATCGGTCATATTTAACATTGTCATAAGAGGTCTGAAAGAGGAAGTGCAAGGAGAAACCTGCAGGTTCCCTGATAGCAATAAATTTTTATCTGGTGAGCAAAATGTCAGGCAGATAGGAATGAATAGTAGGAAGATTTTAAAGCTGTGTAGGAAAAAAAGTAGAAAGCATCTTGTGTTAGTACATGTAAAGAAAAGCACCTGGGAAAAAATAATCTTAATTCAAACTATATGTGACAGAGTCTGGACAGAGGTCTTTAGAGGTCATTGTCAACTAGTCACTAAAATCAACGTCTTATGGGCCAGTAGCAGCCAAAAAGGTCAAGAGAATGATGGGGCATCCTCAGGAAAGGGGTAGAACACAAAACAAAAAGGAGAGTTGTACTACTTTATAAAACCATGGAATATTCTTAAATACATGGTGTGAAAATACATGGAATATTCTTAAATATATGTGAAAATAGTCTTAAATACATGGTGTGCTCTTGGTTGCTGCATCTTAGAAAGAATCTAGGAAAGGCACTGAGAAGAACAGTCAATTAGAAGGAACAATTTTCATACAAAGAGTGAAAATAGTAGGAAGAAGGTAAAGCAATAGTGTACAAAGTAAATATTGAATTATATCTCATGAAATAGAACCTGGGAACACCCACCAAAACTTGATTGAGGTAAGTTGAAGGCAATCAAAAGAAATGCTTCTTCCCACCGATTATAGAACAAGGAATCCATAAATTCAGGAAGTCATGCAGCAGAAAATAGCAACAGATTCAAGATATATTCATGTCCAGTAGGTTCCTAACAGGCTATTAGAAAGAGAAGTTTAGGGTTTTAAATTGTTCAAGAAGCATGAAGGTTGAATAGCAGGTCTGTGATGGGTTGGCAGCATCATCTTCGATCAAAAGGACAGCTCTACTACTTCTAGGGAGGGGAAGGACATGTTTAAGTTACATTCCTAACCGTGAGGATGGGTGTCAGGGAACCATCTTGCTCTTTCCTAAGAGTCTCAAGTGTCATTATTGGAGACAAAACGTCTAGAATGCATGAGACCATTAATGGGTTGGAACCACTGTAGCATTTCTTTGTAGCCTAATGTTCTTATGATCCTCCCAGACCCCCTTTTGTACTCTCCAAGCATCCATTCATATCTTAAATATTTTTCTGGAAAATGGAGGTCTCCCCAGAAGAGCTGAAACAATCTGAAGAATCTGACAAGCATCATATAACTAGGAAAATAAATGAGGAAAGAGCTAATATAGTCCTTGAGGACCAAGTCACCACTAGCAAACCTGCATTATAAAATTTCCAAGAGGCACCGTCATACATTGTAAATGATCATAGATAATTGAAGATATCTTCCACTTTCCAACCCTAGATTTATCTAAGAATGATCTCCAGAGAAACTGATTGATATTATGAAAAGAGTAAACCAGAGAAACACAATTCTGGTCCAGTAAATAAAAACAAATTGAGCATTGTATCAGCCATTCTTCTCCTGCTTCTTCTGGCTCAAAAGAAGAAAAAAAGCACTTGCTAAACCTAGGCAGTTGGACTATTAATAATAAATTATTTAATCAAAGAACCTGAATCCCAGGAGAAATGAAAGCTTCTTTGGCTACACTGGTCATAAAATAAGTCAAAACCAGAAATCGATGGGAAAGGGTATAGTACTGGCCGTGAGCTAGATGGCAGAATTAGTGCCAAAGTCTTGCCCTCCAAATTAAACAGCCATATTCCCACAATGACATGTAAGCACCAGGAAGACTTATGGAAGAAAGCTTGAGAGCTCAGTGCTTAGAACAGTGCTTCGCACATAGCGCTTAACAAATACCATCATTATTAGTATTAGGAAAAAAACAATAAGCAGTGTTTCAAACTGTACCTGGCATCTTCCAATTACTCTGCCACTGGGCCCCAAAGACAGGGAAGAATAGTGACTAGCTTATTCCTTCTAGAGAAACTTGAAACCATTTTACCTAGGTTGGATTTCCTCAGTGGAATGATCCACATTGTTTATGTGGTTCAAGAAGGAAGACAGCATTTTCCTTTGGATTTCCAACCTGTTTTTGAGGCCAGAGAATGTGCTTATTCACAATTAGCCATATATCAAAAGTATCCTGCTGATTCCACCTCCAGAAATCAGTACCTTTGTTTAACATTGATTTGTTCAAATTCCAAAACTAATTCTATCCAACTGCTGCCAGTGCCTTCAATCATCCCACAGTTCCAGTCCTGGGCTCTGTGTGCAATAGATGGTCAATAAGTGCTAATTCCTATAGAAAATATATTATTAGAGGATTGTTTAACTTTAAACCCCTATTGGGTCAGAGGGAAGAGGAGAGGTTTGACCACTTTCCTTCTTCCACTGAATCCATTCTGGATTCAGAGCTGAAGGAGACCCCTTCCATCCTCTCCTGGCATTGATCACCTACCCCCAGGCCGGGATAACTACTATTGATTCATCCCTCCAGTGCTTTACTCAGTTAGAGGAAGATATTGCTACCAGACCAGAGTGTTACACAGTGGAAATAATCACTACCAGGTGGTGATAATCTGTTACCAGTCTAATGGAATTCCCTGAAGATATGCTGGGAAATGAAGTTTTCACTGAAGGGCCCTTGCTCCTAATGTACAAAGCGAATAAACAGAGTATCCAGTCCAGCTGGAAGGGGAATGCCTGCTTCTGATTAGAGGGGAGGAATCTATTGTAAGTGCAAGTTCCAGTGGCAGAAATCACTCCACATCAATTTCTCTATCTCCTCTTGACTTTTAGCCTTGTTGACTATAGAGCCACTTACTCCGCGATGCTCTCTGAGCCTTGGATGTATCTAGTGACAGCTGGTGGGTCAAAGGGGTTCAGGTCCAAACAAACACATGCAAACTTGCACAGTAGTATTCGATGGCCAGAGTCTGTGCTTTTCCTTTTCACATGTAAGCAGAGAATAATGGCTGTGGCTGCCCAGGATTTATTTCTGAGTTCATTCCTTATGGTAGCAAGAATAACCTGAATGCTATTAAATTATGGAAGTTTTTTTTCTTCTTCTTAAGAGGTCTCAAGAAGGTTTTCTCCAGAGCCAGGCAACTGTTCTCTGCCTATAATGGTACATCAAAGTCTAGATGTCAAGAGCATTTTTAACCCATCATGCCCTTTAAAGACTGCCCTTAATTCTGCAAGGTCGTTTTGAATTTTTAAGATAAATTCTTGAAATAGAATAGTGACAGAGAGATTATCAATCAAAGGCATTTGAATCATGTCGTGAAGATGTGATGAAGACTGTAAGCTCATTGTAGGCAGTGAGCCTATTTACCAACTCTGTTTTATTGTACTCTCCCAAGCACTTTGAATAGTGCTGTGCACACAGTAAGCACTCAACTGCTTAATGAATACCATTGATTCATTCATGAAATCAATCAGGTAAAAGATGGAAGAAGAGAGAACCACCAGCCCCAAAGATGATAGATGTCAGTTCGAAATAGCATGGACCTCCACCATTGTGGATGTGGTGGTGAGAGCCAGTCTGGAGAAAGTTTGGTCGGGAGGAAACTCGGGAGCTGGAATCCATCTCTGGACAACTCCCGGGACTTGGGCCTACTGGGAGGGAAGGTGCTTTGAAATATATGGAAATTGACCCAACTCTTCCCAAACTGGGTAGCACTTCATCTAATGAATTGGCAAAGGGAGGAAGTTCCAGGCTGGGGGAACAATGTGGGTGAGGGAGTGAAGGCGATAAAAGCAAGAGAAGCAGCCTGGCTTAGTGGAAAGAGTATGGGCTTGGGAGTCAGGGGTTGTAGGTTCTAATCCTGGCTTTGCCACTTGTCAGCTGTTTGACTTTGGGCAAGTCACTTAACTTCTCTGTGTCTCAGTTACCTCATCTGTAAAATGGGGATTGACTGTGAGCCCCACCAAGGAGACGGTACACAAAGCAGCATGCAAGATAGATTAGTTGCAGGAAGACAGTAAGGAAGCTGGTACAATAGTCCAGTTGCAGTATTACTGGAGCTAGGCCCAGAGAGGTAACTGGTAGCTTACAGTCTAGATTGTAAACTCCTTGTGGGCAGAAAATGTGTCTACCAACTCTGTTGTACCCTCCCAAGGGCTTAGTACAGTGTTTTGCGCACGACAAGCACTCAATAAGTGTCATTAATTAAGAGGAAGTTCTCCAGAAAGCCATGTTTTGGTTTGTGATGCTTCTTTTAGGTGCGTTGAGGGGTCTGTGAGAAGCAAGGGTATCCATATGTTTTAAGGAAATGCATTAGTAGGTTTCCTCCATGTTATCTCTAAATTGTGGTGTTAAAACCCTATTATATGAGGCTTAACTGAACCTCACTAAGTAGCTAGTAGAGGACCTAGTCCTTAGTTTTTGAATAATTAAATTGCAAATTTGCACTTGGTTGTAAATCAGTGCACTTGATTAACCTCATAGGACTGTTAGCCAGGATATTGGGGCAGGAAAGAGTTAGAAGGAATTGGGTGGGATTTCTCAGGAGAGGGCTAAGTGCATAAAGGAAAAAGGAAGTAAGAACACTGTCTCCTTCTTCCTCCCTCTAACCCCACCAGCCCAATCCGTTCTCCTGAGTAGAATCCACCAGCATTTGGTTCTGAAGTCATAGAAACATATTTTCCAGCCATGCTGCCTTCTCTTCTAGCAGTAGCCAGGTGATTTGGGGAGTGGGTGAGTCAGCCTCTGAGCCAGGAGGAACAAAGAGTGGTTGTGCATTAGTGCTGGTCTGAATACAGCACCAGCCATGTCCCAAGGCTCAGGGTTTTTGCCTGCAGCCAACTCTGGTCCTGCCTTACAGGCAATAAATGAGTCATTGCGTAATTACACTGTCCTCCGTGGTTTCAGACAACAGTAGAGTACAGTCCCAGTTACCTCTGCAGGAAAGATGAAAGACTCCAGCTCTATGGAATTCAAAAATTGTCCAAACATAGAACATGAAAAGAAGCAATGACACCTCTCCCTGGCCATAATATTCATCTCTCACTTCTCCCTTCCCCAACTGAGTGAAACAAAAAAGCAAATATGTGACTAAATGATGCTGGACTCAGTTCTCTAGGGCATTTGAGAGAGCATAAATGGCCTACATGAGAGCTGACCTCATTTTTAGAAGAAAATGTCACTGGCTGAGTTGTTCTATCCAGGCATATTAGCATGTCTGGAGAGATTGATGCATGGGCAACATTTCTGTCCAACTTCTGTGCAGGTGAAGCAGTGTGGCCTTATGGATAGAACATGGGCCTGGGAGTCTGAAGGACCTGGGTTCTAATCCTGGCGCTGCCACTTGTCTGCTGTGTGACTTGGGGAAAGTCACTTCACTTCTCTGAGCCTCAGTTATCTCATTTGTAAAGTGATATTAAGGCTGTGAGCCCCATGTGATACAAGGATTGGGTCCACTCTGATTAGCTTGTATGTACCTCAGGTCTTAGAACAGTGCCTGGCACATAATAAGTGCTTAACCTGTACAAAAACATTTTAAAAAGTGAAGACCAGGGTGTCACGTTGCACTGGTCAGGATTTTTGAAACTGCCCCTCAGTCTTCTGTTCTTTAGAAAGCCTATCTTCAAACCAAGCTGATCTGTTTGTTGCAGTTATTCCCCCACTTGTCTGAGGCTAAACCACATTGTTTAGACTGGGCTTCACAGTGTCTTTAATTGGCTTGCTGTGCCCTCCCTCCGTAATGCTGGTGAATCGGCTGCATCCTAGGACCTTGTTGTGAGTGACACTGCTGTGTCATTTTATGTGGAGTGTGACTCACAGGTGCCATGGATGAAACTTCTCTAGAAACCAACTGTACTTTCTGCAGTAAGAGTACGATTTAAAAACACATGGGAATTTGAAATCTCTCATAACTTTCTAGACTTCAGGTTTTTGTTTTTTAATGATGCCTCATTCTCCATTTTTTAAAATGGTATTTGTTAGGTGCTACTCTGTGTCAGGCACAATACTAAGCGTTAAAAGCAGATACAAGTTAATCATATCCCACATGGGACTCTGCCTTAATCCTCCTTTTATTGATGAAGTAATTGAGGCACAGAGAAGTTAAGTGACTTACCCAAGGTCACACAGCAGACAAGTGGCAGAGTCAGGATTAGAACCCAGGTCCTTCTGACTTCCAGGCCCATGCTCAATCCATTACACCATGCTCCTTCTCAACTACCCAAACTCAGTTTCCCCCCAAACCCTGGTCTTACTGATTCAGTTTTGTTTACTTTACCTATCCATGTGCTCTTGGATAAATGTATTGCAGTATTAAATTTTCTGTGGCAGATGAAAATCTAATTGAGGAGGGGTCTCTTGATTGCAGACTGGAATATATCCTCATTATTCTTCAGCTTTATTGTCTTTGCAATTGGGAGTCCATAACACCGAGCTGAGTCTATGAACTGGATTATGGTCATTGGTTTATCATCTATATTATATGCCTCCAAAAGACAGTCTAGATGACAGTTTCAAAGGCGTTCAAAGATGTTCAGGGCCAGTTTAGTTGGAAGAGTGTGTCAGAAGCCTATTCTGACACCAGATTCAAGTCCCCTATTACATCCTCAAGTCAGGTGTCATAGAATATGTTGAATTGGTAGTTGAAGAGGGGCAGGTAGGACATCTCTACTCTGGTAAATTTAAGAGAATAACTGGAAGATCTCTATAATAGCTTCCAGGCAGCTGATTTGCTTAGTCTTTGCTAGTATCCTTCTCTGCTGATAAGGTGAGATAGTTTCCCAATTTCTATCAAAAAGGTTTGGGTGTGTTTCCCTGTACTCAATCAGAGATCCTTCTGGTGGGAATGTATTTGTGCTTAGCAACAAGTGGGACTAGGAAAGAGAAGATAGCTGAGGCTATGTCTCAAAATCTTTAATGTTTTCTCTGTCTACTTCTTTGTCCTGCCATTGCCATATGTGAAAATATCCGGGGGTTTGGGCAAATTACATCAGTCTGAGAAGTGACTCCATAGACTCAGAGAACTAATTCGGGAATCCAGAAGGATTAGTCACATTTGCTTTGCATTTATTTGAATTTCCCTCAACTAACATTTGGATTGCTAAACAGAAGCCTGGAAAA
Organism: Ornithorhynchus anatinus; assembly: GCF_004115215.2. Classification (NCBI taxonomy): domain Eukaryota; kingdom Metazoa; phylum Chordata; class Mammalia; order Monotremata; family Ornithorhynchidae; genus Ornithorhynchus; species Ornithorhynchus anatinus. The sequence goes on from NC_041739.1 coordinate 52,912,112, forward strand.
ATGGAATAGTAATTGGGCTTTGATATCTGCAAATTATAAAAAAAAGGTCCACCAGGTAACCACCTGTTCTTTCAGGGAATCAAATCTACTAATGCCCAAGACTTTGATCAGTTTGTCCTTTACCCAAGAAAGATTTTCCTGATTTGTTTCTCTCATTTCCAGGGGTTAAACTCCTTCTGTTTCAATTACCAGGGTCTCCCTATGATAGGTAACAGAGAGAAGTGCAAATAGTTCTAGTATTCCTCTTCCTCAGTATTAAATGAATGCATTCATTGTCCTCACATAGAACCTGATACAGAGGACCTGGCTTTCTCCCTTTGAAAACAGTCCTGAGGATTGGCTGCCCAGGATGGAGAAGATATTTAAAAATTCTAGATATAGTCCTCTGGAGAATGGGTAGATATTCTGAGATGTAGTCAGGTGGGCTGAAGCACCTCTGTAAAATCTATACTCAAAGAAACCTGATGGACTGAAATATCGAAGGTGCAAACACCATTCCTTCTACCAGTTAACAAAATGCTAATTCCTTTTACAGTAGGAGGTATTTTGCACTGGTCCTACTGGTGAATTGATTCCCTACTTTCATGTTGGCCCAAGTGCATCCACCAAGTTCTGTAAAATTCATTTATTCAATTGTTATTTAGACCTCCTGATTAGGACCATTAGTTTAAAGACTAGAGATCTTCTCCTGTACTACAAATCATCAGGCCGCTGGAAGAAGTCTAGCGCAGGGGAAACTGTGTTGGCCTGGAGATGAGCTCTAGCTCACAATTATTTTGGCTCCCATGCCTCAGTGACCCAGGGAGATTGGAACAGGGCACTGGTTTCATGTGTGTGTATGAGTAGTTGTCCTTTACACTTGTGGATGACATTATTGACTCTGAAATTCACCTGTTAGTGATTGAAAAGTCCATTGCGGAACCCCCAACCCCAGCCTCGTTGTGTACAAAAAAAACTGTATCTGATGCTGTTTTCTCTTTTCCCTCCCTGCCTCCTTATGAAGCTTTTTTTATCCCAGAAAGATACGCTTCTTTTTTGTACTCCATGCTAGACTTTCTCCAGCAACCGACATCCCATTTTCAGCTGGGACCTCACATTGTCTGATGCTTTGTTTCATGTTGCCCTTAAAATGCTTGTACTGTCCTCCTTGCTTAGTTTCCCAATTTCAGCTCTCCTTACAGCAGGTGTTTGTGTATCCTGCTGTCATTCATTCTCCTGACGTAGGCCACCCAGCACAGCTTTGTTAAGGAGAGCGGAGCTTCAATGCTTGGAGACTCATTATGATTCAGAACTTTATTGTTTGTCCTCTTGTCTTACCACGCGATATTGAGCATTACCTATAAATGATCCTAATGGAACTAACTGCTAAAAGATCTATGTAGGGTTCAAGTCTCAACCTTGAGCAAGTCACTTCACTTCTCTGTGCCTCAGTACCTGATCTGTAAACCAGGGATGAAGACTGTGAGCCCCATGTGGGTCATGTACATGTCCAATCTTTTTTTTGTTTGTTTAATGGTATTTGTTAAGTGCTTACTCTGTGCCAGGTACTGTTCTAAGTGCTGGGATAGATACAAGATAATCACATTGGACACAGTCCCTGTCCCCGCATAGGACTCACAATCTTAATCCCCATTTTACAGATGAAGGAACTGAGACCCAGAGAAGTTAAGTGACTTGGCCAAGGTCACAGAGCAGACAAGTGGCAGAGCCAGAATTAGAATCCATGACCTTCTGACTCCCAGACCCATGCTCTATCCATCCCGCTATGGTCTTTCTCAATCTGATTAGCTTAGTACCCTTGCACTTAGTACAGTGTCTGGCACATAGTAAGCCATGAACAAATACCATTTAAAAAAATAGAGGTTTGGATAGCACTACAGCACTGTAGACTTTAGACTTCCAAGTCAGTAGATTTTAGACTGTAGACTTTAGGCTCTATCCACTAAGCCAATGCTGCTTCTCTATATCCGTTTGTTGTGAGCTTAAAAGGGATAAAATATTTTTAAAGGACTGACTTTGGGTATCTAACACTCAATTACTTAGGCTTTTGGGGATGACATGGTTGCTGTTCCTTGTGAGCCCCAGAAGCCTTCCAGACCCCTTAGTGGGACTGCTTCCTAGGAAACCAGCAGACTCTTCTCACACAGTTTAATGGCACTAGGAAGTGAAACTGCACTGGGCGCCCTGAAAAACAATGCCACAGTGCAGTAAGAACAGACTACATATCAGTGGTCCCCTCAGTTGTCTGAAAGAGATCACCTTTACCCACACTAGGGCAGATCCTGATCCATGGAATCTAGATTGGAATTCAGGCGCTCGTCTACTCTTGCCGTTCATTCCCACGTAGATGCGAGAGTCGCACAGAATAGAGAGTGGAGCTCCTGAAACCTCTATTATCTCACTGTGATTAGAGCACTGTCCTTCCTTCTGCCCTTCCCCACTCCGGCATCCTACTTCATCTCCTCAGAGGTAAAATGGTCATGAGAACTGTTCCTCACAATTACTGCTATAATTAAATTACAGCAACAAAAGAACCCTTTCAAAAATTGCATAAAGCCCTCCTTCCCCCAGTAGGCATCTCATTATCATTTGTGATTTTATGATTTATTTATGATTGAGGAGATAAGTGTGTGGAGCTGTAGATTTCCTTGGGAAATGGCTTTTGGGTGAGGGACAAGGAAACAAATACTACAAACGGATTTTGTTGAAAATATCCCCAGTCCCTGGAAAGAAGGAAGAGAACAGCGAATGGGAAATCATTGACATTTTCAAATATTTATTTATAGCCTACTTCCTGTACAGTTTTCGGCCTTCTTAGAATAGAAAATATTTTTCATACAATTCTTTAGACATTCACTCATTTATATTTAAATTTAAAATTTTGCAATATTAGCCAGATGTCATGCCATTTAAATGGACATGATGGAATACATTTTAATGTCTCATAACATACTTAAAAATATTGCATATACATTAATCTGAAACATCTTGGAAACTGGCTAGCACGACAGCATTTGAAATGCATTTTTCTTATTACTACATCTTTAAAAAATGTGTGCAGTAAACTGTATCAAAACATATTTTTTCCATATGGGAAATTAAAATAAAATGAAAAGAACAGTAATTGCAGAAACCCAGCCAAATGTTCTTAAAGCCGAAGGCTGGAAGGAACGAGGCAAGAGGGATTTAAATATTCTCCTCACCCAACGGTGAGCCTGCCACCGCCTCTGTGGCCTTGGGGAAACATAGGGTGTATGCTGATGAAATAAACCACTGTTGTTTAATTTATACTGTAAATGCGGGCAGATAATGTGGCTTAGGAACACGATTTCAACCATGGTGCATATGGTAATTATATCCACATTAAAGCACTCCACTAATCACGCACATGCACACGTGGCTGATGCTGATGGGAGCCATTTGCCGTGGACAGATACCTAACAGATTTGGTTCCATTGGCATGTCATTGGGCATCCCCTACCCTGGGGCACTTCTGTTTTTTTCAGACAATCCTCCTTCCCACCTTCTGCCTGGCAGCAGAAACGATCGATAGAGCACTGCATCTGCACAGAAGTGGCCCCGGGAAGGGAAGCGCATCTGTCATTTTTGACTGGCTATCGTTTGATGAGATTAGGTGGGGAACACACTAACTGGGCATTTATTGGAATGAGCCGTGAAATGGAAATCTCATGCTCTCCCAGTCATTAGAAACTGAAACCCAGGAGAACAAATGGCTAAGAGGTGTCTGGACACATTGGAAGTTGAGGTTTTGAAGCGTAGCGCAATGGGAGCTTGAAGACTCTTGGCCTCAAGCGTAGTTAAGGCTGCTCTGAGAAAGCTCAAAGCCCAGGTCACGTTTTCTTTATTCTGGTGCCCAATCAGTTCACTGGGTGCTTAAAAGGGATAAAACCTTTTTAATGGACTGATTGGGGGTATTTAACACTCAATTTCTTGGGCTTTTTGTGATGACTGTGATTTGGTCACTGTGACTTGTGAATTGTAGCGGCCTTTCCCGAGCTCAGTTAGTGGGACTGCTTACTAGGAGACTAGCAGACTCTTCTCACTTTCTTCTGGATTTCTCTGAGAGTTTTCATTGTTGCCTTATGCTTCACCCCCAGTGCACTGATGTGTATAATGCCATATTTACTGAGCACTTTGTTCTAAGCATTCTGTTGAGCACCAGGGTTGATACAAGCTATCTGCCAACCCACTCTCTTCTCCTCTATCTCAATCTCACTGCCGTCCCCTGGCCTACGTCCTCCCTCTGGCCTGGGATTCCTTCCCCCATCATAACCGACAGACCATGTCTTTCCCTACCTTCAAAGCCCTCTTAATATCACATCACTGGGAAGCAGCGTGGCTCAGGGGAAAAAGCACGGGCTTGGGAGTCAGAGGTCATGGGTTCGAATTCGGCTCTGCCACTTGTCAGCTGTGTGACTGTGGGCAAGTCACTTAACTTCTCTGTGCCTCAGTGACCTCATCTGTAAAATGGGGATGAAGACTGTGAGCTTCACGGGGGACAACCTGATTACCCTGTATCTACCCAGTGCTTAGAATAGTGCTCTGCACATAGTAAGCGCTTAACAAATACCAACATTATTATTATCTCCTCCAAGAGGCCTTCCCCGACTAAAGCCTCATTTCCCTTAACTGGCTTCCCCTCGGAATCACTAGTGCATTCTGATCTCTACCCCTTAAGCACTTGATATTCAACCCACCCACAGCACTTATGTCCATATCCTAACTGTAATTTGTTTAAATGTCTGTCTCCCTGACTACATTGAAGCTCCTTGTGGGCAGGGATTAGGTCTACCAACTCTATTGTATTATACTCCCCCGAGCACTTAGTACAGTGTTATGTATGCAGCAAGTGCTCAATAAATGCCATCGGTTGACTGATAATCAGATCAGAAACAATCTATGTCCAACATGGGGTTCACTGTCTAAGATGGAGGGAGACTAGCTATCTTACTGCCATTTTAAAGATGAGGACAAGAGCATATTATATATGTATGCATGCATATAGGCATGCATACTCAGGTCTCCTTTAACATGGAGACTGTGCTCTGCCACTTGTCTGCTGTGTGACCTTGGGGAAGTCAATTCACTTCTCTGGGCCTCAGTTACCTCATCTGGAAAATGGGGATTAAAACTGTGAGCTCCATGTGGGACAGACACTGTGTCCAACCTGATTATCTTATCTATCCCAGTACTTAGTACGGTGTCTGGCACATAGTGAGCGCTTAACGAATATCACAATTATTATTGTTATTCATAGTAATAATAATAATGGCTATGTGTTCTGACAGGTCACTATCTTGGTGGAGTCATGCATTTCTCAGCGTCACTGCAGCTCCCCTGCCTTGGAACTGCAGGGATGGATGCTGTTTTGGCAGACCTCATAGGAGCCCTTTGGGTCAGCTTTGGACCGGCCTCCAGTTGGAAGATCAAGTACATCACACTCCTTCACTGGCCAGGCAAGTGGTGAAACAGCTGTCGAAAGGAAGTGTTGCCTAATGGGTGGTGCCTATAAAAGAATGAAAAGTCCTGGGTTTTTCTTGTGATCCATGGCTGCTGTGCTGATTGGCCTTGATTAGGTCACCTAATCCTCTTAGGTGGCTAAAACGGCTTCCTGGGATGGGAACACTGCTGTTTACTATGAAGAAAACAGATCTTTTTAGCCCAGTGAAATTCTCTTCTGGTCCAACTACCCAAGGATCAAAGCCAGAAAACAGACTTTATAGTGATGTTGTGGCAGCTGACAGCTAAGAAAGTAAATTGCCATCCAGAGGATGTAACAGAGGAGTAGGAGTGATGAGGTTGGAATTCTGTCCCCCCCGGCTGGTTTGGTGCTTTATAGTTCTCGTCTCGGCCTACTGGAATACTAAGTCAAAAGAACTCTTGAGGAAGCAGCTTGGCCTAGCGGTTAGAACACGGGCCTGAGAGTCAAAAGGACCTGGGTTCTAATTCCGGCTCTGCCACTTGTCTGCTGTGTGACCTTAGGCAAATCACTTAACTTGATTAGCTTGTCTTTACCCCAGGGCTTTGTACAGGCCCTGGCACATAGTAAGGATTTGACAAATACTTTGTACAGGGCCTGGCACATAGTAAGGATTTGACAAATACCATAAAAAATTTAAAAAAGGAACTTCTGACCAGTACTCTGCAGAGTTTCTTGAATTTCTAGAATGAAAGACTATCTGAACAGGATCAAAATTTTGATATCAGTTTTCCAGTGGAAGATTCTGCTGGGCAGTTCCCTATATACTAGGCTGTCCTGGTTTGGGAAGGACTCAGTAATCTTTGGAATTGACTGAAATAGACTTCGTTAAATATACTGCTACTATTTAAAGAGCCTAGATATGGTACAGAAGCAGCTATTAGGGAACCCCAGATCAGAAAGAATGGCCATTAGTCCCTTCAGGTTCCCCAGAGGAAGCCTTTCAGGAGAGGGGGATGAGTTAGCCTAGAGACCAGGTCTGACTTCTCCTTTTCAGTCTTCTGAAATGGTGCAGTGGCAAATTGCGATGCAGGCTCCTTATCTGTGTTAGGCAGAGAACCGGTCCTCATGTCAGGATGGAACTAAGAAAGCTTTCTTAAACAAAGGTAGAGATTTCACCTGACACCCAATGCAATGAGGATAGGCAGCTCCCTGCCCCAAACCCATTACCCGATGGTATTTTCAGCTACGGGCAAGAGCTGGTTAATGTCAATGAGAAAAACTTATTGAAACTATGTTGTCCCTGCAGCTACTGACTTTGCAGAGGCTAGACTGAAAAGACTATTGTGGGAACAAAGAGTTGGAGCAAATGTCCAGGGAATAAAGTTAGAATCCTGGGGAGTTCGGGGGCCTTGAACTGTTTACTGCATTAGGGTTCACTGGATAATTATCCCACCTTCCGCTTTCCTTTGGAAGGATACCTGTGGCCTAAGCTTGGCTCCCCTGGATCAGCAGCAAGTAGGCAACATTCCTGGGCCAGGAGCTGGGGAAAGCCTGTGGACTAGAGCATGTTTCATCGGAGCAGACCTCGTCTCTGATGCCGTGACTCTGTGAAGCAGCACATTGGGTAGCAATTAGATAAGGCATTTATTCACCACTCGCCAAGCAAAAATGAACGAGTTCTTCTAGGGTGCAGTAGTTCCAGATTGCTTCTCAAGAGGCCGCATCAATTACTGTCGCTTATTTGTCAGCAGTGCCCCGTGATGAATTGGTGAGATCCACATATTTTCATGTTTTATGTCACACTTTGCTCTTTTTGCCCATCTGTTTTCCTTGGTACTCCGGAGCAAAATGTTCCACTCCATGTACCTCGTCAAACTATACTAAGTGTCTCCCAGTGGGTCCGAGATAGAGAACTCCAGGGCCCCCACAGCTTACTGAAAGGTACATACAGATTGATTCACAGGTTGGTGGTGGAAAGGATGATTTAGGGGAGTTGTAAACTGAGGGGCAGGAGGGAGCAGTAGTGGCTCTGGGTTTGGAAGCATGGTGGGTGTAAGAAATACGGAGGCCTCGCTCAGGACTAAAACCTCTTCATGGGCATCTCACCATAAGACCCATCTAGCCTCTAAGTGGTAACCACAAGGGCTGACTCCATAACAGATGGCCTGAATAAATGTGGAGATTTCAAACAAGTTGCTTCCTTTGATCTCTGTTTTCAGTGTTCTAAGACAATGGAAAATTTTGTGGGTCATCCCAGGGTTTGCCTAGCCCATTCCCTTATGCTAATGAGGCGTGGGGATAGAGAAGAGAGGTTGCCCAAGGTCATACAGGGCACTTGGAGTAGTTTCCTAAGGCCTCAGTTACATGATTGTCACCTGTCAACTTTGCTGAGGAAAGATTTATTGTTCTCCCTTGTTGACAAATGAAATCCCTTGAGGTCTTGGCTGTACATTGTGCCAAAGTTTATCAGATGATCTATATGGTGGAATAGGCAAACAGCAGCTGGCAGAATTCAAACAGTACTGCATGGTGTAGTGGATAAAACACGGGCCTGGGAGGCAGGAGGTCATGGGTTCTAATCCGGACTCCACCATTTGTCTGATGTGTGACCTTGGGCAAGTCACTTTGCTTCTCTGTACCTCAGTTATTTCATCTTTAAATGGGCATTGAGATTGTGAGCCCCATGTGGGACAGGGACTGTGTCCATCCTGATTTGCTTGATCCACCGCAGCGCTTAGTACAGTGCCTGGCACATAGTGACTGCTGAACAAACACCACAGTTATTATTACCATGGGTTAAGCACTGTACCAAATGCTGGGATAGATACAAGGTAAACAGGTCTAACAAAGTCCCTGTCCCATGCAGTACTCCCAATCTAAGTAGGAGGGAGTAGGAATTTAATCCCTGTTCTTCAGATGAGGAAATGGAGGCACAGAGAGGTTAAGTGACCAGACCAACCTTTCCTGATGGGTGCAGCAATATCCCTGGAGAATTTTATAGCAGCTTGTTACCCTGCCACCATTCAAATTCAACCTTCCTGTCTGACTTTGTATAAGTCGTCCTCCAGCCAAATACTGATCTACACAAGGTTTCTAGCGTTAACCCAGGATTCCTGAAGACCTGAGGCTGAGCTCTTTTTTGTAACTTTCAAGTGCAACTGTTTGGCAAGTCACTTAACTTCTCTGGACCTCAGTTACCTCATTTGAAAAACGGGGATTAAGATTGTGAGCTCCATGTGGGACATGGACCATGTCCTACTTGATTACTGTGTAATAGTGCCTGGAACATAGAAAGAGCTTAACAAATATTAAAAAAAAAAAGGCAGCACAGCACCGTAAGAGGAATGAAAAGTGCAAGTTGTGGAGAGGTGAGAGAGAGCTGGCCGAGTGTCTTAAAGCCAATGGTTAGAGCATTCTACCTGATGCAGAGAAAAATAGGTAACCGTTGAAGGTTTGTGATGACAGGGGGAAGACTGGAGGCAAAGAGGTAAAAGAGTAGGATAACGCAGGAATCAAGCTGATATAGGATGATAATAATAGTTATAGTTTTTGGTAAGCACTGTACTATGCCCTATTGTAGATCCAAGATAATCAGGTGGCCACAGTCCCTGACCCACTTGGGGGTCACAGTCTAGGTAGGAGCAATAGTATTTATTAAGCCCTGACTGGGTGCAGAGCATTGTACACAGCACTGGGAGTGAATTCTCAGGTGGGAAACAGGTATTAAGTCTCCATTTGTATAGATGAGGAAACTGAGGTACTGGAAAATTTCAGTGATTTGCCCAAGGTCACACAGCAGACAACTGGCCAAACTGGGATCAGAGCCAAGATACTGACTCTCAGGCCCATGCTCTATCCAGTAGGTCACCCTGTTTCTTTCAAGGGCCTGGACCAGTGTGGAATCATTTAGATAGAAAAGAGTGTGCAGATCCTGGAAATGTTGTCAAGGAAGAAATGGTCAGTGTGACCATGGGGACTGAAAGAAAGGGAAACGTCAAGGATTATGCCAAGTTTGCTGGCTTGAGAGAGAACAGGATGGTAGTTTTGTCAATGGTGAGGAGAAAATTAGATGGAGGAGAGTCAAGATTGATTGGCAGAGAGAAGTCAGGGCTAAAGAGATAGACCTGGGAGTCATGCACAAAGTGGTACTAGGTGAAACCAAGGGAGGAGATAGATTCACCAAGAGAGTAAATGTTAAGGAAGAAGAGCCAAGGACCCAGCAGAGCCACACTGGGCACCAGGTTTTAGGGAATGAGAGCCAGAAGAGGACTCAGCAAAGGAAACTGAGTTGTCGTCACAGAGGTAGGGGAAACACCAAGTTTGATTGTGCTTAAGGAGGAGTTGGTCAGAGGTGTCAAAGGGGCTCAGGAGGCCAAGGAGGATTAGAGCAGAACAGACTCCAGTGGATTTGGCTACGAGGCCGTTGGTGAATGACGAGAGGATGTGATGGCAGCAGGACAGGAATGGGAGGAGTGAGTTGGGTCCCAGAAAAGACTTTAGTGCCATCTGGAGTCCGGAAGGGTGGGGAAACTGTACGAGAGCGAGGGGTTGTAGATAGTTGTACTGATAGAGGAGAGTGGGAGAAAGTGGTTCTGAGACATAAAAGGGGGGATATGATCGTGGCACGGTTAGAGGGAGATAAATTGACAGAGCAGGTGGGAGATGCTTATGAGAGAGGCTAAAAGAAGAGGAAGGGAAAATAAACATGAAGAACAGATTTGGGGAGGTTCACCCCCGATGGCTTCTACTTAACCAACAATAGAGATGAAGTCACCAGGGATTAAGGTGAGTACAGGAGAGTGTTAAAGGTTTGGCATAGCTGGTGGGGCCTATGGGCATCGATGATGATGATGGTATTTGTTAAGTGCTATGTGCCAAGTACTGTTCTAAGCACTGGGGTAGCTAGAAGGTCATTAGGTTGTCCCACGTGGGGCTCACAGTCTTAATCCCCATTTTACAGATGAGGTAACTGAGGCACAGAGAAGTTAAGTGACTTTCCCAAAGTCACACAGCTGATAAGGGATTAGAACTCCCATCCTCTGACTCCCAAGCCCAGGCTCTTCCCACTAAGCCATGCTCCTTTTCTGTTACTGTTCAAAAGGCACAACCGGGGCACCTGCAAAGTGATGAGGTCGGCGAGCAGAGAAACGATGGCATCCCCAAGCTAAAGCTCAGCTGCTCTTTATGTCTGAAGAACTAGCAACCTGAGCGTGAGTCTGAAACAAAAAAGTTTCCATTTCATAACTACAATAACAGACTGTTAAACTATTACCATGCTCTCATTTTTTGATGGAATAGGCTATTATTTTCCCTTGAATCAGTAAGGGCCCTTTCCATGAGAATGGTTCTCTGTTGGCCAAACTCTTGGCAAAGGGAGGTGGAAACTAATCCTGCCGGCTATCTTTCTGTGCATTTCTCTGTACTCTGCTTTGAGTTGATGGGGAGAAAATAATCTCACTTCTGACAGCATGGGAAGAAAAAATTCCTATATTATCAGTCAGAGTGTTCACTTGGATTAGGGATGAGCTAATGTAGCTGGGTACCAGGCCTATTGAGGACTCTGTATGTAGAGAAGTCCGTCCCTTCAGGTGTATTGATGACTTCAAGATGCCCTAATATCACATCACAGTCATGGCTATTATCCATGATTCCAGACAAATGAAATCCATTTCCCTGTAACTAAGTACACAGCTTGACTGTGGGGTGTATTTGTAAATGTAACCTTACTTAGAAAATATCATTTAGGGCAACCAGAGTTGGTGTATTGAGAAAGTTTGTTAGTCAAGTGCATCTGTTTCTATCTTTATTCATGCTTGGTATTACTCCGTGCATAAGGGGGAAAAAGAAACAAAACACATCCTCTTCCCAGTGATATATTGTTCCAAAATATGGTCTGCCAGGGACCAACCCCCACCCACAAAGGGAAATATTTCCTCCAAAAACCATTAAGAGCTTGGATGTTGTGGCCTTGCTAATGAGTGAGGTATTGAGTCTATTTGAAACATGCCAGAAAAAGAGTTTTGTTTCTACTCCAGTTAGTATCCCTGATTTTGAGTTCCTTTGGCTTGAACTGTGTCTTGTTTCTGGTGTTCTCTCTGTCTCTCTCAAATGCTCAGTACAGTGCTCTACACACAGCCTCAGCCACAAACCTTTTCTCTACTACCACTTTACGTGCCTTGGGGGGCTTTGGATTCCCCTCCCACAGGTGCCAAGTGAATTTTTGGAGACATTCCTACAGCGGGGGAAAAGTTCTGATTCAAATCGACAAGAAGCAATCTGAACCTTTAGAATGAAGGTGATATGAGCTGATGTTGCTCTGGGCAACCAGGTAATATTTCTGCAGCCACATACCAGCTGTCTTGCATGCTTTTCTAACTGAAAATAATGCTAACAATGATCAGATCCTATTCATGTATGACCAAACACCCTTTCTGCATTTAGGACATATTTTGTACAGGGCCAACTCTGGGCCAACCTCATGGTTTCTTCAAAACCTTTGTCAAAGCACCATTCCACTCAACCCTGAGGTTGGAGGGTGTCTGCTACACTCTGTCACTAATGTTTATCCTGCCCTCCTGCTTGTGTGGGCATCCTCCCACACCCCTTTTGAGTTTACCACACAGAAACCAGTTAGGTCTCATGCCCTATTTTGCTGAGAGCACTGTGACCAAACTGGGGAGCTAACTTGTATTCCATGACCTCTCTGGATGCTGAGCTGAGTTTGTAGAAGGTGCTGGAGAAACTTTTCTTGAAGCTGGATGCCCCTTCTGCAGTAGCTGTGAATTAATAATGACAATATTTGTTAAGTGCTTACTGTGCATCAAGCACTATTCTAAGCACTAGGGTTAAGGAGGTCAGACACAGCCCCTGTCCCACATGGGGCTCATGCTCTCAATCCCCATTTTACAGACAAGGGAACTGAGGCCCAGAGAAGTAAAGTGACTTCCCCAAAGTCACACAGCAGTCATGTGGCAGAGCTGGGATGAGAACCCATGTCCTTCTGACTCCCAGGCCTGTACCCTATCCACTAAACCATGCCGCTTCATAATCGCGGTCCAGGAGGAGGCGGGGCACCACGAAAGTCTTACATACCCTCAACCTAGTGTGGAGTTTGATGCCTTTTGCTACCACCCTCTATTTTTACTTGTTTTCCATTTCTACCAGTACATGAGTCTTTGTACAGCATCCTACCTAGGTAGCAGCAGTCACAGGCTGCTTTAAGTTTGGTATTGACAAAAACCATTCATTGTGTAGGGTCTCGGGCTTGGATTGGGACATTATTTCTGTTTATTCAGATACATGGTGAGTTTTGACTATTTTTTTAATGGTATTTGTTAAGAATTTAGTATGTGCCAGGCATTGTTCTAAGCACTGAGGTAGACAGAAGCTAATCAGGTTGGACACAGTCTCTGTCCCACATAGAGCTCACAGTTTTAATTCCCATTTTACAGATGAGGTAACGGGGGCACAGAGAAGTGAAGTTACTTGACCAAGTTCACACAGCAAACAAGTGGTGGATTAGAAGACAGGTACTTCTGTCTCTCAGGCCCATGCTCTAACTCCTAGGCTACACTGCTTCTCAATATGGAACCAAAAATGTGTGTTGCAAGTGTGTGTAATAGCATGAAGGCTTATGCCCTCATCTGATTCAGATTTCAGAAAACATGTATTTTTTTTTCATATCTGTTTTTTCCTCAGTATCATGACCTGAAGAATATCTGGGCAAAGAAAGAGCAGACAGCACCATCTATTAGTAAAACCCAATAATTCCAAGGTAGGGTGGAGACAATTTATATGAACTTTGTGGTACAAAACTATCCTATCTTTTGGCAGGCCAGGTTGGACAGGCAATTTTTTTAACAATGGCTCAAGAGGGCAGAAGCAGATGTTATAAGAACAGACTATTCTTGTTCTATAACAAAATTCTGGTCAACAGGGACAGAGGCCATAGTCTGACCTGATCTGCCAGCCTCTCATTTGAGAAACCACAGTCAAAAGTACAGCAAATTCGGGCACTGATTACTTGGGGGATAAAAAAAGTCAGGAGGCTCTGAAAAAGTTGATTGTTCCAGAAAAACCCCAACAAATTACCAACATAAACAGTATTTTTTTAAATAACCAATTAACAATTTATGAATGTTGAAACTACTGGAAAACATATCGCCATGCTACCAATCTAGTTCTTTCATGTTTTGCTTCTTTCTCACCTAGGCTGAGCATTCCTGGGCAATGGTTTTTTCTCCCAGATAATTGATTAGCTTTAAACTGATCTGTCAAGTTTTGCTGCAGAGTAATGAAAATAAGAAGTGCCCTTTATGAACTCCGAAGATGAGGATGGGAAGGAAAAAGGTAGAGGGAACAGACCTGGTTCCAATTTACAGGGAGGAAGTCTGAACCAAAGTCACACTCATGCTGGGATAACTTCCATTTCGGTAAGTCTTTTGGAGTTGCTTGAGAATCTAAGCCTGAGCACTAATCACTCTAGGTTTCTATGGGAAGCATAGTGGAATGGGGCATTTTTTAAAAATGGTATTTATTAAGCACTGGGGTAGATACAAGTGAATCAGGTTGGACACAGTCCATGTTCCTCATGGGGCTCACAGTCTTTATTCACACTTTACTGAGGCACAGAGAAGTTAAAAGACTGGCCCAAAGTAACACAGTGGAGGAGCTGGCATTAGAACACAGGCCATGCTTTTTTTTTTCTCTCTCTCTCTCTCCCCCCCCCCCCAAATTGGTTCATAATTGTTTTTATTAAGCACTTACTGTGTTCCAGTTTTTTTGGCCTGTTTCTTTTCTCTCTCCAGGACTGAGGCAGATCAGAAGGGTGGAGAAAACAGAATCTAGGTTTGATTTATTTGCCTTTTTCTATTTTTTATGATTCCAATCGACTCTAGTCGATGGATTTGTCAAAATGTACTCTTTTGCTCTTTCAATTATACTTACCTATTGCCCTACCAAAACAAAGCACTGGGGCACGCTCATTCTGACTTTGCTCAGTTGCTTCTTAGGTTCTGTTTTTAATATAACAGGAAACAACTGTTAAATGACTGAAATGGTAAAGAACAAAAAACAAAGTTACCTTCAAATGCAACGGGAAATATATATATAGTAAATACACATGTGTTTCTAGCTACTTCAATTTTATAATGCGCTTCCCAAATTCAGATATTTTGGCCAAGGGTTGTGATTCCTGTCCAAAAAATAGTTTTACTTAGTTGAAAAATGATGTTTCAATTAGCCCCTAATTATTTAAACCAGACAACTTAGTCATGCAATAGGGAAAATTAGCATTGTACACAATTGAGTTTGTACATAGATTTCAAGGTATTTGTTTTCTACAAATCAGTACAAGATAGTGGTCTAGAGGGACCCAGTCCTACATCCTTTACTTCCTAAATCAGCATCATTCCTGCTGCCTTTGTGGGTTTTTTTCAGGCCCCATATTATCAGCAGACTTTTTCCCTTAGACTGAGTTCCTTGTAGGCAGTGGCAGTGTCTGACCTGATTATACTGTATCTGCTCTAGTGCTCTGCACATAGTAAGCACTTAAGAGATATCACACTTACTATAATTATTTCAAAAAGAGTTAAGTTTGATTTTGTGGTTTAGAAAAATGAGTACTGCAAAAATATTTAATTACTATTCTGTGTCAATCCATAGGGAGAAAAGGACTTCTACAATCAAACCTCCTCTGGAATGAACATTTTCTCCACTTACCTACCTGCTTGGTGTGCCCTGGGACTGAAGATGTTACAGAAGTCTGGTTGGAACACAGTCTTTCTTGATCTGATTTATTGGCTGGGATTTCTTCTAAAAATGACAGGTAAACCCTAGCCAAAAAGAAAAATTCCTAATACTGGTATGTGAAACACCCAATGTGTGTACAGAAAGGCTAGCTAAGGGAAAAAATATTAGAGATGAATAGTCTTTAAAAACAGTTCAGGTGGCAATAATAACTGTTGGATTTGTTTTCATTAAGCTCCTATGTTTGGAAGCTCTAACATGGGTCTAGCAAAACTAGAAACAGCATGGGCTTGGGTTCTAATCCAGTCTCTGCCACTTGTCTGCTGTGTGACCTTGGGCAAGTCACTTCACTTCTCTGTGCTTTGATTATCTCATCTGTAAAATGGGGATTGAATCTGTGAGCTCCACATGGGACAGGGACTATTTGCTTGAATCCATTAGAAATGGTATACAAGCTATTATACAGTTTTTATATCATGGCTCCTTAACCTCTCTCCTTAAGCTTAAAAATGCAATTTACCCC
Source organism: Ornithorhynchus anatinus (assembly GCF_004115215.2). Classification (NCBI taxonomy): domain Eukaryota; kingdom Metazoa; phylum Chordata; class Mammalia; order Monotremata; family Ornithorhynchidae; genus Ornithorhynchus; species Ornithorhynchus anatinus. Next base: position 52,927,825 of record NC_041739.1, read on the forward strand.
ATCACAAATATACACCTGGAGCCAGGGGAACTCTCTCTTCCCCCTCACGAGTCATTGTAAAGGCAGTGTCAGAACCTCAATGTCCACTCTCCCTGTACCTGGGGGCCACCCTAAGCTTAAGTGGCAACTGGCTAAGGGAAAGTAAGGACTCTTACAAAACCTGCTTAACACTAATTTCTGCTGGTTAAAGTTGTGTCAGACTGTCAGTTTTTAAGGCAGGTTGTGCAAAAACTTTAGATAGTTGAGCCGCCTTCATTCTACTAAGTTTTATCAAATCAAGTCTCCACTGCTTAAAGTGAACAACTGAGGTGGTGAAAAACCTGTCTGCTGGGTGGGTTTCCCTGGGGCTACTTTTGTTTTTAGTTCTTAAAATAATGGCAATGATTGTGCACTGAATAATTAATTAGTAACACATTAAGGAGCCAGCAGCCATGAAAAGTTTCAAGTGTAACAATGAGCCTTTTAGACTCAGACTCTCCTTAGCCCCAGGAGACTGCCAGGGGAGGAGGTTGTGTTGCAGAGGATACCTAAAAGGAAATGTAGACCAGACACTTTGTGCATGCACTGAAGCTCAACTTTCAAGGCTCACTGTCGGTAATGATTATAAAACACTCTTTGAGCCTACCCTGGTTTATTGAACTTCACCTTCCAGGGATTCATCCCTGCTGTCCACCTCCACCCAGTGCCTTTGGGCATCTAATTTATTCCTGAAATGTTTGGGCAGGTGTGCCACAAAAACGGTTGGCTGGCTCGTGCCCAACTTCGAAAAAGTATCTGCCTCATTGCCCTTTCCCATAAGAAGCCATCAAGCCCCTGAGAAATCTTTTTTACCTGCACCATTATCTTCCTCCATGTAGTCAGACTCGAGAAACATTCAAAACTGCAACAGCAAAGTTGAGGCTTCACAAATGTATCCTTGTCTTTGGTTTCCTGAAAGGAGACTTTGCCTTGGCAATAATTGCTTGCAGAAGAAATGTTGTATCCTGAGATTAACTTTCAATTAGTCCTACTTTTGAGATAGCTTTTGATTTGGTCCTTCAGGTCCTTTTTCAACTATTTTTGCTTCTTAGAAGGTCTATTGTTATTGCGGTTTGGCTATACCAACACCGGTGCTTGACACTGAGTAAGCACTTAAATATCACAATAATAATAATACATGCAATTGGTAGGGTTATTTCCCTATAGACAACCTCACTGGTGTGATTCCAAAGTGGTATTTTGTCCTTTCAAGTTTCACATTCCAGGAAAATAACAGAACCCAAAAGAACAAGTAGACCTTGTGCTATGGAGCATACACACCCAAATTTTCCGGCTGTCTTTTTATATTCAAATGATATTAAGCATACAAATTGTAACAAATTGAAAACACTTTGCATCTAAAAATACAGTTTTAACCAAATGACATAGCAAGGAAATATGATCAATCTATTTTTATAAACACTAAATATATAGTCTGTAATTTTATATAAAAATACCACACATGTAATTTCATATTTTCCAAATTATAATCATCATATTTATGTTTTGAAAAGAACCATCTCTACTAAATTTCAAATCCAGTATTTCTTGGGAGTGTAAATGACTCTTTGGGCTATTCTTGGTATCTTTTACTCCAAGGTAAGATTCTTGAAGACCCCTTCTCCCCCTCCACCCCAAAGTATATATATATATATATACTGTACTTTTTAATTGGTTTGTCTAGCTGGTTCAGAACAAATTATTAAAAAAATGACCATTTGATTTACTTCCCTTCCTGTTTTATCTTGAAAGGCAAGATGCTGAAATCTAGACTATTTCACCCACTCCTTCCACTTTGGTTTTTATTCAGGTTGGGGTTTTTTGCAGCTGTTCTGACATCAGCCAGCCAGTACCCTTCCTCACAACTGTCTCTGCTTAGGTAACAGTTACCTTCAACCAAAGCAATTTCTGGGTTTGGTCACTTTTATTCAAGGACCATCTCCCAGGCTGTCCTATAATGCTCAGAACCCAGATCACTGAAGTGACCACAAATCCCATCTGCCTTCAGAATCACACTCACCACCCAAGCAGATCTCTCGTCTATAGGTGTAGCAGCTTAGCTCGAGGAGAAGTTCTCCTAATCAGGGCCTCACTGATTCCATTCAATTTCAACAGACGGAAGGTATCGGTCAAGGTTAAAAGTCTCTGTGCCAGCTCAAGATTTTCCGGAGAAACCAATGAATACATACACCATTAAGTGTCATTTCAGTTATGCATGACATTTTCTGGTCTATTTGGATACACTATCAATTTTTTGAGCGATAACTAGCCCTTAATGTAATCTTAATCAGTCTGGGCCGCATGCGATTATTTTATATGAGGATTTCATTTCCCCTAGCATTTTCTGCTCATCCCAGTACTAAGTAACATCAAAGGCTTCTTATCGGGAGGGATGTTTCCCTATGTTTTTTCCAGAGCTGAAATATATTTCTTAATAGGGCCATCACAATTTCTTCAGCTGCTTAGGAAAGATATTTAACTGCCCTGTCAACTACCATTAGAGTTCTCAAATGTGGTAATTAAATGTTGCAAATTGCTTGAGGCTTATGCTTTTGGTCTGCTATTGACAATGGAAACCAGCCTCCTTTTGCTAAGGTGCTTGAGGCTCTGGAGACCTCCCGCTGTTACCTTAGCTGCTGCTGAAAAGCCAGTTTGGCATCTTGATCCACTTCAGACTAACCAGTTTTAGGTAGTAATCAGCCCAGAGACCAAAACTGGGCTACCCAGCTGAGTCTCAGCAACATAAGGAAGGAGGAGCCCAAAAACTCTGGGCAACAAGATGGCCCCAGGCTTAGAGTAAAAAGAAAGGGGCATCTCTCCCATCCCACTAGGCCTCGCAGAGATCCTAAATCCTGTAATCGAATATGTTTCTAATTTACCAGCCTCTGCAGGTTCTAAGATGACCCCAGGAGCCATGACCCAAGACACTGGTTTTCCCTGTCTCCCCTATACCCGTCAGGTGAGGAGTGTCTCGTACTCATGCTGGAAGAGGAAATGGAGGCCTTCTGCGTGGGATAAAATTGTGTCAGCAGCCACTGCTAGCTGTCAGTTTCTCCATGGACATTTTCCATATGCACTTTGAGGTAGTCATTCCTTGTAAACTTCTTGTGGCACAGCTGGCATTCGGCCATAGGACGATTGGGATTGTGAGTCAGCTTGTGCCGGATCAGCATTTTCTTCAGGCTGAAGGACAGATCGCAAACCTGGGGAGGTGAAGACAAGACACAGATGAACGGCAGCAGGGTGAAAACCTGAACTCCTGGAAGCCTCCTGCCTTGTCCCAAGACAGAGACCTGCTGCATGAGCTCACTTCTAATGTCCCTGAAGGCGGCCTAAAGGAAATATTTTTTCTGTCCTCTTCTCAGGCCTTGAGGCTCTGCTTGCACTGAGCCAGCCACATTCAGGCTTGATTTCTATGCTGGCAATAGGATCGCAACAGCTCCTGTTCCTAAATACAACTCGATTATCATCGAAAGAATTGACAGAGTGCAAGCACTCTACCGCAGAGAGGAAAAACCATCCCCTTAACCAGGTACTCCATTTAAACCCATTCGGGAATAATGCTGTGGCACAAGGAACTTACTTTGTGGCTCACTTGCTTTCATTTTAGCTTCACAGCCAAAAATCTTAAATTAATTTTGAGGAAAGTGAATAGTACTGGAGCTGGGACCAGGGGAGAGACTCCAAGGTTGGGGAGAGGGAGTTACGGTGATGGTGTTGGCAGTGATAGGAGACAGTTTTGGAGCAAAGGCGAGGAGCTGATTCAGACCTAACAAGCCTTATTCTCACCAAAGGGCTCCAAGAGCTCCTGGAAAGGGTGAGCGGAAAAGGGAGGGCTGACACACACTTCCCCTAGTCACAGCCTTGCTGGAATGGGCAGCTTGCTGTACCATGGGCCCTTCTGGAGGTTTGCTGTCCTCTCTCTGGACCACAGTTGTCCATGCTTCACAAAGCTTCCCCCTCCAGGAGAATCCACTTCTTGTGGTGTCACCCTCCTGTTTTGGTCAACCCGTGGTTGACTTGGGTAGGTTGCACGGAGGCCCAAGGGATGGTGGTGACCAGCTCTGGAATCTGAGATGGCTGGAGTTCCCCAAAGTGGGAATTGTTTCCCTAAGGCAGGGCTCTGATGTCATCCTAACCTCCTACCTCCTAGATAAAATCCCCAGAGAGCCAGGCTGCATGGGTGCCATCGGTTCCATCTCCATGCCAAAATGTCACCGCACCTCCATAGTGATGCCACAGCATCATGCGCAAAGAGGAACAGAGCTAGCAGAGGGGACAAAGAAGTAGCAGTCAGAAGAGATGGAGCCAGGATGAGATGTATGCAGACCTGCCACAGGTGAGTGAAAGATATAGGTGCAACTGGTGGGTGTTCAGCAGGCCAAGAGTGGGAAAATAATGGAAGGGGTGGTAGAAATAGGGGATGATTTTTTTTTCCTGAACAGAAAAAAGCTCGCCTTTCCCCATACCCAAGAGAAGCTAAAAGTATCAGTGGGAGAAAGATGGGGAGTAAAACCTTCCTTAGGTGGGAGAAGACAAAAAGAACAAGAAACAGGTACGTTGCTCTCTCCGTTACAGAATCACCATTAGACTCCCAAGACATCAGCTCTGTCACCATCATCATTGTCTGATCAATCAGTCTACACTGATGCCACTGAATATACAAACTTAATCTGACGGTAAGTGCTCAAATACGATTGATTGACACAGGCCGGAATGGAATTTGAGTTCTGAAATTTACTCTGGCTTGTTCATGGTAGACTTTTCTTAACTCTCACCTGTAGGAGGCTACCTTCTCTCTCTTCACCTCCCAGACCTCAGTCCATCACTTCTTTCTTCAAGCTCCTTTGAATGTAGACACTTTCCTGTTGGACCTAGAAAAATCCTGGTGCTATATATAGTTTAAGCTACATCCCCTCATTTGGTAGTCTCCATCATAGCTACTTCTCGCTTCCATAAATTGGTAGGGAATGTATGTCTGGCTCCTGCTGTCCTCTCCCAAATGCTTAGTACAGTGCTGGGCACTCAGTGTATGCTCAAGAAAGACCATCTTAAACTTCATCATTTACTACAGCAACAGAGAACACCATACAAAAGAAGAGAAGGACTTTCAATCCCTAACCCTCTATGCACCTCAGGTTAAGCAGAACCACACTGCCAAACTATAACATGATAGGCCAAGGTGATAGGAGAGCTATATACCTAAAGTGCTGTGACATGAACAATCGTGCTTTAAAATATGTTTAACTCAACAGTGAGTGATATAAAATAATCTTATCATGGCCCAGAGTTGGAGGACAAGCACATGATTTCCTTCCATTTCAGTGACCTCGCTGGCCTATATATGGCAAGAACAGAGCACGGTTGGGCCCAATGATGTCAATAAATGCCACGTCTCTAGCAAATCCCATAATTGCACTGCAAAAACAATCTGACAATTTCTTTGTAAACAGAGAACAAACTGCTAACAGACATCTTCAAAAGCCATTGCATATGGAACAATAAATTCCTTTCCAAATGGTATAAGCGTTATGTCACCCAACCAATCATAATCATGAAAGGAGCTGGGTTACTTAAGATAGAAAACAAACTCTAAAACCAAACAGCTACAGGAAGTCACACATTGTAAAACAAACCAAACAAGATTAAAAAAGTTAATCAAAAAATGCTAAGCTCATACAATGATAATAAAAATGCTTCCTTTCCACATTTTGGCTAGTGTATCAATGTAAATGAAGCTTGAGCATGAAATTATGCTTTCTGATTTACACTGGCCAGTGTGGTCTTGCCAAATAATAGTAATAATTGTGGTATTTGTTAAGTGCTAAGTGCCAGGCACTGTATACTAAGCTCTGGGGTGGATACAAGCAAATCACGTTAGATATAGTCCCTGTCCCACATGGGGCCCGGTGTCTCAATCCCCACTTTACAGATGAGGTAACTGAGGCACAAAGAAATAAAGTCACCTGCCCAAGATCACACAGCAGACAAGTGATGGAGCAGGAATTAAAACCTATGACCTTATGACTCCTAAGCCTGTGCAAAAGCCGTGAAGCTGAAGGGTCACTCTGCCAGTCCTTGGGGGGAAGGTGGCAGCACTGACTTGGGCAGCTTCTCAGGCTGTCCGGAGCCCCCAACATCCTCTCACTTCAGTTAGAGCACTTGTCTTCTCTTCCAGACTTCAGGGGGCTGGAAACCTGCTTTATAAAAAGGAAGAGGACTGATCAATCGATCCATGACTCCTCTTATTTTACGAATTTTCCAATGGCAAAATACTTATAATAATAATAATTCTGGTATTTGCTAAGGGGGGTGATGATATATACAAGCAAGTGCAAGCACTTCACTCATAATGTTTATGTGTCTCAGAAGCAGTCATCAAACAGACGGCTTTAAGGCAGTCAATCAGCTCTCTCCCTCCTACTACAATGCAACTCACACCCTCTGCTCCTCTAACACCAACATACTCCCTCAGCCTCAGACTTGTCTATCCCACCTTATCTCTTGGGCCTGGAACTTCCTTCCTCATCATATTGGACACACTCTTCCAAATCCTCCTAAAATCACATCTCCTCCAAACAAGCCTCCCTGGACTAGGCCCTTATTTCTCTTATCTGCTTTCTCTTCTGGGTCAATTATGCTCTTGGCTGTGTACTCCTTAAGCACTTCGATACTCACCCCAACCCCACAATACTTATGTAAATATTCTTAAACTTTCCTATTTCCCTTATCACCAAACCCATTTTTATGTCTGTCCTCCCCTGTTGGCTGTGAGCTCAATGTGGGCAGCGATCACCTTTACCAATTCTGTTGTGTTGTAAGCCAAATGCTTAGTACAGTGCTCTGCATACAGTAAGCACTTAATAAATATGACTGATTTCCAGTCTATGGTCAAGACCATGGTGCTGGCAGAGAAGGTTGAAAAGGAACATCCTCATTGGCTTCAATGAAAAGACTTTACAATGACAATTATGACTAAACAGATGCAGTACTCCTGGGGGTGAGTCTTTTTTTCTTAAACCAAGGAAAGTTTGTTCTTCGATCAAAGCATTTTTTCCCAAGTATATAGTGCTTTCTTCCACTTGTAAAAAGTTAAAAAAAAGTCTCACTACGGAAGTCTAACACTCAATTTATAATCAGGGATGGCACTTTGAAGGTCCTTACTAAAATCACCAAGAAAAGAGATGGGATTATTGGAGAGCCAGCTGGCCTGTTAGTATTGCCACTATCTTCCAGAGGAAGACATACAACATCAGAAGGCAGAGGGATTCAAGAAATAGATAGAGAAAGGGTATTCGCTATTCAATTGTGGTGCTGGGATTCATTCTCTCTCTCTGGGATGTGATAGGTGGCCCAGCAGAAATACCTTGTATCTACCTCAGTGTTTAGAACAGTGCTTGGCACATAGTAAGCGCTTAACAAATACCATTATTATTATTAAAGAGCAGAGGCCTGGGAGTAAGAGGACCTGGATTCTAATCCCGGCTCTGTCTCATGTTTGCTGTATTAACATGGGCAAGTCACTTCTCCGTGCCTCAGTTCCCTCATCTGTAAAATGTAAAACTGTGAGCCCCATGTGAGACAGGGACTGCGTCCAACCTGATAACTTTGTATCTACCCCAGCATTTAGAACAATTCCTGGCACATAGTAAGTGCTTAACAAATACGATTATTATTATTTCTAGTATACGCCCAGTTCTCTTACAACGTGGTGGCGGAACCTCGTGTGAAGGCAAGCCGACAGCGTGGTACTCACCCCGATCTGATGCTGCACCCAGACAGAAGGAGCTCGTCAGGAGAACGTTCCCAACTTGGCCTTCAACATGCAGTGGAAACAGCCCTTACAGCAGAACTGAGCATCATGGGAGATGCTCTACTGAGTTCCTCCTCCTTTGCCTCATTATGGACTAAAAGGAATGTTAGTAGCAAGATATTCTCCTGCTAAAATCAAAACTTTTGCAGGGCTATCTATGACCCATCCCGAATACAAACCAGAACTTGGGCTGTTTCTGGCCTTTAGCCCACTTGGGTTTTTTTAGCCAGGGCATTTTACGTGCCTCAATGCTACTGAACTCACTCGGTCAACCTGCCCTTCCTCGTACCTTCACCAGAGACTTCAGCGGTCTGAAGCGCTTGGCCTCCCTGGATAGTTTCTCTAATGTGTGGGTGCAAAAGTGACTGCTTTTGGGTTTCAAAGGCTTTCCCGGGTGGCTCCTTAAGCCATTCCCCACCACAGGAAAAGGTTCCAACTTACACCATGACACCGGCAGGCAGGTAGGTTCTCCTCCTGATGTGAATTGATTTGTGCCACTCTAAAATGGTGACCTCTCAAACTAACAGAGAATAGAGGGCAGCGAGCCCAGTCAGGTAGGCAGCCAGTTACACAAATACCACCTTATATCAGAGAGGGGGGAAATCTCCACCTTACTTTCTCCTGCCACCTAGCTGCAATTTTTGGGGAGAGAAAAAAATGCCTTTTTCCTTTTCTGGACAAGAGAGTAAGGAGCTTGCCTTTCTCCACCTGTTGAACTTAGCACTCAACCAGAAAAGTAGTTGTAGGTGTGAAGTTGAAGACAGCTATGAGGCACTCAACAGGGCAAAATACCACTAGAGAAAAGCAAAAACGTGCTTTGGAGAGTGGGGATATAGGAGGAGGGCTTATCTCCCTGCTACCTCTCCAAGAATGAGCTAAAAACCCATCATTTGGATTTTCTTTTTTAGACTGAAGGCTTCTTTTGTTAGAGGGGGCGTTTATCCCCTTCTTACCAACTGGTGGCCAGAAATGACCGCATATTTTCCATCTGGCTGACACCCCCTTCACTGAGTTTACAAACCCTTGAAAAGGTCCTTCTTATCGATGTGTTTTAAGGTGTTTAAGATCCAAGTATAGAATCATAGCCCCTGGCAAGAGTCCCAGCCACTCCGGGAAAATTATACTTACAGGGAGCTGGCAGAAAATGGAGAGGAAGTGCAGAAAGCTGCTGAAGTCATTGACAGTGGCCCTGAATTAAGAAAGTGTTTGATGGCCCTCCCTGGAGCTGAGAAAGGAACAGTCCAGCGGAATACTGTCCAGAAGCCAGTGTGAAGGAGGGACTGTCACCTTAGCCAGTATCTGATACGGCAGTTGAGACTGAGCCTGCCTGTCCTGATAAATTCTATTTAGGGGGTTTACAGTTCTACATTTCTGCCCTATCTCTACAACCAGTATCATGCCTCTTCCCAGTCCTGTCAGGTTGAATTTCAACATAAGTCCTGAATGCAAACTTCCTCTCATTACCTGGCTATTTTTCCAGTTTGGTGGCTGGTTTCTTCTATGCGGAAAAACAGTCTCAAATTTTGTACCGACTCGATTAGCAAAACACAACAGGCCAATTCTAATGTGAACAATGGACCTATGCTTTTCGAAGCTTCACTAATAAAGTGGGCTGCTAAACGCATTCACTGCTAAATTCTCGCTTACAAATTAAGAGCTCTATCAAGAACTTATATATTTATGTAGCATTCTGGCCTGAGTGAATTGGCAAATTCGGGCTTTTGACTTACCTATCCAGGGATCCAAACCCCAAGATGAGGAAGAATCCAGCTCTGCACAAGAAAGTCAGAGAACTGCAAGGTAGAGGTCTAACACACTTCTGGCTCCTACAGTACTCCTTCGGCCTGTTACCGCCTGAGCCATATGCAGTTTTAAAAGGGCAAAAGTCACTGAGAGAGCATAACAAGACCCAATTAAGCTGGAGATCATAGTGGAAAGGAGGAAAGGGTGGGGGGGAAGGGTTAAATTACTTTCAACTGACTTAATTCTCACAGGCATCAGTTTCCCTCCGATACAGGCTCAGCTGAGGAGGACAACGCTCACCTTGAGATATCTCTTGACCCCTTTCACACATGGTGCTCTCTCAACCACAACCCCAGAACTCAGGGAAGTTACTACAAACTGGAATATTATTATAAATGGGCCCCAGAGGCCATTAGGAAGGGACCATTACCTCACCACAAAATCCTCCCAGAAGAAAAAGCCATCAGCTCTGATTGTGCATAGCATGTAGAACCTATCAGTGGGTCACCTGGGAGGATCAACCTCAACTCTATCGGGGATATGGGTGAGAAGCAGCTTGGGGCAGGGAAAAAGAGAGACTTTCACTCTTCCCCCACAAGCCTACAGAAAGTCACTTCTCAGATTTTCTCCAGGACAGCAGTTCTGGGTTGGAAAATCCTAAAGTCAGTCAGTCAATTCTATTTGAGTGCTTACTGTGTACACAGCACTGTACTAACTTCTTGGGAGAGTACAATAAAACTGGCACATCGCTTGCTCACAACAAACTTACAGTCTAGAGAGGAAGACAGACAATATAAATGAATAAAGCAACAACTTACACAAGACCACAAAGTCATGCAAAGCTGCGCTCATCCTGACCCATGAATCTGACATCACACTTTGAGAGCAGGTCACTGACACCCAGCAGATCCAGATGGTCTATTGGCCTGAGATTTAGACTCTTCTCTTTCCCCTCTCTTTACTCTTTTAATGTCTGCCTCCCCCGCTAAACACAAAGCTGCTTGTGGGCAGGGATCACATCTACCGACTCAATCGTACTGAACTTCCCTTACTGCTAAGTATAGTGCTCTGTCTACAATCAGGGCTCAATAAAATACCACTGACTCACTGATTGACTGATTGGAGTGATCCCATTCCTCATCAGCAAGCAGAAGGAGGCAGATTCACAGTGGCTTTCTGGTTTAAAGATGGGTTCATTCCAGACTGCACAGCCTCTCAAATTGCTAAATATTATTTTCACTTCTCCTGAGGCAAAGAAGCACTTGTTTGCACCTACCAGAATGCAAAAGGCATTCTGCTCTGTCACTTCTCCATCTTATGCAGAAATCCACCCACGACTTGAAATGAAAGGAAGAGCAACACAACTTAACAATTGTTTGCATAAAACTACTGACTGGGACAGGAGACATCAGCCCCTGCACACAATCCAATTTTGATTCAGATTTAACCACCGGACAGTCTCATCACACTAGAACACTCAAGTGGCACTGTCCTGATGGGACAAGTTTGTGTGCTTGCATTAAGATGGAATCCTCCTCTGCTGTAACTTAATATATGACATCCCCAACCAGCTCATATTTCAATCAATCAATGGTATTTATTGAGCACTTACTATGTGCAGAGCACTGTACTAAGAACTTAGAAGAGTATAATTCAATAGAATTAGCAGACATCTTCCCTGACCATAACCAGCTTACAGTCTAGAGGGGAAGACAGTCTAAAAAAAAAAGATTTATAAAATATTATTTACAGATATGTACATAAATGCTGCAGGGTTGAGAGTGGGGTGAATATCAATGTCCGAAGGTCACAGACCCAAGTACATAGACGATGCTGAAGGGAGAGTGACCCGGGGAAAAGAGGAGTTATTGAGCGCTTACTATGGAGGAGATGTGTCCTTACTAATGCACTGAAGGTGGGGAGAGTTCCAGGCTAGGGGGATGATGTGGGAAACTGATTGGAAGCGAGAGAGATGAGATGGGGGCACAGTGAGTAAGCTGATGCTAGAGGAGTAGAGTGTGCAGGCTGGGCTGTAGTAGGAGACTAGTGAGGTGAGGTAGGATGGGGCAAGCTGATTAAGTGCTTTAAAGTGGATGGTAAGGAATTTGCTTCTGATACAGAGGTAGATGGGCAACCACTGGTGGTTCTTGAGGAGTGGGGAGATATGGACTGACCATTTTTGTTGATAAATGATCTGTGCAGCAGATTGAAGTAGGATTGCAGTGGACAGAGACAGGAGACTGGGAGATCAGCAAGGAGGTGAGTCAAGGCATGATAGGGTAAGTGCTTGGATCAGCTGGTAGCAGTTCAGATGGAGAGGAAACGGTGTATTTTAGCAATGTAGTGAAGGTAGAACTGATAGGATTTTGTGACAGGCTGAATATTTTGATGAAATGAGAGAAATGATTCGAGGACAAAGCCAAGGTTATGGGCTTGTGAGATAGGGGAGATAATGGTGTTTTCTATAGTGACATAAAACACAAGGAGATATGTGGGAAGATAAAGAGTTCAGTTTTGGACTGTTTTGATTTGAAGTGTCAGCAGGACACCCAAGTAGGTATGCCTTGATCGCAAGGAAGGAGAGAGGTCAGGGATGGAGATGTAGATTTGGGAATCATCTGCATAAGGATGGTAATCGAAGCCATGGGAGCGAAAAAGTACCCCAAGGGAGTGGATGTAGAGGGAGACTAAGAAGGGAGACTAGAAGGGAGCCTAGAACGAAGCCATGAGGGACCCCTACTGTCAGAGGGTGGGAGGCTGAGGATGAGCCAGAAAAAAAGACTGAGAGGGAACAGTCAGAGAGACAGGAGGAGAACAAAGAGGACGGTGTCAGTGATTCCACGGTTGGATAAAGTTTCAAGGAGAAAGGGTGGTTAACAGTGTCAGAGGTGGCTGAGAGGTCCAGGAGGATTAGGATGGAGTAGAGGCCATTAGATTTGGTGAGAAGACATGGTCATTGGTTAACCTTAGAGAGGGCTGTTTGTGGAGTGAGGATGGCAGAGGCCAGATTTTCAATCATTAACCTACCAAAGCTCAGGAAGTCATAGAGGTTGTGAATATGTGCCTGCCTCAAGAAAACAGCTATAATGTATTAAGACAGGTTTAAACAAGGCCCACAAGGATCCCAAGCCAGAAAGCTCAAATGTAGCCAAAGTGACTGACAACATCCAAGGTTGGATAAACTAGCCCTCACAGTTCCACTGACGGCACAGTGAGAACTGCCGCAGGCTGAGCAAGTGCAATAGCTACACTCTCCAAGAAACAATCTGATTACCTGTACCTACCCCAGTGCTTAGTACCCTGCCTGGCACATTGTAAGTACTTAACAAATGCCATTTAAAAAACAAAAAACCAAAAACTAAAGAACAACAAAATCCCGGGTTTGCGAAATAAACTCGACTCCTGTGTAAAGCCCAGGCTCTGTCTTAATTGTGTATTGGTATCTTCATTCCAGCACTCAGCGAATGCTCAGCACACGCTCAGTGCTCCAAAGGCATCATTACTACTTAAGAGAGACACCCAACTCACGTCACACTGGAACGGCTTCTCTCCTGTGTGTGTCCTCATGTGCTCATCCAGGCCGCGCTTCTGGCTGAAGGCCTTGTTGCATTCAGAACACTGATAGGGTTTCTCCTGTGACAGGGACAATGGCAAGGGAAAGTGGTCAGTATGGGCTCCTACTCATTCTGCTTAGAACAGTGCTTGGCACATAGTAAGCGCTTAACAAATACTATCATTATTATTCCCAGGGGGTGGGGATGGGTCTGAGGGATTCCAAAGAGGGAGAACCAGAACCCAATTTCAGAGGGGTTGATGGAAAAGCTGGGAAACCGTGGCCCATCAGTTCTCTCCCTCAAAACCCCCTGACCGATTACATTTCCTTTCCAACCATCCAACGCCTGGAGAAGGGAAAGCTCAGCCACTTCTCTCAGGGAGATAGGTGCCGTTCTCCCCTCCTCATTCTGGAAATACTATTGTAAGGAAAACAGGGTGTTTTCTTCACTTAGGATCCAGATTCACTGCACACCAGCATTTCCAAAATACATCCTGCAGACCACAACGTAATCCCAGCCCCACCCTGATGTTTCAGAACCACTGGGAGATGGAGCAGGAACCACTGTTTCTCCTAGGGCTGTGTGGCTGGTGTCTTTTCTGCTGACATGTCACACGCCCGGAGCAATGTGAGCATTTCACATGTCCGTCCTAAACCTCTTCTCCTCCTCCTTCCCTTCCCCATATCTCATGAAGAGAATGATCATGTTTCTGATCAAAACTGCTTGTGTAGATTTTAATTTCAAGACTGGTGAATAAACACATTTATTAGGAAAGTAGAATGAACTCTACTGGACAACCATTAGCACTAAAATCTTGAATCTCACCTCACAATGAGGTACACGCAAATCCTCCTGTAACATAGGAGTTGCACTGCCGCAGAGCCCTATGTTCAGGAAGACTTGCACTGTAGTCCTCCCATGTCCTTCACACACCGCACACATGCACACCGGCGCTTGTTTGGACACCACCACTGGGCCCTACCCAGTGAGAAGCATGTTCTCTGATTCTGCCATCAAATTCTACCCAAAACACATAGTGAAAGTATACGTTCCACCAGAACTGACCAAGCAGCTGTGGGCAGAAGAAAGGAGGGTGGGAGAGTAGAGAGAAGGAGGAAACCACACCTGGGGGGGGGGGGGGGGGGGGGGGGTGTTCCAACCCAAACCTATTTCCACCAATCCAGAAATGTCCCATCAAAAAGAATTTGGTGACAAGGTGCCCTTTCATTCAACTGACCTAGAGGTTGCAAGCCTTTAAGGCCTGTGGATTTGGGAAAAATTTCCTTTGGAAATCAAAGCATTTGGTCTGTCTGGTACAGGCATACCTAGGTTACGATCGCCTCATAATTCAACGACTCTGAAGATACAACCTGTAGCACTGGTGTGTGCCTTACCCTAAGCACACACTCAACTGCTCTGATGTTCTAGCCAAGCCCTGTGGGTACGTCAAATCCTCTCCCTCCCTCCTCTCCCGGGCTGAATGGCTACCTGGAGATGGAGGAAACTCTGCCCAGAGTAAGCATCAGATTTTCAAGGCATAAAAGAGACCCCTTAGCAGATCACCAGAGAAACTGAGTTAATGAGTTAACTGCATCTTATTAGGAGAATTAATTGTCCAGTGAGCAGTACCTCATCAAACTGCAACAATCCAATGCACCGTTACAAGATGCCAAAACAGATGAAGAAGCAGTGATGGTTTCCCCACTGCCAGCTAAAGCCTCGGATTTAAAAAGTCTTGCATTGATTTTCAGGGAAGTGGATGAACTTCGAAATATAAATAAAGAAGACCCTAGTAATGAGAGTTTACTGACATTTATCATTACAGTACTTAGCATGCAAGGAATCCCACATTACTATTGCAGAGGCTCTGAACATATACGTCTAGGGAAAACACTTTCCAAGATACAACCACATTTTCAAGGAACTTGAACATTTACAACTCCTGGTTGTAACTTGAAGTGTTCTGTTATCGTCCCTCCAGGATGAAACGAACACACAGGACTCCCAAAGGTGGGGAGAGGTGAGGCGGAGGGGACAGAAGGGTTGTGTCCCTGGCTGCCTCACCCCTTTGACCCCAGGTCTGTAGGAAACCAGAGCTGTGAGGAGCAGGAGAGGCTGCCCAGAGGAAACCTCAGCGGTCACCTACTGGAAAAACAGGTGTGTCCAGAACATCCATCCAGCTATTATCCTCGCTGCTCCTTAGCGCTGGCCCAAGGAAGGAAGCAGACGAAGGCGAGGAGTAGCAGCCATTCCAGGAGAGGTGGCGGAGCCACAGCCAATCGGGCAATGAAGGAGACCCCAGGGTGGCATGGCCTATGGTCCCCTGCTCGCCCCATCCCATGCTCCGGAGAGTCACCTACAGCCAGGGCTGCAGAATGGTCCCATCTGGGAAGGGGAGCAAAGGTGGACGAGCACCCTCAGGGAATCTCTCGGATGCTCCACCGCTGCAACCGGCAGTCCCCGTTGCTCTGAGCACCTCCGTCATTGGGAATCAAATTCTTTCCTCATCATATAGCTCGGTCTGTAATCTTGGGCCCCTCTGCTTTATCCGTCTGCCCCTCGGCGGACTGATCCGTAAAGCGAAGCAATACCTGCCTGCTTCCCGGGAGTATTTTGGGAATCGCTTTCTCAAGTGCCTTAGGGCCTGTGGACGACTGGTGCAGAAAGGCTAAGCTTTATTCATTAGCCGGGTTTAAACTGCAGACAGAATGATTAGGTTCCTGATTAATTCTGCTCTTGAATGATTACACAGTCTAACTGACACTTAGATTGCCCTCCATTTTTATAATAATGGCTGCCAAGTTTTAATAATGGAGGGCAATCTACGTGTCAGTTAAACTATGTAATCATTCAAGAGCAGAATTAATCAGGAACCTAATCACTCCATCTTCAGACAGAAACCCACAGCAACTATGCTTTGCATAGCCCGTATAACAGCTGCCCTCTGAATGTATCAAATAAGAGTTCTCACTCTTTACAGGGTTAATGTCCTCTCTCGAGTGTGGCAGTGACTTCAAGTGCAGATTCAAAAATATGTTCAATGTCAATCCGCTGACGAAACCTTGAATTCTTTTTAATGTCTGAACTAAGAAAAAGCCAAGTTGGATTGTAAGTGCTTCTTGTGCCAAGAAGAAAAATGGTCTGGAAATGTAAATTGGGGAAATGAGTTTAGAGAAGTAAGGACCAAACCAAAGTCAATAAAGGAATTTCTGGGTTGGACCTAGACCTGAAAATATGCCGGAATGGAGCATGATCTCCACTGAAAAATCACATCGCAGCACCACGGAATCCAGCAGTGTCATGTCCACAGGGAATAATAATAGTGTTATTTGTTAAGTGCTGTGTGTCAAGCACTGTACTAAGCACTGGGGTAGATACAAGATAATTAGATCCTACATGGGGCTCACGGCCTAAACAGGAGGGAGAACAGGTACTGAACCCTCATTTTGCAGACAAGGAAAGTGAGACCCAAAGAAGTTAAGTGACTTGTCTAAAGTCACTCCCTTCCTCCTCTTTCGCCCTGCTCCAGTCTATTCTAACTCCGCTGCCCGGCTCATCTTCCGGCAGAAACGATCTGGGCATGTCACTCCCCTTCTTAAACAACTCCAGTGGTTGCCTATCAACCTCCGCTCCAAACAAAAACTCCTCACTCTAGGCTTCGAGGCTCTACATCACCTTGCCCCTTCCTACCTCTCCTCCCTTCTCTCTTTCTACCGCCCACCCCGCACGCTCCGCTCCTCCACTGCCCACCTCCTCAACGTCCCTCGGTCTCGCCTATCCCGCCGTCGACCCCTGGGCCACGTCCTCCCACGGTCCTGGAACGCCCTCCCTCCTCACCTCCGCCAAACTGATTCTCTTCCCCTCTTCAAAACCCTACTTAAAACTCACCTCCTCCAAGAGGCCTTCCCAGACTCCCTCTACTCCTTCTACCACCCCCCATCACCTCTCCGCAGCTTAACCCTCTTTTCCCCACATTTCCCTCTGCTCCTCCCCCTCTCCCTTCCCATCCCCTCAGCACTGTGCTCGTCTGCTCAACTGTATATATTTTCATTACCCTATTTATTTTGTTAATGAAATGTACATCGCCTTGATTCTATTTAGTTGCCATTGTTTTTACGAGATGTTCTTCCCCTTGACTCTATTTATTGCCATTGTTCTTGTCTGTCTCCCCCGATTAGACCGTAAGCCCGTCAAACGGCAGGGACTGTCTCTATCTGTTGCCGACTTGTTCATTCCAAGCGCTTAGTACAGTGCTCTGCACATAGTAAGCGCTCAATAAATACTATTGAATGCATGAATGAATAAAGTCACACAGCAGACAAGTGGTGGATTCCTCTGACTCTCAGTCCCCTGCTCCTTCCACTAGGCCACATTACTTCTCTCTGGCATAACCAGTGAGCCAGGGGTGATGCCCAGGGGGTAGTAAGGGGCAGCAGATCCCAGAGCTCCTCATTGATGCCAGCCCCTGGCACCCAAAGATCATCAACTCTGCCTCCTCTCATTCTCCACCAGTCTTTTCCCCAAACGTGCCACAGCTTACCTCCAAAAAACCCCAAATCAAGCACTGGACCCTTGAAGATGTGCAACATGGGAACCCAGTTTTCACACGGAATCAGTGTGGTTTAGTGGAAAGAGCATGGGCCTGGGAGTCAGGGGTCGGGGGTTGTCTGCTGTGTGACCTTGAGCAAGCCACTGAACTTCTCTGTGTCTCAGTTGTCTCATCTGTAAATTGGGGATTAAGACTGTGAGCCCCACATGGGATAACCTGATTGCCTTGTATCTCCCCCAATGCTTACAACAGTGCTTGGCACATAGTAAGTGCTTGACAAATACCATTATTATTATAGGAAGTCAGCCACAGGAAAAAAATGTGATTGAAACCATGTGGCCTAGTGGAAAGAGCTTAGAACTGGGAGTCACAGGATCTGGATTCTAATCCTGGCTCTGCCACTTCTCTGTTGTGTGCCCTTGTAAAATAGGTATTTAAAACCTGCTTTCTCTCTCCCCACTCTTTAGACTGTGGGCTTTATGTGGGATAGAGGCTCTGTCCAATCTGACAATGTACCTAGCCCAGCATTTTGCACAGTGTTTGACACATAGCAACCACTTAAATACCACTATCATCATCCTCATCATCAACATTAAGCCATAACCCAGCCTGTTGGGAGTCACTCTCCCTTAGCAGACCTTCTCTTTGATGCATTTTTTTATGCAAAGATGCAATACAGCCCCAGTATCAGTTCTGATCAAGGACTCAGTCCTCTGAAGGCCAATGGGTGACAGCAAACACAACTCAGGGACCCCACTGGGTTTAATGCCCAGCTGCAACCTCCTTCTTGGCATATAGCACAATATCTGAGGCCAAACACCGCTCCCAAAATGTCTTGTTTAATCAAGGGGGTATGCTCCCTGTAGGCAGGGTATGTATCTCTTGCTTTTGTTGTACTTGCTGAAAATCTCAGCACCGTACATTGCACTCAGTGGCTGATCAATAAATACCACTTGTGCTACTACAAGATGCAGCATCTATTTGGGTCGAAAGGACTTTACACAATTACTAGGAGAGCGGGCAGAAATGCCATAAGGAGGTGGGCCAAGCAATTATCTTCTTGTGCTTGTTTCATCATTCAGAGGAAAAGCTGAGATGTGTCAATGGCAGAGAGCTTTTGGCCCAAGGGAAAGGCGGTTTATGTAGGTCCCTAGAATATAAATGAAAGTCCTACCTCTGGTGATAAATATCCCTCCTTCAGCAAAGCATTCCATCTTACTGTGCCTATTCACATTTGTCTCTTCTGCACATGCATACTTCTCAACGGAGAGGGGGAAAATGAAGTAGGGAAGGCTTTGTTGAGGTAAAATGACCATTGATCAATTTAAACAATCAGCAGAATGTTCTGGAGGACAAAAAGCTGAACAGAAAAACATCACCATTGGCTACTTTGGGGGTAGTCCCAAAAATATGCAGAACCACTCAGGGATGATCCGCTACAAGCCACTGAGAATTAAAGACCCAGCCCTTCTCTGAAGGAAACAAGGAAGGGATCATATTGGAAAAAGGCAATTTGGGCTTCGAGTGTTACAGAATGCCATATCTAGTTTTGGGCCTCCTGGTCCCAATTCTAATTCTCCATCGGAGGGTGGCCTCATGTACCTGATGCTGCCTGTGACCCCGGAAACATTTTACTTGGTAAACCAACCCCAATTCCCATCCCCTTCAATCTTTAACTTCATGGCCAAGCAGGCTACCTGCACTGGTTCTCCTCTTATCTCTCTGGCCGGTCATTCTCGGTCTCCTTCGCAGGCGCTTCCTCCCCCTCCCATCCTTTAACTGTTGGAGTTCCTCAAGGGTCAGTTCTTGGCCCTCTTCTGTTCTCTATTTACACTCACTCCCTTGGTGAACTCATTTGCTCTCACGGCTTTGACTACCATCTCTACGCAGATGACACACAGATCTACATCTCTGCCCCTGTCCTCTCCCCCTCCCTTCAGGCTCGCATCTCCTCCTGCCTCCAGGATGTCTCCACCTGGATGTCGGCCCGCCACCTAAAACTCAACATGAGCAAGACTGAGCTCCTAATCTTCCCTCCCAAGCCCGGTCCTCTCCCAGACTTCCCTATCACCGTGGATGGCACGACCATCCTTCCCGTCTCTCGGGCCCGCAATCTCGGTGTCATCCTTGACTTGTCTCTCTCATTCACCCCACACATCCTATCCATTACCGAGACCTGCCGGTTTCACCTTTACAATATCGCCAAGATCCGCCCTTTCCTCTCCACCCATACGGCTACCTTACTGCTACAGGCTCTTGTTATATCCCGGCTAGACTACTATGTCAGCCTTCTCTCTGATCTCCCTTCCTCCTCTCTCGCCCCGCTCCAGTCTATTCTTCACTCCGCTGCCTGGCTCATCTTCCTGCAGAAATGATCTGGGCATGTCACTCCTCTTCTTAAACACCTCCAGTGGTTGCCTATCAACCTCCGCTCCAAACAAAAACTCCTCACTCTAGGCTTCAAGGCTCTACATCACCTCGCCCCTTCCTACCTCTCTTCCCTTCTGTCTTTCTACTGCCCACCTCGCATGCTCCGCTCCTCTGCCGCCCACCTCCTCACCGTCCCTTGGTCTCGCCTATCCCACCGTCGACCCCGGGCCACGTCCTCCCGCGGTCCTGGAACGCCCTCCCTCCTCACCTCCGCCAAACTAATTCTCTTCCCTTCTTCAAAACCCTACTTAAAACTCACCTCCTCCGAGAGGCCTTCCCAGACTGAGCTCCCCTTCTCCCTCTACCGCCCCCCCTTCACCTCTCCGCAGCTTAACCCTCTTTTCCCCCCTTTCCCTCTGCTCCTCCCCCTCTACCTTCCCATCCCCTCATCACTGTACTCATCCGCTCAACTGTATATATTTTCATTACCTTATTTATTTTGTTAATGAAATGTACATCGCCTTGATTCTATTTAGTTGCCATTGTTTTTACGAGATGTTCTTCCCCTTGACTCTATTTATTGCCATTGTTCTTTTCTGTCTGTCTCCCCCAATTAGACTGTAAGCCCGTCAAACGGCAGGGACTGTCTCTATCTGTTGCTGACTTGTTCATTCCAAGCGCTTATAACAGTGCTCTGCACATAGTAAGCGCTCAATAAATACGAATGAATGAATGAATGAATGAATGAATAGAGGTGGACTCTGTGTCACAAAGAACGCTTTGGCCCCAAATTGGTAGCTTTGTGAGCACTACACCTTGCTTTATCTGCCATTCTATTTGAACATTTCTTCCTCCTATTTGTAAGTTACTGCATGCCCATCTCCCTAGCCCATAGTACAGTGCTCTGCACACAGTTACTGATACATTCCAGAAGCCAGGCGCTTGTTACAAGAAGCTCCCTGGATGCTCCTAATGATGATACCTAATTGTTTGCAGAGTGCCTTCACACCAGTTCTCTCATGATACCCTCATAACGCTAGACTGTAAACTCAATGTGGGCAGAAAATGCTTTACCAACTCTGCTGGAATGTACTTTCCTGAGCTCTTAGAAAAGTGCTCTACACAAAGTAAACGCTCAAATATCACTGATGATTTTGATGACAACATCCTTTTGAAGCACTCCGTCACTGCCTCTTACCTATTCACTCTCTTCTTCCATTACAACCCAGCTTATACTCTCCTTTCCTTCCACATTCACCTCACTGTGCCTCATTCTTGACTTGCCCACTTCTTGCCCCTCTGTCTTGTCTAGGACTTCCTTCATATCTTCAAATTCCTTCTGAAATCTCTCTTCCTGCAAGAAATACTCTCAGATGAATTATTCTTCTCCCCAAGTCATCTGCCCCCAAATCCTATGCAGCAGTTCCAGGACAGAGGGAGGTCAAGGGCAAGTGATAGGCAGCAAAACAGAGAAGATGGAGGGACAGTGAGTAAGTTGGTATTAGAAGAGCAAAATGTGTGCGCTGGGCTGTTGTAAGAAATCAGTGAGGTATGATAGGAGGGAGGTGAACGGATTTAGAGCTTTAAAACTGATGGCAAGGAGTTTCTGTTTGATGAAGATGAGGATGGGCAACCCCTGGAGTTTCCCGAGGAGTGGGGAAACATGGGCTGATCTTTTTTTTTTTTTCCCCAGAAAAAAGATCCAGGCAGCAGAGTGAAGAATGGATGGTGGCGGAGAGAGGGGGGGGAAGGTCAGCAAGAGGGTTGATGTAGTAAAGGTGAAATATGGTATATTCTTGGATCAGTATAGTAGCAGTTTGTATGGAGAAGAAGGGGTGGATTCTAGAGATGTTATGAGGGTAGAATGCACAGTATTTGGTGACAGGTTGAATATATGGAATGAATAAGAGTGATAAAGCGAGGAAAACACTCAGGTTATGGGCTTGTGAGACAGGAAGGGTAGTGGTGCTACCTACAGTGATAGGAAAGACAGGAGGGAACAAGGTTTGGGTGGGAAGATGAGGAGTTCTGTTTTGGACATGATGTGTTTGTGGTGTCAGCTGGATTCCTAGCCCCGTTCTTCCTTCTGACTAGACCCCCTAGCATGGCACACCTCAATCTGAGTATTGCACCCCAACATCACACTGCCCTCTCAGTCTGTCTCCTGCCAACACTTCAGTGCTATTTCTCAAGTCCAAAGGGCTCCTGCCTAACAGCAGCACCTCCATTCCTGACTAGCAGCCAGCCATTAATAGAAGTAAAATCAAGAATAAGTATATAAGTGCTTACATACCTCAGTGTCCATTTGTGGCCCATCTCCGGCCCTTTCATTTTAACAGTCTATGGGATCTTTTGCACACATGGGCATAATGGATAGAGCATGGGCCTGGGAGTCAGAAGGTCATGGGTTCTAATCCCAGCTCTGTCCCTTGCTTCCTGTGTGGTCTTGGGCAAGTCACTTTATTTCTCTGTGCCTCAGTTACCTCATCTGTAAAATGGGGATTGAGACTGAGCCCCATGTGGGACAGGGACTGTGTCTAACCTGATTTGCTTGTATCTACTCCAGTGCTTAGTTACAGTGTCTGACACATAGTAAGCGCTTAACAAATATCATAACTATTAGTTATCATTACTATTATTATATGCATGGCCTAGTGGATAGAGCATGAGCCTAGGAGTTGGAAGGACCTGGGTTCTAATGCTAGCTCTGCCACTTGTCTGCTCTGTGACCTTGGGCAAGTCAACTAACTTCTCTGTGCCTCAGTTACCTCATCTGTAAAATGGGGATTAAGACTGTGAGCCCCATGTGAGACAGGAACTGTGTCCATTCCAATTTGCTTGTATCCACCCCAGGGCTTAGTACAGTGCCTGGTACAAAGTAAGTGCTTAATACATTATTATTATTATAATTAGTATATGACAAAGGGTACCCCCTTAGCCTTGTAAACACTGCACCTAGAACTCTGGAGGATTTGTGGGAAGTCTGCAGGGAGCTTGAGTGACTATGAAAAGCAGGTTCCTACCCAACACTCCCGTAATTGTTTTGGCCCTGCTGCTAATAGGAACCATGTTTTCTATAAAATTTGAAAAGGAATTGCACAACCCACGTATAGAAAGCTAAAAATATGCACAATAAACAGATTTTTGTTTTCTACATCCAAGAGGCATAAAATCTCTGAAAATAGAAGCCAAGAAGGCACTGACTCACTCTTGAACAACACCCCTGGGCTAGGACCACAGATTGATGTGGGTAACCAACAGGGCTGGGAGGTTGGAGAAGTCTGGCGTCTTCTCCAGGGGGAGAGAGGGGAGTGTGGAAGCACAAGAGATTAACCATCCTGCAGAAGCACAAGAAGACAAGAGGGGGGTGATGGAAGTTGCGGGAAAGGGTGGGCCTCCATCAGCCACACCAGCAAATAAAAAGCCTTGCTTTACTACCCACCCTCCTGTAGTGGCCTGTAAGTGGCCCATTTTGAAGATCACAGAACAGAGCCAGGCCAATAGGGGACCAAACTCCTCCTTTCACACCCTAGTTCTCCTCCAGATCTCATGAGGCTGCCACAAAGTCCTCGTATGCCACATGCCCTCAAGGATGAGCCTTTGCCCACATCCTCCCCTTGGCATGGAACTCCACCTCATTTCATATCCAACACTCCCCCATTCTTCCCATTTTCAAAGCCCTACTAAAAAAAAAAAAATCACACCTCCACCAAGAGGCCTTCCTGATTAGGCCCTTATTTCCCCTATTCACCCTCTGCTCTATGTTGCCGATGCACTTGGATCTGTACCCCTTAATCACTTGATACCCCAGCCCCACTGCACTTATGTTCATATCCTTATACTCTCCTACTCCGACAGTAATTTATTTTAACATCTGTTTTTCCCTCTAGATTGTGAGCTTCTTGTCAGCAGGGAAAAATATTTACAAATTCTACTTCATTGTACTTTCCCAAGCATCTAATACAGTGCTCAACACACAATAAGTACTTAGTAAATACCACTGACTGACTGAAATGCTCTAGACAGTACTAGACTTGTTTTTAGATATCATGGTTAAAGCAAGTCCCTCAAGGAGCCTGCTTCTAGGTGGCTGTTTTTGCCTGAGCAGCAAAAGGAGAGACAGGGGCTGTTTCTAAGATGACTACCCCTTCACAGTCTCCCCCAAGCCACTAGTGTCCAGAGCCAACACTCACTAAATCCATTGATTGACTGATATTCATTGAGGATCCTGAGAACTAGCAACAGGACATTGGTGAGTTGTTTGAAAAGCACTATGAGATCCTGGGATGGAGAGTGTTATTATTTAAACTGTCTATACAGGAAACCACTTCAGTTCTTACATAGCACCTCATTATTTAGAATGGCTTCTGCAAATGAAAGCAAACAGTGCTGGTGGTGAAAAAAACCAATCTCAAAAGCACATACTAGTCGATGGGGAAGTTTTGTAATGTGAAAAAAAATACTACTTGGCACAATCACCCTAATAGTAAATCTCAAAATAAAAATAAAGATAAAAACTATAGCAACAAGTTATAAAGGAAATGCATATCAATGGAAAACCCACCAAGTCACTTAAGAGATAAAAAGGGAGTCAAAGCATGTGTGGATCCAAGGAAAAAATTGCTCAGTTTCAGAAAACAGCCACATTGGACGATCCCTCGGAAAGATGATAAAAGGATGCCATGGGAGGCCAGAAGAGCTGATGTTGAGAATATTGCCTTCAGTTCTGGATAACGTCCTGCCAAAGAAGAGGACAAATCTGCAAATCTTGCAAAAATGGACAAACGAAAATTTCCGGGAGCCCAATTAAACCACATTAGCCTGGATCCATGCTCAAAAGGGACTTGAGAGAGTTCCTTCTGAGTATTTGTGTACCTACTTATAATCATCCGCCGCACTTAACATATATGCAGTTATTCAATTGTTCCTTCAATTATTTATGATTACTCTTTTATTAATACTTTTATGGGTCTTCCCATTAGAGTATAAACTCCTTGTAGGTGGGAAATGTGTCACTGCTTGTTTGTATTTTCCAAGCACTTAGCATTTGGGTGCACAATAAATGCTACTGATACCACCCTAAAGCACTCTGTTTCCTCCCCAGGGTCAAACCAGAAGACTCTGCCCGGATAGTTCTTACATATACCAGTACAGGTAATAGAGATATTTTAATACTATTTCTCCAAATGAATGATTTGGCCATCAATTCCAAAAGTATTTTTTGCTTACACATTCCAATCAGAGACTCCAGAGTCTCATTCACTGTGAGATCAATCAAATGGAGAGCCATTAAAACATGTCCTCGGGTTCTCCCAGTAAATTTGCTGACAATCATCTAGACAGCTGGGCGAGCTTGACCCCAAGTCCATTTTTCTCTTGTCCTTTGATATTTTAGGCCAACACCATCAAGTTCTGCCACTCGCCTGCTGTATGACCCTAGGGAAGTCACTTAGCTTCTCTGTGTCTCTATTTCCTGATCTGTAAAATAAGGATTCAATGCCTATTCTCCCTCTTACTTATACTAGGAGCCCCAGGTGGAACAGGGACTCTGTTTGACTTGATTAACTTGTATCTGCTCCAGCACTCAGAAGAGTGCTCAACACATAATAAGCACTTAATACCATAATAATAATAATAATAATAATAATACTAAGGGATATTAGGAAATTAAATGTGAAGCAAATACTTAAGTTACTGGGGGTGTAAGGATCTGAGAATGATCTCCTGACTACAACCCAGCTCACACACCTCACTCCTCACATACACATACCCCTCTGGCTTGTAACTCTATCATGTATGACAGACCGCCAGTCTTCCCACCATCAAATCCCACCTCCTCCCCAGTTAAGCCTTCATTTCCTCTACTCCTCTCGCTTCTGTGTTGCCTATTCATTTGGAACTCCACCCAATATTCATCCCACCCATAGACTCACAGCACCTATGTACATATCTGTAATTCAATTAATTAATGTAATTAATCTCCCCCTCTAGACTGTAAACTACTCGTGGGCATAGAATCTGTCTGCCACCTCTGTTGTACTATAGTTTCCCAAGCGCTTAGCACAGTGCTCTGCAAACAGTAAGCATTCAAATAGCACTGACTGAATGATTACCCAGAATGGTATCTCTTATAATGGAAAGGCTTATAAAACCAATGATAACTGAGCATTAACTGCATCGGAAACTTTTACTTGTGCGGGATGGCTATAAGAGAGCATTCAGGATGGAATGACATGGAGAATGTTTAGCAGTGTGTTAAGGTGGAGGATGACTATAAATTGATACACAATTCCAAGGTCATTGGAATCGGCTCTACTACTTTTTTGAAGAAGTACCATAAATTATTTCTTCAATGTAAAAAGAACAGAGGAGCCAGGAAGAAGGCACTTTAGGCTTAGGTCTAGCCTGGTCTTGAACAACGACAACAAAAAAAGTGTTCATATCAGCAATACAATATTAACTCTGACATCAAATCTTTAGCAGAAGAAAGTCAAAAGGAAATCATACCTCAATCAGCTACAGGTGGTACAGAACCACAACTGCATAAACTGTCCTTTTATAAGTTTCAGAAACACTGCATGAAATGAGACAGCTACTGAAATAGCTGACATTTTGACTACACACAAAAGTTGTGTTCAGTTCAGATCCACAATCAATCAATCAGAGGTATTTCTGGAGCGTAATAAGTCAAAAAATGTTTTGAAAATGACACAAGGAGGCTGGAAAGAAAAATATGGGTATATGACAACTTCCACAAGGAGAGGGAGAGGGATAAGGATTCATTTTCAAATACCCATCATTTTTCAACCGAACATTTCTAACACTGAACTAATCTTTTCCCATAAGCCCTTACTCTTCCTAACTTTCCCATCTCTACTGACAACACCTCCATCTTTAAGGACAGGGATCACATCTTTGATAGTACAGGGTGTTTCACCCTATAGGCCCTAATTAATATCATTTGATTGATTAGGGGGATATGGAACAATGTATTTACTGTAGAATTGAGTCCAGACAGCATGTACATCATTTTCCATTTGCTTATAGATGTACCATTTTTCAGTCAATCAGCCACTGGTATTTGAGTACTTATGATGTACAGAACACTAAGCACTTGGGAGAGAACTGGGCAAAGAGTAGGTAGACATGATCCCTGTCCATAACAAGCTTACAGTTTTTGGTAAGAAAATGCAGATCTTCAGTTTTTATCCTTTTCATCTGATAAATCCATCACTACAAATCCTTTTTATGGTGGCTCAATATTTAAGCATCAAATTTAACTCTTTTTTGGTCACAAAAGATTTTTTAAGCACATCTGCTTAGCTGTCCATATGACCATGGGCAACAGGACACCTAGTCTACAGAGTTTGCATAGTCATCACTGGCAATAAAATAATCCACATCCTTTTCCCTAGGCAGTGAGAACTTTTCCACTATAGACACTACTCTCATTAAGCTTTCTGATTGTTTTGGGTACAATTTGTTCCTTGAGGTGGGAACCTAAGGTTTTAAGATGGACCTCATTAATTTATTTTGGGTCTCTATGCCGCTTTATAGAAGAATCAGCTGAATGAGCTAAACATTTATGAATACCTTTTTCTAATTCCCATCAAGACTGATTATTTATGAGCAGCAACATACTGATGTTAATGTTCTTAATCAACTAGCTTCTGTTGATAAGTCTCATCAGTCTGGTTTTGAAAAATTTTTAACTTCTTCAAGTGAACAGATCATAAAAAAGAGCAAGCTGCCCTAAGAGAAAATCACCTGAATATCTTAAGCACATATCTTTAGTAGATAGCTACCTGGAATTATATGCTAAAAAAGGTTTTGAGTTTCTCACGCTATTAAAATAAATGTGTCACTTGTAAGAGTATATCCTCCATTGCTTGTAGGGGACATGAAAAAGATTTCTCTTTCCTGAACTTAGTTTAATGGGCTATATTTTCCAAGTGCCTCATTCCAGAACTCAACCCAAACCATTCAAATGTTCCTCAACAAACTGAACTGTATCCAACCTGATTCTCTTATATCTTCCCTACCATTCATTCATTCAATAGTATTTATTGAGCGCTTACTATGTGCAGAGCACTGTACTAAGCGCTTGGGATGAACAAGTCGGCAACAGATAGAGACAGTCCCTGCCGTTTGACGGGCTTACAGTCTAATCGGGCGAGACGGACAGACGAGAACAATGGCAATAAATAGAGTCAAGGGAAAGAACATCTCGTAAAAACAATGGCAACTAAATAGAATCAGGGCGATGTACATTTCATTAACAAATTAAATAGGGTAATGAAAATATATACAGTTGAGCGGACGAGTACAGTGCTGAGGGGATGGGAAGGGAGAGGGGGAGGAGCAGAGGGAAAGGGGGGAAAAGAGGGTTTAGCTGCGGAGAGGTGAAGGGGGGGGCGGTAGAGGGAGTAGAGGGAGAAGAGGAGCTCAGTCTGGGAAGGCCTCTTGGAGGAGGTGAGTTTTAAGGAGGGTTTTGAAGAGGGGAAGAGAATCAGTTTGGTGGAGATGAGGAGGGAGGGCGTTCCAGGACCACGGGAGGACGTGGCCCAGGGGTCGACGGCGGGATAGGCGAGACCGAGGGACGGTGAGGAGGTGGGCAGCAGAGCAGCGGAGCGTGCGGGGTGGGCGGTACTCTACCACTTAATAGAGTACTTGGTACATAATAAGTACTTAATATGCTGGGAAGCAGGGTGGTCTAGGGGGAAGAGCATATACCTGGGAGCCAGATGACCTGGGTTCTAATTCTGGCTCTGCTCCTTGCCTGCTGGGTGACCTTGAGCAAGTCACTTAACTTATCTCTGGGGCTCAGTTTCCTCAACTGTAAAATGGGTAAAATCAGGTACCTGCTCTACCTCCTATTTAGATTGTGAGCCCCATCCGGGACAAGGGTTGTGTCCACTTGATTGACTTGTACCTATCCCATAACTTCTGGGCTTAAAACAGAGGTAGTGCTTAACAAATACCATAAATAAAAAATAAAACATGATTAATATCCTGAAGGCCCCTCTTCCCATACCAGGGTGTTCAACCAGTCCAACAAGTTATATGTTATCAATAGAACAATCTTCCTGAATCCTGGAGGCTATGAATGTCATCATTTTAAGGGTGTTGGCTCATCTAAAATGAGAGTAGCCAGTGATGACACTTGTGTGCCTCTAAAGATCAATGTGGGCAGGGAACGTGTCCACCAACTCTGAGATATACTGTATTTTTCCAAGAGCTTAGTACAGTGCTCTGCACATAGTAAGCATTCAATAAATACGATTGATAGAAGATGATTTTTGAATATCACTTGATATAAATTCTTGCTTTTAAGTTGATCCTTTTCGCAGCAGACCTGACAACAGAGGAGAGGGATGTGGCTATAAGGGAGGAAATAGCAGAGGTGCAATCTAACCGCCAGCCAGATGTGATGACTTCAAAGCTCGTGAGGAAAGTCTGGAAGCACAAATTGTGGTTTGGGGCTCCCTCAGGCTCATTCTGGCTGCACACCTAAATGAGAAGAACAAGTTCTCCAGACTGACAGTCCACATACGGCAAGGACTGTTTCCAACCTAATTATCTTGTATCTTCTAAGCACTTAACAAGTACCACAAAATTGTAAATGCTTCACCATCAGAAGCACTCATCCAGAAGTTATCAATTCTCAAATTATCCCCGCAAGGGTGAGAGGCCAGCATTTCACACATGGGGAAACTGAGGCACAGAAAGGCTAGGCAACAACGCTGAGCTCTTAGAGAGAAGGCCTGGGTCTAATTATATTTAATCACTTTGCAACCTCCTACATCACCCTGCTACTCTCCTACTATAATCCAGCCCGAATACTTGGCTCCTCTAATGCTAAACTTCTCACTGTACTTCGATCTTGTCTATCTTGCCACTGACCTCTTGCTCACGTCCTGCCTCTGGCCTGGAACACCTTCCCTCCTCATATCCAAGAGAGGATTACTCTCTCCCACTTCAAAGCCTTACTGAAGGCACATCTCCTCCAAGAGGCCTTCCCTCAATAAGCCCTCCTTTCCTCTCCTACCACTCCCATCTGCATCACCCTGACTTGCTCCCTTGATTCATCCCCCTCCCAGCCCCACAGTACTTATGTACCTACTTGCAATTTATTTTTCCATATTAATGTCTGTCTCCCCCCTCTAGGTTGTAAGCTCATTGTGGGCAGGGAATATATCTGTTTATTGTTATACTGTACTCTCCCAAGCACTCAGTACAGTCCTCTGCACACAGTGAGCACTCAATAAAATACAACTGACTGAATAAATGAATGTAAGGACGAGGACTTCGTCCTCCAGCCCATCTGGTCCAGATGTTGATCTCACAGCTGGATGGAGTCCAGAACCCAACTCCAAAATGCCTCCCTGCACTGGGATCAAAGAACAAGGCCCCCGTTCACCTTCAAAGACCAAAGGGTGGGACACCGTCAGCCCAGACGGAGCCCAGCCCATGACTGCATGACAGCAGAGGCTCAGCAGGCAGCAGCCGCAACATGGACAAAAACACGCTAGGGGACAGATGTTTGGGAACTCACTCATGTCCTGCCAATGGGGAAATATAAACAGAATCCAATATTACAAAAATTCAGAATCCAGTCAACAAGCCTTATGTTACTTGGTGATAAACTATCCTGTATGTTGAAGACTATGTTCTGGATGGAGCGTCACTTTTTTGGCAGCGCTGTGGTATGCTGCTTACATTCTAAATACACATGCTCATTCTCCGCCCTCTACCACAAGGCCAAGTATATACAATAGATACAGAGCAGTCAAGCAGATCACATCACAACAGACTATCTAGGGTTTTGTTTATATTTGTAAACCGAGCCAAATGGACCCTTCTAAGTCCTCCATTCACTTCCAGAAGTGGCTCTGTTAAGGAGGCATCAGAAAATGCATATCCACAAGACACCGCCTTAGGTCATTTGAGCTACCGTCTTCTCCTAAGGCAGTACTTTCACTAAACTGGACAGCCAAGTCCCTAACCTACGAATGGATCCCCACTGGACCTAGGCCATGGGGATGAGACATGGGGCTTTCAGGTTTACATCAAGATTTAAGCCACCAGCCACCAATGCTCCCTCATAGCCACTCTCTTCAAAAACCATGGGGCTGAATGGCCCTCAATATCTGATCTGGGGCAATGGGAGGTGTGTGGGGTGGAAGGTAGAAACAGCAGCTTAACAGCGGGTCAGAGGTACTCCTCTGCCCATTTATCCAAGGTACCTGATGATAAACCAGGCCAAGGAGTTCAGAAATAAGCACGCACATTCTCCCTGGACCTCCTGAAAACATTTCAGGGCAAGGCAGTTGCCAGGAATAAGCACAAAAATATCAGAAATACCTGAGCCCTTGTATTAGGATTCTTTGTTTCCACAAGATCCTTGGAATACTTCTCTGCTCTTCTTTCCCTAAATAAGGACACCAGATATCTAAGCCAATTACATACCTGTGTATGCACAACCTCCTGTAGCACTTCTGGACTTCCATATCCTATTACTAAAGCACTAATTCTCATTCACATCCACTTTTCCTTCATCCTTATATATGTAAATTATTGTAGAATGTCTCTCTGGCTGGACTGTAAGCTCCTGGAGAGTAGGAATCAATTCTAAATACCTACTGTACTCCCTTGTATTCTTGCCACAACACACATCCAATAAATACTACTGATTGATTGAAATGCCTTGAAATTAGGAAGCTTCCTTGACCATCAAGCCTTTTTTGCATTAAAATGGACACTTCTCACTTTCCCTCCACAACACTCTCCTCCTCCCAACCTCCTCTTCACTACTGGCAAAACTTCCTGCCTGTCTCACAAGCCCACAACCTTGGCATTATCCTCAACTTATCTCTCCTCCTCCCTCCTTTCTTCCTTCCTTTTATGGAATTTAAGTGCTTACTATGTGCCCGACACTGTACTAAGCACTGGGTAGATACCAGATTATCAGGTTGGACCCAGTCCCTGTCCTGCATGGGGCTCACAGTCTTAATCCCTATTTTACAGATGATGTAATCAAGGCATAGAGAGATGAAGAGACTTGCTCAAGGTCACCCAGCAGACAAGTGGCAGAGGTAGAATTAGAACCCAGTTCCCCAGGCCCTTGCTCTATCCATTAGGCCATACTGCTTCTCAACATATTCAGTTTAGTTATTAAATCTGGTCCATTCTACCTCCACAACATCTCCAGAATTCGCTCCTCCCAAACTGCTACCACACTGGTTACTAAGTATTTATCATATCCCAGCTTAACCACTGCATCATCTTCCTCGCAAAGCTCCCTGCCTCCCGCCTCTGCAGCTCCTATGCTATCTGGATTATCCTTCTACATACATCACCCCACTCCTCAAACTCCTCCAATGGTTGCCCATTCACCTCCTCATCAAGGAGAAGCTCCTCACCACTGCATTTAAGACATTCCAAGAGTTCTCTCTCCCTAACTTATTCTTATTAAACATCATTAGGGTCACACCTATTCCAAGCTGCCTTCCCTGATTGTCTTCTCTGATTAAGTCCTCTTTTCCTCTGGCTTGCTGTCCCTTCTGCATCATCTAAAGCAACTGGATCTGTGACCTTTAGACATTTGATATTCCTCCCACCCAACCCCACAGTGCATATGTACATATCTTTATTATGCATTACTTATTTACAAATATTAATGCCTGATTCCCCCACTAGACTATAAGCTTGTTACAGGCAGGGAATGTGTCTACTAATACTGCTGCACTGTACTCTCCCAACTGCTTAATACAGTGCTGTGCACATAGTAAGAGCTCAATACCACTGACTGATTGATGGATAGATTTTC
Organism: Ornithorhynchus anatinus; assembly: GCF_004115215.2. Classification (NCBI taxonomy): domain Eukaryota; kingdom Metazoa; phylum Chordata; class Mammalia; order Monotremata; family Ornithorhynchidae; genus Ornithorhynchus; species Ornithorhynchus anatinus. Next base: position 52,960,701 of record NC_041739.1, read on the forward strand.
CTCACTCTTCTCTCATTACAACCCGGCCCACACACTTCTCTCCTCTAATTCTGACTCACTATCCCTTGCTCTTGTCTCACGGGCCATCCACAGAACCCCCCCCCCCCCCCCCGCCCTCCCTCCTGCTGGGAGATCCCTCCCCCTACATATCCAAAAGACCAGCACTCTCCCTATCCTCAAAGCTATACTTACATCCTATCTCTTCCAGAAAGTCTTCCCAGGTTAAGCTCTCTTCCTCCCCAACCTAATTTTCCCTCCCTACTGCCTCTTTTAGGCACTCACACTCACCCATCCCCACCCCACAGTATTTTTGTATACATATCCTTACTCTCAGCTGCTTCCCTTACCTGTAGTTTATCCTATTGTCTGCCCTCAACTCCCCCGCGATTAGACTAAGTTCCTCAAGGGCAGGGATCATGTCTACCAACTGTAAAGTACTCTCCCTAGCAAGCGTAAGTGCTCAGTAAATGCCGATGATCGATGGATGATGAATGAGTGTAACTGTCCAAGTATCTACTGGTGCCTGTTGTCTGTAAACCCCAAACTCACTATTACAGATCTTAGAAAAGAATACCCCTTCCTTTGAGGAGCTGATAATCTCTGTTCACTTACATCCTGGCCAAATCAAAACTGGAGACCTAACCCACAGACAGCCCGTGGGGCAATTAGGTCTCTCAAGTTCCTTCAGTCAAAATATCAAACGTTAAAGGAGCACTTGATTTTTTTCAATCCATCCATCAGAATCCGGGCTCACAGTCTTGACCAGTTAGCACCACCAAGCCACCAGCTCTCAAGAGTCGACTTTTAAAAGAAAACAAACCTAAGAGAAACCTGCAAAAACAATAGGCATATCAACTGCCTCTTCTAAATGTGAATATCGACCATAGACTAGAAGTGATGAAAAGGATGTGGGGAAATTCCTTTCTTATTTCTGCTTCCCATTATTTTCATTTACAATTCAGAACATAACATAACAAGGGACTACATTAAGAAGAGGGGAGACTGCTGATATGACCTAATCCCAGCTTCAGAAAACACTTATACGGTTACATGTAATAGCATCAATCTGTTTCTTCAAGAATGAGCACGAATAAAGAGATGAAATGATGGCCTGAAGTCCACCGATGGTTTAATTACCCTTTCTCATCACCCCTTCAATTGTCCTCTAAAAGAGAGCAAACACCTTTAGAATGCCACAGTAAAAAGCACATGAGGCATGGAGCATCAGACAATGGAAACTTCTCAAATACACTGAATTTCAGCTGGATGTGTGGCTCCCTGTAGAGCCATAAGGAGCTGGACGTGATGGAGGTTGTGCCGGTCCTTAAAACGTACCCAGGCCACTCTCCCTAACAGCATCAGAACCAACACCTGGATTGCTTTGCATGGCTGCCTGTGTCTCCCAAACACATTCTTGCCACAATGAACTGCTGGTGGCATCTGCAGGACAGAGCCAAGGCAACATGTAGGAAAAGAACAAATGAATTGAGGGTTCAAGATAACAATATATTCAGGAAACTGGGAGTAAGAAAATCTCCCTAAGCAGTGACTAATTTTTACATCTTCCTATCCCACCAAATACCCAACCCACACCTTTCCTGTAGGCCATAAACTCCTTAAGGACATGCATAATGTCTACCAATGATACTGTATTGTACATTTCCAAGCATTCAGCATAGTGCTCTGCACGCAGTAAGCACTCAATAAAAACCAAGAAGTGATTCAATGCAGGAGAAGAAAGGAGTGGGAGGCAGGGCCATGCAATTATCGGTAAAGGTTTCCAATCAAAGACCCATCTACAGTATCTCAGGTGGCGGGTGGGGTCAGGAGCACTTAGTATAGTGGCCGGCACTCAGTGAGCGTTTAATACCACAAATGTTATTATTATTAAAGGAGCTGGCTAACATGGAGAGTGAAGACTTCAAAGGCTAAGGTGGTTTCCTTGGCAGCTTCTTGCTGGTCTATGGTGTTTGTTGGTATTTGTTAAGTAATTGGGGAAGCAGCGTGGCTCAGTGGAAAGAGCCTGGGCTTTGGAGTCAGAGGTCATGGGTTTGACTCCCAGCTCTGCCACTTGTCAGCTGTGTGACTGTGGGCAAGTCACTTCACTTCTCTGTGCCTCAGTTCCCTCATCTGTAAAATGGGGATTAACTGTGAGCCTCACATGGGACGACCGGATTACCCTGTATCTCCCCCAGCGCTTAGAACAGTGCTCTGCACATAGTAAGCACTTAACAAATACCAACATTATTAAGCACTTACTATGTGCAAAGCACTGATCTAAGCGCTGGTGGGGGATACAAGGTGATCAGGTTGTCCCACATGGGGTTCACAGTCTTCATCCCCATTTTACAGATGAGGTAACTGAGGCCCAGTGAAGTGACTTGTCCAAAGTCACACAGCTGACAAGCAGCGGAGCTGGGATTAGAACCTATGACCTCTGACTCCCAAGCCCAGACTCTTTCCACTGATCCACACTGCTTCCCGGCACAGCATTGGCACAATGCTGCCATTGCCTTTGAACTTTGTGAAATTATTGCAGGCACTTTGCAGTGCCCCGCTCTTCTACATCTCTACTTATCTGCTGCACCCATGCCCTGTTGGAAACATAACTGGGAGGCAGGAGAGAATGCTAGTGGCTCTCCACAAGGGACTGCTGCTAGAGCCAATACCTTCAGGCAGATACTGAGCCAAAAGTCTTTGTGACTGGACCGAAAGGATCTTCTATTGTTTATAATGGACAAGCCTATCAATATCATTATCTCTTCCAACTCGAATATCCTCAGTCACGATGAAAAAGCCCCAGTCCAAATTGGTTGTCTTAGAAGTTTACAAGTCTGGGAGCTTCCAATCGGAGTCGCCTGGTTAGGTTTTGGGGGCTGTTATGGTCTTGGTTAAGTGTTTACTAAGTGCCAGGAACTGTACTATGCACAGGGGTAGACACAAGCTAATCAAATTGGATGCATTCCATACCCTTATGGGGACAAATGGTCTTAATCCACATTTTACCGATGAAGTAACTGAGTCACAAAGAGATTGAGTGACTTGCCCTAGGTCTCATGGTAGACAAGTCTGGAATTAGGACTCGGCTCCTCTTGACTCCCAGGCCTGTGCTCTTTCCACTAGACCACATTGATAACCTTGTCTTTTAAGGTCTTGGTCGAGCCTTGTCTTTTAAAGTCTTGGTCGAGCAGCTTTCAAGAGGCAGGTACCTGGTTTAGATTCTCAATTCTAAAGTCCGAGAACATTCAACCAGGTTTTGAGACAAACATGTGTTCACAGAATTAGTCACTTATTGGTAGACAATTTTTCTTTTTCAGAAGCAGTAGAATGAAAGCTCCCCATGGGCCAGGAAGGTGTCTCATGCTTTGGGCTGTACATGGCCAGGTGCACGGTACAGTACATTGCACCCAGTGGACACTCAATAAATACCACACATAGTGTGGTAAAGGCAAGCCCGGATTAATTAAATAATTAGATTGGGGTGTGAAGGTGAGGAGAAACGGCAGATTCCTCTTCCAAGAAGAAGAGAAGGGTACTCTTCCTGGTAAATTCTTGGAGAATTTGAGGGGAAGGCACCGGAAAGAAAGACAAAGCACTGCCTCAACAGGAGGTGTTTGCTTGCCCAAATCCCCATTAGGTGGACCTGAATGAGATGGCCACTGGGACAAGGCATTTGACACCTGGCCTCATCCCTACAGAAAGAAAGGAAACAGATGATATTGAGGTAAATATTTCTGAAAAGATAGAGAGCAAGAGATGGAGATTTTATCTGGGAGAATAAGTGAGAGTTTAGCAGGGCTGAGTGGAAAGTGTGTTTTTATTAGACCACTAATCACCCTTTCCTGGGGCCAACATTTCCATGGAACCCAAGAACAAGGCCTCTTTATGGTTACTAAAAGGGATGCCTATTGGCCTCTTGCAAGCTGAAGCCAAAATAGATGGCTTTTGACCCAATCTCCTTCATACAGAGAAGAATTAATTTCACTCAATACCTGAAAGGGTCAGGATCCAGGATTTAAAAGATTGTAAGTGTTTAAATGTTGCTTTTTTTTTTTTTACAGTTCAAGTGTAATTCATTAGCCTGTAGGAATTCATACAGTCTAATTCTTGGATTTGACTTTTGACACGTCAAATGATCTTTTGCAGAATCATTCCAGCTCTCCAATACCCTTCTAGAAAAAAAAATGATCTCCCACAAACTGGTCTTTTGCATTTGATGGGCTCTTACCCAGATGGTGACCACCCTTCTCTTATTTTCACTAAAGGACAGGGCATAAGGAAGCCAGTAGGAATCCCTACAGTATAAGGGACTTAAGCTATATATCAATCAGAGGCATTTGCTGAGTCTTTAATGTGTACAGAGCAGTTTACTAAGCACCTGGGAGGGTACAATACAACACAGTTGGTAGATATATTCCCTTCCCTTGTCTAGAGGAAGAATTCCTGGTTTAATCAGGCCAGTGTTTCATCCTGAAGCAAGTTTTCAGTCAAAATTATCCTTTTCTCCACAATTCTTCCTAGGGCAAGGACATATGCAACACATAAGGAACAGTCTTCTAGACTGTAAGTTCGCTGTGGGCAGAGAACATGCCTACCAGCTCTGTTAAAGTTTCCTCTCCCAAGAGCTTAGTACAGTCCTCTGCACACAGGAAGCACTCAATAAATACCACTGATTGATTGATAACAGTCCCATGGGATTGACCATCCAGATGCCAGCACTGGTTGAGCAGGCAAAGGAACTGATTCTCTTCATTGGAGCTTGGCCAAGGAGCAAAGATCAACCCTCTCATCTAGTGACCAAAAGGGCTATCCAAGGACCAAAAATGGGCTTAACTGCTGCCTCTTCAAGTACAAGCATGTAAAAATCAGGTGACGCATGATGACATAAGGACCATGCATCACTGATGTATCATATTTAATAATGTGCCCTCACACATCACTGAAATATCATATTTAATAATGTGCCCTCACACTAGGGAAGGACAATTTGTGGATGCATTTTACTCTTTTTGTGTGAAATAAATTGTGAGGTAAGCCTGCCACAGCTGAAGGTTCCAATTTAAATTTTCCCTAAATTAGACAACAATTTGCAACCAAGAGCCTTTATCTGACTAATTATGGAGAGGAATGTGTAGTTATGAGAAGTAGGGTGGCTTAGTGGAAAGAGCACAGTCTTGGGAGTCAGAGGTCATGGGTTCTAATCCCAGCTCTGCCACTTGTCAGCTCTGTGACTTTGGGCAAGTCACTTAGCTTCTCTGTGACTCAGTTACCTCATCTGTAAAATGGGGCTTAAGACTGTGAGTCCCATGTGGGACAACCGCTTACCTTGTATCTACTCCAGCGCTTAGAACAGTGCTTGGCACCTAGTAAGCACTTAACAAATATTATTATTATTGTGAAAATATTTTGTACCATTTTAAGGCAGAGAGAATATGAAAACCAGCTCTCTTAGGGATGTTTCTGAAAATTATTTCAGGAAACAAAAGAAATAGCACTGAGGAGTATACACTGGTTTACTATCTTCAGTTTTTCATCCCAATGAGTTTTATGAACTATCATAAATATGATTGAAAATTCAACATTTTGGCCAAAATCATAAAAATTAGGTCAATTTTAGCTATCTTTGAGGATAAAATGTTTTAGGAATAATGGCTATATTTTTATTTTTATAATTATTGGATTTTTTCCTTTGCCTCAGAAATAGAGGAAAACTCCATTTGTATATTAGAGCGCTGCATGTGCTCTTATTTAAACACACTACAGGCTGTTATTAAGGACTAAAAACAGCATCATCATGACAAAGCAGCAAGAAGTCGAACTATCAAAAAAGTTTTAGGGAACAAGTTTGTTTAAAGATGTCCCTATTCCCTTGTTAATATCAAGTTTTGTTTGGGGGAATTAATCAATGGCGTTTATGGAGCACTTACTGTGCGCACAGCACTGTATTAAGCACTCAGGAAAATACAACAGACTTGGTAGACATGTATCCTCCCACAACAAGTTTTACAGTCTAGCAGTAGAAACAAAGGAGAGCACAATTAATCAACAGTGGTCCTACTAAAAGCCAGAATAGAAGTGTAAAACCCAATTTAAAAATGTTATATATGTCCTGAGAAGCACCTCTCTGCGGGTGATTTGTGGGCAGGAAATGTGTCCGTTTTTTGTTGTACTTAGTACAGTGCTCTGCACACAGGAAGCACTCAATAAATCCCAATTGAATGAATGAATGATTCTACAATCTACATCTCCAGCCCTTCTCTCTCTCACTCTCTACTGTATCACATTTCCTCCTGCCTTCAAGACATCTCTACTTGGTTGTCCTGCCGAAACCTCAAACTTAACATGTCCACAACAGAGCTCCTTATCTTCCCAATCAAACCCTATCCTCCCCCTGATTTTTCCATCCCTACAGATAGCCCCCACTGTACTTTCTGTCCCTCAAGCCTGGAACCCTGGCAGGCTTCTCTCTCATTCAAAACCCCCCATTTTCAATCTATCACTAAATCCTGTCAGTTCAACCTTCACAACATTTATAAAATCTTCCCTTTCCTCTCCATCCAAACTGCTACCACGTTAATCCACACATTTATCCTAGCCTGCCTCAATTATTGTCAGTCTCCTTGCTGACCTCCCTGTCTCCTGTCTCTCCCCACTTCAGTCCATTCTTCACATGCTGCCCAAATTATTTTTCAACAAAAACATTCAGTCCATTTCCCCACCCCTCAAAAACCTCCAGGGGCTGCCCATTCACCTCCACATCAAACAGAAACTCCTTACCATAAGCTTTAAACCACTCAAATACCGTGCCCCCTCCTACTTTACCTCGCTGTTCTCCTAATACTACTCACCCCACACAGTGTGCTCCTCTAAAGCCAACCTACTCACTATACCTCGATCTCGTCTATCTTGCCACTGACCTCTCATGCTCATCCTGCCTCTGGCCTGGAATGCCCTCCCTCTTCATATCCTATAGTTACTTTATCCACCTTCAAAGCCCTAATGAAGGCACATCTTCTCCAAGAGGCCTTCCCTGATTCAAGCATTCATTTCCTCTTTTCCCATTCCCTTATGCATCACTCTGATTTGCTCCCTTTATTTGTTCCCTTCCCTCAGCCCCACAGCACTCATATACATATCCATAATGTATTTATATTACTACCTGTCTCCCCTTCTAGGCTTTGAGTTCATTGTGGTCAGGGAATGTATCTACCAACTCGGTTATACTGTACTCTCCCAAGCCCTTAGTACAGTGCTCTGCATACAGTAAGCAATCAGTAAATATAATTGATTGACTGCTCGCCTATCCCGCCGTCGACCCCTGGGTCACGTCCTCCCGCGGTCCTGGAACGCCCTCCCTCCTCACCTCCGCCAAACTGATTCTCTTTCCCTCTTCAAAACCTTACTTAAAAATCACCTCCTCCAAGAGGCCTTCCCAGACTGAGCTCCTCTTCCCCCTCTACTCCCTCTGCCATCCCCCCTTTTACCTCTCCGCAGCTAAAGCCTCATTTTCCCCTTTTCCCTCTGCTCCTCCACCTCTCCCTTCCCATCCCCACAGCACTGTACCCGTCCGCTCAACTGTATATATTTTCGTTACCCTATTTATTTTGTTAATGAATTGTACATCGCCTTGATTCTATTTAGTTGCCATTGTTTTTATGAGATGTTCTTCCCCTTGACGCTGTTTAGTGCCATTGTTCTTGTCTGTCCGTCTCCCCCGATTAGACTGTAAGCCCGTCAAACAGCAGGGACTGTCTCTATCTGTTGCCGACTTGTTCATCCCAAGCGCTTAGTACAGTGCTCTGCACATAGTAAGCGCTCAATAAATACTATTGAATGAATGAATGAACTTAGTGCCATTGTTCTTGTCTGTCCGTCTCCCCCGATTAGACTGTAAGCCCGTCAAACGGCAGGGACTATCTCTATCTGTTGCCGACTTGTTCATCCCAAGCGCTTAGTACAGTGCTCTGCACATAGTAAGCGCTCAATAAATACTATAAATACTATTGAATGAACTTAGGGACCAAAGCAAAAACTGCCAAATAGGTAGAACTGGGCCTTGGAAATGATTCTGTTAAAGAGGAACAATTAAAACAAAAGTACACAAAAAATTGGACCTGGTCCAAAAAGGGCAAGGGGAAAACAACGAAACTCAAAATAGGGAGCAGAAGACCCCTCTGCAATTGGCCAAAAACAGATCAAATGGCAGGCCTGTCAGCACTCATCTCTCAAAGCTCAAACTGCCAATTTCTGACCATTCCATGCCTCTGCAGGGGTTGGGTGAGGGATCCTCTGGGGCCAAGACCCCTCTGTCAGCAGACACTTCCCTCATCATTGTACTAGGGTCCACTTTACCGATACGGTAAGCCTTTCCTTGCCTATCCAAGGCACAGGACTCCAATGTCATCACAGGCCAAGAGGAAGGGAGGAGAGAGTGACGGGGGAGTCACAGCTGCACTCCTTTGGCCTCCTCTCCCTTACTGTCCTGTGTAGCAGGAGCTGGAGGCCCCACTGTGAGCAATGCTGGGCAAGGAAGGAAAGGAAGAAGCCCAGACTCCAGGCTAGGTGGAACCAGGACCAGAGCCACGGCTCACCCAAGGGAACACCAGAGATGAACAGTCCTGTCCCTCCCCAAAGGCCCATAGTGGAAAGGTGGTCCAGGGGCCTTAAGGGCATTTATTTCACTTGCCTTCTAAGAATAAGATCACCCACAAATAAATTAAATAATAAATATAATTATAAATCTAATAAATAAATAGTATTGCAATGCTCCCACTTCTGTGTAAATCCACCTCCACACTGTTGAGGCCAAATGCAGCCTTGGCACTCCTATATAAATGTGTCTGTTCTTTATTTTTGATCTCCCTCTTACAAATATTTTTATGGCTCTCTCCCCCGTTAAAGTGAAAGCGCCTTGACGATAGAAAACAAGCTGCATGGCTCAGTGGAAAGAGCGTGGGCTTGGGAGTCAGAGGTCACGGGTTCTAATCCCGGCTCCGCCGCTAGTCAGCTGTGTGACCTTGGGCAAATCATTTAACTTCTCTGTGCCTCAGTTACCTCATCTGTCAAATGGGGATTAAAACTGTGAGCCCCACATGGGACAAACTGATCACCTTGTATCCCCCAGGGTTTAGAACAGTGCTTTGCACATAGTAAGCGCTTAACAAATACCACAATTTATTTATTTTACTTTGTTAATCCGTACATTAATAGTGCACTTCACTAAGTGGGATTCAAAATAAATGATACAATTACTAACTCTAAATGTTGGGGTATAAACAAAACTAACAAAATGGACAAAGTCCTTGTTACACACCAGGCTCAGAATCCATCTTATCCGCATTTTGCAGATAAAGAAACTGAAAACCAGAGATATAAAGTGACTAGTCCAAAGCCACATAGCAGACCTGTGGCCAAGCTAGGATTAGAGAAGCCAGGTTTCCTGACCCCAACTTCAATGATCTCTCCACTAGGGCACCTGGCTCCATTAAATCCCCATCAAGACACAGATCTCTTCCTCCCAGGTTTTTGGTTTTTTTTACCATTTCTAGTCTAAAATGTTATTCTCTTTGAGTTTTGTATGTATTCACCCAGGATTCTAGCTATTTATTCAGGTGTTTATTACATGTTTCTCTTAACCACATGCATTATTCTCAAGTATCATTTCTTTGTTTGGTTTAGGCCACTTGAAAAACACTTGAACTTTTAAAAGCTGTGGTTTCTCTTCAAGCAGGAAAACAACAGGTCAGTGAGTTCTTCATCCTCTTTATAAAGTTCCACCCTAGAAGGATCAGTAACTATTGTCTGCTTTAGAAAAAAGGAATCCTACTTCATTTGAGATCAGCAGCAAATGGCACTGACTTGAATTTCTCTTCCAAGAACACAAAGGCTCCCATGTACTGCCCTCTTCCCAAACCAAGCTGACCCTGAATCCAAGACAACCCTGTACCACTTAAATCTTATGCTTCAGATGAAATAATTAATCCTTCTAATTATCTTTCTCCACATCACTGTGTTTGTCATATGGACCCTGTCTCCATAAAGAGAAACAGACTTTGCTACCTCCCAGGATTGTTATTTTCATGTGATAGCGTTTATCTCGGTACTTTTTCTCTAGTCTGCCTAATATTCTTGACATTTATGACTGCAACAACAAAGAAAAACCAAGCGATGCTTCCCAGATCCACTCTTTCTGATGACCTTCTTTCTGTGCATGGCAGAAGAGTTCAACTGAGCAGGTACCCACAGACTGGATCTGATCGGGGAAGGAGTCAGACAGTAATGCTCAAGCTCCCCTTAGGAGTGATGTGGGGGAAGAACTATACTAAGGCCCTGGACTAGCAGTCTGAAGACATTTGCCTTCACTTACCTCCCTATGTGTGCATCACTACCCTTCCAGAAAAAGCACTGCTGGAAGGAGTCAGGGGATAGAAGGCTGAGCCCCCTCTAGAATGTTAGCTCATTATGGGCAGGGAATCTGTCTTTATACTGTATTGGACCCTCCGAAGTGCTTAATACAGTGTTCTGCACCCAGTAAGCATTCAATAAATAAAATTAACTGACTGATTGTGTGGGATAGCCACAGTGGATCTCACACTAGTTTCTGGGGTGCAGCCCAAAACTCCTTGCTGTCTCCTCCAGTCTTTCAAGCATCCTTTCGGGTTAAAAAAATGTTACCCACCCACAAATTTACTGGTGAGCACTTATTTACCTTTCCCTGTACATAAGCACAAGACACCAAGTCACAGGCAAAATGTAGATGCTACAACTCAGAAGAACTGCACGTGTGTGCAGTGAGGTGTGTGTGTGTGTGTGTGTGCTGTAACACCTTAGCACACACACTTGTGTACTCCAGGCAGGGCCAGTTGAGGCAGTAGGCTTTTGCACTGTTCTAGCTGCATTTCAATGCCCAGACTGCATTACTAGATCTTGCTAATGTTCACATCTTCTTGTGACCGCATTCATGGACTTGTTCTTTGCTCTCTTTGCCAAAGGAGACATACAACAACTCAAAGAACCTGCCTGATTTGATCTGGTCCTTAAAACCAGGACTATGATTGAGATGGCAGGAATCCAGATCTAACTGCATTTCTGGGGGAAGCAAGGGGCTTTCAGCTGTGGGGCTGAAAGCTGGGCACTCCGCTGGCACTGTTGATGGGGAGGACAGAAAGACTGGCAATCCTGATGAACAAGGACCCACGCTGCTTTCTTGGGATTTTATACTCGGTAGGAAATCCTCACTACCATTAACAATGATACTATTCACATTCACATATTAATCAAGAAAAGACAGATTCTGTAATTAGCAGGTTGCTGATCAAAGCCCTTCTGAAATCTCACCTCCTTCAGGACACCTTCACCAGCTAATTTTCTTTGCCTCAGGTCATATCCTTGCAATGAACATCTTAGCATTTTTGTACTCAGTCAACTGTACGTATTGTTTTATATATGCTACTACTTAAGCACTTACTTATTCACTTATCCATCATTTCATTTTTACTTCCTCTAAAATGCAAATGAATTTGTGTCAATCCCACCCATAACACTGTAAGCCTCTTGAGAGCAGAGATTGTACCTGTGTTAAACTCCTCCAGATGCTTGGTACAGTGCTCTAAGCACAGATGTCTCAAAATAATTGATGGCCAAAAGGTTAAAATGTAATTATTCCAATTCCATAAGCATTAAACCAAAACTGATAACAGAATTCACTGTGTAACATGTGAAAGCGGAGAGGAACACATTCCCCGCTTCAAAGCTAATAAACCACAGCTCTCCCCATCTTCAAAGCACTTCTGAAATGACAACTCTTCCACGAAGCCTTCCTCAATTTATTTCTCATCTCTCCATTTTGTATCCCCTTTTCTGTCACTTCGACCCTTAGGCACAACCTAAATACTCGATACACACTCCCACCCTACCCCTGTTGCACTTATATACATACATTTGTGACTTATTTTAATATCTGCTAACCCCCAAAATCTTATTACACTGCTCTGCATAAAGTAAATACTTAATAAATACTGACTGACAGATGTCTGCCTTTTACACCAGATTATAAACTAAATTCTACCCTACCTTTCCCCACGTGCTTAGTTCAGTGCTCTGCACACAGCATAACCTCAGTAAATACTCTTTATAAGATGACTGATTTACATCAAATACTAGAAGACATGCAAATTATTCTTCAGTAATCAATTATAAGAATGTTTTATTAGCAATAATCAATGTAATAATTGATATTCATAATTAGAAGGCCCGCAAAAAAAGTTTCCCCATAACCATTTTGCTTTGAAACAAAGATAGATTTGGGATTGTTGCTTACAAAAAGTGAAGCCCGCACACCATCCCAGCCACTAATACTTTTTTGCCCACAATTAACTCTATTAACCACATAGATATAAATGTACCCTGATATTTCTGAAAAATGCAATCCTAATCCCAGATGTGCCTCAGTAGGGGCTGCCAACTTGTTCTCTCTCACTGCCCTCAAGAGTACTGGACAGAGATGCTCTTAATATTGCATTATACACCTGGAGTGGATTTTTTCCAAGAAATCCTTTATTTTTTTCACTTCTCGGGAAAAAAATATCACATAATTCTGTCCCTTTCCAAAAGAAAGGGAGTTACCCACAAGAACAAAAGTAAAGGGTTATTCACAGAATTAGATAACAACAACAATAAATACAGGATATTCATTAAGCACTTTGTGCCAAGCATTGTTCTAAGTGCTGGGGTAGATAGAAGTTCACCACATTAGACACAATCTCTGTCTCACATGGGGCTCACAGTTTAAGTAGGAGGGAGGACATGCACTGAATCCCCATTTTACAGATGAGGTAACTGAAGTACAGAGAAGTTAAATGATCTCTCCAAAGTCACACAGCAAGCAATTGACAGAACTGGGATTAGAACCCAGGTCCTCTGACACTGCTCTGCACACACTAAGCACTTGATAAATATGACTGAATGACTCCCAGGCCGGAGCTCACTGCTTCTCAAGTCCATGTTCATAAACTGATCCTTCTAATGTTTGATAACTGGCGGTGTCAGTCTACTGAGTACCCTGCCCACAATACTGTAGTAAGTGCATTAAAGGACATTCTTTGCATTGTCACGAAGTTGAAAGAGCTATAAAGCCCAAGGGCTGGGGGTGGGGGGGTGGGGGAGTGCTGAAATTAAGATTTACATTCAAGGAGTCTAGCTGTTTCATGGAATTTGAAAATACAATAGATAAAAGTTGGGTTTCCAAGATGGCAGGAAAACCCAAGGAGGTGGTTCTCCATCAAAAGAAAAGTAAAGGGCAGGCTGGAAAGCAGACAGAGCCCACCTCTCAGTTGGTGGGGTAGAACGGGTCCAAGAGGAACTGTTAAACACCACGAAGGCAAGTTTTAAAGGGTGTATGGTTAAATCAGGAAAGGTGACGTGGGGTGGGGGTGATGTGACCGCCCTTTATTCAGAGTCTGTGAAGACGGGTGCTTTGGACCGGAAAGGCCATCTATAATGGAGTGGCGATTGTTCCAGTGAGAGGACATGAAAGCCTTGGAGAACAAAGGGCACCCTCCCTCAAAATCAGAGTGACACACAGAGCCAAGACAATCCCCAAAGCCCTTCTATGAAACTTGCCTTTTGCCAGGAACAGTCAGCTTGTTTCTAAATTTGTTTGCAAACACCCCAGTTCCCACACCCATAAAGAAAGATGACAAAGGGGTACATGTCACTTGAACCTAACAGGGTTTTCCTTGGCAATGCCAGCACCCTCTGGGTGTCAAATTTGTCATCCTAGCATTATTCCCCCACTGCTTTGCTACTGGTTATGTTGTCTAAAGAAATTAAGTGGCTTTCAATACCAACACACATATATCGTTCTTTTTGACTTCTGGATTTTCCTTTATAAACAAAAAACAATATACTGTAAAAGTTTCTTGCAAACTCAAAGCACCTAGTATGTCACTGCCTTGAAATGGAATTAATAAAGGCAGAGTCCAGGCTTACCCTAGTGTGGGTCCGAATGTGCATCTTCAAACCATCATTTTTGCTGAAAGCTTTGTCACAGTAAGGGCACTGGTAGGGACGCTCGCCTGAAAATAAAAGATGTATAAATATCAGCCAGTGTAGCTCAGAGAAAGAAAGAAAGAAATGGCTCTCAGCTCAAAGTTTCTTCTGGCCAGAAAGAAACCTTACTTGTTGGAAAGCAAAATGGGAAAACCAAAGCAAGAAGCCAGGAGGATGTGCAGAAGGATGAACTCCAAAGAAATTGTGGATGGCATTCAATAACAAATCAGAACACTGTTGGGAAAACCAGACTACTGCTTTCTAATCCCTAAAATAGCCAATCCTAGGCTGTTTGGGGATTTATTGCCCTTTTGAGAGCTGCTCTGGAACCAGGCTTTTAGGGATTTAATTAGTCATCCGAACTTCAACTATGATAATCAAGAGGAAAAGAAAGTGATATCCCAATCAGTCCAATATTCTGCACTTTAGCCAGCCTAAGAAACAGGCTGTGAAGGAGACGGTGGATAGTTGACATGAGTATCTGGGATAGCCATGGATTTCATTCATCTGTGCTCACCCCCAGTTGGCTGCATTAACCACACAGATATAAATGTATCCTCATAGTCTTGAAAAATGCAATCCCAACTGTGACACTAAATGCAGGTCTTTTCCTGCTTCCCTCTTTCTTAAAATAGTAACTTAATTGTCAGACCATGGCTTTTCTCCAGATACAATGATGTTTGATCACTTCCCATGTGTTTGTGGAGTTCTATTTGTTAATGACTAGTAATCCGATTCTTCTCAACCAAATGATGCTTTTGGAACTTTTACAAATGGAGCTAAACTCGTCAGATTTGTAGGTAATTCTCCAGATATTTAACTATTTTCAGAGGTGAATTTCAGGCACCAGGAGCAGAATGGCTTAATACATAAGGAACTAGAGCTTACAGTCTTAAAGTAACATGGATTTAGAATGGTCTAGGTTCTGCTTTCTGGCTCCATGAAGGTGGCTAAATCTATTCTTTTTCCAAGAACCCCAGAATGAAGAGTACCCACTGGTCACTGGTTATATTTCAAACTGCAAACCCACAGAATCCAAGATCTAAAGTGGTGCACTGACCCATATTATCTGATTCAACTGTTGGTTTGAAATTTGAAAATAATTATTCAGTTTCTGACTCTACCCATTCGGTATTGAGCTCGACTTTCTCTTGACCCCATCCTGTTAATAATAATAATGGTATTTGTTAAGTGCTTACTATGTGCCAAGCACTCTTCTAAGTGCTAGGATAGATACAAGGTAATCAGATTGGACACAAACCCTGCCCCACATGGAGCTCATACTCTTAATCCCCATTTTACAGATGAGAGAACTGAGGCCCAGAGAAGTGAATACACTTGCCCAAGGTCACACAGCAGACAAGTGGTGGAGTCAGGACTAGAACCCATGACCTCTGATTCCCAAGCCTGTGCTCTTGCCACTAGGCCACGCTTCTTCCCACTGTTTGCTAATGGAAAGATACTGTAAATAAAAGTGCCTATCACTGTTGCATTTTACTCTCCCAAGCACTTAGTACAGTGCTCTGCACAGAGTAAGTGCTCAAGAAACAGAACTGATTGATTGAATAGTATGTACTGTATGCCTAGAATGCTAAGAACTGTCCTAAGTGGTTGGGAGAGTACAGTATGAAACACACTGGGATGTATTGTATGTAAGTGTATGTGTTGTTAACACATCAGCAGTATGTGTCGATACCTAGTAACTTAATATACTTTATATTATAATAATAATATTATTATTATATAATTATAATAATGATTTTTAACAGAATCACTGTCATTCAACTGATGCAGTGGAAAGAGTACGGGCTTGGGAGTCAGAGGTCATGGGTTCGAATCCCGGCTCTGCCACTTGTCAGCTGTGTGACTGTGGGCAAGTCACTTCACTTCTCTGTGCCTGTTACCTCATCTGTAAAATGGGGATTAAGACTGTGAGCCTCACCTGGTTACCCTGTATTTACCCCAGCGCTTAGAACAGTGCTCTGCACATAGTAAGTGCTTAACAAATACCAACGTTATTATTTCTTGATAAAAAGAGCATAAACAGACATGCCATGGATGCAGAGGGCATAAGCGGCTGATGAAAGCTCTTCTAAGTTTCCTTTTCTTTTTTTTAAAGATTTGTTAAACACTTCCTATGGTATTTGTTAAATATTTACTATGGCCAGGCACTCTACTAATGGCTAGGGTAGATATGAACTAATCATGTTGGACACAGTCCATGTCCCATATGGGGTTCACAATCTTAATCCCCATGAGGTAACCAAGGCAGAGATAAGTGAATTCAAGTTAATTTAATCATATTCAATTTATTGCTAGCCTTCGTAAAGTGTTCTGCACACAGTAGGCTCTCAAAGAATATTGGTTACGAAAGCAATTGACATGCTTTCAACTGTGACTCTCACTTTTCTCTCCAAAGTTTCCTCCTCCCTTTGTGCCTGGCTCCCCATTACCCTCTCTGACTCCTTCTATTATCCTTTCTGCCTCCTCTTTCCCTCTCTATACACAAAATACCCCTCAATGACAGTAAACTGTTCATAGGTGGGCACCTCATTAAAACTATCAGGATTCAAATGCAAATTCTAAGAAATATAGTGAAAGGCCATAAGAAGAGAGACTAAGGTAAAATGAAAATCTCCCCCGATTAGACTGTAAGCCCATCATTGGGAAGGGATTGTCACTATCTGTTGCCAAATTGTATATTTCAAGTGCTTAGTACAGTGCTCTGCACATAGTAAGCGCTCAATAAATACTATTGAATGAATGAAAAAGGATTTTGGGAATGCTTGATATAACTGCAAGATTGCTTTGCAAGTCTGCTGGACCAATAGTTATGTTTCTAATTGTAGTGCTTTCCATTTAACTAAATTTGAGCAAGACTACAGCAGGATATTCATTTCTATTTTGCATATTTAAGTTAAAATGTAAGTGACTTTTACAATTGTCTGGTTTACATAATCTAATATACAGTTTTCTTTTTTGTGGTTCCAAGTGGCCTATGGGGAAAAGAAAGCTGGACAGTCATGTAATAGTAGTAGTATTAATAGTATATTTTACCTTCCTACTTTATGCAGAGCACTGTACTCACTGCTGGAGAAAAAATTATGAGAGAGAGAATAAGGCACGGTCCCTGGCCCTCAAGGAGCTCAGAAATCTAAAAATGAGTTCAGGGAGAGGGGCTGAGCAGTAGACACATAAGGAAGTCAATCAGTCATCTGGGTTATGAATCCCAACTCTACCACTTTTCTGCTGTGAGACCTTGGGCAAGTCACTTTACTGTGCCTCAGTTACCTCATCTGTAAAATGGGAATTGAAACTGTGAGCCCCATTGGGGGACAGGGACGGTCTCCAACCAATTTGCTTGTATCCATCCCAGCGCTTAGTACAGTGCCTGGCACAAAGTAAATGCTTAAATACCACATAAGAAAGGGTGAAACAATAAAAAAAACCTATAGAAAACAAGGACAATAAATAAGACAACTAGAGGAATAAGGTGCTGGACCTAGAGGAGCAAACTTTCAGGCTCCTTGCAGCTTAGAGTCAAACAGTATCAGGTGTGGTCTACATCAAAAGCAAAGCAGTCACTAATGGCTTGAATGTTGAAAACACAGGGTGCTGCTCCTTCCTCAACCTTGTGGCTAGAGAAAGAGGAGTTGATGGGTGTCCTGGTGGGGGTGAGATGGGCCTGAAGAGAGGAGACAAAATGGCTTCTCTCCCATGCAGCAGGCCCCAGTAGACTGACTGTGGACTTCTGTCTTGCCAACTTTGACACAAAACTTCAGGTGTAAAAATGAGGACCTCAGGAACGTGCATATCTACCACACTGTGTTTTCTATGTGCAATGCACTGTCATGACCTAAATCACATCAACAGCAACTGGTGATCTTTGATCCTCTGGAGCTCCCTTGAACTACAGGGAAATACTGTATATGGAAGTATGGATGTGAGCCTTGAGGAAAATGCAAGAGAGATATTACTGACCAAATTTCTTAACCGAGGACAATTTTAAACCCAGGATACCTGTTCTGAAATCAGAATACGATCTCAAATTATCCAGCCCAGCTCTGAGGAACTTCACACTCAGCCAGGGATCCTGTCCTACCACCCTGTACTCTGAATTTCTATAATGGTCTATCAAAAATGCCTGTTCCTTCCAAAAGTCCTAAAAATGAAACATCACTATGCTACAGGAACAATCCTTGAAATACTGTCATCTCAGAAGGAAGGTCCTGTATAGGACAAAGATCTAAGGAAGCTTAGCATTTTCCCAAACTAATCCAACTTTTTTTTACTGAGGGAAATGGCTCCAGCTTATTCATGCTCTCTTTCAACATATATATTTGCCGTTTTAAGGGCATCTTTAAACGATCTAGAAGGGAAAGCCAGGTTAAGAAAACAGGTCCAGTGAATTGGAGACAACCTTCCTCCCATGGGGGTACTGAAGGGTGGTGGTGAATGGACCATCTGGATCACATATGCAGCACCCCTACCAAGCTGCCCAGAGCACCATCCAACCACAGGGTTGCCTTGAGACCTTTCCTAGACAGAGATAAAGTGATGTGATGACAACAGCACATAGTAAGCTGGGATTGGAAGAAAGATTAAAGGATAAAAATGAATCAAACTGAGGTATCGGTTTAGACCCTCTCAGTTGGGAAACACGCTTGGTGGAGGCTTTCTGAAGTTAACAGAAAGGTGTGGTGTCAGAGATTCTCATACAGCAACATTTTAATGAGAACCTTTAAAAGGAAAGGTTAGCCCACGTTTTCAAGACAAAAGCGCTCGTAATAACCAACTTTGTTTCAGGGATTCTATGAATATCAACTCAATTTCCACACAGGGCAAAATGCATGACTAATCACTACTGCTAAACACTGGGAAAATGGCATTGCACCTGAATGGGGAGACAGGATTTTCATTTCCAAGCCCTTGAGTTATCATACATTTTCTCTCAACACCCACCCAGCACTTATTCATTCATTCATTTAATAATATTTCTTGAGCGCTTACTATGTGCAGAGCACTGTACTAAGCGCTTCGAATGTACAAATCGGTAACAGAGAACAGTCCCTGCCCTTTGACGGGCTTACAGTGTAATCAGGGGAGACAGACAGACAAGAACAATGGCAATAAATAGAATCAAGGGGAAGAACATCTCATTAAAACAATAGCAAATAAATAGAATCAAGGTGATGTACATCTCATTAACAAAATAAATAGGGTAATGAAGATATATACAGTTGAGCAGACGAGTACAGTGCTGAGGAGATGGGACGGGAGGGGGGAGGAGCAGAAGAAAAGGGGGGAGAAGAGGGTTTAGACGCGGAGAGGTGAAGGGTGGGTAGAGGGAGCAGAGGGAAAAGGGGAGACTTAACACTCCATAGGTATCAAGTAGAAACTGTGTAAGTGATGGATACTAGATAATCCAAAAATGAGTTATGGTAGAGAATTCATTTCATTTTCACTCTATGGCTGGCAGAATAAATTCTTACTGTGGCATTCACTTGAGAAGTTTGGAAAATGGAATGGAGCCAATAAGATCAATTAGCTCTAGAATGAAATGAAGTTGAACAGGTGTTGTTCCTGGCCTAGTTGGATGGGGGAGTGGGCAGAAGTGGAAGCAGCAAAGTAGTTTACTACCTAGGGTGGAGTTTTAAAAGTCAATATTTTCATATACCATTCTTGAAAATTCCTCTTGGAAGATTGTTTAAAGTAGAAATTCAACAGCTGCATCATGTTTTCTCAACTATTTTTTTTGTTTTCCTTCACAAATATGCTTTAAAGCTCATTATCTAGAATTGGCACAAACTGCAATGACTCTTGGAAGGACACTCAAGCAGACACAGGAGAAAATTTGAGTGGGTAAGCATTTTCACTCCTTCTCCAGAAGCTCAAATAGAATTGGTTTTAAAGGCAGAATTACAAAATTATATTCTATTTCTTTTCCCCTTAAGTCAACAGTGTTCAAAATGTCAATTGAAAAAAGAAATTTGGGTATTTTTTGTTAAAACCAAACTGAGATGGTTTACTTGATTGCTTAGGGTCCCAAAACAGCAGGCTTTAGCCAGAAGTGAATTTCTACCCCATCAAATTTAAAGATCTTGAAATGTTTCATATAGTCTGATAACTTTTCAGAATTGACCTGTGGAAAACAACATTTAAGAGGATTTTTTTTTTTTTACAGCATCTTCAATTACCCAACAGAGCACTGAAATACTAAACCAATGATTGGAAATGATTCAAGCCTGTTTGTTAGTACCTTTTTCTGAATGGATCCCTTTAACCTTACTGAACCTCTCACTGCTTTACATAACCCTGGGGTGATTTATGTGGGTATAGCCAAAGTCACTGTATGTAAAGAAGTCATTTCCACTTAGGCAAACCATCCAGTTAAAGAGCCCCGCTTTATCATCTAGAAGCAGGAGACAAGAGCCTGGCAGCTGCTGCTTGAGACTTTACAGATATACTGTACTTCTGAAGGCTTAAATTGGCTTAACTAGTGCCTGAAGATAAGGGGGAGGATGATGTATAAGCTGAAAGATGTAGGAATGCAGACTCCTTAACTTTTCACCCTTAGGAAGCTCTACCTCGCACTCCATTGTATTTCAGGATGCTTTCTTACACAGCTTTGGAAATAAAAAGCTATATTTACAAGCCCTCAAAAGCACTGTGAGATTATTGATCTGGATGTACCTAAGGTATACTTAACGTATCTCCCAGGAAATACTTTTCAGCTGCCCTGCATTCATCAGTGGCCACCAGCCTTTTGGAAAATAGAAAAGGTTCCATTAAAGATTTGAAAATCGGGACTATCATGAAGAGGAAAGCTTGACTTTGAGGTTAAAGAGTTTGTTTCTTACCGGTGATGAATTTAAAAAATACATGTGCCATATCAATGAGGAAAAACTCTTCTGAAGCAGGCTTGGGGCTCAGAGCGAGGGACTAGACAGGTAACAATAATCATGGATGGTTTCACGGTAGTGGGCTCTGTCCACTTTAAATGGGCCTTTCCAGAGCTATGAATGAAAACTATTTACCCAACAGAGATTTAGTCAAGGAGTCACACTGTTACGTGTAGCTCAGCACAGCGGTACTCATGTGTCTCTCTTCCTAACTGCTGGCCAGTGCTGCAGAGCTCCCTCCAGTCGAGGCAAATGCCAGCCCAACCACAACCTTATATGCTGTGTGGGTGCTGACTGTGTTTCGCAAATTAGCATTTCTGTAAGGAGCCAATTTACCTCATAAATCTTCCATTCCAACTCCACTAATGCTAAGCAGCAAGGGAAACTGTTTTCCCTCTCAACTCCAACCTCTCATAGGAAAACCAAACCATGCAGAGATATTTTCATCAACTCTGTTCCAATCAGTGAGGCTGAGTGGAGACAGCAACAGTTTATGAGTCAGAAGACCAGGGTTCTGGCTCCAATTCAGTCCCTGGCTACCTGTGGGATCTCAAGCATGTCTCTCTACCTTCCTGAATCTCTCAGTTCCCTGATCTGTAAAATGGGGATGAGACCTTTACCTCCCTACCTCTCCAGGATGTTGTGAGGATAATTATAATGAATAACAACTGTCTTATTAGTTAACTGCTTAATGTGCCACACACTGTACTAATTGCTGGAGTTATACAAGATCAAGTCCCACAAGGAGTTCACAGTCTGGGGAAAACAGACATTGAATCCCCCTTTTGCAGCTGAGAGAACTGAGGCACAAGCAAGTATAGTGAGTTGCCAACATTACACAGTTGATAAATTGTGGAGATGGAATTAGAACCTTAGAACCCAGAACTGCTGACTCCCCAAGCCCATGTTCTTTCCAACAGGACATACTGCTTCTCTAGGACAACATGGCTTAATGAAAACAGAATAGGACAGGGACCAGGAGACCCAGATTCTAGACCCGAATCAGCCATTTGCCTATTATGTGACCTTGGGCAAGCTGCTTAACTTCTTTGGGCCTCAGCTGCCTCATAATACTAATTATTATTATTATTATTATTATCTGTAAACTGGGGATAAAAAAACACCTGCTCTCCCTCCCTCAGACTGTAAAAGCCCCATGTACAAGAAGATTGGGTCCAACCTGATTATCGTGTATCTTCCCCTGCGTTTGGCATATTAAATAATTAACACCACCATTATTATTATTGTGACAATTCTTTAGATAAAAAGTGCTATGCAAATACAAGATATTCATTCATACTCCAATTTGGGTGAAAACTGAGTTCATAACACCAGTGTTAATCAAAGCTTTCCTTCAGCTGCCTGTGTTAATCAAAGCTTTCCTTCAGCTGCCTAGTTGAAGTCCATCATAACCTACAAGACAATTTCTTAAGTGCCCCTGTTTAAATGAAGCTGGGCTGGGTGCTCTGCAGACTTTAAAAGATGCTATACTGCAAATGCCCAATCATCAATTGGCACTGACCATCTCTAACAAAAGAATACCCAGGAGGTAGTCAAGTGTGAAAAGGCCTTCTCTGCTGGACAAAAAACATCTTCTCTAAATACTTTCTAGTGGAGATCATAAAGTTCCTTAGTAGAATGCAAGCACAAACATTTGGGCCAATGCCCAGCCACTACTAAACTTGGGACCAGGAGAGCAACCTACGGCCACTGGCTGAAGTGCCCTGCTGGGTCAAACACTGATGATGATGAAGATGATAATGAAAATGACAGATCTTTGAGTTACTCCACCCATGCCATCTGCTGCTCTGTATTTTTAAAACGCTTAACAAGTGTTCCAGAAGAGAAGAAGACACCTGATTGAACTTTATAAAGGACACATCATGAGGAGGGGAAAAACAAATTAATGAAAGGAAAACAGTTGCAAAAAACTCAAGTGTCGTGCATCAAATCATGGGATGCTTTAACGCTGTGATCTATAGCCCAAAGAAGGCACTTATTGTCCAGTCAATTATGAAGCCAGCAAAACAATTAAATATTTTATGGAAGACAGTGATTTATTACCACATTTAAATGACAGTACACACAAAGACTGGTGTTAGAGAAAGTGAGCAAGAAAACACGCACACAAACAACAGCCGGGCTCTGTTAGCACTGAAAGTTGGTTGGAACTGTAGGCAAGTAATTAACCTTGTGGCCTACAGCTTTAAAACCCCCAAAAGCAGTTCCTAGAATTTCTTTCACAATTTACAAACAACCAATGGAATTCATGTCACAGTCAGTGGATTCTTTTGCTGAGTTAACCTCAGCTCCCACTGACCCCAAGAAGCTATAAACCAACAGGATACAGCAGAGGAGAATGTGCTATAGTATTTCAGCTGACCCATGGAGTGCTGTCTCTATCATTCTGGAGTTGAAAACCCAGATGATAAATTATGGAACTGCATGCCAGGCTGAGACCTAAACATTCACCTTCTCAGACAGACACTCTCTCTCTCTCTTTCCCTCTCCATATGCAACTTCATTCACCCCAAACCAGCTCTCTATTGGCAAGAATGTTATATACTTTAGGCTTCATTTACACTCACCAACTAAAGTTTATGAAACTTTATGAAGGTTGGGGTGGAAAGGGAACATGGATATGAACAGAAGTATAAAGACATGTATCAGGCATTAAATAATTATCAGTAAGCTTTTTAGCAGGGTGACTTTTGCTAAGAACATTTCTCTAGGCAGCTCTACTTCACACGTGAGGGACGATAATGAATCTGAAAGTTAAATTCTATGCCTCAATGAGATAAGCTGTAGACTTTCCAGATTCCATTTCTTGCTCAGTTGTTCTGGATCAGGTACATGTCACCAAGAAAACCCAACCACACCTAATTTCTGAAAGATTCCTCATACCTTTAAACTTCAGAACATCACCCCATGGCTCAATACAAAGGGAGTCCAAATAGAAGAAGTAGAGAAATACAAGCCAGGGGGATGGATTTCACTCATCCATGGCCTGATCACACACTTGGTTACCTGAGAATTTTCAGGTGGGCATAGGTGGAAGGGGTATTTCCTTACTCCTATTCTCCTCATATCCTTCCTGTGTCTGAATTGTAGGTGGGAGAGGTGGGGGAGGCTGGCATTTCCCCTTCCTTGCTCTGTTGCTGGGACCCTATGGATTTGAAGCAAACAGCACGGATGCCTCTCCAACCCATTGGCCACTCAAGATTTCCTCAGTTTAGGAGAGCCCCTGTTCCCCAGCCCAGACCACAGAAACTGCTTGGATGGCCAAAAGGCAATGGCAGAAAGTCTAAATTCTTCCATTTTCCTAGGGTAACTTGGAAAGTGGCTTAGGGCAATTGGGGAAGTGGTTATCATCTTAATATCAATCAATCAATCAATCAATGGTATTCACTGAATACTTACTGCGTGCAGAGGCATGAACTATTTGAGTACAATAGAGTAGAATTGGTAGATATTATCCCAGCCCACAAGAAGTCCAGTTGTTGGTCTAGTGGAAAAAGCATGGTTCTGGAAATCAACAGTCATATGTTCTAGTCCTGGTTCTGCTTGCGGGGGTTGAGGGGAAGGGGAGATCATGCCATCAGTGAGGAAGTTTTCTGACCAAAGAAATTCCTGATGGGAGAATTGCCTTGAGCTTCCAAGTCCAGTACAGAGACATGGAACTCAGGATTCCCAGCATGATTAATGGCAGGGAACACTCTCTCAGGGTCAGTTTATCTCTGACTTGAATGTGGAACATCTGTTTTGAGCCAATGAAGACCGATTTGGTCCTAAACATTATCCTGAAAAGGGCTGGGTTTTATCCTACACAGCTATGGCTCTCTTTTAAGAGACTGAAAGATACCAATTCTGCAGTGACCTCTTTAGTATACCTATAATATTGAAAGGATTAAAATGCTTTAAGCTCTCTGGGGAAAAGCGTAGTTGTTTTCAAGACTTCTCTTTGATACCCTGATCCTCCCAGCCGCTACTCAAAGAGAATGATCCCCCTCCAAATTGCTGACTGCCAGGCTGGTCTATCTACTTCACCATGCTGTAGCATAACAGCATCACTTCTTTCACCTCATCCAGCTAAAAAGGGGGAGGGGATAACACCATTTGTCTGCTCATAGAAGCTCTTGGATTCTTTCATTAACTTGTTTCTCTTTTTCTAGCAGTTTCAACATGTTGGAGACAACAGATCCAATGGCAGCATGGCATAGTGAGAAGCAGCATGGTGTACTGGATAGAGCACGGGCCTGGGAGTCTGATGATCATGGGTTTTAATCCTGAGTCCGTTACTTGTTTGCTGTGTGACCTTGGGCAAGGCACTTAACTTCTCTGGACCTCAGTTCCCTCATCTGTAAAATGGGGATTAAGACTGTGAGCCCCATGTGGGACAGGGACTGTGTCTAACCCAATTAGCTTGTATCTATACGATCACTTAGAACTGTGCCTGGCACATAGTAAGCACTTAACAAATACCATAATTACTATTATTATTAATGATAGAAAATCTTGGAAGGTTGAAATCAGGGTCTCTATTTTGATGGTGGTTCTGTGACCCAAAAGCTCAAATTGAACAGAGCTCAGCAACCCCATCATCAGTGCCCTTCTGAAATCCCACCTCCTCCAGTAGGCTATCCCAAAATATTTTTTTCTCCCCAGGTTACACCCTCCAAATTATTCTCAATACTTGTGGCCTGCCTCAGTACTGTATTCACAACATCCTGTCACACTTGTACATATATATTTAGGGGCTATTATTTAAACACTTCTTCCTCCTACCTGTGAATTATTATGTGTCTGGCTCCTACATTAGATTGTAAACTTCATGTGGTTGGGGATTCTGTCTTCTACAGATACTGTACTTTCTGGTTTGGGATGGGCATTTCCAATAAGGCATTTCCAATAAGGAGAGTGACTTTCCATCTCCAGGAAAGCCTTGAAATAAAATTGATCAAAAGGCAGGATAAGAAGGTAGCTCTAGGATAGAAGAAAGAATAATTTCTGATCAATCAGGGGAGTCTAGAGCTTTTGTCATTCCATCCACTTCAAAATGAACTGTGAAATCATGACAGCAGAACAAACTGTGATGAAAGCGAGAATCAAGGAACTGCTGGACTAATCGGCTTAATGAGTTTTAGGGAAACATTCTATTTGTAGTCCATTGAAGTAAGGTTGGATAGGTGTAAAGAGAGAACATAAAATATGAAATGAATGCTAGAGTTATCTCATCTGACATATTAAAGTAATACTCCAATATCCTCTACCTTTAAAAAACTTGCCTTTTTTTCAGTACATTTGTTAAGTGCTTACTATGTGCCAGGCACTGTACTAAGTGCTAGGGAAGATATAAGATAATCAGGTTGGATACATTAATCCACATTTTACAGATGAGGTAATGGAGGCAAAGAGAGGTTAAGTGACTTGCCCAAGATTACAGAAAAAATAAGTGGTGGCAGAGCTGGGATAAGAACCAAGATCCTTCTGACTCCCAGATTCTATCCACTAGACCACACTACTTCTATATCTCGCAAAGCATCATTAAGTGCTATATATGTACCTGTATGGCTGCGGATGTGAACTCGTAGTGTTCCGTTGCTTGCAAACTTCTGCCCACAATATGGGCATATTTTCTCCTTTTCTCCCGTGTGTGTCTTTGGAGAAATAGAAAAAAAAGGGGAAGGATTAATGACAATTGGCAAGACTGACTCATTGAAATGGATGTTACAATGGTAATTTTCTTTTACCCCCGAACTTCCTCGTTTCATTAGCATTATCTAACATCAGAAAACGAATCTAAATAATGAATCACGGATGTTCTAATGGTCCAGAAAATTTGGAAAGTTTCACTGTTATCCAAATGAAAAGAATTGGACAGGCTATTTTCTTAGCACGTCATATTACATTCCATCCGCAAAAGATTTGGCACCTAAACATCAGATTCATCTTAATATGCCATCAGAACACTCACAACAAAAATAGAAAAGAGAAAAATGGTGCTTATATGTTCGGGCCAAGTAATAGTTCCATGAGCATGTTTTTTCAATTTCTCAAATAATGCCCCTCTCTCCTAGGGGTAAAATTAACTCCAATAAAAGCTTCCCTCACCTATAATCAGGCATTCACTCTGATTTAGCCCAGCTTCTTCTACAACAGAAGAAAGAAAAAACTGCATTTGGACTTTTTTCTTCCTCTCTCCTTTAGGGAGCTAAACCTGAAATTGGGGCTCAGAAATGTCACATGAGGATATGGGGATAAGAAAATAAGGAGAAAATGATGATGGAAGAAATAAATTTTCACTTTAGCCTCCCAAAGAAATCTTTCAATATTCTTTTATCTCTGTTCCTCTACCAATGACCTTATGCACTTGAACCTATACCTTTAAGCACTTAAGAGTAATCCCCATCCTAGCCCCACAGCACTTTTGTACATATCCTTATACTCTCCCTTTTTCCCTATCTGTAATTTATTTTGATGCTTGTCTTCCTCTCTAAACTCCTTATAGGCAATGATCATGTCTACCAGCTGTATTATATTGTACACTCTCCTGCATTTAGTTCCATAAGCATTCAATAAATGCCATTGCTTTGATTGATTGGTTCCCAAAGTAATGGAAGATGGTGACTGTCCAGGGGTGAATTGTCCCGGCCCCTTTAGAGACAGGAGAAGCCAATTTCAAATTTGGGATTTGAAAAAAGTTACTGTGTGCTTTTAAGCAATTGATCAGTGGTGTTAACTGACCACTTACTGTGTACAGAGGACTGTCCTAAGTGCTTGGGCAAGTACAATACAATTGAGTTGGTAGACACAATCCCCGTCCCCAAGAGACAAAGTCTCAGCCTAGAGGGAGAGACAGACATTAAAATAAATTATAGAAAGGGAAAACAGCAGAGTATAAGGATAAGTATATATGTACAGCTGGTTTGAGGCAGGGTGAGTATCAAAGTGCTTAAGGGAACCATATATAGGCAATGCAGAGAGAAGGCGAATATTACAGTGGGAAAATGAGGGATTAGCAAGAGAAGGCCTCAGGAGGAGATGTGAGCTGAGTATGGCTTTGAAGGTGGAGAGAGTCTTGGTCCATAAGATACTAAGGGGGAGGAAGTTCTGGGCCAGAGGGAGGAAGTGATCAAGGGGTCAGCAGCAAGACAGATGAGACTGAAATACACTGAGAACTGTGAATAGTAACCACTCAAAAAGAGCTGGAAATTAGAAACGATCAAGGGAACTTCCAAGCCTCCATCGTGTAATTAACTGAAGGCATGTATCCTATTTTATGCCAATTTCAAGAAATAACAAAAATGATAATACGAGGAGATAGCCTGGTTAACTTGTTTTTTTAAAAGGTAAAGTTAATTCTCTGCTTTGTGTTTCCAGACAAACAGAAGAAAATGAAACACTTAAGACTCTACTCTGCAGCATTTAGTTCCTGAATGAGTACTGAGTATAGCAGGGATAAAATAAACCTGGCATTAGATATTCATTAATAATGATAAGTGCAGCATTTTTTACCTTTTTTACTTTTGGCCAAGCACTGTAACTATGTGATGGGGTAGAAATAAGATAATCAAGTCAGACAGTCTCTGTCCCACACAGGACTCACAAACACAGAGGAGGCTTCTAGTTAGTTCTTCTAACTTTAATATTTCTTAACTTTCAATATGAGCCCGTTGTTGGGAAGGGATTATCTCTATTTGTTGCCAAACTGTACTTTCCAAACGCTTAGTAAAGTGGTCTATACACTGTAAGTGCTCAATAAATATGATTGAATGAATGAATATACCTATTCCACATGCACTATAACAAGAGTAAATTATGTTAAGAGCAGCCTGCACTGTAATTATCTGCAAAGTTGAATGAAAAAGTTAAACTATTTTAGCAAATAGGAATGTGATTGATGGGAAATCAAATGACCTTCCTTTCTGAAATCATTCCCAGTCTAAGGTCAAGTCCATGTTAGCAAAATAATGTTGGTGTTAATCCAAGTAGAAATAAAGCCACAGACCCCATCACCCGGACTGGTGCTTTCTTTCCCTGAATATGTTAATGGATGATTAACTTCGTTTGACAACCATTCTGAAAAAATGTAAACTTTAAACAAATTCAGAAACTCCACTCTCCTAAAAGTAACGGGTCAAATTTGCAATTACTAACACCCAGTGAAACTGAAAGAACAGCTAAAGTCATCATTCATGTTTGCAAAACATAATCATGTTTCTTTATTCCTCAAAACTTTAGGCAAGAATGGTCAGCCCAGAGAATCCCACCTTAGAGTTATGAGTTGGCACTCAAGATGGAGTCTCGATTCCCACTGTTAAAAATCAACGACCTATATCAGTGTCACTCCTCCACAACAGAAGACTCGTCCCCTTCCCCTTCCATTTATGTCAACTGTACTGTTAGTAGAAGCTTTCCACTCCTGGTATTTCTAACGAAGGGCAAAGCTACCCCAGTCCTAAATGGTTTGTTATAATCGCTGAGTTAGTAAAATTTTAAAGGTTGCTCTTCTTGGAAGTGTTATGGAAACTGCCAACTGAAGATTAGGTATCAGATTACAAATATGGAACTTAAGGCAGAAGGCTGAACTAGAAAAATGTCAGGCTTTAAAAGCTTCCATTTTGGGCCCAAACTAGGCAGGGATTTAATTTGACTAAAAAAAATAATAAACTGCTACCTGGCTATGCATTCTCCCTTCCACAGTAACAACCTCAACACACATGGTATACATTTAAAATTATACGTAGAGTAAATCGTGTACAACTTCAAAACAGTCTGGGCCTGTTCATTTTACAGCCCCTGACACCCAGGAGAGAAATGCAAAAAAAAAAAAAATCCATCTTGATTAGGATTCAGTTGTTTAGAAATTGTATCTGTTTACTGTATCAACACTGGAATCCTACAGATATCCCAGCTCATTCTGAACAAAACAACAGAAACATCTCCAGTACCTCCTGTGGCAATCTTTTACTGCTTACAGACGCACCTCATGTGAGCCTACTCACAGGTAATCCTGTAGATTATAGGAAAGCAAATTGGTTTTCCCCATGTTTCTTATCTTAGGGATCTCAGAAATACCAATTGCTCAGTTTGATTCATGCTTGGAACTGTGGGTCACAGAGATGCCCACAAGCACCTTGCCATATTTTCATTTACCTGTCAAGTTTATTGGGTTATAAGCAAATTCTGGGATACTTGTAATAATAAAAGGATTACGGGGACATGCTATGTTCAAACCCTAAATAAGTAAAAACTGCTGTTAGGTGAACATCAGGATTTCATTTTTAATTTATTGGATTACAACTAATTTCAACTTCATCTCCCTAAAAATGCTCCTTCTAAAGGCTTGCCCATCAGAGAAACACCTGGAGACATGACTTTGCTTTCCTCTTTCCACATTTCTTAGGCCCTATTAATGCTCTACTGTTGTTTGGCACCTCCTGCCAGCAAGTAGATTTTCCAAAAGGAAGCTCTATGGCCCGAGGCGTGGATTTACATTTCTTCTGAATATTTGAATGGGAAAAGGTACCAATTCATCAAAAGCTTTAAATAGTAACCACTGCCCAAGATAGGAAAATCTAACCAGGATGAAAAACCAGAATCTTACAATGTTATAATAATAATACTAATAATTATGGTTCTCGTTAAGCACAATATTTTAAGTGTTGGGCTAGATAAAAGATAATCAAGTCAGACACAGTTTCTGTCTGTGTAGGAGGGATTTAACTAAATGCTCACTGGGTTTGGATCTTAAAATAATTTAGGTGAACAGGAATTTACAATAAAAAATTTCAATGTTTTTGGCCTACAAAAATAAGTACATGTAGTGGTATACTAACCAGAGATAAGTAAAAAGGTGAATGTTATATTTTATTCAATTTTAGTGACAACATAGTAATTACAATGACCCAATTATTTTTATGAAAGAATAAAACAAAGGATAGCATGCCCATTACATCTATGTATATCTATGTAGTAATAATTATCACTATTGTATTTTTAAGCATTTACTATGTACCAAGCACTGTACTAAGGACAGGGGCAGATATAAGTTAATCAGGTCAGACACAGTCCCTGTCTCACGTGGGGCTCACAGTCTGAGTAGAGGAAGAACAGGCATTTAATCCCCATTTTACAGTTGAGGAAACTGAGTTATAGAGAAGTTAAGTGATTTGCCCAAGGTTACAGATCAAGTGAATGGTAGAGCCGGGATTAGAATCCATGTCCTGTGCCTCTCAGGCCTGGGTTCTTTCCACTAGGCCATGCTGCTTCTCTAGAGTTGGGAGAGTTCTCTGCATATATCTAACCTGTGTTTATGGTTCAAGCTGAAATAACTTTAAATATCCTAGTCTGTGGTTCAGTTCTACGAAATCCCTTCCGAGGTGCTACATTCACCCAGTAACATAATTTGACCAGAGCAGATTCACCAGGCTATGACTCAACTCAGGTCATCTGATAGCTACAATTTGAGAAGTGGAAACCGATGCTGGTAACAACTGCTAAGGGAAAAACATATTGAAGCAGGCATCTCTTGTGGGTTCTAGACTTTTCCAAAAATCTCCCAGATTAAACACAGTTTTTACAGCTAAGTAATTTTAAAATGCTATTTTTTCTAAAATATTAGATATTATTACAGGCTTTTTAAATGTACCCTTCTCTACTGGAAAACAACTTACAAATGTTTGGGACAGATGTTCTAATCTAATGATGTACTTACCGATGACCAACTCCTGCGTTTGCATTAGAAACGTAAGCATTACGTTTAGTAGAAATGTACTCAGAAATAATGAGGAAAACGTGGGAAGCATTGAAAGAATAATAGTAATAAAAAGCGAAGTCGCCGGATGCAAGCAAAACTGCAAGTCTTCACACAATTCCCAGGCATGATGCATTAACAATCCAATGATCACTTTGAATGTATTTGTTAGTCACACTGGAAGGAGTTCCAACAGACCTCTGTTCCACAGCATAAACGATCTCTCACATGTGAGGTCTCACTGGAATTGCTCCACGTCTTCTCCCGGCAACAAATCAATCATTATGTGAAAGAGTTCACCTTGTTTTGGTTTGAGGCTGAGGCTTCTTTGCAAAAGCTTCCCATTTGCTGCCAGCGGAATCAATAAATCTGAGATCATTTACTTTGGTTTGCCCATCATGGCTCATTTCATCCTCCTCACCTACCTAATCATCCCTGTAAGAAGTTCCTGGCGGAGATCCACACTTGTTGGCATCTAGGGAGTCGGGGGAGTGGGTAGAGACAATGGAGGAGGGGTATACAGGTGACTTCCAGCGAGTGGGTAAGAACAACGAGGCCAAGGGCGCTATAGGCTCCAAAACCAATCAGCAAATGGTTCTAGCTTGGGGCCTTGCTCTAACCTATTCACTTTTGCTGATACTGACCCTCAAAAACACAGCTGCAAACTGCAGTGAGTGACCACTCTGCCATTTATTCAGCTTAACGATACTTGCTCCCAGCCTGCAGGAAAGACGGAAAGAGTAAGCATGATAGGAGGGAAAAGTATCGCGAAAGAGTAAGCGTGATAGGAGGGAAAAGTGTCAGACAGCTCTAAGGGTGAGTAAAGGAACTGGAACTTAAAGAGGGATCAATTTGTACTTACTTTTTTATGGCTTTTAAGCACTGAAGGTGTCACAAATGCTTTGTCACACAGATCGCATTTGTACTTCTTATGTCCATCGTGGACCACCTGGATGTGGACATTTAAAGTGTCCTTCCTTTTGAAGGTGGCATCGCAGTGGTCACACTTGAAAGTTCGCTCACCTTGGAAACAGAAAATCCAAATGTGAAGGCACCCAGCAGCAACAGACTTGCTACCTGCTCAGTCTGAAGGACTAAAGAAGTCTTTGAAGGACTTCTTCAACAACAACTGTTCAACCACGACTACATTTTCTAAATGTTCTACGGAGCGTAATCTGTTAGATTTGTAACCCGCAGAGACATAAACCGTAATCCAATGATGAGCCACTGTTGAGGAATGTTATGTTGCAATCTGTGACCCACTGAAGTTAGCAAGTGAGACTGTCTCTCCCAGAGTCTTCCCCCTTTCCTGAATGGGTAGAGGCCGTATTCTCAGAAGCTGAGTGTCACAAGACAAAAGTACTGTATTAGACAGACCTTGCCCTGCAGTCTTAAATGGGAAAGTGTCTTAAACGTTGACATCCCCAGGGGAAGCAGCATGGCTCAGTGGAAAGAGCCTGGGCTTCGGAGTCAGAGGTCATGAGTTCGACTCCCGGCTCTGCCACTTGTCAGCTGTGTGACTGTGGGCAAGTCACTTCACTTCTCTGTGCCTCAGTTACCTCATCTGTAAAATGGGGATTAACTGTGAGCCTCACGTGGGACGACCTGATTACCCTGTATCTACCCCAGCGCTTAGAACAGTGCTCTGCACATAGTAAGCGCTTAACAAATACCAACATTATTATTATTATCCCCAGGCTTCACTGACTCTGGATTAGGTTCAGTCAATGGAGTTAAAATAGCAAAGTGGAGTCCTGTGGCCTCTTGTGATGAAATCTCTTAAGAAGTAGCAGCGCTTACAGAACACCCACTTGATGTGGGGCACTGGACCCTTCTGTGTCCCTATGCACTTGGGTCTTAAGCACTTTGATACTCACCCCAGCCTCTCAGCAGTTATGTAAATATCCTTATAGTCAGCCGTTTCCCATCTCTACTTTATTTCAATGTCTGTTGCGCCTTCACAGATTTTAAGCTCCTCGAGGTCAGGGATCATGTCTATCAACTTTGTTGTGCTATACTCTCCCAACTGTCTAGTACAGTGCTCTGTACACATTAAGGGCTCAATAAATATCAGTAGGAGCTTACATTCTAATGGGGGAGTAAAACATAGAAGCAGTATATTTGTCTTTGCATTAAAACATCACCAAACTACTCCAGGGAATTATTTCAAGGACAATTTTCAGTCCCTTGGGGATCCTTTTTCTTTCTTTGGAATATCTCCACATTGAGTGCTAGGGAAATGAATACCCTTGACTGAAGTAACATAGTTTTTGTTTTCCTTCTTTGGGAAAAAAAGGAGAACTCAACCAGCTTCATAAAAAGTGATTTCCCATGCAATCCTCTTGAACCACAACTTAAAGGTTAAAATCAGATGAAATGTGCATATCAATCTCTCATTTCTTTTTAAACAGGAAGCTGATTTGCAATTTAGCTTGGAATTCGAAAACTTTTAAAAAGAAGGCTAATTCCTGACATAATTTTGATAAATCAGTCTATGCTCTGAAGCCAGATATGCTTTTGCAAAAACCCTAACATTCTTACTTAGTCTTAGTGGATTAAGATGCAATTTCATATTCACTGTCTTTTCCTCTTTTGTTGTGATCTTTTTCTGATTTGGCCACAATTTTAGCTTTGAAGAGTACCTGGCAGACCTCCTACTAGATAACTAACTTCACCTTTACTCTAAATCAGAGCACATATGAATAAATGCTTCATATCTTTTTATTGGCTAAACATCTGGATGCATTTTTCTTAAGTTCTGATGAATGTGCCATTTAGCATATACGGTTACATTTGTTCTCCATGTATGTTTAAGCATCTAACCAGCCTTGTCAACTTCAATCCTGAATTTCTCTGGTAGCCTAAAAGTTAATAAACTAAAATGAAAAGTATGAGGTTCCTTTCAATAATGGCTCACTGCTGCTATCAAAAATCTAATTTCAGTGTACCAACACTGACAAGCAAATTTTCCAGCTTGTCAAGCCAAGACTGATGTTATAATTCTTACTGATGTAGGAGAAGCTTACTTGTATAAATCATAATTCTGAAAAATCTACTCATCTCATGGAAGTTGTCATCCTTACAACAAAACAATATTAAAGTGAGTTGGAATATCTGTTTTTTTCAGTAAAAACTCTGTGTGGGTCTGCTTTTTAGTGCGATTCTTCTTGAATGGGAAATTTAGAATGACACATATGTGTACATCAGCATCTGCAGACGCTGTGGTGAGTTAGAGATGCTTGGGTACAGAGTCATTTGACAATAAATGGATTCAAAGCATCTTTGTTCTGTGTTGCAAAAAAAACATACATAGCAACATCAAAATTACTTAATATTTACAGTACTTTACATTAAAATTCTTTACCACCTCTGGCTTCTGCCCTAATCAATCATCCAAGCTTTTAGAAATATTTGAAGTTATGATGATAGGTACATAATTTGCTGCAGTTTACTCGCATTAGTAATAGTATGTATTGTTCTTAATGTATGCAAGACACAGTACTCAGGGCTGGAAAAGAACACACAGGCAATAATTAGACATGGTCCCTGAACCTCAAAGTGCTCAAAAACTAAGATATGTGGTCATTACTTTTAGATATGTGGTCATTACTTTTAAATTAAAAGTAACTAACAATGCTAAGCTATTTTTCTCTTTCAAAATAGAAAGAGACAACTAGGTCAAAATATTTTTTCTGTTACTTTATGATTTTGTCAGAAAAAAAGTAGTAAGAGCCTTTAAAATTCTGAAAAGTCCACTTTTACTCAGTTTATAAAGTGATGAATCTCAGATAATGTAACCAAGGAACCTTTAGTGTCCCTTATATAAAATTAGTACTGGGGTTGGGGCTTTGCAAAACTACATCTATTTTTGAAGTTTGCCAGTTGAAAGGTCATATTTTCAGAATATAATCTGAAATCAAATATGTCTTTCATGTTAATTAAAACACTACTCTGCAAATAGATGCATTTACTTCAGCTTCTAAATGTCAGGAAAAGGTTTTCCTTTGAATGTAAGGCTCGAATGAACAGAATTGCCATCAGCAATTTAGA
This sequence comes from Ornithorhynchus anatinus, assembly GCF_004115215.2. NCBI lineage: Eukaryota > Metazoa > Chordata > Mammalia > Monotremata > Ornithorhynchidae > Ornithorhynchus > Ornithorhynchus anatinus. The sequence continues at coordinate 52,996,458 of NC_041739.1, forward strand.
AGAAAAATGATTATGGGCTCACCAGAACATTACAGCCATAGCCTGCTCATTATACATAGGAAATAATTTTCGAACAACAAACTCTAATAAGCAAGTCATACAGCATTTACCCAGGCCTTTGCATTTGAAATGCTTGAGGAATTTAAAAAGTAGATGAGACACTTTTACTGGGGTTTGGAGGTGCAGGGGGAAATGGGCGTTGGAGGGAAGGGAAAGAAGGCACAAAGAGTATACAAGGTTTTCTATTTGACTAGACCTCCTGGAATTTTACCAGTTCAAATACAAACCTAAGCCAACACAGCTAAATTCCACATTTAAGTACACTGAGCTTTGATGCGTTTCCTTTTGTGAGTTATGTAAGTGTGACCTCAAGACACCTCACTCTTCATTACATGCGCCACGCCCTCTTTGCTCAACCTAAGGTGGCACTTACTGTTATGTATTAGCAGGTGTCTCTGCAAAGAAAATGGGGTTCGGAACAAAGCTTTACATTCCTCACACTGGAATGGTCTTTCTTCAGAGTGAGTCTGCAGATGAAAGACAGTGTGTCAGGTGAAAAGACCAGGAAAATCAATTTTGAGTCATTACCATAATTAGAGTTACTTTGGTTTTGTATTCAGTCAGGGTTGGGGAGGAAAAAGAAAGGCGGTGGAGAGGGTTTGTGTGGGGATTTCGCTAGAGGGACGTCTTTCAATTCTGACATCAAGATATAAAGAACACGGAGATTTGACAAAAAGACAACAACAACTACATAAGGAGTTACACAGCTACTCAACTCAAAGTTACACTAAAACAAATCTCTGTGCCTTCTGGGCTGATCTGTAGGCAGGTGAATTCTTTAGAAATTAATATGTACAATAACACAATGTGGAATTCTCTCCACCACTCCAAATATTGTCTTTGGTGACTTAACTCCCTAGGCACCAGGTTTAAATTTTAAATGGAGAATAATTACTCCTTCAGGTCTCAGGAATTATGTCCTTACCTCAACTCTGCATCCCTGTCTTGCACCTATGATAGAAACCTCATTCATTTTGCCTTAGGCATTAATAAAGTGATGGATGGAAATGAATTATTGAACGAAACAATTTCAACATTGCTAGCTCAGTTAAGGCTCTCTCAAATTTAGGAAGAGAATTAGCATCCCCCTAGCCCCACAAATTTCAAAGTGCTTCCCCTGTAATCCAGTCCTAGCCCATTGTGACCAGAAAATAAAGTAATTTATGCAATTTCCTATAATTTTAAGATAAAGGATGGTTTTCAAGTCTTCAAACTGCCTTTGGCTAACTAAAAGGATCTCGTGCTCCAAAGCCATTGGGGGTAACGACCGGGTAGTATATCATATATGGAGATTTAAGTTACGAACAAAATTATGTATGTTTACAACTGTCCTTGCATATGAAGGACTAAGTATACCTGTCTGAGTTTTGATTTAGGGTTTTTTTTTTGTTTGTTTTTAAGGAAAATCTTAATCAATAGAAATTCATATTCAGAATATAAGATGAAAGAGCCAGTGGGAAATCTGGGCTCCTTTCTGTTACACTTACATCATATACAAATCTTAAAAGAATATTTTTGCATCTTGTTAATGCCAATTGTAGTATGTTGGCTTTCTTGCTCGAAGGGTTACAAAATGGATGCAATTACTTCGAAAAGTAGAGCACGCCACAGAAATGAATTTCAAACACTGCTAAAGTAATAAAAGTGCATTTGCAACTTCAGGTATTTTCATATTAAAATGTCATTTAATTCACTTCCACAGCATCCCGGTGAGGAAGTATTAATTACTACAGGCTTTGCTGAGTTGGGAATATTAAAGCCATCTAGGGCCAAAGAGGGTCTTAGTAAGAGTTGAGACCAGAATTTGGAATATCTTGACTCCCACTTTATTGTCACAACCCAGCCACTCCACGGTTTCAAGCTATGAAAATCAATGAACCCTTATTGCTTCTATAGTGGCAAAGCTGGAATCAAGGCAAGAGAAGCACCTTGAAAGTGATAAATTGGTAACATGACAATTAGTGAAATTAGGAATGGGAGAGAGACACTTAACACCTCTAAATTAGCAGTTGAAATCCAGTCCCAACAGAGAGTCCCTTAAAAACGCTGCCATTTCATAGATGGCCAGTGCAATGCCTAGCCAAGAGGCACTTTCAACACAGGACCCATCACCACCCACTGGACTGGGCTGGCACCACCCACTGCTAATCTTGGCAGAGAAACCAAGGATTTACTGGACGTGAAGAGACTGAGCTACCCTCTCACCTTTAGAGGTGGACCCTCCAGAACAGAACTGAGGCACATTGGTGGGGCGGTAGGGGAAAGCTTGCACTGCTGCTGCCCGTGCTGCACCTGTTCTGTGGATAAATAGAGGACTTCAGTCTCCAGGGCTGTCAACCCAGCTCCCTTCACATAGAGCTACATTAAATCAAAGTTACAAAAATCAAAAAAAAGAAAAAAAGAAGGAGCCTTAAGCCTAAAATGCTTAGCGCTTTTACTTCTGATAAGAGCAGAGTGCTATCTGCTCCCTCATTGACCCTTCTGATTTTCATAATCTTTTAGCTCTAGCAGTTTCCTGTGTGACATCTGTGAAACTCTTAGATTACAGCTCATCTGAATGGGCTACAGACAGCCAGGTTCATACATTGACAAACAAAACAGTTTCTTCCCAGGCACCAATAAGAACTGGATTATCTTGACTGTTTTTGCACACATGGAACAAGTATGGAAAACACTTATAGAAGGACCTGTTAAAACTGTCGACTTTCAAGGGCATTTTTCTGTGTTGCTTCTTCGTCAGAGTTGGCAGAATGTGCAAATAACTCACTGCACAGATGGTTCACCAACTTTGAACTTTAAAATGAAGAACCTCCTTAGGGCTACTAAAATTGGGATGCTAAAGCTGCCTTTTGGTGAAGTGAGTCTTTCCACCAGAACTCTGAATTTTCATAGGAAATCCAATTCCTCTGGCTGGTCAAGGATAGAGCAAAATGTTGGTTATGGAAATTCTGGGAAAAAATTGGTAGAGCAAATTTAAGGCACACCCTTCTTGGAGATTTTCATTTGATTTCCGATTTTCTCAAATATTATGCCCCCAAGACTCCCTATTATCGGCATTTTACAGCCCCCGCGGACCCATAACCCTGACAAGATTAGGAGGTAGAAGGGAATGCAGGGGCAGTTGGCTGTTTCATAATAAATTACCAAAACTCCCATATTGAGGGCAGGAAAAAATAGCTTATATTCTAGGCACAGGAGGGCAGGTGGTGCTTATAGTAATGATGATGTTGGTATTTGTTAAGCGCTTACTATGTGCAGAGCACTGTTCTAAGCACTGGGGTAGACACAGGGGAATCAGGTTGTCCCACGTGGGGCTCACAGTCTTAATCCCCATTTTACAGATGAGGTAACTGAGGCACAGAGAAGTTAAGTGACTTGCCCACAGTCACTCAGCTGACAAGTGGCAGATCCGGGATTCGAACCCATGACCTCTGACTCCAAAGCCCGTGCTCTTTCCACTGAGCCACGCTATATCAGATGAAGCATTTGTAAAATGCTCTGGTGCTTATTCGGAAGCTATGAAACCACACTGCAGGCAGCTGGAATACATCAGACACCAGACTTGGGCAATCCTTGCTGTTCGAAAAGTGGGCACAGATTATCTCCGGTGCTAAAACAATATTCTATAAATAGGTTCTCCATCCAGTGGCATCAGAATGGACTCCTTCACTGGAAGCGTAATCATTTTGCCTCAAAATCTGGTCTGGCAAACAAAGGGCAAGGCCACTCTGCAGATGTTTGAGTGAGCCACACTAAGTCTGTGAGAGGTCTGAAAAAGGTTACCTTTCATGGCTCAAGGCTCCCTCAACTCTGTCAAGTTGCACACCAGTGCCAGGGGCTCTAGGAGTTTCTGGGCTATTGTGAGACCAACTTGCTGCTTCTATGACACCAAAGAAGTTAGATTTCCCCAGCCTCAAAGAGAACCAAATCTCTGTGTCTCCTGGACCAAGGGAAGAAGCAGAAGGGGAGTGGGAGGAGAGGAGTGAAAATCCAATATTGGACATTCTCCTGCCAGAATTAGGTCCTCTTCCTTCTAATTAATTGTCCCATCCAAGAGGGAATCTAGTGTGACTTCTTGAAATACTTGGGCACAGTGCTGGTGCTGGCAAAATTCTAACATCATTCTTATTGATCTCAGAACACTGGTGCCCGGATCTTGCCAGGGAAATAGTTTCCTATACAGTAGGAAAATCTCACCCTTTCTATTTTGTGGATGGCAGTGTTCCAAACATTTGGATAATATTGGCTCAGGAAATACTTTTTCTTTTAACTCACCCACCCATCTGAAATGTCAACGCCATAACAGATTAAATAGCCTCAATGAAATCCTTTTCTCAAGAAGATACAGATGTGAGCTAGAGTTATATGGCCCCACATTTGACTCAATTTCTAATTTTAAATACAAAACATACGGTATGATGGTTAACTATATTGTATTGATTTTGGCATTTGAAGATATCAAGTGTAAAACTTTTCAAAAAAAAAAACTGCTGTCTTTACACATTTGAATATACAGCGTACATTTCCTACAATATGTTTAAGACCAAACTGCACCAGTATATTAGAACATAAATAATACTCTAGAACATAGTTAAAAAATTAAAGGATGTAGTTCAAATGGCTTCAGTACTTTTAAAAATACACATTATATTAACATTATGCTGAAGTCTTCCCTAACCTATTTATTACATATTATTAAGGCAAAGACAGCATCTAACTAATTGCAAAACCCCCTGTTTTGAAACCATGTATAGAGGATGACTTAACTGGAGCTCTTAATTTGTAGAATATTTTGTCATGAAACTTGCAATGTGAACTTAATCCTCTATTTGTCTATTATTGTCCTTCTAAATACACTGAGGTTTTAAAATGCATTCGATGCCACTGATGATAAAAAATAGACTGCTCTCCCAGAACCCAATTCTATAAAGCTCTAGCTATCATTATGCCCCCCAAACCTCAATGATATCTCTACACCAATTAATATTTTGGTATATCACATTGAGAAAGGGTTCAATGGTTTAAAAGGGTGTCAAACAAAGTAATTAAAATTCATTACAAGCAATAAACACTTATATATGATCTCTTTACTATCATTATCATCCCCATCAACAATATAACTCCCTTGGGAATGAAAATCGGGTACAAATTTATGAATTTCATTACCCTCTAGGGTTTAATGCAGGAATTTCCCCACTTTTCAAATACCTAAATTTTGGCTCTAAAACAGAAAGAATAATTTCAAATGATCACTACTTTTATCATCAAAATACTGCTTTATCTCAAGGGATGTTACAACATAAAGATAACGTTTACTATTGTGATCAAAGAAAGCAAATTACATACTAGAAAATTAAAGGGATCTAAGTTTATTTTCCTGAACCATCAGCTGCTATTCATGATACGTGATAATGAGCAGATTTAGCAATTGTTGCCTTTTCATTCATTCATTCAATCATATTTATTGAGCGCTTACTGTTTGCAGAGCACCATACTAAGCACTTGGAATGTACAGTTTGGCAACAGATAGAGACAATCCCTGCCCAACAATGGGTTCACAGTCTAAAAGCCTTCTCTCCTTTCCAAAGTCATATTTTTTTTTAACTTCACAATTAGCCATAAACAAACCCTGATGAAATAGGAGTGGTTTTGCCCTTTATAAAAAGTGACTTCACCGAATATATTACAGGCATGTCCATGTCACTGTATCCCTTGTGTAGTAGGTCTTTATACTACACTAAGATGATATAATATTTAGAGGAACATGTTGGCTTTACAGCAGATGGGCTTTTGCAAGTGTTCAGCTCTGGAAAGAACCTCATTGTTTGTCTCCAGTCTAAGGCATTGTTATTACTTTTGTATGATTTATGACTCAAAGTATGAGAAATGGTGCAGAAATCCTGTGCCAAATTCCCAGGTGGCATATAACCTACGCCAAACTGTGAAAAACTTGTAAATATGGGCATATCAGTTTCATTAAAGAAAGGAGCAAGAGGTTTTGAAAGGCTGGGCAGGAAACCAGCCAGATTATTTTTTACAGTCCTATAATTTGGAGGCAGCAGTGACTGATGCACCTCTGCCATTGAAAGCAAACTCCTAGGATAAAAATAATGACAGGCCAAGATTTCTGCCAACCTAACTCTACCTTGTTTCATATGGACACAGTGCTTAAGGCCAGTGTTGTTCTGGATGTAATGCTCTTGGAAGATTTAAAGGATAATTGTGATGCAATGAAGACACTGCCTTTTTGCAATTCCAAATCAAAAAAGGACAATCACCACCATTTTAATAGGATTATAATGAAAACCTAAAGATGGGCTATTCTAGATTTGATGCACTCAACTTTTGCTTGGCAATTCATAACGAAAAAAATCAAGAGAACAGAACTGATTATAGTACTAACTTTTTTTCCACTTTTCTTTTGAAAACGAATTCATTATTAAAATTTCTTTAGACTAGACAAACCAAAGAAAAGCTTCCAATTCTTGAATTGCTTGGGTTACAAACACCCTGCCCCAACATCACAATAAACTGCTTTAAGGCCAAAATAGCTGGAAAGTAAACAAAAATTACTGAGTTCTTTACCTTCTTGTGATTCTTGTAAACATTTCTGTGGGCAAATCCCTTTCCACAAAGCCTGCATTTATAGGGTTTATCTTCACTGTGTATTATTTTGTGTGCAGTCACTTGATCGAGTCGTTTGAAGGACTTATTGCAAACCTCACAGATGTAGGGGCGCTTTTCTGCAGAAAATGAGTGGGGACATTTAATCTCCTGTTTATATAGGGAAAGAAGATGAAAGGGAGAGACAGTCTCTCCTCTTCAGAGATTTTGAGCAGTGAAGTCAACCCAATTAAGACTAAACCAATTAGAAAGACAACTAGTGCCCTTCATGGAGGATGTACTCGGGTGCCTCAAGAAACTAGCACGGTATTTAGCAATATTCATTTCCACACCTAAATTCCAATTAATTAGATGAAATAAAAAGAAAAATGTTTTCAAAAGAACATGGTTTGTTTCCATATGTGAAAGTAGGGATGATAGTTTTAAAGGTTTTCCACTTTAGCAATATTCATACAATTAAGTTCCAAAGCAAAGTTACTGTGCAAAAGCACTGTAAGTCAAATACCAATTTCAAAAGTTGCAAAAAATTCTTCCCCACTTCAAAGAACAAAAAAGAAACAATCCAAATCCATAAGAAAGGTGTTTTCAAAACATAACTTTAGCAAATTGAATTCTTAGCTTATTTTTACCGGCACAAACATGCTGCTGAATAAGCAATCACTTGTAGTACTCAGGAATTGAATAAAAGGAGACTAAATTCCTGAGTTTATGTTTTTTAAAATACCAGAATATCTATTTCCATAAAATAACTTATTATATCAGGCAAAAGAATGAGTGGGTACCTGAATGGGTTATCATGTGCCTCTTTAGCTGATTAGCTGAAATGAATTTCTTGTCACATTCTTGACACTCAAAGATCTCATGAATCTGCAAAATGGACATTAAAGCATATGGTTTTTAAAATTATTGAAAAACACCACATGTCACAGGCTTAGAGAACAATCGAGCCTACTTAGAATTTCTTAGACAATAACTAGTACTCACTGGGACACATTATGATTTCCTCCTCAAATATCTTACCTGGCGTGTCTTTGAAATACAATGATTTAAGTTACTGAACAAAAACATATTAAAAACATATAGTATAAACGAGCATATAAATAAATCTTATAAAGTACATTGTTACCCAAACATGCTTTAAACATGTGTTTATGTAAGAAAAGTAGCCCTGCTGGTTAATCCAGTGGAAAAAGCACATATCATTAGTGGTAAACGTTTCTTCCTAAAGGACTACCCAAGGCATTCTGCAAAGGTGGACAGGAACAGGAGGAATCCTGAAAAATATTAGGTGGGGCAAACTAGCCTGATTACCGAGGCAACTGCCTGCCGGAACAAGGCAGAAGCGGCTTGACTTAGTGGAAAGAGCTCAGGCCTGGGAGTCAGACGACCTGGGTTCTAATCCTAGCTTCACCATTTCTCTGCTGTGACGTTGGGCAAGTCACTCAACTTCTCTGTGTCTCAGTTACCTCATCTATAAAATGGGGATTAAGACTGAGGCCCACGTCGGACATGGACACTTAATACACTGTCTGGCACACATTAAGTGCTTAATATCTTTTTATTTATTTATTTGCAGCATTGAGGAAAAGCACTGGGACTACGGTGCATTACCTTTGACAATCAGTGGGTCCTGCAAATGGAAAGGCTTTGTGAGATTTTTGAGATTGGGTCACATCCCTGCCTGCCCAAGGTGACCTGTGTCCCACAGGAAACCTGATTGGCAGAGATGGGAGGCTTCAGGAGGCAGACAGGTAACAACAACCACCAAAAGCTATTCCTTCGAGCAGGTGCTCAATTTCAAAGTCTCATTAATGGGAATTTTTTGTAAGGGTGGAAAATGATCAGCAGCACATGGATCTGATCTCAATTTACAAACTTGAAAATAATACCTGCCAAACTACTTTAATTTAATTTCTAGATTGAATTTGAGTTTGCCAATGACTTCAACTGAAAAGATCTCGGTGAAATCACTTTTGTACTAACAACATTCTGAATTTAAAAAAATGAACTCAAAGCTGTTTAAAAACTGGCTATTCAATTAAACACTATATAGTAATTACTTTTGACTACATTTGCTTGATCAGAAGTCTGCTGTAATCTTAATTCATCCAAGTGTTATAAACCTTTTAAAATTCACACTTAGAGTTAATCTGAAATTGATAAGTAAATTTTGAAAATTATTTTATGACATAATCAAGTTGTATTTAATAAAAATCACTAAAGCTAAATGTGCTTCAGAAAATGGCACTCTGGGTAAGAAGTCTCCACAGTTGGAGACAGATGCTCAGAGGTACAGTGAGAGTTTGGTTCACTTGTATGCATCCACATGCCCTCTCAAAATTTAACATCACTACCTTTTCCCTTTATTTTTCACTTTTCAACATGGGACAAAAAGCTTCTGAATATTTCCAAGAGATGATACAATCCAAGAAGCTGTCTTCACACTAAAGACAACTCTTGATCCTACACTGGTGATGGGAATCTAACAATAACCAACAGTGACTACCTGCAACATCTAGTAAAGGCAGCTAGTTGCTTTTAGACCAATCTTGAGGCGGGGGAAGGGAAGAGAAGGCAGGACGTGAGTGGTGGGTGACAGCTGTGAACGAAAATGTCCCTGAACCCAGTTATCCCCACATCACCTGAAGTGGAAAGAGCCCCAACCTGGGAGCTGAAGGACCTGGTGTTAATCCTCGTTCTGCCACCTGCCTGCTGTAGGGCCTTGGACAAGTCATAACTTCTCCATGCCTTGGTTTCCTCATCTGCAAAATGGGGATTCAACATCTCTTCTCCCTCCTACTTAGACTGAGAGCCCCCTGAGAGAAAAGGACTGTGTCCACTTGTACCTACCCCAGAGCTTAGTACACTGCTTAGCACATAGTAAGCACTTAAATACCACACTTATTATTAAAAGAGTATTAGACAAATGGGGAAAAATAGCAGGGATCCCAGGATGCCCAAACAAATAAGGAAAGGTGGGAGGAAATGCTAAAATGATACTTAAATGCTCGGTGCTGGAATATATTGAAAAATGCTACAACATGAGGCAGTGGCAGAAGACTGACATTCCAGCTCTGCCAGAGGATACCAGCTTTATTATATGCCACATATCACACTTGCTACATTTAAGAGAAAGAACATTCAGTGGCCTTAAACATACAGCTTAAAGAGAAACTAAGTGTCAGGTGATTCAGGAACTCAAAAACCTAACATGCCACTGCCAATATAAATAAGCACCCATCTCTTCTATTATATGGATGCCTCACAGAGCACAAGGAAAGGCCTCTCTGAGTCTTAGGATCTGAGGCCATTTCCAAAGCCACCCAATAGAGAAGTCACTTTTTAAAAGATGAAGAATGGTGCTTTACACTGATTTTAATTGTTTTAAATCAATATATGAATTATGCATCTAGGCAGTAAATCAAAGCCCTGAAAAATTGGGTTCAATGACAACAGTTTAAAGTTGGCGTTCGCCTATTTTCACCAGTACCATCAATCTGCATATTGGCTTTACTACATCTTTTCAGGCTCATGGCTGATTTGATAATTATATAAAACTATTAAATTGGATACTCACATTGTGGAATAACAAACTTGTTTTATTTGAGTATGAAAATGCAGAATATAACATGAAACAATTCTAATTGAAATAACTTTCTGTACCTAATGAATAATTCAATTTTTTTTCCACAATGATTTCTCTTCTCATTAGAGGTCACAATTTGGGAAATTTATCACCCACAACAAATTTCTAGCAAATGTTTCTCACTTTTCCTTTATTGGCTCCATTTCTATTCACCTTAATTTTAAAGAACTGCCGGATTTTTGCCAAAGTGAAGCCAAATTGCTTGATCATTAGCTTCATGGGATTATCAAGTGGATTCATTTTCCTAGCTAAAGTGCCTCTAGAGTCTGCATTTCAGCTTATGAAGCCAAATAAAGTTGAGCTTGTTCATTAACGCCAGCATTAAGTTTTCTCTCCTTAGAAAGGGGAGAAGTTGGTCATCCATGAGATTGTGGAATTGGGATGACATCCAAAGTTGCAATTTACACAAGAATAATTCTCTTTTTCATTGTATCATTCTTGCATGAATAGTATCTAAGAAGAGGCACTGTCACAATGACAAATGTTGCTACCTTGGTAGCAGCCCTGAATAACCCAAATTCCAACCTGTTTATAAGATGAAAAAGACAAAGTCTGCCAGAGTCAAACTTGATCTTACTGACCTTACGATGCTCTTGTAGATTGGATGCTGATGAACACTTCTTATTGCACACTGCACACATAAGCTTTTTCCTAATGCTTCCTAAGGCAGAAACAAAACCACCATCATCTTAACAAATCAGTTTCAAGAGATACTGAATGTTTCCACTGGGCATGTAATTTTGCACAGGTCATTTGACTGACGAAAGAATTGTGCTCTGGCATCTCATCTTCCCAAATAAGAATTACAATACTTTCCCTGTGTTATATTTCCTAGGACTTCAAAGGAATGGAGGTTGTACAGTGCTTCCCATGTTAATTTCTTTTAAAAAAAACTGTCAAAAATGGCAATATCACCTATCTCGCACACAGAGTGCAATATGAACTAATATTACAGGAAGCTAAAATTAAGTCCTCTGAAAATATTCAGTTTGGAGGTTCAAAACTTTCAAAATTTCAATTTGGGTTCCCAGTAGCAAACCTTAGAACTCCTATTTCACCGATGTGCTTTGAAATGTCTCATTTAGAACTTTCTTCATATCCCTATATATTCATTTGTTGACTTACTACATTGGGGGGGGGGGATACTGCCTCAGTGCTCAGAGTTTTTGAGCTTCTTAAATCAGAGGAAACTCTTATTCCATCACTGTCATGCTCATTAAGATGACAGTGAACAGCGTAGAACCAAATGAAACAACAGAAATTTGCACTTCAATTGCTTGAGATGTAACAAAGTAAAGATTTAAGGTCATTTCTGGCATATAAAACATCAATAAAACTATCTGATATTCTTACTGGTTAATGGGAAAGACTGGGTGGAGTTTCTTGCCTACTAATAACCAGTGCACTATTTTGGGTTGTCTTTGGTATTGTCTGCTGTTTTGCAGCCAGGCCAAAGTACAACCAAACAAATCCATTTTATCTTCATCTTAACTACAGCATTCTATAATAATAATGTCGGTATTTGTTAAGCGCTTACTATGTGCCGAGCACTGTTCTAAGCGCTGGGGTAGACACAGGGGAATCAGGTTGTCCCACGTGGGGCTCACAGTCTTCATCCCCATTTTACAGATGAGGTAACTGAGGCACCGAGAAGTGAAGTGACTCGCCCACAGTCACACAGCTGGCAAGTGGCCGAGCCGGGATTCGAACTCATGACCTCTGACTCCAAAGCCCGTGCTCTTTCCACTGAGCCACACTGCTTCTCTTACTGAGCCTCACTGAGCCACACTGCTATTCTATGTATACACATCATATGACTAGTACCATAGTACCATAGAAACCAAATAAATCCACCTGTAATAGTGAAAGGAAAGTTACAAAATGGAAACATTCCTCTTAAATTCAGAAAAAATTTCTTTTGATCCTCATTAACAAAAATTTAAAATTACCCTCTTTTATGCTTCAGGAAGACAGTGCTTCAGAACAAATTCAACATTTCAACCCTTTACTGAAATACAGCAAATTCACAGGAAATCAAAGATTTTGTTTGTCTAGTCTGTAAACGATGAAGTTTTTTATTAGGAGTGTTACCAGTCAGATTTGGGAGATTTGGGGGCGGGGTGGGGGGCGGTGCGTGTAGTTTTTTCTTTTTAATCTTATTACATATGGCAATGCCACTTTCCTTTCCTACTAGTCCAACAGTGTCTCATATTAAGAATGAGATTAATGATTTGCAATGCCACAGATCACTTCTGTAAAAAGATTATTGAGAGAGGGAATGAACTGGAAATAAACTACAGGATAATTTTATAACGTAATACCAAACATCCTTTAGATCTCACATCACCCATACATCTTTAGATTTAGTGAATTTTTTATTCAGATGCTCAAAGAACCCAGGTTTGCACAGTATGCATGATGAAATTCACTTCTACTGAAACATTCTTATCCAAATCAGACAAGGAATTTGCAATAGAACAAATCATGAAACATTTCATTCTGCAAGGAATTCAAATTTAAACTCATGAAAAATTAGCAACCTGGTTAAAAGTAATAAACTACTATCCTTTTCAGAGTTGGATTAAAATGGGACAGAGCATTTAATTAGGGTTTGTCTACTTGCCATTTTTTCAGGTTCATTTTATAAGTCTATGAAAAAGTTTTATTATAAGGCATAATAACTGCTAGACTAAGTCTGTTTATATTTAAAAACCTAGGTGACAAAATTCTATTTTAAATTACACATTTAGAAAAAGAAACGAGAAAAAAATTAATGAATGGGAAAGTGTCAATTATTTAAAAGGACTGAAACCAGTATAGATTTCTGGGAAGAGATAATGGCAAGCTTGCTTGCATTTATTCAAGATGTACTTTTTTATTTTCAAATATTCTTTTCCTTTGTGATATTAGTGCACAAATTGAGTTATATTAAAATTAAACACACTTTAGTAAGAAACAATCTTCCTCTCTGCATTCCTTCACACGTATGCATCTTCCAAACTTTTTGCTCTCATGTTTTATTATGGTAGCCAATGAGAATGCAGACCCTGGCAAGCTGCAATGGCCAATCTAAATACCTAGTGCCGTGACCTGCTGAAGGGACATTTCCTCTGAACTTGGATCCAATTTATGAATTCATGCTAAATATGGTGCAGGTTCTGCAGCCTAATTCATCTTTTCCAATGAAGTGACCTTTTGATTATGACTTTTGACTGGCTCTAGTCTAAGAACGTAAGTTTTAAACTTGGTTGGTTCTGCCTCCTTTGAGATAATAGTGAATTATACATAAACTAAAAGACAAAGGATGGCAGTATCTATATAGGAAAGTCCAGCAAAAGTCCAGGGAAATAGTCACATGCCCCAGAAATGGGGTAGGCTCCAACCTCCAGGTGCTGGTGCTTAAAATGATTTATTTCTACATGTGGACTGCAGCACGCTCAATTTAATTCTCACAGCATTCTGGGACTTGTAGTTTAGACAGCCCAAAATGCTGTAGGATTTTAATCCCAGCACTTCTCCTGTCACATTCGCCTAATCTCTAAGAAGGAAAGTAAAGTGATATCATTTAACCTGACACGCTAGTTTTCAACTAAAACAGGAATGTTTACCTCTACCTGCTTTTCTTCTCTTAATTTCTCTAAACTCTCTTCCTCCTTCTTGCTCCGCACTGTCCCTTCTCCCTTCACTGTACTTGCCTCTCATCATTCTCCCAGTCTCCCCCTTCTCCATCACATATCTTGTCCTCTCTCTCAATGCTCTTGCCATTTTTTTCACCTACCACTTCTCCTTTCTCCCTTTTTCTCAAGCACTTCCAATTATTCTCCTTTCCTTGTCTTCCCTAAAGCCCTCATTTCCTTTCATTCATTCATTCATTCAATAGTATTTATTGAGCGCTTACTATGTGCAGAGCACTGTACTAAGCGCTTGGAATGTACAATTCGGCAACGGATAGAGACAATCCCTGCCCATTGACAGGCCTACAGTCTAACCGGCGGAGAAAGAAGGACAAAAATAAGACAACTTAATCACGATAAATAGAATCAAGGGGATGTACACCTCATTAAAAAAATAAATAGGGTAATAAAAATATATACAATGAGCACAGTGCTGAGGGGAGGGGAAAGGAGAGGGGTAGGAGCAGAGGGAAAGGGGGGAAGGGGGCTTAGCTGAGGGGAGGTGAAGGGGGAGCAGAGAGGGAGCAGAGGGAAAAGGGGAAGCTCCGTCTAGGAAGGCCTCTTGGAGGAGGTGAGCTTTCAGTAGGTCTTTGAAGAGAGGAAGAGAATTAGTTTGGCGGAGGTGAGGAGGGAGGGCATTCTAAGACAGCAGTAGGATGTCGACGGCAGGATAGGCGTGAATGGGAGACGGTGAGGAGGTGAGCGGCAGAGGAGCGGAGTGTGCGGGATGGGCAACAGAAAGAAAGATGGGAGGAGAGGTAAGAGGGGGCAAGGTGATGGAGAGCCTTGAAGCCCAGAGAGAGAAGTTTTTGTTTCGTGCGGAGGTTGATAGGCAACCACTGGAGGATTTTAAGGAGGGGAGTGACATGCCCAGAGCGTTTCTGCAGGAAGATGATCCGGGCAGTGGAATGAAGAACAGACTGGAGAGGGGAGAGACAGGAGGAAGAGAGATCAGAGAGAAGGCTGACACAATAATCCAGTGGGGATATTATGAGAGCTTGTACCAGTCAGATAGCCGTTTGGATGGAGAGGAAAGGGCGGATCTTGGCGATATCCCACTCCCTTCTGGGTCCCCCTACACTTAGATTTGCACCCTTTATTCACCCCTCCCTCAGCCCCAGAGCACTTATGTACATATCCATAATTTATCCATCAATTAGTGGCCTTTATTGAGCACTTAGTATGTGCAGAACACTGTACAACACAGAGTACAAAACAAGAAAATTAGCAGACATGTTCCCTGCCCAAAACAAGTTTACAGACAGAAGTAATGTCTGTCTCCCACTCTAGACTGCAAGCAGGGAACACGTCTTCCAACTTTATTATACTGTACTCTCCCAAGTGCTTAGTACAGTGCTCTGCACACAGTAAATGCTCAATAAATACAGCTGATTGACAGAGAGAGGTAGAGAAAGAGGGAGAGACCTACTAATCTCCTGATTGCAGGAGTATGAGAGTAAGGGAAAATATAGAGGATGTCCTATATTGAAACCCATACATAGGAGGCCAGAGTTAAGGATGTTTCTTAAGACCAGTCCGTCCATCACATTTATTGAGTGCTTACTGTGTGCAAAGCACTGTACTAAACGCTTGGAAGAGTACAGTACAAGTGACACATTACCTGCCCATATCGAGTTTACAGTCTCAAGCAGGAGACAGATATGTACTAAGACAGCTGAAGGCTTATTCCCGGGCACCAGCAAAGCTGCTGGGCTCACTAGAAATGCATCCTACAGCAGCTATATTGCCTAGAAGTGTGGCTGTGTGTTTAGGGCTTCTGCCAGGCAGGGGACTCTCCCAAGCACTTAGTACAGTGCTTTGCACAGTGTAAACACTCAACAAATACCACTGACAAAGATGATTATGATGTTGATGATTAGGGGATTCTCTGGTGGAAGCAGATGTGCGCCAGACACATTTGTTTTTACTGAAGAATCAGCGAGCCTTTGACTTCCTTTCACAGGGGCACATTACTGTGCTTCCCGAATCGGCAAACAAAGAAGCAGACTGGGAAATCTTCTAGTTAAGATTACACTGGGCTAAGCCACAGTTTACTTTACCTACTTCTTTTAGATCTGATGTGATAGGAGAACTTGTTCACTGGCTTTTAAGAGAGAAATCTTCTGCCTTCTAAACATAAAAATTAACTACAATTAAAAAACATTAGCATACTGAGAAATCCCAACTTTTGTTCCAATTTAAAACTGAAATAGCCAGTTTCAGCCAGCCATTGAAATCCCCAATAGATGTTAACAGCTAACATCCCTAACAGCTACAGTCCAAATTAATTTGGAAAGTTTTCTGGGTGTGCCTAGCCAGAATTAAATGTATTCAAATAAGAAATATTCATCACTAAGGTATGACTGCATAATCACAAGCAAATTCATAGGGATATCATGTGTTTTGAAAAGCTTTGAGATAAAATGGGCTATCAAAACATAAATATAATGATATATGTAAGTGCATAGTCGCATTCTGGTCAATATGAAATGTAGAATGAAGATTATAAAATCTAGTTTCCAGAAAAAATCTGAAGTATTTCCTTGATGATACCTATTCCTTATGTCTGAGTGAAGTGAATCTTTTTTCTCAAGTTAGGCAGTAGAAATTCTTGAAGGGTGCCAGTAAAACACAGAATTATTTTCAAGGAAAAACAAAGTTAAAGCAGGAGACGTGCAATGTTAAACACTATGCCTAATGGTCATGGTTTTTAACAATGCTGAGATATTCCTTGGAAGCAGGGCTTCACACAATGAGCATTTGAATTGCTCCTCAAAGCTTAATCCTTAAATCATCTTGTTGCCAAAAGGAGGCTGAATATCAACCACAGACTTGCAATCGTGCCTGTAAATCCATAATGTCAAAAACTGCTTAAAGATGGCAGAGAAAGGCTGCTGAAACCAATATATAACAGAAATTGGCCTGGGGGGCAGGGTTTGATGGTATGTAGTGAAGAAAGATCTTCCAGAATAGTGCCACATATGTGTGAAAGGCAATGGGAGGTGCAACTCTAGCCGGGAGAGAGAATTAAAAACGGAACCTGATTGTCTGGGGAGAGGTAGCCCCCTCAAAAATGACACATTCTATCACGTCTTACCGGTGTGAACATTCTCTTTGTGCTTCTTCAGGGCATCCTTACTCCTGAACCGCTTCCCACAGCTCTCTGCCTTGCATATGAATCTGGCATCGCCTCTGCATGCCTCTTTGTGCTGCTCAAAGCTAGAATGGGGGAAGTAAAGGGGTTGGGAGAATGAGACAGTGAATACACGTCTAGGGAAACCAGACTCCCAGCAAGTTCAAGGCATGTCACCAAGTTGGATACCAGGACCGTCTCATGCATGACCTAACGCAGGTAGACTTTAAAGTAATTAAGTTCAATTGCTGTTCAGTAGCAAAAACTAAGAAGCATGAAAGCAGGCATGCAAATGGACAGCCAACATTGATATAACCAGGATCCAAACACTTAGACACAACACCTCGATTCAGAGCTGAAGGCAGAATTGCAAACAGAACACTGATAGCTTCTTGAAGACTCCCCAAGGTTGATGCTGTCTGTGCACTGAAGGACACTGGAGGAAAAGATGAAAAAGAAAAACAAAATGCAGCAGGTCATAAGAGCAATTTATTTGAAAATTAGACTAGTGCAAGACCTAACTCTGACCTCTGCTTTCTTACCCTTGGACTATCAGCCTTTTAGAAAAGAAAGGGCATCTTGCAAACAAAATGTAGAAAATTCTAGAAACAATGCCAAGGCACCAATCAGTAATGATGTAAATTTGTGCAGGTCATATCTATTTTTAATAAATGGAGAGGTGTACTTGGATAGCATCCATAAATTCCTAGTCCAAGAGTTACAAAAAGGGAGTTTTTTACTATTCTACTTTCAATAGTCTGAGTGTCATATTGCTAATATAAGGCTACAGGCAGCATCACTATTCCATTTTTTAGAATTTATAGAACATGTGGCATGTAATTTCAGCTCAGTGTTATTGGGTGTCTTTCTAAGGCCAAAAAAATAATAACAATAATAATAATAATGTTGGTATTTGTTAAATGCTTACTATGTGCAGAGCACTGTTCTAAGCGCTGGGGTAGACACAGGGGAATCAGGTTGTCCCACTTGGGGCTCACAGTCTTAATCCCCATTTTACAGATGAGGGAACTGAGGCACAGAATAATACACTTCATACAATAAGCCCTCCTCCTTGCCAGATCTAACAGTCTCTACTCTATCCCAAGCTTCCTCAACCTCCTGGCTGCTTTGGCAGGGAGGGCCAGATCCTTCACTGGCTAACCCTGATATTACTGATATAGTTCTCTGCTGGTTCACCTCTTACCTTTCTAACTGATTCTTCTTAGTGTTTTTCCATCTGCTTTTAATCTGTCCACCACCCCGCACCCCCGCAACTGTCAGTGTCGGATAAAGCTCTGTTCTAAGTTCTCTTTTCTCAATCTACCCTCAATTCCCTTAGAGAGCTCACCCACTCCCATGGCTTCATTTACCACATCTACAGTAATAATAACTGTGGTATTTGTTAAGCACTAACTCTATGCCAGGGACTGTACTAAGCACTGGGATGGACACAATCAAATCGGGTTGGAGAGAGTCCCTGTCCTACATGGGGCTCACAGTCTTAATCCCCATTTTACAGATGAGGTAACTGAGGCAAATAGAAGTTAAGTGTCTTGCCTAAGTTCACACTGCAGACAAATGGAGGAGTCAGAATTAGAGCCCAGGTCTTTCTGACTCCCAGGCCTTTGCTCTATCCCCTAGGGTCCCGCTGCTTGTCTCTATGAAGATGACTCCCAAAGCTACTCACTAGTCCTGACATCACTTTCCCTTTCTGCAATCTTGCATCTTGTCCTGCCTCCGCGACACTCTAATGGATGTCCTGGGAGTAACTTACACTGAATATGTCCAAAACTGAACTTCTTTTCTTCCCTTCCAAATCCTCCCTGTCACCAAATTAACACCACCATCCTCTTTACTCTTGAAGCCCATTACCTTTGGCATTATTGATTTCTATTTTTTAGTGTCTGTCTTTCCTACTGGATTGTAAGCTTCTTAAGGACTGGACCTTGTCTACTAACTCCATTATACTCTTCTTGTGCTTAGTAGGCACAAAGGCACTCAAATACAAGTGATTCATGTGGAAGCATTTTATGTATTTCTCTATTCTAAGTTTGCATTTTGGGATTTTCCTCCACAACTTCAATAAAAGAAAAAGTTTATTCTCCAATCAGTCCACCCAATTTTTCCTCCACTTACTCAGGTTATTAACCTTTTACCCTGATTCCAGAAAGGTGAAAGCTGGAAGCAACCTGGGCCCAATCCGTTATCGTCCAAGGGTCCTCAAAACAATACCCAATCTACACTGATTTAGGATTTCAGGTAAATTTATGAACTCTGGAAAGTTATAGCACAAATGAAAGGGTTTTCTGGCAAGTCAATAAGCAGAAGAGAGATCTACCAGAAGCCCATTAGTTATATGCTTTAGACTCTGCACTCAGAATATTGCAGAGTTTGAATGCCTGCTAAAGAGAAGCTGAAAAGCAATAACACCTGCCCTTATGTGGGTTGGTTCATTTTTTGAGAATTTCTCCACGATCATATTTGTGAATAAACCTAACATCAAATCCCAACTTAATATTAGCTGGGTTTCCACCAGGCAGAAAAGGTCTGGCTTGTTTAGAGGTATGAATAATGGATTTTGCCTCTAACCCTACCCCCAAAATCCTAAAGTGGGCATATTCAAATGAGGGACAATCACCATTTTTACTACTCTCTCCCCAGTTCTGCTTTCCTACCCGTCTGTTATTCTGGGCAGCATCAAGGCAAGCCTCAAAGCCCAGGTGGGTGGGCTGCAAAGGTCGGAGGTTAGGGGCTGCCTAGGCTACAGGGATCCAAGAATGGTACCTGCTCATCTAACACATTCAAAAGAGTCAACTGCAGGGATTGCAAAATTCCATCCCTGCACTTGTCCCTCCTAAGGCTTGAGCTCTATGGTGCTGGGTTATGACAGAAAGTTCCACCATCAAATTCCCTTAATATTATCTGAATCGGACCAGCCAGATCCATTAATTAATGATATTTATGGAGCACTTACTGTATGCAGAGCAATAGTGTAGTGATAGTTCCAAGGGAATTTTTGCAAACCAATTTTAATTTGCTTAAATGGATTTCCAGCCCATTATTGCTACAATCCCAACTTACACATATGGGCATAGGAGTTGTAAGGTCAAGAACTAAAATGAATTAAGTTAAATAAATTATTAAAGGCCTTAAGGGCACTTTCTGAACAATATACGCACTGCCTTTGCAACGCTTGCTTCACTGGGAATTTCTTCCCACAGTTCCTGCACTTGAATTCCTTCTCTTCACTGGGCTTCTGGTGGAGAGTCTGCAGGTGCTCTGAAAGAATTTCTTGGCTGGAAAAACCTGATGCACAGAGAGGACACGCATAGTCCTGTTTGGTGCTAACAGAATCTGCTGAAATAAAAAAAATGCATAAAGGTTTAAAAACTTGGTAACTTTCAGGAAAGCTCTTTTTTCATTTTACACATTAGATTTCATTCTTTTTAGAAACTGGAAGAATTTATACATTCCCTCAAACCAAATTCTCCATGTAGATTATGGAAATGTCCAATCTAGTTCTCAGACACACTTGGAGGATTCCACTGAAAACATCAAAAACAGGAAATCCACTTTGACATCTGAGCAATTTAACTCTTTTGATGAGTTGTTCCACACAGATCAACTGTAATTCACTTTTGGCTACATTTGGGAAAGAATCCTACTAAATTGAAAAGTGTTACACCTCTAGGGAAATACTGTCAGCCTGGATAACAATCTCGCCCATCATAAAGCACACAGACAACTATGAAATATGAATTTATTAAGTCAGGTATACTAATACTTGAATGGCTCCTTGCCTTAATTATTCTCTTTTATTGGGCTTTTTTCTATTTCCGTGGACAAAATATTTTGAGCAGAGAGAGTGTGCTCATTCAAAAGAAGAAAATAAACTGTGACTACACAGAATTAGGAATGCTCAAACTTTCCCTCCAAAGTACTCCTATCCCCCCTCTTCAGCCATCTGGGGTAGGGGCTCTTGAAGAAAGATGAATCAGATTGCCATATTCCCTTTGTTCAGACAGGCAAAAAATACTAACAGATTGGAATGCATCACTTATGAGGTGGAATTGGAGAATGAGGTGATTAAGGTAGAGTCTGCAGCTAGAATATGAGGAGGAGAGATGTGCTGAAAGGTCCCCACAAAACAGTTCTCTAGAATGACACTACTCTAGTCCTTATCTCCCCAGGAAATCTCATTCCTCATCCCCATACTGAGAACCCTAAAATAGAGAAACCAAATTGAAAAGAGGCAAATTAATCCTATTTTCCTTTAAAAAAGTGGCAAGCTTTGAAGTAACTCAATAATCCCAATTTGATAACATGAAAACTAAAATTCATAAATGGAATCTGAATTAACATTTCCTGGTCACTAAATCAGAGATCTGGTAGAGGACTCAGGTGTACAACCTGAATTCCCACATATCCTGCTGCAAGATCCTCTAAAAAAACTAGACTTGAAAAAAAAAAATTTGACATTTTATAATTTATAAGAACAACATTTCTGAATTGGTTTGGGCCCCTGAAGCCTTCGCAAAAGCTAGTACTTCCGTATTACTTAAATCTTTAACAGATTGGTAAATTGTATTTAACAGATAGATACTACTTCAAATGATCCAACTTTGTTGATTTTTAAGTCTTTGTTTATTCAGTACATTCTCTAAGTCAACAACCACAAAAATTCAAAATTGTCAAGGGTCATTGGGAATAAACTTAAGTTTTTCTAAACAAATACATGTGAATTCTTTTGTGCTGAGAGAAATTGGTCTTAAAAGGAATCAATCATATTTATTGAGTGCTTACTGTGTACAGAGCACTGTACTAAGTGCTTGGGAGAATACAATACAACAATATAACAGAGTTGGTAGACATTCCTTGCCCCCAGCTAGTTTACAGTCTAGAGGGAACACCTCATTTTTTTCTTTTATAAAGCACAAGACCCATGCTGTAATAAACCAGGGCATCCATTCCCATCAATGAATGCTTAAAAAAAAAGGCAGACAAGGTGGGAAGTTCTTCACTTTCTCTTCCAATAATACAGTTAAGCCAAAAGTTATACTAGGTGACAGTCCAACACAGAAAATGGGACTGTTATAAGATAAGGAAGCAAATTTTTTTTTAGAATATAATAGGTAAATATAGGATTCTCTAAGTCCTGAATTCTTGAGTTTGATTTCTGGAGAGATCAAATGGCAAACCACAACAGGAATTTACAAATGTGTCATATAAACCCATCACCGCATAAAACTCATAAACCTCATTACGGATCATCACCATATAAACTCATCATCACACATGGTTCCTATTTCTCCCCTACTTAATCCGCAATGTACTATAAAGGATGCTTGTCTCTTCACCCGGGTTTTAGTTCATCATAATAAAATGTAATATTGTTTGCGCACATCATCAAATTGGTACCTTTTTCCCCAGTTAGTGGAGGGTCTTTAGTAGTGTTATCCTCATCTTCCTTGGTCACTATGACTTCTTCCTCCTCTTCCTCTTCTTCTTCCTCCATGTCACTGTCCAGGTAGCCAATCAGAAGCTCTGTATCCGTCTCTATATCCTCAATTGCTAGATAGAAAATGTTTTCTCCTTCCTAAAGGCAAGGAAAGTGAAAGTGCTTAGGAAAGGTTTATAAGGTGGGTTAACTTAGTCACACATTCCCCTTCAGTTCCCACTCTAATAGGAACATTCCCCTTTGAAGTGCCACTTCCAATTGGCATGCTGAATGAGAACCAAAGACCCAAAGTCGAGGCGGATGAAGCAAGACCAGTATGAAATAAAAAGACCCAGTGCTCCTAACAATTCTCAGAGGAACAGAGAAGACTCACCGAAGGAAAAGACTGAATTTCATTACCAATGACTTTCTTTTGGCAAAGAACCACTGAGTGAGGCCCCAATGGCTCTGGGTATAAATGGTGTGAGACATAGAATTGGACAGACAATAAGTAGGCCAGTTGGAGGCCGAGTGTGATCACCATAACTTGGTCATTAACTCCCCTAACAGAAATTTTCCAATATTGAGCATTTAATAATTATAATAATGTTGGTATTTGTTAAGCGCTTACTATGTGCAGAGCACTGTTCTAAGCGCTGGGGTAGACACAGGGGAATCAGGTTGTCCCACGTGGGGCTCACAGTCTTAATCCCCATTTTACAGATGAGGGAACTGAGGCATAGAGAAGTTAAGTGACTTGCCCTCAGTCACACAGCTGACAAGTGGCAGAGCTGGGATTCGAACTCATGAGCCCTGACTCCAAAGCCCGTGCTCTTTCCACTGTGCCACGCTGCTTCTCCACTAGCTTCAGGAAGGGTAGTTCCTGTTCCACCTGGCAACTGTGACCAGGGCTGAATTTAACCCTTTCAAAGCTGGTTACATGCCCTAAAGAAGCAGCGTGGCTCAGTGGAAAGAGCACGGGCTTTGGAGTCAGGGCTCATGAGTTCGAATCCCAGCTCTGCCACTTGTCAGCTGTGTGACTGTGGGCAAGTCACTTAACTTCTCTGTGCCTCAGTTCCCTCATCTGTAAAATGGGGATTAAGACTGTGAGCCCCACATGGGACAACCTGATTCCCCTATGTCTACCCCAGCGCTTAGAACAGTGCTCGGCACATAGTAAGCGCTTAACAAATACCAACATTATTATTATTATTAAAGCCCACAGGCCTGTACAGACTGGTAAAACCCACAGAGGTACTAATCTTTGGGGGAAGTTACATTAAGAGCCTCAAAAATAGAAAGAAACTCTACCTTGAGAATCTCATGTGAACTCTACAAAGTAGCACTAGTTTTTTAGGGCCTACTGTGTGTGAAGTGTTAGGCATCCAGGTCACAGGTCTGACAGAAGGACAAACTCTCCTTCCAGAACCATTTGGAGCATTCTGGGAGGAGGCTGGCTTCTTGGGCGATAGTAGGAAAGCTACACTCCCTGAAGGGTGGAACCAAATACTCCTGGGAGCTTCCTATCAGCTATGAGGGTTTGCCAACCTGCTTCTCTGAGGCCTGCCCAGAAGAGATCCTTATGGGGTAAATGTAATTCTTTTCCTAAACTCTATCTGAGGTAAGAATTTGGGTGTTATATTAGGCAAAACCCTATTTCACTGCTTTTTCACGAAGCCTCCTAACACATGACGTTTGATCCATTAGTCAACTACTCAGCCTTGATCTGACAGTCTTTAACTCCAGTGATTTTTAAATATCTGGCATATCTTGACTTCACTACAGACTGTTGTGATCTTTTCCCATTTGTATTACTGATTAAATCCTGACTTTGATCTTTTCTGGTTTGGGAATCTGGTTCAGCCATGATCACTTGTTCTCTGGAGAGAGTTATCTTCCATTAAATAATCAAAAATGTTGGGTGGCTGATTTTGATCCTCATTTTTACAGAGAAGCAGCATGGCATAGTGGATAGAGCATGGGCCTGGGATTCAGAAGGTCATGGGTTCTAATACCAGCTCCACCATTTGTCTGCTGTGTGACCTAGGGCAAGTTACTTCACTTCTCTCTGCCTCAGTAACCTCACCTGTGTCCCACTCAATTTGCTTGTATCCACCCCAGTGCTTCATACAGTGCCTGGCATATAGTAAGTGCTTAACAAAACCCATCATATTATTATTAAACAGAAAAAAGCCCCAATTGCTATTTCAGTCAATCAATAGTATTTATTGAGTGCTTACTGTGTGCAGAGCATCGTACTAAACCCTCAGGAAAATGCAACACAATGGAGTTGGTAGACATGATCCCAACCCTGCAGGAGTTTACAATCTAGTGGAACAAGCCTCACTGAAGTCTGGTATAAAGGACTGTACTAAGCCTTGGGAAAAAATACTCAAGTAAGAATTAGATGAGCTCCAGAGCTTCCAAAAGGCTCTATATCTAAGAATAAGTGGGGCAGAAGAGGTTGGCGACATCAATTAACTCCTGTGGAAGTTGTACAGAGCTCAAGAGAAACACCTAGGCCATCCTGAAACTAAACCCTAACGAAAACATGTGGGATGGATTTTGTCTAGAGAATGTATGTTCTGCTCCTATTTGAGAAGAGACCCCACTACTTGCCATTAAAAAAAAAAAACACTCTTCCAGGGGATCCAACAAGAACACCAACTGATTAAGATGCATGAATAAACTTCTTTTGTGTTTGACAATGTTTATCCAAACAAGTTTGTAAAAACACTAGTAATAAAAACAGTTGACTGTCAGTCTCCATACTAGACTGCATCTCCTTCTCTATACAAGCCAAGTGCCTTGGGTAATACTCAAGGCAACAAAGGGAATTGTGTTTACCTAATGAAGACTTACAAACACTGTCATAAATCTCCATACTTATCTGATTAACATCCAAGAAAGTTAATTGAACCTCTTTTACAACAGCTCTAGCCATATATTTCATGACAAGACAGAAGGACAAGATAATGATTTTTAATTTTGTAACATGAGAGGACGAATTTACACTGTCTATCCAAGGTACAAGATGTCTATTGCTTCGCTAACTTTGTAATAAATTAAGCCACTTCTAACTCATCGATTAAACTATTTGATTCAATAAACTAAATGGAAGAGCAGCAGCCTTCAGGGGCCAATCGTATTTTTGTTCCTTAGAACAGTGAGAGATTGTAAAAGAAACGTAATTACATGCATTCCTCGTAGATACATATTTCATGGCAGTGGTCTAGATAGCTATCAGGAGATCACTCCTGTCCACTGATCCATTCCTCATCCTCCAGCACTCTGTGCTTTGTTGAGATTTAATTTGCCAACATCTAAGCTAAAAAAAAATTACTTGGGATAACTGATTGAAAAAGAAAAGGGCCTTCATGACCTACCCTGAGCCTAGACATGAGGTAAATATGGGTAGACTTTGGCTACAGAGCTCTTATTTTTAATCCTAGGCTGTCACTATAGGCAGGACTTTTTCACACTCTAAAGAAGTTAACTGGCCTCGTTAGTATGGCAGATCTGAAGGAGGGTGGATTACCCCCTCAACCCAGCTAAGGAGGGAATCCTGTGGAGAGGTCAATAACATTTCAAACATGCCCTCGACCATCAAAGATGAAGCCTCTAGAAGTCAGCCAAAACAAGAAGACATGGCCTTTGGGATGGCCACAACTCAGGAAATCAAGACTACACTTCAGTAAACCATACAGACCTGGGGTTATTTCTACAGCAAACAAGCAGTTTTTCAAAGTAAGCTTCAAAATCACCATCTTGAAGATGAAAGTGAGACAGAGAGAGAGAGAGAGAAAAAACCTCACAAAAGATTCCATTATCTGCTCTCCATTTTTAGCACAAACTCTGCCATTATTCTCTGGGAAGATTAACCATGCTGAATCGCAATGTGGTTTGCAGCAGAATGCAGCACAACTGCACAAGATCATAGCAGCATGACAGATGTACGATCAGTGCAGGGAGCAACACCAAAACCTATATTATATTCTTAAGCCTTTCAAACTTACACCATTGGCAGAACTGAGCTCTGACCCGTACTAAGCGAACGTGACTGCAAGACACTACTTACTCCAAACACTTTGGCCAGTAATGTCATTAGAGTTTTAAGAACCTTGTCTGACCATTTCCTCACAACCTGAGTAAAAGCAGGTAGGTCCAGTTCTACTTAGTTGAGGATGCAATAAGAGAACTTGTTGTGGGCAGCAAACATGTCTACCAACTCTGTTATACTGTATACTTCCAAGCACTTAGTACAGTGTTCTGCACACAATATGTGCTCAATAAATACCACTGATTGAGAACTGGTATCAGAATACATGCCCCTTCACTCATTAAACCTCAAAATCTCATCTAAAATTTGAGAATTATCCAGAAGATGCTAGATCCTAATGACTGGCTTGTAAATCAGGAGTTGAAAGTTCAGATGTCACTAGGACCTAATCACATCTTCTTTAAGGGGCCATCCCCTACAAACTCCTCATTTCCCCTACTCAAGTTCCTTTCTGTGTCACACTTGCACTTGGATTTGTACTCTTTATTTATCCCATCCTCAGCTCCACAGTATTTATATACATATCTGTAATTGACTTTAATGTCTGCTTCCCCTCTTGACTATAAGCTGATTGTGGGTAGGGAACATGTCAACTCTGGAATACTGTACTCTATTAACCACTTGGAACAATGCTCTGCACAGAGTAAGTATTCACTAAATACAACTGATTGACTGATTGTTCTGGAGGCATATACACTGGAAAACATACAGATGATTATTAAATGCTTTGTAAATAATACAGCTCTATGAACTGAAAAGAAACAGAAGACCAATGTTTCACGGAGACACTCTATGCGCTGTCAGAGATTTTCAGAGGAAACACAAGAGCTAAATTCTGTATGTAATGGAATACTGCTACCTAGGCAGTCTGCTATTCAGTGGTGCTTGGCCAGACCAAGAGGAAGAAAACTCAACTCAAGGTCAGTATGTCCTTTGGGATATGTAAAATAGTGATAATAATACCTGCTTCTTCCTCCCTCTTGGGGACGTTGTGAATTCAAAATGAGACGAGTAATGTGAAAGTGATGTGATGGTGCTTTGGAAAATGAAAACACAAGTTCAAGGTATTATTATTATTACTGTATCAAATGTCATACCAAACTAAAGGTCTAACAAAGCTTTAGTAATAACCAACCATGCACCTGGCTGTGATCTAGACTTACCAGAGAAACCCTGCTCAACTTCACTATCCGTTTCACAATGTCACCTGTGACCCACACTACCAAATGTCAAGAGAAGATCATCAACAATATTTATTTCTGAGCACGCATAGTGTGCATAGCACTACCTATTTGAGGAAAATACAGGCATAAAAATCATGACCCTTCCCCTTGAGAAATCTACAATTTAATGGGGGAGAGTCCACCTAATTAATCAGCATTGAGGCAACACTCATTACAGCAACACTATATCAAGGTCACTGATGATTACTTAAATTGAAAAAGCAAAAGAGAAAGAAGATGTCTTGAAAATAGAAAAATTGAAGCAATGATGGAAATATAAATTAACAGTTTAAAGAATTAAGATTAATTAGGGGAAGTAGATTATAGTACTTGACATTTAGGAGAATAATGAAAACTCCAGCACTGCTAGGCATTTACTATGTGCCAAGCACTGTTGCAAGTTAACTTGCATATAGAAGTTCATCAGAGAAAAAGCATGGCTTAGTGAATAGAGCACGGGCCTGGGAGTCAGAAGGACCTAGGTTCTAATCTTGTTCTGCCACGTATTTGCTCTGTGACCTCGGACAAGTCACTTAACTTCTCTGGGCCTCAGTTACCTTATCTGTAAAATGGGAATTAAGAGTGTGAGCCCAATGTGGGACAGGGACCATGTCCAACCTGATAAACCCAGCACGTAGAGCAGTGCTTGGCACATGGTGAGCACTTAACAAGTACCAAAATTATTATTATTACTAATATTAGATTGGACATAGTCGCTGTCCCACACAGGGCTCACAGTCTAAGTAAGAGGGAGAACAGGAACTGAATCCCCATTTTACAGATGATGAAACTAAAACATAGAGACTTTAAGTGACTTGCCCAAGGTCACACAGCAGGCATGAGGCAGAACCTGGATTAGAATCCAAGTCTGAAATCCAGTCCCATACTTTTTCTACTAGGTCACACTGCTTGTCTGAGTATTAAATAATTTTAAATTAGAGCTAAAAGGTCTTACTTGGGTTTTACAGAATGGTTCAAATCATATTTGGCATATATACAAAGACACATATATTCATTTTAAAATATTTTTGACATGGCCATATCAGCGAATACAACACAAAGCCCAAACAATTAGGTTGTTGGTCATTTTAACTGTCTAAAATTTTATGCTTTAGCAGAGGTCAAACGGTATATAAATACCATTAGTTATGGCAGCATGATTTTCATCAGCCAAACAATAGTATTAATTCCTGAAATTATGCAATGTTTTTAAAATTATTAAATTGGTTGAAAATTTTTGAGGACAAATTTCAAAGCAAATGTACAAAAGACCAGTTTAAAAAAAAATTCACTTCTGAATTTCATTTCAAATATTCAAATAGGATTCCTCTATAATCATTTTATTTCTACAATATAATAATCAGAATCCAGGTGCTTTGCCAAGCTCTTTAATGTGTTACTTTGCCATTATATCTGTTGCCGAATTGTACATTCCAAGCACTTAGTACAGTGCTCTGCACATAGTAAGCGCTTAATAAATACGATTGAATGAATGAATGTATACATATGTGTGTGTGTATGTGTGTGTATATATGTAGGTTTTATATAGTAATGATGAAACCACTCATTTAGACCAATGTGAGGTTCGAGTTAGGTCCAAACCTTGAATCCCTCAATATTAATTCAATAAAATGACTGAAAAATAAATAGAACAAACTGCCATGCTGGAAAGGCCAGTAGGGAGCTATTAATCAACATATGGAATCCAAAACACAAGTTCATGACCTTAAGGTCCAAAAGAGATTGTGCAGGTATCTGACCATTAAAAAGGACTGAAACATCATTTTATCAATCAATTAATTGTATTTACAAGCACCTTCTATGTGCAGATCACTGTACTAAGCACTTGGGGGAGTACAACATAGCAGAGTTAGGAGTCCTGTTTCCTGATCACAAGATTAGAGTTCACATATGTGTGAACATTATATATGTGTGTGTACATTACATATATTTTATGGTATTTGTTAAGATCTTACCATGTGCCAGGCAGATAGTGTCAGGGTAGATACAAGATTATCAGGATGGACACAGTCCATATCCCACCTGGGGTTCAGGGTCTTAATCCCCAGATGAGGTAACTGAGGCACAGAGAAAATAAGTGACTTACCCAAGGTCACTCATCAGACAAGTGGCAGAGCTGGGAATAGAACCCGTGTTCTTTCACTAAGCCATGCTGCATTACCTACCAATTATCTTCTCTTTTGCTTTTTCTGAGAATCTGTATTAGTGGAAAAGTTCTGGATACATTACATTTAGTGTTGGAAGAGTTTGTAGTGTAATTTCAATCTTTCCCTGCTTGATTGCTTTTATTGATCTCCCAAGATGCAGTGATGAAACAACACTTGCTGATGTAATTAACAAGCATTAATTAGTTTTATATTAACTAATTGATTTGGATTTAAGTGACTTCATCAACATAGGAGCTAAAAGACCAGTCATATTTTCTGAAAGGTTTTCCAGTGGAAAAATCAATTTGCCTCAAATTTGCACAGAGCAAGTCTGTTAAACAACTGAACTGTGTTCTTTGCACACAAAAATATTTTTTTTTTGCAGGGGGAGGGATGACAAATTCCCTACTCTTGATTTTGTCTATCTCAACCCCTCACCGACATCCTGCCTCAGGCCTGGAACTCCCTCCCCCTTCTTATTCACTCTCATTTCAGCTACTCCCTCTCCCTTCTTCATCACCCTTGAACTTGGATGTGTACCCTTTATTTTTCCCACCTTCAGCCCCACAGCACTTACACATATCTGTAATTTATTTATTTATTTATATTAATGTCTGTCTTCCCTTCGAGACTGTGAACTGCCAACTCCATTACAGTGTACTGTCCCAAGGACTTAGTACAATGCTCTGCACACAGTAAGCACTCAATAACTACGATTGATTGACTGATCGGAGCCACCTCAAAAGTTATTGCAGGACTCTTGAGGACACCTGACCTCAGGGACACAAAGCAACAACTTCAGGCCAATTTCCTTTCCATAGATTTGGTTCCCAAGATAAAGCTTACCAATGAAGCAGCCAACTGTTTGATTGAGACACTTTTTTCAGTAAATCAAACAATCATATTTATTGAGCACCCACTGAATGCTAGGCATGCCACTACGTATTTGGAAAGTACAAGAGTAGAAAGACTTGCACTCCTTGACCTCAAGGGGCTTCTCTGTACAATGCTCTGCACATAGAAAATGTTCAGTAAATATTACTGATTGAATAAAGGGGAGGGGAAAAAAAGATTTTCAGATTATGAAAGCAGGAGGAAGAATAAGAATAAGAAAGAAAACATTACAAATGCATCAGGACAAAATATCTGAACAAAAATTTGAATGTACTGAATGTATAAGTAAAATATAAATATAATTTTTTTTTTCCTGGATGTGGCTTTTGGCTATCTTGTTGCTGAGATAAAGCAGCTTTGGATAGGGAAAAGAAGAGAAAAGACTGTAATAAATATCAAACCAGAGGGACTGGTGGTGTAAAAAGGCTCTGTGCTACAGGTAGTGTTGGGGGTATGGGAAGGCCCCACAAAAAAATAAATTATCCAAAGAGGAAAAAAATAGCAAGATCAAAAGGGAAGTTATCTCAATTGTAAATCCTTAGCAGATAGGAGATTAGCCCACTTTAAAATTCAAAAGGACTAACCATCTGCCCATAGTACTTAACTTGAAATGTAATACCCTAGTTTTAACAGAACCTTTTTTTGGGGGGGGTGATCTTTAGAGATAGTATCCTGTGCAGGACACTACATTCTGAGTAGAAAAACAAACATATCTGTTTCCAAGTTTTGCAACCTTCCTTTATCTGAAGAGGAAGCAGGGGCTAAAGACACCTGAAGTGTCAACAGCACCCCTAAGCAGCAAATGTCAATCGAATTTCTGTGCCCTAAAACCAATTCCAGAGAAAAATTAAACTATCTGTACCTGAGCTCAACCTTGCTGTGTTCAGCTATGCCAAGTAATTGGGAACAAACACCAACTGCAACTCCTCTTTTCAGAGGGTTGAAAACAAGACAACAAATATTGGAATCTCTAAGAAAATGTACGCTCAATTTTTTTTCACCCTAGCATTGTTTTTTACCCAGTACACAAACTGATCAACAGGCTCAATGTGCAGGTAAGGATATTTAGTTTGAAGAATGGGGAAAAATGTTTGGCAACATATTTGGTTTTGTACCAAAACATCTCGCTTGAAGAGGCTAGGGGAATTGGTTAAAATTAAAAAAAAAGTAGAGAGGAGAAAATACATAGATTTTTACATTTATCTGACAGGATTAGTTAAAAGAGTTTTGCTAATTCTATAGTGTCAGTGGGTTGGGTCATATGCCCTACGAAACCTCCTAGCCTAATTTTTTCTGATTTTACAATGTACAATTCTATCACTCTGCATCTATTTTCTTCACTAAAACATTTACTCCTGGATTTCTGGGAGATGCAGATATATATCCATATTTGAGAATCTCCAATCTCCCATTCACATCTGGAATTCCTTACACATCTCAGCATAGTTGGACAGTTTCTCTATAGTCTCCACAGATGCCAAGATGTATTTAAGACCTTTTATTTAGTATTGAGTTCTGCTATTTCAAAACAGTATTTGTCACAATCTCCTCATTGCAAAGGAATATTAATCTTGCTGCATTGCAAATAAATGTATCCCCAACACAGGCCATGGATGAGTTGGTATTTCAAACCTCTAACTTAATATCGGTTTTTGTTTATATGCTAGCAGGCTGCTAGGTACATTTGGAAGATGAAACAGAAGCCAAGATTGGGAAATTTGGCAAAGACCCAATTTTTTGAAAGGGTGATGCTTTGTGCTTAAAAAATGCCACCATTATTGTGCAGCACCATGGAATAATCAGAGAAAATTGGAAAACTGAAGTAACGTACACCTAGTTACAAGATAGGTTGGGGGTGGGAATGGAATGGGGATAACCAAGGGAAAGGGAGTTGGGGAAATGAGGGCTTAGTTAGGGAAGACCTCTTGAGGTAAATGTGATTTTAATGAGACTTCGAAGAAGAGGAGAGTGGTGGTCTGTCATAAATGCAGAGAGAGTTCCAGGCCAGAGGAAGGACGTGGGTAAGAGCTTGGTGATGGGATAAGGCAAGCTTGAGGTAGAGAGAGTAGGTTGAAGTTAGAGGAAGAAAGGGAGCAGGTTGGGTTGGAAATAAGCAAGTTAAGGTAGGAACTGTGAGCTGATTGAGTTCTCTGGAGCCTTTCCAGAGGAACAATCCCTAATTCTGCTGTCATATTCTAGCAAAAATGCATGGTAAAAACACAAACTCCGGTGGGGACTGCATGCAGGAAAAAATCATTTGGATGGTCTGTGAACACTGATGGATTTAAAAAAGGCTAAGTCTGTGGGAAAACAGCCAAGATGACTGGTCAGTGATCAACAGTGATGCAAGAGGACTACCTATATGTTTAAATCTGTGACCTTTGGACATTTGATAGTCACTCCACCCTCAACCCCTCATGATTTATGTACGTATCTTCAAATTACATATTACAAATTACTTATTTATATTAATGTCTGCCTCCCCCATCAGACTGTAGGCTCTTCGTGGACAGGGATTGTGTCTGCTAACTCTTCAGTAGTAAGCACTCAATAAATATCATTGATTGATCCGGAAAATGTTGTAGAGGAAAAAATTGAGCAACAGGCTGTATCTAAAAATTGAAAGCAAGCAAAGAATAAAGGTTATCGCTAAGACTGTGGGTTTCAGAAATAGGGAGAATGGTGTGTTCTCAGCTTTAATAGGAAAGTTAGGTAGAAGAGAGGCATCCCTTCACAATAACTGACTTTCTAGCAGAAATTTTTTTCCTATTGTGCTGTAAAACCATCCTACACTCTAAATTAAACTGAAGCAGTGAATCCCAAACTTCTTTTATGCCTAGTAGTCAGTTTTCACCAACTCAGATGGCCCTAAGGGGCTTTGGAGAAGCTGTGATGTATGCCCACCTGCAGACAATTACAAAATAATTACCTTTATGCAGAGAATCATAAAACTTTTGATTCTTTGATTGAAAAAAAATTCAGGATGAGAAGACTGACGAAAAATGAGAAGGAAATTCACTCAAACCATAAATTTAATGAACTGTTTGATGAAGTACATTCATTTGTAATATTAGTTCTGTGAAGAACTCTCTGAGGATTGTACTTCCAATATGCCCAACTGAGAAAAAAATCAGTGTTTTATGAGCAAAATGGCCTTGTTTTGTTTAATTACACTGATTCAGTGTGATTGTAAATAATCAATAATGTGAACAGAGAACTAGACAGTGATTTGGCAATGTCTCTCCTAAATGCCATCAAATAGCCCAAGGCTAACTGCCCTTTTAAACTACAAAACATACAAATAATTTACATTTCCCCTTTATTTTTATCTGCCACCATAACACTGATTGATAAAATCAGAAAATCACTCTCTTTGAAACTGATGAAATTCCAGGACATCATCTCTTGGAGCAAACACCACCCTTGTTCCAACAATACTTGCTTACTCTCAAATAAAGCAGAGTGGCCTATGAGAAAGAGCACAGGCCTGGCTGGGAGTCACAGGACCTGGGTTCTAATATTGGCTCCGCCTCTAGTCTGCTGTGTGACCTGGGGCAAGTCACTTAACTTCTCTATGCCTCAGGTACCTCATCTGTAAAATGGCGATTAAGATTGTGAGTCCTATGTGGGACAGGGACTGTGACCAACCTGATTAACTTGAATTTACCAGTGCTTAGTACAGGGCCTGCCACATAGTAAATGCTTAACAAACACCACTGAAAAAAATGAAGGCCAAAATGGCTGATATGCTAAAAGAAGAAGGCATGGGAAATCACTCTGCTTCACCAACCCAAGGTGAACAAGCTAACAATAATAATAATTATGGTATTTGTTAAGGGAACTGAGGCCCATTCATTCAATTGTATTTATTGAGTGCTCACTGCATGCAAGGCACTGTGGTAGGTGCTTAGCACTGAAAAGAGCTTAGCCCAGAAAAGTGAAGTGACTTACTCAAGGTCATACACCAGACGTGGTGGAGCTGGGATTAGAACGCACGACCTCCTGATTCCCAGGCCTGTGCTCTATCCACTAGGCCATGCTGCTTCTCTGCCCCGCTGCTAATAGCAGGACTCTCTCTGAACCAGAAACACAGCCTCCAAACAAAAAAGTGGCCCCAGGTCCTCCAGCTGGTCCTCTGTAGCACCTGTGCTAGGAGCTGTGGATCTCTGTTCCAGACACAGCTATTGGCAAGAGCAATGCCATTTGACTGAAGCAAGGTTCATTTGAGAATCAGTAGATCTTGAGCTCAAATCCAGTTAAGTGCTGTTACTCAAGAGGAATAAGTATGCAAGTGATGCACAGCGACAAAACAAAACTAGGCTGCTGGAAAGTTCAAAGTATTCATTTTTCACCCGCTTGCTTTTACACTGTTGTGAATGTTATGAATGGCATTCCAACATTGAGCTCTCCAAAGGAAAGGTGCTTTAAAAATCTCCAAATGTCTCATCTACAAATATGGACTCTGCTTTTACTTACAACAGGTCAGGATTTGACTACAGAAATTGTTGTAAGCATATAATTCATGATTTCAAGTAGCTTGCATTAACTGAAGAATGCAATATGATACATGAAGCCAGGCCATGGTACATTTCAGAGCACAGGGACAGCACTCCTCTCTATAACCTGGACTTTAAAAGTAACCCTTTAAAGAGTTCTGATCATACACCACAGCTCTTACAGAAAAATAGAGCTTAAATGCAAAGGTGACTCTGGCCCTTTGGTTCCCCCATATCACAAATGCTACACAAAGCTAAAAAAGCAAATGTCCTTGGAAGACACCACAATAGTGGGTATGGCCATATCTCAGGGGAATAAGAGACACAGGGGGAAAATTAAATGGTGCAGTTCAATCTTTTTCACTGAGGTAAATAAGGCAATGTAAAAATGTTTGTATAATACTAACTTATGGAACCATCTCACATTATATAATTTTCTGAGAGGATTTCTATTTAATATTTCCCCTTAAAAAGACATTCCCCACTTGCACGTTTGACAGCTGAATAAGATGACACGAATGACAACAATTTGCTCCCGAGTATCTGAAGCACAATTTACAGCATCATGAGTTCAAATGGAATCAAAGCCCAATTTTAGTAGTCCCTTTTTTCAGCTAACTTCATTCAGTCAGTCATATTTACTGAGTGCTTATTGTGTGCAACACACTGTACTAAGCACTTGGGAGAATACAATATAACAATTAACAGACATATTCCCTGCCCACAACAAGCTTACAGTCTAGAGAAGAGCTTACAGCCTAGATTCATTTAACTCACTCCCAACTTCCTTTTAGCACCTCATTTCCTGAATTATACAGCAATTCACTGTACATCCACTGTACATCTTCTTCCTTAAGACTCACCGTGATCACCTAGGATTTCCAAAGATGACCTACATCCAGTTCACATTAATATACACCCTTGATGAGACTACTATATGGACATCTTTATAAAGTCCAGTTGAGGATTTTTTCCTAGCTCTGACATGACTTTGTACAATGCTTTACCAAGTTAACCTTATCCTACCACTGCCAAAATAGTTTACCTCACATCAGTTTGCTTATCGGATTATGTCAGAGGAATGAGATCCTATTTGTCCATAGTTCTAATATTAGAGAGACCTCCGTCACCCATCTCCTAAAGCAGCCAACTACTGAATTCCGCCTAACATCCAGTCTCATGAAGTGGCTCCTCCACTTGTTGCTGTGTGACCTAGGGCAATCTGCTTAATTTCTATGAGCCTCAGTTACCTCATCTGTAAAATGGGGATTAAGACTCTGAGCCCTACATGGAACAACCTGATTTCCTTGTATCTACCCCAGAGCTTAGAACAGTGCTTGGCACATAGTAAGTACTTAACAAAGACCATTATTATTATTACTTTTATGAACTGTTGAACGAATGCCAATTTGTTCCTCAGTTACTGGCTGATCCCATCATCCCTCCAATTTTTCTTTGTTTTTAGTCTGCCTAGTTTAAAATTCTAAGATCATCTATCTTTTCATCATTGAAAACCAGAGAGATTGAGTATTAGTCCTATATTCTCAACTCTTCCTCCATTAAAAACTGTAATAAAAATTGGGGGCAGGGATCTTCTACTGATTAAGATGTGATGGGCAAGATAGATGCTTTCAGTATTGAAATGACACACTTGCATGCACACACCCACATAGCAGATTGCAACCAAGAGATTAAAATTCTATTTCAACTGGTAGGAGACAGTTTTCTGTGTAACCCAACA
Organism: Ornithorhynchus anatinus; assembly: GCF_004115215.2. Taxonomy (NCBI): domain Eukaryota; kingdom Metazoa; phylum Chordata; class Mammalia; order Monotremata; family Ornithorhynchidae; genus Ornithorhynchus; species Ornithorhynchus anatinus. The sequence continues at coordinate 53,033,614 of NC_041739.1, forward strand.
TTTTTTCCCCATTTTTTACAACTAAGTTCACCCTTGCAGAAAATTAAAACAGATACTTAAGGGATATTCACTTGGTTAACTAATCAAAAATTTGATTATTTTTGTTCATCGCTTGCCCCACCAGAGAAAAGCAGAGACAGTGTAGAATTTATGGATAATTCTGTAAATCCCAAAGAGACACAAAAATAAGTTTTCTTTTTGCCTGAGATTAAACCTTAATGTTCTTACAATTTTTCCTCCTGGTACAATTTCAAGTTGTGTCAGGACCAAACAGGCTTCCAGATGTCTGTGGTATTAAGTAAGGTATTAAAGGAAGGCTTGAATAGGAAAGAAATTTTATTCATTCTTCTTCAATATAGAAAATTTGACATGTAGGGCAGTCTCTGAGGCGACCTCTCCATATCATAGTGATCGTCGGCTAAAAGGAAGCACTCTCCTTTATTCTCGCCAGCTTACCTTTTAATAGAAATTGAATCTCTCCATTAACACTTATAGAACTAAATGTGGCCAATTCCAGGGTCTGATATTACACACGTCTAATCCTTGTAATGATTTAAGTACTGATCCCCTCCATCCCCCAAAAGTAAGCATATCACCAACTCACTAGAGTCTTTCCTACATTTTCCTTAAGGTATGAAATTTCCATTCTTAAGAAATATTCACCCTCATATTTGTAAAACAATTAGCTAGATGATGCAGGGCAATGGTACCTATTTATGACCCAAGCTACAAATAGCTTGGGTCTTTCTCTTAAAAAAATGAAAACATCAAGCTGGCAATCTAATTCTATCCCCTAGGCACCCGGAGTGTTAATGCTGTGTTTGTTCTACTACTTATGTTGCAAAACAAGTTAATCTTCTCTTTGTAGTTATCAAGACACCAACAGAATTTCACAAAACTGTCTTGTAGGAATATGCAAATGTAATCCCTTTATCATAGTTGGCTCTTACTTGGTGATTTCCTCCACCCTTCTCTCAGCCTGTTGAGCTGAGATAGTCCAGTTGCCCTATATTTATTACAGTGTTGACTGATTTTCAAATACTAATCTTTCACTATTACATTTGTTAAGTATGACTTTAAACCACTCTACCGCTTCACAGTAAATACCTCCTTTACCATTAACCTTTGCCATTTCATTATTCTAACTCACAGTTGGCTGAGTTAGTCCAGACCACCACTAGGTCTGGTTGTTAATGAACAGAATATTTGAATTTAAGGCTCTAGTTGGCTGTGATTCTATTTATGAAAAGACTTTTGACATTAATGACGAAGGACCACTTGCTCCACAGTAGTCTACAACAGACAGTTTCATAAAATTACAATCAGCTCACAGATAAAAATACTTGAGCAGTGGATTAAACCACACGGACACACGGAATAAAAACCTGATACTCTGCCAGACCAAACACACATGCATGCATGTAAACCTTAGGACAGAGTTCAATTGGAAGCATTTGCTTTCAGTCGGGGCAAATGAAACAGACTTCAGCTTTGACTGTATGACACATCAACTTTAGCTGGCAGTTGTTGCTAAGCCTGGTTTAAAGCTAAATCCTTTACAAAGCAGGGCATTATCAGCGTCTCTCTGTGCCTTCAACACAAATGTATGAACTCCTGCTAAATCCACTACATTATCTGAGATTCACAGTTTAGATTATGCTATCACTTAAAACCATAAGAAAAAAAACAAGCCTACTTTATCTGGTTATTTTCCAAAACCTTCCTACTGATCTCAAACAACAAATGTGCAGATGTGGAAGTCTTGGGGGAAGACTCCACTGATTAAAATACATTTTATGCCTCACGTCTCACTTAGTAGCAAAGCTTCAGCCTATGGGGAGATGTGAGCCCAGCCAGAGGCAAACTTCACTGAGCTCCCCTTTGTAACAGAGTCCCAACTAGGGTCCCAAGAAGCCGTATGGCTCAGTGGATAGAGCACAGGCCTGGAAGTCAGAAGTTCATGGGTCCTAATCGCAGCTGCACCACTAGCCCATTGGGCAACCTTGGCCAGGTCACTTCACTTTTCTGTGCCTCAGTTACCTCATCTGTAAAATGGGGATCGAGAAAGTGAACACCATGTGTCCAATCTGAATTGTGGTATCCACCCCAGTGCTTAGTAGAGTGCCTGGCACCTAGTAAGCACTTAAGAAATACCCCAATTATTATTATTAATTAAAATGGGGATTAACTGTGAGCCTCAGGTAGGACAACCTGATTGCCCTGTATTTACCCCAGCGCTTAGAACAGTGCTCTGCACATTGTAAGCGCTTAACAAATACCAACATTATTATTATTAACTAGCACAGGCCCCAGGGAGAAGCATGGGCACAGTCCTACTTGACAAGGCCTGACTTGGAGTAATCCTGTCAGCAACTTCATTCTGGGGATCTTGTCTACTTGCCAATGACCTCTTGCCCACGTCCAGCCTTGGACCTGTAACATCCTCCCTCTACAGTGTCCTCCCTCTACATAGCCATCAGAGATCATTCTCCCCACCTTCAAAGCCTTATTGAAGGCCCATCTCCAAGAGTTCCTCCCTGACTAAGCCCTCATTTCCTCTTCTTCCTCTCCCTTCTGCGCTGCCCTTGGAACTGAATTTGCACTTCTTTATTCACCCCTCCCTCAGCAGTCATGTACATATCTGTAATTTATGTATGTATATTAATGTGTGTCTGCCCCTCTAGATGGGGAGGGGACATGTCTACCAACTGTTATACTGTACTCTCCCAAGAGCTTAGAACAATGCTCTGCACACAGTAAGCACTCAATAAATACAATTGATTAATTGATTTGGGACATCCTAGGGGACACCAACCCAATCCTCCCCATCTGCTTCGATAAAGTATATTATTTATCATTATTATTATTTTATTAGAACAGTGCTTGACACACAGTAAGCACTTAACAAAGTGCTGGGGTAGATGCAAGTTAATCAGGTTGAACCAAGTTCCTGTCCCATAAGGGGCTCAGATTCTAAGTAAATGTAAACTCCCACTTGGGTAGGAAATGTGCCATTTCTTCATTTTGTTCTTCCCAGAAGCACAGTACAATGTATTGCACCAAGGCAGGGAATGTGTCTACCACTCTATTGTACTGTATGCTCCCAATGTGTTTACAACAGTGCTCTGCATACAGTTAGTTCTCAGTAAATATCTCTGACACGATTGATTGATTGATCGATCGATTGATTGAGCACTAAATAAATACCATTACAATTACTGGCAGGTAGTAAGAAGATCTCAGGGGAGTGGGAGAAGTGATCAGGTATTTGGGAAGTAGCGTGGTCTAGCAAAAAGAACATGGGCCTGGAGTTGGGGGACCTGGGTTCTAATACTAATTCCGCTTCTTGCCTGCTGTGTGACCTGGTCCAATCAGTCAATCAATGGCATTTATTGAGCACTTATTAAGCATATGGGAGAGGATCCCTGCCTATAAGGAGCTTACAGTCTAGAGGAGGAGAGATCACTTGCCTTTTCTGTGCCTGTTTCCTCATCTGTAAAATGGAGACTAAATATCAGTTCTTCCTATCCCTGGAAAAGGGAATGAGTCTGATTTGATCATCTTTTACCTACCCCAGGGCTTAGTACATTTTAAAAGGTGCTTAACAAATCCTGCAATCAGTATGATTCAGTTGCCAGAGTCCCAGCCAGCTGTTTCTTCTGCATCACCCTGACTGGCTCCTTTTATTCCTCCCCCCATTCCAGACCTTGTGTCCACATCAGTAATTTATTTATTTATACTAATGTCAGTCTCACCCTCTAGACTGTAAGCTCACTGAAGACAGGGAATGTGTCTGTTTATTTTTATATTGTACTCTCAAGTGCTAATACAGTGCTCTGCACACAGTAAAGTGCTCAATAAATACCACTGACTGATTGACTGAATAAATTAAAAGTTTAAGCCTCATTATCAGATCTTTTTTGGAGTGGAGGAGGGTGTATGTGACCAGAAGTTAATACTGGGCTTTTGCTGAAGTGTTGCAGCTGTCATCATTAAAATAGCTACTTGGATTCTAATGAGTGAGTCAGTAACATTGATTAATTATGTTCCCTTATCAGGTCTAGCAAAGGAAATTATGTACCTTCATTTTTTCTCTGGGCTCTTTATCTGTTGATTAAGTTTGCAGTGGTTGAAGATCTTTGCATTTTAATCATCCCAGCCATCATCACTTCATCATAAAATGAAACAATGGCTACCCCGCATATTTCTGAATTTTTTTGAATTTTGCTTGACACCATTTTTGCCTTGGCCCAAAGTGTTAAATAGACAAAATCTGACTATTTAAATACTTGGTCCACAAAAATCAATACATTCAAGGATGCTGCATCTATGTATTTATTTCCTTTTCCCTTTAGTCCCACTTGTCCCAAAAAAACTTTATCAGGAATTATCTCTGCGATGCTTTGCATATGGGTGTTGTCTCTGATCAATTTAAACCAGATCTTTCTCAGACACCACTGTTCCCAGTGTTAAATACTATTTCAGCAAGTCTGAAGGTGCAATTTAACATCGACAAACATCGACATACATCGACATTGTAATGTGTGCAAGGAGGGAGAATTGTTTGTTTACTAGATCCTCCTTTGATAATTTAGATATTTCAGTCATCATTTCCAAAGCAAATTTTCCAAAGTCAAATAAACAGCAAAACTCAAAATGTAACTGAGTCTCCAATGAGAAGTTCTAATCCTCTGCCAAAACAGACCTCAAATTCTTAATCCCCTGTCCAAAAGAATTGGACCAAGTATTGACATTTTCCACCAAGTAAACCACAGAGCCACGAATGTTTCTCATTTACTCCACCCCAGGGATATGCAACCCAAATAAAAAATTTCCTGAATATCCCAAATATCAGGTCCAATTTGAAATCCAAGTGATTCGTAATGTTAAGCAGGAAACGTTATGACCTGCCTGTACCAACCTAGAGTTTCTGGTTTGAAAAGCAGAATGCAAGCCTCATGAGACAATTTCAATCAATGGAGAGACTGATACTACTCTCAGTCATGTGACAATGATCCCATCACCCTCTAACCCAGCTCAGTTCTGGTCCTGGACTGAAACAAATTTGCTACTGCAGATGTTGCTTGCCCAATCAAGCTCTTAGACCCTTAGGCTTCAGTAGATGAAAGAAAAAAAAAAGACTATGGTTTCACAACCCCAAAGAAATGGTCAGAGTGAAATCTTAGTCGCGAGCAATCAACAATAGGTGAACCTTTCCTACGTTCCTTATGAGATCAGAGAGAAATCAAAAAATGAGAAGACTATTAGGTAAACTCCCCACAACTGGGAAAAGTGTCACTTGAGGGGATTTAACAATTCAGACAGTCAGCACATACGGAGACATTGTTTATTATCCAGTGCCCACTGACTTCTGACCAAAATACAGTTAAGTCTCAAGCAGACAAGGGTATTTATTAAACACCTGAATGCAAAGCACTGTTCTACGCATGTGGAAGAGTAAAATAGAGACAAGTTAAACCCTCCAAGAATTTCTCAGCAACGCGGCAGATTCTAAAATGGTCTATTAGCCTACCTAAAATGTTGTCGTTACATTTTTCTATTTATTTAAAATAAAAATTCCAAATAAAATAAGGCAAAAAGATCCGGACACAATTCACAGATGTTAGGTGCTGTCCACAGCTTAGAAAAAGTATCAGGCATGTCATGAAAAATTAGATTTTCTGAATATGAATAAACACCTAAAGATGCACTGTCAGTCCAATTTACAAGATAGAGATTATTTTTTGAATCCTAAAACTGGAAGGGATTTAGGGAGATCATCTGGTCTAGGCTCCGGCTTCCACCAAGTTAAATGACTAAACTATCCAGGGCAGATGTTTCTTCTCTTCAAATCTCCAAAGAGAGGGGAACGCCACAATCTCCCTTGATACTACCTTGATAGTCGATAAAGTTTTCCTTATGTCCAACCTTGCTTAACTTGAGATCATTTCCCCTTATTTACTTCTCTATGGACTTGGAGATCTAACCTAGAACCTCTTCCCCTTCAATCCTGCCAGATCACAGGTCTCCCCATCTTAAAATCCTACCTTCTCAAGGAAGTCTACCCCAATTAATTCTCAACCCCAAAGTCACATGAACCCAAGTCACTCCTAGCAATTATGTACTTTATTCCCATCTTCATCTCTAAAATCAATCAATGGCATTTATTGACTGCTGAGTACTAGGCCCTTGTACCAAATAGTTGGGCTAGTACAACACCAAGACACATGCTCCCTGCCTTCAAAGAGTATCATCAATCAACAGTATTTAACACTAACTCTGGTGTATTGTGCTCTCCAAACTGCTCTCTACAGTGCTCTGCACTTAATAAATATCACTGATTGACTGACTGGAAGCAGTGTGGTCTAGCAAATAATACAGCAAAGTCAGAGGTCCTGGGCTCTAATCCCGGCTCTGCCACCTTTCTGCTGTGACCTCAAACAAGTCACTTAACCTCTCTGTGCCTCAGTTTCTCCCTCTGTAAAACGGCAATAGTATAACTGTTCTTCCTTCCACTTAGACTGTGAGCCACATTTGAGACAAGGTCTGTGTCTGACCTGATTATCTTAAGTCCTAGGGTAAAAAGGGATTGTTTCTCTTTATTGCTGAATTGTACTTTCCAAGCGCTTAGAACAGTGCTCGGTACACAGTAAGCACTCAATAAATACGAATGAATGAATGAAAACACCCAGTTTCACGATGCCAACTCACCTGAATGGCAGCCAGGTTCTTCTGCTCCTGGGATGGGGCTTCATGGACAAAGCGCAACCAGTTGGAATGTCGGGGGTTGCTGGCGTCCAAAACATACAGGACTTCCCCTTTATTCCCACGAACCTGAAACACAAAAGTTATTGAGCTCCAAAACTCTTAGAGGCCACGCCTAAGAAAACAGTATATGGCATAGTGGATAGAGCATAGGCCTGGGAGTCAGAAGGACCTGGGTTCTAGGCCTGACTCCTCCACATTTCTGCTGTGTGACCCTGGGCAAGTCACTTCACTTCCCTGTGCCTCAGTAACCTCATCGTAAAATGGAGATTTAGACTGAGTCCCATGTGGCACATGGACTGTGTCCAACCCAATTAGCTTGTATTCGACCCAGCACTTAGAACAGTGCTGGCACATAGTAGGAGCTTAACGAATAGCATAATTATCATTAGCATTAGTACTTGTCTGAAGTGTCCCCGTGCATTTTTGTTTGCAATTATAGCCACATTAAATGCGCCAAAGAATCACAAAATTACCCTTGCCACTTTCTTTTCCAGGGGCATGTGTTGGATGAACCTGCCCTCACACCCAAGCAAGAATAGACACCACTCTTCCCTTGGCCTAGGACAAGATAACTCATGGGTTATCTTGTATTATATTGAGGTATATTGATTGATGGAGTGCATTCTTTATCAAACACAGTTTACCACCACCTTTATCCTGAGTTACATTGTAGAAAGCTTTATTTATTTGGGGAGAAATCCTACTGCTATCTACTGTGATTACAATAGAAGAACAGAGATAAAATGCTCACACTTCCAAACCCCAAGATTCACTAAGCTTTTCGGTGTCTCAGGATATTCCTGTGACATTGTCAGATGTCCCCAAAGGGGGGCTGGTGCTCTAAGGTGTTTGGAAAACCATGAAAGGAGGAAGAGAAAGGAAGCTGAGCATGGTCTAAATCCACCTTATAGAGAACATGCAGGCAAAGACAGTATGTTTTGAGAGTACAAGTGCAATCTATTGCTCCCAACTTCTAGTGACAGTAGCTAAAGAGTGAAGGATACACTCAGCTTTCTCCACCTGTCTGAACTCTACTGGCTTTCCCTAATCACTTCTGGCTTCCAAAGATCAGCTCGGAAAGTCTACTTTCACTACGCTTCAATTCAAAAATCAAAAGCTGCTGTTGAAGTCCACAACAACCCACTGAGCTTTATGTGGGCAAACTCCAGGAGCTTTTGTAGCACCAGACACAAGGGCAGGGGACTGAAGCTTATTTTCATAGGCTGGAACTGCGCACTGCTTTGGTACTCTGATTTGCACACACTTTATTAGCCCTACATGGGTAACCCAAGAGAGTTGAGTCCTTTTGGTTTTTCATTCTCTGACAAATTTTCTCTCTGCCTTGGGAGAAATACTGAGGGTTTACAACAAAAGGCACTGGATTTTTTTTATATTTCTCTGTTTTTTTTGGCTCCAGCCCCTTCGATTATCATTCTTAGTTAACCTCTGGTGTTCAACAACTTTCCCATTCCCAAAAATGCACACAGAGTTTTTGGGTAAATGTTACTTTCTCACACCATTCCAGATAGTCTTCAAATACATTCTAATGCCAAATTAATGTGGACTTATAATGTGATCCTTTCAGTACCTATACATTAACTGTAATCTGTATTGCTATCACTACTGTCCTTAACAAACATTCAGGTCTACTTAAATTAGACTGTAATCTTCTTGCATTGGGATGCTATCAGAATCCAGAATCCATGAACTATGTGATTCTACCCCAAATGCTACTTCCACTGCAAGCTTGCTGGCCTTGACCAACTTCGAAGGATACCTTTTTGTCTGAGTTCCTAGAACCAACTAGTGACAGCAAAGGTGACTGGCCACTTGCAAAACAGTAGAGGCGATCCCAGAAGGCCTGGGCTCTGCTGACTTTTACAACTCACACATATATTCACTCTTGGGAAGCAGTGTGGCCAAGTGGATAGAGCATGGGCCTGGGAGTCAGAAGGACCTGGGCTCTAAACCTGGCTCAGCCACTTGTCTGTTGTGTGATCCTGGGCAAGTGACTTCACTTTTCTTGAGCCTGTTACCAAAACTGTGAAATGGGATTATGATTGTGAGGCCTAAATGTGACACAGACTCTGTCCAACCTGATTAGCTTGTGTCTACCCCAGTGCTTAGTACAGTAGCTGGCATATAGTAAGCACTAAGTACCAGTAAGATAAAAAAGGGAAATGGCAATTCCAAATATTTGTATGGTGAAAGTATTTCAGCAAAAGTCTTTCAACCTCCAGCACAGAACATTTCTCCCAAAAATCACTTGTAGCAATCTTATCCTGTATCATGTTTTTATCCTGTCTGAGGCCAGCAGGGAGCATTTACCTTGTTCCCCACATCAATAGTTCATTCTCTGATTAATCTCTCATCTCCCTACCCTATTTCCTCCTCTATTGAGAAGCAGCTTCGCCTAGTGGAAAGAGCATGGACCTGGGACATGGACCCCACACATCCTATCCGTTACCAAGACCTGCCGGTTTCACCTCTACAATATCGCCAAGATCCGCCCTTTCCTCTCCACCCAAACGGCTACCTTACTGTCACGGGCTCTCGTTATATCCCGGCTAGACTACTGTGTCAGCCTTCTCTCTGACCTCCCTTCCTCCTCTCTCGCCCCGCTCCGGTCTATTCTTCACTCCGCTGCCCGGCTCATCTTCCTGCAGAAACGATCTGGGCATATCACTCCCCTTCTTAAACAACTCCAGTGGTTGCCTATCGACCTCCGCTCCAAACAAAAACTCCTCACTCTAGGCTTCAAGGCTCTCCATCACCTTGCCCCTTCCTACCTCTCCTCCCTTCTCTCTTTCTACCGCCCACCCCGCACGCTCCGCTCCTCTGCCGCCCACCTCCTCGCCGTCCCTCGGTCTCGCCTATCCCGCCGTCGACCCCTGGGCCACGTCCTCCCGCGGTCCCGGAACGCCCTCCTTCCTCACCTCCGCCAAACTGATTCTCTTCCCCTCTTCAAAACCCTACTTAAAACTCACCTCCTCCAAGAGGCCTTCCCAGACTGAGCTCCTCTTCTCCCTCTACTCCCTCTGCCATCCCCCCTTTACCTCTCCGCAGCTAAACCCTCATTTTCCCCTTTTCCCTCTGCTCCTCCACCTCTCCCTTCCCATCCCCACAGCACTGTACTCGTCCGCTCAACTGTATATATTTTCGTTACCCTATTTATTTTGTTAATGAATTGTACATCGCCTTGATTCTATTTAGTTGCCATTGTTTTTGCGAGATCTTCTTCCCCTTGACTCTGTTTATTGCCATTGTTCTTTTCTGTCTGTCTCCCCCGATTAGACTGTAAGCCCGTCAAACGGCAGGGACTGTCTCTATCTGTTGCTGACTTGTTCATCCCAAGCGCTTAGTACAGTGCTCTGCACATAGTAAGCGCTCAATAAATACTATTGAATGAATGAATAAATGAATGAAATCAGAGGTGCTGGATAATAATGCCAGTTCTGCCAGTTATCTGCACTTAACTTCTCTGTGCCTCAGTTTCCATAACTGCAAAGGGGACTCAATACTTCCTCTCCCTCCTTATTAGACTATGAGCCCCATATGACAGACAGGGACTGTTTCTGCCTGATTAACTTCAATCTACCTCCAATGCTTAAAACAGTGCTTGTCACATAGTAAACACTTAACAAATACTTTAATTGTGGCCAAATCACTCCTTTCACATTATTGCAAGTATTCCCTCCCTCTGTTGACATTTATGTACTTATCTTTAAACTTTGATGATTCCCCTTATCTGTAATTCCTTTTAGTGTCTGTCTTCTGCTCCTTGAGGACAGGGATGGTGTGTCTACTGTGTTAATTGTTCTTGCCCAAGCACTTAGTAGACTGCTCTACAAAAGCAAGTGCTCAGTAAATACTGTTGATTGATTTAAAAACTACTTTCCCTAGTACGGAAGGCACTGATCATCACCCATTTCCCTCTCAATTATTTCAACAGCCTGAGAAAGTTTTCACTTCTCAAAAGTTACATTACACTCATTGGCTCAAAACACCCTAGAAGTGGTAGCACTTTCAAATAGATAAAATTTTGTTTTTCCTACATTAAAACTGCACTGAAATGCAGCCAATTCCAGGAAGGATAGCAGAGACTTTAGAAGAGAGGTCACAGTGAGTTATGCTGTGTGATTTATTTTTTAAATGAAATACATTTCCTTTTCCATCTTTCAACATGGCTGTCCAAAGTAGGTAGTTTTAGGAGCTGTGGATTTTGGCTAGGCAAGGAAAAAAAACACCATAAGATGTCATCAGACTTTTGTATTTAAATTGCTGACATTCTTCCTGTAATTGTTATTAACTGATGTAATGCCATATGCCCATGACTTGAGTGTTTAATTACCTGGATTTAAGGCTATCTTCAGGAGACAGAAAAAACTGCACTACCCGCTGGTAATCAATCCTGACAGCACACCCTTCTCAAATTGAAATGAAACAAAAGACGACCTGCCCCCATTTAGCAGGCAGCAGCAGCAGCAAATTTTTATGATTTATAACCACCATCAAGCAAGTTTTCTTGGTTGTTGTTTAAAGAAAGGCACAGCCTGAAAGGCTTAAGTTAGTTTTTGCATTTACAGAGCTGAAGAGAAATGTGTTTTATCAGCTTATTTTTGCTCACATGAGAAAACAGCGGGTAACCTGACCCAAGACATTCCCTTCCTTCATTACTAGGTTGAGGCCTGCGAACTAGGTTGAGGCCTGCGACACTCGAAATATTCATCACGAAGAAAATGTTAATCACACAGTCCTGCTGTCCAGCATACGTCAAGATAACATATCACCTACCAATATTTACTCCAAAAGGTTTATAACGCCTCATATAAATTTCCTCTACCCCATTAAATTGCAAGTTCCTTGATAGCAGAAACTTTGCCTAAATTTACTACAAAACTCAAGGGCTTAAAACAGGATGAAGCATCTGTGGGCACTCAATATACACATGCTGATTATCAAATAACTGTGGCAATGATCAAAATACAGATTAGATTAAAACAAATTATAATTTAATACCATAGCATTGTCCTGAGCCCCGTTACTCCTTTAAACCAGTACATCTAGGGTCATTAATGGAAAACTTACAAGGGTTATCTCATTCTGCTAAAGAGTTACTAGCCTGATATCACATGATATACCAAAAGGGCTTCACAACTTCCTCTTGCTTAACCAAAAGTCAATCAATCGATGGTAGTTATTAAGCACTATGTCCAGAATTAAGTCCTTGGGAGAGTGCAATATAACAGATTTGGTAGACATTACCCCCGCCCTCATGAAGCTTAAAATTTAGTTCGGCATAGACATTACAAAAAGAGGAGAATAAGAATGTGTACATAAATACTGTGAGGCTGGGGATAGAATGAGTAACCAAGTGCTTAGGGAGTACAGACTCAAGTGCATAGGCAATGGGGAAAGGAGGGAGAATAAGGTGGGGAAATGAAAGGTTAATGAGGAAAGGTTTCTTGGAGAGATATTTTCATTGGGTTTTAAAGATGGGGAGAGTTTTCTATTCCTTTTCAGGGTGATATCTCTTAGCAGACCTTTTGTTTTCATTCAGTTAATCTATTTTGATTGTCTGAAAATTCCAGGTTTTACTAAATGTACCATTTGGTTTCCCTCCAAAATTTTCACCTAAATTTTATAGTAATGGAATCCAAAACGCTATGGGCCATATCCAAGTACACCAGAAGACATCTAGCCTCCTTTCTGATCAATCAAATTTATTGAGCACTTACTGTGCAGAGCACTAAACACTTGGGAGAGTACACTGTAACAAGAGTTGATAATAATAATAATAATGGTACTTGTTAAATGCTTCCTATGTGACAAGCACTGTTCTAAGCCCTGGGGTAGATACAAGGTAGTCAGGTGGTCCCACGTGGTACTTATTCCCCATTGTACAGATGGGGTAACAGACACAGAGAAGTTTAGTGACTTGCCCAAAGTCACACAGCTGACAAGTGGAGGAGCCGGGATTAGAACCACAACCTCTGACTCCCAAACCCATGCTCCTTCCACTAAACCACGCTTCCCCACCCAAAATGAGCTAAAAGTCAAAGAGGAGGAATGAGACAATAATATAAATAAATTACAGATATTTAAATAAGTGTCATGGGGCTGAGGGAGGGGTGAAAAAAGGGTATAGATCCAAGTGCAAGGGTGATGAAGAAGGGAGTGGGAAAAAGGGAAATGAATGCTTAGTTAGAGAAGGTCTTTTTGGAAGAGATGTGCTTTTAATAAGGTTTTCAAGTTGGGAGAATGATGGTCAGTCGAATATGAAGAGAGTGGGTATTCCAGGCCAGAGGCAGGATATAGGCGAGAGGTCAGCAGTGAGATAGACGAGACAGAGGTGCAGTGAGTAGATTGATATTAGAAGAATGAAGTGTGCAGCCTGGGTGGTAGTAGGAAAGCTTCATTGTAAAATAGGAAAGGACAGGTGATTAAGTGATTTAAAATCACTTAAACTTAATTTTGTTAATGAGATGTACATCACCCTGATTCTATTTATTTGCTATTGTTTTAATGAGATGTTCCTCCCCTTGATTCTATTTATTGCCATTGTTCTTGTCTGCCTGTCTCCCCCGATTAGACTGTAAGCCCGTCAAAGGGCAGGGACTGTCTCTGTTACCAATTAGTACATTCCAAGTGCTTAGTACAGTGCTCTGCATATAGTAAGCACTCAATAAATACTATTGAATGAATGAATGAAATCAATGGTGAGGACTTTTTGTTTGATGTGGATGGGCAACCACTGGAAGTTCTTGAAGAGTGGGGATTGATGGACTAAATGCTTTTGTAGAAAAATGATCTGGGCAACTGAATAAAGTATGGACAGCAGTAGAGGGATAGAAGGCAAGGAGGTCAGCAAGGAAGTTGATGAAGTAATCAAGGCAGGACTGGAAAAATGCTTGGATTAACATAGTAGCAGTTTGGATGGAGATGAAAGAGTGGATTCTTAGCGAAGCTGTAATGGTTGAACTGCCAGGATTTTGTGACACATTAAATACATGGCTGGAATGAGAGAAATGAGTCGAGGATACCACCAAAGTTACAGATCTGTGAAACAGGGAGAGTGGACAGGGATGCTGTCTACAGAGATGGGAAAATCAGTGGGAGGACAGGGTTTGGGTGGGAAGATAAGATGTTTGATTTTGGACATGTTAAGTTTGAGGTGTTGGTCGGATATCCTTGAAAAAATGCCCAGAGGCAGGAGGAAATGCAAGACTGCAGAGAAGGAGGGAGAGATCAGGGCTAGAGATGTCGATTTGGAAACCGTCCCCAGAGAGATGGAAGTTGAAGTCATAGGAACAAATGAGGTCTCCAAGGGACTTGATGTTGAAGGGAACCCAGAACTGATCCTTGAGGGATTTCCACATACAGAGGGTGTGAGACATAGGAGGAGGCCATGAAAGAGAGTGAGAATGTGTGGCCAGTGAGATAAGAGGAGAACCAAGATAGGACAGAGTCAGTGAAGCTAAGGATGGATAATGTTTCCAGGAGAAGAGGGTGGTCCACTTGGTTAAAGGCAGCTGAGAGGTCAAGGAGGATTAGAATGGAGTAGAGGCCAATGGATTTGAAAAAAGGATCTCACTGGTGACCTTCAAGAAAGCAGTTTCTGTGGAGTGAAGGGGGGTGGAAACCAGACTGGAAGAGGTCACGGAAAGAATTGGAAGAAAGGAGGTAAAGACAATGGGTGTAAACAACTAACTAAAGAAGTTTGGAAAGGAATGGTAGGAGGGAGATGGGGTGATACTGGAGGAAATCGTGGGGCCAAGAAAGGGATTTTTTAGGATGGGGTGATATAAGCATGTTTGAAAGCAGTGGGGAAGGAGCCACTGGAGAGAGAACAGTTGAAAATCGTGATCATGGAGGGATGAAGGGAGAGGCAACCACTTTGATAATAATAATGGTATTTGTTAAGCATTTACTATGTGCCGAACACTGTTTTAAGCACTGGGGTAGATATAAGTTAATCAGGTTGTACACAATCCCTGTCCCACATGGTACTCAAAGCCATAATCCCCATTTTACAGATGAGAGAACTGAAGGCCAGAGAAGTGAATGACTTGCCCAAGGTCACACAACAGACAAGGGGCAGAGCCAAGGTTAGAGCCCATGACTTTCTGACTCCCAGACCCTTGCTCCATCCTCCAGGCCATGCTGCTCAAGTGCTTTGGTCCAGAAGTGAGTTGCTGGGACTAACTCCAGGCCAGAAAGTTGGTCCAGGAGCCCCTTCTCCTGCCAAGAGCTCCGGACTCTAAGCGAATTATGTTTTTTATCCCACCTACACTCCAAACTCAAGAGCTGTTGGAGAAAAAAGGGACATAATTCCCCTTCTAACCCTAAGGAAATTCTGTTGTTTACTCAGAAAAAGTGCACTGCCTTTCCCTCAGTTTTCACCAGTGTCCCCCTGAAATAATAAATCCAATTATCTTATTAATTTTTTTCCTAGGAATTTAGAAAGAACAGCATAAACCCTACATATAGTGTATGTATTTTTGCAAATTCAAGAACACACATTTTCCACCCAGGTTACGGTTAGCTTCACCATGAAGACCAAGGGAGGGGAGCGTGGTTGATGGCCACGCAGAAAGGTTACCAGTGGAGATACAGCTGTAGTGAGTGCTACTGCTATAAAGCATTTCCTGTCTTCACAATAGGTTAGCCACAAGAGTGGATTTCCACTACTCCCAGTTCTGCCATAACACATTTTCATTACGTGCCCTGGATTGATTGCATTAGAGGAGTTAGGGAAAGTCCTTCTGACCACGCGAAAGACATAAGAACAACAACAAGATGAATCCTTAACTCAGGGCTTTCAAGAACGCACCTCCCACTTCACAGTACAACTGATTATATTCAGTGAGCCTCTTCAGGTGTACTTGTTGGCAAGAACAACACCGTGATGGAAATTAGGGATAAGTCTTCCCACATGTCTTCCTGCAAACTTTGTGACTGGGCCCCCAGGCTGTTTACTTTTCAAGGTGATGATATCTGACCAAGACTGTGAAGTATATTGGAAAGTGATGAAAGTAAGCTCATTTTCCAGAATTTGGTGAACTAGACAAGCAAATGAGCATCAAAAGGTAAATAAAGAGAAGTTTTTTTCTTATAAGCTTGTAAACTGGGTATCTGCCAGGTCATTTGGGGCCAAGAAAACTTTGGATTACCCCTGAGAAAAAGTGAATCACTTAACACACCCATCCTAAGTGGAATTTATATTTTAATTTTAATATTTCCAAATAAAGTTCAGTCTCGGACTCCCCCACCCTAATTTTGCTTTGGTATACCAAACAAAGCTCCCATGATTAAGTTAGGGTTGTAACTAATTCTCTTCCCTCCAAAGTAACTGATAACCTTAGCCTCTTTCACAAAGGAATGAACCATCACAGACTCTTTGTTAATGGCATTTTGCCTGTTTCACTTTCCAACATCAAAACAGGAACCGACTGATGGATACAGTTTAAATCTCTCCATTTGACATTATAGGGATGGAAAAGACAATCAGAAACCTGATTTTAAGTTCAGGTTCCTTGATTCTTTGAAATAATCAGTCAATCAATCATATTTTATTGAGTACAACAGAATTGGTAGACATTCATTCACAATCACATTTATTGAGCGCTTACTGTGTGCAGAGCACTGTACTAAACATTTGGAAAAGTACAGTACTACAAAAAAGGTGACATTTCTTGCCTAGGAGCTTACAGTCTAGAGGCGGGGAGACAGACATCAGCATAAATAAATAAAACTACAGATATGAACATAAATGCTGTGGGGTTGGGAGGGGGGAATGGCAAAGGGAGCAAATCAAGGCGACGCAAAAGGGAGTGGGAGATGAGGAAAAGTGGGGCTTAGTCTAGGAAGGCCTCTTGGAAGAGATGCGCCTTCAATAAGGTTTTGAAGGTGGGGAGAGTGATTGCCTGTTGGATATGAAGAGAGAGGGCATTCCAGGCCAGAAGCAGGATGTGGAGAGAAGTTTCCGAAAGATAAGATTGAGGTACAGTGAGTAAGATGGCATGACAGGAGTGAAGTGTGCAGGCTGGGTTGTAGCAGGAGAACAACAAAGTAAGGCAGCAGGAGATAGGGATTTTTTTAAGTCCAGGGTCAGGATGCCATCAATTATGAGTGCTTATGTCTAAAATGTCTGAGTTGTACCTTCTGGGCCATAGCACCATCTGATTTTTTAAAATGTATGTTACCTGGAATAAAAAGGGACACTAAGGAGGCACTGGAAATATCTATCACAGCTGGAGAATTTTTCTGGATCAAGAGCACACCAATCAGCTATGAGGAGAGATTCAACACATTGCTACAGCACATTTCATGGGCGTCGTCAGCCAAGCTGGAAGACTTCCCTCGTCCAGTTCAGGAAGTCCAAGGAGCTGGTTCAATCTGCTCCAGGCAAGCTTACTGGCAGCATATAGCTGAAAGCTGTTACTAAATTCTGTTACCTTGGCAAAAACCCTCTCTAATGATACACTAATTAACAAGAAAATAGAAAACCACATGAAGAAAACCAACGTGTCTGCTGGCAGAGTAACAGAGTCTGTGGTCAATGAAGCATAAAACTTCAGATCAAGTTAAAGGTCAGAAAGCCACGGTGGGATTCAATTTGTATGATCTAGACTGGCTAACAATATCACATTCCATTTTTGGACAAGTTTAATCAGGACTATCTACCAGGCTTCCTGGAAGCCAAAGGGGAGGGAGAAAATACCCTATAATTAGAGGTCACCAACACCAATCATCTTCAGTTATTAAATCGTGTGCATTACAACTCCAACTTGGCAGCCAGGGAGATGAGGAAAGGTCTCCCCTACCGATCCCTCCCGAAGGAACTCACCTTCCTCCACTTCCCCCATCTTATGGAGGAGGTGGAAGGAGCCGGTCTTCTCATTTCCCAATGTTACTTTTGCTCTCTCTCCCACTCCACGTCCTCCTCCTTTTCCTGTGAATCTTATATTACCCCTGTTTATCACCCTCTGCAGCTTCTAGTCAGTCAATTGTATGTACTGAGCGCTTACTGTGTGCTGATCACTGTACTAAGGGCTTAGAAAACGTTTTTATGGTATTTGTTAAGTGCTTACTATGTGCCAGGTACTGTTCTCAGAACTGAGTTGATAAAAGCTAATTAGATCGATCACTGTCCTTGTCTACATTTTACAGACTGAAGCATCCAAGAAGTTAAGTGACTTGTACATGGTCACACAGCAGACAGGTGGGAGAGCCAGGATGATAATCCATGTCCTCTAACTCCCAAGCCCATGTTCTCTCCACTAGGCCACACTGCTTACACTCGTACCATTTTCAATCAATCACATTTATTGATTGATTGTACTCTCCCAAGCACAGTACAATATAACAAAGTTGGTAGACATGTTCCCGGCCCTCTACAGTCTAGAGGGGGAGAAGAGGCTTAATTACCATTAATTGACTAGTTCTCAAACTCATATTCTTATACTTCACTATTGATTCGCCACCTACAGCTACTCATCCACTTGTTTCCCTCACCCTGAAACGCCTTCCCAACTCCCAAATCTGCTATACCATGGCTCCCTCCATCTTCACAGCCCTCCTAGAATACCACATCCTCCAGAAAGCCTTCTACTCCCCTCCCCTCACCTCTGATTCTACTCCTCTCCCCATCTTCAAAACCCTCCGAAAATATCATCTCCACCAAGAGGCCTTCCCTAAGCCACCCTCTCCTCTGCACTACCTATGCATTTGGCTGTGTACCCCTTAAACACCTGAATGCTCACCCCAGCCCCACAGCATTTATATACATACCCAATACTCTATTTCCTCTATCCATATTTATGTTAATATCTGTGCCCCCTGTAGACAGCCAGCTATTTGTGGGCAAGGGTTGTGTCCACCAACTCTACTGAACTGAACTTTCCCGGCCCCTTAGTACAGTTCTCTGTATACAGCAAGCATTCAATAAGATTGCCATTGATTGATGGTTATAACTCCCTGTATCTTTGTTCTTCCTGTTGCAGCTACGATTTGTAAATAATTTGTCTTAGACTCTCTGCTCCTTGAGGGCAGAAAGTGTGTATCTTGCTTCCATTGTCCGCTCCTAAGCATTTACTGTAGTGCTTTACTAAAGCATTTTTTAAATCCTCAGCTCACTGTGCCACTGTGCTGGACCACAATGAATGGAATAAAGCAGGCTCCCCTGTTCACTAGGAGCTTACACTATTCAGGCAGACATACAGTTATGTGAACAAAGATTAACAAATTAAAGAGGCAAATAAGCACTTAAACTACCATCGTTTCTGCTATAGTTGTGTTTCCAAAAACCGCTTGGGGGGCAATTGGTGAAATGCTGCAATGGAAACTGAAGAGATGATGGAGTCTCCTGTAGGGAACGAGAGATGAGCTTCATGAAGAACTGATTCTAATAATAATAATAATTATGGTATTTGTTAAGTGCTTATTATGTGACATGCACCATACTAAATGCTGGGGTGGATGTAAGCAAATCAGGTTGCACACAGTTCCAGTCCCATGTTGGGCTCACAAATCTCTAGTGCTGGGGAAAGGCGCAGTCCCACCTGCACTCTCTTTTCCCTTCAGGTCATGGTTTCCCAGGGGTTGGAGTGCAATGAGGGAGTACGAGGGCAGGAATGCAGCACGTTGCAAAGTTCATGAAAAGACTGACATCCCCATCTCCAAGGCCCACAGTACTTATGTACCTAACGGTAATTTAGGGATTTATATTAATTTCTGTCTCCCACTCTAGACTGAAGCTCATTATGGGCAGGGAATGTGTCTGTTTATTGTTATATTGTATTCTGCCAAGCACTTAGTACAGTGCTCTGCACACGGTAAGCAGCCTGGCTCAGTGGCAGGAGCACAGGCTTGGGAGTCAGAGGACATGGGTTTTAATCCCACCTCTGCCATTTGTCTGTTGTGTGACCTCGGGCAAGCCACTTAACTTCCCTGTGCTTCCGTTACCTCATCTGTAAAATGGGGATTAAGACTGTAAACCCCAAGTGGGGCAACCCGATTGCCTTGTATCTACTCCAGTGCTTAGAAGAGTGCTTGACACATAGTAAGTGCTTAACCCATATCATAATTATTATTTAATAAATACAACTGACTGATTTACAGCCAAAGTCTCTGCAGCACAGTGCTGCTGTGCTAAACCTAAACCAGCAAGTAGTTGACATGTTGGTCTACCCATTCTTGGTTGTCCTTATTAGCAAGCTACTTGGGATTCTATTGTTGAAGTGTCGAGAAGCAGCGTGGCTCAGTGGAAAGAGCACGGGCTTTGGAGTCAGGGCTCATGAGTTCAAATCCCAGCTCTGCCACTTGTCAGCTGTGTGACTGTGGGCAAGTCACTTAACTTCTCTGTGCCTCAGTTCCCTCATCTGCAAAATGGGGATTAAGACTGTGAGCCCCACGTGGGACAACCTGATTCCCCTGTGTCTACCCCAGCGCTTAGAACAGTGCTCGGCACATAGTAAGCGCTTAACAAATACCAACATTATTAAGTGTACTTTCCCAAGCGCTTAGCACAGTGCTCTGTATACAGTAAGCACTCTATAAATGCAAATGAATGAATAAATTTCAGGTGGGCCTAGATGATTCTTTGATCACACACTTTCACCTCCAATAGAACAGTTCCAGCAGGTAGTACTGGGACTAGAGCCCAGCTCTCTTATTCTCAAGGTTCACTGGGATAACCAGCAGAGCTCCAGGTTATAGCAGCCACTGACACAATGAAAACTGATGAGGTGGGGGACAGAGTTCGAAAATACCACCAGTACTGTAGGAATAGCAGTTTAGGCACCCACTGGACACAATGTACTGTGCTGTGCACTTTAGAAAATACAACATAAAGAAGTGGCAGGGTCCCTGCACACAAGGAAATTAGATTCCATCGAGTTCACTTTTATGAGAGAAGTAGGGCTCGACAGAGGAAATAAAGGTCTCATTTTCAGTTTTCAACTTTCTGCTGGCAAAGTATACTTCTGGGTTAAATAACTATCCCCCTCTTTCACCTCCCAGGCTGTCCTGGAGGGAGGAACATGCTTCTCCTTGTCCAACAGACAACTGGCGTGCTTTCCAAGAGTCTTGCCAACAGAGCTTTTTAGCAGGCATATCTCTCTCTGCAGACAAAGCCACGGCTGGCTGCAAATGCCAGTGTTGGCAGGAAAGGGTCTGGCAGAAAATGCAGTCTCGCCTCCATCACTCCAATGTCCGATGCCACAAATGTACTGTTTTCCTAACAAGCAACCTCAGGGTTTTGTCCTTCTTGATCTTTAATCTCCTGATGAAGGTGGTGACATGAAATGAAAATTCCTCTTTGGAAAGGCTTTTCTGTAGCAAGCAGAATGGCAGGCATCACGGTACAGGAATTCTTAGGGAAAGTTATCCTCTGCTTTTCCTCCCTTTATCCAGGAGAATACCTGCTTCATTCTGTGGGGCTTGGTTAGTTATGGCATTATGTGCTAATGCGTTCTAAGCACTATGTTAAATCCTGGGGTAGCTACAGCTATTCAAATCAGACACAATCCCTGTCCCTCATAGAATTCGCTGCCTAGGTGGTAGGGAGAGAGTATCTTATCCCCATTTTACAGCCAAGAAAATGAGACACAGAGAGGCTAAGGACTAGTCCACTGTCACACAGAAGACCAGTAATAGCATTAGTCTTAGAGGTGACATTAGAAAACAGATCCCAATCAATCCATCAGTAGAATTTATTGAGCACCTATTGTTTTCAGAGTAGAACAGTAAGTGATTGGAAGAGCAGAAGAGAGTTAATGGACATGATCCTGGCCCTGGAGGACCTTACACTCTATTCAATCGTATTTATTATTCAATAAGCGCTTACTGTGTGCAGAGCACTGTAAATCATTTACAGATAGGAAGTAAAAGGGATATGTAAAAGAATCAGTGCTTTAAATGATAAGGAATGTTGAGATACAGAGAGAATATAAAAGTGCATGGTGGTGTAGAAGTGCATAAGTGGTCTCCTAGAGATGTTATTTCAGAAGGGCTTTGAAGATGGGCAAGAGCTTTTATCTGGCAGAATTGAAGACTGGGGTAGTTCTAGGCAGGAAGAAGGGTGTGACCAAGAGATCAGTAGTGGGAAAGGAAAACAATGAGTAGGTTAACCTCAGCACCATAGATTATCTTAAAAGAAATGAAGAGTGAGTTGGAGGGGAGTGACAGAGGAGAGTAGATTAAACAAGAGTGCCTTAAAGCCAAAAGATTAGGAGTTTCTACTTCAAGTGCTGAAGCATGGGTAACTACTGGAGGGTTTTGAGGTGTGGGAAGATGGGTGGAGAACACAATTTTAGAAATATGATCCAGTGCACAGAGTGAAGTATGGACTGGAGACAGAAGACACCACTAGCAGGATGGTCAATGAGGAGACTAAATCTTCAAAGCATTACTAAGGTCACATCTCCTCCAATAGGCTTCCGCCCCAATTAAGCCCCCTTCTCCCTGACTCACACCCCCTCCTGCATCACCTAGGCACTTCCATCTGTGACCTTTGGACATTTGATATTCACTCCACCCCCAGCCCCACAGCACTTATGTATATATCTTGAAATTATATATTACAAATTACTTATTCATATTAATAAGTGTCATCCTCCCTGGACTGAGAGCTCATTATGGGTAGGGGACATGTCTGTTAATTCTATAGTATTGTACTCTCCCAAGAGCTTAATACATTGTTCTGCACACAGTAAACACTCAATTCCTACAACTGATTGACTAAATCAGCACTCAACCTGGGATATGATCTATGCCTGGACCAATATGGTGGCTGCTTCAAGACATGTCATGGAGGAAAAAAAAAGATTTGGCAAAATACTAAATATGGGGGTGAACGAGAGGGAGAGTGAGTTGAAGATAATTCTGAGGTTGCAGGCTTAAGAGATGGGGAGGACGGTAGCATTGTCAACTGTGATAGAAAAGTTAGGTAAAACAGAGGTTTTGGGAGGGAAGATGAGTTCAGTTTCTGACATATTGAGTTTAAGGTGCTGGTGGAACTGTTTTAAAAAAGTATTAAGCATTTAACATGTCAGGCACTGTACTAAACACTGGGGTAGATACAAGCAAGTCAAGTAGTACACAATCCATATCCCTTATGGGGGTCACAATCTTAATCCCTATTTTACAGATGAGATATTTTAGGCACAGAGAAGTTAAGTGACTTGCTCAAGGTCACACAGCAGACAAATGGTGGAATCAGGCTTAGTACCCAGGTCCTTTTGACTCCCAGGCCCATGCTCTATCCACTCGGTCACACTGCTTCCATTCAAGATGTCCTGGAGACAGGCAGAAATATGAGACTGCAAAGAGGTAGATTTGGTAGTTATCCACAAAGAGGAGGTAACTGGAGCCATGGGAGTGGATCAATCATCAATCGATGGTATTGATTGAGCATTTTCTGTGTGCACAGAAAATGCACTGTACTAAGACCTTGGAAGAGTACAATACAACATTTGGTAGATACATTTCCTGCCCATAACGAGTTTACAGTCTAAATGGAAGGCAGTATGGAAAGGGAAGGGAACCCAGAATAAAACCTTAAGGGACATCCACAGTTAGGGGATGAGAGACAGAGGAAGAGCTAGCAAAAGAGAATGAAAAGGAGCATGGAGAGAAAAGAGGAGAACCAAATGAGAACCGTACCAAATTCAGATAGTGTTTCCAGAAAACAGTGGTCCACAGTGTTGAAGCCAGCTGAGAGGTGGAGACGGAATCCATTAGATTTGGCAGAAGACAACTGAAGACCTTGGAAACAGCCGACACGATGAAATGAAGTGGGAAGAAGTTGCACTGCAGAGAGTCAAGAAAAGAACTGCAGGAAAGGAGAAGGAGGGAGGAAGAATATAGAACACATGTGAGACCTTTAAATAGAAATGAGAGCTGGGACATGGAGAGATAGCTAGAAGAGGTAGTGGGATTCAGAAGGATTTTTAGAAAGGGTAGATGAGAACATGTTGGAGGCAGAGAAAGAGAAGGGGTCAGGGAGGGAAGAATGAATGGGAGAAGTGATCATTAGGTGAAAGGGACTGGTCCATCTTCTTAAAAGACAACAGAGATGGAGGAGTGGATGTGGGAATGGAAAGAAGTTGGGGAGGCAAGGAGGAAACTTGGGGAAGCTCATGTCTCATGGTTCCTTCTGACTCCCAATCCCCAGCTCTTTCCACAACATCACCCAGCCTCTCTACAACCTGACCATTTAATCTTGCAATCCAGTCAAATTTACAGTGCATGCTTCAAAGATCTACCTCACATTCCTAGAGACTGTAGGATTCCTATCTTGCAGATAATTCTTTGCAAGAGAGACAGATGAATTATCCAGTAGGGGACAGTCCTTTGGAGGGAAAAGGAAAGGAGGGTAAGCTTTGCCCTCTTAACCACCAACTCAACACAAGGAGAATTCCTTTTGTGAGGAGTGAAGAAGCCCACCCTGCTTAGGAAGCGCTCAGTGCTCCACTCTCTATGGAATGCTACCTAGTCTTGTTCTTCTAAATCCACAGCATTTGGGTCTGTGACTTTCGGGCACCACCTAGGCCTCCATGTTGTACGGTCTCCCCCAGCCCAGGAGTAATGTGGGACACCTTTGGACATGGCACTTTATCTTCAATTTCCCCTTATTTGAAGAAGGGAAGAGAGGATAAACCACAGGTAAAAGTAGAAACATGGTCCTTTCATAAAACCTCCTCTTGGGTTGTAGAAAAAATTAAGTGCCCATTATTATAGTCATATGCTCTTCTACTTTCTGTTTCATCCCTGTGCTCCATTTGCTTGAGCTTTAAATTACATTGGAAAAAATTTATGTTCATTATGAACCTGCTTAACTATCACTGCCAATTCATGAAGAGATATCAAGCTCAGGGCAAAAACTTAACACATAAGGAAACTATTGACCAGAATTATCTCATAAACCTCTTGAAGACACGTGCTAGACTTTCTATTGCTTTTTTCACCTCATAAAGACATAATACACCATTCAACATACAGATGGTGAGTAAGAGATGAAAAGCAGGAACAAGGTATCGCCCTACAAAAGTTTTCATGTAACACTGGAGAGTTTTAGCATTTAACATTTACATTCATTGACTTCACAGACAAATTTTGAAAGTTTGTAAAAATAAGGAAAAGGCAACCCTAAATCGTGTCCTATATAGTTTATATATAAATATATACGTATTTTTTCTAAAACATTTCATGGTTGGGGACACTTTACTGGGTTGACCTATCTGTTTAAGATTTTCCTACATCCAGACCAGGGATGTCTATGAACCCTAACGCAATATGCCTTGGGCAAGTGTCTGCACTGCCGAAGATTGCTCATCACATAGACTGCAGAAAATGCTGGGATGCAGTCAGTAGTCAGTCAGCAAGTATTTACCGTTACCCACAGGACATGTATCAGAATATGAGGAGTTTGGAATACAAGCAAAGGAATAGGCATGATGCCAGACCGCATAGAGTTTACAATCCAGTAGACTCAAATGTTGCCTGCCATAAAATGTTCTATGTACTTGGTGCTGTTGATACTTATAATTATGTACAAATGGCTCTAAAGCAAAATCCACTTTTTTGCCCCAGAAGAGATCCTGTTTTACTCCTGCAGTTACCAAGTCTGTTACTGCCTGGCTTTTTCCTGACTCCCAAGTGGGAGTCTGAGGGGTTTGGACATTTTAGAGGGAGTTTTGGAATCCCATTAATCTCTAAAGTCCTTTTCACCTCTGAGACAAAATGGACTGAACACAGATTCTGATTTCATTCCACTCAGGAACCGGTTCCGACACAGCATTTCAAGCAATGCACCCAATCTGGTTAATATTTTGAAATTTCTGCACATTACTTTCTTGGACAAAGTCCTTAAGGCTGCAAACACCAAAAGATTAAACTGAGACTCAGCATTGGATTAAATTGATTTTCAGCACTGCACAAACAGTGAACATATTTTAGGAGGAATCGGTTAGAGGCTTCTTTAGCCAAGATGCACCCGATCTCATCTGTAATCTAAGCAGGTGAGTCAGTAAGCAAATCTACGCACCTCAACCGGAGGCCTGAAGTCTCTGCCTTCCGTCTGAGCCCTGAAACTGAGATTTTTCTTCCTTTTATGTAAATTAGGGGCAGCCTTCTCCATTAACACAAATAACCTGCCAACAAACTTTGCTTTGAGTGTTAAATTATGTGCAACAGCGGATGTGCTACTAACACTGTGCAACCACTGATTTCTAAATGTGCTTGACCTGATAATAAGTAAAAATGAAAAGACCATTTTTTTTAGAAAGTCAACAAACAGGCACAGGAATGACAATAATTCTGGAAGTGAATGAAATGGACTAAAATAGCCATTTATCATATTGTGGAGGACTGTTGAACACCAGACCACTACACAATTCACACCCATGATCATTAATCTTCTTAATATGAAAAGAAAACATGAAGTTTTGCTGGGAGAATTAAACCAAGACAATGGAAAACAGATAAACCAGCTTAAGTATAAAGCAAGTGAACACAGGCTAGTATTCCTATCTTGCAGATAATTCTTTGCCTAACTCTACCAGACAATAAAATTCCTCAACTTCTAGGCTGAACATAAATTATAACTGCAAATAATTTGTCAGCAGAGAGCTGAGAATGAGGTAGTGTGGTCTAGTGGACAGACCACATGGCTGGGAGTGAGAAGGACCTGGACTCCAATTCTGGCTCTGCCACCTGTTTGCTGCACAACCCCGGGCAAGTCACTTCACCTCTCTGTGCCTCAGTTACCTCATTTGTAAAATGGGGGATTAATCAATCACTCATACTTGAGTGCTCTTCTGTGTGCAGAGCATTATTTTAAGCACTTGTGACTGTGAGCCCCATGTGGGATATGGACTGTGTCCAACCCGACTAGCTGTATCTATCCCAGAGCCCAGGACAGTATGTAACACAAAGTGAGTGCTTAACAAATACCATTAAAAAAATGAGGAGCACAAAACATCAGCTTATTCACTCATACAAATATTACTTATGGGGCTTAAAAAAAAGATTTCTAGCAGATGTTTACTATTCTCAGGTTTAAGGGACTACAAAGCCTTGGCTAACGTAAAAACCCGAATGATGGTACATGCCAACAAAATCAGATGGTACAAAACTGAAGATACAAATTTAAATACAAGAAAGAATTGGGCAGTGGATACTTTTTTTCCCTTTAATGGCATTTGTTAAGCACTTCCTATATGCCAGGTACTGTACCAAGCCCTGGGGTAAATATAAGCTAATCAGTCCATGTTCCACAAGGGGCTCACAATGGTAATCCCCATTTTGCAGATGAGGTAACTGAGGCACAAAGAAGTTACTTGCCCAAGATCACACAGCAGACAATGGCAGAGCTAGGAATAGAAATCAGGTCCTTCTGACTTCCAGGCCCTGACTCTGCACATTTTAATGCCACTACCAAAGCTTGAGAAGTAAACAAACAAACTAAAAAAAAAAAGGAGGTGGGAAAAGGGGGTCTTTGAACCTCCACCCACCGCTGCCCTGGCCACATCAGGGAAATGTTTGCACTGTACTCGGAATCGATCTGGGCTCCCTCTGGTTCCCACTCCAAATCATTCCAATCCTCAGTTTCCTCATCTGTGAAATTAGAAGAGTTTCCATCTGCCTGCTCCCAGTGCATCTGGAAGATGTGGTAGTATTTGGAAGTATTTGGGTGTGGGGTATTCAGCATGTTTAGTGATTTAAAAATTTTCCTTCCAACTAGGAAAAGGACTGTGAAAGTCTAGTTAGCTGAAAGAGCAACTAAAGTTCCCTAGACAAGTTTTGTTGGTGAACCAAAAAATGTTGAATTTCTTAAGTCCACAATGGGTATTTTCTATCTATAACTTTCCAGTAACTGTCCCAATTAAAAATACTGAAGTCGGGGGTTAATGGAAAATCTCCAACCAAACCAAAATATTTTCAGAAAAGTTAATTAATCAAAATAAAGAATTTTAATTATTTGAAAGGAAACCATAATGTGGCATCTGTAATAATAAAGACCACAAAAATGCCCTTCAACATACTCACAGCATGCTATAGTCAGTCCCTTAAAGTTAAAAAGAAAAAAAATCAAGGGCAGTGTCTCGGTCCATCTTTGGTTATGCACTTCTCTGCAGGGACCCAGTTGGTCTCTGGCAACCAATACACTAAAACTGGGCTAATGCACAGAGAGACCACAAACTTGCAAAGTGTTCTGTATTACACTGTGCCAAAGACAGTGGGCACATAACAGAGATTAATTAGCAATAATGAAAATGGTGTTTTCAGTAAGTCATCACTTTCAAGATTTACTGAGCAAAGGGATTATAACACAGATGGAGCATTTGAGGTGCTTTCAAAGAGGCTGAAATCCAAGGTGGACAGGAGGAGAGAAACAATTTGCTATGCCTGTGATCTAAAAGCCCCTAGGCTACCCCCAGCTAGCTGAAATCCAGCAGGCCCCAAGTTACCCCACAGTTTAGATTCGATGACCCAGAGGAATCCAGGCCAGAAACCAGCCAAAGACAATCACTTTAGAGACTCTTTCCAACTCCTTGGCTCACTTCAATTCAGTAAATGGCTAGCAGCAATATCTGAGGAAACAATGCTAAAGAACTTGATTGGTATCTTACATAAGGGCAGAATATTTCTCAAATGTAATTTCATAGATCAGTCAAAAAACCTTTCATCCAAACAGCTAATGGGGCCAACGGTTGATGATGGATACACATCCAAAAATGCATTTGGCCTAACAAAACAGCCCCTTTTATGAATAAATGAGAAAACTCCCAAATCCTGCTGGATTTCAAAGAAACATAAATAGCCAGTTTGCCATTTTCTCTAAAATTAATTTTAAGTAAAATTCAAAGCTTCTGCTCCCCCCAAGACAACCTTCTAGCTGTAGTTCACTCTTGACTCTCCCGCCTCTGTTCCCTCACTCACATTGTTCCCTCAGCTTGGAACTAACTCCTCTTGCTCCCCAATTCAGACAGACCATAGCTCTCTCCACCTTCAAGTCTCCTAAAATCCCACCTTCTTCAACAGGCCTTCCCTGAATAACTCTTAAAACCCAAGTCCCATCAAACCACCAGCCATCTCGAGCACTCACATATCTATGCATCTGGCCCCTCAACACTTAGTATATATGTACACATGCCCAACTGAGCAGTCACTGTATTTATTCTAATTACTCCATTTGCAAATATTTTTTGTCTGTCTCACCCACTAGAGTGTAAGTTCCTAATGGGAAGTGGAATATGGCTCATGTTTTTGTTGTATTTCCCAAGCACTTAGCACAGCATACAACAACAAGCAATGCTCAGTAAATACCTTTATTACTACTATTGCAAGCCTTCCAAATCCTGTTCTTCCCTCCTTTAAGATGTAGAGTTCTTTAGGGCTTTGCTGGCCCTCTGGATAAGGGAACTGCAACACCATAAGGACAAAAACTTTAGTAGTTGCATTTATTGAGCACCCACATGAAATGGTGTACTCTCCTAGGCACTTGGGAAGCACAAAATAACAAAGTGACATGTTCTCTGACCCTAAGGGGAGAGACAGCATAATGGAGGGAGACAAGCATAAAAACATTTACAACAAATAATTACCTCTTGCCCACTTCCTGCCCCGGCCTGGAATGCCCTCCCTCTTTATATCTGAAAGATAATCACTCTCCCCACCTTCAAAGCTTTAGTGAAGGCACATCTCCTCCAAGAAGCCTACCCTTATTCATAGACAACCATCATCTTTTGGGGCCAGAAAGAGTTTGGAACCTTCTCTGTGTTCCCTAGATTGTAAGCTCCTCCTCTAGGCTATAAATTCCTTGTGGACAGGGAACATTTCTACCAACTTTATTGTACTGTACTTTCCCAAGCATTTAGTACAGTGCTCTGAGCACAGTGAGAACTCAGTAAATACCACTGTTGATTGAATTCCTTAAGTCCTCATTTCCTCTTCTCCCATTCCCTTCTGCTTCGCTCTTGTCCTTGGGATTTGCTCCCTTTCTTCACCCCTCCCTCAGCTCCACAGCACTTATGTACATATTCTTAATTCATTAATTTATATACATTAGTGTCTTTCTCCCTCTTTAGACTATAAGTTCATTGTGGGTAGAGAACATGTCTATCAACTCTGTTATATTGTACTCTCCCAGGCACTTAATAGAGTGCTCTGTACGCAGTAAGCATTCAATAAGTATGACTGATGACTTGAAAATTAAAGAGGTCAAAAATAAAATGGACTTTTATACATAAACGCTAAGGGGTGTGCCAACCTTAAGCAAAACTCTCTCAGATCACTTAAATACCAAGAAACTCCTTATTAAAAAAAAAAGACCAATCAATCATATTTACTAAGCACTTACTATGTGTAAAGCAATGAATCGATTGTATGCATTGAGCAATTACTATGTGCGGAGTACTGTACTACGCACTTGGGAGGGTACAATATATGACTTTAAACCTCAGAGAAAAAACACGATTGTACAGCATGACTCTTTGGTGAACTTGGGGTGGGAAACTTATTGCAGATCAATTCCTGGCCAGAAGACCACATCAGAGAGGAACTACTTCTGCTCTGGTACTAATAGAAAATGCCTTCACTCAAGAGGTGCAGAATGTGAGGCTAGCTTATGAACTCCAAAACTAACTCTTGAGGGCAGTCAATCTGCCAAACCAGAGTTCAGGATCATAAACACAGCACATACAAAAATATGAAGTTTGCGTACTTCCATTTATATGACCTTGAGATAAATAGGTAGTTTTACTTATGAAGCACAATTGACCTTTTGAAGAAGTGGAAAGGAGCCCCCTCAGAAATGCAGAGTTGAGTCTTCTACACCAAACCACTGCAGCAGTAACAGTCATTTAATTCATCAATGTTTCAGCCACTCACTTGCCCGGTTACTAGGACCCTCCCGTGTGGTTTCCAGAAGAGTTGTTTGACTGAACTACTTGGCCATTTTTCTTGTTTCCTTTTTTCATTCCTTTTTCATTAAATTATTGTGCTTCTTTTCAAACCAACCTCAGTAAACACAAACTGCCTAGGTTCAAACCTCCCGGAAATCATAAAATGTGGTCTGCAGACCTCCCTTTTCCTGGGGACACAAAAGTAAGCCAGAAGAATAAATTATGACATGGGTTGGAACTCCCTCCCCTTTAATAGCTGACCGACCGCCACCTTCCCCACCTTCAAAGTCCTCCTAAAAATCTTACCTCCTCCAACAGTCCTTCCTTAAGGCCTCATTCACCCTCCCTTCTGTGTCACCTATGCACTTGGCTCCGTACCCCTTAAGTACTTGATATTCATTCCACCAACAACCTCCTTATTCCCTCCATTTTCCACTAGCTGTAATTTATTTTAATGTCCGTCCCCCTCTCTAGCTCCCTGTGGGCAGTGACTGTGTCTACCAACTTTATTGTAATCTACTCTCCCAAGTGCTTAGTACTGTGCTCTACAGCTCTAAGTGCTCATTAAATACTATAGATCAGTTGATTGACCCTTGAGTCTTCCAGCCGAGTGAGGTACACCACAGTCTCTGGGAAATAGGTAGAAGAGTTTCTTAGGTCTAAAGAAATGAGTTTAGTCCCAAAGTAACATTCTGGGAAGACTACTGCCCTTAGATTGAGCACTTAAGACAGCTCAGCTTCCCTCTCTACCTTACTGCACCCGAGATATGCTAGAATTCCCCACAACCAACTGGCTACGACACCATCCTAATCACAGGTAACTTACACATGTGTATATGAACTATGAGCTAATGTTGGATTATGTGCCAATGTCAAACGCATCCAATGTACAGAAGGAAGATAAAACTTCACATAATAATAATCCAGAAAGGCTGGATTACTTTGTCCCACAGAATGAAATGAACTATAAATTCTTGTTGCATCCAGATAAGTAGTGTAACACCATTCACTCATTGAATCATACTTACTGAGTGCTTACTGCATACAGAGCACTGTACTAAGCACTTGGGAGAGTATAACACAACAATAAATGGACATATTCCCAGCCCACTACAAATCCCAAACCCCCGCTGAGATGGATAATAATAATTGTGTTTTTTGTTAAGTGATGACTATGTACCAAACACTGAACTAAGCAGTGGGGTAGATAAAGATAATCAGGTCCCACACGATGCTCATAGCCTAAGGAGGAGGGAGATCCGATAATGAAATCCCATTTTGCAGATGAGGGAACTTAGGCCCACAATGACTTGTGACTTGCCCATGACCGCAGAGCAGATAAATGGCAGAACTGGGATCAGAATCCAGTCCTCTGATTGGTCCCAGAATTCTGGCAAACTGAAGAAGGATTTATATATTTAAGGAAAAATGGAGTTATTTTAACACAGTATTTTGGTGAGTCTGAAATGATTTATTATTGGATTTTTTTTTTTAACAACTTTTCTCCGAATCCCTTATCTCTTTCACTCATTCTCTTTCAAGGCTCTAAAGGTTTATTTCTCTAACTCAACATTACTTTTCAAGAAATACTTCGGTACTTCACAACAGACTTGAGAAATGAGTTCTAAAAATAGAAACATTGAGAAGTGGTTAATTCGGCATTAATAATGATCCCACCTCAAGTCTCACAACCTCTGAAGGGCTCAAGGAACATTAGAGCCACTTCAATAACACTCACTGGCCATCCATACTTTGTAGCTGAGGAACCAGGGCAGCTTAGGAGAGATCAAGGGATGGTGGACTTGGCTAATGAATCCACTGTCCTGAGGTGCCAAAGTTGACCACGCACTGGTGCCATTATCCAAAACAGGGAGGAGATGACAGCACCAACCTCAAAACTGCAGGGCTTAACACCTTCCAAGAACAGTGAGCATCTCTGACTGTCCTTCCAGGCTCAGTAAAAGGGGCCAATATTCAGCTGCCATATTTTCCAGTGGATGTATACAGCTTCCTGCTGAAAATGACAGATGAACCACAGTCCAAGAACAAAGAGTTCAATACTGAGGACTGGTCTCCAGGAATTGACCGTATTGCTTATGGTTAATGACCTACCTCAGCCCCATGGTATAGCCATAATTTCTGTGTGTCTGTCTTCCCCTCCAGACTGTGAGCAAAGAACACACCTACCAATCCTGCTGTGTTGTACTCTTCCAAGTGCTTAGGACAATGTTCTGCACAGAGTCAGAGCTCAATAAATACCACTGATGGATTGATTGGTTTGCACTGTGCCACTCACCCTCTCTCCCTCCTGCCAGTCACGTTCTTGCTGGAGCAGAGGGAGGAGCAAGGGAGTAGGCAGGGCAGAGATACAGCCCGTGGCAAATATATAGAGGAAGTTGACAAAGAAAATTCCATTTACGATTAGTGATTAGTTCCGTATTGCTGATTCTGTTCCAGAACAATGCAGTCCAGCTGGGCGTCGCCATGGTAGCCACCTCGGTCGCCACTGTGCCCTTCACTTACCCCATAGGATCTGGATATTTACAGAATTCTGGCCGGGCCCATCCACCCCATGCAATGCCCTGGGTGGTTCTTGGGTCAGATACCTGCTCCACGATGGCAGAGCCCAGAAGGCATTCCCCAAGTTACCTACAGCCTGAAGGAGAACATTTCCAGGTTTCAGACATCCTAAACAGCAGCCAACCAAGCACTGACATCCTGGGAATGAAGTGCAATTACAGGCCACATTTTTCCATTTCTGCACTATCCCGTGCTACTTGCTGAGAATGTTTATTGCAGGATAAGGGTCAGGAAGCAAAGGAAAAGCACTTTGACATTTGTTTTTCCAATTCCCTCCCAAGCTTCTACATTCTCCAGGACTTCCTGGGTGGTATTTTGCCATTAATGGCCTTCTATAATCAGTACCATTTGGACATAGTGAAACATCTGCATAGGGAAAACGTGGTTAAAAAAAAAGACTTCATTCCAAACAACTAAAGGTCTAGGATAAACAACAAGGTAAAAGGAAGGATTTTAAGCAATTGAAAACATTTTTCTGAAAATCAAGGCAGTAAAAACCTGGTGCTAAATCAAGTTCCCACACACCAGGAACCTAAGTGTAATCACAATTCCAAGGAGTAGAATCACCTTCCCAGGGATAAAAGAGAATAGTCTCTAAAACTGGCAGCTTCAAATCTGCCAAAATGAGGGAGGAGATGATATTTGTGAGTCCCCGCCCCACATCCGATGGACACTGAAACAGTTTCAACTTTGTTGTTGATTCTACATGGGTTTCTATCTCCACCCATGTGGGTCAAGATAGATACTGATGAGGTGTAGTGTGATGAGATGTGTATAAGTAGAGTCACTTAATAAGTGACTAAATAAGAAGAGTCACTAAAGGCACTGAAAACCCTGATGAGGGTTTACAAGTGTTTTCACCTTCTTTCATGTACATCCTGAAACTAAAAAAGTATTCCTCTTCATTTGATAGCAAAACACCCATCTCTGGCTATTTTGTGCATATGAAATGTCAGTAACCCCTCATTTTTCCCCAGGAAGACTGCAGGTCACATTGTTGAACTTTTTAAAATGCACTGTCATTTCTTAAAATGTACTGCACAGTTCTAAAGACAGGCAAGATGTTGGCACTTTTTAAAAATCCATTACTAACCCAAGAAATCCCAAATGACCCAATAATCTTCTAAATGAAAGGTTACTTTACAAAATACAATTACAATTCTCCAAGAGACATTATGGTCCATCTTGTAAACATGGATTTTGGAAGCTACATTAACTTTTAAATAGTTCTTTTATCTAGTCGGCCAAAATCATTCCTACTGGGCAACGGCAAGCCCTATAGAGAGCTTGAATAATTTAGTGAACCTCTTATTTTAGAAGGACATATGAATTACCTGGCAGACCATATCAGCTCAATTCCACTATCTTCCACTATCCATCCCACAGATCCTATACTCTAGCAATGCTACCCATTAAGCAAACAAATTTAAACTTTTCAAACTGGTGTTAAAACAAGGTAATAGTGATGGTATTTACTGAGCACCAGCCGGGTATTCACTAAGTGATTGAGAAAATAAAACAGAAACAGCACCAGATGTGCTCCCTCCCATAAAGAGCTCACACTCAAGCAAGGGAGATGTAAAATTATTTACAAAGAATGGAATCAGAATAAATAATTGGATATCCAGCTGAATATACATATACACACAGGTGCTAAGGATTACTACAAAAAGATACATAGGCATTAGAGGGAGGTTGTTGGGTTGAGAAGATAGTAGAGAATGTTTGATACAAACATTCAGATCAGATCACACTACAACACTAGCTTTAAATACTGATTTTGATATTTATCATGGTATTGTTCAGTGCTTGATATACCCCAGGCATCATATTAAGCACTGCTTAAATATACTCAATATCCTCATTCTTGTGAACCCTCAGTTGTTCCTAGTAAAGAGGCTTAAAAAGAGTGAAGGGTTTAAGAGTTTATTTACAAATAATCCAACTACTTTTTAAACTAACAACTCCAAAACCCTTTCTCTCCCCTTCCCTCAAGTCTTTCCCTATGCTGTTAGTGAGCAGCAAAAATAATCTATTTGAATTACCCACCCTATAGTACACAAGCTAAAGAATGGGAGACAGATGACAAATGGCCAGAAGACAGCAAATGAGCTTGGAAACAATAATAATAACAGTAATGATATTTAAGTGCTTATTAAGTGAAAAGCAGCATAACCTAGTGGAGAGAACACAGGCCTGGAAGTCAGAAGGACCTGAGTTCTAATCCCAGCACCACCACATCTGCTGTGTGACCTCAGGCAAGTCACTTAACTTCTCTGTGCCTCTGTTACCTCATCTGCAAAATGGGGATTAAGACTATGAGCCCCATGTGGGACAGAGACTATGTCCAACTTGATTAGCTTGTATCCACCCCAGTACTTGATACAGAGCCTGTAAATAGTAAGCACTTAAATACCATTAAAAAGCACAGCACTAAGTGCTATGGTAGATACTAGATAATCTTAATTTAAAATAAGATTAAGTTAAGTCACAACTTTCATGTGCCTCAATTACCTCATCTGTAAAATGGGGATTAAGGCTGAGCCCCATGTGGGACAGGGCCTGTGTCCAACCTTTCTTCAATCTACTGTAACACTCAGTCCAGTGCCCCATTACATTGAGAGTGCTTAACAAATGCTAGTTAAAAAAAGAAAAAAGAGAGAAAGATAATCAGGTCAGACACAGACCCTGTCCCCTATTCCAAATGGGGTTCACAGTCTAAGAAGGAGGGACAACAGGAATTGATCCCCCATTTAAAAGATGAGGAAGTTGAGACACAGAAAAGTTAAGTGATTTGCCCAAAGTCATACAGCAGGCAAGTGGCAAAGCCAGAATTAGAACCCAAATCCTCTGACTCCTAGGCCCACGTCATCCACATACAAGTCTGGAAAACTTTCCTCTTCAATGTTATCCTTGTCTTATGCTGTCGAGTCATCTCCGACCCACAATGACACGTCTCTCCCAGAACTCCCCTCCTCCATCTGCAATCATTCTTGTAATGTATACATAGAGTTTTCTTGGTAAAAATATGGAAGGGGTTTACCACTGCCTCCTTCGGCAGAGTGAACTTGAGTCTCCGCCCTTGATTCTCTCCTCATGCCGCTGCTGCCCAGCACAGGGGAGTTTTGATTTGTGGCAGATTGCCTTCCACTCGCTAGCCACTGCCCAAGCTAGGAACGGAAGGGGTATGCCTCTGCTTGACTCTCCCTCCCATAGTCAAGTCGAGTATTAGAAACTCTCCAGGTGAGACCCTGAGAGGGGAAATGCTATCCTAAAAGATTGTAATTCCTAGACATAGTTTATATCTCACCATTCCAACAATGGAAATTAATAAATCTGACATACAACAATGTCATCTAATTTAGTTTTAATGTGGGCTTCCTATAATTTTTGGCAGGTAAACTTGCTGCCTATTAAACTGTAGAACATTCGATAAATATGTATCTCAATACCAAACGTTAAATACCCATTTTGTCTGAATCTGACATTCTTCATAATCCAGGGTAGAAAACAGAAACAGACAAAAAAACCCCACTTCTACCCCCTTTTTTTCTTCATAGAATATTTAAAATGGCAATCAGGGGCTCACCTCCCACATCAACCTGCAGTCCACTGCGTCATCCAGCTCTTGAGGCATTCGCTTCTCCCCAGCAAAAGGGCCAAATTTTTCACCCTAAAAAGGAATTAGTATATGCACAAGGTGCATGAGTACACTAATCACATGAGATTTGTCAGTCAATGGCATTTACTGAGCACCTACGTGCAGAGCACTGTTCTCAGCATTTGGGAGAATACACTACAAAAGAATTAGCAGACACATTCCCTACCCATACTGACCTTCAGTCTAGGGGGGAAACAGACATTAATATAAATAAATAAATAATTTCTAATAAATAATTTAAAGATATGATCATTTAAAGATGTGGTAAATAATTTAAAGATATGTCAACTGGTCAACTCAGACTGAAAAATTGACTATCTCTTCCTTTTAAAAAAGTCATACCAGGGACTCTTTTCTGGTACCAACTAAAAATGGCAAGATGGGAAGCAGATTTCCAGACATTTTCAAGTTAACCTGATCCTATTACTTTTGTTTGCTTGGGCATTATATCCCCTGAGAAGAAGCCAGCCTGAACACCAATAATTAAATCACAATTCTTCAATTTGAATACTGCTAAACAAGGCTCAGCTTTGACCACTGAATACAGGGAGTCTTTCAACAAGCTTTGGCCAGTTTCAGGTACAAAGTGATCACCAGAATATCAATTTCTTTCATTAAAACTGTCACTCTTTACTCAGACCCAACAAAAATCAAAACCAAGCAAGAAAGATTTGGATTACAATGAAATTGTGGGCTTCATGCAATGTATGAACTAATTATGAATAATGCCTACCTTGGCTTTTATCTAGTGAAGAAAAATGAATAGTAAAATAGACACACACATTCTCTCTCTGCCTGGTGTAGGTGCAACTGAAAAAGGTCAGTGCACAGATATCAAATTGACACACAGGTGTGGGTCGTCTCAGAGTCATCATGGGTACATCTGAGCTGGATGACTTGACTTTCTCATGCTGGAGGCCCAGAGACAGTCCCCTCAGGAACCTATGCAGCATTAGGAGTTGGCTCAGTGGAAAGAGCCTGGGCTTGGGAGTCAGAGGTCATGGGTTCAAATCCCTGCTCTGCCCTCATCAGCTGTGTGACTGTGGGCAAGTCACTTAACTTCTCTGTGCCTCAGTTCCCTCATCTGTAAAAGGGGGATTAAGACTGTGAGCCTCACGTGGGACAACCTGATTACTCTGTATCTACCCCAGCGCTTAGAACAGTGCTCTGCACATAGTAAGCACTTAACAAATACCAACATTATTATGATCTAATGGTCAAGGCAACCTAGAATAACTGTATTTTTTGAAAGGATTTTTCAGATAAAAATACCCACTCTTCCTCAGACACACCTAACAATCAAATGACACACCTAGTCAATCAATCAGTTGTATTTATGGAGTGCTTATTATGTGCCAAGCACTGTACTAAGCACTTGGGAGAGTACAATATAACAGAGTTGGAAGATATGTTCCCTGCCCACAAGGAATTTACAGTCTAGAGAAGGAGACAAACATTAATGTAAATAAATAAACTACAGATATGTAAGTAAGTGCTGTAGGGCTGAGGATGGGGTGAATGAAGGGTGCAAATCCAAGTTCAAGAGAGAAGCAGAAGAGAATGGGAGAAGAGGAAATGAGGATTCAGTTGGGGAAGACTGAAGGTCTTTGAAGGTGGGGAGACTGATCATCTGTTGGATATGAAGAGAGACGATGTAAGTCTGGTGTGGGCAGGGATCGTCTCTATTGCTGAATTGTACTTGCCAAGCGCTTAGTACAGTGCTCTGCACACAGTAAGCGCTCAATAAATACAATTCAATTGAATGAATAAATGAATGAAAATGAATCAGATTTGACAACCATCCACCCAAAGGTAGCAGTTGGAGCTATAAAAAAAAATGAGTTTCCCAAGAGAACACAACTAGAGGGAGAAAAATAGGGGCCCTGTAACAGGGCCTGTGGGATAGCCCAGGATCTTAAATTCTTTCAGAAATATCTGCCCAAGTTCCCACAGAGTAAATAATGTGAGTGGAAGGAGAGGAGAGAACAACAAAAACAAAGCAAGGGAAGCTTAAAAGAATGCAGCATCAATAGCCTCAGAATATGGCACCTTCAACACCTTGAGCTGCCTAATTCAATATGTGGGATTTCCAAAAAGCTTAAGTGGGACAAATGCAATGTTAGCCTTAAAATAGAAAAAAGTAACCCAGAAGCAGCTCCTAGAGTACAGCTAAGGCCTCTCAATTCCCGGATGTATCGACTACACAGAAATCAATCAAGATAGACAATAACCACTATAATTCTATACAAGATAATGTGGATTTCAAAAAAAGCATGGACCATCAGTGTGATCCACCCATAACTCACAGGTAGAAAGAGATTTCCTTATATCTCCCAGAAAGTCTAGAGAACTCCTTCACTCAATGGGGAAGCGCAGAGATAAAGTCATTTTGTGTCCAATCCCAAGAGAGTCTCTTCCTCCACCCACAGCTAGGGATGGATTAAGGCTCAGGGGGCCAAAACACTACATCTTCCCACTAGATTATAAATTCATTGTGGGCAGGGAGCGTGCTTACCAACTCTGTTATACTGTTATACTGTACTCTCCCAAGCACTTAATACAGTGCTCTGCACATGGTAAGCACTCAAAAAACGTGGTCATGAGAGTCCCTTCCTCGCTTCTCTGACAGAGACCACAGCTCCTTGGAGGCAAGGATATCCACTATCCAGCATTTTGGACAGGGTGGGCATCCATAGCTCCCCTATCCCACACCGCAGGGCCAGAGGGAGCCTAAAATGGAACCAAGTTGTCCCCTCTACTTTCTGCCACCTGCCTACAGGCTGAGACTCAGAGGGCTTCTAATTTTTGGCCTGGGTTCGAGATCCTCTCACTCCCTGGAGCCCAGCTCGATCCAAGATGACCTGGACAGGCCTTCTGCTTCAGAGCCCGTGAACTCTATGGAGTCATTTGCCTCATCCCAAGGCTGTTGCCTCAACCACCAGTACCTGAGCCCTGTGACTGGCAGCAGAGGTGGCACAGAAGAGAGCAAGAAGCAGCATGGCCTAATGGCTACAGCACAGGCCTGGGAGTCAGAAGGACCTGGCTTCTAATCCCAGGTCCACCACTTGCCTGCTGTGTGAACTTGGGCAAGTCACTTAACTTCACTGTGCCTCAGCTACCTCACCTGTAAATGGAGATTAAGACTGTGAGCCCCATGTGGGACAAGAACTCTGTTCAACCCGGTTAGTTTCTATCTAGCCCAGGGCATAGTAAAATGCCTGGCACATAGTAACCGCTAAACAAATGCCATTTCAAAAAGAAGAAGATTCTTTCCACTTCTTATCCCTTTTCTAGCTACTCCATCTCCATTTCTTTAGTGCCTATGAACTTGGGTCTGTACCCTTTAAACTCTTGATATTCACTCCACCCTCAGCTCCACCATGCTACAACCAATCGATGGTATTCATTGGGTACTTACTATGTGTAGAGCACTGTACTAAGCACTTGGGAGAATACAATAGTTGCTAGACACGTTCCCTGCCCATTATGAGCTTATAGTCTAGAGGGATCAGGCCGCAGCTCACTTACGAACATATCCTTAATTTAATGCCTGGCTCCCCCTCTAGACTGTAAACTCCTTGTGGGGAGGTGACACACCTACCAACTCTTGTTGTATTGTAATAATAAGAATGATAATGATAGTAGTGATTAAGCACTTACTATGGGCCAAGCACCATACTAAGCACTGGGATAGATACAAGGTAATCAGGTTGTCCCATGTGAGGCTCCCAGTCTTAATCCCCATTTTAGAGATGAGGTAACAGGCACAGAGAAGTGAAGTGACTTGCCCACAGTCACACAGCTGACAAGTGGCAGAGTTGGGATACGAACCCATGACCTTTGACTCCCAAGCCCATGTTCTTCCCACTAAGCCACGCTACTTCTATCTGAAGGTTATGGACAACTCCTATATTGGGATATTGTACTCTCTCAAGTGCTTAGTTCAGTGCTCTGCACACAGGAAGCACTCAATAAATCTGACTGTTCATCCATTTTTGAGTGGCTTTGTAGCCCCTTCTCTCCAGGAAACACTAATAGCTTATAGTCACTGCAGTTGCTCCTCCCGTAAGGAAAGGTGGAGATACCATGGGGGGCATGGACTCCATGGGGGCAGGGCTGACCGGAGGACCATTTCCCCACCTGGGCCTGGGTACCACTTCCTCTCTTAAGCCACTCTTCAGGATCTTCTAGGCCCTCCTCCCGCTCCTTGGGAGTCTCCTCTAGTGGGACAATAATAATAACAATTCTGGTATTTGTTAAGGGTTTACCAGTGCCAAGCACTGTTCTAAGCAGTGGGGTGGGTCCAAGGCAATCAGGTTGTCCCACGTGGTGCTCACACTCTCAATCCCCATTTTCCAGATGAGGGTAAGGAAGCCCTGAGAAAGTCAATAGACTTGCCCAAAGTCACACAGCAGACGGGTGGCGGGGCCAGGCTTAGAACCCACATCCTCCGGCTCCCAGGCCCGGGCTCCTGCCAGTAGGCCATACTGCTTCTCAAGAAGTAATAATAATAATAATGTTGGTATTTGTTAAGTGCTTACTATGTGCAGAGCACTGTTCTAAGCGCTGGAGTAGATACAGGGTGATCAAGTCGTCCCACGTGGGGCTCACAGTTTTAATCCCCATTTTACAGCTGAGGTAACTGAGGCACAGAAAAATTAAGTGACTTGCCCACAGTCACACAGCTGACAAGTGGCAGAGCTGGGTACGGATGCCCACTTGTTTTGCTGTCTCCCCCTGTGAGCCCGCTGTCGGACAGGGGTCGTCTCTGTTGCCGAATGGTATATTCCAAGCGCTGGGAACAGTGCTCTGCACACAGTAAGAGCTCAATAAAGACGACTGAATGAATGAAAAATGGTAAAGGGATAAAGTTCCGCAAGCGGAGGAGAGGAGGAGGAGGAGGAAGAAGCAGGCCCGGCCTCCCGTTGCCTCGCCCCCCGGGGCTCCCGCGGAGGGAGGAGGCGGGAGGCTTGCAGACACCAACGTGGCAGGGTGTGCGGCCCCGGGAGGAGGACACCGCCCCCCGGCCCGTCCTCGTCCCGCCCATCCCGGTCCGGGGGAGCCCCCCCCCCACCCCCGGTCCGGTCCCGCCCGGCCCGGGAGCCCAGCGTGCGGGATAGGACCCACCTTGGTGACTCTGCGGGCGGTATAGAGCCCCATCCCGTCCCGAACGGTGGAGGACTTGAGGGAGAACCTGTCCGGCACGTACATGCCCAGCATCTTCCCCGCCGGCCCCCGCGATCCCGGCGTCTCGGCTGGGGGGGGGGGGCTCCCGGGGACGGTGCGGGACGGAGCCCCCCGCTAGCCGGGAGGCCCGGGGCCCGCGTCGGCCAAGCTCGGACCCAGTGGCGGCGGGGCGGAGCTGGAGAGGACCAAGGGGGGGGGAGGGCGCTGCGCGTTCATTGGCCCAAACTTTGAAACTCGTCCTCCTCCCAGCTGGGGAGCGGGGGAACGGGACGGATGCTGCGCGCTCATTGGCCGAAACTTTGGAGCTCGTACTCCTTCCCAGTTGATGAGAGGGGGAAGGGGGCGGATGCTGCGCGCTCATTGGCCCAAAGTTTGAGACTCGTCCTCCTCCCAGCGGGGGAGCGGGACGGATGCTGCGCGCTCATTGGCTGAAACTTTGGAGTCGTGCTCCATCCCAGGTGATGAGCGGGGGAACGGGACGGGTGCTGCGCGCTCATTGACCTAAAGTTTGGATCTCGTGCTCTCTCCCAGGTGATGAGAGGGGGAAGGGGGCGGATGCT
This sequence comes from Ornithorhynchus anatinus, assembly GCF_004115215.2. Lineage (NCBI taxonomy): Eukaryota > Metazoa > Chordata > Mammalia > Monotremata > Ornithorhynchidae > Ornithorhynchus > Ornithorhynchus anatinus. The sequence goes on from NC_041739.1 coordinate 53,076,279, forward strand.
GCGAGCTCATTGGCTGAAACTTTGGAGTCGTGCTCCATCCCAGGTGATGAGCAGGGGAACGGGACGGGTGCTGCGCGCTCATTGACCCAAAGCTTTGATCTCGTGCTCCCTCCCAGGTGATGAGCGGGGGAACGGGACGGATGCTGCGCGCTCATGGGCCCAAAGTTTGGATCTTGTGCTCTCTCCCAGGTGATGAGAGGGGGAAGGGGGCGGATGCTGCGCGCTCATTGGCTGAAACTTTGGAGTCGTGCTCCATCCCAAGTGACGAGCGGGGAAACGGGACGGATGCTGCACGTTCTTGGGCCCCAAGTTTGGATCTCGTGCTCTCTCCCAGTTGATGAGAGGGGAAAGGGGACAGATGCTGCGCTCTCATTAGCCCAAAGCTTTGATCTCGTGCTCCTTCCCAGTTGATGAGCGGGGGAACGGGACGGATGCTGCGCGCTTATGGGCCCAAAGTTTGGATCTTGTGCTCTCTCCCAGTTGATGAGAGGGGAAAGGGGACGGATGCTGCGCGCTCATTGGCTGAAACTTTGGAGTCGTGCTCCATCCCAAGTGACGAGCGGGGAAACGGGACGGATGCTGCACGTTCTTGGGCCCCAAGTTTGGATCTCGTGCTCTCTCCCAGTTGATGAGAGGGGAAAGGGGACAGATGCTGCGCTCTCATTAGCCCAAAGCTTTGATCTCGTGCTCCTTCCCAGTTGATGAGCGGGGGAACGGGACGGATGCTGCGCGCTTATGGGCCCAAAGTTTGGATCTTGTGCTCTCTCCCAGTTGATGAGAGGGGAAAGGGGACGGATGCTGCGCGCTCATTGGCTGAAACTTTGGAGTCGTGCTCCATCCCAAGTGACGAGCGGGGAAACGGGACGGATGCTGCACGTTCTTGGGCCCCAAGTTTGGATCTCGTGCTCTCTCCCAGTTGATGAGAGGGGAAAGGGGACAGATGCTGCGCTCTCATTAGCCCAAAGCTTTGATCTCGTGCTCCTTCCCAGTTGATGAGCGGGGGAACGGGACGGATGCTGCGCGCTTATGGGCCCAAAGTTTGGATCTTGTGCTCTCTCCCAGTTGATGAGAGGGGAAAGGGGACGGATGCTGCGCGCTCATTGGCTGAAACTTTGGAGTCGTGCTCCATCCCAAGTGACGAGCGGGGAAACGGGACGGATGCTGCACGTTCTTGGGCCCCAAGTTTGGATCTCGTGCTCTCTCCCAGTTGATGAGAGGGGAAAGGGGACAGATGCTGCGCGCTCATTAGCCCAAAGCTTTGATCTCGTGCTCCTTCCCAGTTGATGAGCGGGGGAACGGGACGGATGCTGCGCGCTTATGGGCCCAAAGTTTGGATCTTGTGCTCTCTCCCAGTTGATGAGAGGAGAAAGGGGACGGATGCTGCGCGCTCATTGGCTGAAACTTTGGAGTCGTGCTCCATCCCAAGTGACGAGCGGGGAAACGGGACGGATGCTGCACGTTCTTGGGCCCCAAGTTTGGATCTCGTGCTCTCTCCCAGTTGATGAGAGGGGAAAGGGGACAGATGCTGCGCGCTCATTAGCCCAAAGCTTTGATCTCGTGCTCCTTCCCAGTTGATGAGCGGGGGAAGGGGACGGATGCTGCGCGCTCATGGGCCCAAAGTTTGGATCTTGTGCTCTCTCCCCGTTGATGAGAGGGGAAAGGGGACGGATGCTGCGTGCTCATTGGCTGAAACTTTGGAGTCGTGCTCCATCCCAGGTGATGAGCGGGGGAACGGAACGGATGCTGCGCGCTCATTGGCCCAAAGTTTTGATAATAATGTTGGTATTTGTTAAACGCTTAGTATGCGCGGAGCACTGTTCTAAGCGCTGGGGTCGATACAGGGTAATCAAGTTGTCCCATGTGAGGCTCACAATCATAATCCCCATTTTACAGATGAGGGAACTGAGGCACAGAGAAGTGAAGTGACTTGTCCACAGTCACACAGCTGATGAGGGCAGAGCAGGGATTTGAACCCATGACCTCTGACTCCCAAGCCCAGGCTCTTTCCACTGAGCCACGCTGCTTCTCATAAATTGTGGTGTTTGTTAAGCGCTTACTATGGGCCAAGCACTGTTCTAAGCGCAGGGGGATACAGGGTGATCAGGTTGTCCCACGTGGGGCTCACAGTTTTAATCCCCATTTTACAGGTGAGGGAACTGAGGCCCAGAGAAGTGAAATGATTTGCCCAAAGTCACACAGCTGACAAGTGGCGGAGCGGGGATTAGAACCCGTGACCTCTGACTCCCAAGCCCGGGCTCTTGCCACTGAGCTACGCTGCTTCTCTAATCTCGTGCTCCATCCCAGTTGATGAGAGGGGGAAGGGGACGGATACTGACGGCGCTGATGGGCCGAAAGTTTGGAGCTCGTGCTCCCTCCCAGTTGAGGAGCGGGGCAACGGGACGGATTCATTCATTCAATAGTATTTATTGAGCGCTTACTATGTGCAGAGCACTGTACTAAGCGCTTGGAATGTACAAATCGGCAACTGATAGGGACAGTCCCTGCCCATTGACGGGTTTACAGCTCATCGGGGGAGACAGACGGACAAAAACAATAGGAATAAATAAAATCAGTAATGTTGGTATTTGTTAAGCGCTTACTATGTGCAGAGCACTGTTCTAAGCGCTGAGGTAGATACAGGGTAATCAGGTTGTCCCACGTGAGGCTCACAGTTAATCCTCATTTTACAGATGAGGTAACAGGCACAGAGAAGTTAAGTGACTTGCCCACAGTCACACAGCTGACGAGTGGCAGAGCTGGGATGGACATCTCATTAAAGCAATAGCAATAAATAGAATCAAGGTGATGTACATCTCATTAACAAAATAAATAGGGTGATAAAAATATATACAATTGAGCAGACGGATTGGGACGGATGCTGCGCGCTCATTGGCCGAAAATTTTGATCTCTTGCTCCCTCCCAGTGGAGGGACGGGGCTGGGGGTACGCAGAACGAGCCACGGGAAGACCCCAAGGAGACCCCCCCACCCCCCTCCGGGCAACATCTAGTTATCTGACTGACTCTGCAAATACTGAACATTAAATTAAAAAAAATTGGTATTTGTTAAGCGCTTACTATGTGCAAAGCACTGTTCTAACCGCTGGGGTCGATACAGGGTAATCAGGTTGTCCCACGTGGGGCTCACAGTCTTCATCCCCATTTTACACTGAAGGCTCAGAGAAGTTAAGTGACTTGCCCCAAGTTACACAGCTGACAAGTGGTGGAACCGGGATTAGAACCCATGACCTCTGCCTCCCAAGCCTGGGCTCTTTCCACTGAGCCACGCTAGCCTCCACAAAGTCCCCCGCACTCCATCAATCACGCAGTAGTATGCATTCAGTCGTATTTCTTAAGCACTCACTGTGTGTAGAAAGTATAATACAATAATAAACAGTGACGATCCCTGCCCACAATCTATTTGGTTAAAATGCACAATGCTGATGAGAAAATTTGATTTCCGATTTTCTAAGTAGTACTCAGAGAATGATTTCAAAAGAACTTTAAAAACTTGACAGTCTCCTTTAATATGATTCTAGGATAGTGGGAAGTTAAAAGTTTCCTTTGGATCAAGAGTTTTGATTCAGGCTTATAAAAACACAGAACCCCAAACTCACACTAAAAATCTGCCCTTCACCTGCTCTGTTGTTGCCACAGAAGACTGCAATACCTTGCTACATGAGAGACAGTTCACAACACGTTTGTTCTGCATTTTGAATTTGTTTTTTTGGTGGTTTGGAGTTTTATGCTTTTGGTATGCTGAAGGCAAACCCTTAAAGTTATTTAAATCTAATACTCCATTATTTAATACCTGTTGAGCTGCAGCTGGCATGGGCCCCATCTCTTTCAACAGAGGGCAATTTTGAAAGCTAATTCTGTATTGATTCATTATTTTAACACATAATATTGCTTTATTCTTTTGATTTTCTTTGGATTATTACTTTTTGTGTTTCCAACAGTTACGCTGAAATAAGGTATGACTGAAGAAACACTGAAGTTTCTTTGGCTCCTGTTCCTGAGAGTGCTGACTGTGTATGAAACCACAGACCTGTTGTTTTTGTTTAATTTCTTCTATTTTATTTTGAAATCTCAGAAGTGCCAGATTTACACTCCCAGGCACTGAGCCAAAACATTCTAGGATAGGCAGTCCAAATGGCAATGCTAATAATAATAACAATTGTAGAATTTGTTAAGCACCTACTATGTGCCAAGCACTGCACTAACACTGGGCTAGGTACAAGGTAATCTGGTCCCACATGGGGCTCATATTCTAAGTAGGAAAGAGCACAGGTATTAAATCTGCATTTTGTAGAGGAGGGAACTGAGGCATAGAGAAATTGTCACTTGCCCAAGATCACACTGCAGGTAAGTGGTGGAGCTGTGATTAGAACCCAGTTTCTCTGACTTACAGACCTGTGCTCTTTCTACTAGGCCACCATGCTTCCCCGCTTTGCTACAATTCCTAGGTGACCTTAAGAGCAGAAAAGAGATTAGACTGTAAGCCCATCAATGGGCCTGGATTGTCTCTGTGGCTGAATTGTCATGCCAAGCGCTTAGTACAGTGCTCTGCACATAGTAAGCGCTCAATAAATACTATTGAATGAAAAAGAGATGCTTAGGTCCCCATTTTCCCTATGCTAGCCTAGCTCAACTGTTCAAATAGAAATTCATTCATTCAATCATAATTATTGAGCGCTTACTGTGTGCAGAGCTCTGTACTAAAAGCTTGGAAAGTACAATACAGCAATAAAGAGAGACAATCCCTGCCCACAGTGGGTTTACAGTCTTGACAGATAGCAATCCTCATTCTCCAGTCCTCAGTTCCTGGTGGACCAGCGGCCCAGCCCAGAAGCAGCGTGGCTCAGTGGAAAGAGCACGGGCTTTGGAGTCAGGGCTCGTGAGTTCGAATCCCAGCTCTGCCACTTGTCGGCTGTGTGACTGTGGGCAAGTCACTTAACTTCTCGGTGCCTCAGTTCCCTCATCTGTAAAATGGGGATTAAGACTGTGAGCCCCACGTGGGACAACCTGATTCCCCTGTGTCTACCCCAGCGCTTAGAACAGTGCTCGGCACATAGTAAGCGCTTAACAAATACCAACATTATTATTATTATTATTATTAAAAGCCACAGATTGGGAGACTAGGCACCCTCCAATTCTCCTCTGATTCTCTGTGGGAATTGACACTGCTAGAAAAACATTCATTTTACTATTTCCTGTCTCTTGTGTGTTTCATGTTGTAACCTGAACACTATATAAAGTTTTCTCTATGTAACAAAAGGATAAAGTTCCATAGACTTGGCCTGTCTGGTGAATTCAAGATTTATCACTGGTCAATTCTGTCCGAGCAGTGACACTGATATTGGTTTAGTATGTTTTATAAATGACTTCAGAATTTGACTAAGGTAAACAGATATCACACTGACTTCTAATTTACCTGTTTTGGAAATTAGTCTGCCCATTTTTATATGCCTGGAGCCAAAAATGACTAGGCATATAAACCATGGTACTTCAGGTTACAGTCTTAAAAAAAAAATAATGAGGTACTTGCTATGTCAAATCAGTGTCTAATACTACCTAGCTTTAAGAAGGGCTTTAATCCTGTAAGATTTATTGCCCAATTTTCCCGATCTATATTAGACTAGATATTTATCTCAAAGGGGTGCAATGTGTTTTTCTGCCTGATGGGTTCTGAAGAACATCTCATGTTTCTTGAAAAAATTACTAAGAGGATTATTTGCAGTCTAAATTGAAAAGTAAGAGCCAACTTGATAGGATCTCAGAATCATCATTTTGGTATTATTTTGATCATCTTTCATAACTGCAAGACCTTTCTCTTCTTTCCAAGTCTCCTTGTTAGGTATTTAGGGAAAAAGCAGAATCTGCATATCAGGAGGAAAGTGAGCTTGTTTTTTCTTATTTTGAATTTAGCATAATTTGTCAGTTTTTAATTCTGATTTATTTAGGGAAGCAGCATGGCCTAGTAGTGGAAAGAGCACAGGCCTGGGAGTGAGAGAACCTGGGTTCTACTCCCAGCTCCACCACTTGACTGCTGTATGACCCTGGGCAAGTCACTTAACTTTTTTGTTTCTCAGTTTCCTCATCTGTGAAATCATTATTAAATCCTACTCCCTCCTACTTAGACTATGATCCCCATATGGGGCAGAGATTGTGTCTATCCTGATTATCCTGGGGTAGAAGGGATAGCACATTGGTTGGCAAAAAAGTAAGTGCTTAACAAGTGTGGTAAAAATAAATAAATAAAAATCAACAGGCAAAAGGCACATTTTCTTTAAAAAATTACTCCATATCATCAATTATTTGTCTCAGTTGGATCTTAAATACAAAACATAAATGAATGTACATCATAGTTCAAGAATTATAACACTGGTTAACACTGAATTTGATGTAAAATGAAAGTATAAAATACAATATATTAGGATTTTCTACAAAAACAATGTCTGCAGATGAAATAACAGTTGGTTTAACAACTAGTTGATTTGGAGCTCTTAGGTTCAACATTACTCTATAAACACTTCTGTTCTTCAAATTTTTCTCTTTTCCCTTCCCCTCAACCTGCCAATATCCTGGAGCTCCAGTGTTATTATATGTTATAAAAAATATTTTTATTCATGCAACTGTAATGTTTTTAACTTTAAGACTCAGTAGGAAAAAATGTGAAGGTATTTTTTCAGAGGAAATGAAAAGTCAAAATAAAAATGGTAGCAGCCTGTAGTAAAACATTATTTTTCTTCCTCTCCTATTTGTCTAGGAGACATCAAGTTCAAATACTTTATTACAGTTAATCCCAGCCAATTAAAATGTCCATTTTAACCATAAAATGTAAATCAAGAAAAGTCAATATCTTTGCAACTATAATTCCAAATTCTTCCTCAAATACTCCTGCTGGTTTTCCATTAAATTCAGTGGGATTTATAAGTGGATTTACATCTGAAGGTAGAATTTGGCTTAAGAAGTTCAGAATAATTGTAGAGTGGCTCAAATATTTTTTCACGCTTACATTGCAGTCGTAGACTCTTCAAATGAAAGACTTTTCCAAAAACCACAATGTAACAAGATTCAGTGAGAAATTTCGCTCACCTTATGAATTGTTTGCTTTACAGAATTCAAGAGTTTTAAAAAAATAATCTAGAGGAAAAAGACGTGCTAAAGAACACAAATATTTTTCAAATTTTTCTTAGGAACAATCTTCCCTAATAAATCATTTCAGCAATCTTCCATGAAACTTGAAGTTCAGTACTTCTATATTTAAGTGAACTGTGATTCTGGCACCGTGTCTTTAATGGGAAAGCACTTGGTTGACCACTCTGGACATCAATTCCTGGTTGGGATGCTGAGCTCTGGAGGTCCAGACATGAAACAGAATATTGAAACCAGCCAAACCTTCCAATTTTAAATTTCAATCCAAAATGATATCTGATTTAGTTCCGGGGAGGGAATAAGAAAACTACTCAAATAATCCCAGGGGCGCTCCTTGGCCTGAATTTTCCAGGAATTGCAGACCCTCCCTTCCAAAACACCCACTCAAAATCGGTGGATAATTCCAACAAAAATGTATTTTAGGAGTCAAGAATTATACAGATAATTTTCACAGCTTAAGTCGACCACAGAGAACAAGCTACCTTTTTCCTCGAGAAAGTGCCCATATTGGTTTAAGAGCTATAAATCTTGGATGAGATTGGTATGAAATTTACATGTAGCCCTGAGCCACATTCAGGGTTCAGTGCCACCATCATCAAAGCATTTTAGATTCAAGCAGTTTTAGAAAAAAGGATAAACAGCCAATATAGGCTCCCACTTCATTTCAGGATTGAGGCTCTGGGGCAGCCTACTGCTTGCTTTTTATGTTTTGTGATTTTCAACAGACTGCTTTCTTAACAGCTTAATCCCCCAGCCTGTCAGAATGACACTTCCCCTAGGGGGAAAAAAATCAAGACACTAGTTCAGGCCTGGTTCACAAATCTGCCTATACATTTGATCTCAGAAGATGTGTGAGTCTGTATGGGTTCATGTGTACAGTTGTTCTTTAATTTCAAAGATGGTGAGATCTTAACCATGTGTCCAAATGGAGACCAACAAATGATAGCATTCATTTCACCTAGTGTGCATACAAAGCTCTTTCTTATTTGCACTATTGCATTTCCTCTCTAAAGCCTCTAGTACTGTTTGCATGCCTCTTGGAATTAAGTTTTTTCCCAAAGCCTCTACGTTCCCGATTGCTACATGACATAGTGATCCGTATGGAGCTGCATTTTTCCCCAAATCCACTGGTCCGTTTTGAAATTGAGCCTACACTCTTTGGTGGATTTAAACAGATACTTCTACCCTCTTCATTTATGATTCTGCTCTTTTTTTTTAATGGACTTTATTAAGCACTTACTATGTGTCTGGCACTGTACTAAGTGCTGGGGTAAATACAAGCTAATCAAGTTAGTCCCACATGAGACTCAGTCTTAATCCCCATTTTACAGATGAGGTAATGGAGGCACAGAAAAGTTAAGTGACTTACCCAAGGTCACACAGCAAAGTGGCAGTGGCAGAATTAGAACTCAGGTTCTCTTACTCCCAGGCCTGTACTCTTTCAAGTAGGGCAAGCTGCTTCTCATCCCCATGCAGCTGATTGGGTGTGGTGCTGCCATCCATTGACTTCACACGCCTTTCTCACTGATCTCATTCCAGAACCCCACTGTTTGTGATCTGCTCTGCCATTCGAAGTAAATAATGCAAGGTAATCTGGCTCCACAGCCCTTCAGATCAAAAAACTGAAGGGATTTCAATGGAATTCATTACTTGGAAACTGGAGGAAAAAGAAACCAAAAATCTTTGTCCAAAAATGCTCTCTTGTCCTCTTGCCAAATATTCCTAGGCCCAGTAAAATTAAATATCCCATCGTAAAGAGATAAAGTGCACCCAGTTGGGATATTACTTTCTGAATAGTACTGTGGATAGTTCCAGTTTGAACACTAGACCATAACTCACTCCTAGAGGTTTGTTACTGTCGTAAACTGTAAGAGTAGGGTTTTATGAAGGACAGAAGGACCTCAAACTGAACTCTCCCAATTAAACAGATTAAATTTTAGCCAGGAATCCAGGCCGGCCATGTATTGTTGTTTTATTACAGAATAAACATAAATTTACCAATGTAGTGAAATTTGCAGCTGGTGAAAGAGCATGATTTTCCCAATGGATATGTTTATTTAGTTAAGGCTGATTGTAAAGTTAAAAGGGAACTCTAATGCAGTCAAGGCAGAAAAGGGAGGAGGGAAAACATCTGAGGGTAAGAGATAAACATTTGGGACCAAATTGACTCTTGGTTATTTGTAAAACAACTTCGGCAAGGGTTGCATGAGAGTACCTGGAGGGGATAGTGTATCCCCCAGTGTTGTAGGAAAGCGTGTTATAAAGTAATGGATATACCAGAGGTGGTCAAGCCTCATGAAGTGAAGAGCCATTGACCAAAAACGTAATAGGCCGAGAGCACAGAGCAAATAAAGGTACTTGAATTGGAATGGTGAGCGGGCCTCTCAGGAGGTGGTAATACTGGACACCAAGAGATTACCAGGCCGGGTGCCACACCCTTCCCTTTCATAGTGCCCATGTGGATGGAGGCATCACCGCTGCCAGGGCTGAAGCAGTGGCATGCTGCAGCCTGCTGCTGCAACCAAATGATAATACCAATGGTGGTATTTCTTAAGCGTCACTACGTGCCAAGCACTTAACTAAGTTTTGGGGTAGATGCAAGATAATTGGGTTGGACACAGTCCCGTTCCCACATGGGGCTCACAGTCTAAGTAAGAGAGATGACAGGGATTTAACCCCCATTTTCAGATGAGGAAATGGAGACATAGAGAAGTTAAGTGAATTGCCCAAGGTCACAGAGCAGACAAAAGGCAGAGGTGGGATTAGAAATTAGGTCCTCTGACTCCCATGCCTGGGCTCTTTCCAATAGTAAAACACGTGCACAACAAGTAGAGACAAGCCTCATGTGGCCCATGAGCCACAGCTTGACCATCCTTGGTACACACTATATCTTGTTTTACTGAGGACTCTATGGCAGTGATGTGCAGTGGATTTTAACCTCAGTCAGATAGTAAGAACAGGGTAATGTAATATAATGTCATGTATCTGTGTATTAGTCCAGGTATCTATCGTAGTGGTGGTGATGATGATGATGATGGTGGGTTCTCCCATCAAAAAAGACGGATAAATCCTGAAACCTTAGGACCAAGGTGCTGAATGGAGCAATTGATATAATGATAATAATTTGTGCAGTGCTATTCGCACTCTCTCCTTGCCGGGCATGGTTCCCCTGGGGCGGAGTGCAACAAGCCAAGTGGCATGCAAAATGCACGCATAATTTTTTTTTTTCTACGTGCGGGACCCATTTTCAGCCAACATGACAACAGCACAGAGCCGATGCTGCCATAGCACCATGACCTACCCGGTGGTTGCTGGGATAGCCACTGCGGTCTATGTCACCCTCATTAGCCAAGTTTTCTTCAGGATTCCTACAGTCTGTCTTCCTCACAAGAGGCCCTAACTGGTTCTTCGGTCATAAACCTGCACAACTCAAGGTAACTGTGAACTGTGGAAGCAACATGGGTCTGGGAGTCATAGGGCCTGGGTTCCAATCCCAAGTGCTCCACTCGCCTGCTGTATGGCCCTGGGCAAGTCACTTACCTCTCAGTGCCTCCGTTGCCTCATCTGTAAAATGGGGATTAAATCCTATTCCCTCCTTAGGTTGTGAGCCCCTTGTAGAAAAGGGACTGTGTCCAACCTAATTATCTTGTACCTACCCAAGTGCTTGGTACAATGCTTGACACATAGTAAGCATTTAACAAATGCCATAAATAAATAATAAATGAAGTCTCAGTGGACAAAATTGGAACTAGAACCCAGTCAAGCTGTTCCCAGGAGACCAAAAGCAGAGCTCTATCTATATAACTAAAGCTATAGAAACATATATACGTATACCCTGTACAATTTCCCAACTTCCCTCTAGCATCAATTAGTAGGGAACAAAAATAGGACACCAACAGCAATAGCCATCATTATTGTTAATGCTTTAAAATGACTGTTTCCAACTAATCTTTCCTATTGCTCTCACCAGACTCCCCCTTCAAGCAGCCATTCCACAGTTTCAGATTCATCCTTGTCGGAGCATCAGCCCTGAATCTTATCCTGAATCCCTGTCCTTCTACTCAATTTCTGTGCATGCCCTAAGCTATTTTAACAAATGACTTGCATTGTATTTCTAAGGGCTTTGATGACAACCCAAAATACAATAACATTTGAAGCATTGGAAAGGACATGCTGAATTCACATTGCAGAACCTGTGAGGGTGGCATATTTGACCTGTTTCACTCCAAAGAAAATAAGCACAAAGAAAACACATAATACCTTGGTCAACTCACTTGACTTCTCTGCACTTCAGTTCCTCATCTGTAAAATGGGCATTAAGACTGTGAGCCCCATGTGGGGCATGGACTGTGTCCAACTTGATTAGCTTGTATCTACCCCAGAGCTTAGTACTGGGTCTGGCACATAAAAAGCACTTAACAAATTCCATAAAAAACCCATTATATTGAATAGTCTATTTGTTCTGTCAAGAGAGCATTGCCTAGTGGAAAGAGCATGGGTCTGGGAGTCAGAAGTCTGGGTTTTTCAGAGAGCTCTGCCTCCATCATCCTTAAAGCCCAAAGCATACAGCAAACTTGATTCTACATGTCTTAGGTGAACAGATAGCTCATGAAGTTCCCTGCTAACTGAAGCTGTTCTTTGCATTAGGACTGCTGATGGTGAAATTCACTCAAGGTGTGGATGTGATAGAAAAGGCCAGATTTGCCCCCTACAAGTGCATTAATAACCTTTTCTCCCTGTCAGAGAACCCATTAATGTTATAGCCAAGATCATTTGAATCCTATGCAACCTGATTTCCAAAATTTCCTAAAATTGCTCCTAAAAGGGGCAAATAAAATTCAAAAAACATTATGAGCCTTTTGGAGAACTGGCTTTCTAAATATTAAGGTCAGGTTCCACTGAATGTTTTAATTCAGGCTGTTCCCTCTAATCTTGTCTGAAATGCAATAACTTTGTGGAAATAATCTGGCAATGTGCTGATGATTTAAGAATGTCTTTGTAAACAAATAGGAATGATCCTTCTTTGCAATAAAGCAACCTTGATGGGTTTTTAATAAAAACAGCTGTCAGAAAGCACTAGGAATCAGTCACTTCTCCTCTCTTACCAAAGTCACTCCTGTCCTCTCACCTCCTCCCTTCCCGCCCACCTGCTGTGGACTTATGCATACCACCCACGCTCTGTTCCCCTGCAAGACTAGGGCCTACCCGCCATAGCACAAACTGCCAATTACTTTATACTGATAACTTTGATTTACCGAATGTTTTAAAGGCCTGTCCAGAAAATTTATGGGCTATATCCAAGCCATGGTATGAACTGATCCTGAATGTTTTTTTTTGAGAAAATCCCCAAAGCCAGAAACAGACTGGAGACCCAAGGATCCAAAGTGGGAGCAAGACATGCAAAAATGGAGGTGAGGAGATGCTCCTCCTGGGGTCTCTGCTGTTCCCATTTTCTGAACATCTGTTTCTTCTGGTGGTAGGTTTCTCTTGATCCTTCCTTTCCCCTTTTTCTTGGCACAGTCCATTAGACTGTGATCTCGATTGCAGGGAATGTATGTCTTGTTACTGTTTTTCCCTCTCAAGTGCTTAATTCTCTGCTTCACACTCAAAAGGTGAGAAGCAACATAGCCTAGTGGATAGATCCCGCTCCTGGGAGTCAGAAGGATCTAGGTTACTTGCTGTGTGAAATTGGACAAATCACTTAACTTCTCTATGCTTCAGTTCTCTCATCTGTAAAATGGGAATTAAGATTGTGATAGGACATGGGCTGGGTCCAACCTGATTAACTGGTGCTGATAGATTGATACCTCCCCAGTATCTGACGAAGCACAGTTATTCATGTACAACTGGTAACAACCTCTCCACCAATTAATGGTATTTACTGAATGCTTACTGTCTGCAGAGTAAGTGTTTAGTGTAAAATAGTTTAGTGTAAAATACAATGGAGTTGGTAGACATGATCCCTCCTCACACAGAGTTTACAATCTACAAGTAAAATAAATTACTGAAAGTGGAAATAAAAGGACATGTACATAAAGTATTGTGGGGCTGGGGTAAATGTAGTCAATGTACTATAGTTTAGTCGACACAGAGTTGAGAGTATCCATGAGGAGAATTAAGGGCTGAGTGAGGGAAGCCATCTTGTGGGCTATGTGATTTTAGGAGGGTTTTTGTAGGTGGGGAAAGTGATGGATTGTTAGATATGAAGGGGGAAGGAGTTCCAGGCCAGAAGGAGGACATGGGTAAAAGATTGGTGGTGAGATAGGTGAGACTGAGGGGCAGAGAGTAGGTTGGCACTAGGAGAGAGGAATGTGCCAGGTGGGTTGAGGTAGGAGATCAGTAAAGTAATATAGGGGAGAGAGAGCTGATCGAGTGCCATAAAGCTTAGCTAGTAAGGAGTTTCTGTTTACTGGAGAGGCGGATGGGCAACCACTGGAGGTTTTAGAAGAGTGGGGACATTTGGCCTGAATGTTTTTTCAGAAAAATGATCTGAGCAACAGAGTGAAGTATGGACTGTAAAGGGGAGAGACAGGAGGCTGATTCAGTAGTCATGGCAGGAAATAAGTGCTTGGTTAGCATAGTAGCAGTTTGGATGGGGAGGAAAGGGAGGATTCTAGAGATGTTGTGAAGGTAGAACTGTAAGAATTTTGTGACAGACTGAATGTGTGGGTTGAATGAAAGATGAGCTGAGGATAATGCCAAGGTTACTAAGAGGAAATATTAACCTAAATGTGAAAAAAGTAAACTTTAAGCTAGATATGGACCCAAGGATAAATTGATAAAAGCCAATAACTCTATTATGAACCTCAGAAACTGTCTGGGGGTCATCAGCAGCAATCAAAAGAAACTTTATAAAAGTATACTAAAATCAGTCTACATGGTTGGGGAAGCAATATTTCTCACTTGAATTCACATCAGTGTCATTTCCCTCACAGAGACCCAGCCGATAGCTATTTCTGTCTCCTTATACTGTATCGCTTCAAAGCAAGTTACTTCAGTATGCGTAACAACAAGCAACCAGTGAACAGATCTGGGCGTGTAAGCATGTTCCTCAAGTTTATGTATATGTGTGCAACTCAGAATTGTATCTGGCAGTAATTCAGCCAGGCTAACAGTTTAGTTTTGAAGCAGCTTCTCATCTTCTTTCTTCCCTATTCAATTATTTTAGAAGGTGGATCATTCATGAATTTGAATTATAAAATGCTATTTCTTACCCTTTAATTTATTTTGTTGGAATCACGCCAAACTCTAACTCTGGATAGAGTACAGAATCAAGGTGTTTTTTTTCCTGCTCTCCAAAGTGCCAGATTGGCTAAATCAATCAATCAGTCCTATTTCCTGAGTGTTTAAAGTGTGCAGAGGACTGTACAAGTGCTTGGGAGAGTACAATATAAGAGACTTGGTAGCACATTCCCTGCCCACAATCAATCAATAATATTTACTGAACACTTACTATGTGTGGAGCACTGTTCTAAGCGATTGAGAGCATACAATACAACAGAACTAGCAAACATATTCCCTGCCCATAATGTGCTTACAATGAGTTTATGGTCTAGAGGAAATAGTCTAGAAGCCAAAGTAATGTGTTGACTGGAGTTCAAAGTGTATATGAAGCAGGGCTTATTTGAGGGGAGGAGGGGAACTTGAATGGTCTAGAATGGGGAGAAAAAAGGGAAAAAAAAGAGGAAAGGAGGACAAAAATAGAGAGAAAGACAGGAGAGAAGAGACACCCAGTGAGAGGTGGGGGAACCGGAGAGAGAAAAGCAGGGAGGAAGAGGCAGACAGGCAGAGGTAACAGACTCTATACACACGCACAAACCCAGAAACACTTTTCATTACTGAATTGATGTTGGGTGCAGGACCAACAGATAGAGCAGCAATAATTTCTTACTACCACATGACCGTAGCTCCTCCCATGTCCCAGGAGCCCCCCCAAAGGCCACCCTGCAGGGAGTCCTTAGGACCCATGTCCAAAAGCGCTGCCCTCACCTAATGCATCAGCAACAGGGGAAGTGACCATGGGCCAGCTGGAAGCCTGGTGGGGAAGAAGGGAAGTGGGGATGGAAGGAAGTTTTGTTCTGCTCTTCCCTACTGCTGCTGTGGCTGGGTGTTGTCTTTTACTCATGGTTTATCAGAGTTCAAGGCAGGTGGCCACATTTTGGTAGGGGCCTACCCACACGGGATTCCTTGTCTCATTAAAAATAGTGAAAGTTCTAGTTCTGAAGATCCTGGTTGGCAGTGCATACAGTAGTCTATCTGGGTTCCTGACTCATTCACATGTAATAATAATAATGATAATAGTATTTGTTAAGCGCTTACTATGTGCCAAGCACTGTTCTAAGCACTGGGGTAGATACAAGGTAATCAGGTTGTCCCAGGTGGGGCTCACAGTCTTAATCCTCATTTTACAGATGAGGTGATTGAGGCACAGAGTAGTTAAGTAACTTGCCCAAAGTCACACATCTGACAAGTGGCAGAGCTGGGTTTAGAAGCCATGACCTCGGACTCCCAAGCCCAGGCTCTTTCCACTGAGCCTCGCTCTTTCTCTAGGCACCCATCAGGCATAAGACAGGTTCCTTATTCTATTTGCACATAAAATGAAAACAAAATCTAAATTTCAATACATCCTCAAATACGTAAGGGTCTCTAGGCACACAAATTTCTAGAGCCTCTAAACAGAATTCTAGGCTGAACAAAGCATTGACCTGTCTCAGAAATGGCAGTGCTTACATTCTTTTGGATTCCTATGTGGTTACTATGTGTGAAGCACTATACTATGCCCTTGAGAAAATACAACAAAAGCAAAATACACGATCCCAGCCCACAAATAAGCACAAATGTTTGTTTGAAGGCCTTGTGGGACAAAGGCTGTCTCTGACCTGACTATCTTGTAGTGTTTAATGAATACAATAATAATGACAAATTGCTAGCACTACTATTATTAGCAATAATAATAATGAGCTGAGGAAGGTTAGTAATGAGAATTTAGTGAGCTAGCAATGAGAATCCAGTTCAATTTAACATGCAGGTCTGTCTGTTTATGCAAATTTTACCCAAAAAGCACCCTGATGCCTGTTAAATTGGGCAGGAAATTTTACTAGATTAATATGTCTAGTAGAAAGAATGACCTTTGAAAGAGGTCAGTTATCTAAGAACAATATAATTTAATCTCCTGGCCCCCATTTCTTGTTCTCATAACCTGACCAAATTGAACTCAGTCATTACCTATTGAATCACTCACTGGCTTCCAAAAGTGCGTGTTCCCAGGAGACGATGCCTTCAGCTACGAGAACCACGTGAAACTTGGAGAGAGGGCTCCTCTCCTGTGCCCATGTTTCCTTTCATTTTTTCAGCACTGAAATAAAACCAGCTAGACATGGGGTATCCGGCACATATTTAGTAAAACTGAGGCAAAGAGATTTCATTCATAAGCTGAAATACACCAAAGGTTCCCGACTCTGTGAAAGCCTAGAGGACTTTTCCTGACATCGCTGTAAATAATCCATCCCACTGCTGAGTTGTGATCCCGATCATGTACAATAAAACTGCATAATAAGTAAAGGAAGGTCAAGAGAGTGGCACGAATGAAAGGAAGTAGCTATTGGTTTAGGCCCACTTTCAAAAGAACAAAAATCAGAGCCAGAAGTTTCAAGCCATAGCCTTCTTAGGCCAAAAGGGCAGATGATTATGTAGGTCAAAATCCAGGTGAGAGAATATAAAATCATGGCGTTGGGGGTTTGATGGAGCCTTCTGAATTCCAGCCTGGAAGGTGACACCACCACTTTACAGAAATTGCCTCTGACAGTCCTGGTTGAACTTCCGCAGTAATTACTCATGATAAGGAGAGTCCCCTTGCAACATTACGAGGGGCTACAGATTGAAATAAGGATGTGATATCACTTTAGGGCACAAGCAGGGTCATATGAAAGGTCTATGTGTTGCACACTCCATCTTAAGCCACCATTTCAATTCAACTCTGTGACTCCCTTTTCTGCTACAATCTGGCGTTGATAGGGACAGGACAGCAACAGATATAAGACCTGGAACAAATCGCATTGACGTGAACTCAACACAAACCACATGTTACACTACTGATTCTGTACTCAAAAGAAATCAAAGACATAATCTACTTTCTAAAACAATTAACCAGACCTTTTGTCAGTATTAAAACAACTCCTTCAACCCTAAGGGGAAAGTGTTTCTTTTTTCAGATATATAATGTTGTTTGCTTTGTCTACATTTTTGATTATTTGAAAAGCATACGTTATTTCTTCCGTAATATAATTTGATTTGCTAGGACCACATGTTTTATAAAGATAAAAAAATTAGCATTTTTTTTCCAAAATCATGATTCATCAGCATTTCAATTCTTGTCATTTTTTTTTAGCTTCTCCCACCCAGAAATGATAAAACAAATTTATTTACTTTTTTATTTTCTCCATATTCAAGTTGGTAGATTTTGAGGATTTTCTAACTAAATTGATATTACAATAGCATTTGTTCTCTCTTGGGAGGTCTTCAAATAGATCAATTCTCAATTTTCAAATATTTTCCCTCCTCATATTATTCTTATTTTTTTAGTATGTCAAGGGGGATTGGGTTATTCTTTAGATGTGAATAAACTGGAAAGGAATCAGCTGCCTTAGGTACCAACAAAAAAATGCAATCAGATATCTTTCTGGTTTTACCTTGTCTTCTGCTTGCAAATATGTCTGCTCTTGCTTGTATATCCATGCTATTTTTTTATGGTATTTGTTAATCAATTTGGACACAGTCCATCTCTCACATGGGGCTCACAGTCTTAATCCCCATTTTACAAATGAGGTAACTGAAGCATAGAGAAGTTAACTGAGTTGACTAAGGTCACACAGAAGATAAGTGACAGAGCCGGGATTAGGATCTAGGTCCTTCTGACTCTCAGGCCCATGTTCTACCCAGTAGACCATGATGCTTCTCTTCTCTTCTTTACCTGCTATCTCCAGTCCAAAATGACACTTCTACACTAATTTAAAAATAGCTCTTATTTTCACTCAACATGTGGGCTTGCCATTTGATATAATTATTACCATCATTATTTCACTAGAATTAGCATACGCAAACTTTTCACGGTTATTCATCCTTAAGACCCTTTTCAAATCTAAGATGATTTATTTTTATCACAGTAAAATACCAAAACTGGGTAAAGACTGCAGTCATGTTGTCCTTGTTATCTCTACATTTGAGAGAGACACACTTAAAGTTAGGTGAACCAATAGAGAAAGCTAATGTTAAAGACCAGAATTTGGGAATACCCAAGTTTGGGAATATCTGGTTCCTGACCCTTGGTTTGGACTGAACAATCACATCGAGTGGCTGGCAAGAATCTTCATTCCATCAATCAAAGGTACTTATTGAACCTACACTGTGTACAGAACACTGTGTTAAATGCTGGAAAGAGCACAATCGAGTACAATCCTTGCTCTCACAGAGCTTGCAATCTAATGATGAATAACTGTTTTATTTGAAACACATCTCTGGTTAGCTTGACCTATTTACACTAGTTTAAAGTTATTTGCGGGCAGGGATTGTGTCTACTAACTCTATCACACTCCTCCAAGCACTTAATACAGAGCTCTGCGCAGCATAAGTACTGAATAAATAGTACTGATTGATCTAAAGATACACCCAGGACAGTGGGGTCCATTTTGAATGGGCCGCATGTTGCCTGGGCCTTTTTCTGGTGAATTGCAAAGTCAGTGTCTCACCAAGCTATTCTGCCCATGCAGGCTTCCAACATACTGGGGTTCATCCAGGTTCTCCTCCTGCTGGTATCCCGGAGACAGGAAAGGAACCCTTTAGGAAAGGAAAGGAGACTTCCAGCAGAGTTTGGACAACATCAGAGGCCTCCTCTCTTCCACATTTCCCCTGACTTTCCAGAGTATTTGGATGGTTCTAGGGTCCCTGGGGATGTGACCTATGGAAAAAGTTCTGGAGTAGCCCAGGTCCCTCCGATCCAACAATGATTAAAACTTGTGAGGGTCTCTGTTTGAGAACCTTCCTGACCTGGACCCCCAGATGCTCATGACTTAGTAGAGGTCCCCTAAGACTGCTCTGAAGCTCCAACTGACCTAGGGTCAAGGCCTTTCTAGGGTCAAGGCCTTCCTGGGGTGGGGCCAGCTGGACCAATTCCCCAGGCCATATGATCCCAGGGTTGCACCCCTTCCAGACAGTGGGATTCTGAAGAGTCATTGCTTACATAGGTAGGATGGTGGGAGCTAAGACAAACCTGAGTTACCCAAGCTCCCTTGTTCCTTTACTTCACGGCCAACCACTTCTCTCCCCCACTGTTGGAGGTGGAGAGTATTTGCAAAAAGAAGAGCACTCCGAAGGCATGTGTATTTTCCATCCTCTGAGGGGGAGGACCACCTGTGCCCGCTCCCCTTATCCCCAGCTCAGACCCAGAGCAATGGGAGCAGGGAATGGTTACCTCAGGAGAGATGCAACTTTGGGGCAGAGCCTATCACCACTATGCTGATTCTGGGTGTACACTGGGGCTACACGAGAACACAGAGGGGCCAATTCAGGACAGGAGTAAACTCTTCTTCCTTCTTCCAGAGTGGTCTCCTAGGAGAGAAAGATGATTGGGCCAGATGCAAATCTGTTGGGTATTTTGCAAGTTGGAATGCATATTGGGTGGCATGCTTCTGTAAGATACGTATGCTCCTGGTGGACAGAAACTGTGTTGTTCACGTGCCATACATCTCTGTAACTCTGTGGACCCTCAATGAATATGAAACCATAATAAAAATAAAATGTACTGGATGTGTATTAGGAAAATATTTTTCCAATAGGCCATGAGTCGTGGGCCATCCAAAACATATATGCTCATGGGCCAACAAGAATATTGTATCTTTGGCAGTTATGCAGTGCATTTTTTGTTGTGTGAGTACTACCACTTTTTAAGTAGGAAATCACTTATAATCTATTTCACAGTTTTAAAAATAGGTGCTTTGAAATCTGAATGTTTTACATCTAGAATCAAACATCAAATGCAGAGTGGCCTAGTGGAACGAATGGAGGCCTGGGAGTCAGAGGACTTGGGTTCTAATCCCAGCTCTGCCACTTATCTGCTCTGTGACCTTGGGCAAGTCACTTAACTTCTCTGGGTGTCCGTTATCTCATCTGTAAAATGGGGATTAAAACTGTGAGCCCTTTGTGGGACATGAACTGCGTCCAACCTGATTAGCTTGTATAATAAAAATAATAATAATGGTATTTGTTAAGCACTTACTATGTGCCGAGAAATGTTCTAAACTCTGGGGGTAGATACAAGGTAATTAGGTTGTCTCACGTGGGGCTCAGAGTCTTAATCCCCAATTGATAGATGAGGTACTGAGGCCCAGAGAAGTGAAGTGACTTGCCCAAAGTCACTCAGCTGACAAGTGAGGAAGCTGGGATTAGAACCCATGACCTTTGACTCCCAAGCCCATGCTCTTTCTTCTAAGCTATGCTGAGTATGGTTCCTCATACCATACTCAGGGGAAGCAGCGTGGCTCTGTGGAAAGAGCCTGGGCTTCAGAGTCAGAGATCATGGGTTTGAATCCCGGCTCTGCCACTTGTCAGCTGTGTGACTGTGGGCGAGTCACTTAACTTCTCTGTGCCTCAGTTACCTCATCTGTAAAATGGGGATTAAGACTGTGAGCCCCACGTGGGACAACCTGATTCCCCTGTGTCTACCCCAGCGCTTAGAACAGTACTCGGCACATAGCGCTTAACAAATACCAACATTATTATTATTCTTCCTGGAACATAGTAAGCACTTAAATACCATAAAAAATGTATAGGTTAACAATGAAAATCTTTATCAACTGCTCTAATAACATTACCAAAAATTCTAATAACCAAAACCAGCTTGGGCCATGTTAGAGACTGTGATTGGATGATTAATTTGTACCTACTCTAGCACTTAGAACAGTACTTGACACATAGTAAATGCTTAACATGTACCATAATTATTATTGTTATTATTATTGTTGGATCATGTCTACCAACTTTATTGTACTGTCCCAACCACCGAGTATAGTGCTCTCCAGACAGTAAGCATTCAAAAAATACTGGCAAATCCCAGCTCTGCTATTTGCTTGCTGCGTGACCTTGGGCAAGTCACTTAACTCCTCTGGGCCTCAGTTTCCTCATCTGTAAAATGGGGATTCAATACTTAGACTGTGAGCTCCATGAGAGACAGAGACTGCGTCCAACCTGATTACCTTGCATCTATCCCAGCACTTAGAACTTGACACATAGTAAGTGCTTAACAAACATCTTGGAAAAAAATCTCCTGATAGATCACATAACACCTAATCATATCAAATATTATTCAGATTCTATAGGGCTCTGCCATACTTCACCATCCTTGTGCTATTGGTCATTGCTAGTGCACACAAGTTCTGGTTTCCCCTTCGTCCAGGTGAATAAAATTGAATAAAACTCTCATTTAGTCTTCCAAGTCCAATTGAATTGCAGATGTAGATAGTGAACCCTCAAAATTCTCCAGGAT
Organism: Ornithorhynchus anatinus; assembly: GCF_004115215.2. Taxonomy (NCBI): domain Eukaryota; kingdom Metazoa; phylum Chordata; class Mammalia; order Monotremata; family Ornithorhynchidae; genus Ornithorhynchus; species Ornithorhynchus anatinus. Next base: position 53,097,971 of record NC_041739.1, read on the forward strand.
GACCTTGAAAGTGTATGATTTGCTTAAAGTGCAGGAAGAGTTAGCCTAATGAAAGAGTATATGTGTGTGGGTTTTGAAAGCTGGCTTATTTTCTCCCATGTGGAAAACTATACAAATTAAGTTATGTGTTGGTGCCTACTTTGGTCTATCAATTAACTGACCACTTTTGACAACCCAACCACACAGTAAATTCCTTATGAAGTCTTGAAAGGGCTTTAATAGTGAGAAGTGTTTTTCTACCCCTGTTAAAGGGGGCAGGGAAGTTGGAACTCCGTGTTGGCTTCTCCCTTGGGCAGGAAGAGAGTTGGCACTACTGGAGCATGGAACATGGCATTTTTGATAATATTGCTAGAGCAGATGGTTGAAGCTTTTCATTACTAACATGCCTTTCATTTTTATGCTGCTTTAAACATTCAGATTTCCCTGTTTCTGAATTCAGTGCTGAATGTTGGATCATAATTTATTACACAGAACATATCTAATTGCTAAGCAATGTTTCACGTACAAAAATACATCTCAAAACTGCCAGCGTGGACTAGTTGTACTGCCACATAGAAGCACTCATTCTGGGTGTTTCCCCACTAAGCATATTGGACAAATATTTTCACAGTAGACGACCAGTATACTTTATATAAAAATTACCTCATGTTTTCGGATTTCCCTACTTCACACTGTGGAGCATGTCATGCAAGACTACACCACTACAGATTTCTGCGGATAGCAGTGGTAATGATGAAGTGCAGAGTCACCATGCACTGAAAGAAAGAAAGAGTCTGACAGTATACAGCTGCACAACAGTCCAAAAAAATATAATCTTAGGAAAAGCTACAAATTGAAGAACTAGACTCCTAACCAAATTCCAGAGAAAACCCACTTAGGAAGTAGCTTTGGTTCATTTCTCACAGAGTTTCCAGAGTATGCCTCAATGTAGAGTCCCTTTTGAGAGTTATCCTTGCCAGGATCTCTTGGAAACAGCATCTGGTACAGTGCCATGTGCTTCCTGACAGTCAATAAATCTAGACTGATGATGGTGAATGTGACGATGATAAAGACTCACGTCATATCTACCCAGGGAAAATGTGGCTTCTTATGCACCCTAATCTATCTTTCCCTGGTTCCAGATCCACTGCCTTATGGCACAAAGAAAAAGGAGGCAAGAAACAGAAATGGCAGAAAGAATTCCCACTAGGTCCATTAGATGGATTCATTCAATCAATCAATCGTATTTATTGAGTGTTTACTGTGTGCAGAGCACTGTACTAAGCGATTGGAAGAGTACAACAATCAACAGACACATTACCTGCCCTCAGTGAGCTTACAGTCTAGAGGCTGATGTCTACAGGACAGGCTTTAGAAGATGAGTAGGAGATGCAGCAGCCTCAGAGTGCAATGCTAAAGAGGCTGAGGGAAGGTCTTGCAAGCTCTGGAGATTTTTGCCTATGTGGATTTTCTATTCAGAAAGTAGACTGTAGACAGTATGCTCATTGTAGGAGGGAATGTATCTACCAACTCGGTTATATTGTATTCCCCCAAGCACTTAGTATAGTACTCTGCACATAGTAAGTGCTCAATAAATACAACTGATGGATTGATTAATTCAGGACTTTTGAAACACGGCAATCTTGAGATCTGCTAATTTTAAGATTAAAATGGTTGGATTGCCCTCACCATTTGTTTTCAGCTACTGAAGTTGGTTTCTGCAAAATGTATGATGGGACATCATTATGTTATGTTGCCTGTCTGGCAGCACACACCCAGTCTTATGGCTGTCTTTGCCCACCCTAGGAAAAGGGTGGAAAAAAATCATTCTTTCTTATAGCCTTCTTTTGAGGTCAATATGAGCAAATCTCTGCAAATCTCAGGCTTTAAGGGTTATGCTGCTGAGGTGAGATCCTATCTGTGTTGGAGAGATTGGCTGATCAGGCTGATGGATGGCTAGTTTTAGTGGTAGGGGCAGTAATAGTGATAGTGGTAACAGTAATAATAGTAATCTATTTCATCCTATGTCTACCCTCGCAACACTATTGCAATTGTTTCCCAGTGCCCGACACTATTTTCAGTTCTTCCCCCTGGGAAGGCACTTGGCTGCAACTCAGGAGATTTAGGTTCTAGTTTTGGCTTTGCATCTGGACTGCTCTGTGACCTTGGGCAAATCACCGGTCTCAATTTCCTCATCAGTAAAATAGGAATAAAAATACGTACCTCGCCAGGATGTCGGGAGCATAAAATGAGAAAATTGATGTGAAAGCACTTTCATAAAATGAAAGGGCTCTACAAAAAAGGTATTTATAATAATAAAAATAATAAGAATAATAATGGTATTTGTTAAGCACTTAGTTTGTGCCAAGCACTGTTCTAAGCACTATTATTGGTATAATTATCATTATTATTATTGAAACCTGAACTCTAAGAAAACCACCCTGTTTCTTGTTGCTGTTTGGCAGGATCAGTGAGGAAAGGGAATGAACGGTCTCACTGAAAATGAGCAAAATCAATGAATTGGCAATTTGTTTTTGCCAAGCAAACTTAGTGGGGTTCAAACAAAACTAAGCAAATGATTTCACTTTGGTCCCCAGCAGCCCCTTGCCCATTCTCAAAGCCCAATAAAAGTCAAATCATTTGAACAGTAATCCTACATTCTATTCTTCACTCCGCTGCCCGGCTCATCTTCCTGCAGAAACGATCTGGGCATGTCACTCCCCTTCTTAAACAACTCCAGTGGTTGCCTATCGACCTCCGCTCCAAACAAAAACTCCTCACTCTAGGCTTCAAGGCTTTACATCACCTTGCCCCGGCCTACCTCTCCTCCCTTCTCTCTTTCTACTCCCCACCCCGCACACTCCGCTCCTCTGCCGCCCACCTCCTCACCATCCCTCGGTCTCGCCTGTCCCGCCAATGACCCCCGGGCCACGTCCTCCCGCGGTCCTGGAACGCCCTCCCTCCTCACCTCCGCCAAACTAATTCCCTTCCCCTCTTCAAAACCCTACTTAAAAATCACCTCCTCCAAGAGGCCTTCCCAAACTGAGCTCCCCTTCTCCCTCTACTCCCTCTACCACCCCCCCTTCACCTCTCCGCAGCTTAACTCTCTTTTCCCCCCATTTCCCTCTGCTCCTTCCTCTCTCCCTTGCCATCCCCTCAGCACTGTACTCGTCTGCTCAACTGTATATATTTTCATTACCCTATTTATTTTGTTAATTTTGTTAATGAAATGTATATCACCTTGATTCTATTTAGTTGCCATTGTTTATACGAGATATTCTTCCCCTTGACTCTATTTATCGCCATCGTTCTCGTCTGTCCGTCTCCCCCGATTAGACTTTAAGCCCGTCAAACGGCAGGGACTGTCTCTATCTGTTGCCGACTTGTTCATTCCGAGCACTTAGTACAGTGCTCTGCATGTAGTAAGCGCTCAATAAATACTATTGAATGAATGAATGAATGGTGCTTTGGGGACATGGTACTCTGCAAGAGTTCATGCAATTCACCCAGATATTTGACTTTTCCCAGCCAGGTTACAATTGTCTGGCCATATCCTTTTTCAATTCATTTCTTAACACCTCAGACTCCAGCTCTAACTCATTCATTAAAAATTTAAGCATCTCTGTAAATACCACAAATGAAGCTGCTTTAAATTTAACCAGTTCCATGTGAACCGTGCACACGATTTCAGATCTGCCTCGACTGGTAACTGATATTCTATAAAACATGAGGATCTGCAGGAAACTACCCCATTCAAGCTCACCAATGTTAGTAATAAGCTGTGAGAATCTTAAATCTTGCCATAGATGAGTGAAATTTGTTTGAGAGGGGATCATGAAACTCAGTACTCAGGGTGGACCCAAGAATCTGGTGAAGGGAAGTTTTTTTTAAAAAAAAAACCTATAAAGAACCAAATCACAAAATATCACTCTGCTCAAGAAGCAGAGGTGAACGGGGAACCCATGAGAAATGCATTTTATTGCTATGTTGCATAGAAAAGAGAAAGGAAAGTTTAGTAGATAGAATCGAACTGGAAGCAAAGGACCCCAGTTGATGGGTGGTGAATTTCTTACAGTTCCCGCTGAGAGATGACTTCATTTCTGTTTTCCAGCTCGAATGTGCTAGAAGCTGAAATGAAGGAAACTCTGTACAAAAAGGCAGTAAGCTCCCTTTTCCTGCAGGAATCCCTTTGTTCTGGAGAGGCTGTCCACTTACTGTTTTTGATTGCCTCATGAATATTTAAACATTATTTTTGTCTGTCTATTCCCTAACATTAGGTTGTGAGTTCCTTGAGGGTACAGCACATCTCTTACTTCTGTTATATCCTCCCAAGTGCTTAGTACACTGCTTTACACTCAGTAGATACTCCATAAAGACCACTAGTTGATTGATACTGGGCATAGTAGGTGAATTCTTCCTATGAGAGGTGCCCTACTAGCTGGCTTTGGCCTTATGAGAAGCAGCATGATGTAGTGAATAGAGGACAGGCCTGGGAATCAGAAGGTGATGGGTTCTAATCTCTGCTCTGCCACTTGTCTGCAGTGTGACCTTGGGCAAGTCACTTCACTTCTCTATGCCTCAGTAACCTCATCTGTAAAGTGGGGATTGAAACTGTGAGCCCCACATGGGACAGGACTGCATTCAACCTGATTTGCTTGTATCCACCCCTGGGCTTAGCAAAGTGGCTGGCACATGGTAAGTGCTTAACAAAAATCACTATTATTATTATTATTACTATGGAATAACCCAGAAAAGGGTTGAAATATTCTGTGCCTCATTTTGTCCCATTTAAAAATGGGGGTGATTCTCCCTTCACCCACCTTGCAAATATGCCCTGGGAATGAATTAGAATATGTTGGACTATATAAGAAGTAGAATATATTAGAATATATAAGAATCAGCATGGCTTAGTTGATAGAGCACAGGCCTGGGAATCGGAAGTTCATGGGTTCTAATCCCGGCTCCACCACATGTCTGCTGTATGACCTTGAGCAAGTCACTTCACTTCTCTGGGTCTCAGTTATCTCATCTGTAAAGTGGGGAGTGAGACTGTGAACCCCACATGGGTTAGGGACTTTGTCCAATTTGATTTGTTTGTATCGACCCCAGGGCTTATAACAGTGTTTGGCACATAGTAAGCACTTAACAAATACCATTATTATTATATTGGATCTAAAAAAAAATACCTTGGATTTATATTGCACTTTAATTTTTCCAAAGTCCTTTGTAACATTTTCTATCTCATTATGTCCTTACAGCATCCTGTGAGGCAGAGACAGGTGTTATTTTCCCTTTTTACAGATGAGGAAACTTTAAATATATGTAAATAATATTAATCATATTTAAGGCCCAGAGAGGTTGTTACTTGCCCAGGGTCACATCGCTAGTTAGGAACAGAGCTGTAATAAAAGTCAGATCCTCTGACTCCCTGACCCAAGATCTCTCCACTGGACCACACTGCCTCTCCTGTATCTTCAACAGGAGATGACAAAGGAAAATATCCCCGTGCTTCCATCTTGCCTTCTTCCTTATCTAAGGTTCCTCTCAGATGAGGGAAAAAACTGTTCAATCACCACTTGCAGTCAAATTCCCAGTTTTGAAGTGGACTGAGTTGGGATCCAAATTTTCTGGGGACATAGAAGTCCTGGTATTTTTACATGCCTTTTTTGGAGGCAAGGAAGGAAGCAATTGGGCATTTAAAAAAAAATTACACACACACACAGACACACACACACACACCCCCTTCCCACTCCTTCCCCCCTAATCCTCTGAAAAGGGATGTTCTTGGAGGGGGTCTGGGGAGGGGCCAGAGTGAATAAGAAGTTGGTCAGACACAATGGAGCAATCAGAATCAAGATAGTACCTGACTCCCAGACAGAAAAAGCTCTACTCAGCACAAGCAGTAGCTCCCCTTTTCCCAGAATCCAATCACAGTTTACAGAAAAAGGCCATGGGGAACTGGGGGAATGAACAGCTTATTTTTCTTGTATTGTCTGTCTCCCCTTCTAGACTGTAAGCTCCTCGTGGGCAGGGAACTTGTCTACCAACTCTGTCATATTGCATTCTTCCAAGTGCTTAGTACAGTGCTTGGCATAGAGTAGGAGCTTAATAAATACAATTGCTAGATCGATTGATTCCTTTTGCACATTGGAGATCTCTCTCATCTGAAGGGAAGAATCTGTTTTTTCCTGGAATAACCATTTCTAGGGCACTCAAATCAGATAAACACACATGCTCTGAAAATACCTGCTTTTCCAGGCCAGAGAGTCTGCTTATCTTCATGTGACAATAGGTGGGTGTGTAGCCTGGATTCTGTTCTGAAGTTTGCTGAGTAAGAGCAGGTTGGGTCTTATTTCTCTTCTAAAAAGAATAAAGCACAAAAACATTTGAACATTTGCTTACTCCCTTTGCACAAAATAAAGAATAACACTTTACTCCTGTTTAATGAAAAGAACATAGAAATGCTTTTCTCACTCTCCTTGTAGTGATAAGGTAGCCACCGTGTTACTAGTCTTGATTGTCTTTTTACCACTTCACAAAATAAAGTGGTCACCAACCTGTGAATTGAGGTTGTAGTGCCAGCCAATCCAGATCATTTTGGATTATTTGTTATTTGTCTATACTGTTGGAATTCACTAGAAATAGGGCAATCCTCCACTCCTTCTGAGCATGTAAGGAAAGGGAAACCTATGGATTTGTTTAGGAGTGAGAGCCCAGACACCCTGGGCTGGGCATTTGTTTAGTTACACCTACCAGAGTGATGCAACTCGGTCTCCACCTTCTCACAGTGAGGACTGGAATTTGGTACCAAAATCTTCCAAACCACCATTAAATACTACAATACTAAAAGAAGATTGCAATTTGAAGCTTTTTCTGGTTCTCCTTTAGAATGAATGATATCTCAATTTCAAATCTGGAAATCTTAGTCACAAATTTTTGAAATAAAAAACCCAAACATAAGCTGAAAATTATACCCAGACCATTAACCTCTCAATTTATCACTAAATCCCCACGGTTACACACCTTCATCCCCCATATGCGTGATTGATAATCCTTTCCATGTTGTGGGCAAGGAAAGATTATCCTTTGTGGCACCCTCACACTCGCTCCCCACAAGGCCTGGAGAGATTTTCAACTCCGCCTCCTGATGTCTTGATTTTCGCCGAGCCTTTGCTCTCCGAGAGCCGACCCACTTCTCCCAGAAGCAGCCAATAGTTTGGTTGGCAAGTCTCCCAGCCTTGCCATCCTATGTCACTGCATCTTAAGTTTAGTTGTACTATATGCAAATCTACTGTAAGTTCCATGTGGGCTGGGAACTTGCCTACCAACTCTGTTGTATTGTACTCTCCCAAGTGTTTAGTCCACTGCTCTGCACAAAGTAAACTCTGGATAAATACCATTGATTGACCGACTACATCACATTCTCTATAGAATCGGCTATTCTAACCTCGAGGTGGGTGACAGAATTACAGCTGTACTGAATTGAAATTTATTTAGAGATGCCAACTGATTCAATCCCCATTTAAACCACTTTGGACAGACACTTGTCCACTGCTTCCTTTAAAATCTCCAAATGGATTCCCTAACCTCCTCTGTCATGTCTTAGTGTCTCAAAACCCTTGTTCATGAAGTTCTTCTGAAAGTCAAACCCAAATTCTTCGTGCTGTTCAGATGACTAGCAGACATGGAGGACAACTGTTTTCCACTATTTCCACCATATTCCGTCATTTCCTTGAAAATGATTTCTATATTCTACAATCAATGGTATTTTTTGAGTGCTTACTATATGGAGAGCACATACTAAGCACTTGGAAGAGTACAATACAACAAAATTAGTGGAAACATTCCCCGCCCATAACAAGCTTACAGTTTTACAGCCTTATCCTCTCCAGGCTGGGTAACTCCAGTTCCCCTACCCTTATGGATAGAGGGTGGTTTAGAGTAACCGAGGCATTGGAACAAATCTTGAAAGTTTGGAGGGTGCCAGTTGCAGCTTTCCAATCTAAGATAGCTTCTGATAATGATGGTAGTATTTGTTAAGTGCTTACTATATGCCAAGCACTGTTCTAAGCACTGGGGTGGATACAAAATAATCTGGTTGTCCCAGGTGGGGCTCACAGTCTTAATCCCCATTTTCCAGATGAGGTAACTGAGGTACAGAGAATTGAAATGACTTCCCCAAGGTCACACCCCCAGGAAGTGGTGAAGCCAGGATTAGAATCCATGACCTCTGACTCCCAAGCCTGTGCTCTTTCCACTAAGTCAAGCGGCTCTCTCTTCCCTCATGAGTTGCAGCTTTTCATTACTTAATAGTAGTGAATGATGCTGCGTGGCCTAGTGGAAAGAGCTCAAACCTGGGAGTCAGAGGCTCTGGGTTCTAATCCCGACTCTGCCACTTGCTGGGGGTGTGACCTTAGGGAAGTCACTTCAGTTCTCTATACCTCAATTTCCTCAACTATAAAACCAAAAGTCAGTACCTGTTCTGCCTCCCACTTAGACTGTGAGCCTCGTGTGGAACAGGGACTGCATCCAACCTGATTACCTTATATCTATCCCAGTGCTTAGAACAGTGCTTGGCACATAGTAAACATTTACTATATACCAAAATTATTACTATTATTATTAATATTAGCAGTAGTAGAAGTAGCAGTAAAGCTAATCGAACAGCATTGGCCGGGATTTATTCTTTAATCTTCTTAACATTATCAAATCACAGTAGGCCTATCGCCTTGCAAGAAATAGATACTAGATGTTACAAGATAAAAAATCCTTTATAATGGTGTGGGGGGCAAGGGGGAAACAAGGTACCTAAGGCAGGATAACAGTCACACAATCCAGCTAATGCTAACCTTTGCTACAATGCTGTGCCTACACCTGAAATAGAATACACTAGCCTGAACCATTAAACAGAAATTTCACATTATTTGACCAGAAATGACAGAGGCAGAGATACAAATGAGTTAATATTTTTATAACAATTGTTTTTTCTAGAGACCAAATTGGTAGGTAGGGAATGTGTCTGTTTATTGTTGTATTGTACTCTCCCAAGTACTTAGCACAGTGCTCTGCACAGTAAGAGCTCAATAAATAGAATTGAATTAATTAATTTTAGAATTCTCACTAATATTTCACACCTCTTGTGAATAACTTTTGGGTTGTACCCAGATATGTATTAAGCATCATTTTTTTGTTTTTTTTCTTAATGCCCTAGCGCAGAGGCTAGGTGTCCTCATTAGAATAGTGTTTTTTGTTGTTATTGTCTTCTGCTAAACAGCACATGGGACCATATGGCTTAGTGTCTGTTGGGGGGCCGGGGGGAGGCACAAAATAAATGTGTAGTGTCAACGCCAGCAAACAGATGACACATTGGCAAAGCAATGTTTAAATCAACTGCATAGCTGTTGGGCTGGGTATTTCATTCAGTAACATTTTGCAGTTTGAGTTGCGGCTGTCTGCTGATTACCTCATTAAAGAAAGCTGAAATGAGTTGCAATCCTGTTGATGTGACAATCTGTTTAACTTGGAACACTGGAGGGCTCACTGAGTTGCTATCCTAACTAAGAACACCTGAATGGAACCTCCCTTTTCATTAGTAAAAGACAGCAGAGTATAGAGAGGCTTCTATGGGTGTGTTATGAAGATGGTGGTATTATGGAGGTTAAAGACAATTACTTAGATGAAGGGTATCTGCCTGTCTTTGTGGCTAAATCCTGGAGGTAGGATTTTGCCTATTACCGAAGAAAGGCATAAGAGAGAGGAGGGACAGAAAAGAAAGGGGTGATAATGTGGTTCTAAGCAACTAGCAATTTTTTGGCAAGGAAACAAAGATAATTTCCTCCCTTTTTTCTCATCACTTTGTCCCCCTTTCAAACTGAGATGATGTTCATCAAAATAATATCTCAGCTTTGGGGTGACTCCTCTGATGACAGCTTATTGAACAGTGGGTTGAGTAGGTTCTAGCAAGAAGTTGTCTCCCATAGTGTGACTGCTAGACTCAAGGGAGTGCTGATGGAATAGAGGAAAAGGACAAAGAAGTGTCATCAGCTGAAAATTATGGATTGGGCATTTATGTTCAGAAGATTTTGACATACTTTCAACAAAGGCAAGTATTTTTTTTAAATGTTTTTTGCTAAGTGCTTACTATGTGCCAGGCACTGTACTAAGTGCTGGGAGTAGATTACAAGATAATCAAGTTGGACAGAGCCCCTGACCCACATGGGTCTCAGAGTTTTAATCCCCATTTTAAAGATGAGGTAACTGGGACACAGAGTTCAGTGATTTGCCCAAGGTCACACAACAGGCAAGTGGCAAACCTGGGATTAAAATCCAGGTCCTTTTGACTCCCAGGCCTATGCTCTTTCCACTAGCCCATGATGTTTCTTTTTTCTTTCTTTCCTCTCTCCATATTGCTATGTATTGTTTTCAAAATAATGGTATGTGGAAGTGATGCTGGCTGTTTGCTTCTGCACTCACTCTGGGATTAATTAGGCTACAACTTTGCCTTTTGGCTGTGATGATGTTTCTACTTATGTTCTATCGGTCTTGCAGTTTAACCAGAGCTGCAAGTGCCCCATTAATTACAGTATTTTGTGATTCAAGGACTTGAAGAGGTAGACTTTTAGTGGCACAAAATGGGACTGTGATTAGGAATGGAGGAGATAGAGGTACAGCTTAAAGCAAAGTGAATGGGAGACTGAAAAACTGCCTTCTTCTCCCCTTGTTTCAATGCTTTCAGAGTAATTTTTATGGGTTTTTTATGGTATTTGTTAAGTACTTACCATGGGCCAGGCACTGTACTAAGCACTGGGGTAGACAAATTAATCAAGTTGAACATAGTCCATGTCCCATATGGGGCTCACAGTCTTAATCCTCAATTTACAGATGTGGTTACTGAGGCACAGAGAAGTTAAGTGACTTGCCCTGGGTCCCACAGCAGACAAGTGGCAGAGCTGGAATTAGAACCCAGGTTCTCCTGGCTCCTAGGCCTGTACTCTATCCAGTAGGCCATACTCCTCAAATTAGCAAACTAGATCTATAAAACATTCAACAGTTTCATCAGTGTTGTCCTACATGGGGGAAAATGTTGGTTAAGGAGGATGCTTCTTGAAAATGTTTGTATGGCCATCCCTCTTTGCAATTTAAATTTCGTAGCTTATCCCTTTTATGGTGCTTTCTTAATAATGGCTACAACTAGGAGTCCATCAAAATTCACCAGTTCCTTTTGAAGATTTAGGAAGCTGAGCAACTGGAAATCAGTGGGTGGGGTGGAATGGTTTGCTTTATGTAGTAAAGTCATTGAAATGGGCTCGAGTTAATTCTTGGTCATTTGAGCCCATCTGTTTCATAACACTGTAGATTTGCAGCAATTGTGTCAAGGCCCTGGTATTATCTCTAATGAAAATGTGGAAGGCCACAGAATGTTTTTAATAACTGAGGGTTGAAGCAGCAGGAACAATTACACTGACTGCTCTGAAACAGGCATGTGTTGTAAAAACCAATTACAGAAGCCAAAGATGTGACATTAAGCAGACACAGGTGAGGTGCATTTACACTAGATTGCAAACAGTCATTTTGTTCCTTTCTAGTTTGCCCTTAAAAGAATTTAATTGATGTTCAGGTAATAAATTTTGAATTCAGGTTTGCCAGCTCCAGGTACATAAGTTGTTATTAATGAACATTCCTTTTTATCCCTTGTAAACAAAGTGTGAGTTAAAATCTCTCAAGTGCCTTAAATATAGATACCAGGCAGCCCTTGAACTTAGTTGTTTCAATAGATCCATTCTTCGGACAGTTGGTCAGCAGTGTTTATGGAGAATGCACTATGTGTAGATCCATGTATTAGCAAGTGTCTGAGGCCATGGGGGAGGGACAAGAAACATTCTGTTCCCTTGAAGAACTTCAAATTGAAATAGGCAGAGACAGGAAAAGAGACCCAATTACAGTGTGTGGTACACATAAGCCACAAATGACAAAAGCACATAAATATGATAAATCATTAAACTTCCTCCAGTAAAAACCTTTGAACAAATATTTACAGAGACAGTACCAGTTGTCAAAGAGCTTCTGGAATTCTTGTTTTGACTTCCTGGAGGAGGTGGCATTTCAGTGATATTTGAAGGCAGGGGACCTGTTTGGCAAAGAGGAGGAGGGCCTTCCAGGAGGCAGAGATGGAGAGCAGGTCTCAGTGGAGGGAGGAGCGTGGCAGAACACAGTAAGTGAATTTCCTTGTGTGGAGTGAAAAACTGAGCGTTCAGAAGAATGCTTTTCTGTTATATGCCGTTAAATAACTGGAGCATGGTGAACACATAGGAAGGTCAAGTTGATCATTTTTCCGGCCATGAAATGATTAGAATAGGTAGCCTTGGAGGCTGAAGTTTTCTGTTTAACAGTGAAATTGATTTCAAACACTCTGATCATGCTCATCATCATTAATGGTATTTACTGAGAGCATATTGTGTGCAGAGCACTGTATTAAGCGCTTGGGAAAGTACATTATAACACAGTTGGAAGACACATCCCCTGCCTACACTGAGCTTACAACAATCTAGAGGGAACTGTTCCCCAGCATCAGGATATGTTGTCAGGCAACATACTGCATTTTTGCCACCCCAGGTGACCTCTGACAGCTCTGTAACACCAAGAGGAATAGGAGAAGGAGAGCTGGGGAGATAGGGGGAATTAAGTGGGAAAAGCATCTCCATTAGTCAAAATGGTTGCTCAGATGAGAACTGGAATAAATTGGGATAAATATTGTTCAGGGCCAAGCTACAGTATGTTGGTCTGAAATCCATCAATAAATGGTGCTTGGGAGAGTACAATACAACAGAGTAGGTAAACAGGATCCCTGCCTCCAAAGAGTTTATAGTCTAGAGAGGTTGAAGTTTTTTAGGCTCAAGTAGGTTTGAGAATGATACTCTTTTGTTTTCTGCTTGCACTATGTAATTTTCTCTGTGTAAAGCACAGTGGAAAGGTTCTCAATGTTGCCTGCAACACTTGAACTTCCTGACATTTTCTCCCATCAGGCAGATCTGCTTCTTAGTACTTGCCAGAACCCAGGCTTACTGATTAGGTTTTGTTAAGTCTACAGGCCCAGTTTGAATTATTTAAGTGCTTACTATGTGCCAAGTAGTCCCTGCATTTCCCCAGATTCTCTTGTGCTGTAAAGATCATGATGGTTGTGATATCCTTTGGTCTGAAGCCACATTATTGTTCAAGTAGTGTGTGTTAGCAATATTCCTCATTTGCCTCTTGGAGGATGTTAGCAATATTCCTCATTTGCCTCTTGGAGGCTGTGGCTTTCCAACAATAGACTGTGGTGTCAGGGAACTTTCCACAATCATTTCTCTCCCCTTTCTTTTTCTTCTTAAAGATGGTTATTAGAAAGGTATCTTTGAAATCTTGTTGCATTTCTGCAGCACTTCCCTGCAGGAAGTGAATGTGCCCTTGTAGAAGAATGAATGAATTGGTTTCACTGTCCAGTTGAAACCCAGAAACAAAGACCGATAACTTAGCTTATCAAGCAGTCAAATGAGGTCATTATCCCTCATATGATTCTGTCCCTCCCTCTCTCTTTCTCTCCCTCTCTCTCTTTTAGTATCCCCCCCCAACCCCTTCAAACACTGAAAGCTCTTATCCTGAATTACCCACTGATTTACTCTGTGCTTCACTTAACATGTTGGTACTTGGCTTTCCCATCTGTGAAATGGGAGTTTTAATACCATCCCACTTCATGGACCTGGTATGATAATTAAATTGTTATGAAAGGGCTGGGAAACATAAAACACTTAAATTTAAAAGTGGTTGGCTTATTTAATAGGAGCATCTTGTATCAGGTGAGAAAATTACATCTGTTCTCCTCCTGAAATTCCAAATTTTTTTTGTCAAAGCATGATTAGAGCCGGACATGCCTGATGAAAGACTTTCCACATGAAAAGCCTCAACCAAGATCCATTGTGGGGAAAAATGAATACGGAAATAATGTTCAGAGCCACCGAGAGTCATGGCCGTGTAATTTGGCCATATGAAAAAGCACCTTTGAGTGGAATGGAACAGGAATAAATGGACAGGAAATGATGATAAATGAAGGGACAACCCAGGGCTTTCAAGTACCACTTGGCATTTTGGTTTAGGAGAAGCTTTCTGTAACTTAGTGCAAGGAGTACATAGGTAACAGTGGTCTGGCTTCTGTTGAACTTTCCAAAATGCTTCATGTCATGTACTTATCTGGCACTCAGTAAATACTCTCAATTTACTGGTGGATTCCAGGGGCAATAGCTGAATTATTTTTGTGAGTGGTACCCTATTAAAAGACCAGCAAGGGTTCCTTTTCTCCTCTGCCCCTTCCCCCATGGCAAAATTTTCAAGAAATTTTTCTTCAGATGGGGAATGGGAAAGGGAGAGTGCACTTTGCTTGAAACCCAAAAAACTTTCATTTCCTTTCTTTTTTGCTTCCCTCTTGTTCTCTTTCTCTCTCTTTGTACCTCCACACCACCCTTCTCCTACATCCACTCTGATGTCAAGGAAGGAGGAGCCCTAAGCCAGAACCCTGATCTGGGGTTCAGGGATACATTGCCCCACCCTGAACTTCAACTAACCCCACATGTAGGAAAGACAAATATCCACCAAGCCAGGGAGCTCTCGTTCACTGTTGCAGAAGGAGGGATTGTGCTCCTTGGAAATATGTTTTCTGAATTTATTTTAATAACATCATGGTAATATGCAGGTCTTGGCTGAAGCCCTATATTTTAATATGTAAGCTCCTAGTCAATCGACTGCATTTTTTGAGTGCTTACTGTGTATAGAGCACAGTACTAAGCACTTGGGAGAGTACACTGCAATAGAGTCGGTAGACACATTCCCTGCCCACAACAAGCTTCTATGGGGCAAGTTCTTTGTTTAGCTTGGTGTGCATAATGCCAAGTTCATGGAAGTATTCAATAAATAATAGCTGACAATGGCTGGTTGCCAGAGTGGTGAAATCACGAAGTGCCCAGAAGCACCTGGGCCCTGTGTCAATTTCATGATATCATCCAATTCTTCACCTCAATTTGAGGGTGAGGGAACTGTCCATATGCAACATTTAAAGCTGAGGGGTATGTGTGTGCAAATCCAATCCAGCTATTCTTTATCAGGTTACAAAACAAAATCCCTAATGTATTCATTGGAATGTATTGACTCTAAAATCCCAAGTCTCAATTCCACGTGCCACTTGATCTGAGAGGTAAATTGAATTCAGTAATTATAATAATTCAGATAATCAGGCTATTGACCAGCCAAAATATACCACACTAATTCTCACGTCTCACTACTATCATGTGTCAGCATTAAGAAGTAATGTTATTTTCAACTAGTAATAATAATTTTGGTATTCAAGCAATTACTATATGCCCAGTTCTGTGCTAAGTACAGGGTAGATATAAGACATTGAGGTTGGACAAAGTTTCTGTCCAGATGGGGTTCACAGACTGAGAGGGAGAAAAGGTGTTGAATCCCTATTTTACAGATGAGGAAACTGAGGCAAAAAGCAAGTACTTTAAATCACCTACATATCAGTTACTGTACTAAGCACTGGGTAGATACAAGACAATCAAGTTGGACAGTTTCTGTCCCACAAGGGGCTCACAGTCTAAGTTGGAGGAAGAAGGATTCAATTCCCATTTACAGATGAGGTAACTGAGGCACAGAGATGTTAGGTGATTTGCCCAAGGTCACACAGCAGGCAAGAGACAGAGCCAGGATTAGAACCCAGGTCCTCTGACTCCTACGTTACATCATTTCTCGGTTGAGCTAATTGTCCATGATAGCCATCACTGCAGGAAGCCAGTCACCTTCTAGACTTAAATTCCTTGTGGGCAGGGAACCCACCCTTTTATATTGTTCTCTTGCAAACACTTATCCCAGTACTCTGCACACAATAAGAGCTCAATTAGTACAACTGACGGATTGATCAGTGCAGTATTTGGACTCTTATAACTCTCCTTTGGGAAGGAGGGCTCATTTGCCTGATGTCACCTTTTGCCCTGGTTGATGGGGAGAATATCACGAACTTCCAGGCCTGTGCCTTCCCTAGGGGTTCCCTCTGGGCAATTGCCTGAGTCCAAGCAGATGTAGAAAGGATGCAAGAGGAGAGAGGAGAGCTCTCCACCCCTGAATAACTCTCCCCTTCTTCAAAGTTTTATTGAAGGCACATCTCTGAGAGGCTTTTCCTGCCTAAGCCCACCTTTCCTCTTCTCCCACTCCCTTCTGTGTCGCCCTGACTTGCTCCTTACATATCTGCAATTTACTTATATTAATGTCTTTCTCCCCCTCTAGACTGTAAGCTCGTTGTGGACAGGGAATGTCTCTGTTTATTATTGTATTGTACTCTCCCAAGCTCTGAGTACAGTGCTCTGCACACAGTAAGCTCTCAATAAATACGATTGCCTGACGTGAAGGGCATCTGTCAATCGTGCAGACTCCTGGGCAAATCAGGAGACCAGCATGAGGAAAGGAGAATAACCGATCTAATGTATTTCTGTGCCTTAGCCCAGCTAGAGTCACCCTGTGCAGTCCTGGAAATTCAAGACTTCCAGACATCCCGCCTGGGGTATGGTCCCTGTCCAGGATTTCCTCTGCTGTTATGTTAGTTCTTCCAAATACTTCTGAGGTCTGAAATAGGAAATGTCTATCACCGCTGTTGTATTGCACTCTCTCAGGGGCTTAACACAGAGTTCTGCACACAGTGAGCACTCAATAAATACCACTGATTGATTCATTGTACAGATGCACTTTGAACATGCCCACAGGCAGTAGAGATCACTTGTCTTACTAAACTGCAAGCAATTTCAGTCTGAGTGGAAGCAGAAATTATCACAACATACCTTGAGTAAATTACTTGAGAAGCGCGTGGCGCAGTGGAAAGAGCACGGGCTTTGAAGTCAGGGCTCGTGAGTTCGAATCCCAGCTCTGCCACTTGTCAGCTTTGTGACTGTGGGCAAGTCACTTCACTTCTCTGTGCCTCAGTTCCCTCATCTGTAAAATGGGGATTAAGACTGTGAGCCCCACGTGGGACAACCTGCTTCCCCTGTGTCTACCCCAGCGCTTAGAACAGTGCTCGGCACATAGTAAGCGCTTAACAAATACCAACATTATTATATTTGATTGCCCAGTGATTTAAGTTCTGGTTATCGAAGGATCTCCCCTATCTCTATCTTTTCCTGGGCCATCTATTACATAACAATCAATTAGTAGTATACATTGAGAACTTGCTCTGAGCAGAGCACTGTGGTAAGCACCTGAAGAGTACAGCAGAATAAGTACCTCAAGGAGCTGATAGTCTAGGAGGGCAAACAGATATTACAATAAATTCCTAGTAGGGGAAGCAACTGAAAATAAAGATATATTTTTCAGCTGGAGTTAGAGCCAGGAGCTAAAATGTCCAAGGCCGATTCCTACACCTTCTGGTCCTTTAACTGTATCTTAATTTCCCCATGATACATTTTGCCCATCTGCAATGTACGTAAGAAGCAGCATACATATGTGAATGAATGCAATTTATCTGAGAAGCAGCGTGACCTAGTGAGAAGCAGCACGGTCTAGAGAATAGAATATGGGCCTGGGAGTCAGAAGACCCTGAGTTGTGATTCAGACTCTGCCACTCATCTACTGTGTGGACCTTGGCCAAGTCACTTAATTTCTCTGTGCCCCAGTTATCTCATCTCTAAAATGGGGATTAAGATTGAGCTCCACCTGTGTCCAACCTGATTATCGTGAATCTACCCCCTTGCTTAGTACAGTACCAGGCACACAGTAGTGCTTAACAAATATCATAAAGAAAAAAAATGTAACCAGGATCTAAATCATATGGTGATTTAGCAGGGACAAATGAATAATTCCCTTAACAGCCTGCAAAGGAATAAATAGTATAATTCTAATTTGCTCTTGGCTATTGGACTTCAAGAGGGGACTAGATGCATACAATTAGAACAGCAGATTTGCTTTTCTCTTTCCCATAAAGCCTAACTACCACAGACTTTATCTGTGAACTCTCTGAAAAGAAAACCAAACTTTTTAGTGGCCCCAGAGGCATTTAGAACAGAAGTCCTGTTCTTCCCAGATTTCCATAACAGGACCATGTGTGCTTTGGCACTAAAGCCTTGTATAATATTTTCTTTGCATAATCTACCAAAAACACATCTGGGCATTTAAATGGTATTTCAGGTAGGCTTGCACTGTGGAACTGGAAAAAAGAATCTGACCAGAATTTGGATCAGTCATTTGTCTCAAACCCAGATGTTCCTCCTGTGATTTGGAACCATGGAATTATTCATTTCTTTTCAAGAAGAAAATGTGTTCCTGCCCCATGCTAAGCAGTCTGCCTCTAGTCGGCTGGTAATAATAATAATAGTGGTATTTGCTAAGTGCTTACTATGTGCCAGGCACCATATTAAGTGCTGAGAGGGGAATACAAGGAAATCGGGTTGGACATAGTCCCTGTCCCACATTAGGCTCACTGTCTCAATCTCCATTTTACAGATGAGGTAACTGAGGCACAAAGAAATGAACTGATTGCCCAAGATTACACAGCAGAATAGTGAAGTCAGGATTAGAACCCATGACCTTCCAACTCCCAGGCCCATGGTCTATCCACTAGGTCATGCTGCTGAAAAACCCGGTGAGTCTCATTCCCCTCCACACACCCTGGGTTACATCTCCTATGGCCGAAATGCCCCCTCCCTACCCCTGACTTCAAAGGGAGCTCTCTGTCTGTGGAAACTGATGATTGCTAGAGCCAGATAATTTAATCTCAAGTCTCTCTTGGCTAAGAATAAAATGTTTTAAATCTCCAGGGAAGCCTCACTAAATTCCATGGCTTAGTCATTTGTAAATAAACAGAGGGACCTTTCATCGTAAGTGAATTTGCTGTGTTTTTGTTAATTATAGGAAATATATTCACCTAGTAGACATTGTCTCTGTGCATTTCATGTCTGTCTCAGCGTCTAGGCTGTAAATTTGGTGTGGGCAGGGAATGTGTCTACCAATTCTATTGTATTATACCCTCCCCAGGGCTTAGTACAGTGCTCTGCACAGAGTAAATGCTCAATAAATACCATTGATTTATTAATAACATGCCAGAAACAGTGGAAGAACATGGCATGAATCTCCAGAGAGCACAGGTTTCCCTTTGGTTCTTCTTCAGATTGCCATTGTTGGGGGAAGGGAAGTGCTTGCAGTTTATCATGCTCCACAGCTGATGAGCAGATCAATGGTATTTATTGAGCACTTGCTTTGTGCAGAACACTGTACTAAGTGCTTGGGAGAGTACAATACAACAGAATTTTGTTGTCTGTCTCCCTCCTTCCAGACTGTGAGTCCACTGTTGGGTAGGGATTGTCTTTGTTGCTGAATTATACTTTCCAAGCTCTTAGTACAGTGCTCTGCACACAGTAAGCGCTCAATAAATATGATGGAGCAAATGAATGAACTAACAGACATGTTCCCTGCCCAGACTGAGCTAATTGTCTAGAGGGGGAGACAGACATTAATATGAATGAGTAACTAACAATATATAATTTTAATATATGTAAATAAATGCTGTGGGGTTCGGGGTGGGGAGAATATCAAATGTCCAAAAGTTGCATGCAAAGATGACGCAGAAGGGAGAGCGAGCTGGGAAAAAGTGGGCTTAATCAGCAAAGAACTCTAGAGGAGATGTCCATTCTTTCAATCGTATTTATTGAGCGCTTACTGTGCGCAGAGCACTGTACTAAGTGCTTGGAATGTACAATTCAGCGACAGATAGAGACAATCCCGGCCCAACAACGGGCTCACAATCTAATGCTTTAAAGGAGGAGAAAGTGATGGTCTGGTGTATGCAGATGGGGAGGGAGTTCCAGGCTAAGAGAAAGACTTAGGAAAGAGGTGGGCAGTAAGATAGATGAGAGCAGGGCATAGGGAGTAAACTAGCGCTAGAGGAGCAGAATGAGCGGGCTGGGCTGTAGTAGATCAGTGAGGTGAGCTAGGATGAGATGAGCTGACTGAGTGCTTTAAAGCCAATGGTAAGGAGTTTCTGTCTGATGCAAAGGTGGATTCTGAACTCTTACAATACTTTGCCTCAGGCATGCTGAGCTTGCTGGGAAATCTTAGCTTTGCTCTCTCTCAAAGGTGATCCTTTCAGCTGTTACTGGTTGAAATACTATGCCAGTTGGAAGAAATGTGGCTCTCCCTTTCCTTCCTATCCCTGATCCAGTCAACATCTTTGGTACTTGACAGGCCCTTGGCCTTGGATATTGCTCACTAGCCCCCACCCTGGAGCCTGCTTTGTGTCTTGTGCTTAGGGCTGTGCAAAGAAACTTCAAGTTAGGTACTGACTGTAACATGCATTTTTTTTTTAATCTGCAGAACCCAACAAAGACATCCTGACTAAAGATAAGAGGTAAGTGTTGATGGCGGGGCTGGACCTGGACACATTGAAAATCAGGGATTAATTATTATTATTACTGTATGTTAAGTGCTGAGGTTGATAAAAAGTTATTAGATTGGACCCAGTCCCTCTCCCACATAGAGGATCACAATTCATCTTCTCCCCATTTTACAGATGAGGAAACTGAGGCTTCAGAGGTTGTGACATCCCAAACATCAAATAGCAACCCGGTGGCAGAGCAGGAACTACAACTCCAGTCTCCCGACTCCTAGGCTGATGGTTTTTTTCATTTGATCAGAATCCAGGGCTTCAAATCCCTACCTTCCCACTACTCAGGGGAGAAGCTGGATATGGGGCATGGGATGAGGGAGGGAAGAAGTGAAAGAGTCATCCAGGGTCATCTGTCTCACTCACTAGTTCCACTATGCTCCACATCCACTCCAGATGGCTAGATCAGAGGGCTGGTGGCTTCGAAGTGGTGGGAACCCAGAAGGCCCCCTCAAGCTTAAGGTGCCCTTTGTATCCTCCTACTTCTTTCATGTACCTCCTTAGGTTCCTGGCCAACCTCACTTTGCTGGGAAAATTTTCAAACCAGAGCAGTGTTTGTAGCGAAAGGGATATTTTAGAGGGCAGGGCCACCATATCTTGGCCTAGTGGATAAAGTACAGGCCTGGGAGTCAGAAGCTCAGTCACTTGTCTATTTTGTGACCTTAAACAAGTCATTTTACTTCTCTATGCCTCAGTTACCTCATCTTTAAAATGGAGATTGAAACTGTGAGCCCCACGTTGGACAGGGACTGTGTCCAACTGAATTACTTCTATCTACCAGTGTTTAGTACTGTGCCTGGCACATAGTAAGTGCTTAACAAGTACCATAATTATTATTATTATCACCATCATCATCAGGATGGCCATAGTGGACCCCCTAAGGGCTGGGGCCTAGAAAATGAGCCCCATTTTCCTCCATTAATGAAGCAACCTCGACCTCACTATGGACTTCATTATGCATCTGAAAGCAACAAATAGAGTTTTGTCATGAACACAAATTGAATAATAGCCAAAAGGCCTCAAGTGTTTTTCCACATATGGCACTTACATATAGAATAGGAATGACTTGCAACTTAAAAAAAAAAACTATCCGAAGTGACCATGGAAAAATATTTTATTTTCAAATAAGCACATTTCTAAACTGTCTATGCATTGTTCCCATTAACAATGGCATGACCATTTCAAAGGCAATGTTGAAATGGACTTCAAAAAGTTTAATTCTGTTTGAAATCCTGAATCCCACAAAATTCAGAGCTCTTCAAGGCAGAGGCACTTGCAGGAAGGCATCTCTGAGATAATTTTTTCCAAGAATTGTCTCAGTCACCCTGCTGGAAGTCTGTTTGGATTCTAAACTCTCCACCTGATTCAGTTATCTGAACCAGACATTCAAGGTGAGGTTTTCCTGCTTGCTACTATCTCATTATTTCTAAGAAAAAAACAGTTGCAATTAGCCCTTTGTTTTCTGGAATGACACCAGGCTGCTTTCAAATATCTGAATGGAAACACCAGTGATGATAATTCTAGTACTTACTAGGTACTTAATAATAATAATGGTATTTGTTAAGCACTTACAATGTGCAAAGCACTGTTCTAAGTGCTGGGGTAAATACAAGATAATCAGGTTGTCCAACGTGGGGCTCACAGTCTTAACCCCCATTTTACAGATGAGGTTACTGAGGCACAGAGAAGTTAAATGACTTGTCCAAAGTCACACAGCTAAGTGGCAGAACAGGGATTAGAACCCATAGCCTCTGACTCCCAAGCCCGTGATCTTTCCACTAAGCCATGCTGCTTCTCTATAGTACTTCCTTACTATACTAGTAAGTACTATAGTACTTATAATACTTACTATGTACTACTTACCACATTCCATACAAGACACTCAAGTTGGGCCCAGTTCTTATCGTAATAATAACGGTGGTATTTGTTAAGTGCTTACTATGTGCAAAGCACTGTTCTAAGTGCTGGGAGATACAAGGTGATCAGGTTGTCCCCCATGGGGCTCACAATTTTAATCCCATTTTACAGATCAGGTAACTGAGGCACAGAGAAGTGAATTGACTTGCCCAAAGTCACACAGGTGGCAAGTGGCAGAGTTGGGATTAGAACCCACGACCTCTGACTCCCAAGCCCGGGCTCTTTCCACTGAGCCGCGCTGCAATCCAAGAGGAAAGGGGGAGTTATCAGGAAATGGAAACTGAAGCACAGTATGGTTAAGGGAGTTGCCCAAGGATGCCTAGCAGACCAGTGGCAGTACTGGTGGGTAGAAGCTGGATCTCCTGATTGTCAGTTTTCTGCTTTTTCTGCTAGTTCTGCTTTTGCTCCCTAAATGAGAGATCTGCACACTTGCAAACTATTTATTCATTATCTACATAATTTTCATTTCAAGTACATATTCATTATCTATAAGGGCTTTCTCATCAAAGCTCGAAAAACTAGGAAAGGCTGGATTACTGAGGCTGATAGATGGACTCTTGACTCTCTCAAAGTGATTCTCCCTAGCGAGCACATCAGACACTTTTGGAGTCTTGAAGGGCACTAGAGCAGCATTTAATGGAATAAATACAGCTTCTAAAAGGTCCCTATTAAGCCTTGTCAACATAGCACAAAGGAGTGCCATCACACCTGTAGTTCTGTCAAAAACACTGGTTTTCTTTTCATACTTTGGAGGGAGCTCCCATTTCTTCCACCTCTTCTTGGGGACAGCAAAAAGCTAAAGCACAGACTTTCTAAAGGAAGCTCGCTTGTGACTCCCACAACTCTAACCTATTGGTCATGCCCTTCCTCCTGCTGAAAAGCAACATGGTTTAGTGGAAAGAGCACGGGCTTGGGAGTCAGAGGACATGGGTTCTAATTCCAACTCTACCACTCATCTGCTGTGTGACCTTGGGCAAACCACTTAACTTCTCTGTACCTCAGTTAACTCATTGGTAAAATGGGGATTATGACTGTGAGCCCCATATGAAACAACCTGATTACCTTGGATCTACTCCAGTGCTTAGAACAGTGCTTGGCATATAGTAAGAGCTTAACAAATACCATAATTATTATTATTGGAATCCCCCTGCCCCTCATATCTGCCAAATCTCATCTTTCTCTTCTTTTTAAGCTCTCCTAAAGAGTCACCTGTGCTAAGAGGCATTCCCTGACTAATTCCCCACCTTTCTGGTCCTGACTCCCCACTGGCCACCTTGACATTAATGTTTATATAAATTTGTTTCATTGCTAACTCATAGTTTTTCATCACTGCTATCTACTCACTCTTACCTCTTGTATATTTGGCTTCTTGCATTGCCTTGCTTCCCCCGTTAGGTTGAAATCTCTTTGCCTCCAGTGATGCTCAGTAAATATTGCCATGGGTGATAATAATGAAGGCTGAGTTCTTTGGCCCCTAAAATGCCACCAAGGGTCAACCATCCCCAAATCCCAGAGCTTCCTCTTATTGGTCGGGGTTCCCGAACTCTGTTAAAGGGGGGCAGTTTCATGCTTAAAAAAAAAAATAGCTTCTGTAGTTTTCCTCTTACTAACCACAGGCCTAAGTGGTGGTTGCTGAGTTGCTTCATTCGGAAATTAAATCAATTATTTTGTTAATATTTAAACAAATGGAAAAAAACCCTTGGAACAGCTGCATTTTGTCCTTAAAAACAGATGTGTGAAATGGTACTCATTTTAAGTTGCAAGGAACATTTGTTTAACGTTGATTGAAGTAGTCTGATTTGTCCTCGTCTGTAAGCAATTAAATGGTGGTCGTCTTAACTTTCCAAATACCTGACTCCTGATCAATGTTAAAAAAAACAAACGTGGACAACTTTCTCTACTGGAGTACAATACATTCACGGAGCTTTAGTCCTGCCACCATTTAGGCCACATTAGGAGCGAGAAGGAGTTCAAGGCGAGAGGATGAGAAAGGGGGCTAAGCAAGCTGCCTGTTTTTCCCTCCTAAAATGGCAAAGACAAGACATGCCAAGTATAATCTAGTATTTTTAATTTTATGTACAGGAATATAATGTATCACAACTTTGTACATGAAATACATACAGTATTTAAACATTTAACACAAAGAATTTACAATAGCAACAAAACCTGCTGGGGAGCAGTCCCGTTCATACTTAAGATTAGATCTGTACTTTAACAGGGGATGAATTTTAAAAGTTTACAATCATAGAAACACAGACATTTAAAACAAGACTTTATAAAATAATTTACAGAAATCCTAGTATCTATGAGGCAAAGATATTTGCATTGGAGGCTGTGTGCACTGAATGACCTGTTTCAGACTTTGTAATAAAATAATTTAGAAGCAGTTCATGCAAACGTGGAAGCAAAGAATGGCAGTTCCTGTGAGCCTTCCCACTGTCCTGGACACCTTCGAGACCATCAAACAGGAGCACTGGACGTAGAATCATACAACTGCCAGATGCCTTCCGAGAGCATGTGGCTCATTCCTCTTGAACATGAATTATGTAAACATAAATATGCAGGAGGCTAGCTTTTCTTACACAGTACAAATATGGGTCACAACTTCTCTCAGCTGTGCAAGTAGTCAATCTTTATACTGATGGGAAGCTAAAGCTCCGCTTGGAGTTCCGTACAGTTGATCTGTACTTCTAACAGAACTTCCTTGTTTTCACCAGTTTACTCTGATACTTCACCGAGTGCCCTCCGTGCCCTATGACATACACATCCAGCAGGTATGATTTGCCTGGCAGAAGGCCTCTGATTGTCTCTGTGGTCACTGCTTTGTGCAGATTCTGGCTATGGAAATATTTACAGAGAACCTTTTCGGACTTCTTCCTTGTCTCTGGCCCCAGACATTGATTCTGTTCCCTCTTCTTTTGCTCATCGCTGTAATCATCCTCCACCTCCTTTTTGTAGATGCAGAACTTGTTCCTCTCCTGAGTGCCCAGCCAAGCCACTGTGACTGAGGAACAGGTGCGGAGCTTGTCGAAGGCTTTGATTCGAGTATCATCAGGTAAGGAGGGGAATGACTGTTTACTGGGTCTCGAGGTGGCCAGGATCTTCAGCATAGAGGCTCCTTTCTTGTTGCCTTTCAGCCTGATGAGATACTTGGCTTTCGGTTTTCCCCTGATCTGAAACTGGCGGACACTTTCGACATTCTGGGACAGGAGAAGTTTCCCATCTCTCCTGACTTGGATCTGTATAGCATCCAGGCAGGAGTGAACAAAGAAGGTGACCTTTTGATGGGAAGACACAGGGGCGAACCGTAGAAACTTTGCCCCCTTCCTCTTAATAAATACATCTGTAACTTTCCCATCTTTCAGCTCCACTGTCTTCTGTTTGGCTTCCTCTTTGGTTCTTGCAAAAGTGCCCAAGTAGGCAGTGCTCATGTTACTATTGCTGTTCACTGCAAACATGTCAAAGTAGTACTGCGTATTGGGTTTCAGGTCAGACACGGTGAAAATATTCTTGTTCCCGATGCAGATCTTGTGGATGTCAACCTTGGGCTTTGAATAAAAGTGACGACCTAACTTAGAAGATTGCTTCGTGATGAAGCCGCGCTCCTTCCCGGAATTACTGTCTGATGGAAAACCAAAATGAGCAAAGTCGAAAGGGCTGAAATCCAGTCCAGGTTTGGGGGCCACCATAAAGGCGTCATCCGCACTGAGTTTAGCTTCGACGGCGCAGAGGCTTTTGAAATTGTGTTCTTTGTTGATGACCACACAATACTGAATTGGCTGTTTGAGCAAAGATGCAGTGGGGCTTGGCTTCCATGCCAAAGTAACTGTCGTACGTCCCAGAGAGGTCACGTCAACCCTCGGGTCATAAGGGAGTTCAGGATATGGCTGATCCGACTCGGGGGTCGTGGTGGCATAGACTTTAAAATGAGTATCTTTCTCTGTTGAAAGAAGCTCCAGTTGGTATAAGCCAGAAGGGGATGTTGAAGATACAAAGTACTCGACATCATTGCCTTTGTAGGAGAATAACTCAGTGCCCTCATCATTGTTAATCTGCTGCCTCTGCTGTTCCAATGGTTCTGGTTCACCTGGAATTTTTAAGAAGACCACCCTTTGTTACAAACCATGAGAACCAGAGCATGGTGGAGCAATGAATCTTGTAAGGCTGTAACAGTTATCTGTCAAAAGATATGCATGCCTCAGTCAGGTGAATAGATCAATTTCTTTTGGAAAGGATCAGGGCTTAATGATGCAAAATATTTGATCCAATAGTTTGAAAACTGTGTTGTGCACACCGATGTTTTTAAGAAATTTGTCTACTATCCCAAGCTTCACTAGAAGTTTGTATTTGTGACCTTAAGCTCTTTTCCCCATTCTATACGGAAGCAGCGTGGCTCAGTGGAAAGAACCTGGGCTTCGGAGTCAGAGGTCATGGGTTCGACTCCCTGCTCTGCCACTTGTCAGCTGTGTGACTGTGGGCAAGTCACTTCACTGCTCTGTGCCTCAGTTACCTCATCTGTAAAATGGGGATTAACTGTGAACCTCACGTTGGACAACCTGATTACCCTGTATCTATCCCAGCGCTTAGAACAGTGCTCTGCACATAGTAAGCGCTTAACAAATACCAACATTATTATTACAATTGTTTATCACCTTTAGAATGAGTAACATTAACATTGTAGCTAGATTCCTTGTCCTTTCTAATCCAATTTATAGGTACATGAATGCAACAAGAACTTTCTACAATCAGCTTCCCTGGACACTATTTTGTGGGACTCCTCTTTTCCCAGTGGTTGAAAAGGCTAAGGTGCTTCTGAAAAGAGTGGTCTACACCCTGGGCAAAGATTTCTAGGGAACAGTCTTGGTCAAAAAGTTACTTCATCCATCTCCACTCAGGCCTTAGCTACTGGACAAGTACTACCCCTTCAAGGGGCTTCAGTGATAACAATTATGGTGTGTGTTAAGCACTCACAGTGTTCCACATACTGAAATAAGCTCTGGAGTAGAGACAAGATAATGAGATCAGACATAGTCCCTGTCCTACATGAGGCTCACAGACTAATAGGAAAAAAGAGAAAATATTACATCTTATTCAGATGAGGAAACTGAGACACAGAAAATTAAGTGACTTATCCAAGGTCACACAGAAAGCCAATGGCAAAACCTGGACTAGAACTTGGGACTCAACTCCCAATCTCATTGTTTTTACTAGGCTGTGCTCTTTCTATTAGGCAGTATTGACTCCTAAATGACCCCAGCCCTTTCAATTAACCTTTTTTTTAAAAAAATCAGCATCTACCCCACAACAAAAATTCTTCTTCATTCCTAACTGGGGTATTTGGATTCTTATTTTCTTGTTGATTTAAAATATGTTTATTCTCAAATCCCATAAAAATGGCTTTAAGGAAGTCAGTTCCTCACCTGAGCCTTCTCCACTGGTATCTTCTGGGAGCTCTTGTAGACTCAGTTTCCATTCTAGAGGAGCATCACATGGTGTGACTGTAACAGACAGGGGTGTATTGTCTTCCTCCACCACAAAGAAATACCTGAAGAAACATGAGTAAGTTCAGGCAATGGGAGAGACAGGGAAGTATTTACCATTTGAATTACATAGATTTGAGGGAAAAGTGAGTCCATTTTTAACTTTAGTAATTAGGAGAGGACACAATGGATTCCTTGGGCACACTTCCTAGTGGCCTAAACTTTCTTGCTAAATTAACCACCAATTTACTGAGAGAACTTAAGCACATTATTCATCCTCAGAGAAGTTCTAGCGGCTTGCCTCAGGCTACAATCAATCACTGAAAGCCACTTCTCCCGCCCAAACTGTTCTTTCAACCATTGATTCCCAACTCTGTCACCACGGCAGCCAAGGCAAGCTGGTATAATTGTAGGTATGGCTGGGTTAGATTTTACTGCCCATGTTTGGTTGTCCTCAAGTATGATCCAGAAACCTTTCCTTGTTCTGAATCAAGCCAAACTGGATCGTGTTTGAGCATTCTGATTTCCCCATGTCACTGGTTTGCAGTGAAGTGTGTGGAAGTAGTTTGGTTTGCTTTGGACTGAAAAAGGTTAGAGAACACTATATGCTACTTCTCCACTCAGATAACTGTACTATTGGTTCCAAGTCACTGAAAGTCCTAGAAATCCTCTTCCTCAACACAGATATTAAGTGCCCCAAGGCTAAGTTTTTTTTTAAAAAAATCCTATTTCAAAAAGGCTTCCAGTTCCGAGAAAAAATTACACCTTGCTGTACTAAACAGAACTACTAAATATGCAGTTATTCACTTCAACAGTCCCTTTGATACCTTTAAGATAGAACTTTCACAATCCAGTCCATTGGATAGAGCTTTCAACACTCCATTTTGTCAATCTTTTTTCCAGAAATAAAGCTCTATAAGCTAGTCTTTAGGGCACTAGAATAAAAGTTTATTTTTAACTTATTAATTTTTTTAAATGAATTAAAAATTACTCTCCTCCCTCTTTTTATTTAAGGATCTACTTCATAATTCCCACAGGGACTGTCAGGGACAAATCTTAACAAGAACAATAATTACTTCTTGTTTTTTTTTTCTAAAAATCCCTAAGTCCACTGTTCAATTAACTTTCAAACTATGCCTGTCACATAGCCCATTTTCCAGATGGAGCAACTAAAGCCCAGAGAGATTTACTGACTTTTATAGGTCAATGAGTTACAGTGGGCAAAACACAAACAGAAACCAGATTCTCTACTTCCCTCATGTAACATTCTATTCAATCAATCAATCAATCAATGAATAAGTGGTACTTATTGCTTCCTCCTCTAGACTGTAAGTTTGTTGTAGGCAGGGAATGTGTCTGTTTATTCTTATAGTGTACTCTCCCAAGCGCTTAGTATAGTGCTCTGCACACAGTCAGCGCTAAATAAATATGATTGACTTCTGTGTGCAGATCACTGTACTAGGCATTTGGGAGAGTATATTCCTTACATTACTATACAAATGTAACATTTTCTTTAAATATTGAACCAAGTAGGACCAGAACAGGTGACTAGTACTTCCCAATGACTAGGCATTAAGTGAATTACAGATTCCATAAAACCACACGGAAAACATTTTAGGACCAAGTTTTCAGCCTGACCTTAATAAAACCTCAGGGTTTTTTTTTAAGGAGCAGGGTTTTGGCTCCTTGATTTGGGTGTTTACACAGTGTCTACCTCAGAAGTTGTTCTCACTGGCCCTGCCTTCTCTTCCTGGACCTGTTATGCTGGACCTTCAACTATTTATCATCATCACTATTATGTGCTGCTTATTCTTACTGCTAATAAAAATAGCAAATAGTGGTATTTGTGAAGCATTCACTATACACCAAACACTGAACTACATGCTGGGACCATCAGAATGGACATAGTCCTGTCCCATATGGGGCTCATAGTCTAAGTAGGAGGGAGAACAAGTACTAAATCCTCATTTTACAGGTGACCAAACTGAGGCACAGAGAAATGGAGTGACTTGCTGAGGGTCACACAGCAGACAAGTGATGGAGTTGGGATTAGAACCCAGGTCCCCTGACTCCCAGGTCTATGGTCTTTCCATTAAGTTACCCTGCTGGTTATACACACTTATGGATTCCAAAATGGAGATTACAAATAGGATCCTCAATCAGTGTGTTTTCTTCTAATCCTTTAAATTAAAAACCAAAACTTTATCACTGAATTTTCATCAGCCAGATTGTCCAAGAAAAACAAAGGTGTTGAGGCTGTTGAGTCACTGCAGTGACCTGAATAACTGAATTCAGATGTTTTATATATAAAGAAACAGAACCAAGTGCTCTATGGTACAAATTGCTTGTTCTTTTTCAAGTTAAATGTTAATTAAAGTATCATGACTACTTTCTTTTACCCTTTACTGTTCTCATTAGATTAATTTTAATTTGATTTAGGAAAATTAGTCCCTGAAATGTACTGCTTCACATTTTTTACCCATTCCCTCTTTTAATAAAATTAAACTAAAAGATTCACAACATGTAGCGTACAGAACTTTTTAGAGCTATCTTGACATATTCACTCTTGCACTTTTCCTCAGCAATCCACTGGCCCCTCTGAGGTGGGGAATTAATTTTATTCCTGATGGAGATAGTGCCTGTTCGATTTCTGCACAGCACTTTCACCTTGCAAAACTGAATACCCCCCAACCCCATTCAACAATAACAAAAATAATACCAGATTTATACACCAAGTGACTCTGCCACACTGTAACTTCGGGCAACAGACCACCACTCTTCTCCTGTTCAACACCCAACTTAAAATCATATCTTCTCCAAGAGGCCTTCCCTGACTAAGCTCTCATTTTCCTATTTAAGGCCTCCCTTTTGTGCTGCGTATGCATTTGGGTCTGTTCCTCCTAAGTACTTTGATATTCTCCCTGCTCCTAGCTCCTCAGCACCTATATACTTATGTCTGTCTGCAATTTATTTTAGTGTCTGTCTCACCCTCTAGTCAGCAAACTCCTTTAGGCAGGGTTCATGTTTACGTACTGTTTTGTCTTGTATTCTACTCTGTGCTCAGTACAGTGCTCTGCACATAGTAAAGTGCTCAGGAAATGCCACTGATAGATTGATTTGGGCTTTGAAAGCTTGAATGAGCTCTCCCCCACTGTGTCTAGTCCCTTCTGAGGCATGGCCCTCTGGGATTCTAGCTAAATCACTAGATCCAGATCACCTGGATCACTACCCCAGTTGGCAAACATGCAAAGAAAGATTCAGGGAGGGAGGGCAGGGCCAATGTGCTTTGTGGGCTTCCGGCAAACTGGCATCTCAAGGCCAGAGGGGTTTTCTAAGAGTGGAACTGTCTGCTGCTGCTATTGTTCTGTCCACCGTGTGCCCTGGAAGAGAGATTTTAAGGAGCAGAAGCTCTAAAGCAGAAGGTAACTCTGCTTCTCCCTTGTCATGCTTCACACCTGACCCCAGGTTTGCCCCAGGACCCACCAAACACCTGCCCCATAGAGCCCAGAGGAGAGAAGCAGGAGAAAGGCAGAGACTTCAAGGGCTCTTCTGTTTCCAGGGTGGGGCAGCGACTGCAAAAGTCCCCTTAAAGTTGACTAACCACTTTCCCCGCAACTAAAACCTGCCGCTGTGTGGGCAACCAAGGCTCCCCCTGGTTTATTCCTAAATTGAGTTAATTCTACTAATAAGCTGCCTCAAGTGAAAAAATCCTTGAGGAGAATTTTCCCTCTGCCAAAGTCATCAGTGCCTACAGATCATAAAGTACAGTTGATCACTCCCTGAGTGATGACTTGTCCAGTTGAGCTCAAAGGAGGTGAGCAGGTCACTGGAGAAAAATTGTAGGTACAGCACATTTGGCATTTCGTACCTGTTTCCAAAGTTGAACCTTTCTAGCTCAATAGTCCAGCACTTGTTTCCCCTTGATTGTTGCCCAAAGGGTAGAACACTCCAGTTTTCATCAGTGTTATTAAAACTAACAATGGTTTAGCTAACTGGGGCAGAAGGGGAAAGCTGTCTCACAGAAACTGCTATGAACTTTCAAATACAACACTCTGAGGAATCAAACCCAGCAGTTTCCAGCCTGGAAGAATAACAAACAACCAGAAGTGCCTGAAAGACGAAGATGGAGTCTCTAAACAGTCAGAAGGAACTCTTGGGCATCCTCTGAAGCCCACCATTTTGCTTTACATTTGGAATACAGAGGTTGATGGTATTCGCTGACTTGGTGTCTCCATTCAACCTGATTCTAAAACTATGTTTCCTTTCTTATACATCCTTTATGAGGATGCTGGCATTCAAGGCTCTATGGTCAGGATACCTTTTAGGTGTGTCTCTAAAGAGATAGCTGCTAATTTCAGCTCCGTCTGGGATAACTGATGAGTCATGGAAAAATGCTTTGTCCCGGATCTGCATCTGAAAAAGTTCCTCATCTCTGGTAGGTAACTTCTGGGCCCTGGAACAGAGTGGCAGCAGCAGCCACACCACACACCATTGAAGCAGGATCATCCTAGAGTAACAAAAATGATTGATGTGTGTTAGTTCTCAGTCTCAGGAACTGAAGCAATTCCTCACCAAATCTTAATCAGAAGTATTTATTGAGCATCTACTGTGTGCAGAGCACTCTACTAAGCACTAGGAAGAGTACAACTGAATTAGTAGACATGATACCTGCCCTCAAGAGCTTACAATCTAGTCTACAAACTTACACACAAAGATGCTAATGTATAAATGTGGGGACTGGAAATTTTCCAGCCAGTCCTGGCAGGCAAATACTGCTAAGAGTTGAGGAGAAAGACAGGCTCTTCAGTGTGACCAATATTATTACAAAAGATTGTTTAAGACAATGTGAGAAATGAAAACTGTTTCTCATGAAGGCGTCCTCTAAATGAACTTTCTCAACTCTCAAAGCCATATACTTGGCGTCAGCATCACTGAAATCTAGCCCTTACTAAAATAAACGACTTCTGATTATAAGATTATGCAGACTAAGGCACACTTCTTAAGTTATTTTACTGGCTAATCCACTTAAAAGGCTCTTGTGGCAGGACCTTTTACCCTTATTAACCACCGCAGGAAAAAGATACCACTTCATCTTTCCTTTATCGAAAATATATTCCTTACACCAAACTGCATTTGTTAGTTTCTGACATGGTTTGAACTATCTCAAATGCCACATCATATCTGGGGCCTGAATTGTTTTTGATCATTCTTTAAATTCATGGGAGGATGAACAGGATTGCCCACTATGTGTAGGTTACAGATGATCAAATGCAAAATATTTTAAGATTATAAAATATAAAATTTATATGATTGAAAAGTTAGCTATTAATATTCATTCTCTGAAACACTAATGGAAGTTTATTAGTTCATTTTCACCCCGTCAATGTCTGATGTATTTTTATAACATCTGCACAGGTGAAACTTCTTGAGAATAAATAACCTGCAGCAGTTTCACTACATTTATTGTGAATATTTCTAGTCACCTCTCTGTTCACTGGAAAAATAAAATCCTCTTTGCAAGTTGAAATTTATTGTATTTTTCAAAGGACAGAGGAGCTAAGTTTGTTTTGAATTGGACCCACTGATTGAGAGGATTTGTCTGCTATATGTCACTTATGTTAAGCCAAGACTACCAAAGGGGAAAAGAAATCCAGTAAAAAAGCTTTTCCTTCTCAGAATAAAGGCTAAAATGAATGTAAAAGTCTAGATTTTTCTTCTCTAGGATTGCAAAAGTGCCCTCTAATGGCCTGTCCTCTCCTCTTTCCATTTTTTTCAGTTTCTTCTTCCACTAAAGATCAGTGCGAATAAATTTCCACCAAAACTAGGACTTAAGTCTCACACAGGTTTTCTCAGGAATTTCCTGCCAAGACTCTTCTTTTGGTGGAATTAGGAAGAGGAGGAACCTGGAACTATCCCTGTGGTTGGCATGGTAGTGAAGCACGAGGAATTTTTCATCTGTGAAACAATGTTTGAAGGGTGAATGTAGCAGCCTGGCTCCAGATTCCTCTGAGGTAAAATTGGACAGAAGAAACAGCGGGACAGAGCTGGGACCCCCTTAGTAAGACTCAATCTCATTTTAGGGAGGGAAAGGAGAGTCCTATTGACACAAAACAGTAAATTTGACTTTAATAGTTTACCCTGAACTGCCTAAGGGTCACAGTTCAGAAGAAAAGTTCTACATTAGAAGGCACAAGAGCAACACTTCTGAGGAAACCTCTGCCATCTGCCACTCAGAGGGTTCACTGCACTGTGGATGAAGGCAGCAGTAAGAGACTTTTCCCGCTGCAAAACAAACAGCTTTTTGAACATTCCACATTGTTTATTCAAATACAAAACCTCAAGGTGCTCCTGGTAGGCCTTTCTCTATCCAACACTAGTCCCTGGAAAGGGAAGGGATCAGTTTACTATTCTAAATCATCACTCTTGTTGAGATAGTGGATTAACTGGGTTGGTTTTTTTTCAAAATACATCCTCTTAACTACTGAAGAATTAACCTATAGAGATAGTTATAATGAGAATATTCAAATATTTATAAAAATTTTCTCAGAAAATCTCACAAGAGAATAAGCTCAAGCATGTAAACTTTTAGGTAAGAGTATGTCCTATATTCTATGAGAATAATGAATAACACCAATCAATCTGTAATGCTATAGTACAGTAGGGGAGGCAGAGGATAGCATGGATAATTGAAACCCACAGATAACCCAAATCATTTTAGCCAAGTTTAAATCTTCACCTTTACCTAATCTCTTTGCTGAACTGTTGCACAGTTGCAAAATAAAGTTGCAACTGAAAATCCCCAAGCAGAAAATGATTCCCTTCACAATCCTCGGTAGATTGCACTTCACTAGCAAATTATCCAGGAATTAGGGCCCAAAATAATATTATTAAAATACCTATATTCATGAATTCATAACTACATGGGGCAGGCCTTAATGGTTAACTGAATCTGCTGATATCAGTAGTCACAGTCTCAAACCCTTTAGAAAACTGAGGCTAGAGGGATATGCTAGTGCTTTTTCTCCTTGTCCAGAAGGGCTGGGAAGATTGGGCTGTGGAAGACAGGGTGGTTTAGGTGTAGGATTGCATCATGTGTACCTTAGTTAGGCCAGGAGTCTGAAAAATTGACAAGTGACAGTTGAGGTTCTGGCCACCCAGAGTCTGTCTTCCCCACCCACAAGCACCACAACCAACCCAGCCAGGATGCTGGGAACTGCTCTAAAATAAGCCAGGTTGGAATGGAGGGTCAGGACCTGGGGATGGAACAGTCTGAAATGTTTCCAATCAAACTCTGCAAAGTTCCCAAGGTTGCCTCAGAGGCAGAATTAGGAGTACATGGCACTTAGAAGGTAAGCTTGTATCATGTAGATTCAGCTTGTAAATACGTTATTCTGTCAATAATTTTTCTTCCAAAAGTACAACTCCCCCATGAACACACTTTCACTGAATACCAGGGCTGTATGGGGCCAATCTATTTAATGAGAGGACTTGGTATTGCAGAGGAAATACCCGTTTTTGACCACAATCATAGCAAAAATTGAACACTTACCACCAAATAATGCTTGTATAGAGTCACTGTCCAGACAGGGTTGTTTGTGGGACAGACCACTTGTTTCCCTACCACCACCACAGTCCTGTACAAATCCCATTTTGACCTTTTTCAGCCCTCCATTCTGCCTCTCCCCATGCCCCCCAATTAACTTCTTGGAAGTCTTAAAAACCATTAGGGTAATGGAAGAGGAGCAGAGGAGAGAAGTCAGTATGCCCCAGCAGCATCAGGTAGCCTCTGGGCTAGTCATGAGACCCTCTCACAAGAAACCCATCAGCCTGCTTATAGTCTCTGGGCACCCAGCAGGGGGCACACAAAATAATTCTGGTCACTGGAATATTGACACAGTGTGTGTGACACTGTAATAAAAACGATGGTATTTATTAAGAGCTTACTGTGTGCCAAGCACTATTAGATCCAGAGAAGCCCAGAGGGAGGGAGGGAGGCAAAGAGGCTCACAGGACTGGAAATATCTTTGGAAATTTTTGTCCTAAATCCCATTATCGTGACAAGAGATGAGCTTTTTAAGGGAAGCAAAACTTTTAGAGAAGCCTTAGCTTCTCACAGCTTCCAGTAACATTTTGGACTGTGAGCCCCCCGAGAGATAGGGACTTCGTTTAATTCCCATCTGTGTATTCTCTCCCAGCACTTATTACAGTGCTCTGCACATTGTAAGTGCTTAATTAATACTATTATTAGTAGTACTATAACAAAAAGGGGCTAGTTGCAAATTCCCCTCTTTATTCCACTGAAAATTAGATTACTTCCACTACACCTTTCAAAAACAAGAATTTTGATTCATTTTTCCAAACAAGTGTTGACTGCCCTAGGCATCTTTGGGCATTTAGTGTAGAGCAGTCTATTAATCGAGGAAAGAGTGAATTTCTTAAAACCCCCCAGTGATCCTGGTAATTTGCTAGTGTGGAAGCAGTGTGGCTTAGTGGAAAGACCCCGGGCTTCAGAGTCAGAGGACATGGGTTCTAATCCCAGCACTGCTACTTGTTTGCTGTGTGAACTTGGGCAATTCACTTAACTTCTCTGTGCCTCAGTTACCTCATCTGTAAAATGGGGATTAAAAGTGTGACCCCCCATATGGGACAACCTGATTACCTTGTATCTACCTCAGCACTTAGAACAGTGCTGGCACATAGTAAGTGATTAACAAATACTATAATTATTATAATGATTATTAGATGTAACCTAAAAATACACTATGTTGATAATAATAGGTGAAAATGAATTTTTTTTTAATTTTCCAAAACACTTTCACATTACTAAACTCATTTTAGTTTTCACAACAGCCCTGTGAGGTGGGGACAGTTATTACCCCCATTTTAAGAAGGGGAAACTGAGGCTCAGAGAGGCTAAGTGACTTGCTCAAACACGTAGCCTCTTGCGCTTTCTACGATATGGTGCTTCCTCCCTTGACTTAAAGGAGGTAGAATCTTGCCCAGTCTCAGCTTTGGTCCCTTACCTTCAAGGGCGCAAGCATTCCCTGACATATATACATAGATGGGTGCATGTGTCCATTGAAAGGCTTTTGCATCTTCATGTTTCTCAACACAATCAGTCTTCTTTTCAAGGCAGCTCATGGGAGATGAGCAATGGCATATTTTCATCTCCCTTTATTCAGAAACCCATCCCACTGATTAATTTTTTGACTAGAAGACTGCACCCTTTTGCTGCCCTCCATTGGCCTTAGGCCACACAAGATTGGCAGCAGCACCAGTTGACAGGCAGCTGACTCCTCAGCTCCCATACTGCTGATAGAACATCCATGCATGTGGAACTGTCCACTTTTCGGGAAGACAGGCCAAATCAGAGTCCCAGGGAAGGCTCTGAAGGGGGAACAGAAGTACCCAGCTCCCACAACACTACACTTGTCTGAAACAGCATTAGCTCTACCAACATCAGTTTTTTCATCTATAAAAATTGGTTCAAAATATGTCTGCCTGTCAGGATTGGGCTATAATACCATTGGTCAGAATGAAAATAAATCCCTACCCACTTGCCCCTGTGTTGTACTGGCATCAAGGGTACAGAATTCTGTTTTGCCACACTACCTTGCCATTGTAAAAATAGCTTTTGCAAACTTTTTTTTAAAAAGTTCAGGAATTTGTTAAGCACTTTCTAAGTTTCAGGCATTGTACTAAATGTTGAGATAGATATAAACTACTCATATTGGACACAATCCATGACCCATGTGGGGCTCACAGTCTTAATCCCATTTGACAGACGAGGTAACTGAGGCACAGAGAAATTAAGTGACATGCCCAAGGTCCACACCATACATGTGACCGAGCCAGGATTAGGACTGACTCCCAGGCCCATGCCCTTTCCATTAGGTCATGCTGCTGCTCAACTCAACTGCTGTAACTAAAATCCTGCCTATTCATAGAAAATATTCATGCTTTACCTCTAAGAAGGAATGTTATAAATCAAATCTATTTTGACTTTCCTCGACATTGTAGCTACAAAACTATTAGTCCTAATGTAAATAAATCTCTTCCCATCTGCCTCCATGGCATTCTGGCAACAGGAATAGTGTTATCAGAGCAAACATATAATTTCTTTTTTTTATCCCCCAAATAAGGACATACTGATTATTAGCTTAGATATGCACTCTTATTTGTATATCGGTCAATAACTGCCTTTTAGATTTTTTTATTTTGTCAACTAGGAGGCATATCTATTAATCAAAGTGTATCCCATGAAATCCACAGATTAAAAAAAAATCTATAATACAATTAAGACTCATGAAATTGTCCTTTGGTATTTTGATCTGTAAAAACATTCTGGTTACTGCCCAACTAGGTGCAGGTCACAAAGACCTGAAAAGGATTTACAGTAATAAAAAATAAAATAAAAGTATGGGGGGAAAATCTGGGTTCACTTGAAAGCAGATGCATCTGGAATAAATAAAACCCAATGTTTAATTACAGAGAGTGGAAAGTGCATGATTGTAATTTAGTGAGGATAATTTCAAGGCATAGTCTGCCGCAGAGATTTCTGCGTTATGTTCCTTTTCTTTTTGTATGAATACTTAACTCTTTTTTAACTCCTACATTTAAACTCGAGGGCATTCGTTTTTATTTGAATTACCCATGCTACACCTGATAATAGATCTGTAGCATTTGATTTAGCTATAAAGAGACTGTAACCTTGAAAATAAAAATGGCTGTACATGTTTGCTCTGACTTGTTACAGTGAAGGGCGTGAAGGGACAAAGAACAGGGCCATTAGAAACCCTCTTTTGGAGGAGTTTATAACTCTGACATGAAAATTATTTCAAAGTTGAAAGATGGAAAAAAATAAGTCCAAAATCC
The DNA here is from genome assembly GCF_004115215.2 of Ornithorhynchus anatinus. Lineage (NCBI taxonomy): Eukaryota > Metazoa > Chordata > Mammalia > Monotremata > Ornithorhynchidae > Ornithorhynchus > Ornithorhynchus anatinus. Next base: position 53,136,671 of record NC_041739.1, read on the forward strand.
AGAGCTGCCTTTAGGATTATTATTGTTTTGTTTCAAAATAAGTTTGGTTGAAATGATTTGGCCGCTCCTATAACCACAAACACAATTTACTGTTAACAGAGAAATGTTCCGGTAGGCTACTCCAGAATATAATATTGTTATGCATTCAGAGGAAAATTCAGGAAAACAGTCCACCTATTGGACTCTAAATCTGCATATGATCTGCCTCTACAGCTACTTAGGATCTGTTGGGTCTGAACTCATGCAGACCCACAGTTTACATATTCAACTTCTACTGGCATGAAAAACTGAAATTTAGGGCAGAATGAGAATTGGCGCATTCTTAGGCTAATCATCCATGGATTAAAGATCCCTAAATATACACTGATATGACACAGAGTAATGGCTCCTTTGAAGCTGATAGGATCCATCATGCAGATAATCCATGGATTAGGAGATATTCACTTGTACTTCAACTGAGATTATTTCCCCCCAATTTCCTCCCACCAGTCCCAGGATGGTTGACGGTTCAATGTCTGATTTACCTCTCTCATGCAAAAACATTAAAACACAAGACCTCCATTTCCCTCCTCTTTCTAAAGTGGACACTTCCAGTACACAACTAGGAGGAGTGGCTTCAGAAGGTAAGCAAGTGATGCAGGGGCTTCTGGGTGCATCAATTAGTCAATTATTACTGTGGAGAAGGGGAGCACCCACAACCTTACTCTACCCAAGTCAGGGTGAATAAGCCCCTGGGAGGAGAAAAATGGCTTGGATGAGAGGTTCTCCCGGAAAATCGCTTAAGGTTCAGGCTGACTTCCATATGATGTCATTAAGTTATATAATATAACATAAAGATAACATATGGAGTTTAGGTGGGAGGGAGGTGGGGGAGGGGGCAGATTTTTCCCACCTCCACATTAGAATGGCAAAATGTTTCAAACTGACCCTGCAACCAAGAGTAGCCAGTGATGGCACTCAAGGATCCTGGACACCCCCTTTCCGCCCCATCCCACAGTACCAGTGAGGCACAGACCTGCGAAAAAGTGAATTGTTGAGTAAAAAAATTTAACCAATAGCTCTTTTACATCCCATGCTACCCTAAACCCCAATGTGAAAGGGAAAAGATTCTCTTACTATTTACTTAGAAGAAATTGTAATATTTTTTTTCAATCAACACCTGCTGCTCCTTTAGTTTTCATTTAATGCTTCCCATCTGATTACTGCATCCACTGAACGCTACTCTTTTTGTAGAAGCTGGAAGGGACAATGATGCTGCAAAATAGAGGCCCATCAAATGTCACTTCTCTCAATTCTCTCTTAAAGATAACACAGCATAAAACAAACTAAGTTCAGAAAAGGCTGGAAAGTTTTTTTGTGAGCACATACCAACTAGCTAGCATTTGTTTAATAAATATGGTTACATGTTAATCTTAGCAACAGTGGGAAACAGGTCAGAATGAATGTTAATGTTGCTTACTAAAGGTTAGACCGTCCAATTCTCATCTGCACAACCCTTTAATAATTAATTCCCTCTATGAGAACTATTTGGTAGAATTACAGAAAATGAGAATCTAAAACTCAGTATAATGAAATTTACACTGCTGGATGCTTATTTTTAAAGTTACTTTAGGAAGTATGAGAAAGGCAATTTTTCAGTTTGTGGGCCTGCGGACTCCAGGCCCTGTCAACTGGTGAGTGGTAGTTTGAAGTGCCAGAAGAAGAGGACAGGCCACGATGTGTAAAATGATTATTGGGTATTACCTGTGAGGTTTTAAACATTGGAATAGAGAGGCAAGTACCAAAGGTACTAGGGATTGACTTGTTAATGGGAGTGCTGAAATTTTACATGTATATAACTTAGCACATTCCCATTAACACACTGTGCACCAGTGTCATAACACTTTTGGATCACCTTACATAGATGCAATTGCCTGCCTATGTCTGCCTCTTTTCTTCTTTAACTTGTCATCTTTTTGAGGCTAGAAACCATGTCTTCTAGTTTCATTTTTGTTCTTTAGGGCCTAGAACCGAGATTGCTGGACAGTAAGTGCTCCATTGCTGTTGACTACAATGATGCTTGGGGAGGATGAAGATGAAAGCTCTGGAGTGAAGTGAGAAGATAGCTATAAGAGTTGAGCGATGGGCCTGGAAAGGAGGAATGATTAGACACGTATCAAATGAGGCAGGAAGGAGACACCTGCAAACAGAAAAAATGGAGCCAAGGAGAGGCAGAAGCATTCTGGGGAGCATAAGGAAGACACTGTCAGATGTCCTAAGAGACCACCAATACCTCTTTAAGGGAATGGTACCCAGTTGGAAAAAAAAACAAACCATCTTTAGGATGCAATGAAAATGCTTTCTTTAAATTAAAAGACACGGAGGTCAAGCCATTCTCCATATTGGCTGAGAACACGCTGGAGAATAAAAGAATGAGATTCAGTATTTGGGGAGAGAAGAAATGGATAGAGAATGAACCACAATCCCTTTGCTGCCCTGTATCTTCAGCCATCGTTCTACAACTCTGCTCTGCTGCACCTAAGCAATCTGCTACAGAATTTGACATACTTTCCTTTTCTCTCAGAGGAAAATATTGCCCTCACTAAGGGATCCTTGAGATCCAAAAGTCTGCTCTAATTTTAGTAACTGCTTTGATAGCAGCAACTGCTTAAGTCAGCATATATGTTTAAAGAAATGCTCCTTGCTGTCACACCAAAAAAAATAATCTAAAGAGCAAATAAAAAGTTACTTTCCTTTCACTTTCTTGAATGTTTCTGTTGAATGTTAAGAAACCCATCTTATGTACAATGATTAGGAGCATGACATTAAGGAAATACTTCACTGACACCATTTTATCCACTCCTTCCCATACTACTTTAAGATATTTTAATGCCATTTTATAAATCAGTTTTCTTTTGTGTATAAAAAGTTCCAGATGCCAGGAACTAACTTTACCATTCATCCAGATCCATTAATCCTATTGTGTGATCAGAAAACATTAGAAAAACAAAATATAAGTAAAACTGGTCCCTTTAAAAAATAAGGTTAGAGTCTTTGTCCATTTATCGATGGTCTGATATGCTCCGTATAGCTGCTACTGAGAACCAATCAAGCAATATTGAGTGCCTGTTTGCAGTACACTGTGAAAAAAGCATAAATCCTTGCAAGAGGCAAAACAATAGTATTCACTACTACTTTTTTGTTGTTGTTGTTGGTATTTGTTAAGCGCTTACTATGTGCCAAGCACTGTTCTAAGCACTGGGGTAGACACAGGGGAATCAGGTCGTCCCACGTGGAGCTCACAGTCTTCATCCCCATTTTACAGATGAGGTAACTGAGGCACCGAGAAGTTAAGTGACTTGCCCAAAGTCACACAGCTGACAAGTGGCTGAGCCTGGATTTGAACCCATGACCTCTGACTCCAAAGCCCGTGCTCTTTCCACTGAGCCTGCTCTTTGGATGACTATAAAATTTAAGTCACAAAGTAATCCTTCCTTTATAATCAGATTTACTCTACCTTTATCAGGATGAGTGATACAGTAAATGTGCAAAGGGTTTAAGTAGTGTAATGGTATTTAACTCCCATTAATTGCCAAGTAATGTATTGAGAACAATGGAAAGTACAGCAGAAGTATAAGATACGATCCCTACTCACAAGGAGCTTACACTCTGCATTGAAAATAGCCACAGAGCTGGAAAATAGCCCTTATAAGAGAAACAACTGTGATTATCCCAGAGAAGAGAAAGCTGAGTGATGAAAACTTTCTTAAAAAAAACTTTCAAATAGTGAAGGTGATGAGATAGATAGCTTTACACCTGACTTGGTAACAGGTACTATCAGACAGATAACTGCTCTCCCCCACTTCAAAGTCTTCTTGTGTGGGTTAGTGTAAAGAGCACGGGCTTGGGAGTCGGAGGTTGTGGATTCTAATCCTGGTTCCACCACTCACCAGCTGTGTGACTTTGGGCAAGTCACTTCACGTCTCTGTGCCTCAGTTACCACATCTGTAAAATGGGGATTAAGACTGTGAGACCCACGTGGGACAACCTGATTACACTGTATCTACCCTAGCACTTAGAAGAGTGCTTGGCATATAGTGAGCACTTAAATGCCATAATTATTATTATTGAAAGCACATCTCCTCCAGGAAGCCTTCCCCAACTGAGCCCTCCTCTCTTCTCCCACTCCCTTCTGCACCACTCATACTTGCTCCTTCATTCATCCTCCCTCCCTCCCCCACAGCACCTATGCATATATCAGTTAGTTATTTATATTAATGTTTTCCTCCCCCTCTAGACTATGAGCTCATTGTGGGCTGGGAATGTGTCTGATGTTATATTTATTTAATTATATTAATGTCTTTCTCCCCCTCTAGACTATGAGGTCGTTATGGGCTGCGAATGTGTCTGATGTTATATTGTACTCTCCTGAGTGCTTAGTACAGTGCTTTGCACACAGTAAGCACTCAATAAATACCATTAATAATAATAATACTACAATCTCCTTCTCTGGTCAAACCAGAATCTGAGGTCTCTTGTTTAGTAACTAGAAATGGGAACGGGGATAGTGATAGAATTTAATATACCATCTCCTCCTTCCCCTGCTAAAGAAAGTTCAGAATGATTCTGGTCATGCTTCTACTACGAAACTTCCTATTCCACTGGAACCTAGCAGTCAGTGTACCTGACTGCAGTATGCTGTGTGTATCACTTGGGAAAAGGCAATTGGAGAGGCCTTCCCACCTCTTGTCCCCTCTCCTCCACCTGGCGCTAATGTTGTTCAACCCCTCAGCAGCAACTGTAACTCCTAAAAAACCACAAAGACCTCTGGAATGTTTAGGGATTGTGATAAGGAAAACTAGAAGACCTCTGCAGTTTGATCCTCTTGTTGTCCTCTGCAGCATCGTGAGACCTTCACAACTGAAACAACAAGCACTGTGAGTCCCAAATACCTCGCCCTTCCAATTTCAAACTTTTATACATGGTTTTGATATTATGATATTTTTACAGTCTGCTACAATAGTGATTACACAGATCTTGTCTCTCCCCCTACGCTCAGGTTCTCCCTCAAAGTACTTTTCCTTTCACAGCTGCTCAGCTTTCCTTTTGCTCAACCTTCCTGTAACAAACCACTCTTATTGTTCTCTCCTTCAGATAATGTTTTTTCTCTCAAGAGTTCCGTAATAAGAGTTGTGACAGTGCAAAGACGGGTGCCTTTTGGCTTCTTAATATGTCTCTTCATTTATCAGACTGGTTCCTATAAACAAAATGCTATCAGATCTCTGAAACACAAACTATTCTTTTAAAACCAAAAAGGGTATTTTTTTTTCCCCTCAGTGGGCTGGACACCATATGTCCCTATCTCTAAATTTCCAATGGTCCCAAGGTTTTCCTGGTCTCCCAAGACCTAATGGTAGAAGGTTAGAAGTTCAGAGTTCCATCTGGGCATATGGTTATGTAAGTTGCCTGTCCTTACAGATAGGAGCCCGTATGGCAATGTGGTTTTCCACACAAGACTCTTAGACCTCTTAGTATGAGGATGAGACGTGAAGAAAATGTAAATTATTTAACTGGGAATGGAATCAAATGTGGAATTGTCCTTTCTGACTCTTTGTCTTGAGTCATCTGGGGCTTATTGAAGCTTCTAGTTTCTCTGACAGTTCTGATCTCCTGTACTTCCTCTCAGATTGATCTGTAAGTATCAGCTGAGAGTGAACACTATGATCTGAACATCTAGGCTAAAGTCTTTTTAAAAATAACTGTGGTCCAAATTGTAAGGAGGGTTTCAAAATCAGATTATCAACAGAATAAATTGTTTCACTCTGCTGCCCATTTAGTGTTTATTTGTCCAGTTTATCTGGTGAAAGGTTAGCTCTCTATTCAATTACTTTGAATAGAAATGGAGGGCAGGCAGACATATTAGAATGTATTGTGGGAACAGACATACAAATATTTTGGAAATCTGTGTAAACTTTATACACCATATCTGAGGGTACTGAGGTGGCCTAACAAACAGTAATAATGCTAAATTTGTTCAAAGTTACTCATGTTCATGCTTTAAGCCCACTCTCAGGGAATTTGGAAAGAATATATTGAGGTTTTGCAATGAAGGATCTGAGTCAATTTCTACATTGTTCTGCAATATCATTTTGGATTAAGAGATGATGGGAATTTGTGTCAAGGACATTTCACATTCAAATAGCAGAAGAGATGGATATGAGCGCTGGAAAATATGATCAAATAATAAAGGTATGACATAAGTACTCAGGGACATGTCTTACATTCAAAACTTCTTTGGCGTCAATTATCTGGGTCATCTGGGTTAAAAACATAAACATTTAAAAGGTAAATCTCCTCATATTGTTCTAACTAGGTGAATCACATATATCTTGCCTGAATAATCTGGCTAGCTTCTTGAGAAGACCTGGATGGATCAGTAAGCCTTTTCAGACACTAACCCTATCGTTTATTATAAATCCCTAAACTACAGATGCAAAAAATTTCAGGCCCTTTCTACTTTTCTCAGAATCCCTTTCCCCATACCTCCAAACCAAGTTGAATGTAAAGTCAGTTTCGACCAAAGAGGAAGACTGCAGCTGGTGAGTGTTCAGGTCAAAGAATGTTGCAGGGATCATTATGTAAGGTACATCCTGCCAAGTAGGAACATATCTTGTAGAATTAACTGTTCATTTTTTATTACTTAGGAAGTTGGAGCACATTCTAGACCAGAACATCATTCTATTATCTGAAGTTTGCGACTGGAAGCTGAGTTAGATTTAAGAATTAGATTTTTAAAGACATATCTAGAATCCATTCTATTGCTTATTTTATGCATATCCAAATGAGTTGAAAAACTTCAAGACAGTTCTTTTGGGTTCATTGGGACTTTTTTTTAAAAAAAGTGTCTGAAGTAATTATTATTATGCTAACTGGAATTTTGAAAACAATTCTCTTCCATTACACTCTCATCTCTTACAGCTCAAGTTCCAGATGTAATGAACTTTTGAGGCTCATGTAATTATTTCACTTGCCAAATGAGGTTAAAGAAATGCTCTTACAGTCACTAAAATGAACTTGCTTTGTGGTCTAAATGATTATTGTTTCCCAATGAAATGAGAACTCATCCTTCTCCCCTGCTAATTTTCTTATCAACTAATAACCTACATTTCATATTTATGAATCAGAAATGACAAGAGAGACTTTCAACCCAGGCAAACTCACAGGGTTGTCAGCTTCTAATGAAGATTTTCCCCATCTATGTTTATTCGTATTATTTATTTTTTCTATTGAACCCATGCACCTAATGGACAAATAAAACTTTTATCACTTTGAAGGATAATCTAAATGAGATTCACAAAATCGCCACTTTCTTAAATTCAAGATCACTTCTTTAAATATCTTAGTTTCCATCGGTTTATGGACTCCAAGTTGGCACACACATTTAGAATGTTTGATTTATAAACAACTTTCTTGTAGTTACAGTGTACATAAACAGGACAGCAACCTAGCACTTATATTCTTCTGACATGCTGGAAGTTTTTCAAAACTTTGGAGTGTTTTCAATTCTTAGTGATCTACACAAAAATCACTGTAATGCATTGCCTGTACATTCTTTACAGTGAGACCCTTGGATTATTTTTTACCTCATAGAACAGGGGTGGATGCTGGGGTACAATGTGTTTAGCAGTTAGCAGTCAGAGGATGATGAAGCCTCCTATAAATATATTTTCTGGAATAAAACCATTCACTCAATTTAAGAGAAAAATGTTTTAAAATATGGCACAGGCAACCATCTCTATAGCTCAATCCTTTGCAGGATTCTGAGGCTCACCCATAAAAGTGGCATTTGTATTCGGGGCCAGTGGAGAGGGGAGTAGTACAGAAGATAAATTATTGCCTTTCCTTTCCAGATTTCCAGGTGTTTTTGCTAGCACTGCTGTTTCCGATCTCTGTCACCATTGCTGACAACAAACACTGACTCAATTATAGGATCCAATTACCCCCAAAACTGCTAACTCTTGAAGCTTGTGATCTCTGAAATTTGGTGCACAGAGTAATTCGGTTTTGAAACAAAAGAATTTAATTGGGATAATTAACAAATCTATTAATACATACCAAACATGTGCATGCTTTCATATTCCCATGTACGAAGCCATACACGAATGGCTGCACGAATTATCTATCAACAAAAATGCTCAGTTCATGTCTCCCCACTCCTCAAGAACCTCCAATGGCTGTCCATCCACCTGCGCGTCAAACAGAAAGTCCTTACCATTGACTTTAAAGCCCTCAATTAACTCGCCCCACGCTACCTCACCTCACTAACCTTCTACTCCAGCCCAGTCTGCACACTCCGCTCCTCTAATGTCACCTTACTCACTGGGCCCTGATCTCATCTATCTCGCCGCTGATCTCTTTCCCATGTCCTCCCCCAGCCTAGAACTCCCTCCCCATCTATATACGCCAAACCACCACTCTCGCCACCTTCAAAGCATTACTAAGGTCATGTCTCCTCCAAGACGCCTTCCCTGATTAAGCCCTCTTTGCCTCCAACTCGTTCTCCCTTCAGCATCATCTACACACCTCAATCTGTGACTTTTGGACACAATAGTCTTTCCACCCCCCAACCCCAGAGAGCTTATATTCATATCTTTAAATTACATATTAAAAAATTGATTTATTCATATTAATCTCTATCTCCCCCTCTAGACTGCAAGCTGGTTATGGGCAGGGGACATACCTGTTAATTCTGTTGTACTGTACTCTCCCAAGCACTTAGTAAGTGCTCTGCACATAGTAAGTGTTCATGGCCTAGTGGCAAGAGCATGGACTTGGGAGTCAGAAGATCTGAGTTCCAATCCTGGCTCTGCCACTTGTCTGTGTGACCTTGGGCAAATCACTTAACTTCTCTGGGCCTGAGTTACCTCATCAGTAAAATGGGGATTAAGATTATGTCCAACCTGATTACCTTGTATCCACCCTAGTGCTTAGAACAGTGCTTGGCACATATTAAGCGCTTAAATACCATAAGTATTATTATTAATACAATTGATTGATATAATTTTGTTTTTAACAAAATAGTTTACCTATACCAAATCATTAACGTCAAAATAAATGTCTACCACTATTTTAACCTTAAATCCATTGATCCTATCAACTTACTGCTTAGAACTCATTTTGTTGTTGAAAAACAATACTAAATTACCACACCTTGTACTCTGTTCCGACAGTATATTGTATGTGCTGAATACGACAGTAGTCAAAGCCATCTATATAGTTTACATGAATTACTGTGGTTACTTTTCACCACAATGGGCTATATTTTGTAGCCCCCTACAGTCCAGTGGGTCCTCTAAACTGCCAAACGTTTGCGATGGGGAAATTAATCCTAAATGAGACAGACCTTTTTTATGTTCACTCACTTGTTCTTTTACATACATTTCCTTCTCAATTCTCATTTTCCTTCTACCCTGTCGATGGCGATGTTCGGTGGAAGTTTCAAAAAAATGATGTCTTTTGCCAGGCCAGTAACTTGTTTTCCTCCTCATCTTAGAAAAGTCCTATTTTGACTTCATATTGTAACTGCATCTGTGTACAGGAAATATTTTTTGCTTCAGAGTGGTAAGCACTGTTTACAATAAATTTATTTCCAACCATGATGAAGAATGTACTTTGGAGTCTATAGCTGTTGTGTACATTTCTTCTGCTACTTCCATAGATAGCACAAGATTGCAGCCTGTGTGTTCTCTGACCACACAGTTAGCAGAGGTGAACAGTCTCCTTCATTTCCTTTTAAGAAGCAAACTAACAGAAACAAGCTTGTACCATTTACATTAGCCCTGATGTCACCAGCTCCCACTGGGTTTGTGGTGCCTGCTAGAATCACTTCAATTTTGTAATAGATGCATCACACATGGTAAGTTAACTTAGTTTTAGTTATTTTGTATTTGTCATGAAGATTTCACATCCCTAACGTGGCTCGAAAAAGTTCTGCTAAAATGATTTTAATTTGCAGTGGTTTAGGTTTTTGTCCATGTTTTTCTCCCACTACACCCTACCCCTGTTATTTTGATCATTTTCCTTTCTGTTTGTCCATCATAAAAGAAGAAATGCAAATCAGGCAACAAAGTATTTTATTCAAGTCGAAGTTCCAAAGGCAGTCCAGAGTTACTAAACAATGAACTGCAAGCATTCTACCACGCACTTATCTTAAAATGTGTTTAATGAATTCATAGGCTACTTTTAAATGAAAGGAAAAACACAGACATGGTATAAATACATGAAACACAATCTATTTCAAGTCCACCATCGACCATACAATGCTTTCTTCTGGGAAGAAAGCAAATAAAAATCAAAAACATTTCACCTGACTACTTAAAAATAAGCAACATTTGAACAGTTTCAGGAAATTATTAAGGGAACGCTAAAGAGAACTCATAGAATGCTTTATTTTTTAAAAATGTAAAGCCTGAGGACTTAAAAATGAATCCTAAATCTAATCTAGCAGTGTATGTTATTTCCCCCTAACTCTACACTGTAAAAGGACCCAGTATCCAGCTGATCTGTAGTAAAATCTGTCTCTTCATCACAACAAAACCTATAGAAAGTTAGTTCGAGTCCATTCTAGTCCTACCTGAGTAAAGTCTTCTTCTGTTACAAAATTAGAACACAAAAAACTTTTTTCCCTCTCCCATAATCAAGCTGGTATATTCTTTCCAAATTCCATATGAATTTGGTTTCCCAAGTACCATACGAGGGAGAGAATTCCATGAGATTACTAGGCTGTGGCTAGTCATCAAGAGGGAAGCTAAGGGAAAGACTGAAAAAAGAGAGATGGAGGATGAGGTCTCAGCATCTCTATGGGGTATGAGGAAATAAGGAGAAAACCTGACACCTGCTGTTGGCATGGTGATTGTTGGGCTAGGGTACAGCCAACATCAGGGGGCAACTCGGAGGCAGACAACACTGAATTTATTGGCAATCTTGTAAAATTCTGTAACTGCTCCAAAATTTAGAACATGCTATATTTTGCTGGGGTTCCTAACTTGCCATATTTCTAAGAAAAAAAAGAGAGAGAGAGAAAAGATAATTGTGAGGCTTTCCTTTAGATGGAAATTAAAATGTGGAAGCCTGACTGCACAAGTTCTAAATAACAGTAATAATAATACTGTTGGTATTTGTTAAGCGCTTACTTTGTGCCAAACACCGTTCTAAGCGCTGAGGTAGGTACAAGGTAATGAGGCTGTCTCACGTGGGGCTCACAGTCTTCATCCCCATTTTACAGATGAGGTCACTGAGCCACAGAGAAGTTAAGAGACTTGCCCAAGGTCACACAGCTGACAAGTGGCAGAGCCGGCGTTAGAATCCGTGACCTCTGACTCCCAAGCCCAAGCTCTTTCTATTAAGCCATGCTGCTTCTCAGTATTGGTAGTAAATACTGGTAGTAATAAATGCCAGTATTGGTATGGAATAATAAAACAGTTTATTTTAGTATAGCACCCGTTCCAAGTTCTGAACCATAAAAGAATGGTCAATTAATTAACTCGGAACGTAACTCTTAAACTCAGCCCTTAAAGCACAACTTTGGGGCAGTCCATTGAGACTTCACTGAACTGCAATTTGGGGGAATCCTTTTGCCTCTACCAAAACATTAGAGACTCTTAAAAGATTGCCAAGTGTAGGCAGGGAAACTAATTCACTTCAAAATGAACACAACAAATTATAGACCTATTCATCTCAAACTGAAATAAATCATTTTTGTGACTATGAGAATAGGATGTTTGATTTGGGTAAAGTCCAGGATCAATAGGGCAAGTCAGTTCTTTCCGTTTTCCAAGTGGCTAGCACATGGCAATTTTCTGGTAAGGTTGAGCCCTTAGCCCGCTGCCACCGCAAATGGGTGAAGCGTGGTCGAGAATAGGGCTGATGAAAAGCAGAGAAGGAAGTGTGAAATAATTTGTAAAATGCATGTTGACTTTTCACTAGCATCCCATGTTGGGTTCACAGGGAAACTGAGAACAGTACAAATCTGGAAATCTATGCTTTGCTCTAAGACACCAAATCACAATAATCCTAGGAAAGTTGCTAACGTGTTTACAATTGTTTTGCATTCAAAACTGTCTTGCCAAGAACATATCTGCCACACTGAAAGGTCAAAAATAAATATCTGATGTCAAGGGAAAAAAAAAGTAGGATAAACTAAGGGGGAGAAAAAAAAGGACTACAATCTGAAGTCATATTCCAATATCTAATAGTAGTGTTTAACTCTTATTGAAGGATTTCTTCACACAGGCTGAAGGGGAGGAATCAGAGCTACACATTTCTCGCTTTTCTTTTTCAAACACTGATCTAAGTTTTAATTTAAATATAATCCTTTCCTCTTCGTATTCTGGCAGGAACGATGAATATAAGGACTGAAAAAAGGACTAAGAACAGAAACGCCAAGTTCCTGAAGCCGTCTGGAAAAAAAAAAAGCTACTACTTCATCCGTAGAGTGACCCATTGTGGCTATTTCGAATGCAGCACTCTCTCAGCATGGCACTGGCAAGGATATTACATTAGCCCATAACAATAAGCTAACCAGATTCTGGAAAGCATGATACTTTACCACATGAATGTTAAATAGGTCCAGAACAAATAAACTTGGGGAACTGGCTTTTTTTTTTTAAAAAAAAAGTACTATATTCTTCAATTATATATTTTGTTATGTTTTAAGAGATAAAAGTTGTATCTGCAAGTGATTAAACGATGCTTTATATTCAGTCTCATTTCTGTTGAAATAAATGCGTAATTTAAACCACACATAATTCATAGCAATTTGGTCCCATTACAGTGTTCTAGCTTCTTTTTTATGATAGTTACTAATTGAAACAGACTGTTACCGCCATGCTTAGCTTGTTCATTTGACATTCAGGTTTAATGAATAAAAAGTCTTGACATAAAAATGAAAACAATAACACAGACAAGACTGAGCTGTAGTGTTTAGAGTGTGTGGCAAAGATTAAGGGATGTTACCAAAGTTAGGCATTGGGGAAGAAGGACACTTGAAGCTCAGATTATTTTTTTCTTTCAAAAGAGTATTTTTGAAAGAAATGTGAAATAATACTCACTTTTCTACCCAAACAACCTCACCCCCAAAAGAGTATGAACAGGAAGCTACCATAGAAGGATGTGGCAGTACATTCTTTATACTCTCTTAAGTACACATTTAGATTGAAATTGGGAATTGGGACCACAATTAATTACATCGCCCACTATTTCAAAACTCTGAGGAGGGAAAGACAATTCGATAAACTGGGACATTGCAGGGGAGCAGCCATCTGAAGAGTTCTGGAACTGATCCCTGGGAAACACAATAATATTTTTCTTGGGACTGATCGACCCGATGTGTGGGAGAAGTGTCAGAAGTTATACCCCCTTTGTTATTTTCACAGAAATCACTTTCTGACTCCACTTAGTAAGAGATTGACAGATAAACAAACTAAGAGCAAATGCAGTGTCCTTTCGTGGGGCCGACCATGATTGCTTATTATCATTCTTAATAAAATAAGAAACACAAAATATACGAAGTTCCTACACTTCTTGGACTATGTGCCTTTGGGGACCAGGAACTGGGCCTATAGCTCAGCAGTGCATTCCTTCCCAGCGCTTAATACAGTGCTTTGCATCTACTAAGCGCTTAATAAATACCACTAGTCCTATTTTACGGTACAGAGCACTCTCTCATCATATTCTTCAAGATAATAAAACAAGTCAATCCCATCAAATCCTTAACAGCTGGTCCCGCGGGAGGGCTGTGTATCTCCATTCCTGCGAACCCGGGACGGATCTGCGTTGTTTGGAGGGGGCGGGGGAGGCAGTGGGTCCGATTTCTTTCCCTTAAAGTCTCCATGGGTGGGTGCCTGGGTCCTCTTGGCTCCTCGGGGACAGGGTGGGACGAGGGGGAAGGAGGGAGGACGAGGCTCGGGAAATAGGGGGAGGGGGGAGAAAGAGAGAGAGCCAGAGTGAGAGAGTAGAGAAAGAGGGAAAGAAAGGAGATGGAGAAAGAGAGGAGAAAGATGATAGAGGGAACGAGAAAAAGAGAGAAATAAAGAGAAAGATGATAGAGGGAAAGAGAGAAAAAGAGAGAAATAAAGAGAAAGATGATAGAGGGAACGAGAAAAAGAGAGAAATAAAGAGAAAGATGATAGAGGGAAAGAGAGAAAAAGAGAGAAATAGAGAAGAGAAAGATGACAGAGGGCAAGTGAGAAAGAAAGAGAAAAAGAGAAAGGAGAGAAAGAAGAGAGAAAGAGGACAGAGGAAGAGAGAAAGAGGACAGAGAAAGAGAGAAGAGGTCAGAGAACAAGAGAGAAGAGAAAGAAGAGGACAGAGAAAAAGAGAGGACAGAGAAAGGAGAAAGAGGACAGAGAAAGGGAGAAGGGAGAAAGAGGACAGAGAAAAGAGGAGAAAGAGGACAGAAAAAGAGTGCAGAGAAAAAGAGAAGACAGAGAAAAAGAGAAGAGAAGACAGAGAAAAAGAGAAGAGAAGACAGAAAAAGAGGAGAGAGAAAAAGAGAGAAAGGAGAGAAAAAGAGAAGAGAAAGAAGACAGAAAAAGAGAGAAGGGAGAAAGAGGAGAGAAAAAGAGGAGAAAGGGGACAGAGAAGAGGGTAGAGAAAAAGAGGAGAAAGAGAAGAGGGCAGAGGAAAAGAGAGAAAGAGAAGAGGACAGAGAAAAAGAGGAGAGAAAAAGAGAAGAGCAGCGAGAAAAAGAGAGAAAGCGCGAATGACTGAGTGTGAATGCGTTGGTCAGTTGGTCGGGGAGATCACCCGCCGCCGCCCCCCGGGGTCCCGGGCCAGCGGAATCCTTTCAGAGTGATTGAAGGGAGTCGAAAGAACAGACAGCCCCAGCCAACACCGCCCAAAGACCTTAGTTAAGAAGGAAGATAAACCAAGCCGGACCCGCCGCTGCCTTTTCCGCGCCCGGGCCGGTGCCCGCTCCCCAAGTTTGGGGGGAGTGTGCCAGGCTGCCCCCCTTCCCAAGGAGTTTCCAGCTTTGAGCCCGGGGTCTTTTTCGCTCTCTAATGAAGGCTGCAGGGTCGGGATGGGGTCTGACCAGTCCTGGGCTGCCCGGGAGAGGGGGGCAACCCCCAGCTCCTTCCCTTCCAGTGGGAAGGGGGGCCCCCAACACCCCCTACCTCCTTTTCTCACGCTTTCTCCCTCTGCGGGACACTTGTGCCCATTGCGAACCCCCTAATTGGAGATCCGGGTTGCAGGCGCCCCCCCGGCCCAGGGGGGACCCCTTTTCTCCCCCTTGCCCCCCAGCACCCCTCGTCCCGTCCCACCCGACAAAAAGCCTGGAGATTGCAGGCCCTCCGACGCTCACCCCGAGGAATCCTCCTCTCCTCCACCCCAGACCTCCGGGGACCCGCAGAGACACAGAAACTCACCCAGAGACACTGGGTGCGTGTTGTGTAGGGGTGGGTGTAGGCGCGCACGCAGTTGGAGAGGTGTTTTCCCTCTTGCTTACCTTAAAAAGGGGCTGGTTTTTTTTTTGCCGGGATGGAGATGGTAGCAGGGGGGAAAAAAATCCCTCTCCAAGGTGTCGGTGAGCTAAATATGCAGCGTCCCTCCGGCTCCGATTTACAGGCCAAACGCCCCTACCCGGTGCCAACAGCGGGGAGAGGGAGGGGAGACCGAAAGGGGGGGAAATAAAGTGTGCTAAACTTTGCGGCGGGAGCGGCAAACTTTCCAGGCAGGCGGAGGGAAAGAGGGAGGGGAGATGCAGGCGACTGGAGAGTTTGGTGCCCGGCGGAGGGGGCAGAGAAGAGGCGGGCCTCCGGGGGACCGGGCCCAAAGGTCGGAGCGTTTGCAGGTTTCCCCTCCTCGGGAAGCTCCTTGCAGTGGGGAGGATGCTGGGCAGAGCTGGGCCCAAAGGGGCTGCTGCTGCGGGAGGGAGCGCTGCCCTGGGGAGGGAAGGCGGGAGCGGGGGAAAAGGGGCAAGGCGCCGGCTCCTTCCAGCAGATGCTAGGAGCTGGGAGCACGGAGCTGGGTGCTCGGAGCACGGAGCTGGGAGCAGGGAGCACGAAGCTGGGAGCAGGGAGCACGAAGCTGGGAGCACGGAGCTGGGAGCAGGGAGCACGGAGCTGGGTGCACGGAGCTGGTCGGCGCGGGAGGAAGCTTAGGCTGGTCGGTGTTGGCGGGCTGGTCTCCTTGCTCCGTCTGCGCCCCGGCCGCTGTGCTGGGCGCTGGGAGTGAGCTCGCTCCCACTGGCCCTAGGGAAGCCCGGACCCTCTTCCCCGCCCGCTCTCTCCCCCTCCCTCCTTTCCTCCCTCCCTCTTCCCTCCCCGCGGCCAAACACACACACACACACACCACACTACTCTACACCCACCCACCCCCCCCCCCAGGACCAACCCTCCCACATCGTCCCTGGTCCCGCCGTCCTAGGGGAGAAAAGGTCTGGTGTAGCCCCCTCCCGCGCCCCGAGAAAAGGTGGGAGACACTTCTGGGAAAAGGGGAAGGGGGCTGGGGAAGGGGGAAATTCGCTAGGAATCATGAGTCGACTCCAGGGGGACTTTTGGGGTCCAGGAAAAGGCGCGGCGATCCCCCACTTCGGGGTCCCACTTTTCCTCCCCAACCATCTCTCCTCCTTAAGTCATCCCCTTCTAGAGTCATTCCCCTCCGGACGGTGAGCCCGTTGTGGGCAGGGAGGATCTCCCTTTATTGTATTTTCCAAACGCTTAGAGCAGTGCTCTGCACCCCGCGAGTGCTCAGTATATACGAACGAATGAAGGGTGAGTGAATGAACGGAGCCCGCTTCTCCGGCTGCTAAAATGCAGCCTCCTCTCCTCCCAAACGCGGCAGCTGCTAGAGCAATTCCAAAGCAGCTCTACAGGACAAACAAGAAACGAAGGAGGCAGCGTGCGGCAATTAAAACTGGTGAGGTAATTAAGATAAGAAGTTATCCAATTAGCCATTTGACCTGAGCACTTTGCCAAAAGTGTCGTGTGATCCTCAATGGTCGAGATTGGGGCTAATCCAAAATGTCAGCTGTCTACCTATTGGGCGGATTAGGCAGGGACGGTCTCTCCCAGGGCGTGTACAATATAGCCGCCCTTCTTGTTCGATTTGCGGGTCGAGATTTAATCCCCAGGAAGAGGGGAGAACAGAAGGCCGGGCTCTTCCACACTGACATTCATAAAGACAGGAGGGCACCCTTGCCTAGGGCATTTCTTTCTAGGGCTGCTCACCCACCACCGAGCTGCCTCCCTATCTGGGACTTAGGTTTTGGGCTGCCTGTGTGTAAAAAGGGGCAGCGTGAAGAAGAGACAAAGATGATGTCATCTTTGAGAGCATCATCAGGACCTGCATTTGTTATATTTTTCGATCGTATGGGTTGTGCCGAGCCATCCACGCTCCCTCCTGGTTCCCAGATCACTCACAGCACAAACTGACTCATGGCAGGCCACAGGAACGGTTGCAGTATGTGGTCACATGAAGATCTGGAGGCTTCAGATTTTGGGTGTGTGCCCTAGGAGGAGGGGCTGAGTCTTCTTATTAGATAATCGCCTGCCTACTTAAGATATTTAGGAAGTTTTTTCTACTATAATACTAGACCAGAACTACCTCTGCTGAAGCCACTGGTAAAAACACACAGTAAATGTTCAATACATTAACAGCCTCAGCAGGAGAGCAAGGACTTGGTTAGAAAAAGGTAAGCAGAGAGAGGGTTCTTCATTAGGAACTCTGCCCTTGTCCTCAGCAAACATCCACTTGGAGTTCAAGGTCCACCTTCAAGCCGACTATCTTTGACGAGTCTTAGGACATACAAGCATATCCTCCCTAATTCCACCACAATCCCAGGATCTTCCAGGATATTATCTATAGATAGAACATATATTATGCATATTAAGTATATATTACAAATGTTTATACATGCATATATATAAATCACAACTGTTATCATGGCCTGTGGATACAGATGCGACTGGAAAGACAGGCCATTCTGAGCACAAGTAAAACCTATTTTCTAATTTGTGGTTGTATCAGCTGTTGCAAAGGTCAATGCCATTTCACTTGTATATCACAATAATATAATCCCATTGGTAACAGGATTTTGGTCAGTGTGGTTTGTTTGAGGCAAGTAAATGAAAAGAAGACAGTGTCCATCCTACCTACTTCATAAGGACAAGTAATCTATCGTTAATTATTCAGTATCCCCTAAATCCTGTATAGCTGCAGAACATTATAAAAGGATGGGCTTTAAAAGGATTTAATTGCATAAGGCTAACCATGAAGATCATATCTACTCATCTGGATGTAAAGTGGAAGCCCCAAAGTATATAAATTCCAATACTGTAATTCAATTTCAATGATTAACACACTTTGTCAATTAGATGGAGGCATCTGGCTTGCAGCCTTGCCCCTAACAATGGCATGGGAGAATTCCAGTGCTGGAAAGAGCCTTAAGAAGTAATGTAATCCATTGCCCTGTCTCAGGCACGACTAAGCTTTAGGAATATTTAATATAAATGCACATTTGGAGCATTATCTCATACATATATATGATGATGGAGACTCCCATCCTTCTAGATGGATCAGTCTTGGTCCTGAGACTTCAGGATTGAGAATCTGTGCAAAGGAAGTGGTTTGTACAATGCCATTCACATCCTTGTCGGTTGTATTCCTGCTGGGGCAATGAGTACAACAAACAAGTTCTATATTTTAAAATATTTAGAGATGGAAACATTTCACATAACCACCAAATTCTGCCATTTAAGAGAATTGGGAACATTTTATGATCATGTAGGCCTGTTTGGACATGGCCTGTAATGGTATCGGAAGAAATGACTTGTGTGGATGCCTGGGTGCTCATGTGCATTGGAACAGATGAATACAACAGCACAAATTTTCCTGATTGCAGAGTTTCGTGAGAATGCAACATTTGTGTTGTATTTGATGAGGTTGGACACATTAAACTGTCCTTTGTGTTCAAAGATGGAGCTAGTGTTTGAGGCTTTATCAGTGACTGCGTGTGGCTGATAAACCTTTTGTGAGAGCATTAATTCCTTTCATATGGTGTACAGATAAAAATTATCCCTTGCTGTCTTCTGCTGACATCTCTCAACTCTCCATGGCTATGCAGTATTTCTTTCATTCTTGCTGTTGGTGGCTGACCAGTTTCAGCTCAAAATACAGCAACTGTCCGGTATCCTGATGCCATTCATTCTCTTTACATGTCCTTTCCAGTGAAAGTGTGATGCACAAATACTATCTTTGGGTGATATAAATCTCTACACTACTCCTTGAAAAATATGATAATTGTCCTAAGCAGCAGTGGACAACAACAATCTGGGACCAAAAAACATAGAACAACCATATACATGCGCAGACTGGCATTATTTAGATCTGGGGATGAACCCAAACTGGTGACAAAGTGTCACATCCTACCTTGGCACTTCTGTGACCAGCGTGGCTCAGTGGAAAGAGCCCGGGCTTGGGAGTCAGAGATAATGGGTTTGAATCCCGGCTCTGCCACTTGTCAGCTGTGTGACTGTGGGCAAGTCACTTAGCTTCTCTGTGCCTCAGTTACCTCATCTGTATAATGGGGATTAACTGTGAGCCTCACGTGGGACAACCTGATTACCCTCTATCTACCCCAGTGCTTAGAACAGTGCTCTGCACATAGTAAGCACTTAACAAATACCAACATTATTATTATTATTATCTAATCTCGTCCACTGTCCCCCTCTCCCTGAACTTTCCCATCTACTGTCAGGGAACCAACAAGAGATTTGAACATCGATCTAACAGTAGATGATCCATAATCATGTTTTTTGCTGCCAAATTTGTGACACGATTAAAAGGTGACAGTGTGTTGTAAGTCTGTGAACCCTACAGCTTTGATGTATCCCTCCAACTCCACTCTCAATTTAGTCCAGAATTGGCATCAGTGATGTATACATATGATAAGTACCTAGTTTCACTGCCACCTGCTTGTGGCAATTGTGTACATTATATTCCTCTCCTCCTAAAGAGGGATATCCAGGGCAAATTCACCACTTAACTCCCCCAATTATGGATCACTAGGCTCAAGCACCTCAGAAAAATGAAGCTGGAAATGGTTTTAAATAGACACCTTCCATGAGCAGGAAATTGATTTGGCATGTGAACTATAGCACATTTGAAATACACTTTTAGAATTAGCGGGCACTCAGTTCTGTCAAAACACCTATTTTTACTACATGGTTTTGACTCAAGCACTGTTTTGAGGAATGTTTGCCCCAGAATAGGAAGAAACAGCTTATGGGCAGGCATGTGCATGGATTCAGAGCAGGTGAGCACAACAGCACAAGTTTTCCTTAAGGCAGAGTCAAGCTGAAAAGTAACTTGCATTGTAGGAGAACTTGGGGTGTCCATTATAAAATGTTACTAAAGTGCTACAAGAAAGCAGCTTGTTTTTCAGACCTGAAAATTTTTATAAATGCAATTCTGCTTGGCAGAACAACTTTATTATATGTTATAATAGATTTTGGACATTGGGCTGGAGAAACCTACTATATTTCAGTGCACCTTAACCCAAATATTTTGCAAGTAATACCTGGATAGTTGGCTCCAATGTACTGGACCAAGATTCCCATGATAAATTGAAATTTACTGTGAAACCATTGTCTTACATGCTACAATTTCTTCAGTACTTACTGACAAAGTGGATTTTCTACACTGCTCAAACTTACTAGATAATTGTCCAACTCCCCACTTCATATGACCCACAGAGAACCAGCCAAAAAGTGGAACACTTTACTCAGAGTTGCTAATTCATTGGAGCACTGTTTCAAACATCTGCCTGCCAGTGAAATCACACATCTCTGCTTTAAAATGCTGGCCAGGCCCCTCAAAGTAAGATTGAGTGATGATTATTTGTCACACGTTTGGCAAGCAGTAATAATGGAAATGAAAAGGAGCACAAGGTTATATCGTTCTGGGATCTCCCAATCCCTTCAGGATGTGCAAGTCATTTAACAGTGTCCAAATAATTCAATGCAGTCAGGGTTCCAGCAGTGAATAACTTACATTTTCATCACTGGTAAACACTCCTCTATGGTAAAAGAAACATTCTTGGTTTCCATATATTGTGCCAGAAAATGGCCCTATTCACTGTGAGAAGGATAAGATGGCAATTTGAAAAAATAAAAATCCCCTATCAGATTCTGAGATGAGCTACATTTCCTCCACCCAATTCCAGCACTTGTCAGTCAGTATTTTCTTTCTACTAAATTCTGATCCAGTGGTTACATCAAGCCTGATTTCCTCAAGAGTCTAAAGATGTGTAACGTCAAGTCCATGGGGCTATAGGGAGAGGTGAGGGAGGCAGTATATCACTGCCTTAAGACTGTGAATCAGGAGACCTGGGTTCTAATCTCATCTCTACTACTAGCCATCTTAGACAAGTCTCTTAGTGCCTTAGTTTCCGTTCTGTAAAAATTGACTTCTTACTTCTTAAAGTATTTGCCCTTTGTAGGATGGGGCCATGTACGATCTGACTATTAGTATATCTACCCCAGCACTGGCTACGTACCTAGTAAGCACTTCCTGTTTTCATTTGAAAGAAAAGCAACAAAGATAATGCAAGGTCTGAGAAATGGGCAGTTGGAGAAAAAATTGAAGAAAGAAGAGCTTAGCTAGCATGAGGAAGGGAAGGCTGAGGAGAGGAGGATTGTTAATTTTCAGTAAAATAGAGAACTACTGCCTGGATGATGGAATAGCTTTTCAAAATAATTATTATGCATTCATTGACCTCTATGTGCCAAAACACTATGCTTCCTCTCCTCTAATCAGTGAACCCCATGTGGGACAGAGATTGTGCTACACCCGAAATTACTAATTTCTGTCTACTCCCATACTTAATAAAGTGCTTGGCACCTAGTAATTCCTTAAGAAATACCATAATTTATTTACTTTGTACTTACTCCAACATTTATTAATAATAATAATAATAATTTGGCATTTATTAAGCACTTACTATATGCCAAGCACTGTTCTAAGCACTGGGTAGATACAAGGTAAACAGGTTATCCCACGTGGGACTCACAGTTTTAACCCCCATTTTCCAGATGAGGTAACTGAGGCACCGAGAAGTTAAGTGACTGGCCCAAAGTCACACAGCTGACAAGTGGCAGAGTTGGAATGAGAACCCATGACCTCTGACTCCCAAGCCTATGCTCTTTCCCCTGAGCCACACTGCTTCTCTAGCTTAACACTATTAATAAATAATAAATACTGGAGCAGGTATAAAGCAATTCCACTGGACACAGTCTTGGTCCCACAGAGGCACACAATTCAAGAGATAAGGAGAATGGAGACCTTATTTCCATTTTACATATAAGGAAATTGAGAAGCAAAAAGGGAAAGTGATTTGCCCAAAGTCACCCAGCAGGTCACTGGCAGAGGTGAGTTTATAAGCATGTTTCTTGACTTCCAGTTCCATGCTCTGGCAGGCCAAACATCTCTGTTTTCACTGAGGTGGGGGAAGACGAATTGGCCTCAATTGTGGCAGAAGGAAAGATAGGATATACAGTAGGAGGGGGAGCCTTTGGGAGACATATGAATAGCAAATTAGGAGTTATTCTCTATTCCTTTGCTGAACACTTCTATGAAAAAGGTGAACAGCTATTTTTCTGGGAAGGCTGGAGTGCAGGTCTACACAAAATGGGGGATATATACTAAATGGCCTTCCGAGTGCAATTCCCGATCTATAATTTTCACCTATAAATTCCTAGAAGGAAGAAATTCTATATCTGCAACACTTTCCCAGTAAAGTCATACTGTATTTGGAGTTGACTGAAAAAAGACAAGTTCTTCCCTATTGTTATAAACCATAAAACTTTCAATATAAGTTATCAAAATTAGATTATAAGATCACTGCCTGAATTGGACTGTTAAACTTTGGAATTTGTCACATATCTCCATATGATTGTGGACCATGGAAACAAAAAGTGTTTGCATGTGCTTCAATGTGCCAAATCCGATTACTACATTATAAAACATGATCAAAGATAAATTGCTTCGTTGTAAATGCAAAATCTGCTTGTGCAAGGTAATGAGAAACAGGAACTGTTCTCATTTCCAAGTACAACTTCTCAACTCTCATTACACTCGATTGAGGCAAAAAATGCATTATTTTGGGTCATTTAAAAGGATAAAAGCCATTTTCTGGATAATAATTGGCAATTGAATCACTAAAATGTTTTGGAGAACACAGTATAAGTCAGAAAATACCCAGTATGTCAAAGGTGAAAGTTTTTTTTTTCCCCACTAATGAAAATTGGGGCTTACCAGCAATTCCTCACCCCACTTACTCCAGTTTAATTTGGTAGCTAAGGAAGTACTGTGGCCTAGTGGAAAGAACAAGGGACTAGGAATTGGGAGATGTGGGTCCTAATCTGACTCAAGTCTGCTGTGTTTCCTTGAGTATATCACTTAACTTCTTTTGCTGCCGTTTCCTCATCTGTAAAGTGAGAATAAAACACCTGCTCTCCCTCCCCTCTTAGATTGTGACCAATATACCTTGTATCTTTCACAGTGCTTTGAACCTCACAATTAAAATCTTTATGAGTGGGAAGTAATTGTACATTTAAGATACTTTTCTCTCAGACTAAAAGATAGAGAAGTCACGGAAATGAAAAAATAGGTTTGGCTCCCAGTAACTTTGGGTTAGGAAGGAAGAGGCCACTCAACTCAAGTCACTTAACTTCTCTGTGCCTCATTTACCTCATCTGAAAAATGGGGATTAAGACTATGAGGCCCACTTGGGACATGGACTGTATCCATCCTGATTACCTTGTCTCTACGCAGTGTTTTGAAAAATGCCTGGCACAAAGTAAGCACTTAAATACCATTTAAGAAAAAGTTTCAATTAAAAAAATGTAAGTGCATAAGAAATGACATTACTAGTTGAGAACCAAAGCAGTAGTATAGTGCCAGGGATTACAGTATAAACTAGGTTGAATATGTGGTTTTTGACAGGTGCCAGTTCAAGGCTAAAGATCAGTTTTTTGGTACCTCCAATCAATCCTGGAGAAAGATTTTTTTCCAAAATCTTATGAAAATATGTCTGAAGGACTGGAGGTTCTGTGAAGGAGAATAACTAGCTATTCATTCTGACCACTTGACAGGCTTTTATTCAGGGCTGAGAATGTGTAGTTAGTTGACAGTGCAAAGGAGGCAGAAACAGAGGAGGAAGGAGAGTTGAAAAGATAGTAGAGAAAAAGGGTTAGGAGAAAGAAGAATCTATCCACCACACAATTAGAAGTTTGAAAATTTTTGACCTTAGTGGGATCCCCATTCTTACCCATGATGATGATTCTTCCATAATATTTCTCATTTCTGACCTTAGTGGGATCTCCATTCTTACCCATGATGATTTTTTTCCACAGTATTTCTCATTTCCTTCTGTTACGCTAGTCTCCCTGTCTCCAGCCTCCTTTTTTGTCTTATGCTCCTTGAGGTGCTTACTACGTGACAATTAACTGTACTAAGCGTTGGGGTACATACAAGAAAATCAGGTTGCACACATAGGGCTCATAGTCGTAATCCCCATTTTACAGATGTTGCCTAGTGGATAGAGCACAGGCCTGGGAGTCAGAAGGACCTGGGTTCTAAACCCGTTTCCACCACTTGTCTGCTGTGTGAGCTTGAGCAAGTTACTTCATTTCTCTGTCCCTCAGTTTCCCCATCTGTAAAATGGGGATTAAGAATGTGAGCCAAATGTGGGACAGGAACTATGTCCAACCCAAATGACATATACCCCAGTGCTTAGTACAGTGCCTGGCACCTAGTAAGCACTTAATTACAATAATAACAATAATAATAATCACAGACTGCCGGTGTCATGCCTCCACTGCAAGAGGACCCTTTCCTCAGTTCCCAGAAGTGCAGAGACATGGAGGGGCCTGTATCACTGGAAAGCAGTCTTGGGTACATTTCCTCAAGGCAAACAGTATCCCTCCTCTACTTCCCACTGAAGCAGTCAGCTGGGAGGATGTCCTGGGGCTAGATGGGAGTCTCTCTTTAGAACAGAAAGCCATTGTCCATCTGTACCTTTGGCTGCACTTCTATAATCTGAATTTATTTCTGAGATGAAGCCACTGATCAAATCAATAGTATTTATCAGGCACTTACTGCGTGGAGAGCACTGAACTAAGTGAGTAAGTACGGGAAGCAGCATGGCCTAGGGGATAGAGCCCAGGCCTGGGAGTCGGAAGGACCTGAGTTCTAATTCCGGCTCTGACACTTGTGTGCTGTGTGACCTCAAGCAGGTCACTTAATTTCTCAGTGCCTCATTTACTTCATTTGTAAAATGGGGATTAAGAATGTGAGGCCCATGTGGGATATGGACTGTGTCCAATCTTGACATGTAGTAAGGGCTTAACAAATACCATCATCATCATCAACAGCGACTAAGACCATGTCCTCAAGGAGCTTACAGATAATTTTCACAAATGCTTTGGCTGTTGATAGCAAAAGTAAAGAAGGATAGATAGGAAAATAAATAAGTGTAAATCCAGAATGCATATAAGAGTTAGAGGGCGTAAACCTAAGTGCTAAGGGCAGATCTAGGAAGTTGGAAATTCATTGGCGAAAGGATGCTGGAAGAGGTGGGATTTCAGAAGGGATTTGAAGAGGGGGAGAGAAGAGGTTTGGTAGATTTGATGGGAGAGGGAGTTCTAAGCAGGAGGAAGAGCATAAGCAAAGAATTAGAAGCAGAAAAGTTGAGACTCAGGCACAGTGAGAAATTAGACTGGGTGGAATAATGAATGTGAGTTAGAATGAAGAAGAGAAGAGAACTGGTAAGAGGCAATTATTCAGTAGCATGCCTGACCAATTCAGCAGAGAGCCATTACACCCAAAGAGGAAGCAGCAGATTCAGAACAATTATCATATTGCTTTGGGAGTGTGGATCCATATGGAGTTTTGTGTCTGTGAAATAATCCATTAAGAGAAAAATATTTATTCAGCTTCAAACTCAATCTCACTTTCAATCAATCAGTAGTATTTATTGAGTGCCCACTGTCTGCAGAACAAGTTCTTGGGAGAGTGCAATAAAATTAACAGGCATGCTTCCTGCCTTCAAGGGATAGGCTTGCTTTTTTGAAAAAATAAAAGTCTTCCCAGCTCTATTATAGGTTATTCTCTCTATTCTTATTCAAATGAATTAGGAAACTGCTTCCTGCAGATTGGAGGCACCAAACGGAAAAAAGGGCTAAATCCATGTTTGGCTAAAGTAAATGTGAAGTTTCTCTCTCCCATCATGATTAATCTCAGTAGGTGCAATAACTAAACAGTCTTAAGTGGTAGAAATTTCTGGAGGCAGTTCCTCCAGAGTTTTGTACCTTAGTTTGCTCAGTAGATAAGGTTTACAAAGTTCTGGAAGGGACGATGGCACCCTCAATTTAACAACGAAGAGAAATAATTAGTCATTGCTAGGTTCTGCAGAATGCAGTTCCTCTAGCCTCTGGGACCCTCCTAGTCTCCCTGCCACCACAGCAGACATGACAACTGTGGGACTTTATATGCTGCTGCAAGTGTCCTACACTAACTTTGGGGGAGGATAGTTGTGGTGGGGAGCTGACGAGTGTAGCAGAAGCAGTGTGATATAGGACAGGGACATAGGACATAGGGACGTAGGGCATAGAACAGGGACAGGTTCATACAAGTGTTCATTCAGTGCTCTGCACATAGTAAGCGCTCAATAAATACTATTGAATGAATGAATGAATACAAACCCAAAGAACTGGCCTTGTTGGTTCTGAAAACAAACTTTTTATACTATTGTGTTCCTATTTTCGGCATCTTATCAGTTCTCAGAAATCATTAACTACAAAGATCATTCGCAGTTATGAAGCAGGGATAGATAACAATAATAACTGTGGTATTTATTAAGTGCTTACTATGTGCCAGACACTACTAAGCTCTGGGGTGTCTACAAGGAAATCAGGCTGGACACAGTCCCTGTCCCATGTAGGGGTCACAGTCACAATCCCCATTTTAGAGACGAGGTAACTGAGGCCCAGAGAAGTGAAGTGACTTGCCCAAGGTCACATATCAGGCAAGTGGGAGAGTTGGGATTAGAACCCATGACCTTCTGAGTCACAGACCTGTGCTCTATCCACTATGCCATACTGCTTCCAGCTTTCCTTGTTTATTCCATCTGGTACGAGTTTGGTGTTGATATTTCTAGACTTCTGGAAGTGGCTTTGCTTTCCTTGGGAATTTAAGTGGCTTTGCTTTTCTTGGGAATTTATTCAAGAAAGAATCCTCTAGCTTCTCCTGTGTTTGGGAGTCTTCCAGCTACTCCACCATTATAGCAGAAATGAGAATGGGTGGAGCTAGAATCTAAAAGGCATACAATATTATAAAATAATATTTTGGCAAAGGAACATTTTTCAAGGCAGACTGTGCACAGGAAGTGAACAGAAGGAAGACCAAGAAAATAAAGTTGGATCTACCGTTTAAAATTTGCTCTAGGTGGTGTAGGGAGTTCCCTCTTAAAGACAGTTCTCCCCACATGATTTTAGGTGCAAATTATTTTATGGTATAAAAATATATTCAAAAGCAGTTTCTATTAAAGGAAGTCTCCCTCCAGTAATATTGCTCTTTTACCCAGGAATCTGGAGGAGCTATGAATTGAGAAGCTATTTCCTTAGTGTTCACATACTTCAGAAAATGTCTACAGACTGTTCTCCTTTAAGGCAGAGGTTGTGTTCTTGAAGAATGCTGAATTATGGGAAAATTGGATATAGAAACCATTGATTCAGTGGGATTTAAGGGTTTAGGAGGCATTTTCAATGCAAATTCCAGTATTATTATGTTCACCATAAGATGCTTTAAATCCTTGCCACATTACTATTTTACTGTATTACATACTGTAAAGTTGTAAAACCACGGTGAAACATAAAGTACTGCACATTTTGGTAGAGAAAGACTGAGGTAGAAGCCAGGAAACATAGCACCATACCTTAGTTTCGCACACATGCTCACAACTGTTTCTTCCTCCTCCATATCTACTTGTTCCAACTTGTGAATCATGTTACATCCAGAACAGACTCATACTGGGGGAAGAACATTCCTTAATTCTTTGTTCATATTATATCCAAATCATGTAATGAAAACACATGTTATAGCAGAATTAGGTGTATATGTATGTGTGTATTATCTGAATATTATCTGTAAAGACACAAACATTCATTTTATCCATCCACGTGTGCAGATGTCATCAACAGGCCCTACCATGTTGTGCACATGTAAGGACCGTGTTTTCCTGTGCATTTTCATCTGTTATTTGCAGACCACAGGCTGTTTTCAACTCAGCCTCAGTCCTATGATCAATGGTCTATCATCAATGGTCTATGATCATAGGCCTATGGTCCTATGATGCAGGTGGTACGTATCACAACAGATTTCTATTTTACAAGTAAAATCACAAAGCATTGGGTGATTATATGTAGAGACAGAGTCTCACAGCCAACCACTATCTTCTGGGAGGGGACTTCAATATTTATAATGATAGTAATCACTGTGGTTTTTGCTAAGCACTATTTATTAAGCACTGTATTAAGCGCTGGGGTAGGCACAAGATAATGCAATAAAAATAAAAATGAAGATAAAAGTTACAGTTATTGTTTAGGATGGGTTTTAGATACAGACAGAACTTCTTCAGATGAGGAGCAGATGTAATTATGGCATCCATGAGAATGCAGGTGCAATGTGTCTCTGAATATAAAGAAGTCTATCCACGTGGATTTCTCCCCTCTAGCCCCATTACTGAGGTGGTTGCAGCAGTCTGCATGGTCACCCTCACCAGGAACAAAATTTAGATGTAAACTGCCTGCACTTTTATAGCAATGGCTACTGCAGTAGTGGACTAGATTATACCCAGAGTTACTTCACACTTTGTCACACATTCTCCCTGGGCAATTTGGCTTTTTGGGCTCCCCAGCCTGACTATAACACAGCGCAATCACCAGCCAAGAATAGTACTATACCCAAGACCCGAGTTTCTGGCAGCAAAGTGAAAATTCAGGATGGACAAACACATACATACACACACACATATACACTTTTGAGCTATTCGACACTTCAGTTAGGTAGATTTGGTCTGACACTTCAGTTAGGTAGATTTGGTCTGACGTTCAGAGGATGATTTGATTCTCAAGTAGTTCAGTATACTCATAAATCAGTTACCACCTTAATAGGATAAAGTTCTCTAAATTTTTCACTTTCCACATATATATCTATCAGACTATAGAAGTTTGGCTTTGTATTCAGACATGGTGTTACCAACATACCACTGGTCTTACTATGTCTGGGAACTGGGCTATTGAAATGGAGCAGAAGAGTTGTACATATTCTCATGCATTCATTTCCTTGAAAAGTGTGAAATCCAGAGGACAATATCAGTGCAGCTTGTACCACCCATGTTGAAAATAAACATGGGGCTCTTATTTAAATAGGCAAACTGTTTACACCATGCAGTGATAGATTAATTTAGATGCCTGACAGAATACTTGGCAAATACACATTTTAAAACATCTCAGGGAACAATTTTTCTAGCCCAAGTTCATACTAGTGTACACTATATGAATATTTGTCTTATTGTAAGAGCAATAAAGTTAAGTACCTTGAATACTCTAATTCAGTGTAAGATCTTAACCAGTGCCAAGATAAAACTGCAAGTCAGATAGTTAATGAGTTTTAAATTTGAAGTAAGCAGTTTTTTGTGAGAATTAAGCTTACTTAAATTTATGCCTCAAATGGGCATTATGTGAAAACAATCTGAAAACCATTTTTCAACTTCATGATCTTTTTTCTTTTAAATTAACAATCTTAAAGTTATTAATAATATACTTCAAATTAACAAGGAAGAGTTAAGTTTACTTTACCAAGGACATAAGCCTTAATATTTACAATGAATACCTCAAAATATGTGTTGAAAGATTGATTAATCCCTTTTCATCAGTTGGTGAAGGTATACATTTCCAAGGCACATGTGCCCCAAATCTATCATTAGGTAAGTACAATCCAACTGAAATAAAATTTAATCTTTATGTTTGGAAGAGTGCAATACTTTTGTCATAACTGAGAAAAGCAAAAACCTGCTCAAGAATGTTCCAATAATTATATTTAAATATATGGGCCATAAAAATATATTAGTCATAAAACTAGCAATTTAATAGTAATGAAAATGAAAAGTTTTGTAATTGTTTCCTAAAAGAAGCAAACCTGCTTCCAATTTACAAAAAAAATTTAATCCCTGAATAAAACAGCAACATACAATTTAGTCAGTACAGTTTTTCATTCTGGTAACTGAAACTGTATGAAATGGAATTTATATGTTAATGTTATTTGCTTTAGCAAACAATAATATATGCGCTTTAGATGGTGTATATGATGGGCAAATGTGTGAATAAACAAAGATATTATTTCTTTGAAAATTTGACCCAAGTGCCTAACAGACACTGGCACTTGATCTATGTTTCATTTGAAGGTTTTATTAACTTTTTGTTAAGCACTATAGACTTGTTTTCCCCCCATCCACAAACTGTATATTTTCTTTCAGACCCATTGAACAAGTTCCCAGGGCTCTGATTTCTAGATGGATTTTATGACCAAGAGTTTTTAAATGTCGTTAAATCCGTGAAGCATACTGATAAAAAGTGTTCTGAAAAGTGAATGAACACTGTAACTGCTCAAGAAAACAAAATCCTACTTTGTTTATGTAGATGCAAAGATTTACAGAATGGAAGCAGTTAAGTAAGTAATTCTTTCTGAAATTTTAAATGTTAACGCATCAAGTTTCAACATATCTAATACTGTCTGCGAAAGGCCATAATATGTCAGTTAAAATTGTTGTAATACTTTCTGAGCAGTGAAATTTGGGGCAGAAATTATCTAAACCTCTTGGAACATCCCTGCTAGCTCAGAGGTCCTCGTTCCTTTGAAGCAACATCTCCATCTAGTGGATAGTTTCTATAATATGTTTTCATTTCAAAATACAAGA
This sequence comes from Ornithorhynchus anatinus, assembly GCF_004115215.2. Lineage (NCBI taxonomy): Eukaryota > Metazoa > Chordata > Mammalia > Monotremata > Ornithorhynchidae > Ornithorhynchus > Ornithorhynchus anatinus. The sequence continues at coordinate 53,167,686 of NC_041739.1, forward strand.
CGTAATGTAGCCCAATTTTCATGATTATCCCTTCTTTTTCCCCTAACCACCTGTTAATGGGGAAGGTTAATAAGCCCCCTATAAGTAGTTGCTAAATGTTAAAATTCAATAAAGTCAGGTATGTAAGCATAGACTCTAAATTAGGAAAAGATTCATGGGAGGACTTTTTTTTTTAAAGAAGTTCCTGTTCTTGATAACAGTTCAAAACTTTCCTCCTCCAGTTCTATGTTTGAGAACAGCAGTATTTAAAAACTTAATTCTCATAACTTGGACCGGTACTTTTTTGTCGGGAAAATTCCTGGTTACTGACCCAAAGGACTTATCCTGTACCTTAGTCTGTACACTATAGAAATTACCTTTCTGCCTTCTAGGAATTAAAATGTTAAACTGAGATAAACCAGGCCAAACATAAATTGAAAAGAAATAAAACCACCAGACAACAAAAAAGCCTTTTTATGTTCCGTCTAATGATTAATTACCCCTCATTCAAAGCTTTTTTAAAACAGTCACCTCCTCCAGGTGGCATTCCCTGACATAATACTCCCACCTTCCCAAACATGCTATCCTCTCAACCATCTCATAACTCCTATGCACTGCCCTATTTATTGATTGATTTATACACTCACATTTTAAATTATTTCATACATTTGTTTCCTTCTCTTCCCCATTACTATTAATGGGGAAGCCATGAGAAGCAGCGTGGCTCAGTGGAAAGAGCCTGGGTTTAGGAGTTAGAGGTCGTGGCTTCTAATTCTGGCTCGGCCGCTTGTCAGCTGAGTGACCTTGGGCAAGTCACTTAACTTCTCTGTGCCTCAGTTTCCTCATCTGTCAAATGGGGATGAAGACTGTGAACCCTATGTGGGACAACCTGATTACCTGGTATCTACCCCAGCACTTAGAACAGTGCTTGGCACATAGTAAGTGCTTAACAATTACCAACATTATTATTAATACTTTGATGAAGAAGAGGGTACTTTATACTTTTCTTGTTTGTTCCCCACACTCTTAAAAGACTATACAGTAAGCCTCTGTTGAGGATAATGATAATTATGATAATGATGATGAAGCTGGAAAAAGTATGCCAAAGTAACATTATTTAACCTTACAATCTGATTTCCACAAACTTAAATGATATAACTTTTTCCAATTTAACATATTGACTCTTTAGCAAGTAAAGACTACTAATTACTGCTTCAGTGAAGAGGAAGCATGTCCAATTCCAGAATTTCATTGGCTTTAGGGTCACAATTCATCCATTATTTATTTACGTTGAAGAGTGGCCATTACCTAGTGCCCACTTTATGTGAATTAGAAACAACATATGAATGTAAAGAATTTATATTTCCACATAGTTCCAATGTCATGATCATCAAAAAGTATCTGTTATTTTCTTCTGGGTGCTTAGCCTTATAGCATAACTCAGACCCTGCCACCTAACAAAGAACTTTCCAATACACTAATCAGAGCTGGTTCTCCCCCATAGTGAAACAGATATCAGGACACATAAAGATGACTATTTGGCACAAGACCACATTCCCTCCTTCATGACCCAAACCTGGGCAACAGAAGCCCACCTGGCCTCACTGAGTACTGTCTGAACAATCCAGAATCACAGTGTGACTGGAATGGGGCAGGACTGGGACAATTCTCTTGGCCAGATATTATTGCTGCTCACAGGGGGATATTCCCCAGAGGGACAGTGAGGGAAACATGGGGAGGAGTTGGCCTCCTCCACAGAGGTACTTAGAGAGAAGAGACAACTAAATTCCTATTTTGTCACTCTTTATTTAGTTGGTTGTATTTGATTTTTCCTCAAGTAGGAGAGGGTCGAGTAAAGGAACATTCAATACTTTCACTTAAATCAGGGTACAAAATGAGGGAGGAGTTGGGTTTTGAAGAAGTCTCTAAAGGTAGATAAGAAGGGTGATGACCAGCTTTGAATTAACAGCATGGCTCAGTGGAAAGAGCCCAGGCTTGGGAGTCAGCGGTCGTGGGTTCTAATCCCACCTTCACCACTTGCCAGCTGTGTGACTTTGGACAAGGTACTTCACTTCTCTGTGCCTCAGTTACCTCATCTGTAAAATGGGGGTTAAAACTATGAGCCCCACGTGGGACAACCTGATCACCTTGTGTCCCCCAGCACTTAGAACAGTGCTTTGCACATAATAAGTGCTTAACAAATACCACAATTTATTTTATTTTATTTATTAAGAGAGTATTCCCAGCAAGAGAAGAATCAGCAATGGTAATGATTATGATTACTATTAATAGTCATACAAGCCTGCTCCCCACTATATGGTGTGCTTATTTGCTTATGCATCCAATGTCCCATCAGAAACATGGCTGGCAAGGATGATACAAGTGATGTCATGCAAATTCTTAGCAGTATAAAATAATTACTTTATTCAGATTCTCAATCTTGAAGCCTCTATGTGTGGACTAAAGGCTCATTGTCCAGGGCATGAGTTGAGGATATGGGTTAAGAAGCCTAGGTATAACTTCCTCCTTCTCCCTGCAAAATTGTCCTGCACTGAGATACTAGAGTGGTGGCAGTAGATCAATAGGATTGGAATGGAATTAATTAAAAGTCTACCTTTGGAGTATATAAATGACAGAGCTCCAGAGCAGAGCTGTGGAGCATATAAATGACATCAGTAGGTTGATGGGTCTTCATATACCTCTCTACCTTTCCAGTGTAATGTTTCTTCTATTACTTTGATGTGAGTTCTGAATAATAATTATAATATCTGAAGGGGCTTGATTATTGTATCCAAGTAAGGCAGCAGCCTTCCCATTATTTTCATTATCAGGACACACTCTGGCTCTTCATTTTCCCAAGCGAGAATTCTAGCCATATGTTTGGCATCTGCAATGAAGCAATTCTCCTCTTTCACAGTCAATGCCAGAAATTCAGTGATCTGATGCCAATTCATTTACAAGGCCCAGTAGTATATTGATCACACTTGGTGACATTGTAGAATTCCATCTAACTCTGAAGATTTTTTTTTTTGGCTCTCATTTCATCTCGCTTTGGTGAAAAGTTTATTGTCAAAGTTGCTAGACTCAGTAATTGACCTTACTTTTTTTTCCCAATTCAAATTCTTAATAATACTAGAGGCTTTCATGCTTTTATTTTTAGCTAAATATGTTGCCCCCATCTAGAGTATTAACCACAAGTATAATCATGCAATAGCTATAGCTCCACAGAACAAGTATAGACCACACTGAAAAAATGTATTGGATTTCTCCTGTGTCTAAACTGTGATAAAGGTGCTGTCTGGCTTCTTGTAGTTCAACATCTTAGGGATAAAAGTGTTGCATTGAGGTCATGGAGAAGTTACTTCTGTGAAGTCATGTTTTAGTGTGGGCCTCCTAAATGAATAGCACCAGACCATCATAAACAACTACTACCTTGGAGGTGAAAGGTGACCTGTCCTTCTCCCCAAATATGCCTGTCTATACTCTGGGGACAGCTTTGAAGAACACCAGGGGTGGGAGCCGGGGGCGGGGGGCAGCATGATTAGGGGAGCAGGGCTGAGAGCTTGGAAAATGCAGCCTCTCAAACAAGCAGACTTTCCAGACTCAGGGTTTCTGGGATAGATTTGGGAACATGGCTCCATTCCATGTGATAGAGCCACAAAATGTGGATACTGCCTGCTAAGGGAAATGTACATTTATGCTTCATGTGAGGCTTGCCCTGGGCAGATTTAAGTTCCAAACACATCTTCCCTCCAGACATTTCTTTTAAAATTCTGTGTTTGCCATTGTCATAATGAGAATTCAGACCCAATTCAGAAAAATATACATTTGGTAAAGAAATGCAATGATTTTTAAGACTTCTGAAGCCTAATGAATGAATATTAATAAATAATAAATTGTCTCTCCCCACTCCAGTCCATACTTCACTTTGATGCCTAGATCATTTTTCTAAAAATAATTCAGTTGTCTCCCCACTCAAGAACCTTCAGAGGTTGCCCATCACCTCCACATCAAACAGAAACTCCTTGCCATTGGCTTTAAAGCAATCAGCTTGCCCCCTCCGACCTTATCTTATCGATCTACTACAGCCCAGCCCACATACTTCACTCCTCTAGCACCAGCTTGCTCACTGTGCCTTGATCTCATCTATCTTGACATTAACCCCATTTTTTAAATGGTATAAGTGCTTACTATATGCCAGACACTGTACAAAACACTGGGGTAGATTCAAGCTAATTAGGTTGGACACAGTCCATGTCCCAAATGGGGTTCACAGTCTTAATCCCCATTTTATAGATGAGGTAATTGAAGCACAGATGAGTTAAGTGACTTGCCCAAGGTCACACAGCAGACAAGTGGCTCTTTCCCACATCCTCTCCCTTCTGCATCACCGATACACTTGGATCTGTGACCTTTGAGCATTTGATATTACTCTCACCTTCAACCCCACAGCACTTATACATATCTGTAAATTATACATTATAAATTATATTAATGTGTGTATTCCCCTCTAGACTGTGAACTTGCTGTGGGAAGGGAATGTGTCTAAAAACTCTATTTGTATAATAATGATAACAATAATAATAGTGGCATTTGTTAAGCACTTACTATGTGCCAGACACTGTACTAAGTGCCGGGATGGATACAAGCAAATGGTGTTGGACACAATCCCTGTTCCCCATGAGGCTCACAGTCTTAATTCCTATTTTACAGATGAGGTAACTAAGACACAGAAAAGTTAAGTGTCTTGCCCAAGGTTACAGAGCAAACAAGTGTAGAGTCAGGATTAGAACCCAGGCCCTTTTGACTCCCAGGCCTGTGGTCTATCCACTAGGCCACACTGCTGCTAGTCTCCTAAGTACTTAGTACAGTGCTTTGCACACAGTAAACATTCAGTAAACACTATGTTGATGGTAATGATCCTCCCTCTTGTCTGGAACTCCCGCCTCCATTTATGCCAGATGACCTCTCCCCACCTTCAAAGCCTTAAGGCCACTTCTTCCACAAGAGGGTTTCCCCAGTTAAACCCTCTTTTCCCCAATTCCCTCTCCCTTCATTCAGTCTTATTTATTGAGCACTTACTGTGTGCAGAGCACTGAACTAAGAGTTTAGCAATGTACTAAGTGCTTGTTGTTGCCTAAGCACTTGGATCTGTAACCTTTGTGCACTTGGTATACATTACACCTTCAGCGCCACAGAACTTTTATACATAGCTTTAAATTATTTATTTATATTAATGTTTATCTCCCCCTCCAGACTGTAAACTCATTGTGGGCAGGAAATTTATCTAGTAATTCTGTTATACTGTACTCTCCCAAGCACTTAGTACAGTGTTCTGCATACAGTAATCACTCAACACCACTGATTAATACCATTAATAGATTCATGTCTATTTTTTCAATATTATCCTATTAAAAGGCAGGGTGATGAATTATTTTCTAAGTAAATGCAAAAATATTTGGATGTGGATAGTTTTCTGAAGATCACTGATTCATTTTCCATAATCTTTTAAATCACTGATTTTTTTTTTTAACTTCACTATGCAACAGTTGCCAAGTCATGTTCTCAATCTATAGTTTTTCAGCTGTGTGTGTAGTGTGACACCCCCACAATCCCAAAACACTTGCCAAACTAGCCTGACTGGGTTCCCTTTACAATCTACACTGATTGGATCACTGTCATTTCTCCACTCCACTTTGTATTGTGTGGACTTGACCTAAAGATGCTGAGCAAAATGTGGCATTTGCACTTATGTGGTAAATTCTCTTAATCCTGTATTTTTTTTGATCACAAGAGTCTTATCCCTGAGAGACAGATTATAGGATTTTTCCCCAGCACAGATTAAAAGGTAAAATCCAGGGGATTCAGAGCCATTAATATAATGCATTGTGCATTGGATGTTAAAATATTTGGGGTAGGGAAAGAAAGTACTGGAAAGGAAAGTCTAGGGGGAAAGACAGAATTCTTAAATCTTAAAAAAAAACTGGATTAAATATTTATCAGTTGGGCAAGTGGTTAGTGCCTAGTGGCAATAGGGCTTGGGAATCAGAAGGTGTAGGTTCTAATCCTGGCTCAGCCACTTGTATGCTGTGTGACCCTGAGCAAGTCATTTAACTTTTATGTGCCTCAGTTACCTCATCTGTAAATTGGGGATTGAAACTGTGAGCCCCATGTGATACAGGGATTGTGTCCAACCTGATTACCTTGTATCTACCCCAGTCCTTAGAACAGTGCTTGGCACATAGTAAGCACTTAACAAATACCATTATTATTATTATTATCATGCAAGTGTAATTTTCTTAAAACAATTTAATTTGGAGTAGTGCTCTCCTTGGCTAAAAGTAATTTATTTTCAACACTGCTGTTTCCTCAATACTATCCTTATTATGTTAAGGATCTTCATCTTTCAAAGTCACACACCGTACATACCAGAATGGTGATTATCTTTTAACCGACTGAATTCTAGGTTCTATGAGATCCAATAGTTCTTGCTGTCAGGCCAACTAGAGCTGGTCTTACCATAAAGAAAATGAGTGCCATTTGAATTTCTACCTCATTTTGAGCCTTTTGGAGGAAAAGTGCTAGATAAATGTAATAAACAGATAAATAAGGAGGCACCGGCCATCTAAGACAATCCTGAGATAAAGCAAGAAGGTCTCGAAAAGCAATCCTGAGGTAAAGCCAGCAGGCCCAGGCCTGGGGCTTGAAGCAGAGTTTCAATATCCACAATCCCCTTCCCCAAATCTGACTTTGGCCCTTTGTACCACAGGCCGAGGGTCACTAAAAAATGGCCACAGTCCCCACAGGAACCGCAAGGGGCAGGGGTGGTGTTCAAGTATCCCCGTCGGGCTCTGAGAAAGATGCCCGGGTGTGCGGAGACCAGCCGTCTATCCGCCATCCAACCTAGCGGCTCTTCCTCCTCTTGAAACGCTCGTGCGCAATTGCCAGGGTGAAGGCACCATGGCTTCTGAAGTGAAAAAACCTTTCTCTTCAGAAAAGAGCCCAAAATAAAACCTGAGGGGATTGTCCATCCCCCTCCCCAAATGCTTGCCCTCAGTCAAGTCCCCCCCGCAATTAGGGCTGAAGTAACTGCCCTACTTCAGTATACTTCAGTATACTTTTCTTAAAACAATTGAATTTGGAATAGTGCCTTCCTCAGCTAAAAGTAATTTATCTTCCACATCCCTATTTCCTTAATACTATCCTTATTACGTTAAGGGTCTCCATCTTTCAAATTACACACTGTCCAGAATGATGGTGTTTTTTTTTTTTAATCAATTGAATTTCAGGTTCTATGAGATCTAACGCTTCTCGCTGTCCCTGGAGGAAGTGACAGCTGGTCGAGTTCTGCTTCATGTAGAGTGACAAATGCTTCGAGGTGACCCTCTGCTAAGTGTTCTAGCTACTCCTCCCCTCCCCCCCAACAGCGTGGAGGGCACAAGGTGAAACCCCTAGGAAGATTGTGCACTCCATATGGGACAAGGACTGCCCGACTCGAATGTCTGGTACTGTATTTGTTCATTCATTCATTCAGTCATATTTACTAAGCACTTACTATGGGAAGAGCACTGTACTAAGTAAGCACTTGGAAAGTACAATTCAGCAACAGAGACATTCCCTATCCAACAATGGGCTCACAGTCTAAAAGGGGCAGACAGACAACAAAACAAAAGAAATAGACAGGCATTAAAAGCATCAAAAATTTGTTAAGCCCTTACTATGTGCCAAGCACTATTCTAAGCCCTGGTATAGATCCAAGGTAATCAGACGTGGGACTCACAGTCTTAATCCCCACTTAACAGATGAGAGAACTGAGGTACAGAGAATTTAAGTGACTTGCCCAAGGTCACCCAGAAGACAAGGGGAGGAGTTGGAATTAGAACTCACATCCTGTGACTACCAAGCATGTGCTCTGGTATCTGCCTAGCGCATAGTAAGGGCTAAATATCACAATTATTATTAGTGTTTGGGGGCTCAATGCTAGTATGATAGCAGTTATATCGGGAGAGGTTACCACACTCACCTGGACTGGCTTAACGAGGGCTAACCTGGGCTATACGCGAGGCCCTCTTAGTGCGGCGCTGCGGAGAGAACACGCTTCCGCGCTAAGCAAACGCATGAAACAGGCTTGTGTGAGATAACCTCACTGTCAGTACCGCCCTCACCCCACCAGCCACGTGCCTTTACTATCACAATAGTTAATTCCTGAGTGCAGAACACTGTACTACGCGCTTGGAAGAGTGCAAAATAAAAGTAACACAGTCTGTGGCACTGAGAAGTCAAGTGACTTGCCCGAGGTCTGAATTTAAGAGGTGAATTTTCTTAATTCATTTTAGGATCTGTCTCCCTCATCCCATCCAAATTTGTTACTAAAGCAAAAAGTCAGGGAGAGGTTTAGGACATCCAACAGGCTGAAGTCTGCCAGCCTGCTTTCCTGGAAACTTTACTGCCTCCACCGATATAAGAGCATTTTGGGATCCAAGTTTATAAAATAATCCACTTGCACTCAGTAAAGACTGGTAATATTTCAGCCATTCCCTGGAAATTGGTAGTACAGGCTGGCAGGGAGGCAGGGGGAATGGGAGAACCTATAATGTCCTGGCTACAAAATAGAACCTTTCAGGGATGGGATTATGTCTCATTATTACTCTCCCTATCTCCCAGAGACCTCTCATTGCTCCTCGTCTTTGTGCATCTCCATTTTAAAGTTAATATTTGGATAATACTGACTAGCAACTTCTTTGTGATTAGTTTTTCTTATTTAAAAAATCTTGTTTAATATTTTAAACTGAAGTTCACATATTAGCCATGGGTTCATGTCAACCCAAGAGCCACTTCCAAAGTGGATTCAGTCTCTTCAAATCATTGCAGTGACATAAAATGAACAGAATTCCCTGTAAATTAGTAAGAACTTTTAGAGCAAGAAGATGGCCTGAGAATTTATGAAAGGGTTTTTTTTTCTACTAAGGTTAGTATTGTTGATATATTCTTTTAGGTGGACTGATTTACATTAATACAGGATTAAATTAAGAATTTACTATTCTAATTGTTTTCTTTTTGTGGCCTCCTGCACCCCTGCTTTCAAATCTCTTGCTAGAGCTGGGAGTCAGAAGATCTCTGGGTGATTTTTTTGTAAAGTCATTCAACCTCTGTGTGCCCCAGATTCTTTATCATTAAGATGAAGCTACTGCTAGCCTTTTTCCACTGGAATATTGGGGGGCTAGAGAGGAGTCATTTTTTTAAAAATGTGCTGTCTTTGGAACTGAAATTGCTGATGGAGCCTTCAACCAATCAATCATATTTCTTGAATGCTTAGTATGTAGTAGAACAATGTCACAAATACGTCTAAATTTTGGCCTCTTTAGGGAATGAAGATTTATACAGATAGAAAGTTCACATTAAGGTTTAAATTGCATGATCTTTGTTAGCTTGCTCATCCCTAATGCTCAGGTTATGTCAGCATAATCAAAGAAATAGCCAAGAGGGTTGGGTTTTTTTTAACAGAAGACTTGAATACCCAAACTTTCTTCCAATCATCTTGCCTTGAGGTTACTAGGGGAATATGTCGATGGGCCCTAGGGTTGTTTTTGAGTCCTTCAGGCTACTCCAGATACAGTGGACCAAAGGAAGTAGACCTGAGCTGTCCCTCCCAGCTCGTTAAATTTGTCCATATTTTCCCTCTGCCTCCACCTTCTGATCCTCACACCCCCAATTCTGGAATGTGAGCAAAAGGGCCTGCCCCATTTGGAGCAGTATTAATCACTGCTCATTTGCATGGCTCTACTGATTATAAATGAAGAAATATAGTCAATTCCTGTAGTATTTATCTCCCATAAAACGATGTAACGTAAGAACCAGCGTGGTGTTTTTCCATAGAAACTCTGACCCAAAGCTAGTTCTCAGTACTTTCATTCTCGCAGATTTGAGGCATTAAAATGCCACCACAAAAGTCAAATGAGGGAACAGAGCTTCCAGGTGTACTGGTGTTCTACCTGGGAGTGGCTTAAACATTCCAAGAATCTGGTTCCAGCACTGAGTGATAATAAATGTGATGCCAATATCATCCACCACATAAATACAGTCACCAGGCCCAACCTGAAATTCTGCCCCAGAGCTCCTAGAAAGGAGATGAAAGATGGAGTTGCCCAGCCAAGATTGGGAATTTGGCCTGGATGGCAAAACTAAAAGATTATACTGGAGAAGGAGTGCCATCTGAGGCAACCTCCAAAGCTGTTTAAACTAGCTTGTGGTTTCATTTAAGCAGATCCTGGAGTGGCAAAGTTCAGGGAAGCCCAATGGATGAACAGCCTTTCAGTGTTGATGGCATTCCACTTCCTGCACTTGGAAAAACTCAGACACTCTTTCTTCTCTCTTTCTCTCTGCCTCAGTACAGTGCTTTGCACATAGTAGGCTCGCAGTAGACATCCCTGAATGAACGTCACAACAGTTTGGAGCCACTAGGCCTGGATTTTAAAAGTGCCTTTCTTTTTCAAGATCAGCAGTATTTCCAGCAGCAAGAGAACTGTCCAAGAGAGTGATACTTCAGCTATTCTGATCCTCCCATCCAGTGATCCTTTGTGATCGATACACTCAGCATTTCCCCATCTCACTTGCTGGTTTACATGCAGCCAAACCTACTTTCTGTTTCCTTTGCAAAGGGGCCTTCTCATTTCCATCTCCTGGGCTCCCCCTAAAGAACACTGTCTCAGACCATAAGCATATGCAGGGCTTAGGTCTGCCCTGTCCTGCACTCCCTTTCCATCTGGGGAGAATTGGAGGGGACAAAAACAGAAAGACAAATAACTGAGAAACAAAGAAACAAAGTTGGGTCTAAGGCTAGGAAGGAGGGGAAGGAAGGGAAGATGGGGATGAGCAGTGAGGATTAATGTTTAAACTAGTAGCTGCCATTCATCTGGTGGTATGGTGCCACTTTCTTCCTATCTTAAACATGATGCTTTCAAACTGAAAAGTAAATGCAGGAGTTTTGCCTTTGGGCTGTGACCTTTCTGAAACAAAAGTAGCACTTGAAGAACCATTTTACACTGACATCACCAAAGCGAGAGCCCCCTTCCACCCTCGACTCCTTTGCAGAGAAAACCACTCACGCCACATGGTTCCCCTTGCCTAGTGAGTCCTGCGTCTTTCTTCTCTGTTCAGCTGGGATGGAACTGCTCCAAATGATGTGCAAATGCATTAAGTTTCACACTGGGAGGCTTGACCTACTTCACTGTCCCTCTAATAATAATTACGGTTCTTGTTAAGCACTTACTATGTGCTGAACACTGTTCTAAGCACTAGCATAGATACAAGGTAATCAGGTTGGACAGAGTTCCTATTCCACGTGGGGCTTCCACTCAATCCCCATTTTACAGATGAGGTAACTCAAGCCCAGAGAAGTGAAGTGACTCCCCCACGGTCACACAGCAGACCTGTGGCAGATCTGGGATTAGAACCCAGGTGTCCTTCTGACTCCCAGGCCCATGCTTTATCCACTAAGCTATGCTGCTTCTCCAAACTGTTAGCTCGTTGTGGGCAGGCAGAGTTTGTCTACCAACTCTGTTATACTGTGCTCTCCCAAGTGCTTAGTACAGTGCTCTGCAAACAGTAAGTGCTCAATAAATACAATTGACTAATTCACCCATCCAGAGAGTCTTCTGAAAGCAGTGAAATGGGTGAACAGAGTGTTTCAGTGGAAACTGTTGGTTCTATGGCTAGACTCACAGAAGCTCCTTCCAAAGATAATAATAGTAATAATAATGTTGGTATTTGTTAAGCGCTTACTATGTGCTGAGCACTGTTCTAAGCGCTGGGGTAGACATAGGGGAATCAGGTTATCCCACGTGGGGCTCACAGTCTTAATCCCCATTTTACAGATGAGGGAACTGAGGCACAGAGAAGTTAAGTGACTTGCCCACAGTCACACAGCTGACAAGTGGCAGAGCTGGGATTCGAACTCATGAACCCTGACTCCAAAGCCCGCGCTCTTTCCACTGAGCCATGCTGCTTCTCCAAAGATGACACCTTCTGGGGATTTGAAATTAATTACACTTCTGTTTAATTTGATTTTTCTCTGGTGTGATCAGAATGGTCCATGCTCTCATCTGTAGTAGCCAACTCAGGGATAGGAAGATTTAGTATTCCCTATTTAAATCACCTGATCTTGGGTTGTCTTCTGGGACAGTCCAATGCTGAACTTGAAATATTTATTTCATTTTCCTCTATGGAATTCAAACTTCTATTGTAAACTGGAAGTTGAGATGATGATGATTTTTTGTATATTACAAATATTTTGAGGGGAAACAATGCATTAACACATCAAACTGTTCCACTTCCAATGATTTATAAATGTAGGATGCTCTGCTCCTGTTTTAACTCTATAGTGCTGTAGCACTAGGATAATAAGTCGCACTGATAAACAGTAGCAATGGTATTTTCTGTGTGCAATGCACTGTACTAAGTGGAAGTGAAACAAAGTTGGTGGGGAATTTTTACAATGGCAGAATCTTTTTTTTAATGTATTTGTTAAGTACCTACTATATATCAGGCTCTTTATCAAGTGCTGGGCTAGACACAAGATAATTAGGTTGGACCCAGTCACTGACCCACATAGGCCTCACAGTCTTAATCCTGCTTTTGCAGATGAGGGAACTGAGGCAAAGAGAAGTTAAGTGACTTGCCCAAAGTCACACAGCAGACAAGTGGCAGAGCCGGGATTGGGACCCAGGCCCACGCTCTATCCATTAGGCCACACTCCTCTTTTCTGAGGAATCTTTTCCATTACATTCAAATGCAGTCACTTAAATCATTCTCTCTCCTACTAAGACTGTGAGCCCCTTGTGGGACGGGGGCTGTGTCTGACCTGATTACCTTGCATCTACCCCAGCACTTAGTGCCATTCTTGGCACATAGTAAGTGCTTAACAAATATTATTTTTTAATGTTCTTATTATCTATTTTTTTTCCAAAATGTAACCATGTTGACTCTTTAGCAGGTCTTGAATAATAAGTGTCATCCTTCTTGGGGCTGACTAAAACTATTATTGAGAACTAGTGCTCAGATATTCCATGATGATGGTGATTTTCTTTCTATTCTTAATTTTCTATTTGTTAGAGCACTACGAGAATAAATTACAAGGTGTAATCTTCAAGTCAGGCCATTTTGAATTTTGTAAAGTAGGCAATTTTTTAGAGCATTTTTTTATGTTTTTTTAAGTCCTTACTATGTGTCAAGCACGGTGCTGGGGTAGATACAGGTAAATCAAGTTGGGACACAGTCCCTGCACATGGGGCTCACAGTCTAAGGAGTAGGATTTAATCCCCATTTTACAGATGAAGAACCTGAGGCATAGAGAAGTTAAATGACTTGCCCCAGGTCACACAACTGACAAGTGTGGAGTTGGGATTAGAACCCTTTGTCCTCTTACCCCCAGGCCCATGCTCCTTCCACTAGGCCACACTGCTTCTAATGCTTTCTCACCACTTCCCCTTTCAGGGAAAGTGGTGTCTTCTTAAATAGGGCTGCTCAAACCCAGTAGTTACATTAAAGTCAACTCTTACTCTTACTTTCACTCTCACGTTTGTGTTTATGGGATATCACACAAGTCCGGACCCACAGGAAAATTACATCAATGATTTTGAATTTTATTTTCCAAACTGCAAGCTACAATTTCATTTGATTGGTGTGCCCAACCATCCGGCTGTTTTATTTCCTGAACTATATAAAACCAACATTTGAAATGTTTAACTTCAAGAATATAGTAGCTATTTCCCCCCCACATACCAATTTATGGGTCACCTGAAACAGAACACACACACCACAGGAAAGCTATATACATATGAAACACCCTGGCCTAGTAGATGGAGCAAGGAATTGGGAGTCAGAAGGACCTGGATTCTAATCCTGACTCCACCACTTGTCTGCTGGGCGACCTTACATAAATCATGTAAATTCTCTAGGCCTCTAATTACCTCATTTATGAAATGGGGGTTAAGGCTGTGAACCCTATGTGGGACAGGGACTGTGTCCAATCTGATTAGCCCCAGAACTTAGAACAGTGCCTGGCACATAGTAAACACTTAACAAATGCCATTAAAAATAAAACAATTGCCTCTTCCGTGGTAAGGAAGATCTTCAGGCTGCCCAGCAGACTCCCCTGTATAGTACATGAGGGCGGATTATGAGCAGATTATGATTTGCTGCATTTTCTAACCATCTGTCATGTGGTTGAGTATATACAAGTACATTTTGAAATATTAGTTTTCCATCCCAAAGAACTTAAGAGAGGGTTAAGTAATTACTCAGTTGCAATGGACACAGATACACTGATTTCACTATCCAATCAATATATTCCTCTGGAAAAGTTCCAGAAATTTCATTTACTCAAATATGTGCTCAACAAGGGCTCTAACCAGAAGCCCAGTGTTATTTTACCCCTGAAAATGAAATTCATTTTCTACAGCAATTCCAGAAACTCTTCATACTAAACATTTCCATTAAGTTGAAATCATCCACTTGAAGCCTGCATTACTTCCTTGGCTTCATCTGCCCTTAGGTATTTTTTTAATGCTGAGGTCAATATCGATGTTCATAGGACCTGGGCAGGCTCAGAGGGGTGCAGAAGAAGAGCTCCATGAAAAATGGAGGCAGAACCCTGCTCAGGCAGAACCTTCCTGCAAGAAAATTAATACAGAAAACCCCCATATATTGCATGAAAAGCAGAGTTGCCCAAGTCACAGGTGTTGTCCTCATAACTCCAGCAGCAACCTACAAACGAAGGTTTAACAAGAAATACACAGAATAAGCTTGACAAACCTCTTCCCTAGGAGAAGGGAAGTTAGATTTTGCTGTACCAACTCAATTTATCAGATTACAGCTGCCAAGGATCTCTTCCTCCAGTGGGTTCAATGAGAAACATCACCAGGCTCATATGATGGAGTTGTGATGCGCAGTTGTGGACAGAAATAAAGCACGATAAAAAGCAACTGGATTGAGATTGGAATGTCTTTAACTTGTGCTTCTCCAGTCGACACTTCTATTGATGGGCTTCCTTCTCAGAGGAACCTGTGAATAAAAGCAGAGGAAAGTTTAAGGGTTTTGCTTTGTTTTGAAAGTTCCTAATCCTCTTGAGTTAGGATCTGAACATTAACCTTTCAAGTTCACTATGAAGGAATTTTAATTCAGACACTCTCAACATCCCCACAAGTTTACATTGACAAAAGAAGAGGAGAGACATAGAGGGCTATTAATTTTAAGCAATGACATATGGGTACCATTTCATAAAATCAGTTGTGGCCTAGCCCTAATCATGACTGAGGTACAGTATCCTATGGTAACTTGTTTATTGGCGTTCCTGTGGCTGAAGCAAATGTTGATGATAGTAACTCATCCATGGTGCTATTAGGCTAAGTTAAGACTTTCACCACAGGAAAGTCCTGCCAATAAAAACTATGCATCCTTTTCAAATATATTTTTGTCTATGCTACTACTGGAACCATAGAGAAAAGCACAATTCATAAACCTTAAAACAGTTTATATAGCAAAAGCCAGTAAGAAATGCTTCCAAGTAGTTCCTGTGGAGGAGAAGATTTTTAAGCGGTGACAGAGAATGCTATAGTCAATAAAGTTGACTTCCTGTGGCAAAACATACAAGAGAAATACAGTGAAAATGCAAAGAAAAGATGCTTTGCTGCTCTATAAGACTATCAAGACTGGCGATTGGAGGATTCCCAGGGGCCTCTTAAAAGATTTATTGTTTTTCCAAACAGTGAAAGCTAAAGTTGGCCAAAACCAATTAACATTATTGCAAGGCACCATCCAACCCATTCCCACATTGTCTCTGGTCAGGCGATTGCATCTCAGGGGCTTGGAGAACCCCTTCAACCTGGAGTTCCCCCAGGGAGCCCACTCACAGCCAGCCTTGTCTGGAGAATTCCCTGCAGGCCAGTCATGGGGGGAAGCGATGGGGAGGGTGGTCCCTGGGATCTGATCTGCTCAAGAAGATCATGTAGAGTCTGAGCTTGGTGCAATATTCCTGCAGAATTGAGTTCATTCATTCATTCAATAGTATTTATTGAGCGCTTACTATGTGCAGAGCACTCTACTAAGCGTTTGGAATGTACAATTCGGCAACAGATAGAGACAATCCCTGCCCATTAACGGGCTTAGTTCCCAGACCTGAGCTGCATGTCCAGAGACCTTGCAGACTAGCCTGCACTGGCATGGACTCCCAAGAGTGACTTTGGAGCAGAAGCAGACCCCACACAATGATCTGGCCCCAAGACTGATCCACAATCTTTCAGTGCTAAGTGGCATTAAAAGATTCAGGGCCTCTCAAAGCCCACAATGGAGCATGGATTTGCCCATACACAAAGGCAATCTGGGGAGGATGGTCTCTGCCTTGGAATGTTATAATAGCATATACAGCACTTACGTATGTATCTTTACATTATACATTATAAATGATTCCCCCTTTAAGCTGTAAATTTGTTAAGGGTAGGGGACGTGTCCGCTAATTCTGTCGTACTCTCCCAAGTGCTTAGTACAATGCTCTGTATATAGTAGGAGTTCAAAAAATACCATTGATTGATTGATAGCATAAAATAGATAAAATCTTTTTACTGGTTGCTGAAAATGCTTAATTATTCATTATCAGAGCTGTTAGTCTGATGATTCCTGGGAATTCAAAGCATCTATTATCGCATTTTATTCTCACCATGTCCCTGGAATCTATTCTACTCATTTTATAGTTGGGGAGTTGAAGGCACAGGAAGATTAATTTAGAAAGAGGGCAGATGCAGAAATAGGATGTAAGGCCTCCCTGCCCAACACCCTGTCTCTAATCCACTCAGGTTGTCAAAGGGAGGGAATACGTATTCCTATTTTACAACTCCAGTAACTGAGGCCCACCCAGGAGGGTGGTGGCAGACCCAGGAACAGAAACAGAATCTCCCAACTCTCTTATCCACTTCAGCAGGGGACAGGGTCCCAGGCTGAAGATGAGGTCTGGATTCGCTCCCAAGTTAAAATCAATCAAACAGTCAATTGTTTCTATTGAGTGCTTACTATATGTTCTGAATTGCACTAAGCGGGGATGTAGTAGCCAAATCTAGGCTTCTGGATTGCCGAATTTACTGGAAGCCACCGAAGGCAGAATGAGCTAGTGGGGTTGACGGATTTTCTGCTGGGATTATCTGGGATCAGTCTACTCAGAAGACATAACATAGGGAATCCCCCCTCCCTGTGTAAACAGTCACACTCAACCAATAGTTCCCAGATTAGGGAGCTGCAAAAAAATTTTGAGGGAACTAACAAGTTGAAAAGTTATAGTTCTGAGTAGCTTTTGGGTGGTAATGAGGGTGGACCAGTTGTCTGGTTTTATACCGGACAGTCTGGTTTTCAGTTAGCTAGTCTGATCTTTGTCCAATATGGATATGGCAACCAATATGGATATGGCACCAATATGGATATGGCATCACTTCGAACCTGGTACTTTTATTTTAAGTATCTAGCTTCCCACCACTTTGGCTCCTGCGACTGAGTTCCACTGCTCAGAAACAGGGCCATTGTTCCGAATCAATCAATGGTATTTATTGAGATCAGTAAGTACTGTGTCCAGAGCACTGTACTAAATGATTGAGATGGTAAAATACAGTAGAGAAGGTCCAGAGGAGGATGACACAAAGGCTCTAGAGCAAGTGGGGACTCCAGGGGTTCCCCCAGAGAAACTCCCTGGGCTTCGATATATTTGGCAGATTTAACCAAGTCATGCTGCATGTCAGGTGAAATGCATGTGATGCACATTCTAGGCATGGACATGCTATTGTGAGTGCCATCAGTGACCACCCTGGTGGTGGCAGCATCCTTCCCTGGCAAAATCTCCTCACAAATTCCAACCATCCCTTTCACTTTCTGTCACCGTAGAGTCACATCCTCCTTCTAGTCTCTATGACTCCTCCCATGCCCACTGTGTTCCCAGTCAATTCCTCCCTGGAACCTTCTCTTCTCCTGGACAAAACACAGGATTTTGTCCACTTCCCTCTAGACTATAAGCTTTTTGTAAGCAGGGAATGTGTTACACTGTTATATTGTACTTTTCTAAACACTTAGTACAGTGCTCTGCACCTAGAAACCACTCAATAAATATGATTAATTGAATGATTGATTCAAAAAATCATTTTTTGGTTGAGAAGTGAATGTGGAGGGTATGAGAATCATTAAGCCACCCCACATCTCCTGTTTGGGATGAAATCTGGACTTGCCATTATAGTACAATAAAGAAGTATTACCTCTATCTCCTCTTACATTACTAATCATGAGTGAGCACCATAAAATCACAGTGAATTTTATTTAAACAATGAAGTCTACTTGGGGCTGCAAACCTTTCTTGTGGTTTATATTTCTTTTCATTTAGGGCTTTCATATCTCATTGTTAATAAAATAAAATATGGAAAATTTATTTAAAAATTGTATTTGTATATACATAGCCATATGCATCGGCACATACATATAAAAACCGATTTTCAGACCTTTTGATGTTTCAGTTAAAGTCAAGGAAGTTTACAGATAAGCTTCCTTCTATCTCCCCCTCTCCCCCCATTTTTTTGGGGGGGCTTTCTTTTTTCCTTTCTTCTGGCTTTTTAAATAAAGACATCTGCATGAAGCAAGATCAATCATTTACTCCTGCTCTTTGCCAATCTGTCAGTCATAATCTTCCAACTGTCCCAATTGCTATTTAAACTAAATACCATGGCTGAATTCTGCAAATAATTTTCTGGGAGCTTAAAAACTGTAGGGATTAATGAAGTCGTCATTTTGGAGATATTTAAGGAAAGAATAGATAAGCATCTGTCCTGGGTGGCTTAGTTATTTACCTTTATGGAGGCAGGGGGCTGGATCATATGCTTTCTTGTAAGACCTTCCAACTGGGGGATTAACTAATTTCCTGCTGTTGGCTTTCTCTCTTCTGTATCCACTGGCTTGCACCCCTTCTCTATCTTTGACCTCTATTCTGCATTTTTTTTGTATCATCATCACCTCCTGTTTGGGGGCTTTTCTCCCCTGCTCTTCTACCTCCATTTCTTCCTCCCTCCCTGCTTCCCACACCTGGCCAATGGATGACTTTTAGGGACAGTGATGTCTTTAAAAGAAGATGAAGGCTTCTGAAAGAAAAGAAAGAGATTTCTTATTCTAGATCTGGATTCACTGAAAGAGCTTTGTGCAGTAGATTGAGCCTTCAGGATTCTTCTGTCCTTGGTACATGTCAGGGAAAATGGCCATTTCCACCACTGGAAATTATTTCACAGATTCTAGCTGTTTCAGTAGACCCCTTTAGGAATGCTCCGGAATAAACTTGAGAAACAAGGACCTTACTTTCTGGAGAAAATCTCCAGATTTTTTTTAAAAAATGTATAGTCTTGATTCTGTACTTCCTTAATGCCTAGTTCACTGAAATGCACAGTCAGGCCTCAATAAATACTAGCAGTACTAATACTGCAGCCAGCAAGAAGCTTAAATAGGAAATATAGGGTCAATAAAAAATTGCTTCCAAACACTTGCACACTTCCCTACATTGTGGTGACTAGTAACAAAAATGTGTTTATAAGAGA
The DNA here is from genome assembly GCF_004115215.2 of Ornithorhynchus anatinus. Taxonomy (NCBI): domain Eukaryota; kingdom Metazoa; phylum Chordata; class Mammalia; order Monotremata; family Ornithorhynchidae; genus Ornithorhynchus; species Ornithorhynchus anatinus. The sequence continues at coordinate 53,187,269 of NC_041739.1, forward strand.
TTATCAATCAAGAGTTCACCTCTGCACCTCTCTCAATACATGCTTAATGCATGCTTGAGTGATAGACTGAACTTCTATAGCCGATGTTTTCACTAGGTGTTTGGATAAAATGCTGTGGAGGAATTAGAGGATGGTCTTCCAACAACATGTGCCTGACTGGATAGAATGTGATGTTGTCAGAAGTGACTGTGTGTATGTATGCAGCATCAACTGAGGCTCTACAGCATGAGCTTTTAGGGCAAGGTTTGTCAGGAACATAATCTCTGCATTATAGGAGAACTGACTGCATAATAAATCCTGGACATGAGAATTAGGACATACAATATAAACAGTGAACAAGTACTTGTTAGGCTTCAGAGGGAAACCTAAGGAAATCTAAAGAAGTAGCATGGCCTAGTGAAAAGAGCATGGGCCTGGGAGTCAGAGGACCTGGATTCTAATCCTGACTCTGCTAGTTGTCTGCTATGTGAACTTGGACAAATCACTGACTTCTCTGTGCCTCAGTTCCCTCATCTTCAAAATGGGATTTCAATACCTGTTCTCCCTCCTACTTGTACTGTGAGCTCCATGTGGGATCTGGTTACCTTGTATCCACCCCAGCACTTAGTACGGTGCTTGGCACAAAATAAGTACTTAACAAATGCTATTATTATTGTTATTATTGAAGAAATATTCAGTAACAGGATTCCCAGATTGCACTACCTGCATCACTGCATCTCACTCACCACAATGGGTGTAATATACAATGGATGTAAATTAGAAAATTCCCCTGTGTCAATCAACTGCTTCAAACAATAATAAAAATAATAATAATTGTGGTATTTGTTAAGTGCTCACAAGCAAATCATGATGGACACGGTCCCTGTCCTTCTTGGGCCTCACAGTCTTAATCCCCACTTTACAGATGAGGTAACTGAGGCACAGAGAAGCTAAATGACTTGCCCAAGGCCACATAGCAAACAAGTGTCAGAGCCTGAATATGAACCCATGACCTTTTAACTCCCAGGTCGTACTCTATCCACTACGCCACAGTGTTCCCAGGTTTGGAGAAAATGGCAAAAGGCTAATCTATTAACATCAGCAAACTTTGCAGTAACATTACCATTTCCCATGCTATATGAGCTCATAATGTAGAAGAGAAAGCCAAATCACTCCAGAATACTGGATAGGTTTCCTAGACAGGCTCCATTTTAAAGGACTCACTTATCAATGTTTCCAAAGCTGTCCAAAAGTAACCTTGAACATTTATCGACAAGAAAAGCAGGAAATGAGTTGACCTTGATAGCATCTGTTTCAGAGTTGGGTTCATTAAAGTTAAACCTAGAAGCAACAGGGACTGCTATTATTTTTACATAACCATCTATCTCCCTCCACCTAATCTTCTTCTAGAGGAAAATCAGTTCAAGGACAATTTCATATTGGCTTATCATAAAATGAATTTCACACCAAAAGAGGGAGAATGAATTAGGACAAACATTTAGGGTGGGAAGAGTCTCTCACTGTGGCTGTAGTGCTGAAACATTTCCCCTGTAAACTGTATTTGCTAAGGAAGTTTCTAAAGGTCATGGGAAATACAGTAGAGGAAAAAAGGATTCTTGGGCAGAAACCACAGGAAAAAGTTTTAGAAATTTAGGTTTGGAGCAAATAGTCCAGTTAGAAGTTTTGGGTGGGAAGATTAACTGTTAGTTAACTATTTGCATGTATGTTTCTGGAAGTCATATCTTCTAAAGAGAATGGAAAAGTTTCTCTAAGTCATTTAAAGTCAACCTCTCAGGATCTGATTATCAATTATGCAGATGGTTTTCTTGCATTTTCCTATTCCTGCCTTTTGGTCTTTTCAACTACACCCTAGAGAATGAACAAGAGAAAGAAAAAAGATGTAACTAAAACATGGCCTGTTGGCTATCTTTTAGTAATTCAGTAAATCGTTTAGTGAGAAGGAAGTGGAAAGTTGATTAAACCAGGGTTAGCTTTAGCGTTATCTGTGGATTCTATTGGGCCAGGTTATCTTGATCTACTCTCCATTTCCTTCTCCTCCTTTAATCACTGATAATTATGTCACCTGTATTACTTTCATGGTAGCAATGCCAATTTACTATTAGGCTCAACAGCATTATTGGGGGTGGGGAGGTCTACTGTCTGCACAGCATAGTACTAGACACTTAAGAAAGCTCATCTCTAGACTGTATGCTCATTTTGGGCAAGGAATGAGTCTGTTTACTGTTATATTGAACTCTCCCAAGTGCTCTTCACACAGTAAGTAATGGATAAATATGATCGAGTGAATGAATGAAAAAGGAACATACCCTAAGAGTGTAAGCTCCTTATGAGGAAGGAACATGTCTCTTGATCTCCTACTGTATCATCCCAGTCAGTTGCTCCCAGTAGGCACTCAGTAAACACCATTACTACTAATAGGAGTACTACAATAGAAGTAAAAGATTTGAAACTGAGAATACGGATGCTTCTTTCTAAAAGGGGGAGGCAGAATCATCTATCCCTTCTCATTGCTGTCAGAATGGCCATTAGGATGCCAGTTGATGACCTCCAATGACCTGGAGAAGCTTGAGCTGCCAGTTCTCCCATGGAAATGTTTTAGAACTTAAGGCAAAGGTGAGGAAGGTTCTTACCACCCTCCAAATGTACACACAAACAAAATAAGATTGATGGCTGCAATGCCAAAGTCAATATTGCTTTCTTTCTTTTTCCTAATTATTTTTTATTCTATTCAGTTACTCTCCTTAAGTCTTAGAAAGGTCTTTTCTTCTTCTTCTCCTATAAGTGTGTTTTTTTCCTAAATTATCCTGTGGTATTTCATTTTTTCTCTTGGAATATAATCATACATTCTCCCCTTGTCCCCTTTCTCCCACCCTCCACTCTCAAAGATGTGATAGTTCTTTGCTCACCCTCACAAGTTTCTTCTTCCAGATTCCTGTGCTTTTCTCCTTTTGCTTCCTTACCCTCTCTTTTCATCATTATTTTTGAATTTCCTTGTTTGCTCTGTTTATATTGAAATATTTTCTTATCTCTTAGTTCCTCTTCTTCTTTCCCCCCAACCCCATCTGGATTTCCTGAATGTCTCTTTTCTTTTCCACTACTTCTCTACTAATTTGGGGGAGGGGAAAAATCCCAAATCAATTCCTCAAAAATGGGGTTGATTTTTACTCCTATTGAAAGTAAAACTGTCACGTTGTCTCACATCCTTACCCTGCATGACTATTTCATTTCCAGTAGAAGGAAATGTCAGCCCCCTTGTCCCCTTAATGCTCAAATCCTCTCTCTAAGAGTTGTAAAATATTCTTTCTCATGCAACCTTCACCTAAATTGTAAATTCCTCATGGGAATTTTTATTTTTATCTGATATGCTTATCTTATGTCTAATCCATTGATTTCACACATAGTAATGGCCCAATCAGTGCCATAATTATCAACTCAAGAAACTAATGATAATTCAAACAAGTTTTCTATGCTGGGAAGTGTAATTTTGACATTCTGAAGATAGAACTACTTCAGCATACCCAGTTAAGCCTGCAAAGGGCAGTGATCAACATCTACCCTTCTGACTTTTTTTGCAAAGGTGAATCTGAAAGGCTGTAATATCAATATCAATCAGTTGTATTTATTGCTCACTTACTGTGTACAGAGCACTGTACTATGCACTTGGGAGAATATAATATAACAGAGTTGGTAGACACATTCCCTGCCCACAACGAGCTCACAGTACACACTGAAATCACCTTTAATACCAATTTCTTGGAAACAATCATTCTTGCCTCCTGCACCTCCTCAGTGTGTTGCAAAAGAATTCACTATTCCCTGGCAGAGCCCTCTGTTTCAGGCAGATTTTACAACCCTGAACTCCCAGGAAAAAAGGCATTATTTACACTCCGGCATCCTATTATGGTTATTTCCACTTTGCCATTGGACACTTCAACAGAAAGAGTTCAATTGAGAACTTCCAGGCCACTCAAGAAGCCAGTAGCAAAACAGGGTAGACCTCGGATTAAAACTCTAAATTCCTAAATCCAAGTGCTTTGCACAAACTATAAGGTCACAGAGACCCATTTTCTCAAGTTCCTGAGAAATAGCCCCAGCAGAGCCATCACCAAATCGCAGAGCTTTGGAGAATGGTTTTATAGCAACCCAAAATATTTCTGGTGGTTCTGCCTTGGGGCCCATGGGTGAAGAGTGGTCATTTATGCCACCAAGGGAGAGCGGATAAGAACCATTCCTTCCTCCCTTTTTCCTGCCACAGTTGGAACCCATCATTCTCAGAATCCCATTTACAGTGAAGACACTTGACCCTATTCTGACATCGTAAACACGAAATGCAGTAAGCCAGGAAGTAACAAATGGAAATATTTTGGGGTGATTTTCAGACTCAATTGCCCATAATACAGTGGTGGATTAAACAGCACATTGGCAACAATAGGCAAAAATGGAAAAGAGGAGCCTCCTGGGCAGAAGTTGGTTTTGGACCACTATGCTGATGCCCACCATCACTGGCTCCTTTGTCAATGGGTACTTAGTCCCTTCTACTAAAAGGTGGAAAGAGAATAGGGATTTGCTGTTCCTTTTACAGGGGATATTTCACTCTAAAGCATTAACTTGTATCCTGTGGGGCATACTTTGGAAAAAAGATATTATTGAAATCATAGAAGCATCATCCACTTCCTCCCTTGTGTGACCAATGCTTTTTCTATTCCTCAGGGGGCTCTTAGCCCCCCAGAATTCAGAAGATGACTCTAGGCTTTTGATGAGACTAAAGCACGAAGTGGGAAAAGCCAGAATGGGAGAAGAGGGAGCCAACAAGTGTGACAATACCCTTGTGGCAAAAGCAGAATGTCTGGCCTCGGGCCTATTTTTCCTGTCCCTTATCCTGCCTTGAGACATTAATTGCATTGTGTTGAAGACAGAATTTTCAAGTCTATCTAAAATATTAGTATTTCTTAAAGTCATGTATAATTGAAATTCTTATAACCTGTTGCCAGGGAAAAGCATGAAGTAAACAGGATCTCAAAGACATATTGGCAAAAAAGCAATTGGTTTTAATCTTGGGATGTGCTTGTCCCTTTTTGATGGTGGGATCCCAGATTTAACACCTGAGGCCTTATTTAGCAACAGTTTTTTTTTTGTACAACTGTTGTGGGGACATTTTGGGGCGCCCCCAAAATCACCCCACTAAATTGTTGCCACCACCCTTTGTCTTTTAGATTTAGCCTCCGCCAAAGGCCTGAGGGTCTTTTCAGGGTTCAGCCAACTGGTCCTGCTCCTAGTGGGACCAGCCCCAACCATAATAATGAACATCTCTCTGAGTTAGTGGGTTCACAATATAGAGCATATTCAGCCTCTCTCTTTATGTATGAAGAAAGACGTATGTTGACTTGATATCTCAAGAAATCAAATAAAGACCCTTAAGAAACACAAGTTTCGATGGAGTTTTCAAACAGCAACGGTAACTTGGGTAGCCAGAACCGTAAACTGAAATACTGCTATTTTTGCCTCAGTAATTTCCCAGTTGGTTGTACCATCCAGAGGTCCCTGCTCATCTCAGCCAAGCTAAAAAGATAAAATATTTCCATTCTCTGGCAACCCACCCCACTGGCCTGTATTTCCTTAGTGGGAAAAGCCCTGCATTTCCTGGCTCTAAGGTCTTGGAAAAAGTTTTCTAGCACTGGCTACTTGAACAAATTCTTCCCTGGAAATTGGCTGTGCTCCAGCTGATATCATCAGGCAATCGACATGTTCTGTAAATCACTCCCCTATTTGGGAGGTGCCTTGAGGGCCTAGAGGGTTGTCTATGTTAACTTTTCTGGAAACCTCCATGGTGAATGTGAGTGCTAACCTGCCACACTATCCCCAGATCAGCAAATGTAATTCTGTTTGTAAACCTAATTGCTAAAGCAGATCAAAGTGAAAAGTGAAAACAGTCAAGAGAAATTTAGTCTTTTTCACAAGTATTGTTAATGTCTTGTACTTTGAAGTGTTAACCTTAGGGTTCTTTTAGTCTAAAATTCTGTATAGATACTGGTAGCTAATCCCAGGGAGACAGATACTCTCTCCTAATCCTGAGGTCTATGGCCTTTCTGCAGGTTAGCAAAATAATTAATTAAAAGAAGACACCACACTACAGTCCCCAGAACATTCAGTGTTGCAGTTAGATTCCATAACTTCTGAATAATGTTTGCTCTTTTATGGGACTGTATAATACACTATGTAAAAAAAATGAACAAATAGTAATTACAAAAAAAAAAAGGAATTGGTTTGCTTGTTAAACATACCACACTCCATTCCTCTTCAGGAAAGAGTGTGGTCTCCAAAGAGACCATTTTAACAAAAGGGCCCTTGGCTCTGAAGAATTTCCTGAAGTTCCCCACGATGTTTCTAAAAGTGAGGTCAGCTACCCTGTACCAGCCATCATGGCTTTGGGAAATAAGTCCTAGGAATTTACTCCTCCAAATCATTGGAAATACTGATGGCTAGTTTCACCCTTTATGGCAGAAAAGTAGATTTAGAGAAGACTCCAACAGAGACCTCTCCTTCCATTCACTCATCCATCCATCTTCTTTTTTAATGGTATCTGTTAAGTGCTTACTTTGTGCCAGGCACTGTACTAAGGCACTGAGGTAGATAATAATAATGGCATTTGTTAAGCGTTTATTATGTGCAGGTGCTGTACTAAATTCTGGGGTTGGACCCAAACAAATCTGGATGGACACAGTCCCTGTCCCATGTGGGGCTCAGTGGGCCTTCTCAGACTAGGTCCCTTAGTTCCCCTATCCGCCATCCCCTCTGTAACAACTATGCACTTGGCTGTGTACTTCTTAGCACTTTGATACTCACCCCAGCCCCACAGTAGTTATGCAAATATTTTCATACTCCATTTCCTCTATCCCTAATCTATTTTAGTGTCTGTCTCCCCCTGTAGACTGTAAGTTGCTTTTGGGCAGGGATTGCATCTACCAACTGTTTTACTGTATTTTCCCAAGTTTTCAGTACAGTGCTCCGCACACAGTAAACACTCAATAAACACCTTTGATAGATTGACAGAACAAGGTGACGTGGTGATTTTAAAAACCCAAAGGAGGTGGGTTTTTACAAGGCCTATGGAGGATGGAAGAGACATAATCTGGTGAACCTGAAGAGGCGAGGAAGTTCCAGGTAGAGGGAAAGATGTGAGCAACAGGTTTGAGATACAGTTAAGGGCAAATCACACCTAGACAATTGGCTTGGGAGGAACAATAAAAGTGAGTAGGGGTGTAGCAGTGTAGAATGGAAAGATATAAAGGAGTCAGCTGGTGGAATACTGCCAGTATATTTTAAAATCAGTTATTTAGTGCATTTTTGTACTATAATATTGCATTATCTGTATCTTTTAAGACTGACACAAAACAGTTTAAGCGTATTATTTTTATAATCAAAATAATCTATATTTTATAGTCAATAATTTATAATCAATTAAAACAATCTTCAAAAGTCACTGCAATTCAAGTTTAATTTTCTGTGGTTATTAACTTCTTCCATAACATCAATTGAGGGAGCACCCATTAGTGAAATACAAAGGATCCTGTGTTCTTACTAAATTAACTCCACAGTGTTAATTAATCTCCCTCATGTCATAATTAAACCACAATTGGAGAAATTAGTTACTACGTTTATCAGCTAATGGGCCAAGATAAAGCTAAAAACTACAATCTTTCCTCAATTCAATTACTGACACAAAGACAAATTTCCACAGTACTAAAATTATAAAGCAAACATTTCGACTGCTAACAGAACATGTAGTAAAAAAAACCCATTATATTTAGTTTTAAGAAATGTCTTCAAGGTTATGTCTGCACGAGCAAGAAGGAAAAACTACAATCCTGCATATTTCTGATAGACTAGCACAATTGTGAATATCCTGTGTAGGTATATGAGAAGAAGAAAAGGGCCAATGTCATGTTTGGCTAATGCTGGAACCTTTTATTCCATTCTGGATGTTTGTTATGTGGCAGGAACAGTTGGAGAAACCTGGTCAGACAGCTTCGGAGGAGATCTGCGCTCTGCAGCAGCTGCGAGGAGAGTGACCAGAGTGAACAACCTCTACAGAAGTGGCTGCAGTAGCAGTTGTGTTGACCAGCATATCTATGCCCCACTTGATTCAGACCGAAGCCAGACACCTGCACCAAGCATACCAACCAACTAATCAATCAAACAATCGTATGTTTTGAGAGCTTATTAAGTGCAGAGCACTATACTAAGTCCTTGGAAGAAGGGAGAGTACAAAACAACAGAGTTGGTAGACTACATCTGTCCCTAAAGGAGCTTACGATCTAATGGGGAAGACAGACATTAAAACAAATTACAGATAAGGAAAGCAGGAGAGCATAATGATATACACATAAGTACTGAAGGCCAGTAAGGGCGAATAGCAAACTGCTTTAGGGCATATAACCCCAGGTGGATAAATGACACAAAAGGGAGGGTGACTAAGCTAGGGAAATGAGTCTGGAAAGGTCTCTTGGAAGAGATATGGTTTTAGTAGGGTTATGAAGATGGGGAGAGTGGTGGTCTGATGGACATGAAAGGGGAGGGAGTTCCAGGCAGGTGGGAGGATGTGAGCAAAGGGTTGACTGAGAGGGAGATGAAATTGAGGTACAATAAATAGGTTGGTGTGTAGAGGAGTGATGTGAGCAAACTGGTTTGTGGTGGGAGAGGAGCAAAGTTAGGTAGGAGAAGGAGGGCTGACTGAGTGCCATAAATCAAATGGTAAGGAGTTGAGTCAATCAAACTATCTCCCTGTCAGCCATTCACAGGTTAAGGGGGTGAGATAATTATATCTTCTTCCCTTTTTATGCTCTCTAATGTAATCAGTATAGTTCTCTGCTTTATCCCTTCACCAAAATGCTAAAACAAAATCCCTTGATATGAACCAAATCCCCTTTTCAGCGATTCCCTTTAAGATCAAGCTACAATAAATTGTGAGCTCAAAGACAACCATAGCTAAATAAATCCAGAACCATGTTATGACTTGAAAGCATATTGCCCCTTGTCCAGAAATCCTAACAAATGGATCCAAGTACCTGGAAACTCACAAATTACACCCTCAGAGGGGTGTTCTATGGGAATTATAGTATGTGACCTTTAGAGGGCACTGCTGGATTTTGCTATACATGGGGTGAAAGAGGTGCGCTCACCAACAGAACCTGGTCTCTGCAGCTCACTCTTGGGTGGCCACTAAAGATTCCAGAAACATGTAGCAGAAGAAGTCTGAGCAAGGGTGGGAAGATGTTTTTGGGGGCTGGAAGGGGTATAGTACTCGAGAATTTCGGAAAATGAGATCTAAGGGCAATTTTCCATCTATTTCCCTCCACAAACTATTCGAGAACTTTTCCCTCCTATTAGTAAATTATTTTATGCTTGTTTCCTCCTCTAGATTGTAAGTTCCTTGTGGGAAAGGAAAGCATCTTCTATTGCACTCCCCCAAAGACTTAGTACAGTGCTCTACTGATTGATTAAAATACTTTTCAAAAATGGAAAATCTCTAAACAACACTGCCTTCGTGTTTGCCATCTGAGAGCAGAGAACATGCCTCTGGATGCCAGGGTTTGCAGGGCAGAGGTTTTTGCAAAACCAGCCTTTTAGCTCTCCCAAAATGGGAAGGTGCGATTCTCTGCCCTCTGAAGTTATAGGTAATCTTATTCTGTCCTTTAATTAGGAGACAACTCAGCTCAGAGTGCTCTGATTTTTAGCCCCAAAAGGACCACCACTACCACTGAGTTAGAACAGGGATCCAGAAGCTCTTCGATAAGATTCCTGAATTCCTGTATAAGAGGGCTGTTTCTTAAGGAGCTTTATTTAGTAGAAAGCCACAGTCCCAGATGCATCACATTAGAGTCTTGTATCCAATACAACTTAATAGTGAGACTGCACTGGGTCCATATGAATGTAAGTTTAGTAAACATCTCGAAAAGGCCCCATTAAAATGTAAACTTAAAAGTATTCTCAGTACAGCTGCTGTCTTACCATTTGCCTTGTGCTGCACATCTGGAGGAAACTGGTCAGGAGCATACCACTGATAGTCTGGCTGCGCAGAACAATAAAACATTATTATAGCAATATGGACTTCAAACAAAAGCATAATGGCATGTTAAAATATAATTATACTATGTGGTTTTTATTACTCATACAATAAAAAAGTAATTTTTGCCCTCACTCCCTTCCTCTAGTCTCCCACCTCCAAAATCAGGCCGGGCTTGGCTTGGAATTCTGACTCTACTTTGGGGCTTTCTTTTTTTTTTGTCCTTTTATTCAAATAAGATGTGTTTTGGATCTCTGCAAAAGTATAAACACTGATGTAAAACTTACTATATCCCACAAATCAAAACAATGTAATCTACCATCAACAAATGGGATCTTTAAATCCTAACACTGGGGGCGATGAGAAGACTGGCAGATAGAGAGGCCTTTAACCTAGAAACCATTTAAACATTTTCAAATGCTCCCAAAGAAGACATCTAAGCCGTTAAGATAGAAACCTGATGTGCAATGACATGACCCATCAGGCAAACCTTCCCATATGTACTGAACACAACCTTGGGCTTCCACCAGGGCCTTTCCTCCAAAAAGCTCAAAGTCTCTAGGGTTGACATTCTTTTCCAGGAATCTCAGAGCTTCCCTCAAGCTTAAATGGAGTGGGGGGCAGCTGCTGAGTTCAGTGGCAGGGAGGGATCACACCCACTCCACTCTTCTTCCTTCTCCTCTTGCCCTCCTGAGCGTCCCCAGCTGTTTGCAGGAAGTGGAGGCTAGCTGCATTCACAGCTGGATTTCCCACATGGAGCTCTTGGGGCAGGCACTTCTGGCTCAGCCCCCTCAACCCACTGAAAACAATGGAATTGTTTCTGCTTGACCTGCCTGTGCCTTTCCACAATCAATCAAATTATTCCACAAATCTTGCTTCCTCACACCAACACCAAGGTCACAGCTAGGATTCCTTTTTTCTACTCATCTCAAGCCTCTTTTATATAAACGTTAAATAAAGTTTAAGCTTTTTGTTTGTTTTCCAGAAGCCTAAGGTATATTAACCCCATATTTCAACTATTAGAGGGTCTGACTTCAAAATCAGAATGAAAAGCTGTCTTATCCTTTCCAGTAGGAGTGGGGATTTGTAGTTAGTTAGTTAGTTAGTTATAGTTAGTTGAGTGGCTGAGTCAATCCAGGATTGGTGGATTCGCACGTACAGCTTCCACCAGTGACTTAATGGCCAAAGGATACTCACTAGCTGCTTACCATAGGGGCACTTGCTACTAGCACTCTGTTTCATCACTGAAGAACAAAACGTTGCGCATTAGGGTGGGCAGTTGGGTCCTGGGTCCTGTCTTCTGACTGGCCTGCACATCCAGTTTGGTTGTTGATAGCAGCAGTCTGGGAGGGGGGATGTGGCAGGGAAGTGGGTCCTGCTTGCTCTCTCTCCCTCGCTTACTGGGAGAAATCTATTTGGACTCTGGAAACAGCCTGAAACCACCCAGGTTGGTGAAGGAGGTCAGGACTAGAGGAGATAGAAAATTCTGGAATGTTCTCCGTTAATCAGGATAAGAACTGGGATCAAGGCAGGTTATTTGGGCTGGGAGAATATGGCTGCATTTGGGGCAGTTCAAATGAAAAGTTCCCCTAAAAAAATATGGTTACTTTGGCTTTCTGCACTCTGTATCTCTTCGCACTATGTCCTCCATGCTATGATTATATGCAATAAACTCTCTTATTCACAGTTTAGGCCCCTAAACCTGGCTTGCCTATACGTATATGCCCATTGAAAGGTTTCTTTGGTCTGAATGTTCTGCTTCATCAAATTCAAATGTGTGTTTGAGATCTCATTATCTAGATAATTTACACAAATAAACGTATACTCAGTTAAGCCTGCAAATGCCCCTGGCTTTGAGTTTTATAAATAAGCAGTTTAACACTCCCTCTGCAAGAGGAAAGTTCTAAAACTACTTCTAATTCTTTAGTCCTCCTTTTCTCCTATCTTTTTGAAAAACCTTCAAGAAACCTAAGCTAACACTAAAGGCCAATGATCATATTTCTTTTGATAACTGAAAAGAAAAGACCAAAGGATTTATTTTTGAGGAAGGAGCATCAGCACGCTGATGCTAGGAGTCTCCCATCAAGAACAATGGATAAGCCTCGGTCTTGAGACTTCAGGAACATGAGCTTGCACAGAGAAACTGATTTTAGCGGTAGTGATTTGTTCTCATTCCCTAGATAGCCACTGCAGTTTTCACCACTTGTCATAGCATTACGGGGTTCATTGGCCCAAAACCTTCAAGACTGATGGCATAGACCAAGGTGGCATCCCCCAAAGGCAGAATCAGGACAAGAATCAGGTAAACCATTTGTACTACAGCACAAAGTCTGCTCAAAGTCTGCTCCTTTTGTCACTTGCTCTTACTTTACCATCTGCCTAGGGAGCCTGATACCTTAAATGTGAAAGTTAACAGCAAACCCAATTCGGACACTAAATGCCAGAGGTTCTAGGCAACCAATCAAATTTACCTCTCCCTCCTGAGACACACGCAGGCAACCAATCAAATTTAACTCTCCCTCCTGAGACACACTCCACCAGGGACAATGGTTGTGAGTCCCAAAGCATTTCATTTTCATTTGCAAAATGAAAAACAATACTGATGAAAGCTTGTGGAAAAACAACCTAGAGGAGTCTGGGCAAAATCCAGAACTGCAAAAAAATTCCTATAATGTTGAATAAGGTTTCTAGAAGCATTGTGGTAGAAAAATGATTTGTTGATCACTCAAGGAAAAAAAAAAACCTACTTAGTTACTGAGGAAAAGAGAAGGGATTTAAGGACCTGAACATTGGCTGTCTACATTCCTTGAGTTCATCACAGAAGTGCTCAATTCCCCATTTCATTTTACCTAGGTAGACATAAGGAGAAGGACCTGCTTTTTCCTGGAGCATTTTGAAAAAAATCCCTTAGTTTGAAAAGAATATTTTTACTGTCTGCTGTAGAGCAGTGAGCTACTGAATTTAAGTTTACAACTAACAAAGGTGATATGAAAATACTTTATGGGCTATTTTGCCACATTTTCCTTTTCTAAACACATGTAAAGGTATTCCCTTTACAGATTTACTTAGAACTTTAAAAGTACTTGAATATGAAATATTATATATTGAAGGAATTATAGCCCAATCATATAAATGTCAATTCATTTATTCATGTTTATGTACAGTGATTGAATAGAGCACATTTGTCCTCAGCCCGGGAAATTAAAGTATAAACACACGCAGACAATCTGCAATAATAAAAATCAGACATTGAGATAACAGAGAAGCTATTTCTACTTCAGGCGAATTCTTTCAAAAGCTCGTGATAATACAGTGCTTTCTATGAATGTGTGGTGGTCTGTTTGCAAAAACACAAAAGGGGATCCCTCTTACTGGGTGCTGCTGTTGATCATGTATCACCCGTGTGTCTCTCTGTTCCCTGGGGTCTGGTAAGTGAAAAAGCAGTCCACAGTTGCATGGTGAGAGGAATAACTGACGAGAGCAATATTGTTTGTCCACTGGAGATCGGTGGTCTTTGACCTGAATGAAATTGTAGAAGGGGAAAAAATAATTAAACAAGAATTTTTATTGGAATAAAGCAATGTAACAAGGTTCAACCCCAAAGCTAAGGATGAAGTCCAAGTCAGCCTCTCTGCAGAATCAGTCTGTCATTCCCACTTTACACTACTGCTGGATTAGAACATCAAGTCAGATAATAAGTGTCATTCCCAAATGATAGGTGCCTCTATCACATTCTTGCAAATATACCCAATTCTCCTATGATGCAGAGGTTTCATACTCACAAAACCCCACTTTAATGAAAATGCAGTACAGTGTCCAAAATGTGCTCTTGTGCACACAGGCACATGTGGTTGCACAAAATCATTTCTTTTGTAGTCAAAAAGGTTCTTGTTGTCAGACAAACGTTCCCCAATTCCCAAACTTTTTACCCACAACTCTCTTTTTTTACCCACTTCCATCTTTTATAATTAAAAATGAATAATGACTATGGTATTTTTAGGGGCTTACTATGTGTCCACCACTTTTCTAAGTGTTTCAGACAAAGTCCCTGTCCCTCATGGGGATCACACAGTCTAAATAGAAGGGAGAACAGGTACCAAATCCACATTTTCACAGTTGAGGAAAAAGAGGCACAGAGAAGTTAAGTGACTTGCTCAAGGTCATATAGGAAACAAGTGGCAGAACCAGGATTAGAACCCAGGTCCTATGACTCCCAGGCCAGTACTTTTTCCACCAGGCCAAATTACTTCTGTTAGCTTATGTTATGAAATGAGCATTGCGCCCAAGGGGCGCTCAATAAACACTACTAGTACTTAGAGTGTCTTTGCGGCATAGTATAATACAATCCTCTGTGATTTTTCAGTGATTAGAAGCATGTATTGTGTCACACCATCTGCAGACTTCCTTAGGCAGAGGTTAGTTAGAATCATTTAATTCAAACCAAAGGGAAACTATTCCTGAAGTTGTGCAAGGGATGACAAAATTCATTCAATCGTATTTATTGAGCACTATACTAAGCTCTCACCCCATAGTTTAAAAAAATCCTATGCATAAAATATAATCACAAAGCTTAAAATAGGAGGCAAACATACCTGTTTTAATTGTTTTTCAAGTTTTTCTTTCTCCTTCTGACAAGCTTTTATCTGTGGGCAAAATAAATACATTTACTTTTTGACAACTGACTGCAGGGACCGTCAGTTCTAAAACCACCCCACCCTTGAAATTCCTGTCAAGGTTCTGAAGTCCAAGGTTCTAAACTACTGATAAATCTTTACTACAGAAACTCATTTTACTGGTTGAAGACACATTGATATTCGCATAGTAAAAAAAAAAGTTGGGAAAATACAGAGCTGATTTGTTTTGCATGTCAATTTTATTATACTTTCTTTAGGGGTTGAGAAAGAGCCAACATCATGAAATCCCAAGGAATAGTTGGATTTTTCTTTACCTAAAATGTTCATAGAAAATACATCTACCTGCAATTTCTAGATGTCCAGACTTCTATAGGTAATCTAATCAATCTAGACATCAGACTTCTATAAACAATACCACTGCCTTCAAGCAGAATCACATTTAAACTGCCCCAAAAAAATAACTCAACCTGCATTTAAATATTCCCTCAATCACTTTACTTGGTAACCCAAATATTTGATTATCTTCACTCTTCAAAAACCATTCGTTTTGTCTAGCTTAAATCCATCATGCTATATAGTTTAAACCCAATTCCTATTGGTTTGTTCTCGACTGGCATGAAGAACAGGTGGCTCCGATCTCCTATGGAAGTCCTTCATGTATTACAAGAGGATAGCTATCAAATCCCTTTTATGAGCTGAATGCTACCAGTACTTCCCCAGTCTAAACTTCTGATCTTTTAATCATCTCTATGGCTCTTCTCTGAATCTTCTCCATATGATCTCTCTCTATTTTTTTTTCAGTTGTGGAGCCCAGAACTGAATTCAGGAGCAGAGCTGAGTATTATTGGGAGAATTAAGTCACAATTCCTTTATTATACATTCCCAGTATTGTACTTGCTTTCTTAATGACATAACTACATTGCAGACTTGTATTCAAGTTCTCCATTCTGACCCTAACACTTATAATGTGAACGAAATGCCAATTTTTATATGTGTGCACATGAACATACTCAACCACAGATACACCTACATATTTATACCTGTTCTGTGTATCAAAGATGATGCTATTGATGATGAGAGGATGTATAGGTGTGCAGGTGTGGCTTTAAAGACTGATGTGTGACCAAAAATCCAGTGAGCTTTTAAAGATAGTTCCATGCTGTGCTGCTGGGCTTGTCACTTACAGAAAGTAATTCTCTTTTCAAGACTGCATCTTCTATTTTTTTTAATGGTATTTGTTAAGCATTTACTACGTTCCAGGCACTGTACTATGCACTGAGATAGATACAAGCTAATCAGGTTAGACACAGTCCATGTCCCAACTGGGGCTCACAGTATAAGCCCATTTTACAGATGAGGTAACTGAAGCACAGAGGAATTAAATGACTTGCCCAAGCTCACACAGCAGACAGCATATATCCTGATCTTCATAAGTTTTTTGTTTGTGGAGAACAGCCCCTCTTCTGACTGCTACCTGGTAATACTGGTTTACCTGCTGTAGAGTGTTCCCTACACACAGTTCACAAATAAATCACCCTGCTTGAAATTGAGTCTTTAGTATGTCTTTAAATCAGTATTGATCAATGGTCAATCAATCAATGATATTTATTGAGCACTTACTATGTGCAGAGCTCTGCACTAACTGCTTGGGAGAGTACAATACATCAGAGTTGGCAGACGTGTTTCCTGTGCGCAATGAGCTTATAGAGGGAGACACGGTCCAAAAGGGGAAACAACCCTTCTGTCATCCCACTTTTCTCACATGACCTGCCCAGAAAAGCTGTGGTACAGTGAGAATTACCTCAAGCTGGTGAGATGACTCCATTCTATGGCCTCACTGCTGGTAATCTTGCCTGCCATTTAAGCCTGATAAGATTTACACTGCCATACTAGAAAAAAGTTCATTTTATTAAATCTCATACCTGGGTAGTACAATTTTCCTCCCTGAGTAGATTTCTGTTCTTGCTCTTTTTAAACTTATTCAATTTGTTTCAAATTCCCTAGTTTAAACTAAGGTTTTATTGACCTTGTCATTACTCTGCCACTTCATAACAAACTCAAGCATGGAACCAGCTAGTTGGGTAAGAAACAGAGAAAAATGACTAAACCCTTCCCTCTCCCAAACCCAGATACTTTGCCACTAGTTGAGAAGGGAGGACAACATAAGAGTAAGCAAATTCTTAATCACCGCCACAGAATACCTTTCATAGCACAAAGCAGTTTATCGCCATTTAAATAAGGCAAGTGCTTTCGTTCTATCTTTTGATTTCACTGAACTCCATTTTCCCAGGAAGTTATTCCCTAAGAGGAGAGAAAAAAACAGCCTCTCTCAACCTTCTTCTAGATTCATCACTTTACTAATTTATGCTGAGGTGCAGGGAAGAATCAGCCAGGAGCTATGTGCTCAAGAAAGGATCCTTTCCCATTAATTCACTTGCATATGGGTGCAGGGAACCAGACAGGGAAACCTGGAAAAATCTCAGTTGAATGTAGTTTCTGGCATATCCATTTCCCAAGCTACAGGAGAGGGGTATTCTGGTTTACTGTTTTATAGTGTTTTCTTAATCCTGAGTAAACTCTAATTGTCATTCAATTTGCTAGTCCGCTACCTGTCACATAGCTTTCTCCATCTTCACGGATTTCAGATAGGCAACAGGCATCATGACAGATGGTCTTTTGGAAAAACACGACTCAGGGAGTTGGGAGACCTCTGGTCCTGGTCTTCCTCCATCCCCTGGCTTGCTCTGTGACTTTGAGCAAATACATTAACTGCTCTGTGCCTTAATTTTCTAATCTTAAAATGGGAATAACAACTCCTGCCTCTTCTTACTTACTCTATTGAATTCTCCCAAGCACTTAGTACAATGGTCTGCACACATTAAGTGCTCAATAGACACCATTAATGATTGATTGCATACCTTCCCTGAAAAAATTAATGCACTAGATTATAGATCTGGAACAAAGAAGTAGCTAACTCACTTTCCAGAACTGAGTTTACTAGCTCATTAACTCTTTGTTAGTTTGACAGAAACTATCATAAAACAGTTTTTCCCTTCAGAATTTTGGTCAGTTTTCAAATACCTCTCATTTCCCACAGAAGAAATTGTTCCTACTTGAGAATTTTTCCCACAAAATTAAAGTTTTTCAGTTAGTTCTGCCAAATATCAAAGAAATGGACTATAATCCTCAGTCTACCCAATAATGGGACTAAGAGAACCAACTAATACTTGAAATTTTTCTTTAAGAATGCTACCAGTGGCCAGGCAATGGAAAATGTTGCACAATTTCATGAGGCAAAAGAAGTGGTTTTATCTTTTTTTTAAAAAAAATAAACCCACAAAAAGTTGTGCAACTGCATTTCTTTCCCTTTTACATGAAAATTTCTTCAACATGACAGTGCTCTCAATCTTCACTATGAGCTGAATGTCCTACTCATAATTCTATCCAGAGGCAATTTTCAGCAAGCAGTATAACTCTAAGAAGTTTCCTTGAAACTCTACCAGTCACATCCAGTCAACGAACCCAGGAACTACATTTTTAGATGGCAATACCCTTCTTAAGAACAGATAGATTTCTAGGATTTGTAAATACCAAAGCAACTCTTCAAAGACAAACCAACAAGAATTTAGAAACCACTTAACTGTACATGGAACATTTTTTGGTTGAGTTAGAGTGCTGGGTAGCTCAACTTTCCTGCCACCAAGATAAATATTATGGAGGAAAAAAATCAAAAGGATTGGACTTTGTAAGGGAGGTTGAAATCTTGGGTCTTAAGCAACTCCTTCATTTACTTAACATGAAAGAAATCTTTAATCATGTCTCATCTCCTTACACATTGTTTCAGAATGATTTCATCCCAGGTGCTGACCGCCCATAAAACCCAATGTCAATTAACAGAAGCCAGAAAGCCTTGGACTGTGTAAAAAGTGAGAAAATAAAAATAAAATACACATGTGCTGGCAATGGTTGCTTTGTTTGGATTCGTACCTGAGAATTCAGCTTGTTCAACTGGGATTGCGAACTTTCATTAATCTTCTGCAGCTCCTCTTTTTCTTCATTGAGTCTCTCACGGTCTGATCTCTCCTTTTTAAAATCTTCTTCATATATTTGAACCTAGGATATTTAAAATTATAGTTATTCTTCATTTTGATTTCTCTTTAGCCCGAACTGAGGAAATTTCAGAAAGAGGGACACCTAGAATTTGGGATCTCAGTCAATCATTGGTATTTATTGAGCACTTACTGTTTGCCGAGCATTTGTATTAGGCACTTGAGAGAATCACTCACCACTTTTGGTGTCTTTTTCTAACCACTGAGACAGTCACCTTGCAAGTCACTTGACCTTTGGCATCTCTCCCTCTCATTTTTATGGTATTTGTTAAGCATATACTATGTGTCAGGCACTGTGATAAAAACAAGTTAGTTCGGTTGGACACAGTCCCTGTGCCACATGGGGCTCACAGTCTCAGTAGGAAGGAATGATCTAAGAGAAACTACCCTCCTTATTTAGAGCAGGTGATCCTGGAATGCTCAGTTTCTTGTTATTTGAGGGTGGTTTGGGATTCTAAGAAAAAATCAGTGACTCAGCTCCCACAAAAAAGTTACAGGTAAATGACAAATGGCAGGAAGTCACTAAAGGATAGCTGACTATTGGGAGACCTGCATTTCTGAAGACCTTTATTACAAACTGAATGCAGAAGGGTAGGGTTAAAATGCCTCCCTGTGAAAGGTGTTTCAGAACTAGATGGGAAACTATCATCCTCTCTAGATTTATTGTTCTAAGGAAGCTCCTTCAGCATATTTGCCATAGTTCTACCTTTTTATTTCTGGGCTCTACTCCTTAGACCAGGGAAAAGTGACAAAAGTATGGAAAAATAGATGATGAGGAAACAATCAGCAGACGTATCATCAATGGTGGTGGGTAGCTGTGGGATGGAGCTTGAATATATAGCGAGTAAATATGTCTTGCATTTTTATTTTACTTATCCAAACACTTAATATATATATATATAGTGCATTTTAGTATATTGCCTCCTCACTGACGTCCCTGCCTCCTGTCTCTCCTCACTCCAGTTCTTACTGTAAACTCTAGGCTGAAAGCTTGTTGTGGGCAGGGAATATGTCTACCAACTCTGTTGTACTGTACCCTCTCAAGTGCTTTGAACAGTGTACTGCACACAGCATGTGCTCAATAAATATGACTGATTACTCCATTCTGCTTCCCAGATCATTTTCCTGAAAAACCATTTAGTTCATATCCCCTGCCCTTCAAGAACCTCCAGTGTTTGCTCATCTACCTCCTCATCAAACAGAAATTCCTTACCATAGATTGTAAAACACTGAATCAGCTCACCCTCCCACCTTACCTTGCAAATTTCCTACTACACATAGTCCTCTAGCTTCGCTCCTCCAACATCACCCTACTCACTGTGCCTCCATCTCATCAATCTTGCCGTTGCCCACATCCTTCTCTGACCTGAATCTCTCTACACCTTCATATACCACCATTCTCTCCACCTTCAAGACTCTATTAAAATCACACCTCCTCCAAGAAGTTTTTCCTGACTAAACCCTCATTTCCCCTACTCCCTCTATCTTCTGCAACTGCCTACGCACTTTAATTACTTAAGCCCCACAGCACTTATATACATATTTTAGCCTCACTGTCTCCCCATATACTGTAAGCTTATGGAGGGCTGGGAACATCTCTAACAACTCTCCTGTATTATACTCTCTTAGTAAAGTGATTACTAAGGAAATACTAGCAAACTCTTTTATGAGTCCATTGTTTTTACTGTTATCAATCCTCTTAAATCAGCGAGACCATTTGGCAAGTTACTCATTTGACCTGGAGGTCATTAACCAAGCCTTAGAAAGGTAAATCAGCCTCATGGAGTATGTAATTTGCTTCTAAAGTGTAGTAAACTCTGCTCCATATAGAACTAGAAACCTTCACCCACTTCCACTGACATTTATCATTTGCTCTGTCTATAATAAAACAAGGATGGGATGAGGGAAACTCAAGAGATAATTTTTGGGGTGGTAAAAAAACCTTCTTGATATAGTTACATGCTTTGTAATTTGTACTTGTACATCCTTGGTTATAAAGAGTTTATAAAGAGACCAGAGAATGATAGTCTAGTATTTTCTTGAATCAATATAGCCATATTAAGGGGCAGCAAGAGGACCAAAGAAATAGTGTATCTGAGACCCCATGAAAAGAGTAGTCACCTTTAGGGTCAAGAAAGACTAAAGAGTTCCAATTTGGTGCAGCTGGCAAACTTGAGTGTATCTTTTTTGAATACAGACAACTCTATATAAGCTTAAGTATATTAAAAACTTAATTAGTCTGACTGAAAGAGGGGAAGTCCACACTAAATTAGGGAAAAGTCGATATTGCTGAAGTATGCTTTAAATTCAGCCGCATCACTTTAGTATGGCAGAGTGTATGTATCCTAAACTAAAGCTTGGATGCCGCTGATTCTCTCTAAATCTGAATGGGGCATCAGCAGGCACAAATGCTCTGGGTCTTCTCTTCCACTGTCTGACCTGATGTCTTTGTCTATCTCCTGCCTTTGCAATTTAACAGGCTTCGTTAGCCACGAAATAGATCACCTTCTCTGGATCAAAGCCTGACAGGAGATGAGAGAGCATAGGAAAGAAACAGGGTTAGATGAGCACTGCTTGGAATTACCTCAGATTCTAGAAGAATAGCATTCAAAATAAGGAGGTTTCACTTTGGTTCTCACTCTCCCTGCTAACTAAATGTTCCCAAACCTCTGATTGTGGGGAAGTGCATACGGTAACAATATGGGTGTTTGACGTTAGAAGTTAAATCACATAAAAACTAAGAGAACCAGATTTCAGCACTCTCTTGGGGATTATGTCACTGCCTTGTATCACATAGGAGCTAGCCCATCACTACACAACCTTGGGGGCAAAACTGATTCTCCCGCATGTGGTTCTCATTATATGAGCAAACTGAAGGCTACTTATGTTCTTGCACTCGAAAGCAAGTGATCAGAGAACTCTGGCCAGAGTCACGAGAGCTTTAGAGAAAATCCCTATAAGACTTTTTATTTCACCTCTCTTCACCCTTTATGTTTACTTGGGTTTTCACTGCAGCCACATAATGAACCCACCATCCAAATGACGATGGCAGGAAAGAAAAATCACCAAGGCAAGCGTGGAGCTTTCTCGCACATCCTAACAATTGTGTGGCTTTGTTTTTTCCATCCTGAGCATGAGGAAAAGCCAAGAGGAGATGGAACATTCTTGGGCGGTTTCTATGTTTTTTGTTTGTTCAGATAATAGAACAGACAGTAGTCCCTAAAGCCAGCAGAGACCTGCCCACCTTCCACAAGCCAGAGGCATTCTGCCTGCACGAGACTACTTTGGAGATTAAGACCTTTGTGTATTTCAGTAACTTGCCTGCTCCCAAGAGGAACATGAAAACAGGTGACACAAACCATCTTCCTGACCTTCAGGGATGACCATACAATTGGACATGGCTATTTCTAGAGACAATCACAACAAAGAAAACCTCCCAAGCATCGATGGGAGACTCTCCCCAAAAGACTGTTTAATTTGGACTGAGGCTTGATGGCCGAGGCTACAATCAGAAGATACTTCCTTTTGAAACCCCAACAAGTGGCCAGATGTCACTGTTCACAGTCAGCCCATTTCTAGATCATGCCCACCTGTTGTCTGAGCACTTCCATTTGTGTCCTCAACTCCTCGTGGCTGCAGTTCCTGTTGGGTGGGTGCAAATAGGGCTCCAGAAGGGAGAAGTTCTCCATCTTTAAGGCATCCTGAAGGGCCTAGGCACAAGTCAACACACAAGACAAGACTGACCACATCAAATGAATTCCTGCATAATTGTTACAATCTTTGTATCTCCAAACTACCGGTTTAATGCAAGTCACGATGACTTCATTTGAAATACTGATGTGCACGAATGTCTTGATTTTCTTAGCAGATGTTTTGCTGTGATGCCTCTGCACCCCATCCCCTGCCTTAAACTGAGCAGTGTTTTCGGTGTCCATAGCAATTGTTGTTTCAGAGTCACCTAAAGTGAAAAGACCTTTCTTTATTTCAAATATACTGGTCTAGACACTCCTCTTTAAAACTGCGGCAGCATTGTCTTGTGGAAAGAGCAGGATCTGGAAGCAAGAAGACACAGGCTCTAATCTAGTATTTAGGTGCTTACTATGTGCCAAGCACTGTTCTAAGTGCTGGGGGAGATTCAAGGTAATCAGGTTGTCCCCTGTGGGCCTCACAGTCTTAATCCCCATTTTACAGATGAGGTAACTGAGGCACAGAGAAGTTAAGTGACTTGCCCAAGGTCACACAGCAGACAGGTGGCAGAGCTGGGATTAGAACCCATGACCTGACTTCCAGGCCTGTGCTGTATCCACTATGCCATGAGCCACTTGAACTCTCTGAGCCTAAATTTCATCATCTGTATGATAGGGATAATTTTCCAGATGGCCAATATTAAAGTGTTCTCTTCTCCCAGTATCAGGTGGGATTGAGAAACAGGAAATGAAAAAGTGGACCCTCGAACCAGCTGACAAATAACACCTTCATTTATCATTCTCCCCCTCAATTAGCATTTCTTGAATGCCCTCTATTTGTAGTCTAAGATAGACCCAAACATATCAAAAAAGAATGTTCACCATAACCAAAGATATTGAATTCTAAAGATTTAATAACCTGGACCCATACTTTTTCCAATTCTACCACTAGAACTTGAACTTTAACAGGAGTTTTTCATCCTCCTGCATTACTTTTGAGTTAAAATCCCAGTGCACTCCCTCATACACATAGTAAAGACTACCTAATCTGTAATCTCCTTGAAGAAAGGGATTGTATTTTATAACTATATGAAAAAGCCGCCTGGCTTAGTGGATAGAGTACAGGCCTGGGTGTCAAAAGGACCTCGGTTCAAACCCTGGTTTTGCCACTTGTCTTCTATGTGACCTTGGGCAAATCGCTTCACTTCTCCATGCCTCCGATATCTCATCTGTAAAATGGAGATTAAGATTGTGAGTTCACTGTGGGCAGGGAATGTGTCTGTTTATTGTTATATTCCACTCTCTCAATTGCTTAGGACAGTGCTCTAAACACAGTAAGCTCTCAGTAAATACAATTGATTGACTGAAATGGACTTTGTCTGACCTTATTATGTCGAATGTACCCCAGCACATAGAACAGTGCCTGGAACATAGCAAGTGCTTAAATACCAAAAGAAAAATCCCTCTATGCTCATTTGTATTGTATTTTAAGCACTTACTATGTGCCAGACATTGTACTAAGTGCTGGGGTAGAGACATGCTAATCAGGGTGGACAAAGTTCATGTCCCACATGGGACTCACAGTACAGATAAGGTAACTGAGGCACAGAGAAATTACAGGACTTACCCAAGGTCATACAGCAGACAAGTGGCAGAGACAGTCCCATGCTCTCTCTACTAGGACTAGGTCATGCTGCTTCTCCTATGTGCTTAAAACAGTACTCTGCACAAATAGTAGGTCCTCAAGAAATACTGTTGATTGAGTGACTCCCTGTTCCATGGTAGTATAGGCTCATGGAAATGGGAAGCACATGTAAGCACATGTCCTGTCAGAAGGCAGATATGGGTTTTGAAGTTCAAATTCAACAAAATGTTGGAGTGGACATCATGAATTTGCAAGAAACATCAAAATGAATAAGGGCAACTTTCTTCCTTTGTTGCTCATTTTCTTTTTGACTTAATTTACAACATACCTGGGAGACCTATAATGGCTCCTGAGCTGGCAAGGGGGTGAGCTGAATGAGTAAAGGAAAGCAAGCCTATCTCTTGGTTTTCCCCAGATTCTAGATGAATAGGATCCCGCCCTCCATCTGTATTTCCTGATGCATTTCAGCTCTCTTTATGGACCATCATGGCTATTTACTTATCCTGAAATGTGGCAAGTGAGTCATAGATGGTGAAGCAGACACTCACACATCCGTGTTTAGAGGTGCCTAGTTTCCTCCATGAATTGCAGTGACACATACCTCAGGACTATTATGTCATTCTTTTTGCCCTGAATACCTGAATGATCTAACCAGGTGACAGGATAAAATATCATGTTAATTAGACCTGCCTAAGGGCAAGACTAGCCAAACTGGCTAGGTAATTTTTCTCACTTTTGTTAAACATCTGGCCTGTCTTCAACAGCTTGATGAAATAACTCTCATGGGTATTTTCTTCAAAGGCAGATGATGAGCTGAATCAGAATGCAAGGGGAGGAATTGCTGAGCAAACCTCTGAGAGCCACATGTTAACAGTTAAGCTGAAATGTTATGGGTCTCCCAAGTTATGGGGGAGCTGTGTACTTGTTAGGTAGAGTGGTCCTGAAATTACCAGCCTTGATAGGGCCGAAATATAAGGCCCAAATGAACATACCAGTAAAACAAGTGAAAACTGATTTTCATTCATTTTGGAAGGAAAAAGTATTAAATGGGGGTCAGGAGTCCAAGACCACTAATATGTCAAAATCACGGTCCATACAGACTTGTGATCTGCCTCTGACAATGGCAGCGGGATTCTTAGAGGACCAGTGTGTGTCCTCCTTGGTATCGTATTCTCTACCAGACTTCCCTTCCTCTACTTTGGGCTTATATGCCTCCATTTACATTTTTATTTTACAAATGGCATATTAAGGTGCAGCTACTTGTGATAAATCCTTTGGAGTGTTTATGCTCCATTTTCCCCAGCTCACAGGTGGAGTGGATCTGACTTGTAAAGTGAGGATCTCAGGTTCTGAATTGACCATATACAGCATCACTGTCCTTTTCTACTCACTTTCACTCCCTTTTGTTGTACCGACAGATGGATAAGATTGCATTTTGTTAACCAGTTAACTTCTTATGAAGTAATGAAATTCACCTTAAAATTCACCTACTCCCATCCCATCTCCCCAGTTTCACACAGTTCTACTTCTCATAGGTTTCTTAGCCTTGGGATCACTCTATCTCAACCTGCTACCTAGATGGGAGTGAAAACAGGAACTGGAAAAATACTATAAATTTCTCCAGCACTTGACAACTGAAAAGACAGGAAAATACTTGACATGCCCAGTAATAGTCAATGTCTCTCTCCCTCTGCTAGAAAGTTTATCAGGCTTACCAAACCAACAAAACATTTCTCACTCTGGCTATTCCCCCACCTAGAAGCTCCTTTCTGCTCCTAAATCCACCAGAACCCTAAACCTTCCACTTTCAAAACCTTCCTAATATCCCACCTCCTCCAGGAAAACTTTCCAATTGATTCCCAACTCCCCAAGTGGTATTAACTCAACCACCACCTCTAGCACTGATGCATTTATACCAGTACTCAGCATGTATACTCAGTTATTTACCCTATTTGATGCTGACATCCTTGTTCTTCCTTCTGCTCCCTCTATGGTAAATGATCTTTATTTTTCTGTTTTCCCTCTTTGATTTTAAGCTCCTGGAGGGCAGAGAACATTTCTTTTGCTTCTGTTGTACTTTCCCAAGAGCTTAATGCAGTGCTCTGTACTCAGTATGCACTCAATAAATACTATTGATTGTTTAACTTCCTTCCTAAAAGGCACTTCTATTTAAGCATGTCTTAACAGTGTGAATACTGCCAATTATCAAACCAAAATATCAGTCCCAATTCTCATGGAGGACTTGCCAAAGTGGAAAGAGCATGGGCATGGGCTTCGGAGTCAGAGGACCTGAGTTCTAATCCCAGCTCTACCACTTATCAATCAAGCAATCCATCAATGGTATTTATTGAGGGATTACTATGTGCAGAGCACTGTACTAAGCTCTTGGGAGAGTAAAATACAATAGAATTGCCTACTGTGTGACCTTGGGCAAGTCACGTAACTTTTCTGAAGTTCAGTTTCCTCATCAATAAAATTGGGATTGAATACCTCTTCTCCCCACTACTTAGACTGAGTCTCATGTGGGTCAAGAGCTGTGTCTGACTAATTGTCTTTTACCTAACCCAGTCCCTAGGATGACACTTGGCATATAGTAGGTGCTTAACAAATACCACCATTACTATTATCATTATTATTATTATTCATAACCACATGGGAATGCTCCACTAAAATTCCTTGAAAATACTCATAATAGTAGTAGCAGTAGTATTTATTAAGCACGGAACTAAGCACTGGAAGAGAACACAGAGGTGGGAATTAGACAGTCCCCCATGCATCAGGAGAATGATGTAGGCTAAAACTAAGCACATAATTACTCCACTGCAAAACACTTTATATACAACAGCACTCTGACAATACATTCGGTCAAATATATAAATATTAGCATGTGCTCTTATGCACTGAGGCCAGCAAATACAAGACTTTTGGTAAGAAATTAAAGCCAGCAGACTTTTACCACAATAAAATAATGACTTTTTCATAATCAGGAATAGATTCTTCTTTCGTCAATACCTACCTATCGTCTACTTGGATTCTGAATAATTAAAAAAGTAAATTCATCACAAACTTACCACTTAACTTCTACTCATATTGAGCCAAATAGAAACGGAAGGTGACAGACTTGGTAGGTATGGGTTGAAAAAGATTCTTTCCACCAAGAACCGAAACAAAGCTGTTTCCTAAATAGGGCTTTTCTGAACTGAAGTCATGTAAAATTCACCAACTCGTGGGATTGTCTGATGCTTTAAGAGGTCATGTCATCCAACCCCCAGCCTCCAGCAGGGCCAATGCTTCCTTGGTGAGAGAGAGACAAATTCCAAAAGAGTTCCTAGGTAGGGCAGCAGGGTACAGTGTCGGTTTTGAATTTGGCATCTCAGGGTTTCAGTCAGTGCGTCACTCAAAGCTCCAGTGATCATTTTAAAGAGCACATATTTCCTCAGGAAGCTTTTGTGGTTGACCAAGAGATACATTATTGTTAGCATACATCCACTGACTCGATGTGGTTTCTTAAATTAAACAACGAAGTTTACTGCATTCTCCAGTTTTTCCGCGTTTTTCCTTTTGATGTTGGCTCTGGGGTGGAGGACATATACTTCTCAAACTGGTTCCCAGCCAAGCACTCAGGACAAATAGAGGTGATGAATATAAGGGTCACAGACCCTCCATTTCAAGGCAGCTGTAGATATAAGCTATATGACATGGCATGCTTACCTTTTCGGGTGGTTCTTATTTACAGAAAGAGACATATGGCTTTTCGAATGGGCTTTTTTGCCTATTAGAAGACAACCTATGAATGCACAAATGTCATGGCAAAAGGACTATGGCCTGGCAGCTTTCCTGTTCCCTACCTTGTTGAGGCGCTTTATCTCCAACTCACACTGCTCCTTCTTCTTGTTCACTGAAGCATTCTTTAGTTTCAGAAGCTCATTCTCTTTCTTTAATCCATTCAGTTCACCATTTAAGGTTTCCTTTTCTTTCTGGATTGAAATATCAAGCATATCAACATTGACAGAGTATGGGCAAAAGAATGCTGCCAGAATGTTTTCTGAAACACCGACTGCTGACCAAAGACCTGTGGTTCATCTGGTAACCACCAAAGAAAGCGGAAGTGGACGGTGACCCTAACGTTTTGCCACAGAGAATCAAGAACTGGAATGGAAACTGAAGACTTGGATTCTAGTCCTAGTTTTGCTGTGTCATTGCCAGGGAAGCTTGTGTAAACCACCTACCCCCTTCTATAACTCAGTTTTAACCATCTGTGAAAAGAATCACCCAGCAATTTGGCCCAGGTTTCATGAACACTGGTAAAATAAACTGGTGAGAGTGCTTTGAGTTTCTCATGGAATGGCATTATTGAAAGGTTAACAAACTTAATATCATGCATGTATGCATATTTACAAATGTACACCACCACCCCAAGCACAGATGCACATGCGTACACATACATACCCAAACACGAGCAGAATTTCCCCTCCCGCCAACTCTAGCATCCAGTTTCCCATTAGTCCCTAACTACCCACCTTTCTGTCACACTCAACCACCCATGTTTCTATTGTCTGTTCCAACTTGTCCTCATTTACAGCTCTCCCCCTCTACCAAAGTGCCCCCTCAGATGCTTACCATACCAGTCAACTGAATATACAGTTTTCAAATTTTATAATCTATTATAAGAAATAATTCCCGGTTCCTTCACTACAGCAGGAAACGGGTCCTTGTCAGAGTGGGGATGGAAAAGGAAATGACTGTTGGTTCTTCAAAGGAAGGATATTGCTTAACCTGGCAGCTTTCCCCTGATTCACTATGACAAAGGACTCTCTGCCAAAAGGTAGAAATACGGAGTCAGTGGCCTCATCCTCCAATTAAAGACCCTGCTCAGAGACTTCCACAGACCTTAAAAAAGATCTCTGGGTTTCTTGCGATTGGCTATGTGACCAATTCCAACCACTATTTTCTTCTGGGTATCAGATAATCAAGTGCTCTCTGGAAGCAAGAGATTTTCACCTCACGCTTGGCAATACCTTGGTAGGGCGATAATAAACTCTGCATCCACACCCTCCCAAATGCACCCTGTCAATCAATCAATGCTATTTATTGAGCACTTACTGCGCAGAATACTGTACTAAATGCCAAGAGAGTACCATATAACAGAGCTGTCCACCTCTTGGAAGAGGTTCCCTGAGCAACCTGGTAATGTAGGAGGAGCCATCTGTTTCCTTAAGATAATTTGGGGTTAGCTTTCGTCATTCAGACCCCGATTCCTGTAATAGTTTGAATACACACGTGCTTGGCCATTGCAAGAGATGAAACGCTAAAGAAATGAGCTAACTTGCCTGTAATGTATGCCTGTAGAAATAGACTAATATTCCCGCCACTTCCTATGACCCTTACTTCTCTACTCTGAGTTTGTGAAAGCCTGTTAAGTATCCCCATGTTCTCTTTCTCTCTCTTTCAGTCTTGTTTCTCCTTAACGCCCACTGCTTACTTCCTGATAGCTGGGGTTTACCTAACCCGAAACCGGGGTAGACTGAGTTCCCAACCTAGTCTACTCCTTTTCACCTAGGAGTCTGATTGAAGCTGAGATCACAAATTTCAGAAGTGGAGATTAGCCACAGTGTGTTCTATCAGATAGTTCTCATGGGCCATGCCTCACGGCAACAGCAAAGTTCAAACAGCATAGGGCTACAGAAAGA
The DNA here is from genome assembly GCF_004115215.2 of Ornithorhynchus anatinus. NCBI lineage: Eukaryota > Metazoa > Chordata > Mammalia > Monotremata > Ornithorhynchidae > Ornithorhynchus > Ornithorhynchus anatinus. The sequence goes on from NC_041739.1 coordinate 53,217,096, forward strand.
GCCAACCGAGGGAGACGTGTATCTTCACTGCATCAGATCCTCCTACCTCTTCCTGTAGCAGTCGATCTCTGGTTAGAGTGTGCTGTCTCGCGCTCTCCTTTCCCTGGTGCCTCTCTTTCTCCAGTTTGCTGAAATTTCTCTCAGTTACTTCAAGTTTCACTTTCAGTTCTGTGATCTGCAGAGAGATTATCGACAGGCATTTCAGAGAGTTACTTGAAGCCTGCCGCATTTGGAGTCATGCTAAATCAGAGCCCACAGAATTGTCAGTCCACTACAAAGGAGACACAGGAGATTAGATGCATTGGAGTGCCTTTCTCCTTCCTGTCCCATAGCATTTATCTTATTTGAATGAAATGCATTCTTATTCTGAAACATCATGATTACTACTTCCATAGATAGTCTCAAGGGACCCACTTTCTCTGCTGAATCCTTTGTTTTTAAAGAAATGAAATGAAGCAGGTTAAATGACTCAGGCAAGGAGGTAAAGATCACTCGCCCACCCTCTCTGCCTTTTCACGCTTCCCCCTTCTCTAATTTTTAAACACTTCACTCAGGTTTTCTCATCACTCCATTTTGAATTCTTCTACAATACTGTCATTGGAAGGTAGCAGAATCAAAAGCTGTCATGACCTCTCAAAAAAGAAAGGGCAGTTAGAAGCTCCCTCTTTTCAGAGGGGGCCTTTCAGGTGGTCAGTCAAGAAGCAATTGCTGAGTGTTCAGAAGATGCCTAGTAACACTCCAAAATACACATTCTCAGGAAGAGTACTCTGAACCCAGATTTCCCAGAGAAAATGAGTCCATCTGCCTACATAGGGAGGCCGGGACACTTTCAGGGAGGTAATTAATGGTCTAGAGATTAGCCTCAGCAGCTCACAGTACCAGCAGAATTTTCACCCTAAAGACAATAATACATGGCAACTCTCCTCTGCATCATATCTTTTAGAGTCTGGAGCCTCAGATTGGTTATAGTGATTGTTCAGGGAGAAAATCACATTGTAGTTCTGAAGGTAATATTTCAGTTATACAATCTAATGTGGCACATCCTCAACTCATCCCTCCCATTCAACTCATATATTCAATCTGTTACCAAATCCTGTTGGTTCTACCTTCCTAATAGCTCTAGAATCTGCCCTTTCCTCTCCATCTCAACTACTTCCATGCTGATCTGAGCAGTTATAATCTGCCTTGACAATTCGTCAGCCTCCTCACTGACTTCCCTGACTCTTGCCTCTCCTCTCTCCAGTCTATAGTTCACCCTGCTGCCCGGATCATTTTTCTAAAAAAAATCCATTAAGTCCACTTCTTCCCACTCTCGAAAACCTCCAGTGGTTGCCCATCCACCTCCACAACAAACAGCAACTCCTTACCATCGGTTTTAAAGCACTCAATGAGCTCTCCCTCTCCTACCATACTTTCCTTCACTCCACTAACGCCAACCTGCTCACTTTTTTATCTCTTTTATCTTGCCACCAATCCGTTGCCCATGACCTCCAACACAGAACTCCCTTCCCCTGGGGTGGAACTCTTTCCCCAGAGCCTGGGCTTCGGAGTCAGAGGTCATGGGTTTGACTCCCGGCTCTGCCACTTGTCAGCTGTGTGACTGTGGGCAAGTCACTTAACTTCTCTGTGCCTCAATTACCTCATCTGTAAAATGGGGATTAAGACTGTGAGCCCCACGTGGGACAACCTGATTACCCTGTATCTACCCCAGCGCTTAGAACAGTGCTCTGCACATAGTAAGTACTTAACAAATACCAACATTATTATTATTATTATTATTAATCAACCCACTACCACTTTCCCCATTTTCAAAGCTCTCTTAAAATCATGTCTCTTCCAAGAGGCTTACCCTAGCTGAGCACTCATTTCTCCTATCATCAGTGGCATTTACTGTGTGCAGAGTAACATACTTAACACTTGGAACAGCACAATGCTTGCTCTCCCTCCTGCATCATCTATGCACTTGGATCTGTAACTCTTAACCACTTGATATTCACTCCACCACAGTGCCGCAACACTTCTGTACATATCCTTATACGCTCCCATTTCCCCCATCTATAATTTATTTTGTGTCTGCCTATCCCTCTAGCCTGTAAGATCCCTGGGGGCAAAGATTGGCCTACCAACTCTAATCAATTGTACATTCCCAAATGTTTAGCACAGTGCTCTGCACACAGTAAGGGCTCAGTAAATTTGACTGATCTATTGATTGCTCACTTATAACCATCTTGCCAAATGAATTAGGAGAATTCACTTTCTTTGTGAAGCTACCATGAAGCCCCCTTAAAAGTGATTAAATTGTTGAGGGACTCATTTCTTTTGGAGGTCTTTACTGCAACTAAACTCTGTCTCCAATTATATCCCAAAAGAAAGCTGTCCTGGGGAGTGCAATCACTCATCTTCCTCTCTGTAAGTACCAACTTAAATCCAAACCTATTACTTGTTGTCAGACTGTAAGCCCTTCAGGGCCCGGATTGTATCCACCAATTTTACTGTACTCTCCCAAGCAGTCTGAACAGAGTAAGCACTCAATAATACCACTGACTGATTAATTTGGTTTGAAGACAGTGCTGTTAATGGTGATACTAATCAGTGAGTGTCATTTACAGAAAATCTCTTGCCCACTTTGTTCATGACAAAACAGTAAGAGAGCAAGGGACAGCCTTTGTGATTTAACCTGCATCGGCCTTTTACAGTAAGATATTCCCCCTTAGATGAGCTTCCGGGTCTGTGCCTTCTTTTTGAGTAGATACAGATATGTATGTATGCATATACCATAGAGTAGGGTACCTTTTCTGGCCCCTGCCATGTATTGTGAGCATTGCTCAGATCCCAGTCTTCGAGAAAGGCTCCTCTACCTTCATCATGTGCTCAGGGAGTCCACATTTACCAAAATATTCAAAGTTCTAAATTAGACACTGTTAGAGGCCCTTTTCTGCTCTATTTTATTTACCGTCCCCAGGAGTCAGGATTCCAGATGAGGATTCCTAAGAAAATAAAGACCTTCCTGCCAAAGAGAATTCCCTTCCCAGATGCCCGTTTAGGATTACTGCTTAAACCTTGGCCTGTCTTCAAAGCATTAACAAATGTTTAAAAAGTGCTTACCTTTTTTTCATAGTGCACTTTCATACTTCTAAACTGTTGGTCCCATTGCTTGTTCACTTCCAGCAACTGAAATTGACCAACAAAGGCAGATTAAGTGCAAGATTCAGAACTTTTGGTAATGGTTTGCATAGAGTAAATCATGTTCAGCTGCTTTTGATGGACTGAAGAGCCTGAATTCCATGTGTAGGAATCCACCATACAGCCCTATTCCGATAATGGTTGTATGTTTTGAGCGTAAATTTTCAAACCTCAGCATTATCACGGTGAAAGGGTCCTAAATGCTAAAACTATTGTTTTGTAACTTTCTCGTTTCCATGGTCAAATTTGTATTTAGCAAGAGAAAGTTTGAGAACTGCTGATATTTGGGGAATGCCCAGAAGACTGTCAAGAAGGATAAAAAAGGATGGAGGCTTCTTTCATCCTAAAGAAACCTATCCTGGGAATATATTTTGCAAGGGCACCCACGTATCCCTGAAAATAACATGGCACAAGTCTTTCAGATGGTGCATTATTCCAGGATTGAAGTGCTATGTCACCATTCCCAGATGGGAAAATAATCCATAGTCCACAACTTTTAATCAATTTAACTCTTCAAACAGCAAATGTAGATGCTAGTGATTCATGAAAAACATTTATAAGGCCTTTGATAAGTCAGCATTTAGTGCAGTTCATACAAAAAATCACAGTAGTGAACTAACATAAATGGTGTTCAAAGTATACGCTAAACAAACATTTCCCAAGGAGGTTAATCCAAGAGCAGAAATTGGGCCTAGGGAAGTGGGAGTGTCTATCTAGAGCATAATCATCACAACCCAGCCGTTACTCTCTTGGTAAAACTTCAGAGACATTAGACTTGCATTTCTGCCTTCTGAATCCTAGTCCTCTGACAATTGATAAGGTCAGATTCCCTTCAGTCAGCTCTATCTAGAGCCTTATTACTGGAGAGACTGGGTTTCAACTGGTTTCAAATTGCAAGGCAGGAAGGCTGCAAGATGGAAGGCCATAGACCTCTCAGAGAATTAGAGGTGACTGCTTTGCTTCTAAAATTTAGGAATAAGAGATTGCGTGGGCCTATATCACTGCTTTTTTTCTCCTGGGGCTGGGGATCAGAAACCTATTTGATTTCAGCTGGAGCCCTAGATATTCATTTAATCTATTTGTCTATGCTCCTGCTATTGACAAGTGAATCTAAATTTTTCCACCAGCTCTCACTATTTGAACCCTGTTTACATATGCCTGTCTTTTTTTATTAGATTGTAAGTTCCTATGGAACAGGGACTGTAGCCTTAATCTTTAATGAACTCTCCCAAGCACCACCAGTATGGTGATCAACAAATATTTAACTTACCTCTTGAATCTGCTTTTCCAAGATTCTGTTCTGCTGTTCAGGAGTATCTGTTAACACGTTCTTCTTTCTTCTTGACAACAGAGGACACTTAAAGTGTAAAGAATAAAAGTATATTCAAATATAATACCACAAAAACAAACTTTAGTGATACTCTCTATGCAAGACCATGTCTATGTTTTGAAGCCTAGAACAGTATGATACACACTTTGTTGCCTGAGTGAATCTGGTTAGTCCTAGCCTGCTTCCCATATGCTTGCTAAATAATTTTAATGTTATTCATGTGGATAGGACTTCATTGATATTTGATTGATGAATCAGTTTTTCATTCATAGTGTGTCCTTGTTTTACTTGAAATAGCTGCAAAATAATTTCTGGATGAATCATAATGCAAATCATAAATTGATATTTCCCATATTAAAATTTCAATCCTATTCTAAGCAATTACCACCTCTGTTTCCTGTTAACATGATGGCAATAGTTATCAAATAGCTATAGTGTGTCCTTGTTTTACTTGAAACAGCTGCAAAATAATTTCCTGATGAATCATAATGCAAATCATAAATTGATATTTCCCATATTAAGATTCCAATCCCATTCTAAGCACCAATTGCCACCTCTGTTTCCTGTTGTTAACACAATGGCAATAGTTGTCAAATAGCTATCCCAAAATGTTGCAAAAACTGTCTGATACATTTGAGGGAAATGAAAGTTGCCTAGTAAATATCTCCACCACTTTTTATGAGTAAACCCAGAAAAATAATGAATAGTAAATGTTTTAAAGATGTTAAAGATTAAAAGAATCAAAATTCTATCATTAAAAAAAGTTTGAACTTGTAACTTCAAGAATATTTTCTGGAGTTACAAAAACAAATATTTCCACAAAATAAAAATTACCTTTCTAGTTGGCATGCAAGAAACTCTATAGCTGCATACTCTATAGTAAGTATAGAGGTGGCAGGTGAAAATGCCACCCTCGCTAGCTTGTATCCAACCCTTTGTATAAAGCCATTAGCCTACATTTTAGATTAATGATGTGCATATCCACATTTTCACAATAAAAGAAAAATAGTTTGGGTGGGTTTTTTTATTTGAAAAAATCATTAAAGCTCTAGAAACCACTGCCTCATCTTGAAAAAGTACAAAGTTGACCACCAACCATGCTCACTCAAGTAAACTATTGTTTTTTCCTTTGGCAATTTAATATCTTTATTGCCATTGTATCCTTGGCTTACATAAGCAAATTTCAATAGAATGAATTGAGTGATGGTGGTTTTAGTAAATGAATGACTGAATCTATTGTTTTGTTTCAGGCATGATAGCTGCTGCAGACCTAGAATTTACTTAGATTATCAGCCTCACTCACACACGTGTAAAATTATAGTCTCAGTAGAATTGATTTCAAATCCTGAATATTCAGCAGCTAAATGACACCCCATGATGCATTCATATTTGTGTGTGTTTCTGCCTCTCTCCCACTCCCGGCCCATCTCTGTCTTTTCTCTGCAACTGCTTCTCCTCCCAGCTCCAACTCTCCTCTCGTGGCCTCATGTTTCCTCTCCCCATTTCTAACTTGACTCCAATCTCCATCTCTGATCCTCCACCTCTGAAGTCCACTTGGAGGTTCTGTAGCAAACTGCCCACCCCTCAGAACCCACTGAGGTTCTAGGTCAGCAAAGAACACAGTTTCAGAGCAGTTACAACTGCCCAGAATTATAACAGACTATTGAACATTTTCATGCCAAACTATGTTGCCAAACTATTCATGCCAAAATAGGTTGAGCTATGCAAATTATAGCACAAGCCTTAACTAAGATCTCCTGCCTGATCCTGTGTTACCCTCCAAAACAGAATATTTCTAGCAGAAAGGCACGTCTCTGGCACCATGTTAGGGGGTTAGAGTTCTTCCGAGCTATGATAACAGATAGTTTTAGAGGGCCTATACAGTACTGATCTCCCTGTAATTACTGAAAAATTCTCTCTGATCAACTCTATTATCAAGCATCAAATGTAAAAAGAATACCTACTCTCACAAATATACTTAGAAATTCTCTATCTTTTCATTATAGTATAGCAATACATTCACACAGATATTTATGAATTCTATTTTAAAAGAAATGAAAATCTTGAAATTTCTAAGAATTCCATGTTTTTTCAATGAAAAATGGAAAAAAGGATCTTCCCAAGGGAGAAAAATTAACCTATAAATTGAAACTATGCTTATTACCTATTAGGGAATATAGGTAAAACATTAATCTGTTCCCGGATAGCTCCGGGGTAAGTAAAATGGAGTTAGAATTAAGGAGAGCAAATTTTCCTGAGGAGCTATAATTCAATTGCATCACCACATTATGGGGCATGGAACTATGGACACTCTCAATGGGTATTATTCAACAGTTTTGGTCTGAGTAGATTTAAGTGTCTCTCCTACACTCAGGGGTTGATGAATAAATTGGACTGGAAACATTTTTATGGTGAGTTTTGATTTGTAATACATTTTTCTTTTGGGAAAAGGGAATTGAACCACCAATGTCACCAAAACAAAATAAAATTACTTTTGGAAGATTAATTTTTAAAGCATTATTATTAAGGAAAATGACTTCAAAACTTGCAAGGGGTCTAAAAGATGCAGTTCAAAGATAATATAATAATAATAATAATGTTGGTATTTGTTAAGCGCTTACTATGTGCCGAGCACTGTTCTAAGCGCTGGGGTAGACAGGGGAATCAGGATGTCCCACGTGGGGCTCACAGTCTTCATCCCCATTTTACAGATGAGGTAACTGAGGCACAGAGAAGTTAAGTGACTTGCCCACAGTCACACAGCTGACATGCAAGTCAGAGATTTATTGCCAAAGATTCCTCTGGAAAAGAGTGCATATATTCCCATTGTTCGAAAATACTGGGTATCTGGAATCAGATGAGGATAGACACAAATTAGAAACGTTTTTTACAGTGCCTTTTTCTTTGTTTCGCTTTTTGGTTGCTACCGAGGAGAATTAACCCTGAAATATACAGCTCTCACTTCTTAGTCATTGGTTCAAATTAGGTCGTATCCAAAAATCACCCCCAAATTACTCATCTCCTAACAGATGCTGGTGGTCCATCTAAACAACATAATCTTCCTGCTGGAGCAACAAACTAATTTAGGGACTAGACACAGAAAAGAAGTAAAATACACCATTTTAATCTCTCCTAATACAGCATGATAAACTAAAAATTCATTTAAAATGAAATAGAGGCGGAAACTCTTGGAACTAAGGAACACTTAAAAATTAATTAATTTTTATAAATGTTTCCTTATGAACATTCTGTTGCTGTGGAATATTCTGTAACTAGTTTCCCCTCATAAAGTTATTTGCATGGGGAGCTTAACAACAGCTCAAGAAGGAAGGCATAATTTAGACAAAGCCTCATTTTTCGATACTGCTTCTTCTGTAAATAGCATTTCTTAAAAGCAAGCAAATAATTTAAATATTGTAATTTGCTGATTTTGAGTTCTTGTCTTATTAGAACATCATTCAATTGACTTTTGACTCCATAAAAATAGCTCTTACCTGAGCATGCTCTGTGGAAGTGTCTGTATCACTCATTCTAGCCTCAATCGGTCCACAGTGGCCTGCAGTGCCTGTTTCTCCAGGAGTCTTTAAAAGCAGAATGGAAACAAAACGTGGTCCAGGACTGGCAGCAAGTGGAGTCATTCAAATATACAGTACATGCTAAAAAAACCTCATATGGGGTTTGAAAATATCAATAACAACTTTTCACAGTAAAGGAACACAAGAGGTTCTGTGTTGAGAGCTACATGGAATAAGATATAAGCAAAGCAACTGTGATTTTAACCTTTTCTCTCTTCCTAATAGGGGCTTCCCAGAATGTCTCAAGTATGCAATCTATGACTAAGATGTGAGACAGAATTGTTCTTAACTATGGTATGTAAATTACAATTCCTTCTATTACTGGAAGGTTCTCTCACGGGAGAGGAAGTTGCAGAGTAAACACATGGGAAGGGTAAGCCATTCATTAATAAGATAAAGGACATATCTACAGTATTTTTCCCAGAGCAGTTAGGTTCTGTAACTGTTTCCTCTTTGAACTCGACTCTGAAGACAGAAGCTATCTGATATGCTCTTCCATTGTATTTTCAGACATGCAAGTGAGATTAGTGAGTCATACTTAATCCTTTGGTTACTACTAATTCCTGAAGAAATAATGAAGAATAAAACATTCATCAGGGCGAAAAAGATATACTGTAAGCCATTCTGTCTCTCATTTTCTCTCTCTCACATACACACACCCCTCCACCCCCATTAAAGAGAGCCACACACCTATTTTCAATAATTTTGCTGCTTAACAATTAGAATGGGGTCTTTGATAGCTTATTTGTGTGGTTGAGAGTTTTGGAATTCCCATTTCCTCAAAGAAATGAGAATAATGAACAGCTGAAATCTATCTGTGTGTCCAGCTTTCTCAATCAGGCTGTGCTATAATTAACATTAACAAATCTTCTTTTCCATTCTGAATTCTAATCTGCAGTGGGGAGGATTTATACATTTTCAAAGAAAAGTTTTAGTGCCAGAGTAACTTCTTTCATGTCTTCTGGAGGTTTCAAAAGGATGGTTTCTTGTAGGAAAAAGCACTTTAGAGCTTAGCTGCTCTTGTTTCTCACATTCAAAAGTACTCCAAAGTTTACATATCACCGAAAAAAACAATTTATTCATTCCCAGGTGTAAACCTTCATCATTTCGTTTCCCACCACAATTCCTCTGTCTCCTCCGTAGGCTAGTGCAACACTGGACTTTCTAGTCGTTCCAGACATTTGTGTGGTAGTTTATGACTAACCCATTTCTGCATGGAGAATCCCAGGGTTGGTGTGAGCAAAGAGGAACTTCCCACAGATAATGACTTCAGCTGTCATCCAGTCATTGGGATTAAATTTGATATTTTCTGGACTACATTGTAAGGGTCTTTTTCTACCATTTTTCTTCTTTTACTTCATTTTCAGGCCTGGATTTTATGATGTAAGAGGGTTTGGCTACTAGTGTCCTTTGCTACATGAAAATCCTAACTAGCAGAAATAGATTTCTGGGAAACACAAGGAGTAAACCGCCCCCATACAGAGTTTTGGGTTGTTGTTTTTTTTCTGGGCTGATTGAAGGAGTCTGGTGAAAGGCTTTGCCTCTGAGGGGGTAGGAGTTAAGCAAGGCCAGCTTCAGATGTTCGTCTGAGGCGAGGAAAAATTCATGCCCCTTCCCGTTCCATGAAGCATCATCACATTATGCTGTGATCATATGGAGTATAATTTAATGACATATTCTGGAAATTAATGCCAACTTTTAAACCTAGACAGTTTCTCAGAGGGGCAGGGAGGGCAGGGGGAAGGGATCCTAACCTATCCAGACCACCAGAACCACTGCATTTTCCTTCCAGGTCCCTATTCACAAAGGTATCACTTCCAATGGGTGGGGACTTTCTGATTTTTAACCCCCCTCCAACTTGACATTGCCCCCTGAGGTGATTGCTTAACTTGATTACCCTCTGTAGTTGGCCCTGGCATGAAAGGTTAAAGATGAAAGAATGATCAGCCCCCCATTATCATCCAAGTTTAATTTCTCCTTTTTCCTACATTTTAGGAAGAGAGCAGTGGAGGGTGCTCCTAGAACTTTCTTTCATTTTGCCAGCTTAGGGTCTGATAAAATTTCAAGTGGCTAAATCAGTTTAAGTTTCTCCTAGGCTCGGGGCAGAGGGAGCTATGGTATCCCCCACACCTAAGTACATCTTCTCTACCCTTCCATGAACACCTAATTCTCCATTTTTCAGACTGCAACATGTGCCTGACCTAATTGTCCCTGCAAGACATCCATTGGCAACATGACACTTTACATCAGCTTTCAAAATGTCCTGGGACCTGGCTATAAGGCAGATTATTGTAGCACAGATTCCAATTAAACACTTATCCCTCTCTGTCTCTTGTTTTAAATCAGACAGCTAGACAACTCCACCTAAAGACTACTTCAAGTGCTTTTTGAAGAGGCCAGAAACTGCTATAGTGTAGCTTTGAATACCCTGAATCAAACTGCTGTCATCCTTATTGAACCCTATTTAATGCAATATAACTCACTCACTGATCTCCCACTACAGCCCAGCCCATCCATTTTGCTCCACTAGTGCCATCTTATTCACTGTGCCCAGATTTTGTCAATCCATCAATCAATCATATTTATTGAGCACTTACTGTGTGCAGAGCATGGTATTAAGCATTTGGGAGAGTACACTATAACAGAGTTGGTAGACACATTCCCTGCCCACAGTGAGCTCACTGTCTAGAGAAGCAGCGTGGCTCATTGGAAAGAGCCCAGGCTTGGGAGTCAGAGGTCATGGGTTCGAACCCCAGCTCTGCCACTTGTCAGCTGTGTGACTGTGGGCAAGTCACTTAACTTCTCTATGCCTCAGTTACCTCACTGTAAAATGGGGATTAAGACTGTGAGCCTCACATGGGACAACCTGATTACCCTGTATCTACCCCAGCGCTAGAACAGTGCTCTGCACATAGTAAGCGCTTAACAAATACCAACATTATTATTATTATTATTATTATAGAGGTCACAGTCTACAGTCTATTTTGCTGCTGACCCCTTTCTCACATCCTCCCCCAGCCTGGAACTCCCTCCTCCTTCATATCTCCTCCAGACCATCACTTTCCCCATCTTCAAAGCCTCTTTAAGGTCACATCTCCTCCATGAAGCCTTCCTCAATTAAGCCCTCTTTTCCCCCAACTCTCTCTTTCCTTCTGTGTCTATGCACTTGAATTTGTGACCTGTGGACATTTGATATTCATCTCAACCCCACAGCAAGTATGAACATATCTTTAAATTATGTATTACAAATTATTTATTTAACAATATCTCTCTCCCTTCCTAGACTGTAAGCTCGTTGTGGGCAGGGAATGCGTCTGCCAGTTCTGTGGTATTACACTCTCCCAAGCAATTAGTACAAATCTCTGCACATAATAAGTGCTCAATAAATACAATTGACTGATTGATAATTAATACTTTGGTTAAGCTTTACAGCAAAATTCAAGAGTAAATATTAGTCACTCAATAAACTTAGAACAGAAGGGTATGAGAAGCAAGGGTATAATAAATAATAACAGGGGGCTGGTTCCCTGAAGTATTAGCTGGCTCTCTGAAATGCCTTCCCAAGGCTACCTAACAGTGCTAAGCACCTAGTAAGCGGTTAACAAATACCATAATTATTATTATTATTATTATGACCTGGAAGTGGCCAATCCCTGAGTTCGACAGAGGTCAGGACATTGAGAGCTGGCAGAAACGGGTGTAGTGCTGAACCTGTCTACTTCTCAGATCACCCACCCTAGGTGACTCTTTAGTCAGAAGTTTTCACCCATTATGGCACAAGTCCAGCAGGCATTACCCTACTTGCAGAACTGGCACTAGACCACAAGTCCCCCGAGTCCCAGAGCCAGGTTCTTCCCACAGAACCAACAGCAGTGCCCCTGAGTAGCAGGCATGAGGAAAGACATTTTTTTTAATGGTACTTCTTAGGCACTTACTATGTGAAAGGCACTGTACTAAGTGCCGGTTAGACAAGTTGGATCCAGTCCTGTCCCACACAAGACTCACAGTCTTAAATCGGAGGGAGAAGGATTTAATCCCCATTTTACAACTGAGGCACAGAGACATTAAGTGACTTGCTCAGGGTCACACAGTAGATAATGGTGGAGCTGGGATTAGAGCCCAGATCTTCTGACTCCTATGGCAATGCCTGAACTAAATCAATCAATCAATCAGTGGTATTTACTGAGCACTTACTATATGCAAAGCATGTACTAAGCACTTGGGAGAGTACAATACAACAGAATTAGCAGACAGTTTCTCTGCCCATAATGAAGCTAGGCATACTGAGATGAGATGACTTCTTCCAGATCACATAAGTTTGTTGTGGGCAGGGAATGTGTCTGTTTATTGTTATATTGTACTCTCCCAAGCACTTAGTACAGTTCTCTGCACACAGTAAGTGCTTAATAAATATGAGTGAATGAAATAATTAGCCAGAGGCAAAGCTAGTACAACAAGAGTCATCAGCATCAGCATCATCAAATAGTCTCCATGTGTACTTTTTTTGTACTCATCCAGGAATGTGCAGTGAAGCTAATAGTGTAGTCCCCGCCATCAGGAACATTGCAATTTAAAGGGAAGATTCTATGGGAACTGAAAAAATAAGGAAACTCTAACAATATAAAGAACATCGTAATACCCCCCAAAATCCAACCAACACAGGAGGACCTAATGCTTTCAACTTCAATTATCCTGATCCAATTCTTATCCAGACCTCTGGTATCTGGACATTAAGACTCTCCAATATGCCCATGACTCTGATTTTAGGTAAAGCTGAATTGAATAAGACATAGATTGACTATTCATCTGGAATGAGACATCCTTTCTTTACTCGATTTTATCATCACTCTGTTTCTCCCTGCAACAAGCACGCTTGCATAGTCCTTCTCTGATGTTGCTGCCATTTCCTGGCTCCATTCTGCCTAGTTGTACAGAGGGCAACTGTGTATTTGTTTCTTTCTGTTCATTTTTGCTATACTTTTCATTTCTTGTTTTTCCCTAGTTTTTGCAATACAATGGAAAAGACTCATAACCTTTACTATGCCACTCCTCTAAAGTGTAACCTCCTTCTGAGCAGGGATTGTATCTATTGTGTTTAACTTTCCCAAGCATTTAGTACAATGTTCTGCACACAGTATCACCAATTGATTGATTGATCTGAATATCATCACAGTAATGGATTCACAAATGGGTGAAGGCATAGCAGTGTCTACTGCTATTGGGATTTCAGAAATTTCTGTACTACGTCTACAGAATGCACTGCTTTTTCCTTCCAGGCTCCTCACAGTGCATGCCACTGGGCACATGGGGACTGGGTGAGAGAGACTGGGTGAGAGAACAATTGGTGTCTGAGTAATGCTCACCCTATATGGCAAGGGGTCAGAAAAAGCCCCCTTTTGAGCACAGAGTGGGGAAAATATGCAAGAGATCTTCTCTCAGTAACACTCACACTTCTAGATAAAGTCTTGCCATGAGCAGCACCACCTTTGAACCAAAGGACAACTTAATTTTATTAGTGTAGAAGCAAGACAGGGCAACCAGAGTTGGAAGCCAGAAACACTGCAGGTCTGAGCATCAGAGCAGGCAAGCCAGTTGCTGTTGATAGCCCTCGGGGGGGAGACAGTTAGGGACTAGAGGCAACCTGTCCCCCAACTGTTCAGCTGCCAGGCACAGGGAAAAGCTGCTCACTCCAGTGCGTAGGATTTTTTTTTCCCAGTGTGAAGCAACTGGACCAGGGAATTGCAGCCTACCTGGCACTACGAGGCACCACCCAGCCACTTCTTATTTAGTCCCATCCTGGTCCAGTATGTACAGGATGGGGCAAGGCTACACCCCATGAGTTATGGAAGGAAAGTGGGAAACCTTTCCCTTAGGCTACTCCCTCACATACAGGAAGAATCTGACTAAATCAGACAAATATTATTAAATTCAAGCATTCCACAAGCTACTGATCCTCCCTTATTCAGACAGTGAACACTGGGCTGGTACTTCAAAAGACAAAGGAATCCAGATGGAGGAAGGGAGGAGGAAAGACCCTTGGACTTCACTACTTATATATTGGTATCATTTTTATCTTCCCACCTAATGAATGTACATATGCCCTAGTAACTCAGATTCAGTTCTAGGGAGCAGTCTCGGGCTAGCAGAGAAATACACTACCTGAATGGAATGTCTCCTCTCCAGAAACTCCCACATTCACTTTTACAAAGGGACCCAAAACAAATCTGTTTGAAGCTGGTTGTGTTTTAAGTTGGTTTAAAACACTCCTTTCAAAAGCAGACTGACATGTCTTATCATTCTAATTAATTATATTTATTAAGCATTTACTCTATGCCAAGCTCTAGGCTAAGCACTGAGGTAGATACAAGATAAGCCGATCAATTCAATAATCTTCTGAAGGAGACATTCCAAGGGTTGGTAATCACAGCGATCCCCCCCAAAAAGAGGGTTTCACTCAAAATGGGCAATGAACCAAACAAGGATTGTCTCTTACCATCCTGATAACCATTCTGATATTAGGTGTTCTGTATTTGAAGAAAAGCTCCATTCCTTCCTCTCTCAAACACTTTCACACTACTGCAATTTCTCTGTCCAAAATCCCTTTCATGAACATTCAGTTTCAATTCTAGTCTATTTTAAGCCAGAGCTTCCATGACAAGTTCTTTCATCAAGGCCAAGGATCCTGTGTGACCATCCCTGCCTGTAATAGTCTCCCCATCTCATCCACAACCTCAGTCGTCTTCCATCATTTTTCTCCGTGTTTGACGTGTTGGCCACACACCTGTGTCAGCTGACTGGGCTGAGATCTGTACTCCAAGTGATCAAATTAACATTTTCCAGAGGATTATTGTTGAACAAAGTGAACACAGCAACTAGGTTCTGAAGATAATAAAATTAGCAATCTGAAGTGCAGTCCCAGGCCGAGACACTGATTTGGAAGGTGAGGAAACAGGGTGGGTGAGAAAGAGCAAAACTAAATAATGAGTCCTGTAGACTGTAAACTCGTTATGGGCAGGGAACATGTCTTCTAATTCTGTTCCATTGCACTCTCCCAGGCATTTAGTACAGTCCTCTGCTCATAGTAAGCACTCAAATTCCACTGATTGAGTTCAGACAAAATCAAAGGGAAAGGGGGCTGTCTGTAGGGAATTTCAAGGGACTCTAGGGTGTAGATTTTTCACAATCCAGTTCCCTTTTAGAAAGATAACCAACAGTTCTTTGAACACAGTTGTTCCAGGGCATATGTGGGTTTAGAGGGTTTGGGGCAGCTTTGGGTGTGGGTATATTAACATTCCCACTTAGAGCATTGGGTTTCCCCCGTGAGGTACGTGTGTTGAATATGCCTTCTTGACAACTTCATGAGTCTTCTGACAGTCAGCTCCAAGTTCTCAAGCATGTTCTTGACTGAACCAAGATGCTTGGAATTTGTGCCAGCCTGCAGCTGAGTTTCCCAGCCTCTCTTAACCCCAGAAAAGTGGCTGTGCATAATAATAATAATAACAATAATAGTAACTGTGGAATTTGTTAAGTGCTTACTATGTGCCAAGCACTGTATTAAACACTGGGGTGGATACAAGCAAACTGATTTGGACACAGTCCCTATCCCCCATGGGATTTACAGTCTTATTTCACACTTTACAGGTCAGGTAACTGAGGTACAGAGATGTGAAGTGACTTGCCCAAGGTCACACAACAGACAAGTAGAGCCGGGATTAGAACCCACAACCTTGTGACTCCCAGGTCTGTGCTCTATCCACTAGGTCACCTGCCACAAAGCCAGATGGAGATCACAGAGGATCCCAAAGCTGCTTCGGTTCCCAGGAACTCCACGGTCAAGCAGGCCTAAGCTGGAGGAGGCTCCTTAAATATCCTCCCATGCTTCACTGGACTGACAGGGCAATGAAAACAGCAGTACTGGGAAGGGGCCTCCTGAAAAGAGTTGTTTGAATGTATCCTCCCCTTTGAGACCTCCCTGCTTTCAGACCTGCCTATTTTGAGGCGCTTTTGAGGGGAACTAGATTGGAAAGGAGCCCTGTTGTTCTGTGCTTTTTTATGGTTTTTTTTTAAGTGCTTACTATGTGACAGGCACTGTTTCAAGCACTGGGGTAGCCACCATTTAATCAGATTGGACTGATTATCCCTGTCCCACATAGGGCTCACGGTCTTCAACCCCAATTTGCGGATAAAGTAACTGAGGCACAGAGAAGTTAAGTGACTTATCGAAAGTCCCACAGCGGACAAGTGACAGAGCCAGAATTAGAACCCAGGTCCTTCTAACTCTCAAGCCTGTGCTCTATCCACTAGGCCATGCTGCTTCTCGGTTAAATTAGTCAGAGCAGGACTAGTATTTTAGTGATTATGCAAAAGGCCTACATCCTGTTATATAATGTAGAATGGACAAACGAATGCATCTAATTTGCAAATGACCTTCAGTTCACTCTGCCTAACTGTGCCTAGCTCTTAAAGCAAATATTTCCTTTCTACATAGTGGTAGCAGTTCTTGAGTTTCACAAAGCTATTTGATTGTCCAACTTTCTCTTCCTTCCTGAGAAGAGGAAAAGAATCCTGGTATCCTACGTTCATTGTATTTCCCAGTATATAAGGAGTTACTCTGGGAAATAGGTGTTGCATTCACTGTTGATTGAACTGGGACCTACAGACATGAACATGTGTTCATATTTTTAAAAGAAAATAAGCTTTAATGTTTCAAACAGAACTGTAGGATGTTATAATATTGATGTTGGCTTTCCACTGCAATGTAGCACAGTCTTGCTTCTCAAAAGCTCAAAACACTCTCTCCTTAGTCTCAGCACACTCATGAGACTGGTAGATGGCAGTGGTAAGTTAGCCCCAATTTGCAGATGGAGGAAACAAAAGAGAACGGAAAGGTGAAATCACTTGGCCAAGGTAGTGTTGAGTGGCAACACTGCAAATGTAATCTGGGTAACCCAAGCCCCAGTTACAGGTTTTAGTCTCTGGATACTACACA
This sequence comes from Ornithorhynchus anatinus, assembly GCF_004115215.2. Classification (NCBI taxonomy): domain Eukaryota; kingdom Metazoa; phylum Chordata; class Mammalia; order Monotremata; family Ornithorhynchidae; genus Ornithorhynchus; species Ornithorhynchus anatinus. Next base: position 53,234,173 of record NC_041739.1, read on the forward strand.
CAGCCATCACTACAGAATTAGGTCATTATGAAGAAGCATGGGAGTTCAGTGCTTATTCAGAATCCTCCTCAGAACTTGAAACAGCACCTGATAATGTCTATGCAGTTGAGAACTTTCCTTAAGCAGTGTTGCCTAGCATGGTCTAGTGGCTAAAGCAGGGGCCTGGAACTCAGAAGGACCTGGATTCTAATTCCGCCTCCACCATTTGTCTGCTGTGGGACCATGGAAAGTAACTTCACTTCTCTGTGCCTTAGTTACTTCATCTGTAATATGGGGATTAAGACTGTGAGCCCCATGTGGGACCTGTATTCTGTCCAACCTGATTAGTTTGTATATATCCCACCACTGAATAGAGGTGCCTGACACATAATAAGTGATTAAATACCATTTTAAAAAAAGGCCTGGGTTTTAATTTCAGTTCCACAACTTGTCTGCTGTATGACCTTGGGCAAGACACTTAATTTCTCTGTGCCTCAGTTCCCTCATCGGTAAAATGTTGATTTAAATAGCAAGCCCCAAGTGGATCATGGACTGTATCCTACTGGATTAGCTTGTGTCTACTCCAGCGCTTAGTATCATGCCTGGCACAAAGTGCTTAAAATACCATAAATTTAAAAAAACTTAGACAAAATCTTCAACAAAACTAACAATTTGACTGTACAGACCATTCTCCTTTTCTTCTGCCTGGCATGAAGAGGGTTGGGAAGAAAGGGAGGTCAGAAATATACTCTAGGCTGTAAAGTCAGGTGAGTCAAATGAGAACTCCAGAAGGGAGAAGACTCTAGACAAACTGGTACATGACATTCAGCTCCAAAGATTGGAAAGAAATTGTGTAAGCAAAGAATATGAAGAAAATATTTAGGGTACAAGAAATAAGATCTTGCTGACACTTTCTGCTACAAGCATGTTTTTTTCTTCAAGAAGATATACCAGTCTTTTTTTTTTACTTTAAGGGGGGAAGTAAGAAAAGGGAAATTGCTTTTGCAGCATGGACACTTACAGAAAATGAGTTCGAAAATGTGTCAATTTACAGTTGGTCCCTGGGTGTTTTTCCCTTTAACCATAAAGAGTTCCGGAAGCTCACATGACTCTACAGCCCAATTCTTTTCCCTTGGCTGATGTTCTGTATCTTGGGGGAAGACAGATCTCAATACAATGACTCTTATTGCTAAGGATATGCCCAAGTGAACTCTCAAATTTTCCCCAGATCATGTAATCCCACTTTTAGTCCTGAATTTGAGTTAAAATCAGAGTACTTAGATCAAAAAAGGAGAGTGTTTAGATTCTTTCGGAAGAAGAAATTTGAAGAACTACTCTTGCGCCTTCTCTTGAGTTTCTATGTATACACTGTTCCGATTCCCTGTTCCAAGAGTTCTGACCCTTTGTATATGGAATTAGCGCAAATTTTTTATCATCAATCAATAGTACTGGGACTCAGCCCTTTTACTCATAAGTTTGCAGAACTCCCACTCTGTTTTATCTGTTTTCTTTCAAATGTGCCTTGTTATAGTACATGTTCTGCAATGCATCCAAAAAGCAATTCTAATCTGTGGGACTTTTAAAGATGCCACCATCATATGCTTCACGAAGAATAGGGGATGAGTGGACTGAAAATTACCAAGATCTCTTTCTATTCTCCAAATAGCTCAGCCTAGTGGAAATATAGCACAGGACTGTGTGTGTGTGTTGGGGGGTGAGGGGGATAGGGTCAGGAGCCTGGGTTCTAATCCCACTTCTGTCATTTGCTGTGTAACCTTGAGCAACTCACTTCTCTGTGTCTCTGTAAAATGGGGATTCAATACTCGTTCTCTTTCCCTGTTAAATTATGAGCCCTGTGTGGGACAGGACTGTGTCTGATCTGATTTGATTGTATCTACCATGGTGCTTAGAACATGCTTGGCAAATAGTAAGTGCTAAACAAATACCACAATTATTATTTTGATTATTATTTTAAACAGAGTTTTTCTGGGCAAGGCCCTGAAGAATATCAGCCACCATACCCTCCATGGATCACAGTAAGGTTTCTGACTTAAAATATCACACAGCATATATCCCAACTCGGTTATATTGTACTCCCCCAAGCACTTAGTACAGTGCTTAAATACCATAAATACCATTGATTGATTGGTAATCTTTGCACAAAACAGATCAGGAAGCAATACTAAGACATCTCTACAACATTTGAAGATCTCAGAAAAGCATCTCATGACCACATATATGGCTCTTATTAACTGTTAGCTAGTACGAGCAAAAAGAAAAATGCTCATCTGACAGACTACCTCTAGAGGTTCATCATAATGTGGTTGGTCGAAACAGAGTTAAATGTACCCTGTTTGACCCTTTCCCCATCACCACAGCAGTAAAGCAGGGCTGTGCAGTATGTTCAGACCTGTTCAACTGATCTGAGGCTTCCATGCTCAAAGATATAACCAGGGACCTGGATGCTGATGTCAAAATATACTTCCAGTTTACCCCAAAAGACTTATAGTCCAACAGGTTACAAGCATCGCTCAATGTTTTTAAGACAGTCATCCAATAATTACCATATACTCACTAATGGGCTTTGGACATATACCAGAAAATGAGCAGCTTATTATATCCCAGCTCTGCCACTTTCTGCTACTTGACTTTGGGCAAGTCACTTAACTTCTCTGTGCTTCAGTTCCCTCATCTGTAAAACAGGGATTAAGACTGTGAGCCCTCTGTGGGAGTGGGACTGTGTTCAGCCCAATTATCTTGTATCTGCAATATTTAGAACAGTGCCAAGCACATAGTAAGTGCCTAACAAATACCATAATTATTATGTATCAGCACAGCCCAGTGGATTGACTACAAACCTAAAGAAACTAATTTATACATCAATCTGCACCAGGGAAACATAACCAGAAGTTATCAGCAACACAGAACCTAACACTGTCATTTATTTCTGCTACATATAGTACCTTATCTAACGATACCTCGAGAAGGCAGAGAAGAAACCAATAAAGGAGGCCAATATGTCATGTGGAAGATTGATAAACAGAGTATGGCAAAAATGGAGCACCACATTTTGGACTAAAGCTGTGGTTGTGGCCAACTTTATCACTGAGAGAAAGAGATTACCAAAGAAGACACATTCAGCTTCTCGAAAAGTTTCATTAATGTCACTTGCAAATGACACTCAACATCAAACCATAACCACCAGTGAGGTCCTGGAACACAGTTCACTGACACTGAGGCAGTGTTCATGGTAGTATTGTTTTGCTGGGAAGGACTTGCCAGGGAATGGATAGTGGCAGGATACTAAGCTTTTTGAGGACAGGGATCATGTCTTCTACCTCTATTGTGCTCTCCCAAGGACTAAGAACAATGCTCTTCACACTGAATATGCTTAATAAATACTATTAATTCGTTGATAGATAACCAAGCAGTTGCTGCATGGCAAAATTAGGCAGGGAGGGGCAAAGTGGAGTAAGTTAAAGGTACTGTTTATTGTTTGATGCACAACCTGATAGATACAGCAACAGATTGCTAGACAACTGTGGCAGTCCAGACAAGCCTGGAGGGCAGCATTTGTGATCTCCTCAGAGAGATCAAAGAGCAGAATTGAAAAGAAAGACTTGCACCACAATTAGAAAACAGGTGAGTTCAGCACAGGACACATATTATGCCCACTGCATGAAATTGGGTATTCGCTCTCTATAGCTATTTTGATTTTTCAGTCACACTCACATAACTGAATGTGAAAGACAGATTCACCCAATTCTGCTACAACCCATGTTTACACTAATCATTTTGGCTAGAAGGTTGTTAAGGAAGTAACAAATGCTAGTTCAGTTAACACAAACCTGTTTGGATTCAGGATGGAGGGGTGTCAGAAGAAATGGCTTGTGTGCATGGTGCTGATCATACATTTTTGTGTGAACTTTTCCTTAATGCAAGATTTTGTGAGAATGCAAAGACAACACTTTAAGATAAATGGGTATACAGCCATAAATATGGCTACACTACACATAGTTATCACACCTCATCTTTTCTGATTCACCTTACAGAATTTCTCTTGCCCATCTACTTGACTAATCTTAGCTTTAGCTCTTCCTTAATTTCAAGGTCAAATGAACTTGTGTGCAGGAGTTTTGATCCTAACATTCTGACATTCCTTCAGCTTCGTCAAGTTCATCATAAATGGTTTTGTGTTTCCCCAAGGCAGTGAGTCACTAGATTCATTTTCTCTTGTAGTCATTTCCCCTCCTTTCTTAGTCGTCAAATAATAATCAAGGTTATGACCTTCTAGTCAGAGAAAAAATGAACTCATTTGTAGCATAATTCTTTTCATTAAGTCACGCAAAAGCCACATTCTTTCCCTCTTAATGAAGTCATAAAGGTATCCTCTTTCTGCTCCCTGGAAAGGAGACAACTGTAACCTTGCTTCTCCAATTTCCCATTTTGGGAATGAAAATCAGGAGTGGCTCTCCATGGCCCATCTGCCCCAATTACTAGTCATAATGGAAAGAGAATGAATGGCTTCTCCTTTTCTCTTACGCCCCTGAAGATCTCAGGGCTCAGTTTAGGGCATGAAACTGAATAATCAATGAGTGTATAATCTAGGGAAAATTATTGTAATTCGATAAGCACAGTCATTTCTATCGTAACATATGTTTTTGTTATACAATTTAGATCCACTATGCATCTAGTCTGGGTATAAAATAATCCACAGATGGGTCCAAGTAAATTCTGCGTAAGAAGAAATGGCTTAGCCCATGCTTGTGCCATTGGTTGAGCCTGGCTGCTGCTACTTTTCTCAGCCTCTGCCTCAGGATTACTTGCTGAACAGTACTTCATGTTGCTTTGTATTTTGTAGCTTTCCGGTATTTAACACAGAGTTGTAATGAGTATCAAGGGTGTCTGATGGACACACAAATGGACACAAAAATAATTTATGAATTACAGAGAAGCAGCATGGCTTAGTGGACAGAGCATGGGCCTGGGAATCAGAAGGACTTGGGTTCTAATCCCAACTCTGCCACATGTCTGCTTTGTGACCTTGGGCAAGCCACTTTATTTCTCTGGGCCTCAGTTACCTAATCTGTAAAATGGGGATTAAGAGTGTGAGCCCCAGATGGGACAGGGACTGTGTCCAGTCTGATTAACCTGTATCTATCCCAGTGCTTAAACAGTGCTTGGCATATAGTATGTGCTTAAAAAGTACCATGAGTATTATTATTATTATTACAGAAAAATAATAGTAATATATTCGAATCATCTAACCTAATAATCCATTCATTTCCACTGAATCAATGGTTTCTCTAGCACAACTTTTCCATAACACGAGGTTCTTCAATAACACAACTACCACATACAGGAGAAATGACTACATAGGGCTGGTGAAACCCTGAAAAATTTATGGCTCCAACTCTCCTTTTCTCCCTTCAAGTGGCTTGTGACATCCCTTCAGTAGGCAGGAACCTACTCTGTGAGCTCGTTGTGGGCAGGGAATGCGTTTGATGGTATATGGTACTCTCTCCGGCGCTTAGTACAGTAATTTGCACACAGTAAATGCTCGATAAATAGGATTATTAGTAATAATAGTGTGGTTTAGTGGAAAGAGCATGGGCTTGGGATTCAGAGGACATGGGTTCTAATCCTGGCTCCGCCACTTGTAGGCTGTGTGACCTTGGGCAATCCACTTAACTTCTCTTTGCCTGTTACCTCATCTGTAAAATTGGGATTAAGATTGTGAGCCCCACATGGGGCAAGCTGATTACCCTGTTTTTACCCCAGTGCTTAAAACAGTGCTTGGCACATAGTAAGCACTTAACAAATACCATAATTATTAAAATAATAACAATACTCTGTCTCCTGCTGCCCCAAGGCCTGTCTGTCTGCCTCGCTGGGACGTCTGCTAACATGTTTGGCCACCAGGAGAACTCTGACTGTGCTGCTTCCACTGGTGCTTGACTCTTCTTTCCTTTTACTCCCTCTCCATCATGCCAGAACTGCCAGCCTGAGCGAATGCGTAAACTACCACTGCACCAGCTCTGCCTCTTCAGCCTTTTCCTCCTTGAAGGGGATGTACACAGATAGCGTGGAGCAGCGTGGCGCAGTGGAAAGAGCACGGGCTTTGGAGTCAGGGCTCGTGAGTTCAAATCCCAGCTCTGCCACTTGTCAGCTGTGTGACTGTGGGCAAGTCACTTAACTTCTCTGTGCCTCAGTTCCCTCATCTGTAAAATGGGGATTAAGACTGTGAGCCCCACGTGGGACAACCTGATTCCCCTGTGTTTACCCCAGCGCTTAGAACAGTGCTCTGCACATAGTAAGCGCTTAACAAATACCAACATTATTAGATAGATCTCTTTCCTCCCTCATCCTTAAGAGGCAGGGGTTACTGTGGTTATAGGAAAATCTGCCCTACATTGTTGGACCTCTACAGTCCTAGAGATCTCTGTGATACCCTCTGACAGGATTTCTGTGATAGTCATTTCTGACAGGACTGATTATTCCTCATACTGTTCTGATCATAGACCAACAATAATTGTGATGTTTGTTAAATACTTACTATCCGTCAAACATTGCACTAAGTAGTGGGGTGGAGGTCCCGCATAGGCCTCACAGGGAGAACAGGTATTGAATCCCCATAGAGAAGCAGCATGGCTCAGTGGAAAGAGCACAGGCTTAGGAGTCAGAGGTCATGGGTTTTAATTCTGGCTCTGCCACTTGTCAGCTGTGTGACTTTGGGCAAGTCACTTAACTTCTCGGTGCCTCAGTTACCTCATCTGTAAAATGGGGATTGAGACTGTGAGCCTCATGTGGGACAACCTAATTACCTTGTATCTACCCCAGCGCTTAGAACAGTGCTTGGCACATAGTAAGCGCTTAACAAATACCAACATTACTATTTTGCAGATAGGAAATTGAGGCACAAGAAGTTAAGTGACTTGCCCAAGGTCACACAGCAGACAAGTGGCAGAGCTGGAATAACATTTACCTTTCCCAGTGCTGGTCAGAGTGCTTCACCAATATTTTTTTAATCCCCACTTTCTCCAATTTTATAAGAGAGAACAGAACTCAGGCCTGAAGACAAGGAGTCTCTCAGGGGTCACATTGTGATTTTTAGTGGATTTCCATTAAACCAATTCTTAGTTGCAGGTGACCCTTGAGTTGTATTTGCTTATATAAAATGCCAAGAGACAAAAAACCCAAAACAAGAGGAAATGCAAAGAACCCTTTTAATCAGTGAAAATGTACTGGTCCTAGACAACTTGTGCTGACTTTATTGACCAGATCAAGTGGTCTTTTGATGAAAATTACTGGCTTTTGCTCGCAAACACACTCTTGTCAATCGTTTTTTTCTCATCACCAACTGACTCCTGATGTAGCTGCACACCATGAAATCGCAAACTAGAGAAGAGTGCCTTTTTTTTAACCAAAGCAATTTCCTCAGTAACAGGATGTCACTGTGAAAAAAAAATTTTAGTGTGATCATCTCATCCCTTCAGTGCCTCAAGGAAGTATATTCTCTATTGGTAATTCTGTGGGGACTGGCCCTATAAATTTTTCTTTGTGGGAGAAACTGTTTGAAGACAGATTAAGGAAAGATGGGGAAGAGAAAATGATTTGCTTACCATGAGGGAACACGAAGTTCTGTGAGTAAGAGTGTCCTCTTGTGTAATGTCCTCCCCATCCTTCTGGTTTGCAACCACACTCTTCTCAATCAGATCTCTTATCGATTTATCCAACTCCCTGCTTTCGCACCTGCTCAGGAAAACATGTCAGGGTCACATTCTCTTAGTTTTTCAAAAGTGGCATGTATTATGTCTGATGGAAAGGAGATATTCCTGGAGTCTGGTATCTCCTGACCTTGCTTCGATCCTCAGGCGTGGGCCTATCAGTCTCTAGTTTTTTCTGCCAGACTGCAATGCTAAATGAGGGGAAACGGCCACGGACTGGTGCTCATTTCCAAATACTGCTGCAGCAGTGACACTGAGCCCAAATCTGTAGGGTTTTCAGGTCTGGTGTTCAGAGTCAACCAAATGCTACAGAGGCTCTGACTGAACAGGCAGAACAATGTTCCTGAGTTACAACCTAAGAGCTCTGGTATCATCATTTCCACAGCATTTGAGGCTTGTCAACGCCCTAGATCCCTGCGTTATTTAGGGGAGAAGAGGATGGCCATTCATCTGGTTTATCAGTCGAAATAGTATTTATTGAGTGCTTACTGTGTGCAGAGCACTGTACTAAGTGCTTGGGAGAGTACAACACAAGAGAATTGGTAGACATCTCTCTAATACAACCCACATATTCAATCTGTTACCAAATTCTGTCAGCTCTAACTTCAAACACTGCTAAAATGCCCTCTTTCCGCTGATCGAAGTACTTATCATATCTCGCCTTGACTACTGCAATTGCCTCTTCACTGATCTCCCTACCTCTTGTCTCTCCTGATCGATCAATCAATCAAAGGTATTTATTGAGCACTTACTATGTGCAGAGCACTGATTTAAGCTCTTGTGAAAGTACAATAAAACAGAATTAGTATCTGCTCCAGTACATACTTCACTCAGCTGCCCAGATCATGTTTCTAAAAACCATTCAGTCCAGGTTTCCCCATTCCTCAAAAACTTCAGTGGTTGCCTATCCACCTCTGTGTCAAATAAAAACTCCTTATCATCAGCTTTAAAGCAATCAGCTCACCCACTGTTACCGTACCTCGCTAATTTCCTTCTATAGAGCAACTAGTGCCTCAATCTTGTCTATCTCATCGCCGACCCCTTTCCCACAACCTAGAGAAGCAGTATGGCCTAGTGGAGAAAGCACAGGCCTGGGAGTCAGAAGGTTCTGGGGTCTAATCCCGACTCTGCCAATTGCTTGCTGTGTGACCTTGGGTAAGTCACTTAATTTCTCTGTGCCTTAGTTTCCACAAATATAAAATAGGGATGCCTGTTCTTTCTCCTATATAGACTGTGAGTCCCATGAGGGACAGGGACTGTAACTTACCTAATTAACGTGTACCTACTACAGTGCTTAGAAGGGTGTTTAACACATAGTAAGTGCTTAATAAATGCCATTTAAAAAAAAATCCTTCCTCTGACTTGGATCTCTTTCCCTCCACTCCTTCCTATCCCTCCCCAGTCCCCCCAACCCCCATATAACACAGATCACCTCTTTCCCCACCTTCAAAGCCCCTGGCTAGAGCATGGGCCTGGGAGTCAGAAGGTCGTGGGTTCTAATTCTGGCTCTGCCACATGTCTGCTGTGTGACCTTGAGCAAGTCACTTCACTTCTCTGTGCCTCAGATACCTCATCTGTAAAATGGGGATTGAGACTGTGAGCCCCACATGGGACAGGGAATGTGTCCAACCCAATTTGCTTGTATTCACCCAATTCTTAGTACAGTCCTTGGCACATGGTAAGTGCTTAACAAATATGACAATTATTATTAAGGTCACATATAGTCCATTGTCTTCCCTTCTACTCTCCATCTACACCTAGTCCTGTGGAGAACTCATTTGCTCCCATAACTTCATCTACTACCTCTATGTGGATGATTCCCAAATCCACTTCTTCAGCCCTGATCTCTCTCCTCTGCCGTCTCGTATTTCCTCCTGCCTTCAGAACATTTCTACTTGGATGTACCACCAACACCTTAAACTTAACATGTCCAAAACAGAACTTATGTTCCCACCCAAACCCTGGCCTCCCCCTGACGTTTTTGTCACTATGGACAGCACTACTGTCCTTCTTGTCTCACAAGCCCATAACCTTGGAATTATCTTTGACTCCTTTCTCTCATTCAACCCACAAATTAAATCTGTCACCAAATCCTCTCAGTTCAACTGTAAACCAGGAAAGTTAAGTGATTTTCCCAAGGTCACACATCAGGTGAAGCTGGGATTAAAACCCAGGTCCTTCTGACTCCCAGGCCTGTGAAGCAGCTCTCATGTTCGCCGTGCCTGGGAGGGGAATGTGGCAGCTCTGGAGCAGTGGGGAGGGTGGAGGTCCACCCAGCCATAGGCTCAGCAACTGTAAAGATTCTGCAAACTTCTGCAAGGAATCATTTCGTACACATCCTCTTGACAGTTCACTTCATGTTTCTTATGTTACAAAATGGGGCCAGCAAGGTGGTGTGTTGATTTCTTTAGTGCAGTCAGTGGCTAACCTAGACCTTAGAATAGCCCTTAGGCCAAGCTGAGGCAGGTGGAGGGGGACAATCCACACATGACCTCTTAGCAATCCCAGTTAAGCTATCAATCAGTAAACTTCTGGGCCAGCTAAGAAAAATGAGGACACATTCGCTCAGCAAAAATACCTTACCTAACCAGTCACAACTGAATGCTTGTCAGCCTTTCTATGGTCAACAATGAGCAGAAGATTCAGTATCAAATCCCCCCTTCCCCCAAGTTGGCTGGCCAGTGAGGCAGGTGACATTAGTTATGTTACAGTGGAGAGTGATTCCAAGGTAGTTTTTCAGATTATCATTGGTGCTGCTTCAGCCGGAGTAAGCAAGTGATAGCATACTCATTTGCAGTGAGGGAATGGACCCAGAGGTCTTAAAGACCTGCAGAAGAAGAGCAGAAACACCTACAGATATTTTGTTACTCTCCCAAGTGCTTAGTGCATACAGTACTCTGCACACAGAAGGCACTCAATAAATGTCAATGTTTGATTCATAAATCTCTCTTCATACCCCTTTCATCATACTGAAAAGTGTTCTGGAATTGACGATGCCTAGAAACTTGTGCGAGCACTGCAGAAGGGCTTTGAATTTTAAAAAAATGCAACAAATGCAGCTTTTCTATTAACCCACCAAAATCTGTGCTGCAGCTTCAGAAAGTCTTCCAGGCTGTGCTAGTCACCATCCATTCTGGCTCTCCTCGAGGAATGGGAGAAGGGTTGGGAGAGAGCCATTCAGGGGGACCAAGGACGGGGAGGAGAACACTGATTCCGGGGAACTGCGGAGAGGTGGCTCCTTCAGCCAGCCTTCTCCTGAGTCAACAGATCAGAGGAGGAGGTGGTAGAAGGGTAGTTAGTTGAGCCACCATGAGTTCATCTCTCTAAAGCCCCTGGACTGCCGCACTTTCTGCTCTCACCATTACTCTTCCTGCTTCACCCCTTCATTTGATGGGGTTGTGGGGGCTAATTTTTGAACACAATTTCAAATTCAGTTCCTTGATTTGGGTTTTTTTTCCCCTAATTCTTAGAATCTGTCATTACTGCCAGCCAGTGCTTACACCGAAAGTCCCACATCCGTGAGTGGGTGCTGAAGACTGGAGTAAATTACTTTCTCTTGCATTCTAAAGCGCAGGCTTCTCTTTCTGATGGTGCTCACCCTATCTTCTGGATATCGTACAAAATTAAAAGGATTAGTGGATGTACCTAAAAATAGAGGTGCAGTGCACACCCACCATAAAATTTGATGCTTATTTCAAAACACACACCAGGAATTTCCCACTAAAGTTCTATTGAGTTGAAAAGCAAAATGGATGAAAATAAAGCTCAAATAATATTGCTAGCATTTCCTGCTTCCTGAAGTACTGAAAACTAGTCTAAGTGGATGACTTCAGCACAATTATCATTACTTTCGGGTGTTTTAATTTTGTCTTTTAATTATTTGTACTGCCAAATGAGATCTTGATATATCATAGTTAGCTTTCATAGACAATTCTATTATAACAAATGTAAATAAAAGCCCTATTGTAATACAGTCTGTGGAATTATAAAGACTAATCATAAGAAACATTTGGGGGGATTTTATAATTCACTGCGGAGAGGTTGTGTATGTATTCTAAAATGGGATTCACCCTAAAGATTAATGAAAAACCTTGTTAGCAAGATATTGAATTACTGAGATGACTTTAATGCCTGTCTTTAGCTGTTCTGCTGAACTACAAAGTGTATCAGAAGTTGTGGTGTGGGTACAACTGAAATTACAAGAAAAGAGAAATGCAAAAAAAAAAAAGCAGTTTGGATTTTGTTCAAAGGATGAGGCAAGACTTGTATTTTGTGCCCCCAAAAATAAGTGAAAACCCATTTCTCCTTGGTAGGTGACTTGTAGGTGAATTTGTATTTCACAACCATGCCTGTACTTTGGATGATAGCCAGCTCGTCTTTCTGGGTTGTATAGTATTTCTGATAACAATTTTTTTGTTGATCGTTCCATTTAAAACAAAATAAGAATGTAAAACATCCATATATGAAATCATTTTTACTTGGCATTTTTATTTGGTGAAATTCATCAAATTTCATGACATCTGTAGCACACGAGATTTGTCTTTTCCTGGTGTAGGGGGGAGTGGAGGTTAAACAAGCCTTACTTCATCTTGCTTGACACTATGGATGAGGCAGACTAGATCTCAATTTCTGTACCATTAAAGTATGAATTAATTAAAATAAGCAAAATCCCAGTCATGGGTTGAAAAGTTATTTTCACAAATATAAGTGGTGGGGGTAAAGTTTCATTCATTCAGTCAGCGTATTTATTGAGCACTTACAGTGTGCAGAGCACTGTACTAACCATTTGCGAAGAGCAGTATGGCCTAGATAGAACATGGGCCTGAGAGTCAGAAGATCATGAGTTCCAATCCCAGCTCCACCATTTATCTGTTGAGTGACCTTGGGCAAATCATTTTATTTCTCTCTGTCTCGGTTACCTCATCCATAAAATGGGGATTGAGACTGGAAGCCCCATGTGGGAAAGGGACTGTGTCCAGCCTGATTTGCTTGTATCTGTCCCAGAACTTAGTACAGTGCCTGGCATATAATAAGCACTTAAACAAATGCCATTATTTATTATTTTATTTTATGATAAACAGACACATTCCTTGCCCATATCGAGCTTACTCTCTAGAGGGGGAGACAGACATTAATATAAATAAATTACAGATATATACATTAGTTCTGTGAGGGGGGATGAATAAAAGGAGCAAGTCAGGGTGACACAGAAGGGAGTGGGAGAAGAGGAAAGGAAGGCTTAATCAGGGAAGGCCTCTTGGAGGAGATGTGCCTTCAGTAAGGCTTTGAGGGTGGAGATAGTAATCGTCTATAGCATATGAGGAAGGAGGGCATTCCAGGCCAGAGGCAGGACATGGGCGAGAAATCATCGGTGAGATAGACGAGATCGAGGTACAGTGAGAAGGTTGGCATTAGAGAAGTGAAGTGTACGGGCTGGGTTGTAGTAGCAGAGTAGCGAGGTGAGGTGGAGGGGCAAGGTGATTGAGTGCTTTAAAGTCAATGATGTGGAGTTTCTGGGTGATGTGGAGTTAGATGGGCTACCACTGGAAGTTCTTGAGGAGAGGGGAAACATGACCTAAACATTTTTGTAGAAAAATGATCTAGGCAGCAGGGTGAAGTATGGACTGGAGCAGGGAGAGACAGGAGATCAGCAAGGAGGCTGATACAGTAATCGAGGTGGGATAGGATAAGGGATTTGTTTAACACCGTAGCAGTTTCAGTGCACAACCAGGGAGAAATGGGTTTTCACTTATTCTTGGGGGCACAAACCACTGGGCAAGTTAGGGGTTGGGAGGAAGCTGCTAAAGGCAAAAGAAAGGGGGGGGTTCGTATTTTGGGCAAGGCTGAGCCTAAATAGCTGTCACTGCCAGCATCACTACACTTTCACACTGTGGCAGGAATTGGTTTTTCTATATGCTGCGGCTGGGTAACGATAATACCGATAACCACTACCACTATCATCATTTCCTTCACACAGATTCTTGGCTTGAAGGCTCAGGTCCAAGGCTCATCCAGTGTTCTAGATGGGAGACTCCATCACTGGGTGCAAAACCCTGAGTGCAAAAAAACCCTGAGCTGAGCACCAAGGTAGATGCAAATAATCAAATCAATATATCCATAGCCCACAATCTAAGCAGTAATTAGTCAAGAGATGGGCTTCCCAAGATAGGACCAGCCTATTTAACTGCCCTTCTTGCCTCCTTCCCCAATTCCCTCAGGCCCTGACTAATCAACATATCATTAGTCATCTCTACAACAAACACAGTTCATATCAACTAACAAAATTAGCACTCCACCACAAAGCTAAAGGCTCAAGAAAGCTAGGATGCATAAAAGCTGAAATAGTACCAGCACTCAGTGAGCCCCTGTGAGACCTGTGACCAACCTTATTATCTTGAACCTACCCCAGAGCTTAGTACATAGTAAGCACTTAAAATCATCACAGTTATTATTATTATCATTGGATGAAAAATAAACAAGTTAGTGACATTTATTGGGCGGTAGGCACTGTATTGAGTACTTGAGGCACTGTACTGAGCATTTGGGAAAATGCAACAGTAATGACTCCTGTTTCCTGCCCTAGAGGTACTTCCAACCTAAAGGGGAAAATAGTCCAAAGTTATTTACAGATGGTGCAAGCTGGAAACAATACAAACACATTAGGATGAAACAGTTGAAAAATTAATTGAATGTACAGATACTATATTATATGTAATATAAATAAAAATAAACAAACAAGTGATTATATATAATGCATAAATAAATTTTTTTTAAAAACTACAAATGCATTAGTGCTGAAAATGGTGATATCTTCTACAAATTGTCCATAGTGCATAAGGCTACATGATTTGTCACAAGGTGAAAGGGTTTAAAGGCATTAAAGATCTTAGGATCCTCATTTGACCTTCCCCAAAAGAACAGCTTCCTTTGTCAGATTATCCACCATTTTCCCTTACTGCAGAGAAAGCATAACTGCAGAGAAAACATAAAAACACTAGAATGACATAGGAACAGTATCATTGAATTTGTTGTAGTGGTGACTCATTTCCTTTGTCAAAGCAACAAAGTAAATAATCCTTAATAACAGTGAGTTCTGAAAGCAGACTAGAGGTTTATTTCATCCTTAATCCTACATTTTCTCATTCTGTACTTAACCAATTTGCAGTCAATTTCACAATTGCATTCATTCCCTTTCCCTTCATCACTGTCCCCCCACCCCTTCCCAATTCACTTTAGCTGTTTCAACAGGAAAAGGAAACAGAGGGAATGTATTGGCACAAATATCAATTTGGGAAATCTCCAAATTTAAAGAAAAAGTTCATTTACACCATGTAACTTTACTAACAGTCTCCCAAAACCTTCTTAGCAAAAAACCCCCCCGAAGAAACTTCAACATTTATATAAGATCATGAAGCAACTATTGTTTTGTGCAATGGTAAATGGAACTGCAACACAATCCAGAGAACCAGGTGTAGACCAAACGAAAACCAAAGAGGACTGTATTTTAAAATTGGTGCATCCTCACAATTGCATTACTTTGGGAAAGGTCAGGTCCTCCAACTCAGAAATATCCACTGCACTTCAGGGGTTGACATGCATAATTAGGGGAAATTATGCAACTGAAGTAACCACAGGACAAGGTTGTTGTGATTATACTCTGACTGTCCAACTAATATTGCCAAGCGATGTAAATTCCTGAAGAAATGAATTTCAGTGCATAGACAGAACTTAAGACCGTGGGTTGTACTGTCACATTTTCTAGGCTGATCTCCTGTCATCAGGAGAGACATATTTTTGAGATGAGATTTCTAACAGGCAAATAAAACGATTGGCATTCAGGAATGCAAATCATCTGGACTTGCCTTCTCCCTAGAGAAAATGCTTCCAAATGTGGAGGGTCGAAGAACTAGACCTTACGGTGACTGTGCATGGGAAAATTTGAAATCGCAGTGGATTCAGGAAATTAATAGCGTGGATTTGTATTTTAGATACACCGGGGTCACGTTCTGGAGACTCTGAGTTACACTCCTGGGGATATTCTTTGATCACTATACTTTGGGGACAAAACTAATTTTCTATGGATCAGCTCACCTAACACCCCAAATTAGGGTGAATAGGTCCAAATGAGAAGGGGGTTGGAAGATGGAAAAGCAGTAGTGGAGGAGAAGCAAGTCCTGGGAGCTCATTTGAAAATCTCTTAAGTTTAAATTGACCTTTATCCTGTGGTGTAATTCCAGGTTGTGTGATCTGCAAACCAAATAAGCTGATATATTTGTGAGTTGTATGCTTCCTGGGAAAGTCTTGGAGGAAATGGCAGTTTGGTTCTCAATATGGCTGGGGTTTGAATCCTGTCTGTGTTGCTGGCTGGGCCCCTGTTCATTCCTTCTTTGCTTTTGTCATGTGCCAGGTCACTATTCTAATGTCAAGCTTGAACTGAGCCTGCTCACACGGTGCAGAAAAGAACACACCAGCCAAGGTGGAGGAGATGAAGCAAGATGGAGAGTTGCCTGAGGGCTTTGGTTCAAGTTTGAATGAAAGATTATCTGTGAGGAACAAGCAAAATTACCAAGAACATACCAGTCCCACAGCTCAACCCCACACTACAGAACAAAGAAGTTGCTGGGGCAGGCGGAGCTTAGACAGAAAAGTGTGGTTTGAATTATGGCCTTTAGCCACTGCACCCTCTGAAAGGCAAGAGTTAAAATAAATAAAAACAACTAGCATAATGATGGCCTTCACTTCCAAAAAGCTCAAGCATACTGCAGGCTTTATTCTAGTAAATTTTCAAAGTGTGGCTGTAGTCCAAATTTGCTGATGGGGAAAGTTAAGGAGACTTAGAACGGTCCTAGGTCACAGGGAAGCTGCTACCTAGTTATCACAAGGTGACCCAATCCTATCCTTAAACACAGTGGCCAAATCTGCAGAGGGCAAACCACGATGCACCATGTCACAAAAATGGTATGGCTCTACCTGTTTATTAACAGCACTAACGGTTACTGGGCGGAGGAACCTACCAGTGTTTGAAGATTTGATATTAACATTTTGTTTCAATTCATTGCAGGAGGGTGGAAAAGCATCTGTTTGAGATCTGTGTGATCCCATAGACAGGTTCGTTTTTTCTGGGATATTGCATCCTTATTCATGCTTCCCAGCTGGGTTGGGAGTTTGCCCAGTTGATAACTGCAACCCCCTTAGGCCACCAGTCTGCCTGTGTTCTGAGGCCTCCAGAGATAGCAGCAGGGTGTGGAGACAGGGTTAAGTGGTGGAAAAACCTGAAATACAGACTGTCAATCAGGCAGATGAGCTGGCATCAGAATTCCTGGGGTGGGTTTGAAGGTGGAATGAGTGATGTAGGACTGCAAAAATGTTATCCCTGTCTGTTGGGTGCAATCCTTACTAAAGTTATTATGGAATCTAACTTTTAGTTTGCCCTGGACTGGGTTGGGCCACATTCTTTTCAAATATTAATTTTGGCTGGGAAGCCTAGTAGAGTACGGGTCTGGGTATTAGAAGACATGGGTTCTGATTCCAGTTCTGCCTCTGGCCTTCTGTGTGACCTTGGACATGGTACTTAACCTCTCTGGGCCTCAATTTCCTCATCTGTAAAATGGGGAAAAGATACCTACTCCCCCAGCCTCTTGGATTCTGAGCCCTGGGAGGACTAGGAACTATTTCCAGTCTGATTATCTTATATTTATCTCAGTGCTTAACGTAGTGCTTAGAGGAATAGCAAGCTTTTTCTAATAAATACCATAATTTTGGCCTAACCAGGTATGACCTGTGTCTGCTAAAAGTGACAAAGTGTATGTTAGTAGAGCCCCACTGTGTAAAACCTCACTTCATTCAGAAAGTAAAACTGAAACACAGAAAACATTGACCAGAGAAAGTAGGTTGACAACCCTTAACTGTGGATGTTATTATGGATAAGACTAGAATTGGCTTCAAATATTTAAAGTTGATAACTACAGTAGCAGTATCATTGAGAATTTTAAAAAGTCATTCTGTTCAGGGAAGAGATTCCATGAAGCAGCTAACAGCTTTAAAGAAATGGAGTCCATGTGATGTAGAATAAAAATTTCTCAGAGAAGATTATAACCAATTTTAAAGCCAATCTTTACTATCCCACATGCCACATCATCTTTATTGTTCCCTGTCAATATGCTCACAAAGCTGTTGGGCAACAAATATGCTTGCATGTAAGACAGATGAATGAGTGTCTAGGGAGAATTAAATTGAGATGGCTGTCAAATGTGTTGTGGCATGAAAATGTTTTAATAATGTCCCCAAAGAAGCCAAAACGTTACAGGAAAATGGGCCAACCAAGCCTCATATAAAACATAGTGAGAAAATGAAAAAAAAAGTTCTCAGAAATGTCCAAGTTGACAGACTACAAAGCAGGGGGAAGACATTAAAGCAGCTTGTTTTTTCCTGACTAATATCTGGTGAATTTAGCATTTTCCTAGAATCTATTTCCTGTTTATTAAGTCAGTGTATAATGAAATCAACTATCTGTGGAGAATGGTCAGCATCCTTTTGGAACTGCTCTACTGCCTCAAGTAAAGCATGTACTTGAGTAAATTTGTAGTGAAATAATATCTAAAGTCACTAAATAGTTTCATTCCCCATTAGCAGAGCTATACATAATAATATTTATTAAGCACTTTCTATGTGTAAGCACTGTGTTAAGTATTGGAGTTAGTACAAAGTAATCAGATCAGACACAGTCCTTGACCTCCATGGGGCTCAGAATTTAGAAAGAGGGAAAAAAAGAACTTTATCCTCATTTTATAGATGAGGAAAATGAGGCACAGAGTTGTTATGTGACTTGGCCAAGGGCTGCAGATAAGTGGCAGAGAGGGGTAGAACCTGGGTTTTCTGATTTCCAATCCCATGCTCTTTCCACTAAATCATGGTCCCTACATATAAAATACTTATATGTATGTGTCCCTATGCATATATTTCTCTCTGCCTCTAGGCATTTTTGAGGCATCTCTCATTTAGTAACTAAATACTCTGAGAGCAATATCAGAGACCAGTCAATCAGTAGTGTTTATTGTGTGCCTACTGTGTGCAGAGTATTGTGCTAAGCAAAGAAAGAGTTAGAAGACACGATCCCTGCCCTCCAGGAGCTTACAATCTAGCAGGCTACCAGAGACACATTTCACTCTGCTGTGCAGTTCTCTTGGACCAAGCCAGATCAAACCTACATTTATTTGAGATGTTTCACTTTAGACTTTTATCACAGGGGGGATTTTTAGGGGTGCGTATTATTTCTCCACTCTTTTTGTACTATTTTCCTTATTAATCACTTTATTATTAATCATTATTAATCACTTATTAATCGCTCACATCCTCATGAGAGGACACAAGAAAAGAAGGGAAAGAAGATGGAATTCAAATTTTTCAAAACTCCACCAAACAGAATTCTTTACACACTTTTCTGGACTACTTAGAAATATTTGTTTCCTCATGCAGATACTGAATAGAGAGCCAGGAAAAATCACTTTTGCATAAACATTACTATAGGCTTCCTAGATGTAGAAATAAAACCATCTTGAATTTGCAAAGCACATTTTACTGTAATCCAATCATTCCCACTCTTCTTTTATTGCTCTTTTGATAAAATGCTATTAAATGTTAATTCCAGTACTTTTTAAAAGCTCTCTCTCTTTGAGGTAATAGCAAAATGTACTTTTGCTAAACACCTCTCTTCCTTTCCACTTCAATTTTTGAAATATTTTCACTGACTTGGTTAAAACGATTTAAGTCCACTTCAATTTAGCATTAGATAATGGCAAATCGCTAGCATGGTAATTCAATGTTCTTTTTTGTTGAATAGGGATCTAGGCTCTGTCACTTGCCCGCAGTGAGACCTCAGGCAAGTCATTTTATCTTTTTGTGTCTCAATATCCTCATCTGTAAAATGGGACTCTAATAACAATTCTCCCTCCTTCTGAGATTATGAGTCTCACGGGGAACAGAAACTACCCAATATAATTATTTTGCTCTCTACCTCTGCCCTTAGGAAAGGAATTGATACATATAAGCACTTGATGTATACCATCATTTTTAGGTGAAAGATAAAATTTTTAAAATTAAGTATTTCATAGGTGGACATAAAATGTCTCATTTTAAATATTTTACTAGTGGTGCATATTGTGGCCTAGTGGAAAAAGCCCAAGCCTGGGAGTCAGAGGACCTGGGTTCTAATTATCACTTTCATTATGGTATTTATTAAACACTTACTATATATATGTCAAACACCATTCTAAGCACTAGGGTAGATACAGGTTAACTAGACTAGACACAGTCCCTGTCCCACATAGGGCTCACAGTATAAGTAAGAGAGAGAACAGGTATTGAATCACCATTTTATGGATGAGGCAACTGAGGCACAGAGGAGTTAAGTGACTTTCCCAGGGCCAAAGAGCGGGCAACTGGACAAGCTGGATCAGAACCCAGGCTCTCCGACTCCTAATCTCGACTTTTCCACTTGCCTGGTGTGGGATTCAATACCTGTTCACTTTATCATTATTAATAATGATAAAGATA
The DNA here is from genome assembly GCF_004115215.2 of Ornithorhynchus anatinus. Lineage (NCBI taxonomy): Eukaryota > Metazoa > Chordata > Mammalia > Monotremata > Ornithorhynchidae > Ornithorhynchus > Ornithorhynchus anatinus. Next base: position 53,254,431 of record NC_041739.1, read on the forward strand.
ATAATAGTGGTATTTATTAAGTGCTTACTCTGTGACGAGCACTGTACCAAGGGCTTGGGGAGTTATAAGAAAATCAGGTTGGCATACAGGGGACTCAGAGCCTAAGGGAGAGGGAGAATAGCTATTTCATCCCCATTTTACAGATGAGGAAACTATGGCACAGAGAAGTTAAGTGACTTGGCCAAGGTCACACGATAGACAACTGGTGGAGGCGGGATTAAAACTCAGATCCCCTGACTCTCCGGCCTCTGCCCTTTCCACTAGCAGCCTGGCCTGCTTAATAGGATGAGCCCCATGTGGGATGATTCATTCATTCATTCAATAGTATTTATTGAGCGCTTACTATGTGCAGAGCACTGTACTAAGCGCTTGGGATGAACAAGTCGGCAACAGATAGAGACAGTCCCTGCCGTTTGACGGGTTTACAGTCTAATCGGGGGAGATTGACAGACAAGAACAATGGCAATAAATAGAGTCAAGACGACTACTGTGTCTGATCTGATTGCCTCTATCCAAGTGTTCAGTACAGTGCTTGACACATAGTAAGCTCGTTAACAATATTATTATTATTATTATTGGGAATTGGTCATAGATGGCCAAGGGATCAGTTGCAATTGGACATACTGAACCAATTCTACCTTTTTACCCCTAGAGGGCACTCAGCATTCACTTCAGTCAGAAAATAGTGTCTGGTCACAATTTCTTGTATTAGATCTAGTTCTCTCTCATTTCGCCACGTTAATTTTTATTTCCTGTTCCTACCATTTTTAACTAATAAGGTGTTCTGATTTGAGCTCATTAAAAGTGTCCTTCCTGCCGAAAGTCCTAATGACATAGTATTTTTGTTTTGAAGTGGTGCAAGTTATTTTTGTAAAAAGTTGTGATAGCTTTCTAGTCTGCCTTTAAGGCAGTTGATAATAAATACTTGAATAACTCAATTTTTTAATTTTTTTCTCCTTTGAAAGGCTGGGAGTTCTTTTTTCAGTAATCCCTATGGAAAATGGGAATGTGCTAATTGATGTCTGCCAAAATGGACTGTGGTTACAGATTACAAAAAACAACAACAACAAGGAAAACCTTTCGTATTTCAGAATCCAAAAAACAGGTACATTTAAAAATGAAATCAATTTTGACATTATTACTCAGTTTTCTTCCTTTTTCTCCTTTCTTTATAATGAATTAAGTGCTCTAACACTAAATGAGTGATCTGGAAATGCAAGCTACCTTTTTAGCCAGAAACCACATTAGTTCAATAAAGCACTTATTAAATTCCAAACAGGCCCTGGATTCTAAATTGCCTCTGCCACTTGCCTGCTGTGTAACCTTGGACAAGTCACTTATCCTCATTCTCTCATCTATAAAATGAAGATAAAATACCTATTCTCCCTTTCCCTTAGATGGTGAGTCCCATGTGGGACAAGGAAAGTGCCCTAACTGCTTACATCTCCACAGTTAATTCACTGCTTGACACATAGTAAGCACTTAAATACCACCATTATTATTATGATTATTATTTCTGAGAAACTGTGCCCTAGTTAAATCTACCAAGGAGGGTGCTAATTCACACACACTACCTGTCCAGTGGAAAGTGGAACAAAATGGTGAGTCATTTCATCCAACTAAAGAACATCCATGAAATGCTCAAATCCAGATATTCCTGACCTGCAAAATCAGCAATACCCAATGATACCATTTAGCATGCATAGCTAGTATTTCTCCCTACTATCCAATCAGTGACCTCAATTTTGCTCCAACTTTGGTAACAGTGACTTAGTTTATCTGCTTAACTCAACAGAGTCCGGAGTCTCCTTGGCTAGAAAGGGTCTAGGGCAGGTTTGAGGAGGATCTGAAAGGCAGGAAACTCAGTTGCTCTTTTTAGATCCTGCTTTTCAAATTCCCTACCTATTTCAGCCCCCCTCAAAAGCAAACGACTTTGTCCATCCCTTTGAGCAGTCAGAGAATCATCATCATCATCATCTACAATAGTCTTTAATGAGTACCTAATTGAGGACTAAACACTGCAATCAGTTCTTGGGAGAGTACAAAGAAGCATGACGGCAATTATAGCCCCTTGGGACTTTACAATCCAGTGAGAGAGTCAGACAGGCAAAAATGTAGAATGAAATAGTTTCAGGGTGAAATAGTTAAATAAATAACTGAATATAAAAATTAAGAGAAAGGTGAAAATGTACACATGCACATATATGAGGATCAGAGTAAAACAAATGTACAAATAAAATTTTACATAGGTACACAAAGGCAGTCTATAGGAATAATTGCAATCCATAATTTTGGTCATCTTTAGGTTCTATGGTCAGACAAGATTCAAATAAGCTTTCACGCATTCACAAGACATCAAAAAAAGTACAGGCTCACGCTAATCATTAGCAGTATTCAACTTATTAGTCCACCAATTTACTGTTTCAGCTGGCTATCTCCTACAGTTTGTTGAAAGAACAATCTTTCTGATAATAAAATTATTGCCCATGCCCATATACATTAATCTGTTCCTTCCCTAAGTTACCCTTTCCCCATAGAAATAATCCTTTTCAAATATCTATGCCAGCAAGCCTCCTGGGATACAAAATGGAAGTGTTGTTTGAGGGCCACATCTCCATTAATGATCAAGATACACTAGACAAATCAAACTACAGGAAAATGTTATGTTTTGGTGGAGGGAGGAATGAAATGTAAAGTGACAGTGAAAAATTCCTCCCTCAAAGCAACCTTAGTGTTTTAGACCAGATAGGAGAAAGAAAACAATTAATGTCACTTTTAGCAATGGACTACCAAAGATAAAAAATAAAACCTGTTATGGGGAGGCAGTAGGAGTTGAAGGTCAAGAGGGGAAATTTGGTCGGCTACAGCAATTTAGATATGGCATCTAAGCCACGTAATTTATAAGGTTCCGACAAGCATGGATGGGACGGGGTGAGGGAGGAAGCTTAGGTGGGTGTAAGGAAAGTCCAGAAAGCTTGCTAAGCAAATGTTCCATGAAGGGGCACAATTAAGTAATCTTAGAAGTGCTTTATTTAACCCTTTGTAGGACACTATTGGAAGATTTGGAGCCCACTCGCCTTTACACCAAGCTAGCACCAGGGCCTTATAGCAGAGGCAGTGGGTTTGGGTCTTGCAGTTTCAAAAGACATTTCCATTTTGCCCCTGCAACCCCAAAACAAGGAGCGAGAGCAGACATTTCAGCTCATCTCTATGGTAATTCATCTAGGAAGCAATTGTCTTGAAAATCAACAACAGATAATTTCTAAGTTGCAGGATGAGTTCTCATCATTTAAATCTCATCAGAGCTCTTCCCAGGCTTCTGCATAATTGAACTGAATGTGGAACGCCTCTTTTCTTTGGGACATAACTGAATCGGGGAGCCAGGCTCTCTGATAAATACCATTATTACTATACTACCCATGGCTAGGAGTTCACTTTCTTCTAACACCTTTGTTTACTGTCATCCATTAGAACGGGAGCAACATTTTGGGAGGATTAAGAAATGAGTCGGTGCTGTTGCTGTCACTGCCTCCCAAGGCCATACTAGCACCAAAATTCTTATAGAGAAATCCCAGCACAAATGCTTAAGAACACTTTTGAGGATGGAGGTTGAGGAACAGAAGTTGTACTTCAATCTAATGGCTCCTTGCAAGCTCCTTTGTGTTAGCAGTTGCCCAAAAGGAGGCTCTCAGAGCCAACTGTGAACCAGTCCAGGAACCCTCTTTCACCAAGAGTTCCCTGGTATTCTGAGGAACCAGCCTCATCCTGCTACTGCCTCCAAATTTCCTTTTGTGGGGATGGTTGACAGCACTATGGGGGCCTGGGAAAGGGGGCAGTCCATGACAATTACTATTTCTATCGCTACTACCTGTTATCGTTACTACCTGTTATAGCAAGGATAATGTCAGGCCCTGCCTTCAATATTATGGACCACCTTCTTCTCCTAGAAACATTATCCAATCTTGGTTTCACTGAGACTTACCTCTCCTCGTTCTCCCCCTCTCTGGCGGCTTATTCTTGGTCTTTTTTGCAGCCTCTTCCTCTGCCTCCCATTCTCTAACTAGCTCAGTTCTGGAATCCCTTATATTCTCCATCTACACTTACACCCTCAGAGAACTCATCTGTTCCCATGGCTTCAACTACCATCTTTATATCAATGATTCCCAAATCTACCTCTCCAGCCCTGACCTCCTTCCTTCTCTGTAGTCTCATATTTCCTCCTGCCTTCAGGACATCTCTATTTAGATGTCCCACTGACACCTCAAACTTAATACGTCAAAACGAGAACCCCACATGTTCCCACCCAAACCCTGCCCTCTCCCTGATTTTTTCATCACTGTAAATAACATCCTTATCGTCCCTTACAAGCCCTTAATTTTAGCATTATCCTCGACTCATCTCTCTCATTCAACCCACATAGTCAATCTGACACCAAATCTTGCAGGTTTTACCTTCACAGCATTGCAAAAATCCACCCTTTCCTCTCCATCTAAACTTCTTCTATGCTGACCCAAGCACTTGTCATATCCCTCCTTAACTACTGCATCAACCTTCTTGCTGACCTTCCTCCTTCCTGTCTTCTCCCTCCACTCCAGTCCATACTTCATTCTGCTGCTCGGATCATTATCCTAAAAAATTGTTCAATCAATCAATCGTATTTATTGAGTGTTTACTGTGTGCAGAGCACTGAACTAATCGTTCAGTCCACATCTCCTAACTCATCAAGAACCTCCAGTGGCTGCTGACACACCGCCGCATCAAACAGAAATTCATTACCAACAGCTTTAAAGCACTCAACCAGTTTGCTCTACTACAACTAAGCCCCGCCACTTCACTCCAATGACGCAAACCTACTCACTGTACCTCAATCTCATCTATCTCACCACCGACCCCGTGTCCACGTCCTCCCTCTGGCCTGGAACACCCTCCCTCTTCATAGTCGACAGACCACCTCTCTTCCCACTTTCAAAGCTTTTACTACAACCACATCTCCTCCAAGTGGACTTCCCCAACTCAGCCCTCATCTTCCCTACTCCCTCTCCCTTCTGTGTCACCTAAGCACTTAGATCTGTACCCTTTAAGCACTTGATATTCACCCCACCTTCAGCCTCGCAGCACTTATGTATATATCCATAATTTATTTTAATGTCTAACTTCCCCTCTGGACCGTAAGCTCCTTGAGTGCAGGGAACATGTCCATCAGTTCTGTGTATTGTACTCTCCCACACTCTTAGTACAACGCTGTGTTCAAAGTAAGCACTAAATAAATACTATTGATCAACTGATAGGTTAGCCTGCACATTAGCAACTTTTGCAAGCATTTGGCAGTGTGCTGTATCCTGCCTGCCTCTTCCCTCTTACACTCCACTCTATGTGGAAATATGACTGGAGGGAAGAAAGCGTGGGAAAGGCACTGCACAAACACAGTTACCACTACAATCAAACTCCCTTAAATGGATCCTCAGCTTGAAGTCCTGTCAGGACTGAAGCTTCCTGTATTTCCAGACAGGAGACTCCAGGATCATCACATGGGTTCCCAATTATAGACAGCCATTCTCTTTTCTTCATGAGGAGAAGGCAGTTAAGCAACTGTAACAGTGATTTTCTATCACCTTATTGCAGCATAATAAGCTTAACTATTTACTTTTTAAAACACAAATCATTTACTGTGTGCTAACATATGCTGGCCTAGTGTTTTTAGTGTTTAGTGTTTTAGTTTTAATTGAAAATACTGATGATTGTGGAGGGCGAAAAAAACTGAACCATCTTATTAGTACTACAGCTATTACTGGGCATTTTTTCTTTAGTATGCAATGTCTAGCTTCTGAATGCTTCTTCAAGAAGTTTGAAGATAAAGCCTAAACTACTTCAAATGGCATCGACAGTTGCATTTAAATCAATAAAATTTAAATGTACAATACTTTCAGGATATTTTATAAAACAAACAAGAGCTGGTGCCATTGGTGGTGAATGCAAAAACAGTGATACTGTACCACTGCAAGAAGGGAATTTCAAGCTAAATTCCCACCATTACTAATCGGCTTAATCCCCATAAATACACTAACATGGTATCCTATTTGAGCTGCCTAGTGAAGAAAGAAGTCAAACCAGAATCGATTAATTTACAGTATATCGAGACTGAATGGCAAATTTGCACTGTTCAAAAAAGCAGAAGTCATAGTTCTGCTGTGATTTTCAAAAATTTGGTAAATTTATTTTTTATGTTATTTCTATGCTTGCGTGACCTGGCTCTGTCCAGGACCAGAAGCAGAACTGCCTGAGCGGCATGAAGGAATGCACTGGGCTGAGTTGACAACAGAGATTTGGAAACCCAAGGTGGCCTGGCAAGTTGAAGAGCCTTTGGTTCTTATCAGATTCCAGGCAGAGACTTTTGATGTTCTCCCATCACTGATTTATGTGTAGGTTAGAGGAAACGGGATTAGTGGTCTCTGATTCAACTTTGGGGCCTCTATAACAGTGTAAGGAAAGACCCCATATGGAAAATACCTGGCCCCACTTTAATCCTACCTGAACTGATGCCAAGCTACCTAGTATTAATGGTATTTGAGAACCCAATGAATTGTATTAATTGCTTAGCAAAGTTCAGGCATCCAGAATTGTTTGTTGTTTATTTGATTTATTCATTAAGGTATTTTTGAACACTTTTTATAGTATTTAAGTGCTTACTTATGTGCCAGGCATTGTACTAAGCACTGGGATAATCATGTTGGACACAGTCCCTGTCCCACAGGGGCTCACAATCTTAAACCCCATTTTCCAGATGAGGTAACAGGCACAGAGAAGTTAAGTGACTTGCCCAACATTGTACAGCAAACAAAGAGGTGGAGTTGGTATTAGTACCCAGGTCCTTCTGACTCCCAGGCTCATGCTATATCCACTAGACCTCGCTGCTTCTCTATGCGTGGCTTAGTAGAAAGATCACGGACTTGGGAGTCAAAGGTTGTGGGTTTTAATCCCGACTCCGCCACTTGCCAGCTGTGTGACTTTGGACAAGTCACTTAACTTCTCCGTGCCTCACTTACCTCAACCTAAGACTATGAGCCCCACGTGTGACAACCTGATTACCTTGTATCTATCCCAGCGCTTAGAACAGTACTCGGCACACAATAAGTGCTTAACAAATACCATCATCATCATCAAAATCTGTTAGGAAAGACTCCCTGCCCACACAAGAATCCCCTTCTAAGTTGTAGGAAGGCCAGGAGAGGTTCCCTGCCCACAAGGAGCTCACACTCTTAACAGGGGAGCCAGACATAAAAATGAAAATGCACACCATGTGGTCACAGTCCCTGAGCGACCACAAGGTTTTTCACAAGGTAATTTCTAGTAATCATTATATTACTGTCAGGTGGATTTTCAGTTTTCAGACATGCAGACCCTCACACTGATAGAATGGCCCCAGTCCTTCATAGGGAAATAGTGCTTGCCTAAGAAGTATTCTATTATCTGGAGGCCTTATCAGTGAAATTTCAAAATCTGAGCCTCTAGAAAAACATGAAGGAAAAAGAAAAATGCAGTTTATGGGGCATCTTGTGGAGTGCTTAATACCATGCTTTGTACATAGTAGTTTCTTAATAAATACTGCTGACTGATGTACTGGAACAGTTTATAGTCCCAAGAAAGACCAAATCTCAGGGGCCCTTATTTATACAAAGATGGCTATGTCTTCATGTCTCTTACAGAGCCTAACCCTCCTCTCTGAAGGATCCCAGCGACTTTACCCAACCAATAAAAGTTAATCGTATTTAATTTTCTATGCATAAACACATTGCTGAGAAAGAATTCCTTGGGAAGGGGGGAGAAGAGTAGCTTGGACTGCATACCATAATCCCAAGGACTTTTCAATTTGCCAGTTTGAAATATGAATTTAGCTATTTATCTTCAAATGTTTCTTCTCTTCAAACATCAGCTTGGGTGATGGAATAAATTTACATTCAGAGTTAATAACATCTCATGAAAACTTAATATGCATCTGGTAGATGTGGCTGAGGGTCAGTCATCACCGAATATTACATATCTGAAGCACTAAAATTCATTTATCTACCATCAGGGGAAGCAATATAGAGTAACAAAGGGGAATTTTGACACAAATGCTATTTTCCAAGAGGAAGGTAGCTGGCTTTTATTAGCTTGGAATCAACCCAGCTGCTGATTCTGGGAAGCGGTCTTTAAATCTGCCCCCCTGAATACTAGAGAGATGATAGGGTTAAAAATCATAGGCCAAATGAATTGTTAAAATGTTGATGATGTAAGAAAACAATGTCCCTTTAGCTTTCACTTACTATATGCGCCAAACTGGTCCAACAAAAACATCTGCCTGTCACCCCATAAACGTCCCTACAATTCTCTTCCCTTTATGACAAAGAATTGGAGCTTTTAAAGAACATTTAATAGTCAGCAGCTGTTTGGCTGTCAAATGCCACATCTGGAGGAGCAATGTGCCATTATTGTGAACAAAAACGATTGTTTAATTTTTTTAAGTTTTAAGTAAACTAATACTTCACATGAAAACATCAGATTGCTTTGAGTTCAAGGGAATGAATGAAGAACTTATTGAAATTGCACCTGCAAACTACTCTGCTTTCAACAGAAGCAAACAGGTAAACCTCTGGCTACCATGATTAACTTGGTAGTTTCTAAAATTTTTAAAGATACCTCCTGGTATATGTGGGTTAGTAGAGGAAATGTTGTGGACATACAGGGAAAGACCATGCCTAAACATTATGATTGTTGTCAGAGAAGACAGCAATCATAAATTCCTCCAAGTATTGTGCTGCCCCTGTAGGAGACAGATTACTGGGTTGGTGGTCTTACATTATTTGAGAAAGTCATTAGATGGCCCCTTCCAAAACCATGAGTCATTTAGTATCTCTGGAAACCTGACTTGCCTCCATGTTCAAAATGAAGAGTTCCGCCAAGCTATGGTAAAAGACAAGAATCCTGAGCTAGGCATACTTGAAGGCGGGGATCATGGCTACCAACTTAATTGTACTGAATTCTCCCAAGTATTTACTATAATGCTCTGAATGCAGTAGGTGCTCAATAAATATTATTGACTGACTGCTCCATTAATGGCAGTACTTGTGCCATTCAACAGAATGACCGTTAAGCTGAATTTTGTACTTAATTCTACTTTTTTAATCATGGCATATAAGTACATGACATCAGGTGTACAACTTCTAAAGCGTCTGTGTTATTTCTGGAAGACAGGTGAAAAGAAAGCTGCAAGAGTTCACTACTCCAAACCATTTCTATTTTTGAATATGTTAATAATCTCAATTTTTTCAAGATAGACTCTTGTCCTAATAATAATAATTATTATTATTATGGCACTTGCTTAGTGCTTACTATGTGCCAAGAACTGTTCTAAAAGCTGGGATAGATACAAGGTAATCAGATTGGGCACAGTCCCTGTTCCACACGGGGCTCACACTCTTAATCCTCATTTTCCAGATGAGGTAACTAAGGCCCAGATAAGTGAAGTGAATTGCTCAAGGTGACACAGCAGACAAGTGGTGGAGCTTGGATTAGAACCTAGGTCCTTTTGATTCCCAGGCCTGTGCTCTATCCATTATGCCACACTGCTTCCCAATGCCCCACTCCTCCTTCCATGAGTCCCTACCCACTATCTGTGGGAGAGGCTACGGTTCAGGGTGGAGGAGAGGAGGAGGAAGAGCATGGGTGGTGTGGGAGAGGTTATGACACTATCTGATATATATATATATATATATATATATATGCATATGCATTTATGTGTGTGCATGTGTGTATATATATGTGCATATGTACATATATAGTTATTTGTTTCTACTTTATGAAATTAAATACAATCACTGATGACCAAACACATGATAGGGTATAATGGTTATTGGATAAAAAAGATAGAAAAAAATCAAATGTTCATAGGAAATTACAGGCCAAAGCAAATCAGCATAGAGGCTCATTTAAAAAAAAAGGCATTTGTTAAGTGCTTACGATCTGATAGGCACCGAATTAAATACTGGAGAAAATAAAAGGCACAGTCACTGCCCTATACAGGGCTCAGAGTATTAATCTCTATTTTACAGATGCGGTAACTGAGGTATAGAGAAGTTAAGTGACTTGCCCAAGTTCACATAGCAGACAAGTGGCTCCGAGCTGGGATTAGAACCCAGATCCTCTGACTCCCAGGCCCATGCTCTTTCCACTAAACCACATGGCTTCTACAGTAATTGTGGTATTTGTTCAACACTTGCTATGAGCCAAGCACTGTACTGAGCACTATGGAAGGTACAAAATAATCAGGTCCCACATGGGGCTCACAGTCTGAGGGAGAACAAGTATTGAATCCCCATTTTGGAAATGAGGGAACTGAGGCACAGACAAGTTAAGTGACTTGCCCAAGGTCACCAGGTACTTGGTGGAGCCAGGATTAGAACCCAGTATTAATCAATCAATGGCATTTATTGAATGCTTACAACATGCATAGCACTGTACATATTAGGAAGCAAAAGATTTGTGTGGATAGAAATGGAAGGCAATATTCCGTTCAGGTTAAATATCCCTATTATGGTGATCACCTGTACAAGAGCTCTGTGTTACATTCTAGTCTTTGAGCTGCTTGAAGAAATGGAGAGCTTAGAGAGAGTTTAGAAAGAACAACAAAGGATTGAGTTTCCCTCCCTTCAGTCACCAAATTAGGAAAGGTTAAAGAAGAAAGGATTACTTTCCACAAAAAACGGAGGCTGAGGAGTACTAATACACTTTAAGTTTATGAAAGATTATCTCACAAAGGCTGGCGTCTGCTGTTCTCCAGCCCTATTTTCAGCAAAGTGGAAGGATTCACAATGTAGCAGATGTTTAGATATAATGAATGGGCCCTTCTGCTCAGGAGAGCTGCTAGACACCGCTGGTTTTCTTCCCTCCACATCTCAAAAAGACAGGAATTCATTTCTCTGGGATTTTTAAGGTGTTCCCAGTGGGAATATGACTGGCAGGATCAAGAGACTATGAGGGATATCATGCAAGCCACTATCACTGTAATCAGTAACTTCATGCAGTTTTTTGATTGTAAGTTTATCACGAGCAGGCGGAGGCTGGTCCTCTCTTCTCAAGCGGGGACTCATCATCACTTCGCTATGGTTATTCTTATCACTTACAGTATTTGTTAAGCACTATATGTCAAGCACTGTTCTAAGCACTGGGGTAGACACCAGTTAATCAAGTCAGACATAGTCCCTCTCCCACATGGGGCTCACGGTCTAAGTATGATTACAACACCTACTGGCTTTTTGGCTAGAATAATCTATTATAAGCTAATACTCAGAAAACTTCTGTGAGATATAATACCATCCTTTAAATTTAAAGAAGATGAGATTTTTATAGTTGATAATACCAAAACATGTGGTCAGTTTTTTTTACCAGCGGGGGAAGTAGAAGCTCAGGGAAGTTAAGAGATTGAGTCCTCTAGGGAAAGATTTAGGATGGTAGATGATCCATGCCTAACCATTATGATTGTTGTCAGAGAAGGTAGCCATCACAAATTCTTCCAAGCATTCTGCTGCCACTGTAGGAGACAGAATACTGGGCCAGTGGTCTCATGTTATCTGAGAGAGTAATTAGGTGGTCCTGTCCAAAACCATGAGTCATTCCAGAGTCTCTGGGAAACAGCAGCGTGTCCTACAGGAAAGAGCATGGGGCTGGAAGTTAGAGAACCTGGGTTCTAACCCCAGTTCTACACCACTTGTCTGCTGTTTAACCTTGGGCAAGTCCCCTAACTTTTCTGTGCCCTAATTTTCTCATCTGCAGAATGGAGATTCAGTACCTACTCTCAGGAGGGAGCCTCATGTGGGACGGGGCTGGGTCCGACCTGATTAACTTGATTCTACCCCAGTGCTTGGAACATAGTAATAATTATAATAATGTTGGCATTTGTTAATCACTTACTATGTGCAGAGCACTGTTCTAAGCGCTGGGGTAGATACAGGGTAATCAGGTTGTCCCACGTGAGGCTCACAGTTAATCCCCATTTTACAGATGAGGTAACTGAGGCACGGAGAAGTTAAGTGACTTGCCCACAGTTACACAGCTGACAAGTGGCAGCTGGGATTTAAACCCATGACCTCTAACTCCCAAGCCCAGGCTCTTTCCACTGAGCCACTCAGCTTCTCTAGTAAACACATAAGTGCCATAATTTCTATAATTGTTAGCAGTGTAGTCTAATGGACAGAGCATGGGCTTGGGAGTCAGAAGATCTGGGTTCTAATCCTGATTCCATCACTTACCTGCTGTGTGACAAGTCACTTAACTTATTTGTGCCTCAGTTCCCTCATCTGCAAAATGGGAATTCAATATCTGTTCTCCCTCCTACTTAGACTGTGAGCCCACTGTGGAAGCTGATTATTTGGTATCCTAGCCAATTCTTAGTACAGTGCTTGGCACATAGTTAGTGCTTATGAAATACTACAGTTACTGTTATTATTATTATTACTATCATTAAGGGCAAGAAATCGGGATAAAATTTAAGGATGAGGAATCAGGCTAGGATCCTGAGGCTAGAATTCCTCCTAGCACAGTGTCTGTTCATTAGACTGCTTTGCAGAACTTCCCCAGCGAGGGAGTCATGAGCCACACTGGAGTTTTCTAGATTTCATAAGCACCAAATGCACTAAAGGAAATGGACAAAACTCAACAGCAAGCAAACAACCAACGCTTCCGCTCACTCTGAAGCCTCTGACAATTTCTTTTTGTTATTAACCAGACCTCGTAGTCCGAGTTTTACGGCCACTTCTCTCCTTGCTATCTTTCTCTCATTCAAGGGAGGCTTGACTTCCTGGGTTGAACTCCTCAGCTCCCCTTTAATGACAGTCTAGACTCATCACGTCTGTCTGAGAGCAGAAGGCTCGTCAGCGGCACACCACAAATCCTTGGGGAGGCGGAACTGGACGTGTCTGTATTATGTAACTTCAAGGTATGGTAAATATCATTATTACCTTTCAGACTCTTCAGACTGACTGGGGTACTCCACCAGAGATTTCCTGTTTATGAGCTGTCCGTATGGAATCTAGGAAGGAATAAATGGGAAAAGGTCACGCCAAGGAAAAAAACTAGGTGCACCCAGTGTGTCAGTCATTGGAGAAGAAAACACAGTCTGTTAAATGTAGTTTTCAACAAAAGGAGTGCTTTCCTTCCCATGTCTTGTTTTCTCCTGTCAGTTAAGCGTGCGTGGACTTCAAGATCTGTCTTCTGCCTAGTTTCAACAAAAGGCGAGACAGCATTTCTAAACACAGACTGTCTTCAGGTTCGGAAAGAGTACTTTGACAGGGGGTACTGGGTCTGAGTCAATAACCTTGCATCTCTCCCCAGGGTTTCACACTTTGTAACCGCTTAATAATGCCATTACTCCTTTAAAGGAGAAATTGCCCAGGAATAGGCAGGAGAAAGTTATACATTCCAAGCAGAAAGTGCACTTTTAGTATTCTTAGCCTGTTATGTTTATTTTTGAATAGACCAACATCTCTTGTGTTTTAACCAGGAACAAATAAAGCAGATATTTACAATTTCAATCTTGAGTTTTACAACCTAATGGCACAATCTTAATTATTTCACTGGTGATGTGATATGCCACATCTGCATCTGCTTTTTTGAGAATGAAGAGAACTGATAATGTGACAATTAAAGTAGAGGGAGGAAACAATGTACAATAAAAATTTTCAGTCGCAAAGTTCACCCTTTAACATAAAAGACAACTTAAACACCCCGCTGTGGTCAAACATTGCACAGGCACTATAGTGCTTCAGCTGGGTTCAGAGCAGAATCACTAGATTAAAACATCTAAAGTACTGTGTGTTTTTTCAAAATTCCAATTCCTTTGGGACTTAACACATTTTAAATGCATCTGGTAACCACTAATTGCTGTGATCCCATTAGAAAAGCAAGTCAGTTCGTTTTGTGGGAAACCTGAAGCCAGTTTGTCTGAGTTTTATGACTTTGTTTAATTGCGGAAAAAGTTCATTCCCTAAAATGCTCCAAGTAGGATGTGTTTCAGCTATTTGGCATCCTGCGTATACACACTGGGAGGATGAGTTTTGTGTTTTGTTTTCAACTAGTGATGGTTGCTTAAGGCACCCTTCACCACCAGTTGGTCATGAGATGAAAAGAAGTGTTGTAGAGGACTATTGTAGGGACAGGACCGCTGGCTTAAAAAACTACCTTTTTACTATGTAAAACTCTTGAAGGACCAGAACCTCTTCCTGTTCAGTTTGTAGGTGTAATTATATAACTTTCTAAAACCCTGCAGAGAAACTTTAAACACATATGAAGTTTCTCTCATAAACTATATTGAAGACATATTTCTGTGATGAGTTACACAGACTTAGCTCAGTTAAACACAATGCAAAATGGTTTTTTCCACAAACTTTTCTGAAGTATCCTGTTCTTTCATTACTCCTATAAGGATTTTTTATGGTATTTGTTGGATGCTTACTATGTGCCAGGCACTGTACTAAGCACTGGGGTAGATACAAGCTAATCAGGTTGGACGCGGTCCATGACTCACATGGGACCAACAGTGTTAATCCCCACTTTTCAGATGAGGTAACTGAGTCATAGAGAAGTGGTGACTTGCCCAAGGTGATTTCTTTAGGGAGAACAAGTGTACACTTCACAACAGGAGGCCTCACTTAATAATGAAGGCCAGTTGCTCAGCAATCACTTAATCAATCAGTGATATTTGTTGAGCATTTACAGTCTGCAGAATACTGGGAAAGTAAGATAAGACAATCCTTCCAAGCCTTTATAGGGGATGTTCTATTTGAACGCCTAAGAATTTAACATGATAAAGTAATCTTTTCTTCTCAATGCCCCCTCAACTCCCCTCAAAAAAACCCCACAGCCAAATTGACCTCCCATCTTATTAGTTAAGCAATCTATCTACAGCTATCCAACATGCAAGGGAACAATTTCCCTCTGAATGGTTTGCTGACTAAGTTCCACAGAAAATACAGCTAAGGTACAGAATGAACCTGTTGATGCAGAGACAACATCTAAAAGATCTGGGGTTCTGGTAGCAAATATGCCACTATTGGAAGGGGAGGGGATTTCCAGTGGGTGGTATAAAATATGGCAGAAAAAGAAAAACGTGCTGGAGATCCATCCAGAAATACTTTGAATATGTAGGACATTTTTAGTTTTACAAAGTTATTCTAAATTTGTTACCTTATTCTCCCCTACCCTGCACCACGCCCCTGTGGGATCTGGGGGAAAGGGGGAACAGAAGGGAAGGAGGCAGGCATTATTATCCCCATTTTATAGATGAAAAAACTGAGCATAGAGAGCATTCAAGAAGCAGCATAGCCAATGGAAAGAGCACAGGCCTGGGAGTCAGAGGACCTGGGTTCTAATCTCATCTCTACCACTTGTTTTGTGATCTTGGGCAAGTCCCTTAATTTCTCTGTGAATCAGCTTCCTCATCTGTAAAATGGAGATTAAGACTGTGAGTCCCAGGTGGGATATGGACTGAGTCCAACCTGATTAGCTTGTACCTACTTTAGCAGTTAATAACAGTGTCTGACTCATAGCACTTAGCAAATACCAATTAGAAAAAAAAAGAGAGAAAGAGAGAGATTCAGTGATTTAGCCAAGGTCTCAAATAGGCCAATAGCAAACCTGGGTAAGAAACTCATGTCTCTCCACTTCCAGGTCCATCCATCTCCAAAACCCTTCTGAAATCACATCTCCTCCAGGAGGTCTTCTTTGATTAATTCCTAATTTCACTATCTTGAGTTCCTCTACTCCCATGCCAGCACTTTTGCACCACCTAGGCATTTAGGCATTCATAATCTAATTTATTTAGATAAACAATAATCTATTTATTTATATATTTTAATTAATGTCTGTCTTCTCCTCTAGACTGTGAGCTCACTGTGGGCAGGGAATGTGTTTGAGGTTATATTGTACTCTCCAAAGTGCTTAGTACAGTGCTTTGCACATAGTAAGTGCTCAATAAATACAATTATTATTATTAACAATAATAATATTAATATTAATAATACTCCCCTATAGGAATTTAAGTACACACTTTACATTATGCACTCTATGATTTTCTCCCATAACTCTAATGTACTTTAGTAGTTGTTCCACAGGCTAAATTGTAAACTCCTGGAGTGCAGGGATCATGTCTACTAGTTCTATTGTACTATTATGCTAAATGTTTTGTACAGTGCTCTGCATATAGTAGATGTCCAATAAATACTATTATTGATTTATTTTTATTAGATTGTATCCAGAGATCTATCCAGAGTCAGAATCATGCCCTGAGAAGAAGAGTGATTCATCAAAGAGCCCAAGAGAGAGAACAAAATAATGAGAGAGCCCGCGGGGAGAGACAAACTCAGAAGCAGAGAAAGACACCACAGGCTCACCCCAGTGATCTGATCCCATATCGGTCAACAGCAGACACGAGAAGAGAAGAGGTCGAACATGCTACCATCCTTGGGGAAATGGTGACCAATCAATGAAGCAATGGCATTTACTGAGTGCTTACTATGTGCACAGCACTGAACTAAGCGTTTGGGATAGAATTAAATAAATAAAAATAAATAAATTGTGGTATTTGTTAAGTGCTTACTATGTGCAAAGTACTGTTCTAAGCACTGGGGGATACAAGGTAATCAGGTTGTCCCACATGAGGCTCACAGTTTTAATCCCCATTTGACAGATGAGGTAACTGAGGCACAGAGAAGTTAATTGACTTGCCCAAAGTCACACAGCTGACTAGCGGCTGAGCCGGGATTAGAACCCATGGCCTCTGACTCCCAAGCCCGCACTCTTTCCACTGAGCCACGCTGCTTCTCAACACATTTCCTGCTACAGCAATCTTACTGTCTAAAGGGACCAGTTAAACTGCAGTCTGTGGGGTGGGCCTGGGTGTTCTAAGAGGGCAGAAGTTGGGCCTACTGATGTTGAAAAGTGTGGATGATCATCTGCCTTTTGATGCCCCAGACTTTTGTCCTAATCCCGGCAGCAAGGAGCAGTGGTTTGACAGGACAGCCATGCTTTCCTCTTGCTCAACGTACTGTGAGGCTACATTTTTATATCACACATTTAGTGCTTATTGAACTTCAAGAACATGTTGTTCAGGACCGCTGATCATTTCCCCTCCCATGTTCTGGTAAACTGGATTAGGTCACAAAGTAGAAAGACTGGGGAATAATAGTACTCTATACTATAAACTCTTTGTGGGCTGGGATTGTGACTACCAACTCTATTGTACTGTAGTCTCCCAAGTATTCATTTAGTTCAGTTCTCTGCACAGAGTAAGTGCTCAGTAAATACCATTGGTTGGTTGATAGTAAGAGTTAAATGTCATAATAATTATTATTAGTGGTTCTGAAGTTTATTTTAAATGGAAAGTTTTTCAATATTTGAATTCCTTTTATCTGGAAAAAAAAGGTAGAAAGGTCTTCTTGAACATTTGGTTGTGGTGGTTTCCAGCCACTTGCCACAAGTGCAATGGAAAGCCTTGCCCAAGATTACGAATCTAACCTGATGGGAACAGAGATTCTCCAGTCTCTTCTCATGTCTGATGACCGACTGTGAGCCCTATGCGGAACAAGGACTACATCTGACCTAATTAACTTGTACCTACACCAGTCCTTAGAGCAGTGTTTGACACAGAGTAAGTGCTTAAAACATACCATAAAACAAAACAAACAAAATGGTCAATTTGCATGAGATTCAGAAATCTGACATAATAGTGTTTATAATAATAATAATGACAGTATTGGTTAAGCTCTTACTACGTCCCGAGCACTGTTCTAAGCACTGGAGTAGATACAAGGAAATCAGGTTGTCCCACATGGGCCTCGAAGTCTTAATCCCCATTTGACAGATGAGGTAACTGAGGCACAGAGAAGTTAAGTGACTTGCCCAAAGTCACACAGCTGATAAGTGGCAGAGCCTGGATTAGAACCCATGACCTCAGACCCCCAAGCCCGGCCTCTTTCCACTAAGCCACACAGCTTCTCTCTTTGTAATCTTTAACCAGCTGCGCAGGATTTACAATGTTCACATTCCTAGTCCTTAGGTTTGATTTTCAGATTCACCAGCAACTGTGTGTAAGGAACCCCTTAAGAAAGTTTGGTTTAAAGCATAACTATCCAGTAATAATAATGATAATTGATAAATGCTTACTATGTGCCAAACACTGAACCAAGTGCTAGGGAAGTTACCAGATAATCAGGTCAAACACAGTTCTTGTCTCACATGGGGCTCATAGTCTAAGTAGGAGGGACAGCAGGTATTGAACCCCCATTATACAGATGAAGCAACTGAGGCAAAGTTAAGTGACTAGTTCAAGGTCACATAGCAGTGAAATAGGCATCTGGAAATGTAGTTTGAATGCAACTTTACTCAGCTTTATCTGAAATGCTGAAATTGCACGTGATCTGCCATGGTCAACAAGGCTGTCCTATTAAATCAGGTAGGACACTTGCTTTTAATCCATAATGTTTTTGCAATCTACTGTACCTGGAGGTATTTGACCATTTCATGTCCTGGTGGATTGAAGCTTAAAATTTTAAATGAGAAAATGAAAAGCTGTTCTGAAGAGAGATCTCTGTCATTTGCCAGTAATCAGGGCTTAATCCAGGCCAGGGTTTGCCCGCAACCTGTGCTAGAGCTCCTGGAACTTCAGCATGTCACTTTTGAGGGAATACTGATAGAAACAGTGCTCTTCAACCAACCACTCAGTCAATCCACCTATGGTATTTATTGAGCCCTTTCTGTCAAGAGCATTGTACTAACACCACTAGGGAGGGTATAATAGAGTCGATAGACGTGATTCCTACCTTCAAGGAGCTTACAATATAATGGAGGAGCTTATTCAATCATTCAATGGTATTTATTGAGCTCTTATTGTATGCCAAGCACTGTGCTAAGCACTTGGGAGAGTATAAGACAATAGAAGACACTATCCCCACCCACAAAGAACTGACAGTCTACAGGGGGAGACAGATATTAAAATACATGACACATTCTAGCTGGTAGATTGGAAGAGATGTCAGGATTTACTACTAATACAAACCAAATACTGGGCAGAAGGCTTATAATTCAGGACTTTGTTCACCTAGGTCCCTAAGCAAATGGGTCTCCTGTACCTAAATGCTACTGCCTTGAAAGCCCCCAGGCTAGTCTAAGTGTAAGTGGTTTGGGTGTAGTGTGTGGGAGAGGAGGAAGAGGAGGAGGGAGAGAGGAGGAGGGGAAAGATAATGTGCATGCTAATCACATTTACTGTAATAGCCCAGGAGTAATTGAGAACAGGATGGTAAAAACTTCTAGCTGCACAATGTGTGGCAACATGAAAGGAAAAAAAGAAAAAAACTGTTCCTTTTTTTTCCATTTCATGCTTCTGAGAAAACTACCAAATCACTACCCTTCTACCACCTATTTTATTCTGTAAAGGCATTTTTTTTTTCTTCACTAACCATGCTAGTTTCCCTGGCTGCTTCCAAGCTAGCTTTACTCTGGCCATAAATGCAGTGAAGCCCTGAAATGAAGTTGTCAGGCTAATAGCTCAGTCACTGATGTACTTTGAAGACAAATGGACTATAGTATAGAGAAGATCCTTCAGAAATAGTGGGAGGGATTTCCTCCAGCTGCCAAGAAAGCACCAACAATGCACATCATGGGACATCTAATTTCAGAAGTACTTTTTCCTCCATAATAAGACAGAAAGCTTCCTTAACCTAAGACCCAATCCAACCTTGTTACAGCACACATCTAACTGAAATTTGTATAGCTTTTTTCCTTAATAAAACACAGACTCTAAATCCTGACCAAAATTCCCTCTGCCTCACTTTTACTTGTGCAAACCTCATTATACAGAATGTGCTACATTAAGCTTTTTCAGATATTGTACATTTTATCACCATGAACCCTCATTTTTCACACCAACACAACAGCAAAGTTTTCATTTTAAGAATATTTTTAAAGTGGGTTAATTTGCATTCCTAGAATAAAGAGCAATATTCAGATTCAAAATTTTCAGATAAAGAAAACAAATGTTTCCCGAAAGCTTGTTTTAAAAAAAAAAATCAAATCAGAATCTATCATATATTAACAATTTAGGGATTGACTCAATGTGAAGCAACTTAGCTGCAATTTATTTTTCAAAAGTACTTTCAAAAACACACATAACCAAAATAAAATTAATACTTTTTTAATCTATTGAAAAGTTAAACATACACATTTTGTCCTAAGCCAATACAAATTTCCAGTTTTTGGCAAAATTTCAAGCATATCTGGGATTGATATTGATATTGATTTCCATTGCCAGGGGATTTGGAACATGCATTCACGGCATAACATAGAACTTTTGTCATAGATTAAGGGATGGGAGTGTGTATAGTGGAAAGAACATGGAATTGGGAATCAGGAAACTGGGTTCTAGTCCTAACTCTGCTCCACTGCCCTGCTGTCCTCAGCCCCTCTGAGCCTCATTTTCCTCATCTATTATAAAAGGGGATTAAAAAAAAAACTCTTCTTACTGCTCCTAAAACTGTGAGCTCATCTGGGATAGGGACTAGGCTCAAGATTGTAAATCTCATGTGGGACAGAGATGAGAATCAATCCGATTATTTTGTATCCATTTTTAAAAACCTAGGTGGTCCTGAACTTCAGAAAGTCAAAATTTCCACCTGTGAGTTACAGTCTAAAATCCAGTGCTTTCCAAAGCTCCTTCCAGCCCTAAAATTATTTGAAGCATTTTCTACTTAAGCCATCTGTATAAACAACCCTTAAATGTCTATCTACCCACAAAGTCTTCAGTGATCTACATTCATTGACCAAGGAGTCAGAGGAGGCAAAAAGCAAAAAAGAACCATGGTTGGATTCAAAGTTCCAGGGTTTATTTTAAATAATATAAATCCGGTGTATAACGATTCCTCACAAATCCACCATGAATCAGTCCTTATTTTCAACTGACCTGGGGCTATTTTAAACAGTTTTCTGTGATTTTAAGCTCATTGTGCGCAGAAAACAAGTCTATTAACTCTGTTATATTGTTCTCTTCCAAGCACTTAATAATGAGTGCTTTGCACACATTAAGTATTCAATAAATACAATTGATATATTCTGGTGATGCACAGAACACCTGAAGATTGTGAGAGTTCTTCCTTATCTTTAATGTCCATTCCTGGAGAAAAAGAGGTGTTTCTCTTCCCGTTCTGATTTCACTACTACTAAGCTCCTGACTATACTGTCCTTATTTTCAACACTTCAGCATCATGGTCTAGTGAGATGATCACAGGAAGACAGATCATTCTAATCCTGATTCCACCACTTACACGCTTTGGGTGACCCTGGCCAAGTGACTTAACTTCTCTGTGCTTGAGTTTCCTCATCTGCAAAATGGGGATTCAATACCTGTTCACCCTCCATCTTAGAATGTGCTCCAAATGGGACCTGCTTACCTTGAGTCTATCCCAGGGCTCAGTAAAGAGCTTGGCACATACTAATCACTTAAATAGTATTAATAATAATAATACTACTAATAATAATAAACTCTGCAAAGATTCCCCCTTCTGCCACATTCTGGTCAGCTACCTCTCCCCTGCCTTAAAGGAAAAGGTTTTCCCCTCTCCCTCCCACCTGGGGGCAGAAAAAGGGGTGGTTGGTCAGAACAAAGCCCAGGATGAGGAAAATCTATTCCAACAGGCAGAAAACTAATTCTCTCCTCAAGTACCTCCAGTGTTTGCCCATGCATTTCTGCATCAAACAGAAGTTCCTGAACATCAACTTTAAAGGACTCAATCAGCTTGCCCTCTACCTTACCTCACTTAAGCTACCCCATACACTTCACTCCTCTAGTGCCAGCTTGCTCACTGTGCCCCAATCTTGTCTATCTCGCTGCCAACTCCTATTCCAGCTCCTCCCTCTGGCCTTGAACTCCCTCACCTTCCATATAATCAAGGCCTTCATCCCACCTCAAAGTCTTATTAAGGTCACATGTCCTCCAAGAGGCCCTCTTTTCTCCCACTCCCTCTCCCTTCTTGTGTCGTCTATGCACTTGGGTATGTTATCTCTGGCATGTGGCAGTCACCCCACCCTCAGGCCCACAGCACTCATGTACATATCTGTAATTTATTTATATTAATGTCTCTCTCACCCTCTAGACTGTAAGTTCCTTGAGAGTAGGGAACAGGTTCAATGACTCTGTTGTACTGTACTCTTCCAAATTCTTGGTACAGTGCTCAGCACATGGTAAGCACTCAATAAATACCACTAATTGATAAAACTACCATTAATTCTCTACAAGGCTGTACTGAACAGTATGATTTTCCTCATCCCCAAATCTATCATCATTACGAAGTACTTATTGAGGTCCTCCTGCGTGCATGGGTACTTTGGAAGAAAAGTCAATAAGAATAAGAATTCAATCGCTGGAATTATTTTGACACTTAGGGTGTGCAGAGAACACTGTAACAAGCATCTGGGAAAGTACAATATAACAGAGTTGGGAAAACAGCAAAAGTTAGTTATCTACATTAGTAAAATCAGGAAGTAGTGGAATACCTAATTGTGATTTGATGGAGAGCAGGAAGAAAGAGAGGGAAAAAAGAGGAGTTATAAACACACACATACACACATATTAACCCATTCATTCATTCAGTTGTATTTACTGAGTGTTTACTGTGAGTAGACCCTGTACTAAGCACTTGGGAGAGTACAATATTACAAAAAAATCCCTGCCTATAGTGAGCTTACACACATCTTCGATGTGGAGCAGTAATAGGTAAAGAGAACAAGAAGGCCGAGTCCCTCCTATCAACCTTCCCAGCTGCTGCCATCACTGTTATTTATGATGCTCCTGCAGCTGCTATAGGCTACCATGTAGCTCTCTGGGCACATAGATCATTTCTGATTCTAAACTCCCTGCCTCAGTCCTGGTTTTAACTGTTGCCAAACTAAATATTTGGGGTTGAGCAGGTGTATGATTTACATATTCTGAAATGCTCCTAGAAAATTAAGACAGTCTTTATGTTTCATTGGTCACCTTTCTCGAAGAAATGCTGTCTCGAAGGTCTAGTTCATGTTGATTCGAGTTGAATGACGATGACCCACTTTTTAAGAAAAATCTAACAGATGCTTAAATTTATTTTTTTCAACCAAATGACCAGCCTTCTTCAGATCCTAATGGCTCATTCCTTCCATAAAATAAACCCAAAGAAAATAATCTAAAAACTACACTTTGGGGGCCTTTCAAAAACACAAAATACTTAAAACTATTTTCCAGTGGTTTTTATTCCAAATGAGAATTTATTATTCAAGTTCACATCCCAAGGTAATACACCTAACAACTTTCTATGCACTAAGTACAATGGGCATATTTTGAAAGTGCTTTAACAGCATGTAAAATTGGAAAGTGTGAATGTAGTAGGATAACTTGGAAGGATCACAGCATGTATACCAAGTTCCTTTGAAAGTCATTCAGTTGGAATTTGCTCTATTTATCCAGAACACTTCTGGTTAAAGGATTAGCACTACAAACTTTATATGCAGTTATACATTTTAAAAGGGATTATCTTTAAGTTATCACTTTAAAAAGTATAGCTCTAGATAACCAATAAGCTTTTATTATTACTGCCTCCAAAGCCAATTTTAGAATTTAAGAGTAAAATATATAAATTTGATGGACATTTAGTACTTATAAAGAAAATGTATCAATACCCTGTATTCTACTGCTGCATTTTCTGTTTCATAAAGTTCATAATTCTCATAAATATGCCTATGAATTCATCCAGTTTATGAGGCTATATGTTGGAGCAATTTTTCCTCTGAAGTTTTCCCCAGTTCAGCATTTGTATGAAATTGATGCAGAAAAATGGAAGGCCTTGTGCCAGTGAAAAGAATGTATCATTCTAGCCTGCTATCAGGTCCCTTTCTGAAGCCTCAAATTGAGGGAATTAGGGCTAAATTCATGAGAAAAAACTTAAGGGTGGGTGAAGAAAATTGGTCAAAAATAAAATTCTTACACTATCCAATTCGGATACTAACATGAATCATGTTGAAGATATTTCTAGACTGTGAGCCCGTTGTTGGATAGGGATTGTCTCTATCTCTTCCCGAATTGTACTTCCCAAGCGCTTAGTACAGTGCTCTGCACACAGTAAGTGCTCCATAAATGTGATTGAATTAATGAATTTGGGGGGGCTCTGAGAATGCCAATAATTCCACAATTCCCATCTCTAAAATAATTACGCTCTCTATACCCTGGCATAATGGTTAGAGCACGGGCCTGGGAGTCAGAAAGTCGTGGGTTCTAATCCCAGTCTGCCACTTATCTGCTGTTTGACCTCGGGCAAGTCACTTTACTTGTGCCTCAGATACCTCATCTGTTAAATGGGCATTGAGACTGGGACTCTTAAATGGAGATTGAGACTGTGTCCAACCTGATTTGCTTGTATCTACCCCAACACTTAGTACAGTGCCTTGCACATAGTAAGCGCTTAACAAATACCATAATTTTTATTATTTATTACCCTACCTCAGGAGGCTCAGCCAGATGCTGAGTAAAATGTTTTAGCAGTTTTTGTTGAAAGAAGCCCCCTGATCCAAGGACACAAAATACTAATAGTATTATATACATACCTTAGACAGTGTGTGCTAGGCCTTCATATTCCTGTAATAAATATTATTAGTACACACAAATATTTCACATATTTCAACACTTTGCCCCTTCATTCAAAAAACAGAAAGGAGGGGGGAAATTACCTACCATTCACTAGCCTGATTTTCAGTTTTTATAGTATGTTTCACTCTGGTAGATTTCAGGTAGGAGCAGACTCAGCTGATCTGACCCCAAGAATCGACGATTAGAAGATAGAAGGAAAGAAAGGCCAGGGTTTTTTTCCCTGCATCTAAATATTCAGGCTAGGCCCATTCTTCTTCAGAAGAGCAGGTAGGCTGAGATCTCTCGCTAGCCAGAGGAGCTATGCAGAGCTCACTTGGGAGTGAATGAGTGTGAAACTGCAGGGGTTTTTTTTAAGATCTCCCATCAGAAAGATTTCACTTTGTTGAGTCCGGGGGCAAATATAAACAGGCCTGCTGGACCCTATGTCACAGATTTCCAGTATTAGAAATCATCTATCAATCAAGACTATTTATGAAGGATCAACTGTGTGCAGAACACTGTATTAAGAGCTCGGGACAGTACGAGAGAAGTTGAAGACAGGATCTCTGTCCTCGAGGAGCTTTCAATCTTACTGGGGACACACACAAAATCATTTACAGATAGCAGGAAGGAGATGTAGTCCACCTCTGCTCCTGGGAAGAGGGTTTTGCAGTGAGGAGGGGCTTATGCTATCATAGGCCTCACTACATTTTGTCTTTGCACTGAGGAATCTCAATTTTCATTCTTTGTAAAATTTCCAGAGTGGGAGGTTAAGTATCAGCCTTGACTTTTCATATGGAGGTCTTCAGTCTAATAAGCATTTTCAAAAATATTTGAACAAAGCAAATGTCAAATAATAGAAATAAAATACAGTAGTGTGTTTATAATTAAGTTCATCCCAACAAGAGACTATCCATTTAAGCAGAAAAAGCTCCGAGTCAGAGTACTGAGTTATTTGAATAAAACATAAATATGGGTTCTTTTTTCCTGAGTTTGCCTGTCAACTAGGTACTCATAAAAAGCTGCTAGAACTGCATGGCCATTAGATATTTAACAGTTATTAATACCGCTTTATTCTACTGATAGACTAAAAGAATCATATGAATATATAAACTGAAGGCTTTTTTTTGTTAACAAAAACTATAAAATTCACTTCCAGGGATCAGACACACAAGCAGCTGAAGTGAAAGCAAACATACGAAGCAGTAAGTTACTCACCATGCTCTACACTGAAGATGAGACCTAGATCGGTATACTACAGTTTTAATAAAGGTTTGCAGGGGTTCTCATTATGGCTGTTTGAATCAAATAGTTACTAGGCGGTTTAAACAGAAATATATATTTTGAAAGGTTAATCCACCCATGCACAGGGAAACCCCTTTTTTTAAGAAACCAAGAGTGCATTAATATTCGTCTCATGGATATAAATACAGCACACAGATCTGCCCTGTGAAAGATTTGAAACTGATGTTGAAATACCACAGAGGATTCCCTCTTGCTCTTTACGCTGTAATGGAAATATGAGAAAACAATACACCTACTCAGGAAAGCCGGCCACCTACACAGTGGAAAAGTTTGATCAGGTCCCTGGGGGCACAACACATAAACATGAATTTAGAATTAGTACAATTTACTGTAAGGTCTGTATAGGTCATAAACTCATTTCTAGGAATGTACCTCTGTTTCATCTTCATATTTGTTTCCCTATTAAAGAGCTAGAACCCAAACGAACATTCATATCTGTCACTCTTATCAAATTGAAAATGTCCACTCACTGACAAAAGGAAAGAAGGCTTAATGATGGTGATTACTCTCTTATTTTTCTTCAGGGGGCCTGCATTTTACAATGCTCTCAGCCTGGAGCCTGATAGTGAATCAGACAGTTACTAAATTCGGTGTATTCAACTTCCACCATTCTTATAAGGAGGCTCAGAATACTTTGTGTTCTATAATCAGCTTCATTACTTATTCCTCAAACAGTCTTGTGAGGTAGTAATTGTAGTAGTATTAGGAGGAAGGATATCTATTGAACACCTATTAAGTGCAAGGCACTGTACTAAGTGCTTGGGAAAGTACAACAGAAGAGCAAGACAGAAAGACTAGTAATGTTATCTCCATTTTATTAATGAGGGAAGATGGTAATGGAGAAGAGGTTCAGTGACAGAGTGAGTCAGCAGGAGAAATGGCTTAGAAAACATCCATGCAACTCAAAAGAGTAAATTGTGAAGTCAGCAATGTGTCCTAGGTATGATTCAGTAAAGCAAGTTAGGGAAAACAGGAAAACACGCCTGGTCCTTTTGTTTCTATGACATCTGAATCACTTTGGACCAAATGTTTTCTAAGATTTCAATAGAGAGAGCTGAGGAGGATTCATGTTTCTGTTTTATGTCTTTTCTTCCCAGGGTCCTGAAAGATTTAGCAAGCTAGACATCTGTTTGGTGAATTTCAAAGTAGCACATTTCTATTTAGTAATAGTAGTAATGTTGTTTGTTGAGGGCCTAGTAATGCAATGTGCTGGACTAAACACTTGGGAAGTTCAACAGAAGCTAAAGAAACATTCCTTTTCCACAAGGAGCTTAAACTCTAATATGATGCCCAGATTTTATGGAGACTTTTATTAGAAAGACAGAATGGCTGCCAGAAAAGTGGGGGATTTGGGAATGAGGGTGGAGAAAGGGGAGAAGAAAGAAAGAGAAGGTTGGGGTTTCTGGGACCACATCCCAAGGACAGAGAACTGACTCTGCTAGTGGTGACTGAGCTACACAATCATGGCACTGGGAACAGAGTGGGGTTGCTTTTAAGTGTGGGTCTCTGACATAGCCCAAGTGAACCCAAGCACTTAGTACAGTGTTTTGCACACAGTAAGCACTCAATAAATACAATTGAATAAGCCACACTAGGAATGGCTCCAGGGGTAACACCTTAGGGGATCTACGAATGACATTAGAGAATACCAGGCATACACCTTTGCCAATTCAGAAGCCACAGAGGCTCATTTATCCAGGGGTGCTACAGAGTTTGCTAATGTACTGGCATAGCAAGGATTCATGGAAACAATCTTTGCAGGATCCACAAAACCAGAGTGCTTTGTCAGGGGACCTCTGCCCCCGGCCCTGGCTCCAGAACCACTGTATACCCCTTGGCGGTCCCTGTGGGCACAGGTAACACTTCCAAGCCACAGAACATGGCAATGGGAGCCAAGGTGAAGGGAGGCTGTGCGTTTAAAATAAAAGTACCAAACAGAAAAGTGTCTGCTGTTGAATTTGTATCAGTGAGGGGATACATCAGCACAAAATTAGACTGTCTGGTATAAAACTAGACAAATGGCCACATAATAACAACCCAGGAAAAATGCCTTTTGGATTCCCCATCCTGTCCATTATGCACCTACACTTTTTTTCTCCTGCACTAGAAACTTTTAAAAAATATGGTAGTTTTTAAGCGTTTACTATGTGCCAGACACTGTACTAGGAGCTTGGGTAGATACAAGCTAATCACGTTGGACACAGTCCTTGTCCCACATAGGGTTCACAGTCTTAATGCCCATTAAATTAATCTTAATTCACAGATGAGGGAACTGAGGCTTAGAGAAAGTGAATGACTTGCCCAAGGTCACATGGCAGACAAGTGGCAGAGCTGGGATTAGAACCCAGGTCCTCCTGACTCCCAGGCCTGTGCTCTATCCATTAGGCTACACTGCTTCTCCAAATTCTTTTTGTATTAAAATTGTTCCCCTTTAGCTATAGGATTCTCATCATTTGATGGTCATCTGGCATGTGGGTGAAAGCACTGACGTTTACAGCAGAGCCCACTGGGCAAAGCAGAAAAGAAAGCCCTTTTCATAGAGGGTGCTGAGGGGGAGGGATAAAAGTCAAAGGAAAATTGAAAGAGGAACATTTTGTTGCCTGGCTGACTCCTCATGGAAAATTTGTCAGGGGCTCCACTGATACATAAATCTGCCCTTTTCTTCTCGCCTCCCACCATTCTGATTAAACAAGGAAAAGAAGGAAAAATGTTTTGTTTTTATGGCATTTGCTAAATGCTTATTATGTGTCAAGAACAGTTATAAGTGCTGAGGAAGATATGAGTTAATCAGGTCAGATAGAAACCTTGTCCAACCTGGGGCTCAGTCTAAGTAGGTGTTGAGAACAGGTACTGAATCCTCATTTTATAGTTGAGGAAAGTGAGGCACAGAGAAGTTAACTGACTTCATGTCAAGCAAGTGGCAGAGCTGTGATTGCAACCCAGGTCCTCTGACTTCCAGGCCCATGTTTTTTCCACTAGGCCATGCTGCTTCTAGTGCACCTCCACAAATACCAAGCTATACTGAGTCCATAAAACATTTTATTGCTTCTTGTGTACCTCAAAGCCACTTATCTAATGAAAACAAGAGCTGGACATCTGCCATCCAAATTATTTTACTGTTCATGGAAGAGCTATTTGTTTAGGGATTTGCCATCAGGAAAAATAAGGAAATGAGTTAGAGAAACTTTAATAAAACTTGAAAACAAGTCCTAGATCTAAAGTAAATTACACATGACCCGAGGGGAAGGAAAGTGTGTTAGGATGGGGAGATGGAGGAGGGGGTGAAACCAAGTGGAGGGGGGAAAAAGAGACTGGGAAGAAAAACATTTAGAGGCTGGGACAATTCAGGACAGGAAGTTCTGAAATGGAAATTCCAAGTTGAAGACATTTCCAAGATTAAAGCTTGGGAAAGCACAACCCTCAACCTGCACTCTGAGCCAAGTGCTAAGCTGGAAGCTTGGCTCGGGTACAGTGCTCCCCTTCTAGCCAGTCTAGCCACAGTGTGGGTCCTACAAGCCAACCACCCACAGAGGTGTACTCACTGGGTTCATCTCAGTTAAGGCACAGAGTGCTTCTGTGCACTTCCATCTGGAGTCTGCCTACTGTAGCCACTGATGGTCCCCATAGACTCCGGACAAGGAGGTATATGTGACATCAGATATGCTCCACTGGAAACACTGGGTAACATGATGAGGTCAACACACATTACTCCGGGGAAGGATGCTGAGTTCCTGAATTCATCTGAACCTAGAGCATTTCTCTGGGAAGATCCATGACATCCTCACTTGCTCCAGAGCCTTAGCATTCCCCTCTCACATCCATGTGAACACAGACACAGCTTCTGAGCTATGGAATTCTGAGCTAAGACAGAGGGAGGCTGGGGGGTGGAAATTAAAATAAAGGTGTCTCGTGCTTTATCATACAGGACTGGGAATGGCTTGGCTGAAAACTGAACTGTCCAGTATAAAACCAGATGACTCTCCATTCTAACTCAGTCCAGAGGCCCTTCCATCCAAAATATACTGTCCAAAGCTGCCTTTCTGAAAATCACAGCTATTCTGCACTGAGTGAGTGAGAAGCAAAATGGGAACCACTGTGGGATGGGGATTTGTTTCTAACAAATCCAGAGTCAACTGTCCTGCCAAAGTATGGTCCAGCAAATAATTGAAGAGAGTGCTTCTTATCTCCTAGGGAGGTGGAGGTAGGGAATTTGAAGGGGGGGGACTTAAATTCTTGCTTTTCCTCTCATTTTCTCTCAAAGGTGAAAACTAATGGCAAGAGGCCAGCCCCTCCCTCAACTACTCTGACAATAAGAATTTTGCCTAGAGGAGTGAGAATCTTCATGGACCTTGCTGGACAGTGGAAGGGACCCTCCTATTTGGCTTCTAGTCACATCTTGGCCATGCCCTTCCCCCAACCTTTTATTTTTAGAACGGAAAACCCAGTCTAGAGAGCACATCTCCCTCCCCCCGCATGCTTCAGACACCTACCTGAAGAGCAACTGAAAGATCTTGGGGCCACCACTGCAGCCTCCCACTGAAACCTTAGAGAGATCAGACCGCTCTCCAGTGAGGCAGAATTTGTGTAAGCCACCACACCGTTTCCAGAGAGGCAGAGAACTAATCCTTCTTAACCTTTTCGAGTATGATTCTGCTTAATTTGCTAGGTTGTCCTCAACCACAGCTAATTCCCTAATGTAAACCACAACACCCCGAGAAAATAGTGCCTGTCCCCAGTTTGAGAGGATAAACTTTCACTATTCTAGTTTGCAGAAGTAGGAGGTTAGAAACTGTTTCCTTAAAGCCCAGAATCAAATTCAACTTATTGTGCATTTCTCTAGAAAGAAAAACAACCCCTCTCCCTGCCCCCCCCCAAATTATGCCAGTTTTCTTCCTCTTCATCTCTTTTATTCTGGATTTAAGGAAACACTATATCCAATAGCCTTTCCATCCGAGGTTCTGATCATTAAAAGCACATTGTTCTTTTACTGAGTACTAGGACCAGCTGCTGGTCAGCCTAATATTGCTAATAGGGGATGAGAGGCAGGAAACAGGGCCAAAGGCTGAAACCCAGGAACTTTTTGCTAGAGAGACTAAAGGAAGACCCGTGGATGGGAAATGCAGCTGTTTGGGAAGAGAGAAAAGGCATAGGTAGAGGCAGATCCAAAAGGCTCAGCCATCTAAGAGAGAAAATCCCTGCGGGAACCTAGGTGTTGACAGAGCCAAAAGATCCTTTGAGAATATTTTGATCTCACCCTGTTCGACTTTTGCCCTTTCCCCACCTTTATGGCTTCCTGTTTTCAATATATAGGAGCATACACTTTCTCTTCCTTAAAAAAGGAATTTTGCCTGTTTTCCCCATTACTTGAGCTTTTGATTACCATATGGGTGGCAGTGGTATCCACCCTGAGAGTATGAACTCAGAGGTAAAGAGATTTTGCCAAATCCTGCAGACTATTATAGAATTTCTGACACGTGTCCCTTCCAGGCAGCTATTGAAGCCAAGGATAAGAACGTCTGTGCATAGTTTGATAGAAAGGTTTCCGGTTTCTTCTAGAAAAAACTAGAATGCAGGAACAACTCCTGATCCTAGGCTGTGATTTCCGCCTTCCGTGGCCCTCATTCATTGGGAATTGCCCCCATGTGATCTTCAGATTTTACTCATAAAAACCTCTGCAGAGATGGTGTTTATACACGGGGGAACACTGAGGAAAATGTCCAAATCCTTTAGAATGGTAGAGAATGTTGTTAAAATGATTAACTTTTATATAAGTTTTAAGGAAAAACCATTTACCAGGCTTGGGCCTGTGAAAAGAGGAGTTGGAGGAAAAGGGTAGAAGGAGAGCCACTGTACTCCTCCGAAGTGCTGAGAAGGTATGTCATTTATAAACCTTTTCAGCACGTTGAAAGCCTCTAAACAATTTTCAACATTGTCCTGAGAGGTTTTTTGTTTTGTGTTTTTTTTTTACTCATAGCAGGTAATTGCCAGTTAACCCAGGGATTTCCAAAGGCAGTCACTCCAGGAATCCCCTTATTGTCATTTTCCAAGACCCATGTCAGTGTGGTCTCATAGAAAGAGCATGAGACTGGGAGTCAGAGTCTTGGGGTCTAATCCCAGCCTTGCCATTCACCTGCTGTGTGACCACAGCGAGGGAATTTCACCTCTCCGGGCCTCAGTTTCCATCTGTAAAATGAAAAATGTAAAATCTCCCTACCTCTTAGGGAAGCAGCATGGCCAAATGGAAAGAGCACAGGCCTGGGAATCAGGAGACCTGGATTCTAATCCTGGCTCTGCTAGTTGCCTGCAGTGTAACCTTGGGCAAGTCATTTAACTTATCTCTCCTTCAGTTTCCTCATCTGCAAAATAGGTTTTAAATCATTGTTCTCCTTCCCCCTTAAGCCTCTGAGCCCCATATGGAAGAGGGACTGTGTCTGATATTCTTATCTTGTATCTGCCCCGGTGTTCAGTACAGTTCAGTACAGTACAGTGCTTGACATATGGTAAGCACTTAACAAACACCACTACTATTTTTATTAATTCTTTGACTATGAGTACCATGTGTGACAGGGCTTGTATCTGAACTGCTTACCGTTTATCTAATCCAGAACTTGGCACAGGTTCAAGAAGCAGCATGGCCTAGTGGGCAGAGCATGGGCCTGGAAGTCAGAAGGATCTGGGTTCTAATCCTGGCTCCACTACTTGTCTGTTGTGTGACCTTGGGCAAGTCACTTCACTTCTCTGTGCCTCAGTTACCTCATCTGTAAAATGGGGATGAAGAATGTGAGCTTCATGTAGGTCATGGACTGTGTCCAAATTTATTGACTTGTATCTACCCCAAGCATTTAATACAGGGCCTGGCGCATAGTAAGTGCTTAACAAATGCCATAAAAAAAAAATCATGATTATATATCGGTAAATCCCAAATTTTCTTTTAGGCTAGTAAACACTCAATTTTCATTTTGTCTGATTTGAGTCATTTCAGACAAATGAGCCCTTAAAAGCTATGAAAAAATTGCCTGAAATGTTCTTATTCTCTTCAGTTTTTAAGTTCTTTCTTAGGTGCAAAGTTAGTCCCCAAGGGGGACATAGTCACAGTCCCTTTTCAGACAACTACACAGGGGGTTTTATGGCCTGAAAGTGTGAATGGGACTGGTCAAATTCTCAGTTTACTACCACATCTGGAAAGAACCAGGCTTTTTAGTGGTGCTGAACAAATACCTCACATTCCTAAAGTGCACCACTACCCGCCTCATTTTACAGGTGGGCCAAGATCCCTGAGAATCAGTGGAAGAGGAACCAGGCCTAGAAATACTTCATTCTACTGTTTCATTGGCTGCCCTCACTCCCAAGAGTATAAATTTGGGATTGGTGTTAGAAGATGGTGATGGTTGAAGTGTCTTCACAATCAAAGGAATAAGACCCAGACTTCTTTGGACACACCTCCTGTCTCCCACTGCCCTCCTCTTGCCCCTTCCCTCCCCCCAACCTGAAACTTTTTTCCCCTTCATAAGAGATAGCTCACAGTTCCACCCATCTTTAAATCTCTTCTGAAAATACATCTTCTCCAGGAGACCATACCCAATTAATTGCTAATCTCTCCACTACGTATATCCCAATACCAAAAATAGCTCTTTTGGGCCACAGAAGTATTTCAGTATGCACAACACTCCAGAGCACATCTGGATATATCTTCTATGTTCTCTTTCGTCCTCCCATCTGAATTTGACTTTAATGTCTGTCACCCTCACTAGAGTGCAAATGCCTTGAGGTACGGGATCTTGTTTATTCATTCTATGGTACTTTCCCAGGCACTTAATAAAGTGCTCTACATTCAGAACCCCTTAAAAAATCCTACTGATTTATTGTCTTCCTCCAGCTCTCTCCTCTCCCTTATAGTCTTAGATTGTGAGTCCCTTGAGGGCCAGAGGCCATGTCTAATTCCCAGTGCTCACTACATAGTGCTTTGCACACAGTGAATGCTTAATAGACACTAGTAATATTATTATTACTATTGCGCATGTCCCTCGCTCATTAGCACCTGACCATGTAAACAAAGAAGGTGCCCCCATAATCAAAGCAGGCAGAGATTCATCTGAAGTTAGGTAACTAAGTGGATTTTCTGTTCTGTGAAAGACAGAGGGATCTAGTAAATCGTAATTACAATCTCTGACCTAGTCTGCCCTTACTTCTAAACCAATCCGCAGTAGTGAGTCACCACGAGTGGGCTGAAAGGCTGTGGAGGAGGTAGAGGTGGGCGGTGGTGGGGGGGATTTCCTATAAACCAAAAACCAGATGAACAATTAAAAAAATAAAATTCATAACTAATCAAAAATATAAACCTTGATGGTGAGAAAGCAAGGTGCAACTTTATTCTAAATATGACTCAGCAGTCCAAACTTCATAAATTTGTCATCCTTGTCCTTTTCACTTCTCAAGGGCAGCATACTCAGGACAAGCAGCACAAAGTGAAATCTCTCTCCTGAGAGAATTGAAATGAATTGTTAGCTTTTCCATGTTTATATTTCAGCTGTTGGCTTGCTGCTACCAGATCAGACGTACATTTGGGTGAAAGCCTTCTCCCTGCTGGCTCTGAAACTGGATGCCTTTCCTGATCACTGCATACGTTAATTATTTACACTGCCTTCTGATTATGGAAGGCAAAAGCTTCGATCTAGTCCAGTGGTGATTTTCAGAATGAATCAAGCCACACAGAAATTAGGGCAAAGAGAAAAATCGTGCAAGAATCAACTTAGAGAGAAAATACCAACATTTCAACATCCTCTAAAAACGAACGCAGCTGCAATTTCTGATGTGCAGAGGGAAATGGTGATTCATCTTTGGTTTATAAGTCTCCCAGAATGCTCAGGTTCACTTCACTTACTCAATCACAGACTCTAAGGGAGGAGATTCATGAGATAAATGACTGAAAACAGGGGCTATGTAACGGCCTTCTCCTTCTGCTTTGTTTCAGTAAGCTACCTGACCATTTTAGTGGGCATTACCCTACCCTACCTTCTAGATTTTGAGCGGAAACACAGGCTCTGGGAGGCTTACAAACAAACATGCACCTAAAGTCAATTAGGCAATGGGCTCAACCAATCTATTTCTAAGATTCGTGACTATTTTATTTATTACCAGAGATGGAAATAAACCAGAAAGGGCCAGAATCTGATTTCTGGCAACAGAAAAGTCCCAGAATGGTAATTCCAGTAAGAAAAGTATTTTATCATGGCCAAGGTGACTTTTTTAAGTAAGTTTAGCAGCCCATGAAGGACTGGATCAGGAAGGGGCTGGCCTAGGAGACCTGGTCTTCCTCTTACTGCCCATCCCCCACCCCTGCAGCAGGTGGGATGATCTCTGGCAGGAGGCTGACAGTGTGTTCAACCCCACTTCCCCACAGTGTCCCCAAAAGAGTCACCTGGCCTCCAACAGACAGGTCCCTGGACCTACAAGCCCACAGGGTTGGGGCAGGGAGCTTCAGCTCCAAGAGTCCCATTCCAAGAGAGCCAGTCTCCTTCTCTTTTCAATCTCCCTTGGCCCTGTGGCTCCACTGATCAATAGTAGCCACACCCTGACATTTCAAAGTCGTTATTTCCTTTCTGGGAAGCAAATAATAATAATAATTGTGGTGTTTGCTAAGCACTTACTATGTGCTAAGCACTCTTCTAAGCACTGGGGTAGATACACGTAATCAGGTTGAACAAAGTCCCTGTCCCACATGGGGCTTGCAGACTAAATCCGTATTTTACAGATGAGGGAACTGAGGCCCAGAGAAGTTAAATGACTTGCCCAAAGTCACTCAGCACACATGTGGCAGAGCCAGGATTAGAACCCATGTCCTCTGACTCGAGGTCTGTGCTCTTTCCACTAGACCAGTGTGTCCCAGTGCAGGCCTAGAGATGCCCTAAATGCATTTCTCTGGTCCTTTCCACTGATGACGAACTGACCCTGTGCCGGGTTTCCCCTTCCCAGCCCTCCCCGACGCAACATCTCTCATGACATTCAGGTAAAAAATATTTTTAGTTGCCCTCCTGCCCATTACTGATAAAAGCAGATATTGAGATTCCTGGGAAGTCTTTCCATTTGAAACTGAAACTGATGCAAGAGGAAGAGAAAACTCTCTGGAACTAATGATAAACCAACAAATCAGTCAATGATACTTACTTAGCTCTTACTATGTGGAGAGCACTGTCTTAAGCACTTGAGAGAGTACAATATGCCACAGCAGCATGGAGTAGTGGACAGAGCACAGGACTGGGAGTCAGAAGGTCATGGGTTCTAATCCAGATTCTGCCACTTGTCTGCTTTGTGACCTTGGGCAAGTCACTTCACTTCTCTGGGCCTCAGTTTCCTGTAAAATGAAGATTGAGACTGTGAGCCCCACGTGGGACAGGGATTGTGTCCAACCCGATTCGCTTGTATCCACCCCAGTGCTTAGTACAGTGTCTGGCACATAGGAAGTGCTTAACATATGCCACAGTTATTATTACAATAAACAGAGTTGGTTGAGATGTTCTCTGCCTACCAGGAGCTTACAGTCTAGATGGGGAGAGATATAGTCATATACACTAATAGAGGCAGAGAAACCCTCCCAGTGGATCTCCAATCTGATAAACTACACAACGTCTGAGGGTCCTGGAAGATCAAAAGTTGCTTATCTTCCAGAGAACTCTCCAGGGTCTTTCCCAACCCTATCCCACCCTCTGAAATCCTACCTCAGCCATTCCCTTTTAAGGCACAGACACTCTCTCACATCCCAGACCCTTGATGGATCCATCACTCCCTGGAGCACCACTATCAATCCTTGGGTTCCCCTGGCCAGGGCAACCCACTGGCCAATCTGGATGCCCTTCTTGCCTATCTTACGGTACAAGAGCATGCCTAGCCATTCTGGATGCTCCCCCTGCCTCTATTATGGCACAGGGACACACCCAGACACTGCTGCTCTCCCAGTTCTCTGTTCTCCCAGTAGGCACCTTGAAGTCATCCATTCATGTCTTGATTAAAATGCCCTTTTTTGGACAATGCTCTGGGATGGTGAGGGCATCATCTGTCTTCCTAACCCTCACCTAAGTTCCACTTTCCCTCACTTGGTTAGGTTCCTGAAAGTCCCGATGGTTGGCAAAAATGACAGTTGGTAAAACCAAAAGCTTAACGGACAAAGGAGTTAGAAAACCTGTGGTTTTTTGCACTCCAAGTGAAGTCTGAGAAGTTTTTTTGGCAGTCAAAAATCAGCCTTCTAAACTTACACTACACATAATGTACTGTCCATAAAATTGTTCTTCCTCTCACTTAGGCTGTGAGCCCCATGTGGGACAGGGATTGGGTCTGATCTGATTGCACTGTATTTACCCCAATGTTTGGCACATAGTCAAAGCTTAACAAATACCACAATTATTAGTATTTAAAGTATGATTAGTTCACGATGATTCCTTTCAGGGAAAACCAGGCATAATAGACACGAGAAGCAGCGTAGCTTAGTGGAAAGAGCACAGACTTGGGAGTCAGAGGACATAGGTTCTAATTCCGGCTCTACCACATGTCTGCTGTATGACCTTTGGCAAGCCACTTAACTTCTCTGTGCCTCAGTTATCTCATCTGTAAAATGGGGATTACGACTGTGAGCCCTATGTGGGACAATCTGATTACCTTGTATCTCCCACAGTGCTTGGAATGGTGCTTGGCACATAGTAAGCACTTAACAAATACCATAATCATAATAACAACAATAATTTCCCTGTTATAGAAATAACTGCAACTTATAAGTTACTGAAACTGTTTAAGTATGATGTTGTGTGCCATAACTGTTACTTTTCAAATGCTGTTACAACTTTTCAAACATTGTTATATTTCAACGGTGAGTTGGAATGGTTCTGCCACTGGGTGGCAGCACATCCTCCGGGAAGAACGCATTCATTCATTCATTCCAGTCATTCATTCATTCCATTCATTCATTCGTATTTATTGAGCGCTTACTGTGTGCACTGTACTAAGCGCTTGGAATGTACAATTCGGCACAACTCCTTTTCCTCGACCCACTCCCAGTTAAGTAAAAGTGAAAGAAGTGATTTTCAGTATGTGCAAGCAGATGGATAAGTGCATTTAAAGGCTAGATGATTGAAATGAACGTCATCAGAGGTGCTTTTTGGGGTGTGGGGGAGGAAGGGAGGTGAGAGTTACTCTCTCTCTTTCTCTCTCTTTCAATTAGTCAGGGATACTTCCTGGAAGAGACAACACTTCAGGAGCTCTTTTCAGTAATAGCAGGGATAGCATTTAATGCCGAGAGGGTGGCTTAGGAGAAGGCTTGGTGAGGAGAATGGATGGTTGGGCAAAGGATGCACTGATAAAATTTGCCTCAAGTATTGGAGAAGATAGGCATGGAAGCAGGAATCAAGAAAACTATAATCTGACTTGGTGAAGAGGTTTTGGTGAACAGGATGAAACTCTTGGTACTCTCTGAATCCTGCTTATCCCTTTTATTAGAAATCACATAATAGACTCGAAGTTACAAATATTCCTAAATGTGGAGTTCAAGGTACACTTACCAGATGTGTATATGTGCAATCTTTGAGTCTCTTTTGCGATTTCTAATAAAAGGGATAAATAGTATACACACGCAGACACACACTCCCCTCCTTCCCTCCCTCTCAAATGGCAAGCCAGAATCACCAACAATGAGATCCAGGGAAAAGCAGCTCATCAGCCTGGAAGCAATGCTCATTTCATTACTTCTCCACTTTGTTAGTATGGTTAGTTGGTTAGTTATATTACAACAACAAGCAACAAAATCAGCAAGCCGAGACAATAATGTTGAGACAAGTCAAACAGTCCATGCAGGAAGTGAGAGTCCCTCAGACACCCCATTGTTGCAGGTAAATAGTCTTTCGTTAATAATAATTACTGTATTTGTTAAGCACTTTATGCTAAGCACTATCTGTACTAAACACTGGGGTAGATGCAAAATAATCAGGTTGGACACAGTTTCTGTCCCACAGATGGTTTACAGTCTTAATCCCCCTTTTACACATGAGGAAACTGAGGCACAGAGAAGTTAAGGGATTTGCTCAGAGACACACAGTAGACAAGTGACCGAACTGGGATTAGAACCCAGGTCCTCTGATTCCCAGGCACGTGCTCTGCAAATTATCTCAACCTCCCAGGATTCTTAAAGTTGCAAAGGTACTGGTGCCCACCCCAGAGTCTCAACCACCTGTGATTTAGTCCCTGCCCACTTCCTCCCATGCAGAGAATGAGTCTTCAGCTTAAGGTTTCCTGCAGTGCTGTCAGAGGCTTCCCATAGTTCTAAAAGCTGGGAAGTCATGCACACATGAGAAGATTGGATAAATAGCATTGATATGGTGAGCTGAAATGGAAAAAACCTTCACAGGTAAATAGATGTTTTCAAGACAGTGAAGCAAAATCTCAACTGAAGAAGCAGTCTCAGATAGATGGGAGACAGTAACAGAAGACAGGCTTCCTTGGTGTCCAGCAATTAGAATCGGGAGACTGTCTTATAAGAGAGGTTTTGAGAATGTTGCAACACTACAAGAGAAAAACGGTAGTGGCATAAGGCATTGTTGGTAGCAAATGCAATAATGGAACATGAAATTCTTTACAACCACCCCCATGTGAAAAGAATTGTTGGTCACACTGTGACCTTATAAGCCACACTAGTAAAAATCTCACAGCCAGCATTCACTTTGAATCCTGGACAGCCATTCCTCTCTGGATCAAGAGAAGCAGCGTGGCCTACTGGATAAAGCATGGGCCTGGGAGTCAGAAGGACCTGAGTTCTAAACCTGATTCTAGCATTTATCTGCGGTGAGACCTTGGGCAAGTCACTTAACGTCTCTGTGCCTCAGTTACCTCATATGTAAAATGGGGATTAAAACTATGAGCCTCATGTGGGACAGGGACTATGTCCAACCTCTTTACCTTGTATCAACCACATCATTTAGAACAGTGCCTGGCACAAAGTAAGAGCTTAACAAATACCATAAAAAACTCCTCACCACTGTCTTTAAGGCACTCAATCAGCTCTCTTCCCAATTCTTATCCTTGCTCGTCTCTCAGTATACCCCATATCACTCTTTGTTCCTCTCAAGGCAACCTTCTCTCTGGCCTTGTTTCTGTCTCATTTGTTCTTGCCTTTCCTTCTGCCTAGCACTCCCTTCCCCGTCTCTTCTGGCAGACTACAATTCTTCCAACTCCTCCTGAGATCACATCTCCTCTAGAAGGCCTTCCTTGATTAATCTCTCATCTATCCACTCTACACTCCTAAGAACTGCTGTTGAGTACTTCCACATCACCTCAGCACTTAGGTATTCTCTCCCTCTCTCTCACACATACACACAAACACAAATGCCTATTACACTTATGTACATACCTTGATTCTCTATTGCTCTCATTTACCCTGTTCACCCTCCCTTTTGTGACATCTATGCACTTGGATCTGTTCCACTCACCTTCAGCCCCAAAGCACTTAGGGAAAAATTCCTAAACTCTCCCATTTCCCCTAGCGGTGATTTATTTTAATGACTGTCTCATAATAATAATAATTGTGGTATTTGTTGCGGGCTCACTATGTGCCAAGCACTCTTCTAAGCACTGGCATAGATACAAGGTAATCAAGTTGGACACAGTCCCTTTCCCTCATAGTGTTCACAATTATAATCCCCATTTTACAGATGAGGTGACTGAGGCACAGAGAAGTTAACTGATTTGCCCCAGGTCACACAATGGTCCTCTGACTTCCAGGCGGCCCATGTGCTTTCCATTAGGACGGCATATTTAACAACTGTATTGTAATAATAATCATCATTATGGTATTTGTTAAGTGCTTACTATGTGCCAGGCACTGTACTAAGCTCTGGAGTAAATACTAGGAAATTAGGTTGAACATAGTCCCTGCCCCACGTGGGGCTCACAGCCTCAATCTCCATTTTACAGATGAGGTAACTGAGGCACAGAGAAGTACAATGACTTACATGACTTACCCAAGGTCACACAGCAGACAAGAGGCAGAACCGGGATGAGAACCCATGAACTTCTGACTGCCAGGCCGGTGCTCAATCCACTACACCATGCTGCTTCTCAAGCAATATGTACTCTTTCAAGTACCGTATATAGTGCTCTGCCCCCAGTAAGTGTTAAATACCACTGACTGATTGATCACTTCCTATCTGTAATTTATTTTTTTTTTTTGTTTCCCCCACTATATTGCAAGCTCCCTTTAGGCAGAGATATCTACTAACTCTTTTGTACTCTTCCAAGTGTTTACTGCAGTCTCTAAGAGAGTAAACACTCAAATACTATTGATTGAAATCCTATATTTGTGTATATAGTACACTTTAATATACTATAATTTGGAGATTATGTACCTCACAAACCCTGGGTTAAGGAAAACTCACACAACAGTATTTGTCCTTGTCTGTCATCTTTTCACATGTACATAATTTCCAGTCTTGGATGTTACAGTGTTGCAGTATTTCAGGTACACAGCCAGAATTACATTGCACAGCCCCTTCTGATTGATGAAATATAGCCAAAAAGATATGCCTTTGCCTGGAACACTACTCTCTGCCACTTGTCTGCTGTGTGATCTTGGGCAAGTCACTTAAATTATCTGTTTCTGAGTTACCTCATCTATAAAATGGGGATTAAGACAGTGACCCCACTGTGGGACATAGACTGTGTCTAATATGATTATTTTACATCTACTCCAGTGCTTAGTACAGTGCCTGGCACATAGTAAATCCTTAAAAACACCATTAAAAGTACTAAACCACAGCAACATGAAAGATTAGGGGAAGCCTTGAGGGTGGAGGGATAGAGGAGGAAGAAAGAAAGGGGTGGGAAATTTCCTTTGGAAATTTTATTTATTCCACATTCTGTCAAGGCAAAGGGTGTTCTGTTCCTGTTGTACTATGCTCTCCAAAGTACTGAATACAGTGCTCTGCATACAGTAAGTTCCCCATAAATACCACTAATTGTCTATTTTAGGTGGATCGCATCCCTAGTGGTTAAAATTTATGAAGCTACAGAACAGAGCACTCTCCTAAGTGCTCAGGGAACATCTCTGCCTAGCATGGAAGTACATCTACTTTCTCCATAAATTTCAATATAAACATCAAACAGCATCAAATATTAAATGGTAGATTATTTTCATCAGAATAGACACATAGCTCACTGCAATTCTCTTTCACCGGATGGATCATGTGAAAAGAGTGGATGACAGCAAGTTATCCAAGTTAACTGATGCAATGCTGAGAAGAATCGATCAATCAGTTGGGATTTATTGAGTGTTTACTGTGGGCAGAGTATTGTACTATGTGCTTGGGAGAGTACAATACAGATGACTTGGTAGTCACATTCTTTGCCCACAACCAGCTTACAGTTTAGCGAGGGAGATGGAAAATCAGCTATCTGTAAACTGAGGGCAGAGTAAAGGTTTGAAAGATGTAGTGCAGTCCAATTCTAAATGATTTTGTACAGGAATGCACTCTTGGGAGACAGAAGCAATATTCTGGCATACAGCAATCTGGAAAATAGTGGCTTTAGGCAAGAGGCAGACTTTGAAATGCCAAGAGACAGGAATGAACAAAACCCTAAGCTCTGCAAGTGACAAAAACATCACGTAGCAAAAGTTGGTATTTCAATATACTCAGTATAGATGGAGCTGTCACTCTTATATCACTCTTCTTAGCTACACCCACTCATATGAAATCTATATTTGCTTCCATGTGTAAGGGATAGGAGGCAATTTACTAATCAAAATGTATAGTTCAAATTAATGGTGTTAGAACAACCAGCTTGTATGCCATGGGTTGGAGCAGAAAATTTAGGAGGCACAATTTATGAAGGTAATTTCCTTAAACAGAGAATGTTAAGATTGGGTACATATCCACTTACCCTGAAATTATGGGCTTCCAATTTCCAAAAAGTTGAAGAGGGGAAAAAACTGTGGGTGGAAAAGATTATCACAACTAGCTAGGGGTGGTCAGGTGGGCTTAAATGTCATTTTGAAGAATTCTGAGATAATTGAATATTGTTTTAGTTTATTAACCACTTTCATTAATTCAACTATTCATCCAGAAACACCTTAGTATTAAGCTGTGAAAACCCAAATGGCAACAAAATACAGGGTTGAGACAAACTTCAGCATTAAACAGGAAAACACAGTCATCTTTAAAGATTTTTCCTTCCTTTAACACTTTGTTTAAAAATAATTTTCTCATGTTAATGTTTAATGTTTCCCTTTGTCCTTTAATCAGCACAAACTGGTGTTTTGCAACATAGCTCAAGATGTGGTGCCAGATGAGGCTGTGTGAAAGAGGCTTGGGGGGACAGTAAGGGAAGCAACTGACTGGAAACTGAATTCTACCATGTTGTGTAACTTTGGGCAAATCACTTAACCTTTCTGTGGCTTAATCTGAAATTGGGGGCTACCCTATTTACCCACAGGAAGAGAGGTGAGCGTGAGTGAGACTTGCTAGCAGAGTTGTTATTTATATAGGGCAGTTACTGAGAAATAAAATGCTCCACACTGAAAAGTCTGAAGAAGTATTTCAGGGACTGAAGAGACCCTGAAAGGGATCCAAATACAAATATTTGACAGTATATGGGTACAACCTCTATCCTGCTTATCCTGTCATTGTCTGAAAGCCACCATTCACCCTCCAAATATTAACTTCAAAGATGAAAAAAAAACTACATTAAGATCAAGCACAGCATCAATTAGAAGACATTTCAGATACAGTGATCCATCTCTTCATTTTAATTGTTTCACTTCATTCATTCATATTTATTGAGCACTTACTGTGTGTAGAGCACTGTACTAAGCGCTTGGGAGAGTGCAATACAACAGTAAAGTCACATT
Organism: Ornithorhynchus anatinus; assembly: GCF_004115215.2. Taxonomy (NCBI): domain Eukaryota; kingdom Metazoa; phylum Chordata; class Mammalia; order Monotremata; family Ornithorhynchidae; genus Ornithorhynchus; species Ornithorhynchus anatinus. The sequence goes on from NC_041739.1 coordinate 53,298,284, forward strand.
CCCTGCCCACGACGAGCTTACAGTCTAGAGGGGGTGAAACAGACATCAATATAAATACATTAAATTAAACATGCCTGGAATGATCCATATGAAATATAGTCACCAATCAAATCAAAGATACCCTCTCAAACGTTCAAAGATGGAATTTACAAGCATGATATTCAAGACACATTGATGACAGTAGAAGCACTATAAATTCCATTCCTAAGGGAATGATGTGAGAAGATTTTTCATAAAAAGAGAAATTTGGGCCAAAAAGGAATCTCATTACCTGCTTGTCTTCATGCTCTTGAGCAAATACTAATATGGGTAGTGAAGTATTTTTCAACTTTCTGTAAATAGGAAGTAGCTTTCAGACTACCCATACTAATAGATACTGAAGATAGGAGGCAATTTGTTGTGAGACCACTGTCGTCTCTTGGTCTTCAGTCCTTCTTATAGAAAAAAAAGAGACAAAATGTTCTAGCATAATAGAAGAGTACTGGACTCGTCCTAACCTTTGAACTAATGTCCACCAGTCCAGAAGAGGGGGATATACAATCACCAATCTTTTAAACAAAAAATGATCTTTCCAATCAGATTTCTCACTGTTCTGCTATTCCAGGTATGGTCTAATCTTTCAATCAAGCAATAATACTGATTAAGCATGTACTCTGTGCTGATGAGATTTTGGGAATATAATCTAGTGGGGGAGGCAGATGACAGAGCAAATTATAGAAAGGAGGAATTGACAGAATAAAGTAGCAACTTGCATCTAGTCCAGCGCTTACTACATTGCTTGGCACAGACATGGCATAATGGATAGAGCACAGGCCTGGGCGTCAGAAGGTCACAGGTTCTAATTCTGCCTCCCCCTCATGCCTGCTGTGTGTGACCTTGGGCAAGTCACTTCACTTCTCCGTGCCTCTGTTTACCTCATCTGTAAAATGGGGATCAAGACTGTGAGCCCCACATGGGACAGGGACTGTGTCCAGCTTGGTGCTTGTATAGGGCCTGGCACAAAGTAAGCATTTAACAAATACCATTATTATTATTAGAATTATAACTATTATTAATAATAATAATAGTAATGATAACGAGTGCTGAAAGGATTAAAGTCTGGCTTTCCTGTCCCTCCCTGGTGGGGCCTGGCCCGGTTGGCTGGGCCCAGCCTCAGGCATGGGGTGGCATGACCTCAGGGCTATGGTCATCTCTTGGCACATAACTACGAGGTCAATGAGGAGCAAGAAGCCCCAGGGAATCCCCACTTGCAAAATGAAAGAAAGAAAAGAAAAGAATAAAAAACAGAAAAAAAACCTATCTGTTTTGAAATCTTTCACCTCGGATGGGCCCACGTCCCTTACCAGTGAGCCACTACAGACGGTTCCAGGGTATTTCCACCCCTGATTTGGGAGGGGTATGCCCCTGTGGAAAAAGCATGAGTCTGGGAGACAGGAGACCTGGGTTCTAATCCTGGCTCTGCCACTTGCCTCTGTGACTCAGTTTCCTTATCTGTTCTCCCTTCCCCTTAGATTATAAAACCCATGTGGGACAGAACCTGTGTCTGCTCAGATTGTCTTGTGCGTTGCATATGGTAAACCTTTAGCAAATATTTATTACATTTATGCTTGCAGTTGTACTACTATGAAATACGTGGGCTCAGGATTTATTTTTCCACAGAAACGCCCTATGCTTTTATGGCTATTTTATATAGTGAATCCCTGCGAGGCTCTTCCAACTGCCAATATGTCTGTTAACAAAACTCAGGCCCAAATGCCAAATTGCTAATTCACACTATTTGTAAATGGGTTTTTCTTTTACAATAATGCCGGTGAAATGACTGTCAGAGAATACGTCAAACTACCACACAAGAAAGAACAAAACAGCTTATGGTCTCCGGTGGTGCAGACAGAAGGGATTTTACAAATACTATTTGTAATCCAGTGAGGAAAAAATTCTTAATGATTAGGACACTCTGAAGGAAAACAAACAACCACATACCACACTGCTGTTAGGAAATAGCAAGAGCTCTGATGCCACTGATGTGAACAAAATGTTCAAGATGAAAATTTATGGAAAACAAAATGGTCTTTCTCTGGTTGTCTGTGAGCTGAACACAACTATTTAAATATAAAGAGATACCCTCCTCACCATATCACGTTCTTCTCACCACTGGGAAAGACTAAATTGGGGAGAAGAAAGAGAAGTACCCAGAGGACCTTATTTGGGCATATGAAAAGTGGATTGATCAATCAGTAACATTTATTGAGCACTTATTCTTTTCAGAAAACTGTACTAACCACTTGGAAGATTACAATAAACAGACATCTTCTCTGCCCTTAAGGAATTTACAGTCCAACAGGAGGGGCAGACACTAAAATACACTACAGGTAAGGGGAGGCAATATAGTATAAAGATAGGTACATAAGGGCAGTGGGATTTGTTGGGGGAAAGGGAAAGGGATGAGTACCCAAGTGCCTAGGTGAACATAAATGCTAAAGTGACAGTACGTAGAGAAAATAGGGTGGAGGAGATGAAAGATTCATCACGGAGCACTTTCTGGGGGAGCTGTGAGCTGTGAGCTTTGTTTTTTGAGAAAATATCTGTTTGCACTTGTGAAGTAGTAATAGTATTTATTAAGCGCTTAGTGTGTGCAAAACACTATACTGTTCCCAGGAAGAGAATACACAGGTGGGAATTAAACAGTCCCTGTCTCTCCAACTGCCAATTGCAAAAGGAAAGCATGGTAAAATGTGTGCTAACTGCTGCATGAGAAGGAAAATATCTCTTGTCACGGTTTCTAAATGATTTTAAAATTATAATTGGATTAACACAATTTGTGAATTTCCATTTTAATGGCCATCATTAATTATTTCTTCATTCCAGCTGAACATACAGTCCCATTCAAATATTCCATCACCAGTGTTTGTACGTGTAATTCTTGTTTGTTTGTTTTTTCTCTAAACAATGGGACATAAAAATTTTATTGAACTAAGGGCATCTGATACAAAACACAATGGTGGGTTATTTTGTCAATTACAGGGTAATAAAATTAATATTTCATTTCTAAATATGGTTCTTTCCTCATCTTAGTTGCTTATCCCAGGGTAGGCTTTGATTTACTTGTTTGACCATCTTACTTTCAGGGGTCATTAAAAAGTGAAAAGTCATTCAGAGGCCTTCATGCATGTGCAGAACTTTATGGATATAAAATGAGTAAACTCAGCAGCAGCACAGCTTAGTGGAGAGAGAATGGGCTTGGGAGTCAGAAGGACTGGGATTCTAATCCCAGCTCTGCCAAATGCTTGCTGTGTGATCTTGGGCAAGTCACTTAATGTCTCTGTGCATCAGTTTCCTCAACTATAAAATGGGGATACATGTTCTCCCTGCTACTTAGACTATGAGCTGCATGTGGGGCAGGGACTGTGTTCGACCAAATTAACTTGTACCTACCCCAGTATATAGAATAATGTTTGCCACATAGTAAGCACTGAACAAATTCCATAAAAAGATGCTAGTCACATAGCAATATTTATTGAGCATTTATCAGGGGAAGAATGCCCTAGTAAGTACTGTGAGGATGGGATGGGCACTGACAGTACTCAAACATACCAGAAATGCCTCTCTGCTGACCCAGAAGGATCAGATGTACATTACATGACTTAATAATGTTGGTATTTGTTAAGCGCTTACTATGTGCAGAGCACTGTTCTAAGCGCTGGGATAGACACAGGGGAATCAGGTTGTCCCACGTAGGGCTCACAGTCTTAATCCCCATTTTACAGATGAGGGAACTGAGGCACAGAGAAGTTAAGTGACTTGCCCACAGTCACACAGCTGACACTTATTTACCATAAAGCAATAGCGTCAAAAAGACAAGAAAAGTTTACCCATTCTCCTTACCTCTGAGAGCCCTCATGGGAGAGGGACTCCTGATCTGATTATCTCATCCATAACCTAGCACTTAGACTCAGTCAATCAATCGGATTTATTGAGCGCTCAATTTATGCAGAGCACAGCACTAAGTCTTGGGAGAGTGCAATATAAAAATCAGTAAACATGTTCTCTGCCCCCAGCAAGCTTCCAGTCTAGACAGGGATACAGACATAAATACAAATAAATAAATTATGGATATGTATCTAAGTGCTGTGGGGTTGAGGGAGGGGTGACTAAAAGGTGCAAATCCAAGTTCAAGGGAGATGCGGAAGGGAGTGGGAGAAGAGGAAATGAGGGCCTAGTTGGGGAAGGTCTTTAGACCATATCGGTGCTTAATAAATATCAATCCCCAGAATCTACTGCATGTTTCCAGGGGGACTTCTCTCCCCCTCCCTTGATCCAGAGGCATTATATCCCACTCCCTGGTCCCTGTGAGTATAGACACCACTCATAGAACTTAAGGCAGGAGCTGAGGCAGAGAGAAAGTGGTAGTTTATCTAAAAACCCCAGACATAATCAATATTATATTATATATAATCAATTACCAATAATAATATTGATTATTTAGTGCTTACTGTGTGCTGAGCACTGTATTAGGCCCTTGGGAAAGTACAATGCAACAGTTAGCAGAGAGTTCTGGTGCTATATCCACATTCAGGGGACAAACTAGCTGAAAACTGGATGTATGAGCACCTATCTGAGGGATTACAGAGAAAGTAGAAGGCAGTCACTGCCTTCAAGGAGTTTATACTTCCTTCATATGAGTTGCCAGTATATTTTCCAGGCCCTGATTCCTTGGTCATTTATAAAGAAAGCATCAGTTCCAAGATCTTGTAAAAAGCTGCCCAACTGATGCCCTGTGTATTTGCCAGTGAACTGGAAGAATTAACCACTTTCTCTCCATTGCACTGAAGAAGAATATTAAAGTGGTCAGTGATCTCATCCTCCTTGCTGAGCAGTGTGGCCTAGTGGAAAGAGCACAGGAATGGGAGTCAGAGGGCCTGGGTTCTAATCCCAGCTTTGCCACTTGCCTGCTGTGTGATCTTGGGTGAATCATCAATCAATCAATCAGTGTATTTCCTGAGCACTTACTGTGTGCTGAGCACTGTCCTAAGCACTTGGGAGAGTACAATATAACAGAGTTCCCTGCCTACAGCAATATTATGGCGGGGGGAACAGACATTAATATAAAGAAATAAAGTATGGGTATGTACATAAGTGCTGAGGGGCTGAGGGAGCGGTGAATAAAGGTAGCAAATCCAAATGCAAGGGTGAGCAGAAGGGAGTGGGAGAAGAGGAAATGAAGGCTCAGTCAGGGAAGGCCTTTTGGAGGAGTTATGCCTTCAATAAGGCCTTGAAGGTGGGGAGAGTAATTGTTGGTCAGACGTGAAGAGGGAGGGCATTGTAGGCCAGAGGCAGGATGTGGGAGAGTGGTTGGTGGTGAGATAGACAAGATCGAGGTACATTGAATAGGTTGGTATTAAAGGAGCGAAGTGAGTTGTAGTATTAGGAGAGCAGTGAGGTAAAGTAGGAGGTGGCAAGGTGATTGAGTACTTTAAAGCCCATGATAAGGAGTTTCTGTTTCATGTGGAGGTGGATGGGTAACCACTGGAGGCTCTTGAAGAATGAGGAAATATGGCCTGAACGTTTTTGTAGAAAAATGATCTGTGAAGTATGGACTGGAGTGGGAAGAAGACAGAAGGCCAGGAGATGAGCACAGAGGCAGATGCAATAGTCAACGTTGGATAGGATAAGTGCTTGGGTCAGCATGGTAACATTCATTCATTCATTCAATTCAATTTTTTATTGAGCGCTTACAGTGCAGAGCACTGTCCTAAGTCCTAAGCTCTTGAGAGAGGACAATACAGAAATAAAGAGTCACACTGCCTTCCCACAATAGGTTTACAGTCTAGAGTAGGGGGAGGCAGACATCAACACAAATAAATAAAATTACAGTTATGGACATAAATGCTGAGGGGCTGGGATGGGGGGAAGAGCAAATGGAGCAAGTCAGGATCACGCAGAAGGGAGTGGGAGATGAGGAAAGATGGGGCTTGAAATGTGCCTTCAATAAGACTTTGAAGGGGAGGAGAGTAATTGTCTACTGGATTTAAAGAGGGAGGGCATTACAGGCCAGAGTCAGGACTTGGGCTAGGGGTTGGCGGCGAGACAAGCAAGATCGAGGCACAGTGAGAAGGTTAGCACTGGAGAAGCAAAGTGTGAGGGCTCAGTTGTAAAAGGAGAGAAGTGAGGTGAGATAGGAGAAGGTAAGATGGTGGAGTACTTTAAAGCCACTTGTGAGTTTTGCAGTTTGGATGGAGAGGAAAGGGTGGATTTTAGCAATGTTGTGAAGGTAGAATTGACAGGATTTAGTTACAGCTTGAATACATCAGTTGAATGAGAGAGATGAGTTGAGGATACTGCCAAGGTTATGCGTTTGTAAAATTGGAAGGATAGTGGTTTTATCTATACTAATGGGAAAGACAGTGGGAGGACAGGGTTTGGGTGAGAAGATAGGAAGTTCAGTTTTGTGCATGATTAGTTTGAGTCATTGAACTATGTCCTTCCTCGGACGCTCCCACTTCATATCCAACAGACCACCACTCTCTCCACCTTCAAAGCCATCCTAAAATCATATCTTCTCCATAAGGTCTTCTGCAACTAAACCCTCATTTCCACTACTCACTCACCCTTCTACATTGTCCATGCATGTGGATCTGTACCATTTAAGTACTTGATAGTCTTGCCACCCTCAGACGCATAGCACTTATGTACATATCCTAATACCCTGCCATTTCCCCTATCTACTGTGCTAGAGAAGCAGCGTGACTTAGTGGAAAGATCACGGGCTTGGGAGTCAGAGGTTGAGGGTTCTAATCTTGGCTCCGCCACTTGTCAGCTGTGTGACTTTGGACAAGTCATTTCACTTCTCCGTGCCTCAGTTACCTCATCTATAAAATGGGGATTAAGACTGTGAGCCCCTTGTGGGACAACCTGATGACCTTGCATCTACCCCAGTGCTTAGAACAGTGGTTGGCACATAGTAAGCGCTTAAATACCAGCACTATTATTATTACTAAGCACGGGGATAGTTATAAGGTCATCAGGTTGGACACAGTCCTGCCCCCATGAGGCTCACGGTCTAAGCAGGAGGGAGAATGGGCACCCAAAACCCCATTTTTCAGATGAGGAAACTGAGGTACTGAGAAGTTAAGTGACTTGCCCAACCCCATCCCATCCAGAGCTCATAGCCTGAGGAAGAATGAACAGGTATTTTATTCCCATTTTATAGAGGAAACTGAGGCACAGAGAGATTAAGTGACTTGCCCAAAGTCACACAGTAGGCAAATGACAAAAGTGGATATAAAATCCATGTCTCCTGACTTTTGGGCCTATGCTCTTTCCATTTTAGGGCATGCTGCTGGTGATTTGCCCACTAGAGAAAATTTATGAGTGAATGTGGTGAAATGAAATGTCGGGGGATCAGATGAATGAAAATGAAAGATACCCATTTCGTGATCTCATTCTGTGAGACTCATGGAGAGGAAAACATTTAGTTCAATTAAGAACCCCTAGAAGGTTCTTCATCATATCCTCAGATGCAGTACAAAAGAAACAAATCTGCTTTTGATATGACTCCTGAAAGCTCAACTATCTTTTTCAAAATCAAAACCATCTACTAGATACTTGAGCCTTATTTGAAAGGTGCAAGAGGCCAACCAAGTAGGTAATTTTGGTGTCATTTTTATAAGGGTAGGCCCGGTTAAGGTTGGCTAAAATTCTCATGCTTAAATCACACATGTATCTTGGATTTGTATTGAATAGATTTTCAAAACATTTATAAAAAATTGAATGGACACTGAGAACTGTATTTGGAATTATTAACTCAATTTAGAAAAAGCAAAATGGAAAAAAGACCAGAAACCAAATAATCTAATGAAAAGGTCAGCGACAGAGGAGTTAGCCCTGAATATTGATGTCAGCTCTGCCTACACACTGATCATTTCCCTTCTCACTTCTTTATGGAGGATAATAATCCATCCCTACTTCTCTCTCAGAAATGTTATGAGATTCTCTCTAGGTGTGTAAGCCTCCACAGAAGTCAGTGGCCTCCCTTAGGCCCCTGGACAGCCCCTTGATAAATCCTAGCCTTAATGTATTTAAGACAATACCTGAGTTCTTAAAAGGAAAGGCAAGATTTTATATATAACAATTTGGGTTAAATTCACCCACCACCCTTTCTTTTACCATGCTTGCTGTGGTCAGGGAACATGTCTACTAATTCTATGATATTGTATTCTCCTAAGTGCTTAGTACAGTGCTCTGCTCATAGAAAACACTTTAATAAATACCATTGATTGATTAATTCATTCACTGTCAGTGGACTTTAGATAGAACTTACATCCGGAGGGAGAATAAATGGGTTAAAAAGATGTAAAAGAAATAAATTCAGCTTTAAAAGAAAAGCGTCTGGGACTGCCCTAAGTTTATCTGTTTAGAATAAAAACGTAATTTCTGTCCTGTTCTTGGAGTAAAATTAGTCATTTCACATACAGATGACTATTGTGGAAAAATATATGCAAAGTACGGGCACTACCACAAATGGCCATTCAACAGGCTTGCTTTTTCAGTCAGAAAGGAGGTGCAGTTCATGGAAAAGAGAGCTTAATATTCTGCCTCGGCGGCATTTGGCTATTTTATAGTGCTTAAGGAAACCACCAAAAAGCACCCAAAAATAAGTATGATGCAATATTAAACAGGCAAAGATTTAAAAGCAAATAGTCAAGATGTTAATTCAAGTGACAACGGGACCTTCCAGCTGTCAATGAAATTAACCACTACCCTAAAGGAGGTTGCCAAATCTGTATTATAATAATAATAATAGTATTTAAGCACTTACTACTAATAATAATCATAATAATGTCGGTATTTGTAAAGTGCTTATTATGTGCCGAGCACTGTTCTAAGCACTGGGGTAGATACAGGGTAATCAGGTCATCCCACGTGAGGCTCACAGTCTTAATCCCCATTTTACAGATGAGGTAACTGAGGCACTGAGAGGTTAAATGACTTGCCCAAAGTCACACAGCTGACAGGTGGTGGAGCTGGCATTAGAACCCATGACCCCTGACTCCTAAACCTGTGCTCTTTCCACTGAGCCATGCTCTTCTCCACAACATGCCATGCACTGTCCTAAGTGCTGGGGTGGATATAAGCCAATTGTGTTGGATGCAGTGTATACCTAAGGAATGCAGTGAGAGATAATAAAGGGTTGGAAAACAGACCCAGGATCCAGAATTTCTGTACATATCTTTAAATTATACAATATTAACTTATTTATATGAATTTATACTAATGTCTGTCTTAACCTCCAGACAGTTGATGTGGGCAGGGAACGTGTCTGTTAACTCTGTTGTTTTGTACTCGCCCAATAGCTTAGTACAGTGCTCTTCAAATAGCAAGAGCTCAATCCACTGACTTATTCAGAAGCTGGGGTAGAAACTGTCTCAGGAACAGAAAAGCAGCATGGCCTAGTGAATAGAGCATGGACCTGGGAGTTAGAAGGACCAATGATCTGATCCTGCTGCACCACTAGTCTGCTGTGTGACTTTAGGTAAGTCACTTAACTTCTCTATGCCTCAATTCCCTCATTCGTAAAATGGGGATTAAGACTGTAAGTCCCACGTGGGACATGGACTATGTCCAAACTGATTATCTTGTACCTACCCCACCGCTTAGTATAGTACCTGGAACACAGTAAGCACTTAACAAATACCTTTTTTTTTTCTAAAGGGCTAGGGTAATAGCCTTACCACCCAACGTCTCTTCCACTTTGGACCTTCTTCTCCTTCCATTAAACTGACCCGCATTGGAAGGCTGAGTCCTGCTTGGGCTGGGGGACGTGGGAGCTCACTCATTCGGGGTGAAGACTTTGGGCTGGTCCGGGATTAGGGAAGCTGGGAGTTTCTAAGAGAGGAAGTGGGAGGGAAAGATAAATTTTCATCACTATTATATACTGAACACCTACAATGACTGAGCACTGCAGTAGGAATTCTTCAGCTTGTTACTTAGTCTTCTCTAAACTGTTAGGGCTACTTGTGACCCAGCAAGTTTCTGGAAGCTGGCTGATTCTCTCTCCATCTTTCCCTAACTGTGGGGGTTCTCCCCAATTCCAAGAAAAAAAATTGAGAGGAAAATCTTAGCTGCACAAACAATAATTTAACTAAAAAACTGCATGGACTGAGCAGGAATTTCCAAAATACAAGTAAACAATATGCATTTTATGTTCATTTCCGTGTTGGCCTTGGCAATCAATGACATACAGTGAGCACGTACTGTGTGCACAGTACTGTACTAAGCACTTGGGAGAGTACAATCAGAGTTGGTACCCTAACCTATCCACAGTGAGGTTACATCTAGAGGGGGAGCCAGCACTGCTGGTGGAAATCTAGATATCAGGCTGACTTCATCCACCTCAAGTTCATCTTCGTGTGCTTTAACTCTGCCTAGAAAAATTGTTTCTCTATTCTCACTGACTCTCAAACCCATTGCCTTCACAATTTTTTCCAGACATTTATTCTCCTCCTCAAACCCCCACCCCTCCCTCTTGCCCTATCTCTTGCTTCTGATGACCTGGCCAGGTATTTTATTGAGAATCGAAACCATCAGGCATGATCTCCCTAAAATCTCCTTGTTTCTTTCCAGTTCCTCTCCCCTCCTGTCCCTCCTTCAAGTCTCCCATCTTTCCCAGCAGTATCTCAAGAGATCGTCTGTCTTCTCTCGAAATCCACACCTCCACCTGCACCTCCCATCCCATCCCTGCTACTCCTTTAAGGAGCTGAGAGTGACAAGAGCCAGGAAAAAAAAAATTAGTAGCACAAATGAGGAGAATGGAAGAAAGCAGGTAACCCAAGCAATTTCTATGTGGTAGATTGAAAGAGATTAGAAGAAATGTTTCAGGGATGCAATGAAATATAAATTCAAACAATGAGGATGGTGACTTCTAGGAGACAAAAGCAGCAGCACACCCAATCAGTGCATAGCACTCAATCAGTTAAAATCTGTGGAGTGCTTACTGTGTGCAGAGCACTGTACTAAGCGCTTTGTAGAGTATGCTATAACAGGGTTGGTAAACCCGTTCCCTGCCCACAGCAAATCTACAGTCACTCAGGGAGGGAGCTACTTCCTATTACTAAAAGCAAATAGGTCACAATTCTATGAGGTAAAATGAAAAACACCACCAGGCACTGCAAAGTGCCACAACATCGATGCAGCAGCAAAGGGCAATCTTTACATGGATAGGAAGTAGCCTCGAAAAACAGCTGGAGTTCACCATCAGTGGTATCATTGTCAAACACAGAGGTTTGCTTTACATGTATATGAAGCCCAGTGATTTGCCAGACTGTTGATTTGAATGTTTTAGCGATTAAGATAATGGATCTACATATTTCAATTTTAGGCAACAAGGATGATTCAAATTGGAAATTATTCACTTACTTCTAGTGGTCGAATTTAGACAATGGGTCAATACTTCACCCCCATCTCCAAATACAAGTAAGAAATTTTAGCAAATATTCCAACTTAAATGCCTCAGAACACAGAGAAGTTAAGTCAGATGGAGGAGCACAGAACAGGCTAATGTGTAATGGCTGGCTAAACAATACTTCTGAGGCTCCAGGATCAACACAGCCTCTCCTCCCTCCACCTGCATTGATTGGCAGGTGTTCTCACCCTTCCATAGGAGCAGAAGCCCCCACTCACAGAAAGTGTGTCCTAGGGGGTAGACCATGAGCCTGGGAGTTGGAAGGACCTGGATTCTAATCCCAGCTCTGCCACTTGTCTGCTGTGTGACCTTGGGTGACTCACTTAACTTCTCTGTGCTTCAGTTTCTCATCTGTGAAATGGGGGATTCAATACCTAATCTCCCTCCTACTTAGAACGTGAATCCGATGTGGGACAGGGACTATGTCCAACCTGATTAGCAATTAATTGTATTTATTGAGTGCTTACTGTGTGCAGAGCACTGTACTAAGAGCTTTGGAGAGTACAATATAACAGAGGTTGTAGACACATTCCTGCTATCTTGCATCTCCCTCAGCACTTCGAAGAGTAAGCCCTTAACAAATACCTTTAAAAAAGAAAAAGAACCATCCAGTCAGGCACGGTTTATAACTTCCCAGCAGTAGTGAACTATTTTTACTGTACCACTTTTGTGCTGATTTTACCTATCATCCTTTCCCTATGTGTCTGTCCTAACCCCTCCCCTCTTAATAAATCAGTGGCATGTACTGAACACCTACTGAAAGCACAATACTCACCTAAATGCTTGGGAAAGAACAACGAAGGAAGAAGAACATGTTCACTGCCCTTAAAGAGCTTACAATCTAATGGGGAAGGTGGACAGGTAACAGTTATTTATAAATAGTGGAAACGGGGAGGAGCAAAGAAATAGTTTTAGGTTGTGAGCCTCCTGTTTTTAGGGACCACTTCTAAACCCATAACCTCTTTTTCTCAGTGCCTCGTACAGTGCTTTGCAAATGTTTAAGCCTATGGTAAATTCATGGCTATTACATTTTTTTTTTACTGGTTTTACCATTGCTCCTTTTGTTCTTCCCCCTCCTAGCCCCACAGCACTTATATACAAATCCGTAATTAATTTATTTGTATTTATATCTGTCTCCCTGCCTCTAGATTGTAAGCTCATTGTAGGCTGGGAATGTATCTGTTATATTGGTATACTGGACTCTCCCAAATGCTTAGTTCAGTGCTCTGCACACAGTAAGCACTCAATAAATACAATTGAATGAATGTATGAGAGAGTTTCTGCAAGGTCATGCCCTTTCTTTAGTCTTTTATGCTTGAAAATGACAAGAACTTTTCTCTTCTACTCTTAACCTTAGAAGTGAACAGGGCTCAAGACACTGCCTAATGGAAAGAGCCCTAGACCTGGGAATGAGAGGACTCCAGGGCTGGAATTGGCACTGCTAGGTCCTGAAATAGGCTAAAGAGCAGGTGGCAGAGGTCACTTCTTGTTCCTGCAGCTCCCAGAATTCCCTGAAATTGTCTTTTTATTCTTCCTATATTAGAAGCTTTCATTTCAAGTAGCCAGGACTGTACCAGAGAATACCCCTAGGTGAAAGGGAGAAATGTTCTTCTTGCCTATCCTACTCCTAGATGCCCTCTACTCTGGGAACATCACATTGCTATTAGTATTCAGCTTATTCAGAAATAAGGGAATCAGGCCTGGCGGTCTGTACTGGCTCCACTCTGTCACAGTAGAGAATAAAGAACTTTGAAAATGACTTTTCCCACACTTCCGACTGGGAGCTGAAATCCCCACTATTATTCTGTGCTTTGGAGCTGTTCAAAAAGACCACCTGGAAACATTCGCTGTTGAGAACCAAGCCTCCTAGAGTCATACGGTGAATGACACCCCAGCTCTCTGAAATCCACTCTGCCTGCCAATTCATTCCCAAGGGTCAGGGCCGCATTGATAAGAATCTCTACAGTGCTGCATGGCTGGTGCCCTGGTTCCTGTCACTCTGACGTTGAACTCTTGAGGTCTGTAAATGAAAGATCAGATCAGCGAGATACGGTGACCCAGGCTTTCCTTCCAGGCAGCTCCAACCAAAAGTTAGCTCTCAAAAGGCAGTTTTCTTTTGACACTGCTTGGCAGAGGAGGGGAACAAGGGTAAAGGAAAAAGAAATACCAAGACTATTATTGCCTTCATCTCTGTATTCTGTTCTGACAGAGGGAAGAGGTGTTGAGTCATGGGAAAACCTCAAATGTTTTAAAAGTTCTCTTTGGAGTTTGCTCAGTCCTTGCTCCTTGATCTTTAAATCATTTTTGTCAAACTAGTGTTAGTGGTTCCAATTAACTGGGTTCCCAGTCTTAATGGGTGCCATGTCAATATTTCCTCAGAGAGGCTCTTATTTGTTGTTCGCAGTTTCTCCCCCCAGGAAGGTTGTTGTGATATTGTCATGGAGCTCTTTGCTGGTAGTCTTTTCTGGTACATTGGTTGTATTGAAAGCGAGAATTTGGAATGTCTCTACACATTTAGAGGCAATGGAGAAAGTTTCAGCTGAAGGCCCCTTCAGCTCTGTCATGACCAGCCACATTAATGGTACCTTCATATACTGATTAGCTTCTCCAGGTAGGAAAATTTACTTAAGACCTGAGCCTAAGCCTACTGACAGGGTTGGATGGTTTTGTTTATCAATCAATCAATGGTATTTACTGAGTGCTTAGCGTATGCAGAGCACTGTATTAAGCGACTGGGAGAGTACAACAGAGTTGGTACACATGTTCCCTGTCCACGAGCTTCCAGACATTAATGTAAATAAATAAGATATGGATATGTAAATAATTGCTATGGGAGTTAGAGTAGGGAGAATATCGACTGCCCAAGGGGTACAGATTTAAGTACCCTGTTGACACAGAAGGGAGAGGGAGTCAGAGAAATAAGGGTTTATTTGGGGAAGCCCTCTTAGGGGAGGCGTAACCTTAATATGGCTTTGAAGGTGGGGAGAGTGGTGGGCTGGTGTATATGAAGGGGGAGGGAGTTCCAGGGCAGGGAGGGGACTTGGGAAAGGGAGTGACAGTGAGACAGATGAGATCGGGGCACCATATACAATATATACAATATAAGTTGGCGTTAGAGGAGGGAAGTGTGTGAGCTGGGCTGTAGTAGAAGCTCAATGAAGTAAGGTAGGAGAAGGCAAGTTGATGGAGTCCTTTAAAGCCAATGGTAAGCACTTTCTGTTTGATGTCGAGATGGTTAGGCAACCACTGGAGTTCTTAAGTGGTGGAGAGACACAGACTGAAGTTTGTTTGTTTTTTGAAAAGTGATCTGGACAGCAGAATTAACAATGGACTGGAATGGGGAGACACAGGAGGCAGGGAGGCTCAGTGGGGAGGAAGAGGCATACACTGAATATGATGAATACCATACTGTCTAGCCCCAGTTCTCCCTGGAGCTGTGTATGGGCAAAGATGGCATAGGCACTTAGCACTGTGCTGCACCTCTACCCACCTACTTGTTTGCTGCACTCTGTGCCCCAGTGAGAACATGACGGGCAGGGATGGGAGAGGGATGGGATTATCTACTGGTATGATAATCAATCCCTCTGCACAGGTTCCTGGTACTGAAGTCTTTACCCAGAAAGTCATCTTTTATTCCTGTTGGCAAACTCTATCATGTCCATAAAGAATTCTTGATGCTGATCTCTGCATTCCTCCTGGATTTGACAGGCAGCAATGACCACGTCTGCTTTGCCACATTGCACTCTAAAACCACACTGTGATTCTAAGAGGGCAGGATTGACGATGTTCCTCAGCCCATAAGGATGTTATGCCATTTCTTTCATCCCTACATTCCACCCCACCTAATGCATGATTCTAAACCCAGTAAGAAAAGAACACTAAGAAAGTTATACCAAAAACCTCCCTTGTAATATATCCAAGGATTTGAGTTTCAAGGATGACACTTAAAGGAAAGTAATGTGTGTAGACACCTGTGAACAAGTTATCCTGCAGGCTGGCTGTTTCAATTTCTGTCCACTATTCCACAGAGCTCAACAAAGTATGGGAAGTTAGGAAATGAGCACTGGAGTAAAGCAAATTAGTCTTACTCCTATTAATGTAAGTTAACTCTCATTATCCCCCTATGTTCTTCCCTTTACTCCAGCCAAGCTAACCTTCTCCCTACCATCCACCAATCAATCAATGGTATTGCTAAGCCTTGGCCTCCATCATTAACTATTATCTTCCTATGTTCGACACATACCCTCCAGACTTCAAAATGCAGCTTTAAGTCTCAATATTTTGGGATCTCTCTCTCGACTAAGGGGAATGAGATTCTGCCTGCCTCTACAAATCTCACACACCCTACCCACTTTTCCCTTTCTAACAAGCCTAGGTAGGTGTATATATATATATCTTTGGGCTTCATGTTTACATGCCATTGCCTAGTGGAAAGAGTCAAGAAATGCAGGATCAAGGTTCTGCCTTGCCCCTGACCTGCTCCATGACCTTGGACAAGTTACTTGACTTCAGTTTTCTCATCTGCAAAATGGGCATAAAGATACCTACTCTCCCTACCTCTTATTTATATTAACGTCTATCTTCCCCACTAGACTGTAAGCTCATTGTGGGCAGGGAACATATCTACCAACTCTGTTATACAGTACTCTCCCAGGTGCTTAGTACAGTGCTCTACACACAGTAAGCACTCAATAAATATGATTGATTAGATTGAGACCCCTCTGCAAAGGCAGGGGCTGGGTCTGATCTAACTACCCCAGCAATTAGCACAGGACTTGGCATAGAGTAAACTCTTAATAAATATGAAAATTACCTCAGAGACCAGTCAGTGAGTAAACCAGCATTCACATTAGTACAGAAAACTGAAAGGAGCTCCATAGAGAGTAGAAAACTTTCTTGGGTTCTTTAGAGGTTCCAACTAACAAATATTTCCAGGCCGTTCAACAGTGCTCACTAAAATCACGATGCATCTTAAAGAAAAACTGACAGCATCCTGCTTCATAAAAACTCACACAGGGTGAGTTCAGCCAAGCATATTGAACATTCTTAACTCTCGGTTAAATGTAATTCTCTTAGGGCTGGTGGTGTAAGGCAAATCAGTGTAATGACTTCATAGGGCTTTTCCAGTTCTGATTTCAGAAATTCTCTGATTAATTATGAAAAGAAGCAACATTTTGCACAGTGGAACAGTTTGCCAGCAACAGACCCTTCAGTTGAAACTGTCTGGGGAGAAGTGAAAGCAAAATCTTTCTAAAAACATGTAAATGTTGCCAGCGTATCCCAGAGAGCTCTGAGCAGGTTATTTGCACTTAAAGAGGTTGGTAATGATTTACATTCTAATAATCTCCCATGGAGATCTACATATTAAATTTGCTAAGATGTGTTCATCTTATATCAAATAAATATCTAGGGAAGAAGAAAGCAGAGGGGCTGGGTTTCACCATCCATTTCCACCTCTTGTTTCAGTCTCATTAAAGAAAACTGTCCAGTTCAAATAGCCTCCTGATTGGCTGACAGTTGTTTCAGTGGGACTGAATTGGGGGTGGGGGGGAGAGAGAAAGGGTGCAGAGAGAGAGAGCTGCCCCAGAGCAATTCTGCTTCTGCCTCTGGCTTTGCCCCACATAGTTCCCTCCCCACATGTCTATGCTCCAGCCCCCTCCCACAGTCCAGAGAAGCCCCTTACCTGCCCCTACTCCTGGGGAAATTGCCTGGGCCCTGAGCCCCAGGCCTGCAGCAGCCCACTGGCCCTACAAATCAGCCCAGCCTGGGATCACAGTAGGCTCCCCTCACTGCTACCTCAGCAGAAAGTAGGCAGCCAAAAGGCTAAGTTTGGAGCAAGGGGGCTGGGGGTCAGTGCCATACTGGCCATGGTTCCCTGAGCCACCACCATTCCAGTGAACCGCTCTGATTACAGTTTTTTGCATGGCTGATCAGGAGATAATGAGAGTGACCCTTTTTTCCCCTCCCTCTTCTTTCCCCTTGCCCCCTTCCTCCCTGGGAGCACCGGAAGTGAAGTATGGCTGAGTCAATCAGTCCCTGGTTCCCACCACTGCCTCCTTTGGTCCCCAAGACCTCATCCACGAGGTCAAGACGAGAAGAGGGAGAGGAAAAGAGACAAAACACTCTAGTTCAATGCCAGATAAACACAATCTTTTCTCCAAAGGAGAGGACAAGAACAAAAACAGAGGGTGTGGACTTAAATTGGAGCCGGAGGGCTACTCTAGATTAAACTCTCTGGTTGTAAATGTGTGTCCCTGAAACGAGTTACCAGGGGAAGTGAGGACTCTTCTCTGGGGATTTTTGGAGAAAAAGGATAGGCAGCTATTTATCTGGGTTGGATTGAGAGTATTCCCTCCAGAAGCAGGGGGATAGACTAGATCATCTCTTAAAATCCCTTCCAGATCTCTGTGTTCTATAAAAATCAAGCTTTTGGTTCATGGAGGAGGAAAGACTAGTTTTCCCCTAGACTTTAAATCTTGCTTCATCAACAGATGATCAGTTCTACAAGGGCAGGGACCACTGTCTTCTATTTCAATCACATGCTCCCAAAACCCAAGTTGAATGCTTTCACTTAGGAGGCACTCAAACAACTATAACTGGATGGGAAGTAGCATGGCCAGTGGAGAGAGCAAAAGGCCTGGGAGTCAGTGGACCTTGGTTCTAATCTGCCTCCACCCCTTGCCTGCTGTGTGGGCTTGGGCAAGCCACTTCACTTCTCTGCACCTCGGTTTTCTCATCTTTAAAATGGTGATTCAACACCTGTTCTCCCTCTTAGACTTTAAGCCCCTTGTGGGACTGGGATTCTGTCTAACCTGATTATCATGAATTTATCCCAGTTCTTAGAACAGTGCTTGACATATAGTACTGAATACCATTACTATCATCATTATTACTATAACTGACTAAAAGCAGCCAACCGCCTGTAGCTCAAAAAGGGATGTTGTGGTGTACAGGCAACCTCTACTTTCTCTACTTCCTTAGACCACCTGTTTTATTTCAAGATTCTCTTTACAAACGTATAAACTGCTTCAGGCTTTCTAGGCCAGCTTGAATATTAGAAGACTGTAAGCTCATGTGGGCAGGGCATGTGCCAGTTAACTCCATTGTATTGTACTCTTTCCAAGTATTTAGAACTCTGCTCTGCACACAGTAAACACTCAATTAAATACTACTGACTAGAAAAGCAACTGTGCAACAGTGAATACAATCTAGATGATGGTGATAAGGACCAAAGTTCAAATGAGAACTTGAAAATTTCTTCTTCTATCAACCATTAATTTGGAATTCATTTCAACTGAAATCTTAACCAGGATCACTTGGCTCTCCAATCCATAGTTCTAACCATGAGAAGTATGTCCTAATGGAAAGAGCCTAGGGCCTGAGAGTCAGAGAACCTGGATTTTAATCCCAGTACTGCTAACTCTTTGCTGTGTGACACTGGGCAAATCCCTTAACTTCTCTATGTCTGTTTCCTCATCTGGGAAATAAGGATTAAATACTTGTTCCACCCTCTTTCTTAGGTTGCGAACCTCATGTTGGACAGGGTCTGTATTCGATCTGATTAACTTGCTTGATGCATAGTAAGTGATTAATACTATTATTGTTATTATTGTTATAATGTCATTATTAACTCGCACCAAAGGTAAGAGGATAGTCCAAAAGTTATACCCAGCGCTCCTGTGTTGGGTTTCTAAGGTGAGTTGGACAGTCAGACTCTCGTATATCTTTCCCAGATTCCCCAAACCCTTGAATCAGAGGCCAAAAAGGACAATTTTGCACTTTCCAGTTTTCATCCCTGTCTTTCTGCTGCCAAGGCAGTTTGATAAATTGGTCAATCTGGTATTCTCAATTAGAGAATAAATATAAACTTAAGCCTGTAAGACTTATTTTTGCCAAAATTCTGTTTTAAATAAGCATTTTGTATACTTAAGTATCATCTTACACCCATAGCATAATCAGGATATTCTTTGTAATGTAGCCTAAACCTACTATGTCAACTATACCTAGCTCTGAGCCTGTATCCTTCCCAGATTCTAATGTTTTGAAGACATCATCCAGAGGAGATTTTCCACAAGGATCTTTCCAACTACTACATGATGTCACCAAGGGCTCAAGCATGTTTGGAAATGAAGAATTGCCAATAAGGAATTTAATGAAACTCTACAGGTTTCTTTGCCTTAATTCAGAAGTCTGGAATATATAGTATAAGAATGTACTTGGACCCTCTTATATAGAGCTTGAAAACTGTATCCCTCTATGTCGGAATGGAAATTGTATGTTCAGTCCCCAAATTGTATGAAGTCACATCTGAACTTTTAACAGCAAACTTTCTAGCCCTTTAGAAACCTCTTAGGCCTCTCAGAACCAGGTTATCAGTATCAAAGGAAACAAAGACTATCTTCAAATTAAGCTTGTAATTTCCTGGAAGAATATATCTATATATACACACATATATAGAGAAAGAGAGAGAGAGCGTCACGTGGGACAACCTCATTCCCCTGTATCTACCCCAGCATTAGAACAGTGCTCTGCACATAGTAAGTACTTAAATACCAACATTATTATATACACACACATGTATATAGGTCACTGGGTTCAAAATCTTCTATTGATAGGAGAAATATTTCAAAGTAGAGCTTTGATTTTTTTTCTTTATATACAACGTTGGGAAATATCCTTGCTCCATATTCTTTCAGGGGGAAACCTGGTTAAAAAATTTAAATTATTTGAATAGGAATATGATCCATAATTCATTTGGTCAGGAGATTTTCTTTCAGATTGACAGTGCCTCAGTATGCCATTAATGACAAACCTTTGCTTTGCCATTTTCTTTGCCAAAATCACACTAGTAGAATTCCACATTATTACATTTCTTGCCTGATCTGTGAGGTAGTTTTCTAGAATGTTAAGTTTTAATTGTATTCTGTTTAGAAATTAATATCTCTGCCATTCAATTTAATTTTTTCACCACAACAGTTTCAGAAAAGGCAAGATGTAAACTATATAGAATGGACCAAGAGATAAGGGCACTTAAGAATAAGAATCTCCAAGCATATTTAATGGCTTTGTCTGATCTTAGCAAAGATCAATACTAGCTGAAAAAGGTTTCACAGATTCTGCTGTCTTGTTCACTGGAGAGCAATATAAAATTTGTTATTAACATGTCATGGTCACAATCAGCATAGAAGAGCTGAAAATTATGAGGTTAAAATAGCGGAGTCAGGGTATTTCTGCAATGAGGCTGCATCCTCTTGTGTGCCTCCTGTTTGTTGTTAGGAGAGTTATAATAATAATACCAATAACAACAGGATTTGTTAAGCACTTACTATGTGCCAAGCATTAAAGGAAGCACTGGGGTAGGTAAAAGATAATCAGATTCCACATGGGGCTTGCAGCCTACATATGAGGGAGAACAGGGAACTGAAGCCCAGAGAAATTAAGTGACTTGCCCAAGGTCACACTGTACTCAGATCCTCTGACTCTCAGGCCCCTGCTCTTTCCACTAGGCCATGCTATTTCTCTGACAACTGATACCAGGGAGATCTGGCTGCTCTGGCTACACCCCTGGCCCTCCAGGGGCATAGAGTTTGGTGGTCAGGACTAGAGGAGTGTGAAACCTGAAATTCCCCCAATCAGTAATGCAAATATATTGTCCAAAGAGTCACTGATTCTTCCTCAGGAACTCAGAGAATTACTTTAAACTGAAAGCTCAGTGCTCTTCACATATCTATTTTACTACTCTTCCAAACATGATCAGAAAGCAAGCGAGACATTTTCTCCATCCTAAATGGGAGAAACTGAGATCCGGAAAGATGAAGCATTCTAGAGGTCAGCAAAATAAGCCAAGAATGGGGCCAGTAAGACCTAGACAACTCAATACCATCTCTAATATAACCATTTCATTCTTTTTATATTCTGTGCATAGGTCTATGAGAAGTAATAAAAAGCACCTATGGGTAAGATAAGTGCCAATGGTATGAGTGTCTCCTGTGTGCAGAGCTTGGGAGAGTACAATTATAAAACATAGACCCTGTCGCTCACTGTACTTTTCAGCTGCAGTTTTTAAAATGCCTTGAATATTATTATTACTAGAACAGGCACTGTTCTAAGCACTGGGGTGGATATAAGCAGATCGGGTTGAAGGCAGTCCCTGTCCCACATAGGGCTCACAGTCTCAATCCCCTCTTTACAGATGAAGTGACTGAGGCACAGAGAAGTGAAGTGACTAGCCAAAGGTCACACCATAGACAAGTGGCAGAACCGGGATTAGAACCCATGACCTTCTGACTCCCAGGCCCTTGGTCTATCCACTATGCTATACTGCTTCTCAGGTTCCTACTCTATGTTTCTGTTCTGACAAATAGGTTTTAATAATAATAATGATGATGATGATGGTATTTGGAGAAGCAGTGTGGCTCAGTGGAAAGAGCCCGGGCTTTGGAGTCAGAGGTCATGGGTTCGAATCCCGGCTCTGCCACTTGTCAGCTGTGTGACTGTGGGCAAGTCACTTAACTTCTCTGGGCCTCAGTTACCTCATCTGTAAAATGGGGATTACGACTGTGAGCCCCACGTGGGACAACCTGATTCCCCTGTGTCTACCCCAGTGCTTAGAACAGTGCTCTGCACATAGTAAGCGCTTAACAAATACCAACATTATTATTGTTAAATGCTTACTATGTGCCAAGCACTGTTCTAATCACTGGGGTAGATACAAAGTAATCAGGTTGTCTCACATGGTGCTCAGTCTTAGTCCCCATTTTGTAAATGAGGTAACTGAGGCACAGAGAAGTTAAGTGACTTGCCCAAAGTCACACAGCTAAGTGATGGAGCTGGGATTAGAACCCACAACCTTTGCCTCCCAAGCCCATACTCTTTCCACTAAGCCATGCTGCTTTAGCTTCCAATGTGTGCAGCTGTGTTCACTGCACATCTATAGGCAGGTCCAAGATGCTATTCTACTTGGAAATGAGCACAGAAATTTCCATTCGCAACTCTTGATAAAGAATACTAAGAAAGAGGTGGTCTCTGCTAAAGATGGTTATTTAACACGTTCATTTTAGCACTGAACTTTCCTCTGTCAGAGTGCTGACACTCATAACCCTATAATCATCAGTTTTGAAAGGCTCCTGAATCAAGGGGTCCTTCTGAGAAAGCCTTTTTTTCCTAGGTCTAATGGGTTTTCTTCAGAGTTTTGTGGGGATAATGTGGTGGAATAAAGTAGAGCTCTCAATAGCAAAGGCTGTTATAATACCTGGACACCAGGGTATCGTATCAACTTCACTGAGTCAGTACACTATTCCACTAACGGAAATTAACTGGTATAATACCAGTGGGCCAGTGTTCGTGTGAGACATTCTGATCTGCTTTAGCCATGTCTGCCTTTGGCTCAAAGTTTTGGATAGAGCATGCATTCACAGCTGGATAGGAGAGTAGTAGCAGGCAGAGGATGAAACACTACCCTTCCTCATGGTTCCCTTCTCTTCCACTTCTCTCAAACATTTTTTCAGTTCCAGTTGGTCATAACAGCAGCTACTTTAAGTCTGGAAGAGATGGTAAAGGACTGTGTCTTCTAGTATAGCTTCTCCAAATGTGGTTGTCCACCCACCTCCACATCAAACAGAAACTCCTTTCCATTGCCCTTAAAGCACTCAATCACCCTGTCCCCTCCTACCTTAACCCACTGCTCTCCTACTACAACCCACACCACACACTTCGCTCCTTTAACGCCAACCTACTCACTGTACCTCGATCTTGCCGCCGACCTCTCGCCCACGTCCTGACTTGGGCCCGGAATGCCCTCCCTCTTCATATGTGACAATGACCCCCCCACCTTCAAAGCCTTACTGAAGGCACATGTAAATGCCAAGGGGCATTTCCTAAGCCCTCACTTCCTCTTCTCCCATCACCTCCTGCAGTGCCCTTACATTTAGATTTGCTCCCTTTATTCACTCCTCCCTCAGCCCCACAGCACTTATGTACATATCCATAATTTATATTAATATCTGCCTCCCCCTCTAGAGTGAAAGTTTGTTGTGGAGAGAGATTGTGCCTACCAAGTCTGTTATACTGCACTCTCCCAAGCACCTAGAACAGTGCTCTGCATACAATAAATTGCAGACATACATTTATATTAATGTCTGTCTCCCCCTCTAGACTTTGAGCTCATTGTGGGCAGGAATGTGTCTGTATTATCCTCTCCCAACAACTTAGTACAGTGCTTTGCATATAGTAAGTACTCAAATTCAATTGAATGAATACTCAAATATGACTGATTGACACAATGCTCAGCTCACAGTAGCCACACAAGTCCTATTCACTGATGGCTTACCGAGAGGCCTCAGATCTGTTTATTTATTTACAGAATAACTCTCTCCAAGGAGAGCAAAGTCATTCAATAATGGGTACATTAACTCATGTGACACTTCTGTAAAATAGGAGGATTGGGAAACAGGAGGGGAAGAAAAAATCCCTCACAATAAAACCTTTCCACCAAAACCCAGTTCACTCTTCCTCCCTGCCCCAGGAAAATAGGGCTAATCTTTAGGACCATCAGGCAGTGTCACCCTGAGCTGCTGCAGGAGGGTAGAGGGGAAAAGCCGAGCAAAATGTGAAGTCAAGTGCAATTTCATCAGGGCTTATAATAATTGAAAATTGTTGGAGAGGATTTTGAGACTACAGTGGACTGCCTGAAAAACAGATGGATTTTAGAGTAAATTAAAACAAAGTGGTCTTTGGAAGACCAAATAACTCGACTTAAATTAGCAAATTTTGGACACATAATCAGGAGGACTAATTCTCTGGAGAAGACATTAATGCAAGGAAAAGTCCAGGGAAAACGTGAAAGAGGCACACCGGCAGCTACATGGCTAGAGACCATAACAACGATAACGGAAGAACGGTTCGAAAGGCTGCGGATTATGTCAGAGGACAGGTCGTTCTGGAGAAAACATATCCATGGAGTCGCTGTGAATCGGAAACGACTCAAGGGCACTTAATTATTTGTTCACCACTTACTGTGTGTCGGGCACTGTTCTAAGCACTGGGGTAGATACAATCTCATCAGGATGGACAGAATCCGTGTCCCAGCCTCAATTCCTATTTTCCAGGTGAAGGAAGTGAGGCCCAGAGAGGTGGAGCGTGAGGTTTGTCAACACCCTATTAATCCCATCTCTTCATCGTGGCATCGGTGGGGTTGCTCGAGGCGACCCTCTGACCTCGTGGACCCACTGACCTCCAGCAGCCCAGACCAGAAGGGCACCAAGGCCCATCCAGGGAGAGCGAGCCCCTCCTCTGTGCGGCAATGCTGCCCCCTGCAGGCCCGTCTGGGATGCACACCCTGCTGCTGCCAAACCTTCACACTCGTGCTTGATGATGATGCTCTGACCAAGTGCCAAGCACTGTTCTAAGCACTGGGGGAGATACGAGATAATCGGGCTGTCCCATGTGGGGCTCACAACCTTAACCCCCATTTTACACAGAGAAGTGAAGTGACTTGTCCCAAGTCACACAGCTGACAGGTGGCAGGGCCGGGCTTAGAACCTCTGACTCCCAAACCCGTGCTCTTTCCAAGCCACTAGCCCTGGGGTCGGATACAAGAGAGGAAACTGTTACCCGCGGTAAGTCACCATGGGGAGGATATTGCCTTCATTTCCTTGGAAATTGGCAAGAGCCAGCTGCAAGGAAAGTGCTTCCTTGAAACAAGCGGTCAAAGGGTGAGGGGACTAGAAACAGCACCCTTGTGCAGCTTTGTTTAATGGTACTTTTAAAGAGCCAATACATGGTCCGAACAGAGTAGGTGCTCAATACATACCGTAGGTGATATATTCCATTTTGTATATAGCTGGAGTGGCCTAGTTTCATGAACTGAGGAGGTATAAACCAAACAACAATGCAGTAGCCAAGAGCAAACTGGGAGTTGGGGCAAGTGGCGGTGGTGGCAAGCAAGAGACAGCTAAGGCTAGAGCTGGGGTGGCTCCAGGTGCCCCTGCAGAAATTATTTGAGCAGCAGCAAACTGCAGTTCACTGTGCCTAACAAAACACTAAACAACCTGTGAGTTGCACTGCAAGTGAAGAATAACAAGTGACTTGCAAGCTAGTCTGGCCTTAACCTGCTGATGTGTTGGAAAAATCAGAAGGGCCTATATAATTACAAATCAGAACTGTAGCCCCGGTTCTTTTTCAGTAGATTATGGATAATAACTTGTCTCTCAGAGGTAAGGTGGGAAATTAATCAAGAACTAAAAAGCATCTAAGTATTTACAGATGTAAATCTGTACATAAGTGCAAAGTATTTCTAATATGGTAGAATTCCCAGAAAAAACAATTTACATGAAGTGACTAGTAAAAACTTGCAAAGTCTCAATGCTATTCCCATGCCCACCCACCTAGAATTATTTTAATATCTAGTCTTTAAAATGTCACAGACTATCTGTGTTATGTTTCCCTCATACTCCTTGACTGAATTTATATACAAACAGTGAATAAGAAACACCTAGATTGATCCTCTGGGAAGAAACAGGGACTTGCTTATGTGGGAACAAAATCTGGTGAACAAAAGATCAAGAGTCAGGAAAGTCCAAAGACAACAGCATGCAGTGAATCATCTTTGTCACCACTGTTTATTTTTAAAATTGGATATCCTACCAGATCAAATATAATTAACAAAACATAATGCCATAACAGAACATGTCAAGTTCTCTTTTGGGGTTCCTAGTTTTTGCTGTTTTGTTAAATGGAACAACTCAGACACCCCCTAGTCACACTGTGGCTTCATGAGTGTACCTCCAAAATGATGAAACAAACAGGCTAAATAAGCACAATCATTTCTAAACAATATCTGTTGCTACCAGCCTAAATAAGAGTTTAAAAGAACAGAACAAGGACCCAGAGGGTTGGAAGAGCAAACTCTTTGATTTTGAGATTGTAAGTGGTGGAAGGAAGATATTTTAATCAAGTTGGACCAGAGGTCTTCCCTGAGTTTTTACCCAGAAGCCTTCTTGAGGGTCTCACAGGGAATCATACTCTCAGGTTAAGAAACACAGAATAAACACTGCTTTCCAACTGAATACACAAGCAGAGTTTATCAATTCTCTATGAAGAGCACAGTCTTAAATTATCATCTATGGAGACATTTTGGGAAATCAATCATTACAGTTTATCATTTCTCTCATTATTTCAATATCAAAAAGTTGGAATATGCAAATATATCTAATGCCCTAATGAAACAAGCCAAATTTGCTATAATGAAATTAATGTCTTTTTTCTAATGTGTATTGCTCAGAGTTTCAAACAACAGAGGAAAAGATATACTTTAGTGGGAGTTTGTCATTAGCTGCTAGAACACACACACAAAAAAAGCCAGATCAATATATTTAGCTCGGGATTTTGCCTTCAATTGTGGCACCAAAGGAGTTTGGAATAACAGTGCAATGGATGCCCATCTTGAAGGAGCTTATACTTATGATTCATCCAAATGCTTTCTCAGTATATTCTTTCCCTTATGATTCATCCAAATGCTTCCTCAGTATATTCTTTCCCTGGAAACAAGTTCTATATGCTTACCATCTGCATCAAAAAGTAGTTTCTTTTAACTTGAAAACTACCACCTTCAAACTTCAATAAAGGCCTCTCAGTCACGTGAGGGACCTTGCCCTGTTCACATCCCTTGCAATTTTGTAAACTTCTATCAGGTCCCCACTTTGCCTTTGTATTTCCCAGCTGAAGATTCCTAGTCATTTCAGTCCATCCTTAAAGAAGAGATTCCATTTAAAAGCCCTTCTCTACCCTTACCATCTCTATTATTTCCTTTCTACACTATGGCCACTAAACTGCATAGGGTATTCCAGGTGAGACTATAGCATGGTTTTATGTAGAGGAAAACTATCCTTTGTTTCCAACTCCCTTCAGTAGCAATGATTCCCTTCAATATCAATAACACCCATCATTTTATCAGTCTTTTTGCCTGCTGCTTCCCACTAGGCTAATGGTTTGAAGGAAAATTTGACAATGACTCTAAAAGCTCTTTTCTGAATCACGAATGACAGCTCAGAGCTCATCATCCTGCAGTTGTAGTTTGACGTCAGTATTGCCATCACTAAATGTTTCTCTTCCGGACTCCTCTTCAGAGTTCTGCTTCCTGGAATAGCTAGCCTTCTGCTGCATCACATTAATTCCCTTATTTCCAAGTCTTCTTGTCGGAAATTGGTCTTCTTTCACAATGCAAAAACATATTGCAGATAGGAAATTTTTTTTGAAGTTTTCATTCATAAATGCATAAACAATGGGATTACAGATGGAATTGGAAAATCCAATGATTTGCACAATGCCAAAAATCATCTTGATTGTAACATCATCATATTCATTTTCCAAATTATCTGGAAAAAAAAGAGTTGTTTTTAGAACATGTTTATCTCAATATGCACAATATCTTTTTTCTTTTCTACAAAATTACATATAAAGCTAAGGCTGTAAATGTTATCTCCTAGAAAAATCATTCTGGGCTCAGAGAATAAAACACATACACAGCTAAATTAAAGAGTTGGCAGCACATGTGAGCCTAAATTTATAAACTCTCCTCATTGGATTATAAACTCCATGAAGGAGATTCCATGTCACTTAATTGTTCTTTCCAATCATCTAGTTCAGTGCTTAGCATGCAGTAGGGATTAAAAAAAATTCCATTGATTGGCACAGGGAAAGGGACTTATGTGCAGAATAAAAAGATATGAATGTGCTCTAGAAGGAAAAGAACTGTCAAGGCATGCCAAATTATAACTGTATCAATAGATCTGCCCCTACTTCCATCCTGGACGTGCAATCCCAAAAGGTGTACGTCTCGGGTTATGATAGGCAAGGGCACAATGTACAAAAAGGTCCAGTAGGGCAAGTTTCCAAGGCTCGCTCTCAGGCTGCCCTCTGGCGAGCAGTGGAAAGTTTAGGTTAGCTGTGCACCCTTTACAGGAACCTATATTTCTAATAATAATAAAATAATGCTAATTATGGTATTTGTTAAGCACTTCCTATATGCCAAGCTACACTAAGCGTTGGCTTAGATACAAGATAATCAGGTCCCACATGGGGCTCACAGTCTAAGTAAGAGAAAGAACAGGTATCAAATCCCCATTTTCATAAGAGAACTGAGGTACAGAGAAGTTAAGTGAGACTTGTGCAAGGGCACACTGTAGGTAAGTGGTGGAGCCGGAATTAGAACTCGGGGCCTCTGACTCCCAGGCTCAAGCTCGCTCCACTAGGCCATGCTACACATGCAGATCTCTACACCTGGCTGCCTCCCAAGCAGAGGCAGAATCTGGGGACAACCTGAGATAGAGATACTGTGTGAATGGAGAGAGGTTCACCTCTCCGCTCGAAAAAAGGGGCCAAGTTATCCCAGTCCTGGACCCAAGTGGGAGAATAATAATTGAGGTATTTGTTAAGCCCTTACTATGTGACAGGCACTGTATTAAGCGCTGGGGTGGATACAAGCAAATTGGGTTGGACACAGGTTCTGTCCCACATAGGGTTCAAAGAACTGAGCCAAGCATTTCCAACTGCCTGTAGTTAAAGCTGCAACATTTTCCCCACTGATATCTAGGTTTGTTGCTCTCGTAAATGTTCCGTAACAAGGAAGTTGCTAGGTATCTAGAACACAAACACTAAGAGAACTACAAAAATCTCAGCATATCAGAAATAAAACCCACTCCATCCACAACTACTGTCAGGTGAATGCATCTAGCTCAAACCAGTGCTTGAGTCAAATGGGATCATACAGATCTCAGATCTCATACCTCTCCCTGACAGGCTCAGGTAAATACGCTGAGAAACTCAGATGAAAAAAAAAATGTGTTTTTTTCTTTTGAAATTATTCCTGTCTGGGTTAAATCTTTACCTAAGTTTTGTCAAAACTCAGATCTTGGGAGACATCCTTTTTGAAAATAACGATAAGGAGCTAGTGTTAAATATTCAAGATTTCATTCCCTACAAACATGTCCTGTATATTAAGGCATCTGTTGGTTCACCAAGGAAAGAAACAGACTTAAAGTGGCGACTGCTCACTGTATTCAATCATCATGTGAACAACATGGAAAGGAGCCCAGCCCACCGCAAACAGCACCACCACGGTTACCATCATCACAATCGCTCGCTTCTTCTTCCTGGAATTACAGGGAAAAAATTATAGGGCAACACCTTGTACTCAATGTCTCATTAGCACACAAATAACGTATGTATATGTATTCTCCAGCAAGATAAAAATGTTAACCCCAAGCTCTCATCTAAATATTTAAAAGCATGCATTGCACAACTACAGAAACCCAGACAGCAACTACATCATTTTCCAGTCTGTTACTTCTGATTTCCCTTCTTGGGAGTTCTGATTACTATAATGAAAATCTAGCCTCCACAGGCTTACAGCGAATGAGCTGTTTGTTCTAAAAAAATTGATATCAAGAAGAGAACAATGAATGTTATTTCCAATCGTTCCAATCACTTTTATTGGCCAACATTTTCCATTAAAAAAACCCAAGAAAAATCTGAAGCCTCCTAGAGGGCAGCGGCAAATGCTGCAAGTCATTTTCTCTGTTTTATTATCTACCAAGATATTTGGATACTCATGGGCTCACTTTTTTCCCCTGTTTCAAATAAAAGAGTAGGCTTATTCCTGTAAACAAACTGCTTGAAGGCATGAGAAATTTCCTTCCAATTCCATTTCAGTTTCTCAATTGCTTGTTTTATTCACCTCAAAAAAAAAAGTTCTTCCTCATTACCTTGAGGGCCCTCTTCAAGCTTTCCATATTGGGTTTCACGTGTGTGCACACAAAGCACGCAACTAATTTCTAAGGGAAAGGTTGTCTCAAGCTTCTCACCTTCTAGCCCATTATTTTCATATTACAGCCCAATACTTGTTTCAGTGGATATTTCATTGCACTGCTCTAATTCTTGTGTGGCCTGGGATACCCTTTGACCCCAAGATTTTTTTCCAGCTGTGCCTGCACTCTCAGGTTGCCCCATTTCATATCTGTGCTGCTATGAAGTACATAATCCTGAACCTGATCCCTATTATAATTGCCAATTTTTCCAACCTATAATTCTAGCTTTTTCCTGGATAATTTACCCCACCCATATTTGTGGTGTCATTAGCAAATGTTAATTTTCAGAGTTTTAATATCCATCTCTTCATTTTTCCCTTTACCTATCAATAAGGTCCTGCTGACTGCCTAATGAAATATTGTCAAACTGATCTGCTACTTTCCCATCTAGCAAATATCTGAAACCTCTACCTTCCCAACTCCAGCTCCCCAGGTCCTTTCAAAATTACCCCAGTTTCACTATGGCATTTTGAGAAATGAAGAATACATTGCCACCTCTAAATCAAAAGCTTCATAGCAACAATCTTCACCCAATTCTCTGCTTCGCAAAGCCTCAACATGAGGTAGAATTGTGAAATAAAGATTCACAGGAAGAGAAAGATGATGGTTAAGTGAATTGGCTTATCCAATGGGGCATGTCAGAGACAAAGCAGGAAATGGAGTTTTAGAGACTTTAGCAGAATTCTATTTTATAAACCACAGAAAATTTATTTTTCCTATTCTGTCCCTGCAGTTTTGACTCATTGATCTGATCAACTTTAAGCAGCCCAGCCTATGACTAGCAATATGCCATCAGTAATTTATATTAATATCTGTCTCCCCTTCTAGCTCACTGTGGGCAGGGAATGTATTATATTGGTATACTGTTCTCTCCCAAGCACTCAGTACAGTGCTTTGCACACAGTAATCGCTCAAATGTGATTGACAGAGATGCAGATTTTAGACCAACCACAGCCCCATATAGAATGTCTACAATAGTTAAACTGCTAAAAGCTCAGAGAACTACTGAAAAAATTCTAGCTGCTACTGAACAACCACTGTGAACAGCCCTTAGTTCAATCTACTGAAAGGGAAACCTTTGGGTTTAGGAGTTATTTACAATATTCCAGGTCCAGGATTACATTCTGTCTCCTCTGCTGGCCACCTAAACAAATATCAGTGACTGAACTAAACCTGCTTCTCACCCACTTGACAGATATATGGGGCTGCTGGAACCTCCAACTCTCCAATTTCCAGCCCCTTTCCGTACTGACTGCCTACCTCGATCCTGAGGCTATTCATGGGGTAACCAAGTAGAGAGACAAAAATGAGAGATACTTAGAGAGCACTTCAAGATTTCCATCAGGATGTAAGCTCCTTTAGGGCAGTAATAGCATTTACCAACTCTTATATTGTACTCTCCCAAGTGCTTAGTACAGTGCTCTAAACAGTAAGTACTCAGTAAATGCTACTGACTACCATTCTTCAGATCTGGCAGGGAAACAGGTGGGTGATCCTCTAGACTGTAAGCTCACTGTAGCCAGGGAAATCACCAACGGTTACACTGCACTCTCCCAAGCACTTAGTAAAGTGCTCTGCACACAGTAAGTACTCAAATGATTGACTGATTATAGCACTGTTGCATATACTCAGCCCAAACAGTGTTCACATACTAATGTAGATCTTTCAGTCATATCTATTGAGCACTTCCTGTGTGTAAAAGCACTGTGCTAAGCAGTTGGGAGAGCACAATATAAAAATGAAACAGACACATTCACTGCCCACAAGGAGGATTGCCCATACAAGATCCTTAACTAAAACAGAGGTTCAACTAGGAATAACAATAGTTTCTGATGTGGACACAGTAGCTGAGTTGCCTTAAGCAAATACCATTACCTCTCTGTGCCTTGCCTTTCCTGTCTATAAACTGGGGATCCTTCCTACAGAGGGAGATTAATTATGAGGATAAATGATGTAACAGATGCCAGTGAGCTTTGAAAGTAAAAAGTCATCATTACAGTTAATAAGCTCTTAATAGTTTGGGTTACTACAGGATATAAACTCATTCATGGAAATGGAGTAATACAGATCAGACTGACCTAGTTTTAAGTGAACATATGGTAACAAAAATCCATTTCTTCAATTTACTTTTTTTTAAAAAAAATGGTATTTGTTAATTTAGGATAAACTCTTTACATATCAAGATGTCAAGTGAGCCTCCCTAAAATTGGAATACCTATAGGGTTTTCCCCATTCTGTTTCTCTACAAGGCCTGAGAGATTTAACGTGGTAAAGCAGCAAGGGCTTAGTGGATAGAGCACGGGTCTGGGAACCAGAAGGATCTGGGTTCTAATTCTAGCTCTCCCACTTTGTTGTGTGACCTTGGGCAAGTCATTTCACATCTCTGGGCTTCAGTTACCTCCTCTGTAAAATGGTGGCTAAGACTGAATCCTCTGTGGAGCAGGGATTGTATCCAACACAATTATCTTGTATCTACCTCACCTCTATCTACCTGCCTGGCACATAGTAAGCGCTTAACAAATACAATTATTATTAGTGCCTGCCCATTTTAAGCCCCATTTTAATGTTAAAAAAACAAAAGCCCAGGGAAGTTCATTAAACTTTAAGGTAGATAAAGATAATCAGGTCTGACAGTAGCAACCCAGGTAAGGGTCCAATGGAACAGAGCCACCTGTAACGGGAGGAATGTAAGTTTTTTTAAAAAAATTCAATTCCTTTCCCTTTGGGCTGCCTAACAACAGCCATGGTCGAAATCAAGTCCATTAACATATGTTAGATCTTCAAGGAATGCCTAGAGCACTGACCGCTCTCCAGAGCTTGGATGACGCCCCAATATTGAGTGTGCAACACTTTCAAACTACAAAGTGGACAGTAGGGGTCACTGCAGATTAAGAAATAATAAAGGATTTCCTTGCATAATTAAGAAATCCCTAGGGCACCCCAAGGGAAATACAGAAGTTTAAAAGCCCTGATGAGAACAAAAGTAACCATAGATATGAACATTTTTAACCACTTATGGATAGACAGAAGCCTTTGGAAGGACCAAAAGCTAGATAACAATTTTTTCAAAATTTCAGATCAGAAGTTCCAATTTCAAAATGGTACTTCTACTTTGCTTCTTCATACTCATGGTCCTGCTAAGTTTACTTGTCCAACTCCTATAATCCTCAAAAGAATTCCTAGAACACTAGACCGAAAACTAGGGATTCTGAAAACAACAGTTTCCTCCCAATTAACCTGAAAGTAATGTAAACAGAGGTGATGATGTTATCATACGCACCTGGATATTTTAGACATTTCATTTCCATGGATAGTTTGAAGTACCGAGGCATCTCCCACTCTTTTCTTTACCCAGAGTTCATAACCAATTTTACTATACAGCAAAAGCATCAACACAAGAGGAAGGAGGAAGAGTATGACAAGGATAAAAGTAGTATATATCTTCTGATGAACAGGACTGGTCCATTCTTCCAAACAGCACACATATTCTTTTTCATATAAAAAGTCATACTTAATCTTTAAAAAAAAATAAAGGAAGTCATGAAAATAATTATACAATATGTGAATATTAAAGAGCAGTAACAAGCCCTATCCCATTACCACGGTGATTTCTTAACCACTTGCACATACCTCTGATGGCAAAAATGATTCAAGCATGACATTCTCCCTCCTCTCCTCAAAAAAACAAACAAAAAAAATAATTCTCAAAGACATTTTCCTGGCAACTTCAATAGTCTTACTGTAAGAAAACTGGCTTTCTGAACACTACCCTCTCCAAGTTCCCTACATTGGGGTTTCTCCTTTCTAGTTATGTCATCTCATTCCTGAAAAATTATGGACCTTTCTTTTTCTCCAGGGTATTTCATCATGGAGATTTTCAAATCACATGGGACAGTCCGAAGACAGCCAAGACATATACCGGATAACATTACGGTGCTTGGCTTTTTATGTTTAATTGTATCATTCAACAGAAGTGAGCCAAGCTTGGCTCACTTTGTTCTCAAGAAAATAAAAAAATTAAAAGCTTGTTTATTCTCTGCAGCAGTAATACATTTAAAGTTTAGCATTAAATTCTACATTATATAAGACTATTAACACTATTACATCGAAGAACACTTTTGCTCCACCCACATAGAGTTTTCGTGACATGAACCTATTGTCTCAAAGTTAGGTGGCACAGGATTGAATCACCAACATTGTTGAGACCAAACTCTAACAAGTTGTCATGAAAACAAGCTCAGTAGGTATCAGATCCCTGTAAGAGATAAGGAAGCTCATGAACTAGATCAGCTAGTTGAAAAGAAGCTTCTAATCCTAAAATTCCTAGGAAGTCTCAAACTGTGGTCAGATGGGTATCGGTTAGCAAAGAACCAGAGTCATTTTGATATCTGGAACACTGTATAAATTTTTGTAACAGAGCAACTGATTTGTTAAATGTACTCTTTGAAAGACCTTGCCTATTTTGCATATAACGATTGTGGTATTTGTTACGTGCTTATTATGTGGCAGGCACTGAACTACAAACTGGGTTGGACACAGTCCCTGTCCCACACAAGGCTCACAGTTAATCCCCACTTTGCAGGTGAGGTAGCAGGCACAGTGAAGTGAAGTGATTTGCCCAGGGTCACACAGCAAATACGTGGTGGAGCCAATATAAGAACGCAGATCCCTCTGGCTCCCAGGGCCATGCTCTTTCCACTAGAATATAACACTTATATTAAAAGACAATCATAAGTGCTTAATTTTTTTTTAAAGAAAAAGCTAAAGCACAAAAGTGTCAAAGGTTTCCTCTGCGTAATAAGATTAAAAGTTATAAGTATCAACAAAATTGTAGCCGTTTCACCCACTCTAACTCAGCAATTTTAAAAAAAAGCCTTAAAAGCCTTGTCTCACCTATCAGCCCTGGTGCTAGTATCTTTATTCAGATAACTCCCAACCCCTACCACCAAATCCTGTACTGTAGTAAAAAACCTGAATAACATTCTGTGGGCCCCCAAGGAATAATGCAAGATCAATATTTTGGAGAGAAAAGGATGAAATCCGAGGTGTAAATAAGGTCTTTTGCTTTTTCCTTCATCTATAAAAACAGAATAATATTTGGTGGAAAAGATTTAGCTTGAAGATCAAGTCTACTTCTGAGCCAATGTGCCAATAAGGGCTGTCTAGGAGGAAGCCTCAATGGAGGATTTATATTGAGAGAAAGTGATTTATGTATGCCTGCATTTACACGGCATGCGAACTACAGCCACGGAGATGTGATGTATGTCAGGAGAGAAGTGGAGGTAGAAGAAATTTGCAGGAACTCATGTGAAAAGGAAATCAGAAAGAAAGTTTATGTGCCTCAGGAGCAGACAACTTAGGGAAAATTCTCTAGACAGCACAATCCCAAGTGGCCAAAAGACTGGATTTAAATTTAATGTGGACCCCATCAGGTTGTAAACTCCTCTTGTGGTCAGGAATAGTATTTTCTACCTTTACCGTGTTCTTTCAAGCACGTAGTACAGTGCCCTGGACACAGTAAATGCCCAATAAATACTACTGATAATTGATTTTAGTGGGTGCAAAAGAAGGAAGGATTAAATACTCCCTTAGATAGCATCAGTCATACTCACATGAAGCAAGTATTGTTTTGATGATAAGGTTTTGGTAAGAAAATCCACTTGGGACCTGAATCTGCCCAAGACAAAGGCCAATCTAGCAAAAGCAGAGATTCAACAAAACAAGACTCCCATTTTGGAGGGCCACACACTATTTGAACCCTAAAGCCTGTAGGCCCAAGTTTTCTACATCCTGCCCCTGTCCCCACTGCCATCCCAAGGAGTTCTATCCCTGATCTGAGGAAAACCATTAGGAGAGAAAGGACCCAGTTTACTTCTTTTAGGTAGCATCTCTCAATCAGGAAGATAAAGACAATTATGAGGCATCCTCTTGGCCTCACTGCAAAACACATTATCTGCACAACTCCATCATGTCGCTTGTCAACCCTTACCTGAGAAATCACCACCAAAAGTAAAAAAGCAAAATCCCCTATCTAACACCAAGTCAGGCACCATAAGATAAAGACAAGTCTGGTGACTGAATTAGGTTAGATAAGAATTTGGGGATTCAGTACTGTACTTTTTTATTTAACATTAAAGCCTTTCAGTGTTCAAAAAGATTTTAGAAAACACTTGCTGGGAGATACCCGACCCATCGGAGGGCTACACTAGCACTTAGAAATGCCCAGTGAAATCTTTCAATTTATCCAATACTTTCTAGTCTGAATGCAGAAAACTGTGCTGACAAAATAAGATTTTTCCAAACTATACCTCCAGCCTCTGCACATACCACATGGGAGATCCAACGATAATTGCCACCAGCCAGACTGCACCTAGAAAGTCAGAAGTTCATTAGGCAATGATGCCTCCAAGAGAAGTCAATCAATCATACTTATTGAGTGCTTACTGTGTGAAGAGCCCTGTACTAAGCGTTTGGGAGAGTACAATACAATAGAGTGGGTAGACATGTTCCCTGACCACAACGGGGCAGACATTAATATAAATACATTATGGATATATATACACACATATATATATATATATAAGTGCTGTGGAGCTGAGAGAGGGTTGAATAAAGGGTGCAAATCCAAGTGCAAGGAAGACACAGAAAGGGAGTGGGAGAAGAGGAAATGAGGCTGTCGGGAAAGGCCTCGAAGGAGACGTGCCTTCAGTTTGTTTTGAAGGTGGGGAGAGTGATCGTCTGTCAGATACCAAGAGGGAGGGCATTCCAAGCCAGAGGCTGGACGTGGATAAGAAACAGTGGTGAGATAGAGGAACTGTGGTACGGTCAGTGGACTAGCATTAGGAGCAAATTGTGCGGTTCGGGTTGTAGGAAATTAGCAGTGAAGGGTATTAACACTTAGTTATTTGCAACTCAAGGAGAGATGGGTGGCTCAAAACTTCAGACTAGACCTCAATGCAATATGCACGTGTGTGCTCTCCAATCACAGATATCCCTCATCCCCGATCAAATTTCTCCATTCTGTTTCACAGGACCTTCATCTTGAATTATACATACTTGCGGGAGTTCAGCTCTTTCCAGGAATGAACATTCAAGACCTCAAAATAATAATGATGATGATGATGATGATAATGATAATGGCATTTATTAAGTGAAAGCCAAGGGACCTGCCACAATGGAGAAAGAAAAAATAAAGCATCACTGGGTAGAAGAGAAGGAAACCAGGGCATGAGAAGGGTTGAGGAGGGGGGTAGGGTAATGAGACTATAAGGGAGCTGCCAGGAAATATGAAAATATGAAGGACATATGACCAGGGTCCCAAATAGCACAGGTTTACCTGGTGCTAGCCAAGGACTACACGACACTTTCACTTCTAGTGAAGGAATGAAGTCCTCCTGCTATTATCTTACTGCCTCCTCCTCAGCTCAGTGAGGCTCATCCCATAACATCTCAGTATTAAATGCCTTCTAGTAGTTGAATTGGTCATAATACATATTATTTGCTAGCGTTCCTCTTACTCATCTTTTTCCATTCTCTCACAACTACATCTTGCCTCGTGCTGTTCCATCCACTTGTCTCTAACAAAATTCCAATTTTTTCTTAGTATACTTCCTTACATACATCCTGTTTTCTGATAAACTCTCAGAGGAGTATTTGTTATTTAAAGTGGAAAAGTCTCTGCACTGAAAAATGAATATTTTGAAGATAAATGTGATGGAAATTAAAAAAATTAAACTGGCCTGCTTTTATTTTTCCCCAACTGACCTTTCTCTCAAGGACAGAATTTGCATAATACAGTCAATGATTATACTAATAATAATACTTGTAAAGCACTTGCTATATGCCAAGCACTGTTCTACACACTTGAGAAGATACAAGGCTATCAGTTTCATATATGGCAAAGTCTTGGAGAGAGGCAGCACTTGAATATGGAATTAGTCTTTCCTTACAATAGAAATAAAAGCTTAATCATTCATTCCTTAGAGGGTAACAATGGGTATAAATTTATCTCTTTGATTACTGTACCTCTTGCTGCTGATTGTTTATAAACAACCAACTCTTCTAGGGGCATACTAAAGAAGATTTTTGAAATGCTTAGTCATAGTCATTGAGTAAAGAACTTTCCTCATTTAGAAACTTGGGGTCTGGAACTTAATTCTGAGTTTATCACCAGATTCCTTTCCCCAATATTGGCCAGACTGGCAGTTCAAGAATCTTAAGTGACCTGCCCAGTTCTAAAATGTTTGTCTTGAAATGGTCAACAATGATGTGAATGGTGGAGCTCATCTCACCAGCCATCTCTAACACTTTTGCATTTATTCTGATTCTCAACACTAGTTTATATATTTTTTTTGAGTTGAGCATTCAATTACTCATGGGGATTACTCATTTGTAAACATTTTAATGTCTGTTTTGCCTGTTAAGAGTATAAACTCTTTGTGGTCAGGGAATGTGCCTCATCATTCTGTTGTATCTTCGAGACCTTAAGTGCAGGTTAACCAGTGGGCACTCAGCAAATACTATTACTAATAAATAATTATGGCATTTATTAATTGCTTATTTGGGGCTAAATGCTGAGGTAGATAAGGTTATCAGATCAAACACAGCCCTCCCACATGGAGCTCACAATCTAGCTCACTCCCATTTTACAGATGAGGAAATTGAGGCCCAGAGGACTAAAATGACTCATCACATAGCTGGACAGTTGCAAAATTAGCAATAACTTCCAGATCTGCCAATTTCCAGCCCCATATCTATCCACTAAAGACACACCAGCTCCCAACTATTAGTACCACCTTACCTAGCATTGTGAAGGCTCTCCGGTTGGTGTATTGCCATTTCATTTTTAAAGGATGAACAATTCCTTGATGTCTTTCCACTGCAATGCAGGTCATAGTGAGAATCTCAGTCACAATAGCAGTACACTGGACAAATGGGACCATCTTGCAAGCAAATGCCCCTGGAAAAGGCAAAAGAGAAAAGTCAACCTACACTTAATTAAAAAAAAATCAAAGTAGATATATGATAGATAGATGGGGACACTGTACATATGCATCTCCACTCACAGGATGACAAGTTGACTTCAACCTGGTTTTGTCCCCAACACTAATTAGGCCCAGCTTTTGGAATAGTTTGGGTTCTGCCAAACCCACATTTTCATCCCATGTCAGGCTATAGCCCAGTAACAATGGAAATTGAACTTTGGATGCAGTTTCTGTTAAAATATAGATACCAGGTTGTGCTTTTCCAACAGCATTCCACTCCTTTTTCAAACCTCAAACCCAAGGTGGGTGTCCATCTTAGCTTAAAAAAAAAACAAACAAAAAACATAACCCCACTGACAGTACTTTGCACACAGTAAGTGCTCAATAAATTATTGAATCAATTTAACAATCTTCTAAAGCACTATTAAAAGACATCATTTTAATCTTTAGTAATTTCCAAGTGACATGGGAATATTAAAACACCCACTCCTGACTGGTTAATTCAACAACCAAATAATAGCATGACCTAGGGAAAGAGAATGGGCCTAGGAGTCAGAGGACCTAGGGTCTAATCCTGGCACTGCTAAATGCTTGTTGGGTGACCTGGGGGGAAGTCACTTAGCTTCTCTGTGCCTCAGTTTCCTCATCTATTAAATTCAGATTAAGACGAGCCCCATGAGGAACAGAGACTGTGTCCAACCCAATTAGCTTTTATATACCCCAGCGCTTTGTACAGTAATTGGCATATAGTAATTGCTTAAATATCACCATCATTATTACTATAATTTTTATAAATCATTAATTCCCTGGGAATGTGTTTCAAACAGTAATTGATTCTTTGATAGGTAGAGCAGTGGGCCATTTGTAAAACTCACTGTGGGCAGAGAATGTGTGGTTATTGTTATACTGTACTCTCCAAAGCCCTTAATACAGTGCTCTGCACGCAGTAAGTGCTCAATACAATTGAATGAATGGATACAATACATTGTTTTTCATTCACCACTCTACAATGGAAAACAGCTGACACCTTTAATAAAGGGCAGTGATATTTCTCATGTGGTAGCTGGGTTCCTGAGGGATAGCTGGACAGACCAGGCCCCCACGGAACTAAAGCAAGCCCAACATCTGATGGCTTCCTTTATTCCTGTAGAACAACCTGAGTGACCTCTGGTAGAAAAGAGGGCCTCAAACAAATCTGTTCTCTCCAATAAGTAGCTGTTCATTTAGTTTTACATTTTAATAAGCTTTCCCTACCCTCTCCCTTGTTTCATTTAAACCCCACAAAGCATGAAATGGAGATGGATTATCATTAAGTCTTTACCATAGGGAGCTCTTTGAGGTGAGAAGTTCCTTAAAAACAAAACTTTCTGATTAATGTCATGGCCTGGAGAAAGGAGCGTGGGCCTGGGAGTCTGAGGACCTGGGTTTGAATCCCATCTCTGCCACATGTCTACTTGGTGACTTTTGTGCCTCAGTTATCTCATCTGAGAAATGAGAATTATGACTGTGAGCCCCATGTGGGACATGGACTGTGTCCAACCTGATTATCTTGTATCTACCCCAGTGTTTAGTACAGTTCCTGGCACATAATGAGTGCTTAACAAATGATTATATATATATATATAAAAAGATATACCCAGGAACCCTTCCTGGCCTTTAGGAATAAGGTGGGAGGCCTGAAACTACTCCTTCCCTCTACTTGCTCCCCTGCCATCTTCCCCACTAAGGAGATACACAAAATGGAACATTCCATGCATAGATTGGTGAAAACTTGTCCTCGGGCAGATATGACGTTCCCCCTTCCTGGGATGCATCACCAATAGAAGAAGTGGAAACTCCTTCCTGTAAAATGAAGGCAAGGGAAGACAGATTGGATTCCCAAAGTCTCTCTATCTATGGCATCCTACTGCATTAGCAGAAGCAACTGCATCAATTTTTAGTCTCATTCTGAGAACAAGATAATCATATTAAATTATATTTTATACATTGGAAAAGCTTTGAGCCCACCAGATCCAACATTGGGATGGAAGCAGGGGATGAAATACAAAACCTGGTATTCTAGTTTAAATACACAAATCTGAACAAGTCCAAGAATAAGAAACTCAACAGAAAGTTTTGCAAGTTATCCTGCTTGCATAATTAGAGTTACGGCTATTGTCTTAGCAAAATGAAAGCCTCAATTGCCAAGCTCCCTGGGCATCTTTTGTCTCAGTAAAATGAAAGTCTCACATGCCAAGAACCCTGGGCATCTCTTCAGGTTCTCACCATCCAAGAAGATCCTACATCATGTTCTTAGTGCCAGAATGCAAAGCCACAACATAAAAGTTGATGCCATCCTGGTCTCCCCAAGACATCTTCCAACGCAAAAGAAATCGAATACATTGCCTGTAATGCTGCCACATTAACTGCATTTAAAGAGCAGTCAGTTCTAAGTGACTCCCGTCAATGAATTCTGTCTTGAGAAGCTTTATGTGAACATGAGCTTGTAATTACTCCCCAAAAAACCTCATACTCATCACCCTGGAAATTCAAACAACTACAGAAGCAGCATGGCATAGAGTATGGGCCTAGGAGTCAGAAGGTCATAAGTTCTAATCGTAACTCTACT
Source organism: Ornithorhynchus anatinus (assembly GCF_004115215.2). Classification (NCBI taxonomy): domain Eukaryota; kingdom Metazoa; phylum Chordata; class Mammalia; order Monotremata; family Ornithorhynchidae; genus Ornithorhynchus; species Ornithorhynchus anatinus. The sequence continues at coordinate 53,340,197 of NC_041739.1, forward strand.
ATTTGTCTGCTGTGCGACCTTGGGCAAGTCAGTCCACTTCTCTGGGCCTCAGGTACCTCGTCTGTAAAATGGAAATTGAGACTGTGGGACAGGGATTTGGCCCAACCCAATTTGTTTGTATCTCCTCCAGTGCTTAGTACAGCACCCGGCACATAGTAAGTGCTTAAATACCACAATTATTACTATTATCTAATTCCAGGGGAAAAACAGTGTACCCTAAAAGCTTATTTGCTAGCTTGACCTGGATAGCAATACACAGTGAAGGGCATAATTGTTGAAAATTTTCTGCCAGTTAGTAGGACAAGTAATTTCAGCCAACAGGACTCATTTATGATTATGGAATCAGGCTGATTGGAGAAAGTGGTTTAGCCATTACCTGAAAAACTATAACTAGTCTCAAATTGATTCTGATCTTCCAGATGAACTGCCGAGGGTCCTGGCTTAGGACTTATTGTCTCTGATTGGCCCAGGTCTCCTGTCACTGGTGTTCAGCTTTGACATCCCCACTACCAAGCTCCCTGCATGAAATTGACCAGTGGACAGACCGATCTATCCTTTGACATCACCTCATGTCCTATTAAGAGCGAAAGAGTTCTTATACTTACAAAGGCCATCATTTATTTGCAAGAGTCTCCTACACAAATGAAAAGGAATTCAGAGGAGATGCAGGAATGGAAATTTGCAGAAAACAGCCAAAGGGCAGTAACCCATCATTATGCTGAATTGAAAGGCTTGTTACCACAGTTACCTGGCAACAAACTGGTACTCTGACCACTGCACCTGATGAGTTGCTCTGGAGACATGATTTCTATGGTTCCAGGGGCACACTCCCAACTGTTCTACTTAACCTTCCTCACCCTCTCCCCACCCTCACAATCAGCTTCAACCTTTCCTCAAATTAATAAAGATCATTAAGCCTTCGTTAGAACAAGCCATTTTCTATTGTCAAGTGGGGCATCAGCCAACATTATCACTTCGCTTTTCTGGGTGGGTTTCAACAACATTTTTTTTAAAGTATCCAATGCTTGCCCACCACAGTAAAGCAACTGCCGTGACTGTCCACAGAACTAGAACATCAGGTCGAACTGCAAAGTAATGTCCAAAAAATAGCAGGTCAACATGTATTTGAGCCTTCTTACGTCACCCTCTTAATCATTTCCAGTTTGGCTTTCTCCCTAAAGTACTTGGTGCATGGCTGCCCATTCCCAACCTGGTATCTCTCAAACCCATCTGTCAGGAATAGGGGAAAGTCACATTACAGATCACTCTGAGTGTCTTCATTAGGACTTAAAAAAGAAAAAAAAAAGGATATCTTACTATACAGTCTGTTGGGGAAAAAAGGCAGTCAACCAAATCTACATGACAAGACAGACCATTTTTAATCGCAGGCTGCTGAAGATACATATAGTCTAAATTCAATAGATGAGAATATTTATCCTGCAAACTGTGTCTTCCTGTCAAGAGAAATTCCAGTATAATCTATGCTATTTCATGACTACACTGTTTAAGAAGGTTATTGTGCCAAACTTTCAGCTATCAAGAATTTCAGAAATTCACATATAAAACAAATTTAATAAGCCCCTTTGATATTCTCCAAGACACAAGATTATTAGTCATTATGACATTGGGATTTTTTTTATTAAGGTGGTTAAGATTATAGCAAAGGTCCAACTGCAGTGGTAGATACATTTCACTTCTGGTTCATCTTACAAAGACAACTCCTGAATGGGAGCCTAATTGAAAAAGCTGGGATTTTCTCCAGGAACTTGACAAAGTATTTTTTTTTTCCATTCTTGAAGTTGTTCTCAGATGTTCTCTTTGGCTATTCTTAAAAGTCTACCACTCTTTCAGTCAAGAATGGTCTTCACTTCTTCATTGAGAAAAAGCATGAAATAAGACTGGACCCTTTCAAAGTGCATTTGACTCTGGAAAAAGAGTTTACTAAGCAACCTGCTCGTCAAGAGAACCCTTCAAACAACAGGCCATAAGAAAATGAAATCCAGAGAAGATAACTAATTTTTAATGGTATTTAAGTGTTTACTATGTGCCAAGCACTGTACTAAGCCCTTGGGTAGTTATGAGTTTGGTACTGTCCATATCCTGTATGGGGCTCAGAGTTTTAGATCCCCATTTTACAGAAGAGGTAAACTCAGACATTAAGTGGCTTATCCAAGGTCATGCAGAAGACAAGTGGGAGAGTCAGGATTAGAACCCAGGCCCTCTGACTCCCAGATCCATGCTCTTTCCACTAGGACACACTGCATCTCACGCAGATTGAAGTTATAGAGGAAGCCAGTAGCAAAGCTGGCACTAGAACCGAGATCTCTACATTGTCTATTCACTTCAAATCAGGCACTGTCCACAGATGTATCCCAGGAATCTTGGATATCACATTTGATTAGTGTCTATTACGAAGTATGGTCATTCTTACACAGGATCTTTATGGTTCTCAGGCCCAGAAAAAACAGAAAAGAGCCCTACAGACACCCTGACTAGCCCCCTTTGTTCCTTCCCACTCCCAACCTCACACTACTTATGTACTTATCTGTTATTTATTTATATTGTCTGTCTCTCCTCTCCAGACTGTAAATTAATTGTGGGCAGGGAATATGTCTATTGTTATCTTGTACTCTAAGTGTTTAGTACAATTCTCTGTACACAGTAAGCTTCCGAACTTCATAATAATGAGCTACAGTAAGCTACATACTAATAAATGATTGAATGAATGCCTCTCCTTTCTTTTCCCCATCTATGGGCTTAAAATCAGGTGGAGTTAGGATATTCCTATTACATTTCAGTGTGCTGAGGTATCAAAAATTTTGGGAAGTAATGTTCTGGAGCAGCAGACTTTAAAAAAAAAGTTTATTTCAATTTCAAAAAAGTGATTTCAATCTCTCTCCCCTCTTGGATTTGGTTTGAGTTTTGATTCTGATTTTACATTGCCCTCATCTGCCAATACTGGGGTCAAGTAGTTCTTGATACCAAAACAGTTCCTGCTCCTTCAACAACATTTTTCATTAAGGTTGAACATCTTACTGGGTCCATATTTTATTTAGAGAGTTCATTTTAAATTTTTAAATCAAGGGTAACAGCTTAATATTGATGTACCCAGAAGCTATCCCAGTGGCAGAATTTTTGCTATAAAACTGGCTTTTATTTGCTTTCTTATCAGTAATTCCCTACTATAAACAACAATTCTTCTTCTAGTGTTCCAAGAAACCTTTCAAAAGAAAATAGTCTTGAAGTGCCACTTCATAATAGTCATTTCCCCTAAGAATTTTGAGGAATGTGAAATTTGGTGTAAGTCCAAAGTCAACTATCATAGTGGCAAAAGCCCTTAATCTTTGTTTAAACCAATCAGATTTCTAAACTTTCAGAGCTAGAAGGGGGCTCAAGAGATCATCAAGTCCAATCTCCTTCCTTTGGGCAAGAGCACAGTTAAAGCATCCAGAGAAATTAAGCTATTTTCCAATGAATGTAAAAAGACTTCCTTAATTTTGCTCAACAACTCTCACTACTGGTAAATTCTCCTTAATGTTATATTTCAAGACCATTTCCTCCATTGCATTGACATTTAAGCCCATTTTCTCTACTCTTTTGTGGTGATGGAAGGGGGAAAAAAAAAGATATTTCTTGCTGAAAACCTTTACTTTATTTTCCACCGAGACACCCTGTTCTTTTTCTGCCATACACCTAAGCCAGTATCGCTCTAAGGAGTATTTCCCAAGTTTTCCTTTCTTCTCCATTTGTACTGAATTTCATTCTGTGTTTTTTTGCCACTTCAATTGGGCAAGGTCATTGTGAATTTAATCCTAACTTGCACCATAATAAGTGTGTTCTCTATGTTCCATTAAGGTTACTGACATAAAAGGGATTGATTCCTACAAAGCCAAGCTCTGTGGAGAATGGCTTGTTAGGTCCTCTAAAGGAAGCAGCGTGGCTCAGTGGAAAGAGCCCGGGCTTCGGAGTCAGAGGTCATGAGTTCGACTCCCGGCTCTGCCACTTGTCAGCTGTGTGACTGTGGGCAAGTCACTTCACTTCTCTGTGCCTCAGTTACCTCATCTGTAAAATGGGGATTAACTGTGAGCCTCACGTGGGACAACCTGATTACCCTGTATCTACCCCAGCGCTTAGAACAGTGCTCTGCACATAATAAGCACTTAACAAATACCAACATTATTAAAGCTGACCTAGGGATGGTAGTGCTAACCCGTTTAGTCTTTTGTCTGGCAAGTGTAGCTTAGTTAGGCCCTCCATCACCCCTGTGGCAAGGGAAAGGAGAGGACCATCTATTTAGGGGGTGAGTATCCTTGGTGGGGTACACAAGGCATACATCCTGCCATCATAAGTACGGTCCTTCCACCAGTACCAGGTAGAAAGTACAATTGAGAGAGAGGGTCACAAGTCGACTTTTGACATCACCTTCCCCTGAAGCATTTCCATCATTCTGACACCACAATCTAACTGGATAGAGCAGAAACGTACGGAGGAGTTATGGCATGGTGGAGAGAGAGACACAGACAGAGACAGACAGAGACCTAGGAATGGCATGGAGAGGAGAAACAGAATGGACAGCAGAGGAAAATGGTTCCATTCCATTCATTCAATCATATTTATTGAGCACTTACTGTGTGCAGAGCACTGTTAAGTGCCTGGGAGAATACAATATACCAAGTGAATACAATCTTCACAAACGGATGCACAGAGCATATTTTCTCTATGACTTTTCCTGGATAAAGGTTAAATACGGTGCCCAAAGACAGTGAATCTCATTTAAGGTAAATTTATCATTATACACTTTAGTAAAAAGGAATTCTTTACTTCTTTAAATATATAGTACACTCCCAAGCACTTAGTTCTCTGCATACAGTAAGCACTCAATACCATAATTAACATTTATATCATAGGACAATTCCATGATTGAATTATTTCAACTAGGAAGAGTTTTTCTTTCCAGACATAGGACCATATTATCAAAAAGCAGTGGTCTCTTGACATACTTCAAAGTGTGAATAACATAGTAAAAGAAATGTAATCCAGTAGCATATTGCAAAGCTGCCAGATTGCATAGACTCTTGTAAATTAATTGAAGCAATTACAGGAAAATTTTCTGAAGATCACAAGCTCCAAACAAAGCTGTGTGTAGGCAATTAGTGAAAGATTAAGTACATGAAGTTACTGGGCACAATTCCCTAGTCCTTTCTTTCTCATTACTGTGTTTACTAATATTTTACACAGCCTGCTTTCCAAAGACCTCTCCACAGAGGTCTCCAAACTCTTCACAGTTTCAGAAAACCTACAAGTCTTCAAAACTTATTCTTCTTTCCCCCAGTTCACACAGAAGGAGCATGGCTTTGTGGATAGAGTCAAAAGAACCTGGGTTCCAATCCCACTTTGCCACATATCTGCTGTGTGACCCTGGGCAAGTCACTTCATTTCTCTGGACCTCGGTTACCTTATCTGTAAAAATGGGGATTAAGAGAGTGTGAGCTCCATGTGGGACAGGGACTGTGTCCAACCTGACTGACTTGTATCTACTCCACTGCTTAGCACATAGTAATTGCTTAAAGTACCATTGTTATTATTATTGCTAATAATAATAATAATCTGGTTTTTTTGTAATGTTTCCTAACACTACTTGAGAAGCAGTGAGGCTTAGTAGAAAGAGCCTGGGTTTGGGAGTCAGAGGACATGAGTTCTAATCCCAGCTTTGCCATTTATCTGCTGTGTGACCTTGGGCAAGTCACTTAACTTCTCTGTGTGTCAGTTACCTCATCCGTAAAGTGGGGGTTAAGAGTGGGAGCCACATGTGGGACAACCTGATTACCTTGTAATCAGCTAATCAGCACTTAGAACAGTGCTTGGATCATAGTTAGCGCTTAACTACCATAATTATTATCTATACACAGAAAACATCTCATTTCCTAAAGGTTCTCCCAAGTTCACATTACACTGCTCTGCCCACAGTAGGTGCTCAATAAATATGACTTCCTTAAGCCCACATTTCCTCTTCTCACACTCCGTTCTGCTTCACCCTTTTTCCCTTTATTCATCCCCTCTCCCAGCCCCACAGCATTTATGTACATAACTGTAGTTTATTTAATGTCTGTCTCCCCCTGTAGACTGTAAGCTCATTGTGGGCAGGGAATGTGTTTATATTCTACTCTCCCAATTACTTGGTACAGTGCTCTGCAAACAGTAAGCACAATACAACTGAATGAATGATTGATTAGCTGACACTAAAAAAGTACAGTTCCAAAAGGGGCTTAACTAAGTGATTCTTCCAGAATGGTCTGCTCTCTGGCCCCTCAACAACTGGAAAGAGGTCCACTAGGGAGCTTGAAGGTCTGTGATGGATATTCTTATCCTGTGTTATTTGGATGTCTATCTTATTCAATGTGCCTGCCTTCTCCATCTTCTCTTCCCTTTCTCCCTTCCCTGCTCTGATGCACATGGTGGGAGCTTTTTTGATCTGGGCTCGGGTCTCAACACACAAGAACCTCTCCAACATGACCCCTCTCATATTTAAGAGGGATCGATTAGACTGTAAGCCCGTCAAACGGCAGGGACTGTCTCTATCTGTTGCCGACTTGTTCATCCCAAGCGCTTAGTACAGTGCTCTGCACATAGTAAGCGCTCAATAAATACTATTGAATGAATGAAAGGATCAAGACAAAGTCTGGTGCACAGAAGGCAGGGTGGACTGGGGAATCCAAAAGCATGGGACTGGGAGTCCGAAGTCCTGGGTTCTAGCCCCAACTCTGTCCATGGGGCCTACAGTGTTACCACAGCCTTCAATTTCCTCATCTGTAAAATGAGATTTTAATTCCTGCCTCTCCTTACCTCAAAGGGATAGGGTGATATGATATAACTGATGGGAAAGCATCTTGGAAAAGCAGAAAGAACTAGATAGAGAAGCAGCATGGTGTAACGGATAGAGCACAGGCCCAGAAGTCAGAAGGTAACAGGTTCTAAGCCCAGGTCTGCCACATGTCTTCTGTTTGACCTTGGGTGAGTCACTTCTCTTCTCTGTGACTGTTACCTCATCTGTAAAATGGCAATTGAGACTGTGAGCCCCACCTGAGACAGGGACTGTGTCTAACCCGATTTGCTTGTATCCACCTCACAGCTTAGTACAGTGCTTGACAATATAGTAAGCATTTAAATATCCTATTATAATAATGGTAATGTGGAAGAGTCCCTGGGCCAGATAAGCATATGCATATGTCCCAATGAGCCCTGTATCAGGTCCCAGTGGCCATGAGGTGGTAGGCCGTGGCCCACACCTGGCCACTACCTATGCTGTATGACACTGGAGGCAGAAGGGCATCCTTGGGCCCAGGCCAGGCTGGTTACACCTGCTGATGAGGTGTCAGTTAGGGAAGGACAGGACTCCCTCCCTCTGAAAATGACTAAAGTGTGCCCCACCGGGTTGGCTGTAACGCTTGGCTACCTTCTGGGGCTGCCACTGGCCAAATAACCATCAGGGAAAGCCAATCCTTGTTAGCTACCATTCCTCCCTGCAGAAAGAGCATGGCCTAATGGACATAGCATGGGCCTGGGAGTCAGAGGACCAGGGTTCTAATCCCAACTCCACCAGTTGTCCACTGTGCGACCTTAGGCGAGCCACAACTTCTGTGCCTCAAGTTACCTCATCTGTAAAATGGCGATTAAGACTGTGAGCCCCATGGGAGAAGCAGCGTGGCTCAGGGGAAAGAGCACGGGCTTGGGAGTCAGAGGTCATGGGTTCGAATCCCAGCTCTACCACTTGTCAGCTGTGTGACCGAGGGCAAGCCACTTCACTTCTCTGTGCCTCAGTTACCTCATCTGTAAATGGGGAATTAAGACTGTGAGCCTCACATGGGATGACCTGATTACCCTGTATCTACCCCAGCACTTAGAACAGTGCTCTGCACATAGTAAGCGCTTAACAAATACCAACATTATTATGTGGGACAGCAAATGGGTCCAACCTGATTAGCGTGTGTCAACCCCGGCACTTAGTGCAATGCCTGGTACATAGTAAGCGCTTAACAAATACCAACATTATTATGTGGGACAGCAAATGGGTCCAACCTGATTAGCGTGTGTCAACCCCGGCACTTAGTGCAATGCCTGGTACATAGTAAGCCCTTAAAAAAATACCATTACCAAAAAAAAAAAAAGTTTCTCTTCTTCCCTCCCTCCCCGGAATGCCATTAATGAATCCCCCAACCTCTTCCTGATTCCTCCTGCTGAAGGGAGGGTACATGTCTACCAACTCTCACGTAAAATAATGCCCGGTACACAGTAAGTGTTCAGTAAATACCACTGATCACCTAATGCCCTCTCCTCACTCTCACAGCACTGAGAAGCAGGGAGAGAGTTCCAATTCCTTCCCTCAATCAGCGGGAAGAATACGTTCTAGCTCCTTATCCTTTGTTAAAGCAAAGGAAAAAAGTTGTGAATTTTCTTCCCAGTGGCCCTGAGCTTATAGGGTCTCACCAGTGTCTCTATTCTGTCACCACCGCCCACCTCCCCTTCTCCAGAACGGGCTCACTCTCTGCCCCACGCTGGGACCATCCAAATCTCTGCCCGGGATTGGGGAGAAAAGGAACCAAGCCATTAGCGCTAGAAAACCCTCTGTCCAGGAGCGGGGTGGGATCCAGAGGAGACGGGAAGAAAGAAACGCGAGCATGAAACAGGGACGGGGGAGGAAGGGGAGTGGAGAAGCCCTGGGCGGACTGGAGCAGGGAATGTGTCCGTTTATTGTTATAGTGTAGTCTCCCGAGCGCTTAGGACTGCTTGGCACCCAGTAAGCGCTCAGTCAATATGAGCGAATGCAAAGGGAAGGGTAAAGTAGGGTATGGGGGGAAGGTGAGGCGGCTGGGGCAGGGGATGGAGAGAGCAGCACCTGCAGCAGCAGCACCTGCAGCAGCAGCACCTGCAGCAGCAGCACCTGCAGCAGCAGCACCTGCAGCAGCAGCACCTGCAGCAGCAGCACCTGCAGCAGCAGCAGTACCTGAACCTGCAGCCCCTGAACCTGCAGCACCTACAGTACCTGAACCTGCAGCACCTACAGCACCTACAGTACCTGAACCTGCAGAACCTACAGCACCTGCAGCCCCTGAACCTGCAGCACCTACAGCACCTACAGTACCTGAACCTGCAGAACCTACAGCACCTGCAGCCCCTGAACCTGCAGCACCTACAGTACCTAAACCTGCAGCACCTACAGCACCTGAACCTGCAGCACCTGCAGCCCGTGCCCCAGCCCGCTCACCTCCCAGCCAGTTGTTGGAGATGTTCTGGAGCAGGGTGAAGGGGACGCAGAAGAAGGTGACGAGCAGGTCGCTGAGGGCCAGGGAGCAGATGAAGACGTTGGTGACGGTCCGCATGGCCTTGCGGCGGGTGACGACGTAGAGCACCAGGGCGTTCCCGCCGAGCGCCAGGGCGAAGATGAGGGCGCAGCTGAGGCCGAAGGCCAGTTTGGCGCGCAGGGGCAGGTCGGGGACGGCCACCAGGGGGCGCAGGCCGTACAGCCCGATGAACTGCTGGCGGCTGACGTTGTGGGCCCGCAGGAGGCGCGACAGCTGCTCCGGCCCCATCGCGCCGCGGAGGGAAACCGCCCCCCCCCCCAAAAAACCCCGCTCGGGACCTCCCCGCTCAGCCGCACGCCTCCCCAGGGGCGGACACCCCCACTAACGAACACGCTCCAACTTTACAAGCTGCAAAGCCAAAAAAAAAAAAAAAAAAGTTAGGGAGCGGAAGGATCCTCCAAGAGGGACTAACTTTCGAGGCGGAGGGATCCCGTCCAGACAGGTACTTATAGAGAGCCGACGGAGGAGGGGGCGGGGCTTAGCTCGGCCGGGAGCCAATCAGAGAGCGCCATTGGGAGGCCACGCCCCCCCTCCCAGGACCGGTCGCTGAGCCTCCTTGCACCGTCCCGGCTGTGGGCATTCCTCCAGTCGTATTTCTGGTTGTTATTATTAATAAAAGATTAATAAGTTATAAATAAATGATCATAAGTTAATGATAATGATGGTGATGTTTGTTAAGCGCTTCCTATGTGCCAAGCACTGTTCTCAGCCCTTGGGGGGATGCAAGGTGATCAGGGGTTCTCCCGTGGGGCTCACAGTCTTCATCCCCATTTGACAGATGAGGGAATTGAGGCCCAGAGAATAATAATAATAATAATAATGTTGGTATTAAGCCCTTACTATGTGCCAAGCACTGTTCTAAGTGCTGGAGGGGGATACAAGGTGATCAGGGGGTCCCACGTGGGGCTCACAGTCTTCATCCCCATTTGACAGAGGAGGGAACTGAGGCCCAGAGAATAATAATAATAATAATAATGTTGGTATTAAGCCCTTACTATGTGCCAAGCACTGTTCTAAGCGCTTGGGGGGATACAAGGTGATCAGGGGGTCCCACGTGGGACTCACAGTCTTCATCCCCATTTGACAGAGGAGGGAACTGAGGCCCAGAGAAGAAGAAGAAGAAGAATGTTGGTATTTGTTAAACCCATATTATGTGCCAAGCACTGTTCTAAGCGCTTGGGGGGATACAAGGTGATCAGGGGGTCCCACGTGGGACTCACAGTCTTCATCCCCATTTGACAGAGGAGGGAACTGAGGCCCAGAGAAGAAGAAGAATAATAATGTTGGTATTTGTTAAGCCCCTACTATGTGCCAAGCACTGTTCTAAGTGCTGGAGGGGGATACAAGGTGATCAGGGGGTCCCACGTGGGACTCACAGTCTTCATCCCCATTTGACAAAGGAGGGAACTGAGGCCCAGAGAAGAAGAAGAAGAAGAATGTTGGTATTTGTTAAACCCATATTATGTGCCAAGCACTGTTCTAAGCGCTTGGGGGGATACAAGGTGATCAGGGGGTCCCACGTGGGACTCACAGTCTTCATCCCCATTTGACAGAGGAGGGAACTGAGGCCCAGAGAAGAAGAAGAATAATAATGTTGGTATTTGTTAAGCCCCTACTATGTGCCAAGCACTGTTCTAAGGGCTGGAGGGGGGTACAAGGTGATCAGGGGGTCCCACGTGGGGCTCACAGTCTTCATCCCCATTTGACAGATGAGGGAACTGAGGCCCAGAGAATAATAATAATAATGTTGGTATTTGTTAAGCCCTTACTATGTGCAAAGCACTGTTATAAGTGCTGTGGCAGATACAAGGTAATCAGGTTGTCTCACGCGGGGCTCACAGTCTTAACCCCCATTTTACAGATAAGGTAACTGAGGCACAGAGAAGTTAAGTGATTTGCCCAAAGTCACACAATTTACAAGTGGCAGAGACAGGATTAGAACCCATGACCTCTGACTCCCAAGTCCGGACGGTTTCCACTGAGCCACGCTGCTTCGCTGAAAAAAAAATATATAGTCAGTGTGGCAGGATTGATTTGAACAAATGAGGTATTTCTGATATAAGCTTCCAACATCTCCCTCACTCTCTCTCGTCTCTGTACCTTCCCACCTTCATGGTCATAAATATTTATTGATTAATGTAGCCTTAGCATGTACACAAAATTTACTGATATTGGACCCCGATTAAAATCTAAGCTTCCCTCGACTGATTTGAAAATACTCGGTTTTTCAACTTTTCATGTTGCAATGCATACGGTTCAATTATTATTCACAACTCAACCGAAAAGGACAAGGAGAAATCCTATACATTTCTAAGTAGATCAGTGTAGGAAAAATAGCTAATTATCAGCGGTTTGAATAAATCCATAATAAGCTCCGACTCGAACACTTGCTAAAATGAAGTACAAACACCCTAAACACTGATAGTCAAGAAAACATGGTAATAAGTGAAAGATCATCTCTCTATCTAGTTTCGAATCTGAAAGAATTTCACAGTACACTGTGACATTTCCAGCCCAGTGAGAAACAAGAAGCTCTAAAATTTGACAATCTATTCTCATGAGATTTCTATCTCAACTTTTGAGACTGAAAAATAACCACATGAATTGTGGCTCTTCATCTTCTGTCCATCAATCCCTGAGAAATTAGACACACATAGCAGCTTTCTGACCACGGTTTGCTGGGTCTCTAAAGTGGATATAATAATGCAAATACCACTAATCTCTGTGATCATTCTAAGGCTGTGTTTATCATAAATATTTATGACATTTTGCAGTGCCGGATAAAATCCAACTGTGGGTCAGGAAAGCTCTGTATAATATTGAAAAATGAATGTTCTGTTATGCTGATGTCCAGATGACCATTTCTTTTTAAACCAGGGCAACAGACTTACTAAAGCTGCCGCAGGAAAGGAAAATGCAACAAAAATTAAATTGAGCAGCAGCAGGCAAAAGTAGATGTGGCACAGATTTATTGAAACATTACCCTCAGGGAAACAGCTTAAATCCAAGATGCAGAATTAAAAATACCCCACCACCCCCCACCTGGCCGCGCCGGATAGAGAAATATATACAACGTGGCCAAAAGAAAGATTGTTTATCTTTATTATTCATTCTTTTTACCATTTCATTTCATTTTTTGATATTTACATTTTAAAACAGTAAATAATGGTCAGTACTAAGCTGGTAAATATTAAAAAGATTTTGGCAATATCATATTTCTAAATATAAGGTAGAAGTTGTCTTCATGTGCCAGTGATGGAGATGACTCCCAGGCTTGCAATTAGCTAAAAGAGCAGATCAGTGGGAAGGACAGGAGCAGGAGCAAAGGAGAGGGGAAAGGAGAAACTAGAGATGTTTGGGAGGGTAAAGGAAACTGGGGAAGCAGGAGGGCTACACTTAATAATAATAATAATAATGTTGGTATTAAGCACTTACTATGTGCAGAGCACTGTTCTAAGCGCAAGGTAAATACAGGGTAACCAGCTTGTCCCATGTGAGGCTCACAGTTAATCCCCATTTTACAGATGAGGTAACTGAGGCACAGAGAAGTTAAGTGACTTGCCCAAAGTCACACAGCTAAGTGGCAGAGCCGGGATTTGAACCCATGACCTCTGACTCCCAAGCCCGGGCTCTTTCCACTGAGCCTAGAACCCTTAGGATAACTGTGGGAAGGAGAAAAGGAGTGGCAGAACTAGCCCTGGACAGAGTCTGAGTATGGAGGAGGTAGAGCAATCAATCAGTCATATTTATTGAGCGCTTGCTATGTGCAGAGCACTGTACTAAGCGCTTGTGCAGGTAGTGCTATGGAAAGAGGAGCACCAACACTGACAGTAATAGAGGGACAAGAAAAGCAGAACACAGATGGTATTTCCACTAGCTTAAATAGTATAACTGTCTGCCGAAATTCTGCTGACAAGTACAAAGATGTCATTGTCTTCATGAAGCAGCATGGCCTAGTGAGTAGAACACTGGCCTGGGAGTCAGAAGCACCATGGGTTCTAATCCCCGCTCCACCACTTGTTGGCTGGGTGACCTTGGGCAAGTCACATCACTTCTCTGTGCCTCAGTTATCTCATCTGTCAAATGGGGATTAATGCTGGGACCCCCATGTGGGATGTGGACTGTGTCCAACCTGATTAGATTATATCTACCCCAGTGCTTAGAGGAGTGCCTGGCACATGCTCAGGGAAAAGAGCCCGGGCTTTGGAGTCAGAGGTCATGGGTTCGAATCCCACCTCTGCCACTTGTCAGCTGTGTGACTGTGGTCAAGTCACTTCACTTCTCTGTGCCTCAGTTACCTCATCTGTAAAATGGGGATTAACTGTGAACCTCACGTGGGACAACCTGGTTAACCCTGTATCTCCCCAGTGCTTAGAACAGTGCTCTGCACATAGTAAGCGCTTAACAAATACCATCATCATCATCACTGGGCTGATGGCAACTAATAAAGCTAAAGCTATTAGTAGAATTGGAAATGCAAGCTTGCAGCTTAACATCAAATTATATTTCTTTTAGAGCCTCCATTGCACCTTTGTTTGGAAATCAGTCAGTCAATCAATTAATCAATCAATCATATTTATTGAGCACTTACTATGGGCAGAGCATTATACTAAGTGCTTGGGAGAATACAACAGAATTAGCAGACCCTTTCCCTGCTCATAGTGAGGAAAGTCTAGCTTATTTTGCTTTAAAAAAAAATCAAGAAAGTAAAAATGTAAAACTATTCATGAGAGGACTTTCCTGAAAGTACTTCACTGAACTCTAAGTGCTCATGGTGTACTAGCAGAAAAACACAGACTAGGTTGCAGCTCTGAATGGGAATTTCAGCAAATTCTAGCTGTGGTCATCACTTAGTGACAGGATTCAGATTTTTTTCCCCTTAGGATATTTCAGTTAAAAATCTCACTAGTCAACATGGCCATGGGCTACTATTTCTCCTTTCTTTTAAATAAGGAAAGACAGTATCTTTTATAGAATAAGAGAGTGACCCATTATCAATTGTTCTAGTTAGGCCCCTCGAAGGAGATAATGTTGGGTGGATAAGCAGCGTGGCTCAGTGGAAAGAGCATGGGCTTTGGAGTCAGGGCTCATGAGTTCGAATCCCAGCTCTGCCACTTGTCGGCTGTGTGACTGTGGGCAAGTCACTTAACTTCTCTGTGCCTCAGTTCCCTCATCTGTAAAATGGGGATTAAGACTGTGAGCCCCATGTGGGACAACCTGATTCCCCTATGTCTACCCCAGCGCTTAGAACAGTGCTCGGCACATAGTAAGCGCTTAACAAATACCAACATTATTATTATTATTATTACAGAAAGGATGGGGGGCTCAACACAGAAATTGGAGGTGGGGTAAAGAGGAGCTAAGAGAGAGCTTCTATGTCCCAGGGATTTCTGGAATATGTGTTCCTAAAGAACACTCTCCATTAAGCAGTGTTATTAGGACTTCATTATCTAATCTGATCATGCAGACTGCCTTTGAAAACAAGAGCTAATTATGTTGTGAAATAAAGTGAAAAGCACATAATCAATAAATAATATTTATTCAGCACTTAGATGCTTAGGAGAGTATGACAGAAGTAAAAGATCCGGCCACTCTCCTCAAGGAGCTTATAGTCTAAGGTCAGATTCGCTTAGCTCAGAAAACCAAGAGGTTTTTTAATGAAAAAACAAAATTTTCCAAAAGGTGCTTGGATCCCACAGGATTCTCTGGAATACAGATGAACTTTAAATAATTCATCCAACATGTCTTATAGATGCCCTGCTGCCAAATAGCTGGAAATAGAAAGATAAAGCCACTGTGTTCTGACAGTTAATCTAACAGGATCCCAAATCACTCACCCAAACAGAATATCCTAAATGTCTGCATGCTGGGAGAACCATTCCTGCTAGGAAATAAACTACCTCTGAATCTCAAAAAGTAAAATAGTCACAAAATAGTTGAGGGATGTTTATGCAAAGTGAATGGATTCAATTACTAAGCAGCATGAAGCTTAGAGACCTTTTAAGCACTGTCAGGCCCAGCCTCATCTCTAAGCCGTAGATAAATTTTCAAATCTATGGAGGCCCTGCAGAGCTAAATAAGAACTATGAAACAATTTTATGCTGTACCTTTTTATTTGTTAAATCCATTTACACTAGACTTTGTAAAAATGAAATATCAACAACAATGTATAAAGCAAAGATAGAGGATTTTTAATGGTATTTGTTAATCCAAGCACTGGATTGGATTCAAACTAGTCAGGTTGGACGCAGTCCATGGGGTTTACAGTATTAATCACTATTTTACAGATGAGGTAACTGAGGACAGAGAAGTTGAGTGACTTCCCCAAGATCACACAGCCAACATGTGACAGAGCCAGGATTAGAACCAGAAGCAGTGTAGCCTAGAGGATAGAGCACAGGCCTGGGAGTCAGACGGACCTGGGTTTTAATCCCAGCTCCACCACTTTCCTACTCTGTGACCTTGGTCAAGTCACTTAACTTCTATGTGCCGTAGTTACCTCATCTGTAAAATGGGGATTAAGGCTGTGAGCCCTATGTCCAGCCCAATTATCTTGTATCTACCCCAGTGCTTAATACAGTGTCTGGCACATAGGTATCGCTTAACAAATTCCAAACTTGTCTTTCTGACTCCAGACCCATGCTCAATCCACAAGGCCATGCTGCTTAAAAACCTCTTTTTATTGGTAGGCCGTATATATCAAGTTTCATCCAAGATTCTTTCACAACAGAATTATTCCCCACACAAGTATGAAATAGATTATGCACAGACTGCATTGTGAGCAGGAAACTTATTTGTTGCTTCTGATGTTCCCTCCTAAGGATTTTTAGTACAGTGTTTAGCATATAGTAGGCACTCAATAAATACAACTGATTAACTGATTGAAACTGCCTAAGGTCATTCTTAAAAGTCAGTGAACTAGGCAGGAAGCACTCAGTCATCTGCTTTCCCTGCTAAAGCCACAATTCCTCTCTTTCATTGTCCTATGGATAATAATTATTATTAATAATACTGTTGGTATTTGTTTAGTGCTTACTATGTGCTGAGCACTGTTCTAAGCGCTAGGGTAGATACAGGGTAATCAGGTTGTCCCACGTGGGACTCACAGTCTTAATCCCCATTTTACAGATGAGGTAACTGACGCACCGAGAAGTTAAATGACTTGCCCAAAGTCACACAGCTGCCAAGCGGCAAAGCTGGAATTAGAACACATAACCTCGGACTCCTAAGCCTGTGCTCTTTCCACTAAGTCACGCTGCTTCTTAATAATAATAATGATAATAACATGATATTTGTTAAGTGCTTCCTTTATGTGAAGCACTTTACAAAGCACTGGGGTTAATACTGTGTAATCAGGTCGGACACAGACGTTGTCTCACATGGGGCTCACAACCTAAGAGGGAAAGAGAAGAAATATGGATATCTTTTGTCCTATCGTGATTGATAGATTTGTTCTTTGGGAGTGTTCATCTGGTATTCAGTACTTTAGAGGTGTAGGGCTACTATCACCTGCTATCAATTCTGCTATCCTCCCATAAGATTTACAAAAGTCTACCCAGTTGATTAAACACTTTCCCAAAAGGTACCCAAATCCACCTCCAACAGACTCAAAGAAACCTGACCTTGCTGGTCAGACAATTCTTACCCCTCTCTGTGTCCACAATGAATAAAAACGCTAAGACTATTGAAAAATAATTAAATTCTGCTTCTGAAAATCTATCTGCCGAACCCAGGTAAATGAAAAAAGCAACAGCAACAAGCAACCTCTCTCCCTGTGGTACTTCCCAGAAATTTAATCAGACAGATGAGAACATCTGAATTGCTCTTTCTGCTCTCTCATTATCTTTGTGTATTTCTTTTTAACTTTTGAGGACTTTAGCTTAGAAATCTTTTCGGCACTGTTTCTTGTATTTGCTTCCTCCTTGGAGAGGCAAGAGATGTTTATTATTATTGCTAATAATAATAATAATAGTTTTGGTTTTTGTTAAGCACTTACTATATGCCAGACACGGTACTAAGTGCTGGGGTAGATACAAGCTAATCAGGTTGGTCAAAGTCCCTATCCCATAGGGGAACACAGTCTCAATCCCCATTTTACAGATGAGGTATCTGAGCCATAGAGAAGTTAAATGACTTGCCCAAGATCACAAGGCAGACAAGTGGTAGAGCTGGGCTTAGAACCCAGGTCCTTCTGACTCCCGGGTCCATGCTGCATCCACAGTGGCCATGCTGTATAGGGGCATATTTTTTGAGAAGATGAAAAATTGCTTGGGGACAAGAATCTGCTCAGTCTCCAAGATGCTCTTACCTAGATAGAATTTTACAATTAGAGATAATACTTTGGGAGCCTCATCCCCTCAGATTTTTGCCCTTGGGTCACAAGATCAAGAGCCTTCACTATACTTATGCAAGTATTCTTATACTCTACTATTTCCCCTATCCCTAATCTATTTTAAGCACTCTCTCCCCCTGTAGACTGTAAACTCCTTGTGGACAGGGATTGCATCTACCAACTCTGCTACGTTGTACTGTGTGCTCTGCAGTTAATAATAATAATAATAATGTTGGTATTTGTTAAGCGCTTACTATGTGCCGAGCACTGTTCTAAGCACTGGGGTAGACACAGGGGAATCAGGATGTCCCACGTGGGGCTCACAGTCTTAATCCCCATTTTACAGATGAGGGAACTGAGGCACAGAGAAGTTAAGTGACTTGCCCACAGTCACACAGCTGACAAGTGGCAGAGCTGGGATTCAAACTCATGACCTCTGACTCCAAAGCCCGTGCTCTTTCCACTGAGCCACGCTGCTTCTCAAGCACTCAAGTTAAGCACTCAATCAATACCACCTATTCACTGATAGATCGACAGAAGGTAGATAGTTTGCATATACCACCTCAACTCACATTTTCAGTTCAAATTCCTATGTTATTATGTCAAGAACGCTTGACATACTTACCACTCATTGCTATTTTGCTGAATTTAATACTGAAAAATGGCAAAAACGCAGAACAGCACAAAGCACCGTACATTACAGTCAGGCTGAGGTAGAAGCTGGGAAGTGTAGCAGTATCACACCTTTGACCAATGCCACATGAAGACATACAAGCATTCTTCATATATTAAATCTACACGTGCCAATTTGTGTATTGCCTTGTACCAGAAGAGATTCTTGTTGTGGGAAGATTCTTCCCTAACAAGAAGGGGCATGGCCTAGTGGAAAGAACATGGACCTGGCAATCAGAGGACCTGGGTCCTAATCTCCTATTTGCCTTGGGCAAGTCACATAACTTCTCTATGCCCCGGATATCTCATCTGTAGAATGGGGATTAAGTCTGTGAGCCCCATGTGGGGCAGGGACTGTAACCAACCATTTTGTATTTTGTATCTTCCCCAGATCTTTGGCTTAGTATAGTGCCTGGGACTTAGCACCTAACAGGTATCCTAAAAAAATTATTTGCGAATGCTCCATCCAAACTGTGTAATGGAAACGTGTTCTAGCAGAACTGAGTGTATAAAGCTGCCTGCTCCCAGGGGCAGTAGCTATCAATTAGTCAGAACCTCCAGATTAATGAGGAGGCATCCACAGCTACTTGCTATCATTTAAAAAAAATGACCCTCTGCACTAGCATAATTTATTATGAAGTGGGATGAAAAGGTAGTCTAGCAGTCTATTCAGAGAACCAGACAAATCCTTTCAAATAACTTAGTGGAAAGAACATGGGATTGGGAATCAGAAGACCTGACTCGAATTTCAGTTTTGCTAATTGACCAGTTGTGTGATCTTGAAAATGTCATTTAACCTCTCTGTGCCCCAGTTTCCTCATCATTAAAATGGGGTTGCGATATCTGCTTTCCCTATCTCTTAGCTTCTGAGCCCCTTGTACATAGAGACCTATCTAGTCTTCTAGACTAGAAGTTCAGCGCTCAGAACAGTGCTTGGCACATAGTAAGTGCTTAACAAATACCATCATCATCATCACTGTGAGCAGGGTCCACATCTACCAACTCTGTTATACTGTACTCTCCCAAGCACTTAGTACAGTGCACTGCACACAGAAAGCACTCAATAAATAGGATTGATTGATTGCTTAGCCCCGTATGGGACAGGGACTGTCTGATGTAATTATCCTGCATCTATCCCTGCAGTGAACATAATGCTTAGTAGATAGTGCTCAATATACCATAAGTACTCTTTCTACAATAATTATATTCATAATTATTCATTAGAGCTCAGTACAGTGCTCTACACACAGTAAATGTTCAGGACATACCTATGATTGATTGATATCTGAATACCCATCAGGAAAGATTAGATTAAAGTAAGAACAAAGATTACTTTATACTAGGCAAAACAAAATGTCAAAACAGATAAAACTTTCTAACATTGGTGTGCATAAAAGCAGTCCTTGGGCTTCCCTCTTAAGCCATAGCCAGTGGCTTTCTCCATCCCCTTCTACCCACCTTCCCACATAACGTTCTTATCCTAGACTGTAAACTCACTGTGGGCAGGGAACATGTCAACCAACTCTGTTATTTTGTTCTCTCCCAAGCACTTAGAGTACAGTGTTGTGCACTCAATAAGCCCTCAATAAATACTACTGATTGATAACAGGAAGTTATTGACTGCTTTGGGGATCTTAAATCCCAAAAACCAGCTGCAAAGGAGCCAGCTGGAAACATCAAATGAAGACAGTCTTTTCTTCCTAGAACCCAGGAGAAGATTAAAGTTGAGAAGCATTTTACCTTACATAGAGATGAAATCACTGATTTGTGTTTATCTGGTTGCTTGGTTACCCTCAAGGGATTCACAAACATCCTTCCCAGAATTCAGAACCAAAGGTTTGCAGGGAGCAGAGTTCAGGAGCAGAAATGAGCTCAATATGGAATTCTTCTGACTTTTGTGCTCTTCTGAAATTTGATATTCTGAACTCAACTCTGGGCAAGTCATTTAACTGCTCTATACCTCAGTTTCCTCATATGTAAAATGAGGGATTCAGTACCTGTTCTCCTTCCCTCTAAGATAGGGAATGTCTGATCTGGTTATTTGTATCTACCCCAGCACTTAGTACAATGCTTGGCTCATAATATGAGCCTAACAGGTGGCACAATTATTAACATTATTGTGAAGAAAGGCTTCCTGATGCTGATTAAACTGCTTTGGAAACCGATGTTACAAGATGTTCTTCCCCTCGACTCCATTTATTGCCATTGTTCTTGTCTGTCCGTCTCCCCCGATTAGACTGTAAGCCCGTCAAACGGCAGGGACTCTCTCTATCTGTTGCCGACTTGTTCATTCCAAGCGCTTAGTACAGTGCTCTGCACATAGTAAGCGCTCAATAAATACTATTGAATGAATGAATGAAATGTGTGATAGATCCAGGTTTCATAACCATTTGCAGTTTGAATAAACTTTATAATAAACATTTAGCTTGACATAAAGCTTGATGGCCCAAATCCTCACCCAGACTGTCCCTCTCCCAAAGGGCATACCAACCTTCTTGATTTGGTTTTCTGTTTCTCTGTGGATCCTGAGATAAAATTCTGCCTATGCTCTGCTCCCCATTGCTATGGCTATTGAAGTTGGCTCTACGTAGGTAATTTCTTCCAAGAGGACAAAAAAATGGAATCAAGGTCTTTTGTCACTTTCTAAGAAATAGTGATTTTTATACTTCTTATTTCCCACAAATGTATTCAAAGTGATAACATAAATTGAAACTCCTCCCAATGAATGAATGGAGTTGACAATCCAGAATTCACTAGATTTTCTGTACAAGTTCCCATCGATACAGAAATCAGATAAAATCTGCCCATTAAATTCATTAAAGAACAAGAATGACATTTATTTTGAGAAGAACATCAATGTACTATTTTGTCCATATTTCTGTTGGCAACTTACAGCATTTTAGACTGTTCTTTTACCTAGTGTTTGTCAGGAGTGCAGAAATATGCAAATAATTACTACTGTAGAAAAGCTTACAATAATAAATTACAATTTAGCCCACCCTTGTTACTTCTTAGCTCCCCCCCCCCCCCCCCGTATGTGCCTAAAAGGCCAGATTGACTTAATTCTGGAAGCCAAAGGGATGATAAAGGTAATATGATTCCCTGCTCACCAGAAAGGATTAACTAAGAGGGGAGAAGGGCACAGAGGAAAATGAGGAAAATTGGTGTATCCATGTAACATGCACTGACTAATGTTCTCAAAGTTTATCACCAAAAGAAATGAGCCACAATGGATGCCAGATGCATCACTTAGCAAACCCAATTAGTTTGCTCAAACCTGTTTTCCTCAATGTGCTATTGCTCCCAGACCTGAATCTTTATAAGTGAACGAGTACAGGAATTCAATCAGTCACTCGATCAGTGATATTTATCAATCACTGGGAAGCAGCTTGGCCTAGTGGAAAATGCTTGGGCCAGGGATTCAAGGGACCTGGGTTCTAATCCTAGTTCTGCCACTTGCCTGCCATGTGACCTTGGGCAGCTCAGTTCACTCCTCTGTGCCTCAGTTTCCTCATCTGTAAAATGGAGATTGAATAATCATTATGGAATTAGTATTTATTGTGTGCAAAGCACTGTACCAAGTATTGGGAAGCAGCATGGCTCAGTGGAAAGAGCACGGGCTTGGGAGTCAGAGGTCATGGGTTCAAATCCCAACTCTGCCACTTGTCAGCTTTGTGACTGTGGGCAAGTCACTTAACTTCTCTGTGCCTCAGTTACTGCATCTGTAAAATGGGGATTAAGACTGTGAGCCTCCCGTGGGACAACATTATTACCCTGTATCTACCCCAGCGCTTAGAACAGTGCTCTGCACATAGTAAGCACTTAACAAATACCAACATTATTATTATTATACAATACAAGCAGATCGGACATAGGGCCATCTCACAGGGGGCTCACAGTCTACCTGTTCTCCCTCCTATTTAGACTGTGGAACAGAAATTATGTCCAACCTGAGTCCCTTATGTTTATCTCAGTGCTTAGTACAGTGTTTAGTAAGTGTTTAATAAATGCTGTTTTCCATTTGATTATTATCATTATTATTATTATTACTGTGTTTATTGAGGACGCTTGGAGGAGTACAAAACAACAGAGTTGGTAGACACATTCCCTGCTACAGGACCTTATAACTACATTAAGAGTTGTCAGCTTCTCCTCCCAAAACATCCCCCAGTGTGAGCCATTCCCACTGAATGGACTGCATCTCTGGATCCTCTCCCAACAGCATCTATGACGACCTTCAAAAAGGGTGGCACCAAATGGCTTTCATGACTATGACAAGAAGATACATGGGACAACCCATGCATGACTAAGTGCTTAGTACAGTGCTGCACACAGTAAGCGCTCAATAAATACAATTGAATGAATGAATGATGCTTGGCACTCTTGCATGCAGATGTGCATTCAGGAGCCATTGGGGTCTAGAGCATTTCTCCCTTCTTGCACCAAGCTATTGCGTTCCCTTCCCAGGACCCTGTGAACACAAGTCATTTCTGAGCTGTGGAACTTGACCGCATGATCCCAAGGTGGAGTAAGGCCCAGCTCTGATGATAAAAATACATACATAAAGGTGTCCAGGGCCTTATCCATACCAGATAGCGGGGGGCAACCAGCTGCAAACCAGACCCATCCTAACTCAGATTCTGTGCCCAAAACAATATATGCTGGCATTTGAATCACCATTCTCTATCATAGAGCACACAATAGCTTAAAACAAATTGAAGAAAATGAATAGGATAAATAAAAAGCATCCGATTCCAACCGCATTACATTTAGTAGTAATAAATAAAATGAAATGGGGCTGAGGTTAGCTTACAAGAATTGGAGGTGCTCTCAAGAGACGAGATTGGTGTCTAGTTATCAGCTAAATTATTCAAAGAAATTCTAAGTTCAAGTTTGCTTTTACTTGAAGCTTCTCTGAATGATTCTCTTTACTATTAGAAAAGATATTGAAAGCTCATAGCAATTACCTTTAATAGGTATAAGGATCTTTTAAGTAAAAATTCAAACTTTAAATGACAAGAATAATAGAGACAGCATCCAAATTAGCAAATGGAGGGAAAGCATTTTTAAAATTCAAAGTAACATATTCACTAAGAAACCCAAGTTTTTTTTTAATTTCTATGAATTTCATAGCTGATTGGAATACAGATAGCATCCCACAATGTGACCACCTGAAAGTAAAGGGTGCAGCCAATTGTATTTTTGTTCTTGCTAGGCTACTTTTCCATTTAACTTAGGCTTCAAGCAGATACAAACCATCCAAGTGATTTTTAGATTTTCTTTAGATTTTCTTTGAGCCCCAAACCCAAACTGTAAGAATAAATGGAATGCTACTCTGTTTTTTAACTTATTATCCAGCTCAACTAGACACATAAAAAAATATTTTTTGGAGCACTGGCTTCAAGACTTGCCACCAACTTTATCTTATATGTTGGCTCTGTTCACAAGTCAGTGGTATGTATTGAGTGCTTTACTGTGCGCAGAGCGCTGTACTAAAATCTTAGGGGAATACAATACAATAGAGTTGGGAGAAGGGACCCTGTCTCAAGGAGCCTACAAACTACTCTCCAGCTGATATTCTTCATTTCTCCCAGACTCACTCTCTAACTATATGGTGCTCTAACCTCCAGCCTCCAACCTCTTGCTCATTCAGATCCCCTGACTTGTACTCCCTCCCACTTCAAATCTGCCAGGCTACGATCCTGCCCACCCTCAAAGCCCTCTGAATATTGCACTTCCTCCAAGAAGGCTTCCCTGAGTAATTTCCAACATTGGCTATAGTAATAATAATGGTATTTGTGAAGTGCTTAATGTGTGTCAAGCACAGTTCTAAGCACTGGAGTGGAACAAGCTAATCAAGTTAGATACAGTCACTGTCCCACATAGAGTTCACAATCTTAATCTTCACTTTACAGATGAGGTAACGGAGGAGAAAAGAAGTGAAGTGACTTACCCAAGGTCACACACAGCAGACAAGTGGCACAGCCGGGATTAGAACCCAGGTCTCTCTGACTCACAGGCCCAGGCCCATGTTTTCATACCTAACGTCAACACTTAGGTACATACATATTGTGCCTCCAATTTGAAATCACAGAAATATTTCTTTCTCTAAGATTATCTCAAGGGGTGGGCTCCATTATGCCAGTGTTGGTTTGTTGTGCTCAGGTGTATGTTAAATTTATTGCCAATTTTGTCCTCCTTCCTTGCATTTTTAATGGCTCAAAACATCTGAAGGAATAAATATGAAATTCCCAAGGAAATGCAAACTTAAAAACTAGAAATACCAGCTGGCTGCCTCCTGAGAAAATTTGCATTCTCAAGAGTTGCATTTGTAGTAGGCCATCCTTTCCCTCAGGGAGAGCCTTAGCTCCCGAAATGCCTCAGGCTAAAGAAAGGAAAAGCCCACATGTTGATTTTTCTGGGAAAAAAAAATCATCACAGGGTACAGGGTTGGAAACAAGAGCTCTGATGCCAAATTCACATAGTGATTATGATCAATTCAGAGTACAGCTATTTTGTGATGGGTTCACAGAGGAAGCTTACGTGTCAAAGGCTTTCCTCCCATGACTTATGTGGAGGGATGTTGAAAAATACTTAATTAGAGCCCAAAAAAGGGATTAGAATCAGAACTAGCCCAGTTCAGTCTGGCACTCTCCTCCCTTCTCTCTTTCTACCGCCCACCCCGCACGCTCCACTCCTCTGCCGCCCACCTCCTCGCCGTCCCTCGGTCTCGCCTATCCCGCCGTCGACCCCTGGGTCACGTCCTCCCGCGGTCCTGGAACGCCCTCCCTCCTCACCTCCGCCAAACTGATTCTCTTTCCCTCTTCAAAACCTTACTTAAAAATCACCTCCTCCAAGAGGCGTTCCCAGACTGAGCTCCTCTTCCCCCTCTACTCCCTCTGCCATCCCCCCTTTACCTCTCCGCAGCTAAAGCCTCATTTTCCCCTTTTCCCTCTGCTCCTCCACCTCTCCCTTTCCATCCCCACAGCACTGTACTCGTCCGCTCAACTGTATATATTTTCGTTACCCTATTTATTTTGTTAATGAATTGTACATCGCCTCGATTCTATTTAGTTGCCATTGTTTTTACGAGATGTTCTTCCCCTTGACGCTGTTTAGTGCCATTGTTCTTGTCTGTCCGTCTCCCCCGATTAGACTGTAAGCCCGTCAAACGGCAGGGACTGTCTCTATCTGTTGCCGACTTGTTCATCCCAAGCGCTTAGTACAGTGCTCTGCACATAGTAAGCGCTCAATAAATACTATTGAATGAAAAAGGACAGAAAAGGGACAGTCTACTCTGGCTGTCTCCACTTCCTTTCCTCCAACTCTGTCCTCGACCCCTTGCATTCTGACTTCTGCACCCTTCACTGCTTGGAAAGGGTCCTCTCTAAAGTCACCAATGATCTCTTTCTTGCCAAATCCACTACCTCTACTCCATCCTAATCCTCCTTGACCTTTTTGTTGCCCCTGAAATTGTGGACCACCGCCTTCTCCTGGAAACATGATCTCATGGCTGATCTCCCTGTCTCCTGTCGCTCCCCTCTCTAATCCATACTTCAATCTGCAACCTGGATCATTTTTCTGAAAAACAGTTCAGTCCATATTTCTGCACTCCTCAAAAACACTCCACTGTTTGTGCATCAAACAGAAACTCCTTACCGTCAGCTCTAAGGACTGTATCAGCTTGCTCCTTCCTACCTTACCTCACTGATTATAATGATAGTAATAATGATAATAGTAATTGTAGTATTTGCTAAGCATTTACTCTGTATCAGACAGTGTGCTAAGCACTGGGGTAGATAGACAATCAGGTCCACATGGAGCTCACAGTCCAAATAGGAGGAGAACATGTATTGAATTTTGCAGATGAGGAAACTGTGGCTCAGAGAAGTTGAGTGACTTTCCCAAGGTCACACAGCAGGTAAGTGGAGGTGCCAGGACTACAATCCAGGTCCTCTGACTCCCAGGCCCATGTATTTTCTAATTCATTCATTAATATTTATTGAGCGCTTACTATGTGCAGAGCACCGTACTAAGCGCTTGGAATCTACAATTTGGCAACAGATAGAGACAAAGCCATGCTACTTCTTAATATGATCTCTAACTACAAACCCAGTCTTCCAGTTTGCACACTCCACTCCTCTGATGCCAACCTACTCACTGTCTCTCAATCTCATCTATCCTGCTGTTGACCTCTTGTCCACATCCTCCCTTGGTCCTGGAACTCTCTCCCCCTTCACGTCCAACAGTTCACAACACTCCTCACCCTCTAATTAATCCCTCCTAATATCACACCTCCTCCAAGAGGCCTTCCCTGATTAAGCCCTCATTTTCCCTACCTGCCCTCCCCTCTTTGTCTATTGTGCACTTGGCATTTCTAAAGGAGACTAAGATGTCAGTTTTTGGGAGATCCTCAGGCTTGTTAATGTACATTTCTCTAGTATTGTTCAGAGCCAGAGGGTAGACTACATCCCTGGTCTCGGTTCCTACAATTGCCATTTTTAGGAAACTGAAAGGAGTTAAATTATAATGCACTTGTTCTTTATATTCAAAGTTGACTGGTGGTGAGATTGTCTATACAGGAGGGTGAGGTTGAAAAGCTTTTATTTTTAGTCCGTGTTAAGAATGTAA
The DNA here is from genome assembly GCF_004115215.2 of Ornithorhynchus anatinus. Taxonomy (NCBI): domain Eukaryota; kingdom Metazoa; phylum Chordata; class Mammalia; order Monotremata; family Ornithorhynchidae; genus Ornithorhynchus; species Ornithorhynchus anatinus. The sequence continues at coordinate 53,367,191 of NC_041739.1, forward strand.
TAATATTTGTTAAGCACTTAATTTGTGCCTAATTCTATACTATATACAATCCAATCAGATAAGACATAGGCCCTGATCCCATGGATCTCACAAAGGGGAAAAGAGAACAAAATAAATACATATAAATATTTAGATTAATATCTGTCTACCTCTCTAGACTGGAAGCTTGTTGAGGGCAGGAAATGTGTCTGTTTATTGTATTTTGTACTCTCCTAAGTGCTTAGTGCAGTGCTTCTGCATACAGTAAATAATAAATATGATTGAATGAATACGATTGGATGAAAGGTGTTTAATTCCCATTTTGCTGATGAGGAAATTGAAGCACAAAGAAGTCAATTGACTTGTCCATGGTCATACAGCAGATAAGTGGCAGAGCCAGAATTTGAACTTAGATCTCCTAATGTCCAGCGCTGAGGTCTTTCCACTAAGCTGTGCTGCTTCTCATGATGCATTTCCCCACAAATGTAAAAATCTCCTTGCGCTGAGCTGATGTCTTGGCCATTTACAGTACCTGTCACTGTTTGTGAGCTGAGAGTGAACTGGGGGTTTATCCTACACTCTAAGATCTATGCTGAAGATTATTCAACTGCCTCTTCATCTCCCCGTTTCAGGATTTACTTCAACATTTATGGTCCAGTAGGATTTCCCTGTGTTTAATCTCCATTTCTCTGTTTCTGAATAAAGACAAACTCTCTTTTACACATTCTCACACGCCCAACTCTGGATATGTCAGAATTTGTTATGAATGTTTGAACCGAAAGAAGGAGAAAAAACCACCTCAGTCAAAATTAGGCAAGCCGGTTGTGGGCAGGGATTGCCTCTCTTTATTGCTTTATTAGTTCAGTGCTCTGTTCACAGTAAGCACTCAATAAACACAATTGAATGAACTGGGACCAAGGAGATCCCACTGGACAGATAGGGCCTATTAACTGCCAAAGAACAAGTCTCAAGAACAGATTTCCGTAGAGGGGACCTTCCAATCAAATGCCTCTTTGCCATTAGATCAATCCAGTCTGGCTGTGACACCGGATTCTCTTCCTGCATCATTATTTAACCTTTTCTCGCCCTTGCCATCATCCTGTGTGTATTTCACCTCATGTACCATAATTATAGAAATGATAGCAATTACCCCATGTATAGCTTGTAATTGTTACGTCTCTGGTTTCCCCTAATAGGACACTGGAGAGTCAGTGATTTAACAACAGCAACTGTTCTTCATCTCTCTGGCATATTTGGCCAAAGGGGCTATAATAAATGTCTTTTTAGAAAGTTTTACCACAATGTATCGAAACACCAATTTTCATACCGTGATGCTTCTATTATGCTACACAGAAGCTCCTATTCTGATCGATTTGTCTAAAAATAGCATTAGACAACACTGGGATAACAATAGCCGACCAGCTGAGAATCACAAAGTTTAGCCCTTTAATTCTGTCTTTCTTTTAAATACCTTTATAGTCGTCGTCATCATCATCATCTACTATCATTTAAATAAACTGAGCTCTAATCCCAGCTTTGCCTTTTACCTGCTGCGTGACCTTGGGCAAGTCATTTAACTTCTCTGTGCCTCAGTTTCCTCTTCCATAAAATGAGGATGAAATACGTGTTCTCTCTGCCTCTTTGACTGTGAACCCCTTGTAGTACAGGAACTGTCCAATCCGATTATCTCGTATCTTCCCCAGTGCTTAGCGCAGTTCTCGGCACATAGTGAACACTTAAGCATCCTCCTCCTCATCATCCATCATCATCATAATTAACTTTTCAAGTCACTTGGATTAATGAATTTTCAATAACAAGAAAGCTTTTGCTTATCTGTATCATTTCATGTCAAAATTTAGATAAATATCTATGCATTTGAATTTAAAAGGCAAAGAAATCAAGGCGAATTTGATTATGGCTAGAAAAGTTGGACTAATGAATCAAAATAAGTTTGGCCTAGCTTGCTAAAGACACTGATTGGTGGTCATGGAAACCTTAGGTGTGTTTATCAAATTACTGAATTTTAAATAGTTTGTTCCTTAAACCATCTGAAACTTCTATTTCGAACAGTAGAAGCCAATTTGAATGTTTCATAAATTATTTATGAATATGCTAAAAGTATTCAAGATCTCTCTCCTCCTGTTAATTTTTTTTCAAGTGTCCTTCATCTTAACTACTCTAATGCTGTGCTTCTTTTTATTTTGCAGAGTTGAAATGCCAAATTGTCACCCTATAGTCCCATAGACCATAAGTTGCTTGTGGGCAGGAATCGTGTCTACCAACTCTGTTATATTTTTCTTGATCAAACTCTTAGTACAGTGCACACAGTAAGTTCTCAATTCCATTAACTGATTGATTGATTGATTGATTGATTGTACTTGGTTCATATGTATTCAGCTGTAAATAACTTCTGTTGCATTTTCCCCTAACAAGTGAGCTATTTCCTCAATGGTTTGATGAGATTGATACACTAAGACCATGTCAATAAGGTCTTTATTGGGGGAAAATATATGTCTATTAACTGACACAACTCCTGACCCTCAGATAGAAGTTGGGTTACCCTGTGGATAGAGCCGGGACCTGGGAGTTAGAAGGACCTGGGTTCCAATCCTGGCTCTGCCGCTTGTCTACTGTGTGACCTAAGGTGAGTCACTGAACTTATCGGTGACTCAGTTACCTTGTCTGTAAAATGGGGGTTAAGACTGCACCCCATCTGGGACATGGACTGTGTTAGCTTGTATATTCCCCAGGGCTTAGTACAGTGCATGGCACACAGTAAGCACTTAAGACCATAAAAAATAAAATGAAATAAATAATCAAAGCCTATAAGATCTACACGCTGCAATGCCACTGATGCTTGGGGGACCTGAGACAATTCCCTTAATGGTTATCCATCCGTTTCCTGATTTGTGACTGAGGAGCCACAAGGAGCCCACTTAACAAGTGTCTTCTTTAAAAAATCAAATTGCTTTAGGGGAGACAGTTTTAAGGAAGCTTCTTTCATTTGGGTTCAAAGCACCATTCGATATGATGAGGGGGAAATACATGACTGTTAACTAAGATATGATCCCTGACCCTCGCAGTCTAAAAGGAGGAGGATAATCCCAGAGGTCATTCAACAAGAACTTCAAATAGCGGACTCAATTTAACAAATTTCCCTTGTGCTTTTCACCCACTTGTGTCCTCTGTTCTTTCAATTATAAAACTCCAAACGACCCCATGAGTCTTCCCCACCCACTGAGGTGGTTCTTGGCCAAGGGCGCTCTGCCAAGGGGATAGCCAGGGTCAGGTGCAGCTTACAAGTCCTGGAGACCTGATAAAAGCTGCATAGATAAATGCATCCAACCTCCCCTCTTTTCACTTTTGCTGGTTGTTTCCAAGTGCCTCTTACATTGTTCTGCATCATATTGGTGTTCAAAAAATGCTGTTGAGGAAGAGGTGGAAGAGAAAGAACAAGACAAGGAGAAATTGAAAAAAGAAAGAAAGGAGGGGGGGAAAGGAGGAGGAAGTGAAGGAGGAAAAGGAGAAGGAAAAGGAAAAAAGAGGAGCAGGGGGAGAGGGAGAAGGGAAAGAAGAGGAGGAAGAGAAAGAAGGAAGATGGGAGAAGGGGAAAGAAGAGAAGGAGGCCTGGAGGGGGAGAGGGGGTAAAGAGAGATGGGGAGAAAGGGAAAAAGGAGGAGGGCATGGAGTGAGGAAGAGGAGGAGGAAGAATCCTGGAGAGGGAGATAAGGAGGAGGAGAAGGTGGCAGAGGAGTTCTTATCTGAGGGAAATCACTAGGAACCATAGACCTAAGAGAACCTCACTGTTGTTCCTGAAGTTGCCCAACCCCAGGGAATGAATGGCTCATTAAGTTAAACTAAAAAGCTATATCCCAGGAGGAGATGAGAACATTTCTAGATCCTAGCCAAGAGAAAGATCCCTTTCTCTTTGAAAAAAAAATCTACAAAAAGCATCAAAGGGCAGAAACACATAGTTATAAAAATGTAAAGGTCTACAAGCTAAAAATGTAGGGATTAGAGAGATGTTTCGAGCTAAATTTCTAACCAGTACAAATTCAGTAACTGAGTTAAGAATGTCTAAAAGCCACACTGTATCATGGTAACAACCTTTGAACTATGGTAATGGAGGTACAGCCTGTATCTTCTAAATTGTAGCTTTTGAGAATTGTATTGTCTGTTTGGGAAAATAGCTTGATCTGAAAAGCTCAAAGAGGTGCCGTGCGTGACATCTTCATGAGGATGTTTCCTAAGTAACACATCATACATTTCAATTACTGGGATCTCTTGAATAGCTTCTGTAACGTAACCCACCACCCTAAGTGTACAAATCCATCCGCTCACTCTAGCACTTATGAACCTATTTATACCCACTTCAGCACTCATGTATTCATTTTCATATAATTATTGATTTTGTTCATTCTGGTTCTAAGATCCTTATTGGCAGGGAACATGTCTACCAAATCTGTTGTATTGTACTCTCCCAAGCACCAAATACTGTGCTCAGCATAGTGTAAGTACTTGATAAAGACTACTGATAGAGGGTAAGCTTCTTATGAGTGGAATTGTGCCACTTCTTTATTCCTGTGTTTTCCAAGTGCTCAGAGGGTGCACTTAAAATAGGTACTCAATAAACAATGCTATTACTATTATTATTACTGCTACATGGAAGTTCTTCTAGCTCACGCTGCCTCCTCAGACACCCCTTCGCTGACCTTTAACTTATAAGGAAGGCATCTTAAATATGCAAACAGAGAAGTTCTTTGCAGAAGCTGCAGCACATCCCTGGATGGAACTTTGACAAGCCCCATTGCTCCAGAATCATGGCCTTCCCCCACTGGATTCCTGTAAACCCTGGCACTGTTTCTGAGTCGTGGGATTCGGCAGTAGAAGCTAAGGAAGACGGAGACTGAGATTCAAAATACCGGACACCCAGATATATGTAAGCTCCTAGGGGGCAGAAAACGTGTCTGCCAAGTCTGTTGTATTCTCCCGAGTGCTTACTACAGTGAAGCAGCTTGGCCTACGGGAAAGAGTATGGGGCTAGGAGTCTAATCCCGGCTCTGTCAATCGCTTGCTGTGTGACCTTGGGCAAGTCACTTAACTTCTCTGAGCCTCAGTTTCCTCAACTGTAAAATGGGGATTCAGTCCTCCTCCCTCCTACTTAGACTGTGAGCCCCAAATGGGGTAGGGACTGTGTCCAATCTGATAAATGTATATCTACACTAGCACTTAGAACAGTGCTTGAAACACAGTAAGTGCTTAACAAATTCTATTAGAAAAGCACTCAATAAATAGCATTGTTAATAATGATGATGATCGATAAAGGTGTCTGGGAATCATTATAGTACCAGACCATCTTAAAAATGGGAGACTGGCCGCCATATTCATAGTCCTGGAGCTTAAAGGAAAGAGAATGAGCAGCAGAAGAGTCAGGAACTGAGCAAGTAACAATCGTAACCAAATGTGAAATCCGGCCCTCAGCCCCCGTCCTGGTCTGCTCCTTCAGGCTCCAGCTGCCCTCTGCCATCAAACACTTATGGCCTGGAAACAGGTTTTGTTTCTAATGCACTGTCTATATTGACCTACAGAGCTAATACTTTCTCGCATTCATTGAAGTCACATTGCAATTTCAAAGGTAGACAGAACACTCTTTAGTGTGGTGAAAACGGACACTTTTTCCCTCAGGGAAAATAACATTCTATGCTAGGTGAGTGGAAAAGAATGACATTTTCATTCATTTTACAGGGGGAGGGGACCAGCCATGTACACATGCATTAAAGCCTTCTCCTATATTTAAAAGGATAGCCCTTTTAGAGGAACCTCTCTGTGACCTTTCCACTTCTTCTTTTCAGTGTGGCCTATGAATGCATTTCTCTATCCTGACCTTCTGTGTCAGAAGATCCCTCCTGAGAATTACTTTAACTGGAACTCTGAAAATGTCAACCCAAGATATTTTCCTAGGGATTATTATTAATAATAGTATTCATCAAGCGCTTACTATGTGTCAAGCACTATTCTAAGCTCTGGGATAGACTTGGAGAGAAGCAGCATGGCTCAATGAAAAGAACACGGGCTTGGAAGTCAGAGGTCATGGGTTCTAATGCTGGCTCTGCCACTTGTCAGCTGTGTGACTTTGGGCAAGTCACTTAATGATGTTGGTATTTGTTAAGCACTTACTATGTGCAGAGCACTGTTCTAAGCACTGTGGGAGATACAGGGTCATCAGGTTGTCCCACATGAGGCTCAAAGTTAATCCCCATTTTACAGATGAGGTAACTGAGGCACCGAGAAGTTAAGTGACTTGCCCACAGTCACACAGCTAACAAGTGGCAGAGCCGGAATTCGAACCCATAACCTCTGACTCCCAAGCCCGGGCTCTTTCCACTGAGCCACGCTGCTTCTCAACTTCTCTGTGCCTCAGTTACCTCACCTGTAAAATGGGGATGAAGACTGTGAGCCCCACGTGGGACAACTTGATCACCTTGTATCCCCCCACAGGGCTTAGAACAGTGCTTTGCACATAGTAAGTGCTTAACAAATGCCATCATTATTATTATTATTATGTTTATCCACATAATCTGTTACACACTCTGTTCTGATTACCCTATTTGTAAATATTCATATGTTGGTTTCCCCCATTAGAATGTAAGTGCCTTTTTATATATGGTATTTGTTAATCAATCAGTAGTAATTATTGAGTGTTTACAATGTACAGAGTACTGTACTAAGCACTTGGGAGATTACAGTTATTATTAGTAGTATTACTATTATTAATTCAGTACACCAGAATTAGCAGATATGTTCCCTGTCTATATCACTTACTATGTGCCAGGCACTGTAAAAGGTACTAGGGTAACTACAAGTTAATCGGGCTAGACAGAGTCCCTGTCCCACATGAGGCTCACAGTCTTAGTCCTCATTTTACAGATGAGGTAACGGAGGCACAGAGAACTTAAGTGACATGTCCAAGGTCATACAGTGGACAATTGGCCAAGCAGGGATTAGGACCCCGGTCCTTCTGATTCCCAGGCCCGTGCCTTGAGGATAGGGAACATTGGTCATTTTTATGTTGTACTTTCCTGTGTGATTAATAAATATCATTACTACTATTATTATTTCACCTGCTAGGGCCACCCAAAAAATCTTATTAGTTCATGGCAACATTTGATTTAATGAAACTGCTGTTGAAAATATTTTTTCACTTCAGTCCTTCTAAAGTTGTGATGTGATAATCTTGGGAAGCCAAAAGGACATTTAGGTTTCAGAGTATATGGAAATTTTGAGTTTGTGAGGTGCAGATTAGGCTGTTTATTTTGTAATGAAAACAATTTCCTTACAACACTAATACACCATAATCTGTTACAGCACCACTGGTTTATAGCATCCCCACAGAGACACCCCGTAGGAAACCAGTGATGGTTTCTGATCTAATATGTGTGCATGAGGTTTTCATAACAGAGGAATAACCACTTTAATAGCACCATCACTGAAAGCCTGTTGCACTGTGTAAAGAAAATTCATATCCTAAATAACTTTAAGATTGTAAACTCCTCAAAGGCAGGGACCACATCTTCTACTTCTCTGCTCAAAAAACACCTTTGATAACTCTGATAGAATAAAATACAATTTGTTGGGGAGAGATTCCAAGGTTCTCCCACCTATTAAGTGTGAAGCCTAGAGACAGTTTGCATGTTGGAGTCATTGAACGTGGTAAAGGGGCACCAGGAATACACCAACCATGGAGGCCAATCCCATAGATTCCAGAAATTATTTTGGAAGGAGGTGATGAGGAGAAATGTGAAAGAGATAGCTTCGAGTTGCTCTATCAGCTCTCTTTCCCTCCTTTGTACTCTCTTCTTCCATTGTACCCCAGATCACACTCCTGGTAATCCTCAAACTATCCACTATGCCTGTTCTCATCTCTCCCACCTCCAACACCTTGCTCACATCCTTCTCCTAGCCCCTGGAACACCCTCCTCCTTCAAATCCACCAGACCACAGCTCTCACCAACTTCAAAGCCCTTTGGAAATCACATCTCTTCTAAGAGGTTTTCCCTGGTTAATTTCTCCTTAATCCCCAGGTCATACTTTCCCAATTACCACTTCAGCACTTCTGTACCACCTATATTTATGAAATCACACTCACCCAGTGTAGTTCTGTACACATCAATTTACAACACCTATTTAAACTAAAATTCATCTACATCTCCATTTTTCTCTTCTATCATCCAGCCAACCAATCACATTTATTGAGTGCTTACTCTGTGCGGAGCTCTGTACTAAGTGCTTAGGAGAGTACAGTGTAACAGAGTTGGCTGACACGTTCCCTGCCCATAACAAGCTTACAGTCTAAGAGGGGGAGACAGACATTAATATAAATAAATTATGTCTATGTATGTAAGTGCTTTGGGGTTGAGGGAGATTTAAATAAAAGGAGTAAATCCTAGTACAAGGGTGACAAAGAAGGGAGCGGGAGAAGAGGAAATGAGAAGAGGAAATGAGGGCTTAGCCAGGGAAGGCCTCTTGGAGGAGATGGGCTTCAGTAAAGCTTTAAAGGTGAGGAGAGTGATCTCTGTCCAGTATGAAGAGGGAGAGTGGTCCAGATAAGCGGCAGGATGCAGATGATAGATCAATGGTGACATAGATGAGATGGAGGTTGGCATTAGAGTAGCAAAGCATTCAGTCTGGGTTGTAGTAGGAAAGCAATGAGGTAAGGTAGGAGGGGACACAGAGAAAATTTTGTATCTTTTTCTCCTACTGAACTGCAAGCTCCTAGAGAGCAGGTGTATTGTCTTTTAATTCTATTGTATTTTCCAAAGCATTCAGTAGAGTACTCTGCATACAATGGGTTCTTAATAAATACTATAGCTGGAATGAGTGAGGACAACTTTGTCTGGCGCCTTTATCTGCTCATTAAATATCAACCAGAAGCCCATGAAGGATTTTCTTCAGAGATCAAAAATAAAGAAAATGAATTCTATTCAAAAAAGCAATCAGGGGATCCTAGTCTCCTCCACTTATTTAAAGAGCTATTGAGTGACTCACCCACATGACTCCCAGAATAAGTTATTGATTAGATTGTCATAGTGGTGTACCCTGAGCATAATAGTTCATCTGCCACCTTGGTACCTTGGAAAAGACAAAGTAATTTTAGGCAAGACATTTTCATTCAAGTTTTTCTCCCCAACATGCATGGATCAGACTCTGTTTTACAAATGAAGACTTCAAAAGTAAATTGAACAAGGCACAGGGTATATATTACATTCTATTAAGTCAAGCAACCTCTGGGCTGATTTCCTTTATTACTGATTTTGCCTATATCATTGATCTTTAAAAAAATGAAATGAGCAGCAAATAATTTGCGCTCTGTTAGGTCAAGTGAAGATAGTAGACAGATTGAGTGAAGACGGTTGTTTTACTTACCAGATGGTGCTCGACTGAACTTGAAAATTCGAGAAGATTAAGGACAAAGTACTTCAGATGTTAGTTACATATATAAGCAGAGCAATTAAAATAGAAAAGGTAAAGCTCAGATACAAATTTTCCAGCCTCCCCAAATATCTGCTAGCACCCTGCAGCCTCAGCCTTCAAAGTCTCTGCCTCTGCAGCAGAAGTGGCCTAGTGGATAGAGCATGGGCCTGGGAATCAGAAGGAGCCAGGTTCTAATCCCAACTCCACCACTTGTCTGCTATTTGACCTTGGGCAAGTCACTTCACTTCTCTGTGTCTCAGTTCCCTCATCTGTACAATGGGATTAATATTATGGGTCCTCTGTGGGACATGGACTGTGTCCACCCTGTTTAGCTTGTGTCTATGCCGGCACTTAGCACAGTGCCTGGCACGTAGTAAGCACTTCACAGATACCATAAAAAAAAATTTCAAAGTGAACGTTCTTGGCTTCTGGCTTGTCAGAACTTGTCTCGGTTCAGCACAAGGGACAGGACTACCTTTTGTTCACCTTGATTATCACTCAATTGACCATCTCTTTCGAAAGGCTCAAAAACAAATGACTACTGGGCCTGTTTGCCTTTCAAGATGCCCCGTGCCAGCAACATACCCCATGTTACCATCCAGGTATTGACATACAGCCTTTGTCCCCTTTGCCACCAGACCCTGAAGTCAGTGAGTCTGGGCATTGGCAGACAAGAATGGCATCCCACCTTTTATCCCTTCCCCCCAGAAGGCCTCAGAAAATGGGAAAGATCTGTAAAAAAGTGATCTCTTGAGACAGCTCTAAACCTAGAGCTGGGAGACTGAGCAAGAACTCCAGAGCCCACCTCCAAAGTAGAGTTACATTAACTGAATCAAAATTCAAAGCCCCAGGAGCTGCCACATTTAGCTGGTGACTTGAAGTTACTCTGACCACTCTCTTTGGAGGATGAGACCTCTCCTCCCTGCCTCTGCCCTAGAGCAGAGGGACCCCTGCCTAGTCTCCTGACACGCAACTTTCTCTAAGCCTTTTGGAGGGGCCTCTTCGTTCCAAGTGAGAAACATCAATGGCGAGGTTGGGGAAAGCCCTAGGAAATGGAAAGCCAAAGGAGTGGTGAATGCCGGCCGGTCAACTCAGATTTCAGTGGGTCCAAGGAACTCTTTCCATGTGAGAAGTAAAAGACTCTCCCATCACACAAGGGCAACTTGTTCTATGCACAAACAGTTGGTGGCTCTTAGCTAATAGGGGAGTTTGGGGCCTGAAGACACTTGCTGAATTGGGAAAGGAAGGATAGAATCTTGTGAGACCAGGTGAACAAGCCCCAAGCCCAAATGGAGAGTCTGAGTGATTATAACTGAACAATCCCACTGTTTATACTCTTGGACATAATAATAATGATGATGGTATTTGTTACACTGTGCCAAGCACGGTTCTAAGCACTGGGGTAATCAGTAATCAGGTTAAAAGGTAATCAGGTTGTCCCACGTGGGGCTCACAGTCTTCATCCCCATTTTACAGATGAGGTAACTGAGGCACAGAGAAGTTAAGTGACTTGCCCAAAGTCGCATAGCTGATAAGTGGCAGAGCCAGGATTAGAACCCACGACTTCTGACTCCCAAGTCCATGATCTTTCCACTAAGCCACACTGCTTCTCTAGCCACATGTGCTGCTAGGTAGACCTTTGTTGTCAATCAGTCGATCAATGGCATTTATTGAGCACTTAATATGTGCAGAACACTGAACTAAGTGCTTGGAAGAGTACAATACAACAGGTTTAGCAGACGTGTTCCCTGCCCATAATGAGCTCACAGTCTAAAGCCTCCTTCATTAAGCAACTAGTCTTCCAAATTGTAGTGCCTGAAGGGAAGAGGTGAGTTCAAAATTTTACAATTTAATGTCCTCACCATTCTCTGAATTCACCCAGTGGCTAATTCATGGACACAGTGGGCGTTTAATAACTGGCTGTAACTGACAATTTAAGCAATGGAAGGATTAGCTAAAGAAGGAATTCAACAGCCACCTGCCTTTGATTGTTTAAAATCATAATAATGTCTTTTTATTTAATTATATGATAATAGAAGAGAAACTGAATCCTTAGAACTACAAATTAGCCATTGGTTAAGGTCTACAATTACCCTAGGGGTGAAGTCCCCTCCTTCGATCAGAACATAGCTATTCCAACCACTTGGTATTTAAATATAGAATTTGTTTTCAATCTTCACATTTTCCTTCACTGAATGGATCCAAAACAGGACTGAGACTTGCAAACTCTGATTAGCTTGCTTTTTCTGAATTACCTAATAGCTGATTTTCATAAAGAGGAACCAACTGTCAACAGAAAACCAAAGAGCTTGAAAGGGTAAATCAACTATTTAAGTATTTGGCATTTCTCGGGATTTATTGCACACAGCACACTAATTAATCACTAACAATCTCATTTTGATGGGACCCAAGCAAATCAGCTTGGACTTGAAAGACTAGTGGAGAGAGACACTAAAGCAGATGAAAGCAGAGATAATGATGAGATGATAGTTGGGGTCCCCCTTATAGCATAGGACAGTCTAAAAACCTGCCCCTCCCTTTATTCTTCAAAGGGTCCCAGGAGATGAGGAACCAGAGACATCTGAACTTTTTCCCCGAATCCCTGATTGGGTAGTTCATGGTAAATTTAATACTCAGAGCACATTCGTGCAACTTGGACTATGTCCAACCTGATTATCTTGTATCTATCCCAGCGCTTAGAACAGTGTCTGGCACATAGTAAGTGCTTAACAAATACCATTTAAAAAAAGAAAAAAAAACCTTAAGTCCTCTTTTCCCTGGCTCACTCTCCCTTCTGTATCACCTATACCCTTTGATCTCTGATCTGTGGACACTGGATATTCGCCCCACTCCCAACCCCACAGCACTATAAATTATATATTATAAATGACTTATTTATTCATGCTAATGTCTGTCTCTCCCTCTAGACTATAAGGTTGTTATGGGCAGGGGATGTATCTGCTAATTCTGTTGAACTCACCAAGTGCTTAGTACGGTCTCGTCACATAGTACTCAATAAATATGATTGACCGATTGAATCTGCTGGCAAGTAGAAGAAATTCATTCCACACTTCAATGTCTAGGCTTTTTGTGTCATGAGAGCTTTCTGTGAATAAAGCACAGACGTGATCCAGACTTGCAGAAGTATCTATTTCCCTCATGAATAAAGCGAGAATTGAATTAACTGATCTCTTAAGGATAGGAAACATGATTTCAGGAGCTGCTCTGATCCACGCTGGCTCTTCCTCCAAAGCGGTCGTGTTTGGAGTTTGATTTCGAATAGACTCATCGTGGAAAACCCATTTAACACCGAGACTGGGTGACCTTAAAAAGTGCCTGGAGGAGAATTGCCAAGGTTGTTTTCATGAATTTTTGTCTCAAATGTACAAAATGTTACATTTACATTATACATTTCAGTGCTTCTATTGGGATTGAAATGCAGTTGCCTTTTTCACATGAGGCCTTGGTATCAGCCAATAATTTTTGGAGACAAAAAAAACCATCCGTTTAAAAAATGTTTAGATAAATAATGTCCGAGAGGTACAGAGTGATTTGTTGGTGCCAGAGTTAAGAGCAGATAGGGAAGGGTTGGAGAAATTAAGTGGTAGGAGAGCTGATGTCTGATCTTCAAAACATCTTGTTGCCATTTTCAGAAAAGAAATTCTAGGCCAGATGAACATTTCATCAGACCCCCAAATGACCATTTTTATGTTCTACTGAGCCTAGAGACATTTGGTATAGAATGCTAAAATCCCAGCACAGTGGCAGCATCAGAGTTCAGCTTGTCACTCTAGGTAACCACCGGTACACATTTTGTACTAAGGTAGTAAGTATATGATTTTAAAATCACAGTTCAGACAATAGAATTGGGGTTGTGACAGTCCCTTCAACTGTATTATCAGTTATGCTATTCTCTCCCCCCGTCCCCGCCGTCTCACACACCCACACAAAATGAGTTAGAGTGTGTGTGTGTGGGGGGTGCTTAATAGCATTTTAAATACATTTTTCAAAGTTATTTGACACCCAGATTAGGAATGAAATAAAAAGAATAGAAAAATGCATTGATTTAAAGGAAGAGAGCTGGAAGAAGGAAAGAAGAGATTGCTCTGCACACCCAACGAACCTCAATAAATGCTGCTAAAAGACCAGCAGAGCCTGTTTGGGGTAAAAGCAACCCCTGCTCAGTTGAAAAAAAAATTAGGATACACATGTTTCTTAGCAGCACACTCCAAAATAACCTCATTTTCATCATCATCATGATGAATGGTATTTAATTGAGTGCTTACTATGTGCAGAGCAATACACTAAGCTCTTGGGGAATACAATACAAAAGAGTTGGCAGACATGTTCCCTGCCCATAATGAGCTATTAGCAACTAGGTTTTGCTACTAGAGACTGTAAATAATGGCATTTATTCAGCACTTACTGTGTGTTAAACACTGTCCTAAGTGCTGGGGTAGATACAGGTTGAGCAGATTGAACACAAACCCTATCCCACATGGGGCTCACAGTCTAAGTAGGAGGGAGAACAGGTATTTAATCCCCATTTTACAGTTGAAGACATGAGCCACAGAGAATTTGAGGGATTTGCCCATGGTCACACAGCAGACAATTAGTGGAGCCGGGATTAGAAGCCAGGTCCACTGACTCCCAGGTCCTTGCTCTTTTCACTAGGCCACACTGTTTCTCCAAATAAGCAAGACAGTCAGGTGAGGGTCTACAGAAAGGTGGAATTTTTTTTTAATTTGGCAGTGGCATCTTCAGTAGTAGCTCCTGATGGGTCCAAAAGTCTCCCCGAATGACAGGTGCTGAAGCAGTATGGCCTAATGGATGGACCACAGGCCTGGGAGTCAGAAGGATCTGAGTTTTAATCAAGGATCTGCCTCTTGGCTGCTGGGTGACCTCAGTCAAGTCACTTAACTTCTCTGTTCCTCAGTTATCTCATCTGTAAAATGGGGATTAAGACTGTGAGTCCCATGTGGGACATGGACCGTGTCCAACCTGATTATCTCATATCTACCCCGGTGCTTAGCGCCTGGCACAGAGTAAGTATTTAACAGATACCATTAAAAAAAAGGAAAAAGGTGCTGCCCAACCAATCAATCATATTCCTGTGTGCAGAGCTCTGAACGAAGTGCTTGGGAGAGCACAATGTAACAGTTGGTAGAAACTTCCCTGCCCACAATGAGTTTACAGTCTGGAGGGAGCTAATTCTGCTGTCTTGGGCTAAGGATTTGCAATGTAGATTTTTTGGCTTCTTGGCAGCCCCAACATTGGGAACAAGGGAAACACTAGGCCAGCTTTTAGTTCTTGTTGTTTTGCAAAAGGAAAAAGAGCAGAAGCCACAACAACAGCTGCTGTCACATAATCCTGCCAGATCTCTCCGAATCTCAGCCACCAAAAGCAAGACACTCACCCTGACTCCCAGCCTGTTTCCAGCCCATCCACCCTTTGGGGACTCCCTGCAGCCATCTGAGTATGGACAGGACTGAGGGTTCCACTTGTGGAAAGTTTCAAACACAGTTTATGAATCAGCCTTCATTCACTTCTTGAGGTAAAGATGGGTGACTGCCAAACGATTCCTTTTGTCTGTAAAGTGCAGACGTTGTTATCAACAGCTTGGCGCTGGAGGCAAATTTTTCTCAGTGCAGTTTCAGTTCCAGAAATTTTGGAAAATTCCTCATGAAAAATACATCTGCCCCAAGGAGAATTGGCCCCTGACAGTCTATCCTTGAGTTCCCTTGTGTATCTACAATTCTTTCATTATAGAAGAGCTTCCATTTTCAATTATTCTATTCATTTATATTGATGCCTGTTTACTTGTTTTGATGTCTGTCTCCTTCTACACTGTAAGCCCGGTATGGGCAGGGATTGTCTCTCTTTATTGCTAAATTGTACTTTCCAAGTGCTTAGTACAGTGCTCTGCACACAGTAAGTGCTCAATGAGAACGATTGAATGAATGAATGAATAGCAGGTGCCATTAATAGGCAATCTTAGTTGTGATAGTTTTCAGGCTGAGAAACAAACACATCAGAGGAAATGATGAATTTCACCCAGGAATTTGTGTTGATGACTGAACTGGTCCTTGGAGAAAACTCCCAAATCAAGAGTGTAAGCTACCCAGTAGATTGTAAAATTCCCCATTACGTTGTGAGCTTCTTGAGGGCAGGAATCATGTTTACCAATTCTATTGTATTGTATTCACTCATGGGGCTGTCTCAGTCACCCTGGCTACTGTCCCAAAGCCAGCCCAAAGAAACGGGACCTGGCCTGATGGCCTGGGGAAACGATGCTGTCAAGTCCCTTTGTGTTTCTCCCGCGTCCTTCCAGGTGCCACTTGAAGAAGTGGCAGAACCGTATGCTGCTGCAGGACCCGCAAGCCTGTGGCTGCATTTCACCCATGGTTCCAGGGGCATAGGAGGGCTAAAGGTTCAGTGGGGCATCAGAGAACTTGAGAACTGCGAACTCTCACCAGGGTGTGCCAAACTCTTCTCACAGTAAGCACTCAATCATTAAATCCAGTCTGTTCTACCTTCACATCACTAAAATCAACACTTTCATCGCCATCCAAACTGCTTCTTTGCTGATCCAAGCACTTAGGAATTTTAACTGGACCTCTGCATCAGCCTCTCACTGACCTCCCTGCCTCTCGTCTCTTCCCACTCTAGTCCATACTTCATTCTGTTGTCTGCATCATTTTTCTAATAAACTGTATAATCCTCATCTCCCCACTCCTCAAGAACCTCCAGTGGTTGCCTATCTACCTCCGCATCAAACAGAAATGGCTTACCACTGGCTTTAAAGCACTAAATCAGCTCACCCCCTCCTATCTTACTGTGCTGATTTTCTACTACAATCCAGCCTGCACACTAAGCTCCTCTAACACCCACCTACTCACTGTACCTCCATCTTTTCTAGGTCACCACTGGCCCCCTGCCCAAGTCTTACCTCTGGCCTGCAGCTCCCGCCCCCTTCACTTATGACAAACCACCACTCTCCTCACTTTCACAGTCTTATTAAAATCACAAGTCCTCTGAGAGACCTTCCCCTCCTAAGCCCTCATGTCTTTTACTCCCTCTCCCTTCTCCAAGGACTAGACACTTTGGTTAGGTCCCCTTAATCACTCTGTTGCCGATTTGCACATTCCAAGCACTTAGTACAGTGTTCTGCACATAGTAAGCACTCAATAAATACTATTGAATGAAATACTATTGAATGAATTGATATGTACCCCACACTCAGCCCCATTGCACTTACGTACGTAACCATACTTTATTTTAATGCCTGTCTTCCCCTCGGGTCTGTCAATTCCTTGTGAGCAGCAACCTGCCTACTAGCTCTTATGTCCTATACACCCCTGAGTGCTTAGTACAGTGCTGTGTACACAGTAAGTGCTCAAGAAATAAATGTCAGTGATTGATCTTAGCTGAACAGTTAGATATTGTTGTGTCCAGTGGCTGTGTCCTTCCATCCCTTCTGCTTTACCTTCGTATGCCCGCTTCGACCGCTTGTAATGTACCCTGTGCCATCTAAATGCTCACTCTGAGAAGGGACGAAATGAAGGCCACAGCCCTTTCACAATGGATGATAACCCAATTTAACAAATAGTGTAATCTCTGAAAAGGCCTTTTTGATGGACAATTCCCACCAGATGATCTTAGATTGGCTCAATTCCAAAGGCTGGCCGATAAAGGAGCCCAGCGCCCACCTCTTTTGATGGCTCCGAGAAAGTGTCCACTCTGGGGCTGCAGTGAGGGACTCCCCGGGGGAAGACTCAACACAGACTCCTCCGGGGAACAAGGACAGATGGTCGACAGTGACCTGATGGAACAACCAGGGCAAGCCAGGGGGCAGGAACTGAAAACCTAGGCTTCTTTGGAGAAATAGAGTAAATGAAGATCCTGAACCACAAATCTGGATTTTGTATTGAAGTGACTTGCAGCGCTCTCTGCTGCACTGAGAAAAGCTTAAGCCTACAGTACCACCTTCTGGACAGAGAGCTCCTCGACAAGTTCATTCAGTGAATCAGTGGGTAATAATAATGATGGGGTTTTTTTAAGCGCTTACTATGTGCCAAGCACTGTCACAGTACCTGGATTCCAGTCAGAAAACCTCCTTTCTCTCCCCTAAACTCGAGAACAGAAAACTCGGCCCCTTAGGCTTGATCATGATGGGCTCTTTGAAGCCAACAGTGAGGCAGTGTGACCTAGGGCAAAATTTTCAATCTTTTTTCTAACGTGCATCCAGGTGATCTCATGGCTTTTCAGTCCGTCAGTCAATCGATGAGTGGTATTTATTGAGTATGTACTATGTGCATAACACTGTACTAAGCGCTTGGGAGAGTACACTACAACATAATTGGCAGACATGGTCCTGGACCACAACGAGTCTAATAATAATAATAATATTGGCATTTGTTAAGCGCTTACTATGTGCAGAGCACTGTTCTAAGCGCTGGGGTAGATACAGGGCAATCAGGGTGTCCCACGTGAGGCTCACAGTTAATCCCCATTTTACAGATGAGGTAAGTGAGGCACAGAGAAGTTAAGTGACTTGCCCAAAGTCACACAGCTGACAAGTGGCAGAGCTGGGAGTCGAACCCATGACCTCTGACTCCGAAGCCTAGGCTCTTTCCAATGAGCCACGCTGCTTCCCTAGACGGAGAGACTGACAGAAGTCTTTCTGTGTTTTTCTGGGCACTTCTGAAAGCTTGTTTGGGGAGGGAACATGTCTACCCACTCTGTTATATTGTACTCTCCCAAGCACATAGTACAGTGCTCTGCACACAGTAAGCACTCAATAAATAAAATTGATTGATATTTCCACCCTATCCCTAAAGCCTTTATGTACCTATCCATCTGTATTTTATTTTAAATAATAAAATGATGGTATTTGTTAAGCACTTACTATATGCCAAGGACTCTTCTGAGCACCGGGGTGGATACAAGGTAATCAGATTGTCCCACTTGGGATTCACAGTCTTAATCCCCATTTTACAGATGAAGCAACTGAGGCACAGAAAAGTTAAGTGACTTGCCACAGGTCACATAGTAGACAAGTGGCAAAGCTGGGATTAGAACCCAGGTCCTCTAATTCACAAACCTGTGTTCTTTCCACTATGCCATGCTGCTTCTCAAGTTGTCTTTCCTTCTAGTCTGTAAGATCCCCTCGGGCAGGGACCGTGTCTACAGACTCTATCATATCGTAATAATAATAATGTTGGTGTTTGTTAAGCGCTTACTATTTGCCGAGCACTGTTCTAAGTGCTGGGATAGACACAGGGGAATCAGGTCATCCCACGTGGGGCTCACAGTCTTAATCCCCATTTTACAGATGAGGCAACTGAGGCACCGAGAAGTTAAGTGACTTGCCCAAAGTCACACAGCTGACAAGTGGCAGAGCGGGGATTCGAACCCATGACCTCTGACTCCAGAGCCCATGCTCTTTCCACTGAGCCACGCTGCTTCGTACCATCCCAAGTACTTCGTACAGTGTTCTGCATACAGAAAACACTCAATACATACCACTGATGGATGGATTACAATCAATCTATTACCATGAATTAAAATAACCACCCAAACTAGGAAATCATTTCTATAATTAAATCATTCCCCCAAGATGCTCATATCAGCCATGCTGCACTGAATGCTCAAATTTGATGGGGAAAAAAGCACCCAAGCATTTTAATGAAATTAAGTTGATTTTTTTCCAGCAGATTGGGAAGTAAAGTGAAGGCACAGTCTGGGCTAGTACTCCTGAATGATACTATTGGGTTTTTTTCCTAAGCTCCCATGCGACCATCTTTTTTGGCACAATGCTCTGTCAAACTTGCAAGACTAGTTGCTCTCTTGGGAGTCCGAGTTCCAGTTCTGAGCTCATTTGTTTACGTTGCTTATGACCAATCTTTCCGGCCTGGTCCGCCCTCATAGACGGAGCTTGCTGTAAATTGACCACTGAAAAATCCAGTTGCGGTTTCAACCACCACCAACCATGATTCTGTTAAACCTCTCCCATCCATACCAAACTTTTGAAAGAACAATGTTTAGAATTGGAAAGAAATGAGTCTCCTTTCTTCCTAACTCTTGGGATGTGTCACAGAAGAAAACAGTAAGTAACTGACTCATCTAGCCTTCATCTGATTAATCTCAGCCTTCAGATTGGGAGTCTTATAATGATAATAATAATAATGATGATGGTGATATTTAAGTGCTTACTATGTGCCAAGCATTGTACTAAGCACTGGCATAGATACAAGGTAATTGGGTTGGATGCAGTTCCCGTCCCACATTGGGCTCACAGCCTGAATCCCCATTTTATAGATGAGGTAACTGAGACACAGAGAAGTGATTTGCCCAAGGTCAAACAGCAGACAAGTGGTGAAGGCAGGATTAGAACCCAGGTCCTTCCAACTACCAGACCCTTGATCTACTCATTAGGCCATGCAGTTTCTTACTGACTGGGGCTAAAAGAGAGGGAGAAAGAGAAAGCCCGTGTTGAGTGTGGGGCTCAGAATAGCTTTGTACAGTTTGGGTGGGCGGGGGTCTTTTACACTTTGAGAAAATCAGGCTAGTGATGCTGCTCTCCTTTTTTTTATGAGGTGTGTTAAGCACTTACTTTGTGTCAAACATTGTTTTAAATGCTGGGATAGGTACAAGTTAATTAGACAGACACAGTCTGCATGGAGATCACAGTCTAAGTAGAAGGTAGAAGAGATATTTAATCCCCATTTTACAAATGAGGAAACTGAGGCACAGAGTTTAGTGATTTGCCCAATGTCACACAGCAAGCAATCGGCAGAGCCAGGATTAGAACCCAGGTCCTCTGACTTCCAGGCCCAGGCTCTTTCCACTAGCCCACATTGCTGGTTCTGGGTGATTTCTGTGATCATTTCTGGGTGATCACTTTTCTCATCATTTTCCAGCGCTCCAATCAATCGAGGCATGATATGAAAGTGACGTGTTGAATCAATCATATTTATTGAGCACTTTCTGTGTGCAGAGCACTGTACTAAACACTTGGGCGAGTACAATATAACAGAATTTGTAGACATCTCCCCTACCCACAGTGAGCTTACAGTCAAGAGACCCGCATTAATATAAATTATGGATAATGTGTGCAATTGCTATGCAGCTGAGGGAGAGGTGAATAAAGGCGCAAATTTAAATACAAAGGAGCAAATTTAAATACAAGGGTGATGCAGAAGGGCATGGGGGAAGAGGAAATGAGGGCTTAGAGGGGGAAGGCCTCTTGGAGAAGATGTGCTTTTAATAAGACTTTGAAGGTGGGGCAATTAATTGTCAAATATGAAAACAGAGGGCGTGGCAGGCTAGAGGTTGGCGCCGAGATAGACAAGATCAGAGTACTGTTAAGTAGGTTGGCATTACAGGAGTGAAGTGTGTGTGTACTTAAGGTGAAAGCATGGAATAGAGAAAGTTTAAAGCTCACACTCTACACATTACATCCTACAGGCAAGAGAGCTAGGCTTCCCCAGAAGCCCCCTTTCCTAAGCCAGGACAATCAAAGGGCACACAAAAAAGAGATGGCTTACATTCCTTGCTGCCCTTCTGCTTCCCAGATCTGTGAGAGGGAAACTTTGTGCCCAAATGGGAGAGGCAACCTGGACTAGAACAACATGAGCCTCAGTGTCAGGAGACCCAGGTTTTAATCCCTGCTCTGCCTACTGTGTGACCTTGGGCAAGTCACTTAGTTTCTTTGGGCCTCGGCATCCTCATTCAGTAATTGGAGATGAGATTGCGAGCCCTGTGTTAGACAGTGACGGTATCCAACCTCATAACCTTATAGCTTCCCTAGGGCTTAGCGGATAGTATTCACTTACTAAGTGTCATAATTATTATAAAATGGCTCTAACCTCCTTGTGGAAGGCAGCCCAAATGGCCCCTGCCATTCAAACTGGAAAGCTCTGCACAGAGCCAGAAAAACCTATCTGAAACCTCATTTTGAGGAATACTGAAAACTGAACCATAATAACAATAATAATAGCATTTGTTAAGTACTTACTATATGCCAAGAACCATACAAAGTACTGGGGTGGATACAACAAAATCAGGTTGGACACAGTCCCTGTCCCACATGGGGCTCACAATCCCAATCCCCAGTTCGAATCCCAGTTCTGCCCCTTGTCAGCTGTGTGACTGTGGGCAAGTCACTTAACTTCTCTGTGCCTCACTTACCTCATCTGTAAAATGGGGATTAACTGTGAGCCTCACGTAGGACAACCCGATTACCCTGTATCTACCCCAGTGCTTAGAACAGTGCTCTGTACATAGTAAGCGCTTAACAAATACCAACATTATTATTTTACAGATGAGGTAACAGGCTCAGGGAAGTGACTTGTCCAAGGTCCCACAGCAGACACATATCATAGTCAGGATTAGAACCCATGACCTTCTGATTCCCAGGCCCGTGCTCGATCCACTACGCCATGCTGCTTCTCTCAACCTAAGTGTTTTGCTTCAACCAAAGTGGACCGGAGACTGGAGGAAGCTTATTCCTTTAACTTTCTCCTTTCTAGGAACTACATTTCCAAGAATCCTCCAGAAGAGGGAACTTGATAAAAGAAGTTGGGTCTGGCCAAAAGGAGCCGAGACAGAGCTTAGACAATCAGCAAGGCAGAGTGTGCTTTTAAATCAGAGGTCCTTAACCTTCTTTTTCAACTTGGCTGTCTGCTTCCTCAACATCAATGAATTGAGTTTAAGCCAGAGTACATGTGTTCCAGCCCAAGCAAGTTTTTGTAATCACTGTCATTTGTATGAGCAAGAAAGCTTGTGTAATTTTTGAAGTGTAATTAACAAAGCCTTTGTAAATAGTGAAGAAATAGAGTTTGGATTTAATTTTCGTCTCCCGTTGCCTTCTCTGCATAAATCTAAATTCCCATGTGGCTTGAGAAAGTCTAAAGCCACCATGAATTCTTCTTTGATTCCCTCCCCAATTAACTCTATTTGACCCGCTTCACAAAACACCACCTGGATTTCAGCCCTAATCCTGTAGTTTGGAAACATAAGGCATCTATAAGAGAGTCCAAAATTTAACAAACTGGCATACAGTGTAATGAAAGAACCTGGTGAGGCAGAACTCAGGCCCAGGGGAATTGAAAAGGAAAATACGATTTGGACTTGACGTGCGAGAGCTAGACCAGGAATGTGTCTACCTGTTGATCCATACCCTCCCAAGCAATTAGTACAGTGCTCTGTATCCAGTAAGCGCTCAATAAACATGACTGATTGATGAATAGCTAATCTTTTTAACAGTGGGAAGTCCCAACCTCTCTTCAGAGAGAGCTAGAGCTGGCAGAGCTTCTGACCAGCCCACAAGCTACCACTCCAATGCAAGCAAAGTCGTGTGGAAATATGAAACAAAAGATTTTCAAGAGCCCAAAATAACTGTAGTTATTTTTGCAAGAGGAAAATGGAATGATGCAAGCTAAAAGAAAGAGGAAAAAACAAAATGGAATGGGAAAGTTCAAAGCCAGGATGTTGGGAAATATTGAAAAGGTAAATTGGAGATCAAAGGAGGCTAGTTCTTCCATGAAAAATATTTTCCCCGGGCACTGGTAAAATAAAAAAAAACAACAGAGGGAACACTAAAGGTGGGAAATACAGGAAAACCAGAAAACAGCATAGGGACAGGTATGTTTTTGTCAAAAGATTAGCCCCTGGATTTGCTGACTGTGGAGACTTAGTCTGCTCTGAAAGCACTGACCTAATTCTCTGCCATCTCACCTTTTAAAGAAACCCCCATCTCCACCCCCACTGCCCCAGCTCAAGACTAGTCATTTGCTTTGACTGTCAATGGTGCATTTTCAACTCCCCACCCCAAAGATCTCTGAAAAAAAGTCTGCACTTTAGAGTGAAAGTACTCTAACCCTCCTGCTCCTCAGGCAGAAAGAACTCAGCTCTGGGAATAGGGAAACCAAGTTCTAGGTGTGCAAGTTGGGGAATGCTTACTGGAGTCCATAAAGTTAGTGGTGAGGGTGTCTCACCACCTAGAATGTTCCCCAAGGTGAGTAAGCCCAGTAGGAATCCTGATACAGAACTGGCTAATGCGGGGGGCAAGTTCAGAAGGGGTCGATGGGGCAACTACATCCCAGGTAAGGATGCTACAGCACAGCATTGGCACTAACCTGTGGTTCGGATATACAAAGTTCTCCCACGATGTGGTGCCCCACTCCTCCCACTAATCTACTGACTCGCTGTCCTCTGTGCCCAAGTGGGAACTTAGCTGGCAGGGATGAGGGGTATAAGCTGGGCTCCGCAAACCACTAACACAGAACTGTTTTCCTCGCTGGATCTAAGGTCTCAGGCTTGAGGCTATCTGTTGTTCTCGACCTCAGTTTGAAAGACATCACCGTCGATCCCACTGCTTGGGGAATCAAAGCACAGACAACCGAGGGTGAGGAAAGTGTATAATTTTATTTACACTTCTGGCTGCATCTGTTGTCCTTCTGCACACAACTTTACTAAGGGCACAGCCAGGAGGTCACAATTTTAAAGCTAAATCTTCATGGTTAGTGATTTAACATAAATGAAGTAAAAAAAGGTTGAAGCCAATAAGGTTTATTTTTTACACAGAGTTTCTTCCGCTCGCTTTCGTGATTTCATGAGCCAAACCGTGAACGTGTCGCTCTCCCAGGGGCACCCACGAGGGCATGCCTGTGTCAAGGATTCTTTCAGATTCCACAGACAGTGGGGCAGACAGACCTCAACACGGAAGGGAGTTGGAGCCGGGAGACAATGTTATTTCGACCGCACGTTCTCACTTTTCCTTTGAATCATTGACATGCTAGTGTGAGTGTAAGTTAAGGCAGGTCAGGGCGCACTAACATACAAAAACGCAGCTAATCATGCTGGAAGGCAGCAACGCGGGGGTGGGAGGTTGGCGGGGGTGGGAGGTTGGTGGGGGTGGGAAGGGGAGGACCAGAGGGGACCCTTCCGTTTGTGGGCAGCTTTAGTCATCATCTCCGCCACACAGCAGCAGGAGGGTCTTCTTGAAGTCACCAGATGTATCATCCTATAAATCCAATTCAGAACATTAGCCACTATGACTCACAGTTCCACTGGCCACAAGAAACTCCCAGTGACCAATTACACATATCTGACTTCTTTAGTCTCCAAACAGGAAATCCAAATGGATGACTCAGGTCAGGAATTTATAGAAGGAATTTCACTCCAAGTGATTTATTTATAGCATTCCGCTCCTCCCTCCCACCCTCTTAAAGAGGCAGTGCCAACACAGGCCCCGCCTAACCTGCATAACTTGGTTTTCCCCCTAACGACAGGAAAAAATCAGGTAAACCACTTATGTTCCAACTTCATACTAAATTCAGTCTGGTTTTCTGGGCTAAAGTATGGGTGTCTCCTACCTCCCTGCCCTCTCTCTAATAGACAAGATAAAGCCATGATAATCCAGTGTGGGCTTCAACCAGAGAAAGCTAAGTAGACCTTATAGATGGAACCTCAAGAAAAAAAATTGGAAATACTGGGTATGGGCACGATAAAACCATACTAGGCTTTCATTCCACAACTTTTTTTTCCCTACAATATATAGGAATCCCATTTAAAGTGGACTGACATTTTTTCCTCCTATAGCAATTCATCCTGAATAATGAGTTTGTTCCTTTGTCCATGGATGAAAAAGAATTTATTAAAAAAAACAAGTATACTTTTCCCCATAAATTAAAGTTGGAGGTGATTTAATTCCACAGACAAAAAAGCACTCTAGAGATTATTTAATGCAGGGGTGGAAGGATGAAGAGGGAGAGTCCCCCATTCAACTTCAAGACTATTAAATATTTCATATCTTTGAAAAGTGTCCCTTCCACTTCAATTTTATAAGAAAAGGTAAAATATGTTTTTTCAAGAATGCAGCGTCACATGACACTCCTTCTTAGGGTTTACCTGCCTAACACTAGTGAGGAGGGAGGGAATTGTTGTTCTAGGGGAACCCATGGAGAAGCCCCCATCTAACCCCAACAGAGCCATAATGGAAAAGGGGTGACTCCAGGCAAGATGCTATTTTCAAGGTGGCTTTAACAAATATTTCTTTTTGAGCTACATTATCTTAACTGGAAATTTAAAGTTTTTCTAGGAATTAAATTTGGGAGGAAAAAGGAACAGATGACCACCCCCCTCTATTCGCACAGACTTGGAGGGTTTAGCAGATCAGATTAAGGGGAGATTCCGTTACCTGAATCATAGAATGAAGGGAGGTTGCAAAGTTCTTTCTGAATTCGTGTCTAATGTTAAAGAGATCAATTTCACTTCTGGAAACCATGATTCTCATGAGAGTATGATCATCCGTGCCAGCTCCCTTGAAAAGAAAAATGCAAATTAAACAGTCTGGATTTAATATGGGGAAAACCAGTGAACAAGAGTCTGTGCACTTAAATGGTTTTAGTTTCTAATGCAAGCAAAAGTTTTAAAAGGTTTTTAGTCAAAATGTTTCGAATCTACTTGCCAAAATAAGTGATGTTTTACCAGCAGGATTTTTCCACTAGGAGTCTTAAAATTGTCTTGATTAAAACAAAAACTCCATCTTTCAATAATTATTATTATGGTATTTGTTAAGCATTTACTATGTGCCAAGCACTGTACTAAGCACTGGGATGGATATAAGCAAATCAGGTTGACAAGTCCCTGTCCCACATGGGGCTCACAGTTTCAATCTCCATTTTACAGAGGAGGTAACTAAGGCCTAGAGAAGTGAAGTGACTTGCCCAAGCTCACAGAGCAGACAAGTCACAGATCTGGGATTAGAACTCATGACCTTCTGACTCCCAGGCCCATGCTCTATCCACTACGCCAGGCTGCTTCTCTGAAATTGTATGTTCTAGGCTCTTTGAGCAAGAATGGAGCACTGGTGAACCTCTGCTGGACCATGGTTTAAACCTGAGTACAAACTACATTATCTGCAATAAACTGAATAGCAATAAAACCAATTCAATAAATGATGCCTTTATGACTTTTGAGATATCATGTGGCAATATATCTATAAAGTTTTTATCTATTCTTAGAATTGCTCAGTACCACTATATTTTTTAATCAAAATATGGTTTAGAATTGATGTCACCATTCAAATGTGTAAGACCTTGCACAACAATGCAGTTCAGAGGTTGAAAAAAGTTTTCAAATCTAAGCATATAGTAAAGTGCATATAAATGGCAGCAATTGGATATGTCATCCTTTGAGCCCTAGGATTGGCTGGGAGGCAGCACACAGGTGCCCTGATTGGTTTCTGAGTAAAAGGCACAAAAATTTCCATCCAAATGAAATGTAACTTCTTTAAATATCTTTCACAACTGCATTACACAAGTTTATAATTTAATTATATTAACAATGTGAATTGCAATGTTGTTGTTTGTTATTAATAACAGCCACCAAAAAGAAGGCTGACCCTTTACACCGAACCTCGGAAAAGCATGATCATATATATTTAATCAGCAACTGAACAATTTAAGCACTAGAATTACTTGGCACTTCATAGCCATTTGTGTTGTCTAGTCAAACAGCTGCCTTCTCCATTTGAGTAATTTCACAAAGGCATACCAAGATGAAAGAAAATTTGAAATTACCATTTAAATTTCATGTTATCTGATTTCATTTTGGCTTCTCTTTTATAGCCAAACTCTTCACACTACTACAAAAATGTAATGACATCGCATAAATTAAATTTGGTTGCATATCTAAAGTAGAAAAAGTGATTATAGAAATGTAAAATATCATTATTTTCTTTAATAAAAGTCCTCTAAGAGTATAAGTGGTATATGGTCACTTTTGTTTCAATGAGGGGATTTTGTTTTTGAACGAACTGGACTACCGTAACTATTGATTCAGTAGGAATTAATGGGTTATGCGACAGGCAGCTTGAAGATACCACCACCGACCCTTTTCTAAACAAATTCCTATATTATTATGTCCATCACTGGTAGAATTCCCTACAGCGTTGTCACTCAGTGTTATTTTACTATATTAAATACTGTAAAGTTGCAAAATCACCCAGTGACACAAAATACTGTAAGGTTCAGTACACTAAGCCTGATGCAGAGACTGAAAAGTGTAGCAGCATCAAACGTCGACCAAAACCATGTGCCTCAAAACGACATTTCTTCCTACCCTGAGCCTAGTGGATTGTGTTCTACCAGAACCGACTCCTGTTGTGGCAAGAACAATCCCTAATACTTGTCTTAAGACCAAATTGTGTAATGAACCCACAGGTTATTCCAAAAGAGACTCACTCTAGCTAGGGAAAGGATTTTTCCTCTAATAAAGAAAATTTAGGTTGCACATAAAATTCAATAAAGGTTTGCTATCCAGCACGCTTGGGAAATTCTAGCTGGACACCGAACATTACTAACAGTATGAACCGCCCAGCCTGCCTCGCAAACATCGCCAAGAGCTTGGGCAAAATCCTCTGCTAGAGAGTGTGTGCTGCTAGGACCAGGCACTAACCTCTAAAACTGTAGACAGAGAGAGAGGACCTCTAATCTCCTAGCAGAAACAAATCCTACCAGGGCTACTGTATCTGAGGAATAAGCATCAGCAGGTAGGAAGAACTACTGGTAAGAGGATAAAGCTGTTTGATAAACAGATACTGTACTAAGTGTTGGGGTGGATGCAAGCAAATCGAGTTGGACACAGTCCCTGTCCCACATGGGGCTCACAGTCTCAATCCCCATTTTAAAGATGAGGTGACTGAGGCCCAAGAAGTGAAGTGACTTCCCCAAGGTCACACAACAGACAAGTGGCAGAGTTGGGATTAGAACCCATGACCTTCTGACTCCCAGGCCCTTGCTCTATCCACTACACCACGCTGCTTTATTCAAAATCCCAAAAGAGCTCCCCTCTTTGGGAGAGGACTCACAAACTGTAAACCCCTTCCCTAAGAGAACAATCAACCTCCTCTGCCCTCCTTGGGGGCGTAGCTGAACTGTCGGTCTGAAGAGCTTGCAAAGTCGGTAAAGGCCAGATAGATGGTAAATCTTTAACTACACACCGAAAAATACGTACCTTCATAGCATAATAGAGCGTTTCCGCAAGGTAGGCAGGGACACTTCGAACCGACTTCACTAGCAAAATAAATAATTCAGTGGTTACTTGCTACTGAAATAAACTTGAACAAAGCAACTCTATTAACTAGAACCTGGAAGTTTCACTTAAAAAATCGAAGCTGTGCCTTGGGATTTTCACTTGCATTCAACTGGAATTCCCCAAAGCTACAGCACTTGGGAGAGGACAATACAGTAGTTTTGTGTGTGCACACTTATCACCCACAAAACTGGAGTGTTTAGCGCTTACTATGTGCCAGGCACTGGACTAAGTGCTGGAGGGAATACAAGCAACTCAGATTGGACAAAGTCCTTGTCCCACACCGGGCTCACAATCTTACTCCCCATTTTACGGATGAGGTAACCGAGGCACAGAGAATAGAAAGTGACTTGCCCAAGGTCACACAGCAGACAAGTGGCAGAGCTGGGACTAGAACCCATGACCTTCTGAATCCCAGTCCCGTTTTCTACCCACTAGGCCATGCCGCTTTCCCATAAGGTGGAGTGAGAACCTAAGTGCTCAGGGAGTGAGGGCTCAAATGCTTAGGTGTCAGTTGGGGGGGAAGAGGGTGGGGTGATGAAAGAGGTCAAGAAAGGCTTCCTGGTGGAGGTGCAATTTTAGTTGATTTTTGAATCAATCGTTTATATTGAGCGCTTACTGTGGGCAGAGCATTGTACTAAGCACTGAAGATGGGGAGAGTGGTGATCTGCCAGCTGTGATGGAGGACGGAGGTCCAGACAAGAGGGAAGGCAAGAGCAAGGGATCGACAGAGTATGATGAGAGCGAGGCACAGGAATTCATCCCTCCTACGAACCTGTAAGAACTCCTGTGGGCTCTCAGGTGAGGAGAGGCTTCTTGTCAATGGAGCCTTATGTTCCTGCTGAAATGTCATCAAGCTACGGTATCAGCACTGGGCAGGAAACTGTCTTACTCAGGTGGAAGCCCAAGGATAGATATAGAGGGCTAAGCTTTGGCCACCTGGACTCCAATTGAAAAATCCCCTTAAAAAAGAGAAAACCCACAAATTCTACCTATTGATTTTATTTTTAAATTTCATCATTTTTGACTGGATTCTGATGAGCAATCTAATTGCTGTCCCTTTCTCATCCCACAGTATTTGTTAAGTGCTTACTATGTATCAAGCACTGTTCTAAAGCACTGGTGTAGATACAAGTTAATGAGGTGGGACACAGTCCTTGTCCTACATAGAATTCATAGTCTAAGTAGGAGGGAGAAGAGGTACTGAATCCTAATTCTGCAGTTGAAGAAACTGGGCCACGGGGAAATGACTTGCCCTAGGTCACTCAGCAGACAAGTGTGATTAGAACCCAGGTTCTCTGCCTCTCAGGCCCGTGCTTTATTAACTAAGCCTTAAATAAATATCATTACTACTACTGTGAAGAGTCCAAAATGAATGAACTCCTGAGTCCCAGATGGTCTGGATAGCACTGCTTGCTCATCGGAAGGCAGAAGCAAGAAAATCCTGCTGCAGGACAACTACTCAAAGCTCTCAAACTGAACTTCTGCTAGATTTTATATCATTTAATAAGAGGACTCATTTACCTGAATTCACTGCTCTTTATTTCCCTGGATTGCTCTGATCCCAGAATCCAATCTCTCCAGACCCATCCATCTTCGAAACAGCTACCTTCAGATTATCTTCCCACTTTCCAAAGACATTCCTTCTCCAGTGCCACAGGCAACCAGCCATTATCAGAGCTGGAGTAAAGGGCATTTAACAGAAGGAGAAGCAGAAGCCTGCATGGGCAAGGAGCTAGCGAGTTGACAAGGCAAGAGTTTTAAAAAACTTGGGATTAGATTTCAAAGCTCCTTGGCAAGAGGGCAACCACTTGAATACGCAACAAAACCTCAATCCAAAATCTGGTTTCAGTGGGAAACATTTCGGTTTGCCCTATTTGCAAAGCAGCATATTAACTAATACCCACAGTTAATGGCATAGTGTTAGATCGTGGAAAATGAGAACCCAGATGTTAGTTTTGTCCCTACTCTTTGGTCAGGTTGCTGAGCTACCTTGTTTCTGAAAAGGAAATAACTGGGCTATTTTCCCATGCGTTAGCCTTACTGTTCTTAAAAATACTGTACACCCTCTAAGATTATTTCAGATACCTACCAATAGCCAGCAGTAGCTGCTCCAAATTACCAGAGGTTTCCCGGTCAATGGTTTCTTCAATTTGGAATCCCGAAATGGTCATGTATTTGTCAAACACTGAAAAGCAATAACACTTGTGTTTCAAAGGGGTAAATATGGCTCTTTACCAAAAGAGTGACTCAATAGTTTAAGTCACAGGTACCGACTTGATGACTGAGCAGAAATATCCTGGACAGTACTGTTTTATGTTGGTTTTGAATTTCATCATTTTTAACCATATAATGATTAGAAAGGACAGTGCTCTGCATATAGTAAGCACTTAATAAATACCATTAACTATGACTTTGAAGTCATTCTTTTCTAATAGAGTATTTAACCACTTATTTTGTGTCAAACATTGTTTAAAGCACTGGAGAAGACACGCGTTTATCAGGTTGGATACAGTCCCTGTCCCACATGGGCTCACAGTCTCAGTAGGAAGGAGAATGGGCACCAAAGCTTGGGTCTCCTCACTCATGAATTCCTGAGGGATGGTTGTTCTTTAGGGATTCAAACTAAAGGTTTCTCCTGATCACGGGGCTTATTTTCCCTAAGAACTGATTCATGCTTATTCACACATATGAAATTTATTTCCAGTCTATTTTGGAGTGTCACTAAGAAACCGCCATGACACACACATTTTAACCATGTCTCATATTCCCACCCAGTTTTCAAAAATGTGAAATGTAATTTTCTTCTCTTTATCCCCGCCAAGAAGGTAAAAAGATTTAGTGAAAAGAGGCACACTTTGTTTTAAAAGAGGAGTAGTAAAAACTCCAGAGGAGAACACTGTTGGGCATTTTACGAAAAGACGAACTCTTCCGGAGGACTCGTGCAGTATGGATTTAAGCAATGGAACAAATTATAATTACTTGAAAAGTCAAGATTAATGCAAGCGAGAGAGAAGAGAATGTAATGGATAAGTTAATCAGTCGAGACTTTATCAAACAGAAGTTTCTGTCCATTTTACACATCTCTACTTACCCTTTCTTAAGTGAGCCACACTTCGAGTTCCCAAAATAGTGATGAACTTTTCCTCATCTGTTCCCCATTTCAGTTCACCAGCTTGAAACAAATCCTGTTAGAATTCCAGCCAATAATACACCATTATTTCTGTCAAATCGTTTGCAGGTTACTTTGTCTTAGCAAATGAAGGGTTTTTTTTTCCTCCTCCATATTAATTTTTAATTCATCGCTTACTAAGTCTCACATTTCCCACTCTCAAAGTTAGCAGCGAGGGAGACTCCTAGTCCAGGACATTCCACTAGATGGTAGCACAATGGACCGACATATCAGAGCAGTGATTCTAAGAAGACTGTCCTAAATTCAGTCACACATCATCAGTTTAGCTGTAACACTGTTAAATTCCCCTACCGCCTCCATGCTTCCACCTCCTCAGATATGGAAGTGGACAGCCAGGGGAGGAAAAGGGGGCACAAAGGAAGAGAGATCTCCCAGAATCCCCCTTATATGCTCCTGTAGGGGGTGAGGCGTGGGTGTTTCTCTACTCCCACCATCTCAAGCTGCTAGTACGAGAGAGAGGCGAGCCAGCAGGAATGTAGGGGATTTGATGCTTAGGTTTGTGTTGAACATATCTAAACAGAGCAGAAAATGTAAATCCCATTTACTTTTTCTGTCCATTTACATTTGGGTCTTTGAGCACAATTAATCAGAACAATAATGGCCACGTTGAAAATGCTAAAGAATGACTGAATTTGAGAGACAACTAACTACCAATGTTATTAAAACCCTGAAGACAAGGTAGTCCCAGCTGCTCCCTTTCTGTTTACCCACCAAAAAACTTCTATGTTGTTGAAAACAAATGATTTGTATTCTCATAAAAGCTGAGGAGAATGCTGCAAATCTGTGTCAAGCTAGGAGAGTTTAGGTGAAGAAAGAAAAGTCGAAGAACCTGGGTTCTAATCCCAGCTCCATCACTTGCCTGCTATGTGACCTCGGGCAAATCACTTAACTTCTCTGAGCCCCAGTTACCTCATCTGTAAAATGGGGATTAAGACCGTGAGCCTCATGTGGAACATGGACCATGTCCATCCTGATGGGCTTTTATCTACCCCAGTGCATAGTACAGTTCCCAGCACAAAGGGCCTAAATAGCATTTAAAAAAAAAAAATTGTATCAACCGCCCATGCCATATCCAGCTTCAAAGAAACCCTATATATTCAGTCCTGCCATAACACACATTATTATCACGTGATTTGGCTTTAAAGCTATTAGGAGTACTAAGGAGCATTTGTCCAACAAGGTGAACCTGTTTGGATAGTGTTGGAGGAAACAGTTGTGCATGTGTGATGCCATGAACCCCATAAATATTATATTGTGATTTTTTGTTATGGTGGGAGTTTTGTGAGACCACAATCCTTGCATTATAAAAGAAGTGGGTGCATCTCATTTCTGTGCTCAGTCCCATGTGGCATTACAGGGAGGGGTATGCAGGAGAAGAGAGGAAAAAGGTTAAATAAATTCCTCATAAAGAGTGTGAAATAAAAACAAAAATGAAAACTTAACTAAGTGTCTCATGCTAGCAGGGTTGGTTTTTTGGGGAAAAGGTTGGCATTGCCAGTCAGTCCACTTCTGAATAAAATCATAGGCTTCTGAAGGCGCCTTAAACTACTATTTTAGACTACTGCCCATAAAGGTCGAGATATAACACACAGATGGCAATTGAGAAGTGTAATTGCAAAAGGTTGACGCCTCCCTGTGCATTTCTAAAATAAATTTGCCAGATGTTGTCAAAAGATTGAGTGACTGTATTTTCAATCTAGCAAGGGAAAAGCACCACCTATGATTGCCAATATAATTACGGAAAAAAATCACCAATAAAGAATCTCTCCAACGTCAGGATTAATTTATTATAGCCTGGTGCTATAAACTACAGTTTCATCTTGTAAGTGTTTAAATAATTGCACTCATGTTTCACTCACGATAAGCAGACTCTGTAATAGTCACTAATAGCACATATTTACCATGTGTGCACAGCTCGCATATAAAATGGCAAAAGGAAACATCATATGGTCAAGACATTTGTTGTGGGTAACAAACAACATGGTTTAAAAATAAAAATAAATTTAGACTAAAAAAATCTACAACTGAATCCTTAGTCTAAATTCAAGTGATTTATCTTACATGGAATGACAAAAAATATCAATTTTTACCATGAATTCAAAAAAAGGGTTGAGAGCAGCTACCATGATCATGGACATTGTTTTTTGCATGTTAAACAGGCACATTGTATAATATTGTGGGAATCTGTAAATTAGTTATAAAATATATTGACTGATCTAACCCAGTACTTAGTACTGTTTTGGTAAATATTAAGCCCTTAACAAACATCATAATCATTAGAATTACTGCCCTTCGATCAATCCATGGTATTTACTGACCACTTATGTGCAGAGCCCTCCACTAAGCACTTGGGAGAGTACAATTCAATAGTGTTGGTAGACATGGACCTTGACCACAAGGAATTTACAGTCTAGAGGGGGAGATGGACATTAAAACACATTACGGATATGTGCGTAAATGCGGTGGGCCTGAGAGTGGGGTGAATATGGAGTGCTTAAAGGGAAGAGATCCAAGTGCATAGGCTATGCAGAAGGGACAGGGAGTAGGGGAAATGAGGGCTTAGTCAGAGAAGGCCTTTTAGAGGAAATATGTGACTTTATCAGGGCTTGAAGGTGGGGAGAATGGTAGTCTGTCATATATGAAGGGAGGGGAAGATCCAGGCCAGAGAGAGGCTGTGGGCAAGAGGTCGGCAATAAAATCAAGATACAGTAAGTAGGGTGGCGTTACAGAAGCCAAGTGTGTGGACTCTCGTTATATCCCGGCTAGACTACTGTGTCAGCCTTCTCTCTGACCTCCCTTCCTCCTCTCTCGCCCCGCTCCGGTCTATTCTTCACTCCGCTGCCCAGCTCATCTTCCTGCAGAAACGATCTGGGCATGTCACTCCCCTTCTTAAACAACTCCAGTGGTTGCCTATCGACCTCCACTCCAAACAAAAACTCCTCACTCTAGGCTTCAAGGCTCTCCATCACCTTGCCCCTTCCTACCTCTCCTCCCTTCTCTCTTTCTACCGCCCACCCCGCACGCTCCGCTCCTCTGCCGCCCACCTCCTCACCGTCCCTCGGTCTCGCCTATCCCGCCGTCGACCCCTGGGTCACGTCCTCCCGCGGTCCTGGAACGCCCTCCCTCCTCACCTCCGTCAAACTGATTCTCTTTCCCTCTTCAAAACCTTACTTAAAAATCACCTCCTCCAAGAGGCGTTCCCAGACTGAGCTCCTCTTCCCCCTCTACTCCCTCTGCCATCCCCCCTTTACGTCTCCGCAGCTAAAGCCTCATTTTCCCCTTTTCCCTCTGCTCCTCCACCTCTCCCTTCCCATCCCCACGGCACTGTACTTGTCCGCTCAACTGTATATATTTTCGTTACCCTATTTATTTTGTTAATGAATTGTACATCGCCTTGATTCTATTCAGTTGCCATTGTTTTTACGAGACACTGTTTAGTGCCATTGTTCTTGTCTGTCCGTCTCCCCCGATTAGACTGTAAGCCCGTCAAACGGCAGGGACTGTCTCTATCTGTTGCCGACTTGTTCATCCCAAGCGCTTAGTACAGTGCTCTGCATATAGTAAGCGCTCAATAAATACTATTGAATGAATGAATGAATGACTGAGTTGTAGAAAGAAATCAGCAAGGTAAGGTAGGAGAGGGAGACCTGATTGCCTTAAAGCAAAATCGCTACAATATCTAACACAATAACTACAAACTTCAGTAACTACAAAATGTGCTTTCTTACAGGTGCTTATCTGAACTGAATGACACACCTTAGCTTACCAAATTACAGAATTAAAATACCTGGTTAAAGCATTCTTCTGTTCAAGAGGATGAAAACTGTTCTTATAAAAGGGTCCTTTAGTTTTCTGAGTTCACTTTCACAGAAAGGATCTGAAACTCCAGATTGCGATAACAATCCCACTGACTTTTCGGCATCGCATTACTTTCCTTTGGGCCACTTCCCCAACCTATTCTGGCTTTAGTGCAAGACTTTTCATAAAATGACCCCTTTCCAATGCAGTTGAGTAATCCAAAATAAATTTGAGTGAATTAGGAGTCACAAGTGCTTTTCCAGGAAGAGTGTGGCCTGGCTCTGACCTGAGTCTCCGGCCTGAATCACAGCAGAGTAATTGAGGCAAAGCACACGACCCAGGGCAGCGATTCTAGATGTCCTCTAGACTGACAGCCCATGGTGGGCAGGGAACATGTCCACCAACTTTGTTGTTGTGCATTCACCCAAGCACTTAGTACAGTGCTCTGCACACAGAAAGCACTCAAAAAATACCACCGACTGATCGTATGCTTTGGGTAGCTGGGGGAAAGGAAGGATGTTGCAGTCAATGGAAGTTCCGCCTCCCACTGAGAACTCCTACCCAAACCAGAGCAACCTGTGGCCCAGAGATGCCACAGTATTCTGGGCCACTGTACCCAATACATCCACGATAGGGTCATATTTGGCACTGGGGCCAATGCGGTTTCACTGCTCATCCACCCCATTTCAGCTCAGGCTTTTTGCCAGCCTATAGTAAAGGAGGCTCATTTAGGTCATGTTCCAAACCAAGCAATTTCCCTTTCATAACTTTAATGTCTGGTTTCTCTGGTGGTCCCTTAAAATGAACTCACAGAACACTACAATCTTGAATGGATTCAAAATGCTGCTCTTTCCACCCAAGAGTCTCATGTTGCAACAGGGTCTACGTTGATCCCCTGCTAGCCTGGAAAGTGCCCTCCTTCTCTATTAGTTCTAGTTTGGCAGCTGCACCTACTTAGAATTATTCTAATGGGGACAACTGCTTTTGATTTGTTGGTACCTAGGCAAATCTGGTGATGCCCTGATCATCTGTAGCATGTTAACTTTGAAAATCAGAGCTGTTAAAACCATCTGCTGAAAAACTGGCCCAAACACTTTCATCTGACAAAGGTCGGGCCACGCTGACGAAATGCTAATAAAATCCAAAAACAGAAAAAGAGAAGCAAGGCGTATCAGATGATCCTGTTGATAGTGGAAATGTACTAGGTTACCAGCAAAATGGCCTAAATCTCATGCAGAGTAACAAGAGCCCAGGGAGACATATCTTACCCTGCCACCTTGGCACTAGTAAGTGCTAAACTCCCCGGTGCCAACATCAGGACACTAACAGCAGGACCCTGGCAGCCAGCCCTCCGAGATGTGGGACTGGAGTGAAAATAGGGGTTGGTTGGGCGACTGATGGGTCTCCTTACCCTTCAGCCTCATTTTTGTCACAGTCTGGATCCTCTAGTGGGAAAAGACCTTCAGCAGTTGGGAGCGGGTTATGTCGATCGCCACCTCCCAGCCATTCGGAACCCTTGGGAGATGGCAATTTGGAGGTACAATTTTATAGGAAGAGATGACTAGAACTATGCCCATCTTATTAAGTAATGTCAGAGTGTCTGTGCCTCCATTTATATAAAATCAGATATGAAGATAGATCAGGGAAAGCACCATCCCGAACAATTTGGACTATGCCAGTTCAAAATAGGAGTGGTGATATGAAAATAACCAAGGCGTCCTTCGTCATCCAAACCTGCCCAAGCTGGCTGCAGACTTTAGGAATACTTATTTGAGCTGCTCCCTGCCCGTAAATTACGGGCAGTGGCAGCCCAGCAATGGATCTCAGGGGCTGCAGGAGAGAAATGTTCATTGCAGTAGGGATACAAATCACAAAAATCCCTTGAGTGGTTTCCCATGTATCCCCTGATTTAACATTAGAACCAGCCTAAAGGACTGCGCTCTATCCTTCCTAGATTCCAAAATACCATTCCCTCACTGTCTGCAGATGAATATTTCAAATATTTTTCATATTGTGCTTGAATTTCCAGGGTTTCCTTCCCTCTAAACATGCAAGTGTATTGTTTAGTCCCATATCTTTGGCAAAAACCTTAAGTGCAAAGTTTCATTTGAAAGCAATCAAATGAGAATATAAGCCTCCACTCACAATTCAATAAAGGAAATGTAGAGACACTGCCTTCTTCCAGATATAGCTAGAGTGGTCCAATCTGTAATGGGATATCATTTACCCCTGCATTACCTTATTCCTACTCCTTTTTCCTGTTTAGGAAAGGAAGTGCAGAGACACTGCCTTCTTCCAGATATAGCTGGAGTGGTCCAATCTGTAATGGGATATCGTTTACCCCTGCATTGCCTTATTCCAACTCCTCCTTTTTCCTGTTTACAGAACTGATGCAAGAATTTCCATTGCTCACATCTCAATATTATTCAAAAGCTCCAACATCTGGCTTCTTGGAAACTTTCTGGGTGGTGTGGTAGATCTGCTACATTGTCATTAAGTGATACATTAGGGTGGTGTCCACCCTGTCAAAATGCCTCTCCCAGTTGGAGAGACGTGGCTCTATGGTGGTTTTGCCAAAGTCCACACAGCTCTATCCCACAACGAAGCCATATGTTGGTAAGACTGTAAAAGGGCTATTATGAATGAAGAATTTCCTTGTTGGTACCTCCTCAGCCACTTTAATTTGCTGGAAATCAAGAGACTAAGCTCCACCCACCTGAGCATCCTGTTCGACTTGAGCATCATCATCAAGTGCAGGATCGGGGTCTCTGTTAGCCTAAAACCAATTCACCCCGGCAAAGTGTTAGAGTTGTGGGGATATTTACATTTAAAATAAAGCACCTTCTGGCATTTTTCTTGGTGTATGTTTTTCTCCAATAAAATGGTCAACAATTGTAATATTTACTAGATCAGTCTCTTCCCTGAAACAACCCCCAAAGAGAGAGGACACACACACCCCACCCACTCTGTTCCAATGGGTATATCTTAAATACTGGAAAATCATATCACTACAAAACAGCCACAGCTTAAGCAGTACTATTCTCAATACTTATTAATAAAATTCTGAAAAATATTTATCCAAGGACCTGAAAACAGCCCTTAAAATGAACTCTAACAAAAAGAACTTTATTTTTTCTAGAGTATCCATTGTTCTAGTTCTCCCCAAAAAACACAGAGTTGTACCTGGAGCAGGACCACCAACATCCTCTGATAATATCCAGAGGTGTCCCCCGTGACATCTTCTTCCAAGTTTGAGCCATACTCTGCAACAGAATAATTCCACATTTATATTAACCCATCACAGTTCTTTTAATTAGAAAGCATCACCACCCTTCTCATTACTAAGGCAGAAGAACGGAGCCTTTTCACTGTGTGAAACCATGAAACCTGGTCAACCCAGCTTAGGGAAACAGACTCCCAAAGGGTGGCTATATGAGAAGACGAGATGAAAAACACATGAGACCCAGATTCAAGTTGAAAATTGAATTCCTTGCTCTCCACCTAGCACACTTAATGGCTACTGAATGCTGTCTGCAAAAGGTTTCAATCTCTCCCTGATCACACTGGAACCAGAATGCCCCTTCAGTACAGTGAATAACAAACCTCCATGAAAAATGTTCTCATCAAAGCCACTTTCAAAGAAAAGTCTTTATATTTTTTAATTCCAGTCCTCATCCCTGGGAACTTGCTTTCCTCTACCCAACAGTGTCAAGATGCACCTGTGGACTTGCTAAGCAGATCCCACTTCCCAAACAGAATAGTTCGCAGGACTCAGAAACACATGGGAGAGATGGGAATGACACTGTTCCCTCTCTACTTCCCCAACTTGGCTCATGGACAGTTGCAATGGAAGGGAGGAAGGATAACAGCCAGTGGATGTACTGTGCATCAGGAGCACCAGACATTTTCAACAAGAACCAGAAATGGTAGGGTCATCACAGTAGCAGCAACACAAACAACAGAGCGGCTTTTTGCTGAGCTTCCCGTCATAACCAAACCTTACGGGGCTCCCAGCAAGAAGCAGAGCACTGGCAGCAACCAAAGCAGATAAAACCACTGGCTCTCAGCCTCTGCAGTGGAGGCCCTGGAAGAATCAGCCCCACAGCATGGCAGCAGCACAAACAATTCCTCCTCCCACCTACTCTAGCTCTTACTTCTCCATGACTGGGGTGCAGTTCTTCCAGTATCCCCTCTCAGCAATACAGCATCAGCCAACTACTGCCTCCTAAAGGGGCAGACCTCAAAAGATGGATGGCTAGGAGCCTAGAGGCAACCACCTGTGCTGACTCTCAAACCAAGGGAGTTAGCCAGGTGTTGGAGTTCTGTTCAAATTATTCCTCTTCCATCCCCAAGGGGAGGGGGAGATTAGTTCGGACACTGGGGAAAGATGGGGTGGCTCAGGAGATGCAGCACAGTGGGGGAGGGCTTAGCACTTCCAAAAAGGATTCTTTTGAGGTGGACTAACTTGTAGTAAAGTGTCAGCAACACTTTGAATTTAGCCCTAAAGCACTTCGAACACTCACCCCAGCCCCCTAATACCTCTGTAAATATTCTTATACTCCAGAATTTCCCCTGTTGGTAGTCTATTTTAATACCTGTCTCCCTCTTTAGATTGCAAGTTTCTCAGGGAAGGGATCAAGTCTACCAGCTCTATCATAGTGTGCTTTCCCAAGTGCTGAGTGCAGTTTTCTGCACACAGTAAGCACTCGGTAAATACCATTAATTGTCTGACTGACTGATTTAGGAGTTAGTCCCTTCCGGGCTAGGAAGTCTAATCTTTCCCCAGGCACCTGCTCCTCTGG
Source organism: Ornithorhynchus anatinus (assembly GCF_004115215.2). NCBI lineage: Eukaryota > Metazoa > Chordata > Mammalia > Monotremata > Ornithorhynchidae > Ornithorhynchus > Ornithorhynchus anatinus. Next base: position 53,407,535 of record NC_041739.1, read on the forward strand.
GACTCGAGAATCAGACTCAGATTCCTGCACTCTCTCGAACCAAAGCATACCTTCCAAGTTCTAAAATGTTTCCCTGATTTTGTTGCCTTGGCTCTGGTCAGTCTCATGACAGGATTCACACTGAAAGCATGGAAAACCAAAGATAATTCGTGAGCAGTTCCTTTACTCTTAGCTAAGGAGTAGCTAGAGTAATCAAATTTTAATAAAAAATAATTCCTCACTTTGACAATTCTCCACAGAGGTTCACATCCCCACTTTTCATGTGTTTTCTATATCTTTGGAATAGATTCTGTTTCCTTCTTACTGAAATTATTCAGTGCTTCCTCAACTCAGGTGTTCCTTAAGAATCACTTTGCTCAAATACCAAAATCAGATGCTAGAATGAGCAGAGAATGAAAGTTTAAACAAAGTTTATGATAGATTGAGAGGAAGAAGAGGCAGTTGTTGTATTACTGGAAAAAGGTCATTTACCTTCTTCATAAGCTTGTTTTATTTCCCTCAGCTCCTCGGGTGTTCTGGAAGCTAGAATTTCTGTTAGCACTTTTTCATCTGTCCCTGCTCCCTGCTTAAAGGAATGGAAAAACAGCAAAAGAAAACACACATCAGCAAAAGCAACTAAGAAAAATCCGTTCATTTCTTATAACAATGCTACTTGCAAAAAAAAATGTAATGCATTCTCTTTTCTCTACTAAAGTTTTCTGAAAATTTTATACAGCCTTCTCCTTTTCTTTTCCATTTACAAGTGTTGCCCTGTAACGCTTGCCATTTACACAACACCCTTCTTTTTCAGAATTCAAATACTTAAACCCATCCAGAGCCCACATTTCATACAGAAACTAAAACAGTAGGCTTGAGCTTCTGACAACTGCATAATTACTGCGTAAGTGCTAATTCTGAAGATACACTTAAACATTGTAGCTTTCTGCAAAGAACCCGTTTTGAAAATACCACACTTGAATCACTTCCCCTCGGAGTGTCTAATTCCTACCTATATAATATTTCCCAGAGCCTAGTACAGTGCTCTTCACACACAATAATAAGCACTTAATAATACTATTACTGCCATTACTTCTATAATTAGAACTAGGTAGGAAATCTTCCTGATTGGTAGTTCTTAGCCAGTGGCATTCTGGAAGGTACAGATCAACCTCAGTAGAACTACATTAAAAAATCTTCACCGCCATCTGCTCATTTCTCCATACCTTTTCTCACCAATATCAACATAAGGGGCTGTGTAAGAAATTCACGCCACCACAAGGTCCAGAATTTAAAACTTAGATATTTTGCCCCTCCAATATTTATACAAAGGAATTTACTTAAAACAGTCCCCATTTTAAGGATCACTTGATGAAAAGGGGACTTTTTTAAAAAAAAATAATATTTAAGTGCTTACTATGTCCCAGGCACTGTACCAAGCACTGGGGCAGATATAATCTAATCAAGTCGGACAAAATCCATTTCCCACATAGGGCTCTCACTTCTAATCCCCACTTTACAGGTGAAATAACTGAGGCACAGAGACATTAAGCGACTTGCCCAAGGTCACACGGCAGGCAAATGGTGTAGCCGGGATCAGAACCCAGGTCCTTCCGATTCCTAGACCCATGCTCTATACACTAAGCCAGGCTGCTTCTCTCTGCTATTACCAAAAATGACGTACCACAAATGTGTGTTGCTTATATATACCTCATTTCTTAGCCACCCTCTCTCTCTCCTACTGGGCCTTTTAATAACATGCCCCTTTCAAACGTTGTGAAGCAGAGTAAGTGCTGATGTATGAATAATTCATAAAATTCTCTCTCTGCTAATAGTTTACAAAGAAGCAAAAGCCAAGCCTTTTCTTGTTCTAAATGCTTTCCAATTGTTAATCTGATTAACAGATTAAACTATCTACAGTTCAAATAAAGTAGAAGGATTGTGAGTGAAGTAACATACTTACACTCAACCCAAGTGCTAAAAACACGATCAAATTTTCCAGAGACTAAAGATTAAAAACATATAAAGCATAATCCATATCTAGAAGTTAGATGTTCCTGAAATACTGGTTATAGCTTGATTCAATTTAAAACTGACAAGTCATTTGCGTTCAGGCTTGAAATTCGTTGATGACTTCTATTATATTGGGGAATGGAGTAGGAAGAGATCTGGAAAAACATATCCTTACTTGCAAATTTATTTCAGTTTTCACTTCTTAAACCAAAAAGGCTGAGGAATGTTTCTCTCCCATCTGCCAATTTTTATCTGTTTACACATCATCTTCCCTCTTCTTTAATACACACAAATCAGTATCTACATAACTATATTAAATCCCAATAAAATATCAAGGCAGGTAAATTATAAAAACTATTAAGAGGCTCCACAATAAATGGGGCAGAAAAAAGACTGTAATCTTTTCATTGATAAGCATCCATTAGTCATGTTTTCTCTCTCTTTCTCTTAACTGCCTTCCACTTCCCAACTGTCTTCACCAAAATAAAGAAGAAACAAATTTAGTATCACGGTAGGATTTGCTATGCATTTATATTAACCCAAAACAATATCTCATTAAGAAATGGTGTTCATTCTTTAGAGAAAAAGATGCTATATTGTCTCTTACTCTTTTACCTTAAGAGCATGCTTAAGTTCGTAGGCATCATAGAGCCGAGACGGTTTCATCAGGGCCACGATCAGTTTTTCAAATTTGCCTGTCAGTTCTGACTTCAGGTCATCCAGAAGATCCTACCTCACAGAACACACACAATACCAAAATTGAATAGCAGAATAGTGGTTTTATGCAAGAACCCTTTAATGTGAACATTTTAAATGAGTGTACCTTAATAGTTATTTGCAGTATATTGACCAATACTAAATCTAAACTCAGTTACAGAAAATCAGGCGTTGAGATGGTTCAATAAAATATCTTTTTTCAGATTAACAGTCTAGTTCAGCCTGCTGGTCCTGGGCATCATTTGTGAATGTTGGGGTGTTAGATGTTGTGTTCTCTCCACAGAGTGCTCGGGTCACTGGGACAGGGTTTGGTCAATGGTTCCCTGAGGCCCAGTTGACCAGATACCTTTGTCTGTTTTCTCAAACTCTTGGTCTCCTTTGCTTTCCCCCTCCCCCCTTCATGGTCAAGAGAAATCAGAGGTACTAGGGGAGGTGAAAGCTTGGTGACAGCTTCCTTCACATATGCCTGCTCACACATCTCCCCCAACTCTTGTCGGTCCTTCCAAAACCCAGTGGGGACAAAGACCTCTGTCCCTACTCCCTCACTTCCTACATTTGGGCCACAGCACAAAAGGGGACTTGAAGCCACTTAGAGTCAGCACTATCTTTTCAGATTACTCTTGCTAAATATGAACATTGTTCAAAAAGAGGAGAAGGGTATTTTGCTCTAAAGAAACAAATCAGAGAATTAAAGCTCTCAAGGTGAAGTTAAACCCACCTGACGATCTCAAGACTGGTTTTCAACCATCTCACAGAGGCATTTTCTCTAACTCCAAAATGTATTTAATCAGTGTTTCATGTGCCTTTCAGAGAAATTGTATTTTAATTAATGAATGATTACTACCTAAAGTGTCACCTCTGAAAACGAAGGGCAGTGCTATAAGTCTGTATACTTTATTTCTCTGAATCTGACATTTGTCTGATTTTCTCTACCTGGGTAAATGAGTGTGTCTTCTTTACATATGTCCCTTCCTAATGTTTCTGCTTCTTTGCACTATTTCTCTGAGGGGAACCACGAAATTCTGCCTCATCCCTCCCTTGCTGCAGTTACATGGCCTCTCTTCAAAACAGAAACAAAGCAGGCCAATGAAGCTTCCTTAATCGCTGGGTAGAATAAAAGCTTCCCATGAGATCAAAACCTACTTCCTCTGCAGAACTATGGGCAAATAAAAACCTTCACCTCTTTCCTTCCTCAAGAAGTAGGGGCGAGATGGAGTCAATATCAACAGGTTAGGTTAAATCAAGTTATATGAATTCACTTTTCTCTAAGATCGACTATATAATTCACTTATATGTACAAGAAGCTGGTTAAATAAGATTTGGAGGAGACGCTGTATTTTTCCACCTGCTTCAGAGCACTTTGGATGTGAATTTTCACAGCAGCTTCTCAGTGTTATAATAAGAATAAACTTGCATTGGCTCCATGCACATTTCCACTTTATTTAGAAAATAAGTCTGGTCTTAGTTTCTTCTCCCACATAGGTTAATCAAATTAAGAGACAAATCAGTGAGCTGAAAGTTCAATCGCTGGAGCCACTGGACTACATAGAAATCATTAGACACACATACTGGCGGGGGGAATCCTTCAGCCAAAGGATAGGCAAAAAGAATATTTGAGAAAAATTTCCAGAATCCACCTGATGAACAGTGCAAATGTACACCCTCGCATTCAAGACAAAGACTGCATAAGCTGAATTCCAACTGGCTGAGCTCATGTGGGCAGGAATTTGGGGGCCCTGAATTATGTCTTCCATGTGCCCATTAACTGGCCTGGGGCCAACCAACCAACAGCTACTTCTCACGGATAGATGGCTGACTGCCAGTCTCCTGTCCTGGTTGAAGGAGCGTCCAGCCTGAGCTGGTCTTGGTTGATCAGGGTGATTCCTTGGTTTCTGGCCTGGATGGAAGCTAGACTTATCTGTAGACTGCCAATCCCCAAAAGTGTAACACTGGAGACAAAGGTAAGAGCTAATCCATAGATAATTTAGCCTAAAAAAAATCCCCACTGCCCCCTACCCGGGAGAAATCAACTGATCTAGAGTACACTGAGTTCATGGGAGATGAACAATTAGACGAAGTGGACGAAAGACAAGCTTGGAAGAGGCAACACTCTATGGGAATCACTGACTCAACAATAAGGAAAGACTCCTATGTGAAAAAAACATGGTTGCCAAAACCACCAACAAAAAAGGAAAAACCAAAAATGGATGGCAAAGGAACAGAAGCCCAAAATCTTATGGATATCAAAAAGCCTGCAAAATCAGGGAGGAGATGAATGGTTATTTTTCAAACAGGCCTCATATTTTGCAGTCACTGTCGTATTCTAATTTGGGATTTAAGGAGGGAGGAGGGTGGACTGCACGTTTTCTTCCTTACCCTGCCAAACAGAGTTTTAAAGGCCCCTGCAATCTCTTGGCGCTGAGTATTGCTCCGAGCTGTAAGGAGAGTCAGGATACTCTCTTCATCAGTACCTGTAATTCATTGAATTCAAAGTTCTGTTATACTTCACAGATCTCTGAGAAGGAGAGTAGCATATGCATTTTGAAAACATTCTCTCAGTTCACATTCCCCTAGACTCTTCCATTTACTGAATTACCCCTGAGGCTCAATTCCTAATCACTGCCCTCGGGCCCAGCAATTAGCTAGAAACTTCACGGGGCATAAACAAGAGACAATCTTCTATATCTGCATATTCCCAAACCTTGGATTACCGAGTCAGTAGCAGATAGAATATAGTCAGTTTTCCCACCCTGGTTTGCAAAATCAGAGAAAGTTCTTTGCTAAACGCGTCTGCCTGGAAATGGTTACGTGCACACGTATGGTGTCAGTCAATGCATGAGCACTACAACATGATTTTTCCTTGATCCAGATTCTCCAAGAATGCAACCCTCATCTAACAGGAGAATTGTGTTTGACTGTATTTTAAGAACAACATCGCTAGGCCGCTTCAGCGGACAGAGTGAAGCTGCTGTACAGATGATGATGAAACTAAGCGCTGGGTTACTCGTTCATTCAATCATATTTATTGAGCACTTATTGTGTGCAGAGCACTGTACTAAGCACTTGGGAAAGTACTTTGGGTTGGAGTAGAGTGAGGCCCATGTAGGACAGGGACTGTCTAAACTGATTAACTTGTATCTACCCCAGTGCTTAGAACTTAGAATAATTATTATGATACTTGTTAAGCACTTACTATGTGGCAAGCACTGTTCTAAACACTGGGGTAGATACAAGGTAATCAGGTTGTCCCATGTGGGTCCTAGAGTCTTAATCCCCATTTTTACAGATGATGTAATTGAGGCACAAAGAAGTTAAGTGGTTTGCCCAAGGTCTCACAGCAGACAAGTGGTGGAGCCAGAATTGGAAACCCTGTCCTCTGACTCCAAAGCCCGTGTTCTTTTCACTAAGCCAGGTATTATACAAGAAAATCAGACTGGACACAGTTCCTGTTCTTCATGAAGTTCACAGTCTAAGGGGAGGGAGAACAGGTATTGAATCCTCATTTTATAGATGAGGAAACTAAGAGAGAGAAAGAAGTTAAGTTACTTGCCCTGGGTCACACTGCAGACCAAGCAGGATTAAAACCTGCTCTGACTCTCTGACTCCCAGGCCCATGCTCTTTCCACGACACCATGCTACTTCTCTAATCCCTTTAGCAATTGCAGCTGATCTTAAAGGTTAGGAGGGGAGATGGACCGGCAGAATATAGGGGAAGGAAAGAAACTAAAATAGCCACCACTTTATCATTGTCTAGAATTAATCTCATTATATGAAAATTAAACCTGCTGGATTTTCTGGAACAACCTTGGAACTAGCTTTCCCTAATCCTCCCATTCCTCTGCCTCCAACCTGGCTGTTGATTGCACTGAAGGCCCACTCCTGTGATGGACAGTGGACACTGGACAGAGAATGGGCCTGGGAGTCAGAAGGACCTGTGTTCTAATCCCATCTCAGCCACTTGTCCGCTGTCTGACCTTGGGCAAGTCACATCTTTTCTGGGCTTCAGTTACCTCATCTGTAAAATGATGATTCAAACTGTGAGCCCCAAGTGACATGGACTCTGCCCAACTTGATTAGCTTGTATCGAAGCAGCGTGGCTTAGTGGAAAGAGCACAGACTTGGGAGTCGGAGGTCATGAGTTCTAATCCCGCTTCTGCCACTTATCAGTTGTGTGACTTCGGGCAAATCACTTCACTTCTCTGTGCCTCAGTTACTTCATCAGTAAAATGGGGATTATGACTGTGAGCCCCAAGTGGGACACCCTGATTACCCTGTAATAATAATAATGTTGGTATTTGTTAAGCGCTTACTATGTGCAGGGCACTGTTCTAAGCGCTAGGGTAGACACAGGGGAATCAGGTTGTCCCACGTGGGGCTCACAGTCTTAATCCCCATTTTACAGATGAGGGAACTGAGGCACAGAGAAGTTAAGTGACTTGCCCACAGTCACACAGCCGACAAGTGGCAGAGCTGGGATTCGAACTCATGAGCCCTGACTCCAAAGCCCGTGCTCTTTCCACTGAGCCACGCTGCTTCTCAATGCTAGAGACTGTCCTGTAGATTTCATTTCAAAAAGAGACCTAACAAAATTCCAATTGTTATGGATCAAAGATGAACAAAAACATTTTTTCCAAATCAAATTTTCCAAATGTATGTAAAATACCTGATTTAAATAATATAGTACAATATATAGGGGGCTTTTATTTTTCCAATGTACTTTCACATCATTTATAATAATACTAATAATTGCGGTATTTGTTCAGTGCTTACTATGTGCCAGGCACTGTACTAAGAACTGGGGTAGATACAAGCAAATCAGGTTGGACATAATCCCTGTCCCAAATGGGGGGCTGACAGTCTCAATAGCTCACTTTATTCCTCCAACATTCCTTTGAGGGAGTGAGAGATGGACATTACTTTATATATGAGGAAACCAGGCCACAGAGAGGTTAAATGACTTATCTAAACTCATTCAGCAGACCAGGCTCAAGTCTAGAACCCAAGTCTCCTGACTCCCAATGCTGAGCTCTTCCCTCTGCACTACAATGACTCCTCCAAGAGGAAGGAATTGAACTATGGAAGGAGCTTACCAAGTCCTTTCATTGCTTTCCGAAGAGTCTCCGCATCAGCTCTGGCATCAAAATCAGGGAAGTCAGTCACAGTGCCTTTTGTTACCTAGGGAAAAGACATGGTAGAGTAGGAGGAAATAAGGTGACCAGGATAAAACATGTACAACTGATAGAATAGGAGAGCACACAGGAAATGAGAGGCCGCTCTCCTGAAGGGCTATAATGATCAGAGTCACACTTCTGAGCTGCCTAGAGCCAAATCATGTCTGAACTGGAGACCAGAAGTGAATCACAAGAGTAAGAGTGAGTCACAGGGGCTAAAAGCTCTGTCAGGTCATACCATCCTCTAAACCCCCAACCACCACCAAAACCCAACTGCTCTCTCTCTCAAACTGGATGACTCACAATAGGGCTTCCCCTATTTCTTTTGAAAATACTTTCACAATTTACTTCCCTCCAAGGCTGCTTCTTTGCCAGCCTGAGTTATTCTTTGCCCCAGTTCTTAACACTAGAATTCCAGCCTCCTCAACTCCCATTACGAATTTCATCTCCCTGCTGGCAATGATTCTTTTTAGAGGCAGCTCTCCTAATCTCTTAGACAATATTTAGCCTAAACCCATATAATTTATCCTTTTACTAGGTCCTTGGAAACAAGCCATATCTCCCCCTCAGTAAATTTTTGGTAAACTGGAAAAAGATTTTGGTAAACTGCATGAAAGATAAAAGATACCAAAAGAAACACCAAAGTATCTGTTCACACTCAGTGAAGTGTTCAGATTAGCTGCATTCCCAAAATATTCCCCTAAGTATTTCCAAGTGACTTTCAGGAGCCTGGTGCATAGGAGAGATGAGCACTGGGCATTAGCTGAAAGAGAGGGAGGAAAATAGGACTTGCTGGAAAGTGAGAAGTCACTAAAAGCACAATTAAATGGGGAATCACTCAATGGTATTTATTGAGGGCTTACTGTGTGCAGAGCACTATATTAAGCACTTTGCAATGTACAATATAACAGAGTTGGTAGATTTGTTCCCTGCTCACAACAAGCTCCCAGTCTAGGGAAGAGTTGGGTGGGGTGGGTAACTACTGCGCCCCAAGTTGGGCTGGATATGCCATTCAGATGGGTAAAACCAGCTGGGCACACAGTGTTCCCCTCCATCACTATTTATTTTGGGTCCAAAAAAACCCCACGTCAGCCTCAGTGGAATGAAAGAACTAAGAATTCTTTCTAAGAACTCATGGGAGGAGAAGCACACTATAGTACTTTGTTCCCAAATATACAAAGCCAATATTTCCATATTCAATAGCTTCTTCAAGCAGAGCTTTTCTAGGACAAGTGTCCATTTCACAAAGGATTTCCCCTAGGAATCAGGCTGAGATAATACTGCCACTCAGTCTGTTTCCTATCTCATCCCCATACAAGAGATTTCAATTCAATTCTGTGACTCCACAACATGAAAAACAGGTGGGAAAAGGAAATGTGGTATGAAACATAATAAATCTATGATCTGCCTAATGGCAGCTAGATCCTCTGTTCTACATACTAACCTTGGCATTATCTTCAACTCTTTCATTCAACCCACATATTCAATCTGTCATCAAATCCTGGCAATTGAACCTTCACAAAATCACTAAACTCCAGCCTTTCCTCTCCATAAAAACTGCTATGTTGATCCAAGCACTTTTTCTATCCTGCCTTGTCCATTGCATCAGCATCCTTGCTGACCCCCCGCCTTCTGTCTCGCCCTTGTCTAGTCCTAACTTGACCTCCCTTGCCCAGATCATTTCTCTAAAAAAAAGTTCATTCAGTCCACATCTCCCCATTCCTCAAGAATCTCCAATGGCTGCCCATCCACCTCTGCATCAAACAGCAACTCCTTTCCATTGACTTTAAAGCACACAATCAGTTCTCCCCTTCCTACCTCACTTGGCTGATTTCATTCTAGAACCCTGCCTGCACACATCATTCCTCTTAATGCCAGCCAATTCACTCTACCTCAATTTCCATCCTCCCTCTGGCTGGGAACTCCCTCCCACTTCATACAAGACAAACCACACCACCTTCCCCACCTTCCAAGCCCTATTAAAATCACATTCCCTCTAAGAGGCCTTCCCAGGCTAAGATCACATTTCCCTCTCCCTTCTACTTGCCTACATACTTAGATGTGTTCCTTTAAGCACTTGTTATTCACCCCACCCTCAAATCCTACAGCACTTATTTTAATGTCTGTCTTCACCTCTAGGCTGTAACCTTCTCGTGGGCAGGGAAGGTGTTAACCCGCTCTACTGAACTGTATTCTTCCAAGTGCTTAGAACAGTGCTTTGCACACAGTAACTGTTCAGTTAATACAACTGATTGACTCCCAAAGTGTCAGATTCAGGGCCAAATTGAATACCGTTCATTCAAGATCGAATCCCTTTTGCCAAGATAAAGTACAAAGCTTGCCCCTGGCTGGCTTCATTCAGTCCCCACAATGAAACATTCAGGGATTCAGATGTTACTGATATAAAACACAATAGTTTGTAAGGAGATACTGCTTCACAAAAAGAACTGGAGCAAACACATGGATTTAAGCAGGATCTGTAATGAGTCAGAAGATGGACTGAGCGTTCTTTTCAAGGTCTTTAACACCAGAACATCACCTACCCACCCCATGGCAGGAAGATGCTCTCTACAGGAGACACCCAGCAGCTGGCTTGGTTCAGGGCCTCCCTTAAATCCCAGACAAGTCTGCTTCCCTACCATCACTGCCTCCCAACATGGTGTCCACTCTAACTAGGAACAGTTGGGAGAGTCAGTTCCTTGGGGATTGGGTACACCCAGATAAAATGTTGGAAACTTAAAATTAAAAATGACCTGAGGAACTGGAACCTTTGGAAGAGGGTTGGGAGGAGAAGCAGTTTGGGCATGTGGGTCGGAAGAGCCACCATCTTTTCCCAATTTAGCCCCCTTGCCCTAGAGTAATGGCCCAAGAGGTTAGGGCAGGTAGAGTACTCCCTGCAAAACCCAGGAGGAAAAGCAGTGAGGTGTAGTGGAAACAGCACGTGACTGGGAGTCAGAAGACCAGATACTAGTCCCTTCTCTAACATCTTGCTATGTGATTTTGAGCTAGTTTCTTAACTTCTCTGAACTTCAATTTCCACTTATGAAAACCTGCTCTTCCTTTTAGACTGTGAGCCCCAAGTGGGACAAGAATTAGGTCCAATCTGATTATCTTGAACTATCCCAGTGGTCAGACAAATATCTTCGTTATTATTAAAGGACTAGGACTCTAGTAAGCAGAGAAGCAGGGGGGCTAGTGGATAGAGCCCGGGCCTGGGAGTCTGCCACTTGCCCACTGGGTGACCTTGGGCAAGTCACTTCTCTTCTCTGTGGCTCAGTTACCTCATCTATAAAATGGGGATTACTGTGAGCACGATGTGGGAAAGGAACTGTGTCCCACCCGATTTGCTTGTCTTCCCACCCAGTGCTTAGTATAGTGCCTGGCATACAATAAGCGTTTAAATTCCACAGTTATTATTTACATTGCAAATTGTTCCCTCTTTTCCTTTTGGACTGCTTCATTTGTTCTGTCTCTCTCTTCTCTGCTGCCCCATTTTTCTTAAAGTTAAGCAATGGAAAGCCAGTCACACAGTCAGGGGCCTCGGGCAGCAGATCACAAAGAAGCAGTGTCATCTAATGGACAGAACCTGGGTCTGCGAGTCAGAAGAAACTGGGTTCTAATTCTGGCTCTGCCAGTTGTCTGCTGTATGACCTTGGTCAGGTCACTTAACTCTGTGCTTCAGTTACCTCTCTGTAAAATGGGTATTAAGACTGTGAGCCTCTTGTGGGACCAGGACTGTGTCCAACCTGATTTGCTTGTACCCATCCCAGCACTTAGTACTGTGCTGGCACACAGTATGCACTTAATAAGTACAACAATTATTACGGAGGGTTGACATCTAAGACATGATTCCTTTCCCCCACCTTCCCATCCACCCCAAGGAGAAGCAGTTGTGCCCCCTTTTTGGGTGGGAAGGCAGATGAGGGCTCTGTGACCTTTTACTCATGAATCCTGAAGCTGAAGCCCGGGGGGAGCTGGCCCTGAGGAAAGTTAATAATTGAGGTTTTTGTTAAGCCCTACGATGTGCCAGGCAGGCAAATCGGGTTGGAAACTGTCCCTGTCCTGCATGAGGCTCAGTCTTAATCCCCATTCAAGCGCTTAGTACAGTGCTCTGCACATAGTAAGCGCTCAATAAATACTATTGAATGAATGAATGAAAGATAACTGAGGCACAGAGAAATGAAGTGACTTGCCCAAGGCCACAAAGCAGACAAGTGGTGGAGCCAGCATTAGATCCCATGACCTTCTAACTCCCAGGACTGTGACTGTGCTCTATCCACTACGCCATTTTATGCTTGTCTCCCCTGTTAGGTGTAAAGCTCCTTTGTGGGCAGGCAACATGTCACTTTTTTATTCTGTCCTGTCCAAGTGTCTAGTACAGTGCACCAAGTAGGCGTTTAATAAATGCTGTTAGTTACTACTAGTATAACAGCTACTGGCCCTGCGAGAAGTGTTGACTTGAACTGTTTTTAATTCTCTTCCTTAATTATTACTCTTTTGCTACCGGGAGTTTGGGAGAACAGGATTTTTTTTTTCCTGTCTCCCCTCTGGTGCATTCTTTGAGATCAGGGACCCATGCCTGATGACCTTCAGGTCATTTTCCATGGAGTACAGTGCTTGCTGAATCGTAGAGTGCTTAATATTATTTTGAGGATGTTGGCATAATGTTAAGTCAAGGCCTTCAAAACTGTTCAGAGTGAAAGGTTTCAAGTTCTTGGTAGGATTACAGAAATTCAATTAGCCATCACCATTAATATTTTATAATCCTTTTACTGAGCACTCTCATATCTCATACTTATTTCCAACCCACACAGAACACTAAAAGGTAACTCAGAGCTAACGTGAAATGAAATCTTAAATTACAAAAAACATTCTCAACTGCGGAAGCAGTGTGGCCTAGGGATACAACATAGACTCTGAAGTCAGAAGGATCTGGGTTCTAATCCTGGCTCCTCCACTTGTCTGCTATATGAACTTGGGCAAATCAGTATACTTCTCTGTGGATCAGTCACCTCATCTGCAAAATGGGGATTAAGATTGTGAACCCCATGTGGGACCTGGACTGTGTTCACCCTGATTAGCTCGTACCTACCCCAGCTCTTAGAATAGTAAGAGCACATAGTAAACACTTAAATACCATGAAAAACAAAACAAGGAAACTAACCATGCCAGTGGGAGGGAACACTGGGATGATAATAAATCCACTAGTTATGACCAGATAGTTATAGGGCCCAGCAAAGTCCCAGGCTACAAATCGCCACAGTCCCAGAAGCTATTACTAAATAAAGCCTCTAGGACAGGTAAAGCCGCTCCAGTGCTGGATTGTGGCCAGTCAAATCACCCTGGCCTGAGGCTCACTGTTATTTTCAGGTTCCAGACCTCAACTTCTGGGTCTTCTTGCTGACGTCCTCTGTCCACCTCCTGCCTCCTCTTGTGGCAGAAGCTTCACAGGGTCTTGATGGGGGCAGGGGGAGATATGGCTACTTCTTTGACCCTGCCAACAACTCCCCCATCTACACTGGGTTTGATCGGAAATCAAAGGTCATTGTTGATCCCCATTCTAGGCTCATTTGAAGGTGAAGCCATCAGGACCTTTGGGGGTAAGGAAAGCACCCCTAGGAGCAGCCGGGAGGCACCTAAGAGGGAGAGGCAAGGATGAGGATAAGCAGAAAAGTCCTGTCCTAGGTTAGTAATCTGATAGAGCCTTGGATGCCTTTGGAAAAACCAAATTCTAAATCTGACCTTACATGAAAACCCTCCTCATTTGCCAACTGTTGGACTCACCTGATGTGCAATCTGATTATCTTGTACCTATCCCATTGCTTAGGCACACAGTAAGTGCTTAGAAGACAGATCTTAGAACATGGGCGGGAAGGGAAAGAAAACTCTGGTTAGCTACCTCAGCTAAAGGGGAAGACAAAGAAATCAATTTACTCTCCAAGAGGGATGCTGTAGTTCTGCCATTGCCCTTTTTCACCCCAGTGTTGGTGAAACTAAAGAGAAATGTAAATGGACCAGTGGCATAAATAAGTAATTTATTTTAAATCCTCTCTAAAATACATAAAAAGGCACTTGGAAATAGTAATGGGATTTAATGAGCACCACTGAGTTCAAGGCACTGTACTAAGCATTTGGGAAAGAACCAATGAAGCAAGAAGCAGGTTACTTGCCCTCCTGGACCTTACAATCTAAAAGGAGAGCTGGACATAAAAAGATTTACACAACAGTGGAACTGGAAAAATAATTGTATGCACAACTGAATACACATATACACAAGTGCTGAGAATGGGTATATATAAATTCAAAGTAGTGTCAGGATGCTATGACTGAGGGTGATGTAAATGAATTGGGGAAGGATTGGTGGAGGAAGTGGTATTTTGGGTGGGGGTGCACAAAAATAAACCCACATCCACATACACCTGTATTTAAAATGTCTAAGGGATACAAGAGGTTCCCCCTTATGAAGCAGCAGGTTTACCTGAAAAGAGCATGGGCTGGGGAGTCTAGAGACTTGGGTTCTAATCCTGGCTCTGCCATTTTTCTGCTGTGTGACCTTGGGAAAGTCACTTAACTTCACTGTGCCTCAGTCTTCTCATCTGTCTAATGATGATTAGATACCTGTTCTTCCTCTGCCTTAGACTGAATCCCATGTTGAGCTCCTTTCATAATACTTGAATAATGACATACTAATATTATTACTTAAGCCTAAGCATTACCATTAATTATTTAAAACAGTATAAGTAGTTCACCCTAAAGTGATGCCTTAAAGGCTTTTGATTCTTTCCCGCAGTTGAGATGAAAAACAGGTAGAGGTCCCTGGTGTACATTTACTCAGTGGTGTCAACAAATGCTGGTGCCGTAGAAACAGGTGGAAAGGTAACACAGCCTGCACATCCATACCCCATTCCTCCAATTAAAAGAGCAGCACATGCTGAAGTAGGGAACTGGCACAGGCCCCAAGGAGCCATCTGATTACAGTGACTCTTCAGAATACAAAGAAAAGATGGTAAAGCTATAACCCTGAATGAAAATGCAACCCTTTTCCCAGTGAAACTAAATAACCTAATGAATAAGTTAAGTGGCACCTGTTTCCTCAGACATTTCTGGCCTTTCACTACTGTTCTGGATAAAAATAAAAGGTTCGGGGGCTGGGGGTGGGGCAAATGGAGAGAAGAGATCTCTCTTCCCATGACTGTGCTGCAAGTAGGGCAACAGTGGTAGGTATCCCAGGTGACCAATCAACCAATAATTATTTCTCAAGGGCTCATTTTATGCAGAGCACTATAATAATAATAATAATGTTGGCATTTGTTAAACGCTTACTATGTGACGAGCACTGTTCTAAGCACTGGGGTAGACACAAGGGAATCAGGTTGTCCCACGTGGGGCTCACAGTCTTAATCCCCATTTTACAGATGAGGTAACTGAGGCACCAAGAAGTTACGTGACTTGACCAAAGTCACACAACTGACAAGTGGCTGAGGCAGGATTCGAACCCATGACCTCTGACTCCAAAGCCCGTGCTCTTTCCACTGAGCCACGCTGCTTCTCTAGTAGTAAGCTTCTTCTGTAGTAAGCATTAGGAGAATACTTTATAATGGACATGACATCTGTCCTCAAGGAACTAACATTTAAGGGCACAGTCAGGGCACTTCTAACCTTTGATGGGGTTGGGGGGCAGGAGCACATAGGAGGTAAAAGGAAGAGAAACAGCAGAAAGGGAATTAAAAAGGCCCTAGTCCATGATAGACTGGGATGGCTTTCCCATCATACCAATCAATCAATTGTATTTATTGAGTGCTTACTGGGTGCAGAGCACTGTACTAAAGACCAGACTAAGCTCCCTTTTCCTCAGCTCCCCCTCCCTTCTGCATCACCTCCGCTCTCTTTGCTCCCCCCCAACCCACAGTACTTAGGTATATATTTATATATCTATAATTCTATTTATTTATATTGATGCCTGTTTCCTTATTTTGATTTCTGCCCCCGCACCAGACTGTAAGCCCCTTGTTGGCAGAGATTATCTCTATTGCTGTATTGTACTTTCCAAGCGCTTAGTACAGTGCTCTGCACACAGTAGCACTCAATCAATACAATTGAATGAATGAATACTAAGTACTTGGGAGTGTTCAATATAGAATTGGTAGACATGCTCTCTGCATACAATTAGCCAGCCTTAAACCCAATACAGTTTTGGTGGCTATGTCCTCAAATAATATTTCCTCTCAAAGTTCTTACAATTCCTCATTAACTTCTAACAATTGCTATATTACATTTTGATCCTTCTCCACATTCTAGCCAGTTGAATAGCAATGTCTCAATCTAACTTAACTTTGAAATCCTAAAACTCACTTTCATTAACATGTGAATGAAATTATATCGATTTTTTTATATGCCCATTTACAATAAGAATGCTTGCAGGATTATTCATTCATTCATTCGTATTTATTGAGCGATTATTGTGCACAGAGCACTGTACTAAGCGCTTAGAATGTACAATTCGGCAACAGAGACGATCCTTGCCCAACAACAGGCTCACAGTCTAAAAACTAAAAGGAACTGATGCAAAAATCTCAGACATCAATACACAAACACCCACAGCTGATAAGAACAGTCAAACTAGCAAGCAAAAACTGGGAATCTAGGCTACTCTCAGTGTGAACTTCTCATGTACATCACCAATCTTGCTATCAAGAACACTAAATCCACCTTTTGGGAAGAAAAAGTAATTTCATTAAAAATACCTTTCATTGTGAAGTAAAATAAAACCAAATTTCTATTTAAACAACAGGAAAACTGATTTTCCTTTTGTTGAGTTTTGTTTTTAGGTGGGGAAGGATATGGAAACAATCGAATCATTGTATAAACTCAATGAACTTACCAGACTGTTTTAATAACAATGTCTTTAAAGTCCTGTAGAACTTGATTTAGGTCACATTTAAAACAACCCAATTAATTTCAATTTTGATACCTAATCACATGATTCTATATAAGAGGGCATGTTTTTGAAACTGAGAAAAATCTTTGGGTTGCCAAGTATGCAAGGCTGATAAGACGCACAAAAATTATTATGCAGTGGATTTTAAAATTACTAATCGATTTAATCATCTTACAACATTGAATATCCAAAAACTTTATTATGAATGAAATAATCTGCTATTCTTTTTACATTTATCTTTGTCACCACTACAACTTGAAAGAAAGTTAGTACTATGTAACAAGCGACTGAATGAAAGGCAAATAAATTCATATCCTGCTCTAAAAGTTTGCTAATAAACATGATTTTAAAAAAAATGCAAGAAGTCTTGGGAAGAGTTCCTATTTAAAGAAAATGTAGCTTTTTCAAATAAATTACTATCTCCCATTCTATTTTTCCCTAACTGGAAAAAGTAAATATCCACTGAGTTTTAAAAATACAGGAAACTTGGCTAAAAATTAAAGCAAGTTAGAGGAAAATATTCACCTCACACGCCAATGATGAGCTGTTTTGGTTCTTATTTCTGCCTTTCTTTAGAATTTGGGAGGGTTCATTCTTACGGAAAAAAAACCAGCAACAAAAAAAAAACCCCACCCATGAAGAAACTAAGGGATAAAAGCTTTTAACAACGTCACAGCCTACAGCACTGAAACTGCTCTCTCTAGTGTAGCAGGGATTGGAGTCAAACCACCACAAGAAACAAATCCTAAAATGAAAAGTTTAAATCTCGAAAACACAAAAGGGGCAAAAAAGGTGAGTCTCCCTAACTGGTTTTCAGAAAATAGACTTGTTTTACTCCAAGGCCTCACTCTTACCGGGGCAGGAGTGGGTAGGGGAACAACTGGAAATGAAAACTTTTTAAAAGGTTGATTTTTTTCCCCTTCAAAATTCCAAAAGTTGCCGAGGTCGAACATTACCTTTGCCATGGTGAAGTGTCAGGTACGCGAGGAAAGGGACTGCAAGAGAGGAGACAGGTAGCCTGTTAATTGCTAGTGTCTGTCCCTCCCAGACGATTCCTGGACAATTCCCAACACTTCCCTTCCCGGCAGGAACAGTTTCCCGCAGACAGGGACGCTCGGGGCGGCGGAATCCAAAGCCGTCGTGGCAAACTGGGGGGGGAGGGAGGGAGAGAAGACAAAAGGAGAAGGGGGAGAGGGAGGGAAGAGGGAGGAGACGGAAAGAAAAGGAAGAAGTTGGGGAGAGAAGAGGAGGAGAGGGAGAGAAGAGAAAGAAGTAGGACAGAGGGAAGAAGACGGGACAGGGAGAGAGAAAAGAGGAAGAAGTGGGGGAGAGAGAAGAGGAAGAAGTGGGGGAGAGGGAGAGAGAAGAGGAAGAAGTGGGGGAGAGGGAGAGAGAAGAGGAAGAAAGAGGAAGAGGGAGAGAAGAGAAAGAAGGGGCAAGAGGGAGAGAAGAGGAAGAAGGGAGAAGAGGGACAGAAGAGGAAGAAGGGAGAAGAGGGACAGAAGAGGAAGAAGGGGGAAGAGGGAGAGGAAGAAGGGGGAAGAGGGAGAGGAGAGAAGAGGAAGAAGGGGGGAGAGGGAGAGAAGATGAAGAAGTGAGGAAGAGGGAAAGGAAGAAGTGGGGAAGAGGGAGAGAAGAGGGGGAAAAGGAGAGGAAGAGTAAGTGGAGGAGAGGGGAAGAAGAGGGGGGGAGGGAGAGCAAGAGGAAGAAGTTGGAGAGAAGGAGAACAAGAGGAAGAGATGGAGGAGAAAGAGAAGTAGGGGAGAGGAAGAGAAGTAGGGGAGAGGAAGAGAAGAGGGAAGAGAGGGGAAGAAGAGGGAATAGTGGGGGAGAGGGAGCGAAGAAGGCAAAGTAGGAGAGAAGAGGCTAAAAGGGAGCGGTAGGATTGAGGGGGGAGAGGGAAGGGGACGGAGCAGGAGAGGAAGAGGCTCAGCTAGACCCCAACCCGGGGGACCTCTCCACCCCCATTTCGGTGGGACCCCCGGGGCGGCCTCTCAGGCCCCTGCCCCCGCCACTCACCCGGGTGACAGGGCGAGTTTGAGCCCCCACTTGCTCCGGACGAGGCCTGGGGAGGCGGAGGACTGTGCTGGGTGGGTGTGATGAAGCACAGCTCGCTGCGCTCCGCTCCCTTCCCCAAAGGCCGCCCCCTCGGCCTGCCACGCCCGGGCCGCTGGGCCCAGGCCTCCTCCTGCGCCTGCGCCGCCGCCATGTCCAGGCCCGCAGCGCTTAGGGCAGGGCTGCAACCGCAGGGCGGGTCCAAAGGAGGAGGGAGAGGAGCCAGGCCTCCTCTCACCCCCTTAGCCGGGAAGCATTCAAGCTGCCCCGCATCGGTTCTGCAGACTCTGAGTCTGCCTCTCTATTTGTCCAGTGTCCTTGTCTGTCTAGACTGTCAGCCCCTTGTTGGGTAGGGCTTGTCACTCTTTTTTTGCCGGATTGTACTCTCCAAGCCCTTGGCACAGGTGCTCCGCAGCCAGCAGGGGCTCAATAAATACGATGGAATGAATAAGAATCGCAGGTCATTTTGGGGGGAGCCCAGGGCGGGGGGTGGATCTTAGATCCCCCTGAGGGAGGAAGGCTGGCAATGAGGGACTAAAGCTGATTGACCTCAACTACTGGGCCCATCGATCAATCAGTAAATGGCGATGTGGTGTGCACGCCCAAGCGCACAGAGTAAGCAGAGCAAATTGAAAACCTCTCTTCCCCTCTTCAGAGCCCTCACCCCCTCCAGGAGGCCTTCCCAGACTGAGCCCTCCCTTTCCCTCTGCTCCTCCTCCCTTCCCCATTGCCCCTCCTCCTCCCTCTCCTCTACCCTGGCTTTGGAGTCAGAGGTCATGGGTTTGAACCCCGGCTCTACCACTTGTCAGCTGTGTGACTTTGGGCAAGTCACTTAACTTCTCGGTGCCTCAGTTACCTCATCTGTAAAATGGGGATTAAGACTGTGAGCCCCACGTGGGACAACCTGATTCCCCTGTGTCTACCCCAGCGCTTAGAACAGTGCTCGGCACATAGTAAGCGCTTAACAAATACCAACATTATTATTATTATTATTATTACCCCCTTCCCCTCCCCACAGCACTTGGGTATATTTGCACATTTTATTACTCTATTAATGATGTGTACATATCTATGATTCTATTTATCTATTTTGTTGGTATTGATGCCTGTCTACTTGTTTGGTTTTGTCGTCCGTCTTCTCCTTTTAGACTGTGAGCCCATTGTTGGGTAGGGATTGTCTCTCTCTGTTGCCCAATTGTACTTTCCAAGTACAGTGCTCTGCACACGGTAAGCGCTCAATAAATGCGATTGAATGAATGAATGAAACGTATTTATCGAGCACTTACCACATGTGGCACTTTGTGGGCACCCCCAAGAGATTGGTGTGTTCATGGCAGCAGAGAAATGTGGCCCACTCACCATTTTCTGCATTTCTTGGGGCTTGAACACTTTACTCACCTTAGTTTCTCTGAAATAGTTCTCCTTTAGTCCTCCTCCTAATTCTCTAGCCAATCAATCAATATATATTGAGTGCTTATTCTGTGCAGAAACTGCACTGAGTCCTTGGGAAGGTACAACAGAGTTAGTAGACATGATCCCTGTCATCGAGGGATTTACAATCTAGTGATCCTTCTTATTTTCGGGGTCTAACT
Source organism: Ornithorhynchus anatinus (assembly GCF_004115215.2). Lineage (NCBI taxonomy): Eukaryota > Metazoa > Chordata > Mammalia > Monotremata > Ornithorhynchidae > Ornithorhynchus > Ornithorhynchus anatinus. The sequence goes on from NC_041739.1 coordinate 53,427,997, forward strand.
CACCTCTGGCTTCCTAACTGTGGGGGTCCCTCAAGGTTCTGTTCTGGTTCTCGCTTCTCGATCTACATTCACTTCCGTGGGGGGGCTCATCTGCTCTCAGTACTTCATCTGCCCAGCCCTATCCAGATGACTCCCCAATCTAACTTGTTAGCCCCAATTTCTAGCCTCTGCAATATAACACTTTCTCTTACTTCCAGGACACCACTATATTCATTCATTCATTCATTCATTTGTATTTATTAAGCACTTCCTGTGTGCAGAGCACTATACTAAGCACTTGGCAAAGTACAACAATAAACAGTGATATTCCCTGCCCACAACAAGCTCACAGTCTAGAGGGGGAGACAGACGTCAATACAAATAAATAAAATTACAGATATATAGTACATGCTGTGGGGCTGGAAGGGGATGAAGAGCAAAGCGAGCAAGTCTGGGCAATGCAGAAGGGAGTGGGAGATTAGGAAAAGTGGGGCTTATACCTTCCTTCCCACAGGAAGAATCACAGAAAGGAAGGTGGGGCCGACTTCCCAGTAAATTCAAAATGAGAAAAGTGGGAGGGGGTTTGGTGGAACAAGAAAGCTTTTTTCTTCTTGAAGAGTTTTTGTGCATTTTTCTCTTGTTGCAACTGCCTGGATACACATTTAAATGACCTGCCAAGTGCAGAAAGTTCCTGTCTCAGTTACCACTTTATTGCCTCATGCAACATCCAACCTATTAGAGAGTCACGAGTTCCTCTGGTTGCAAAAGAAGCTAATTCTGTCCGCTTTCTACAAGTTTCCTGACTGAGTAAAGCTGGATCAGAATAAAAAAGAAAACTGTCTTGTGAGGAATCATATCCTGTGTCAAGTAGTGAATTTAGACATTGTCCCTTTAAACCATCACAGTTCTACTAGCATAAATGGGTTTACAATAGTTCACTTGAGAGGTCAGCACAGTTTAAACTAGGGAGTGAAGAACAGGGTTCAGAGTAAAGCAGTCTTCTAATCCTGGTTCTCCTGTTGCCTTTGGCAGCTCTCATAATGCCCTAGTTTCCTATATAACCAATCAATGGTATTTTTTGAGTGCTTACTGTGCGAGCACTGTACTAGCCCTTGGGGGAATACCATAGGAAAGAGGAGCTTACAGTCTACAGGGGGGAATATAGCCGTCACTTCACATGAATTCTATGGGGACTAGCTAATATCATAAAGCACTATGATAATGCAAAAAGCTGTATTTCTTGAAGTATAGCCTTAATTACGCATGAGCTTTCTCTGGTTGAAAGAATATGAACAAGTTGAAGCAACATATAAAATGTTTCTCCTCTGATATAAGAATGCCCACCTTCCCCAGGAAGGATGAAACAAGGAAAAGGTGCATGACTCAAATTGTTTGATAATCTGCAATGAATACACTCCTCATTACGGAAGAAACCCACATAGTAATAAGGGGTAGGGGAAAGTTTTGCAATCTATCTTCAGAATGAATTTGTACCCGGTCTCCCTAGAATGTGGGACTTGCATTCTTATAAAACTTTGTGCTGTAGTACTCGCCCTTTTCTATTTCCACAAACCAGCATTTCTTCCAATAACACAGCATCTACCATGCCCAAACAGCCTCACATTTTTGTAAGACCATTCCTCAATTCCCTAAAAGCATTCTAGCCAAAGCACATACTGAATCAATCCATGGTATATATAGAGTGTTTACTGAGTTCAAAGAACTGTACTAATCACTTGGGAGAGTACAACAGACTTGATAGACACAGTCCCTGTCTATAGGGAGCAAAACATGCATTATGACAGAACTAGGTGCACTAATTGTAAAAGGTTATGTGTAATCTAAATATAAACTTCTAAAATCTCCTGATTTACAAAGGCAACAGTATGAATTGAGTACCTGCAGCATGCAAAGCACCACATGAGACACAGGGCTGAGGAATTGAGAAAGTTGAACATTCACACTCTGCTTTCATGGAGCGTACATTCCAGTAGGGAAAACATACTCACAAAAAGGTCACATCTAGACATAAATATTATAATGTTGCCTTCTGAAAGGCTGAGCAAAAGGTGGGGGATAAGGGAGAGTGCTGAGATGGGGGTGAAAGTAAATCCTGGGACCATTATTACTATTATTTTATTTGTTAAGCGCTTACCATGTGCCAAGCATTGTACTAAGAACTGTGGTAGGTACAAGGTGATCGGGTTGGGCACAGTCCCTGACCTACAAGGGGCTCACAGTCTAACAAGGAGAGAGTAGGATTTAATCCCCATTTTACAGATAAAAGTACAGATCAAAAGCCAATTTTAAAGAATCACTACTCAGGCAAATGTCTCAACTCCCACAACCCGGCCAGAGAAAACTGGGAGGTACCTCTGCTTCTGACAAGAAGTGTCATTTTTTCATTCATTCATTCAATCGTATTTATTGAGTGCTTACTGTATGCAAAGCACTGTGGGCAAAACACTGTACTAAGTTCTAGTACAATATAACAATAAACGAATGAGGAGGGGTATTAGTGGAGGGGGAAATGAATGGACTAGGAAGAGCTAGAGTAGTAAGGACAAAATGTAGAAGTTTGTTTGAGATTGTGTATGGGGGTGAATGGTTGGAAAATTTTTATTTTTGAAAAACAGATTACCCTTCAATAAGGTACTAATTTCACCACATTTTTTTTTTGAGGCAGGGCTAATGTCAACCAATACATAAAGATAGCTCTCAGTGTTGACTTCTAGTGCTACAGGGAATTGCTGGAGAAAATGGTGTATTCACAGCCTTGGGCTGTGAATGTGAGGAGGATTCACAGAGGAGGAAGCTGAGTTTGGAAGGGAAGAATATGGTTTGGCAGAAAAATCTGGGGTCCCTGGGAGGCGGAAACCTGGAATCAGCTTCCAAGCAGAGTTTGCCCCAGAACGCCTGAAAACCTAGGGTCTGACTGGGAAGCCCCCCTGAGGATAGCTGGCCATGAGCGAATACCAGCATGTCCAATGGTTAGAGTTGAACTGAAGGGCATGATGACTTGCTGCGTTCATTCCACAAACAGACAGCTGAACATTAAACAGAGTTTTCACATTAGAAAAGGGAGGCTAAATAAATATTTTCAAATATTTGCACAAATGATCTTGTGAGAAAACTCAACCCAAGGACAATATTAGTCACTCAGGCAATAGCCCACCAAGTATCTCTCGCCATCCTCCCCAACTTGCAATCAACTTGCAGCTCTGTTCTAATCTGAAACCCTGTTCCACTCTGCCAAAGAGCCAGAGACAGAAAGGGGTGTATAAATACTGGCCTGCAAGAAGGCAGAAAGGCTCGGCCAAAATCTCTGGCAGCGAGCACAGTGGGATGGAGTCAAAATTCACACTCCTCATGACTCATACCTCAGGGAATTCCAAGAGGAGGGGGGAAGAGGAGGAGTGTTTTTGGCTACATATGAAGGAGGTTAGAGGGTAAAACACACTGACAAGGACACCAGTGTGTCCTGAAATGAAATCCACAGCTCACTGTTGCTATTTTAACGGAGGGTTATGCTTAATGCAGCTTTATGAAAAAGAGGATATATTTTGGATCACCCAAATATCAAGAACAAAAGAAAAACTGTCATTTAAATTAATCAGAGCCTCACGACTAAGGGGGGAAGGGAAGAGAGAAGGGAAAAAATTTGAAAACAAAAGACGTCTCAGTGGATTAACAGGCATGATAAGCATAAAGAAAGCTCTTGAAAGAATTGTGTTCTTACCAAAAAATACATTTGTCGTGTATACACATCAGCATGGGGGCTTTTGGATAGCAAGGATCATTGTTCAACTTGCAGCTGTCATAAGTAAGCAAGCCATAAGAGCCATAAGGATACAGTGGCAGAATTCACCAGATGTTATTGCACTTATAAAATAATATTTGTTCTACAAATATCTTGGGTATATTTACATTCACATGTGCCAAATTAAACTAAGCAGTATTTAATACGATAAAGCTTCCTTTCAGTTATACAGCTGTTTATAGAACAGGAGGCAAGATAGGTATTCTGGTCACAAATTAAAATAACTCATTTACCATGATAACAGAGATTAAGGTATAGAGAAAACTCATATAAGAGAGAAAATTAGCAGACTACAGAGTTTTGGAGATGTTTCAAAAGGGTACATCAGTTGAAGCATTCACTACCTTTATTTTCTAGGCCAAGATTAGAGTCATTTATTCATCTATTGGTACTTATCAAGTACCTACTGAGCAGAGCAGTGTACTAATTGAGAGAGTAAAATGGTCAATCAATCAGATCCGCTTATGTGTTAGAGTAGACAAAATAGCAGAGATCGCCAAGATGCACAAAGATATCGAAACCCGGACCCAAGAAATCCATTCATTCATTCATTCATTCATTCAATCGTATTTATTGAGCACTTACCGGGTGCAAAGCACTGTACTAAGCGCTTGGGAGAGTTCAATACAACAACAGACACATACAAGGCAAGAAGGCTGTTGTGGATGAAGTCTCATCAACACAGATTACAATGATCGAGACATTTACGGAGGAAGTAACAGGAGGTGTGCTTGATACGTCACATCACATATGACAGATCACCACTGACCTTCAAAGCCTTATTAAAATTCCATCTCCCCCAAGAGGCCTTCCCCAACTAAGCGCTCATTTCCCCTACTCCCTCCCCATTCTGCGTCACCTACACACCTGGATCTGTACCATTTAAGCACTTGATAGTCACCCCACACTCAGCCCCACAGCACATATGTACATATCTTTAATTTATTTTAATGTCTGTCTCCCCTCAAGACTGTAAGCTTCTTGGGGGAAGGGAACATTTCTACCAACTCTGTTACAGTGGAGCAGCAGCATGACCTAGTGAATAGCGAACGGTCCTGGGAATCAGAAAGGCCTGGGTTCTAATCCCTACTCTGTCACTTGTCTACTGTGTGACTGTGGGGGGCAAGTCACTTCTCGGGGCCTCGGTTACCTCATCTGTAAAATGGGGTAAAAATGTGAGCCCTATTTGGGACAGGGACTGTGTCCAACCTGATTAACTTGCCCCAGCACTTGCAACATGCTTGGCACATAGTAAGTACCATCATTATTATTATTACAAGTACCTTCATTATTATTAAATTGTACTCTACTAAGCATTTAGTACAGTGCCCGGCACACGGTAAGCACTCAAATATCACTGATTGATTTGAATGTTACTCTGTGCAAATAAAAGATGAAACTGGAGCACATGCATTCATAGGTTTATTGACAACTATGTGTAAGCTTACTCTGTGTACTAAGTAATAATAATGTTAATAATGTTGGTATTTGTTAAGCTCTTACTATGTGCCGAGCATTGTTCTAAGCGCTGGGGTAGACACAGGGGAATCAGGTTGTCCCATGTGGGGCTCACAGTCTTCATCCCCATTTTACAGATGAGGTAACTGAGGCACCGAGAAGTTAAGTGACTTGCCCAAAGTCACACAGCTGACAAGTGGCCGAGCGGGATTCGAATCCATGACTTCTGACTCCAAAGCCCAGGTCTTTCCACTGAGCCACGCTGGGAGAGTACAACAGAGTAAGTAGACATGATCCCTGATTTTAAGGGGCTTACAATCTAGTTGGGGAGAAAAACACTACGATAAACTAGAAGTGGGGGAAGCAACTGCATATAAGGCTATGTACATAAGTGTTGTGGGAATGTGGGTGGAACCTAAATGCTTGGGTGGGGGAGTGGGACCAAGTGCACAGTTGATTCAGTAGGGAGGGAAAATAGGATGGAAGGATGAAAGCTTAGTCAAAGAGGGCTTCCTGGAGGACGTGTGGTTTTAGTAGGTCTTTGAATTAATCAATCGTATTCATTGAGCAATTACTCTGTGCAGAGCACTGTACTAAGCACTTGGGAAAGAACAATATAGTTGGTAGACACATTCCCTGTCCCCAGGACCTAATGGCCTTGGCAAGAGGTTGCCCTGGCATTAATAATAATGTTGGTATTTGTTAAATGCTTACTATGTGCAGAGCACTGTTCTAAGCGCTGGGGTAAACACAGGGGACCTCTGACTCCAAAGCCCGGGCTCTTTCCATTACTTTCCCTCAAACTTTCTCTGTTCATAACTTGCCATTCTGCCATTTTTATGGGGTTATACTCACATCTAACTCTTCTCATCCCTCCTGACTTGGTTTCATCCATGAACTTAATTCTTTCTATTTCATCATCCAAGTCATTGATAAACACTTTAAACAGAAACAGTTCATTCCGAGAGGAGAGTTTATTCACACTTGGGTTACTGTTAATAAATGCCACAAGTTTGGGCAAGCAGCTCAAACAGTTTGCAAAGTGGTCTGTATCATCATCCATGCTTCTCAGAGTCAAAGCCTCCAGCAGGGGAGTAATAGAACTAAATTTAAATTCAATCATTCAGTGATATTTCTCAAGTGCTTACTGTGTGAGGAAAACTATACTAAATTCTTGAGAGAGTACAACCGATTAAGTAAACATTATTCTTGCCCCCAAGGATTGTTCAGTAATACAGAAGGAAAGAGTGTAAAAATTTCAAAATGGAGTATGTGGATAAAAGCAGAGAACCCTGAAGAGAGCTTTTTAAAAATCTTTTTTGGGGGTCTATACCATTAACCTGTTGGATAAATGAAGTTATCCTGCATCTACACAGAAATACTTGGCATGTTTTTCCTTAACCTGTCATTTCTTGGGGGAACTCAGTGCCCCAGGGTTAACTTTCAACTTGAAAGGCTAACTGTCATCTTCCCTAGTAGTAACGTTATTCATTAAGCACACACCGGATGCAGTGCACTATACTAAGCCCTGAACTGTCATCTCAATCATCGAAGGAATTAAGTACAGACAGACAAGACATGTTGTTCACCCTTCTAGAAATAATGCCCCAGAGAGGTGGTTTCAATAAGCTTATGAATAATTGTCAATAAGCCTATGAATGCATGTGCCCCAATTTCATCTATCTCGCCACTGACCCCTTTCCTACATCTTCCCTCTGGCCTGGAATTCCCTCCCTCTCCACATACAGCAGATCACCATTCGCCCCCCCCGCCCCTCCCACCCTTCAAAGCCTAATTAAGATCATATCCCCTCCAAGAGGGCTCACTCTCCCTTCTGAGTCATCTATGCATTTGGATCTGTGAACTTCGGGCATTATCAAATTCACCCCACCCTCAACCCCACAGCACTTATGTACATATCTGTAAATCATATATTATAAATTATGTATAATAACAATAAAAATGGTATTTGTTAAGCACTTACTATGCCAAGCACTGTTCTAAGCACTGGGGAAGATACAAGATTATCAGGTTGTCCCACCTGGGGCTCACAGTCTTCATCCTCATTTTACAGATGAGGGAACTGAGGCACAGAGAAGTGAAATGACTTGCCCAAAGTCAAACAGCTGACAAGTGGCAGATCCGGGATTGGAACCCATGACCTCTGACTCCCAAGCCTGTGCTCCTTCCACTAAGCCATGCTGCTTCTGCTATATTCATACATATTTATGTATATTAATGTAAGTCTTCCCCTCCACTGTGTTTGTTGTGGGCAGGGAACTTGTCTGCCAACTCTGTTGTATTGTACAGCTCTTCCCCTGTCTCAGGGGGATATACTGAAGGAGTTTTTTTATTGTTCAGTTCCTTAAAGGAATCTTCAAGTTCCTCATTCAAATGACACATATAAGAAGATATGTTTTAGTTAAGCCAGACCGTACTTTCTAGATTTCACTGAGCATTCCATGAACATTAGAGCAATGAAAAATCTTATCAGCAAGGCCAAAACTCTCTTTAGACCCACTAATGTTGAAAGATTCTGTGATGCAACAGCATGTATGTGAGTGAAGAGTGCAGCCAGGTCAAATTACAACCGAAACAAGAGGGTTTATTTCTCCCACTCTGGAAGTCATAGCACTGGAGAGAGTTCCAGCAGTGATTGCTTCCTATAAGTGATTTTTTGGTTTAAAGCCAAAATCGATTGAAAGTTAGACATTATTGGCAGAGTCTTCCCCTCCTCTGCCAATGCTGTTTTATTGGAGAACTTTAATGGAAACTTAGAGAGCATGAAGAGCATATCCCTGAAATAAAGTTTCCCAAGTAAGAATCAAACCATATCAGATTTTCCATAATAACGTGAAGAGAATAAGTTCTCAACATAGAAAGTGACCTCAGGGAGGAAACATATTTTCTAAGACAGTATGTGTTTTCAATCATCCCAAGGCCGCTGTAAAGGCCGAGATCACAATCTAATAAGTATGGGACAAGAAATGGGCTGAGTCAAAGTGCATTCTTCATATCGAGAGAGAGTAAAAACTTGAAACATAGTCTAGATATTTTTCTTCTCTATGGCTATAAAGGACGTATCACTTTATCATATCAATCACAATGTCAGTGGGGGACTTGCGCAAGTGATAGCCTGTCATAAAAGTCACCCGATAGCTCATTTTTATCTCAAGCCAAGATTTACAGGGTGGTCTAATGGAAGGAGCACAGGATTGAGAGTCAAGAGACCTGGGTCCTAAACCCTGCTCCAATATTTGCCTGCTTTGTGATGTTGACCAAATCTTTAACTTCTCTGTGCCTCAGTTTCCTCAAGTATAAAATGGGGATTCAATACCTGTTCTCTCTCTATCTTAACTGGTAGCCCAATATGGGGACAGGGACTGTGCCATGGATCTATCCCAATGCTCGGCACAGAGCAAATGTTTAGCAAATACCATAACTATTAGCTCAAATACAGTGTTCTCCTATGGTTTAAGTGACATTCTCAAAAAACCTCATTTTCGGGGAAAATCATGCTATAGTACTACTGATTTGTTGCCTAATGTAAAGAGCATGGGCTTGGGAATTAGAGGAAGTGGGATCTAATTCTGGCTTTGCCAGTTGCTTGCTGTGTGACCTTGGGCAAGTCTCTTAACCTCCCTGTGCCTCAACTTCCTCATTTGTAATATGGGGATTCAAGACCCATTCTCTCTCCTACTTAGATTGTGAGGCCCATGTAGGACAGGGATTGTGTTGGACTTGATTAACTTGTATCTCCCTCAGTGCTTAGAATGATGAATGATACATACTAAGCACTTAATAATAATTATTATTTATTCAATGGAAATTAATGGGTTGGGAATAGATGGTTCAAAGATACCAGCACAACGGACATTTTTTGATGCAAATTCCTATATTATTTTTAGGTCCATCATTAGCAGAAAGCTTTGCACCCTTGACACTCATTAGTATTTTACTGTATTTAATACTGTAAAGTTGCAAAATCACAAAGAAACACAAAATAATCTAGAACAGGCTGAGACAGAAGCTGGGAAGCAAGGCAACATTGCCCTCTGAACAAGGCCATGTGGAATATACACAACAGTTTCTTACTAACCATAATCTTCTTAATGATAATTATCACATTTATTACATCTTTCCTCTGTCGCCAGCACTGCTGAGGGAGATACAAGACACAAGATAATCAGATCTCACACATTCTCTGTCCCACAAAAGGCTATTAGTCAGAGATGAAGGGAGAACAGGTATTTTGTCCCCATTTTACAGATGAGGAAACCTGCACAGAGAAGTTAAGTGACTAGTCCAATTTCAAACAGCAGCTGAGTGACAGGGTCAGGACTAGAACTCATGTCTCTTGACTCACAGTCCCAATGTTTTATACACTGCCTCCCTGGCATCTTCCCTCTTCTGCCCACTTGTGGATTGTTATAACATATTCAGGTTGTGGGAAGAAGGTTCTGTAGTACTTCCATGATGCTACATCCAAATTGTGCGTGAAAATACGTGACTACTCAGGAAACAACTGAAAAAATGTGCAATTTTATTAAACTGCAAGGAGGCTAACAAAGCCCTCCTTCTGTTCTTGAAAAGGTTCATCAAACCAGTTTTGGTGACTGGGCCTTCCCCAACTCTGTTGGGTGACACTGACTTCTGTATGATTTGCTCACAAACCCTTGGAGCCTCAAGCCAATATCCACCCACCAGGAGCCTCAAACCAATGAAGGAAAGAATCTGTTCTGAACAGTTGGTTGCTAATTAAGAGACTAAAGAAAGCAAACTGACACTTTGGAATCAGTGATACATCTTGACTTACTGCTCTTGATTCACCTTTTCAACACAGAAAGATTTTAAAAAGAAATCTTTCTCCTCCACCTCTACAGACCAGACCTCTTTGTATTCAGGGACTCCTCTCTCCTCTGAACTGCCACAGCCCAGCTCTTAAGAGTTGAGCAGTACCAACACTTAGCCCAAGGTGGTAGTGCCCTGCCCAGGTCGTGATTAATAATAATAACAATAATAATAATAGTAAGCACTAACAAATACCACTGTTATGTGCCAAACACTGTACTAAATGCTGGGGTAAATACATGATAATCAGGTTCTTCATGGGCTCACAGTCTAAGTAGGAGGAGGCACAGGTATTGAATCCCTATTTTGCAGATGAGGGAAGTGAGGCACAGAGAAGTTAAGTGACTTGCCCACGGTCACACAGTGGGAAAGAGATGAAGCCTGTTTAGAACCCAGGTCCTCTGACTCCCAGACCCATTCTCTGAATGTCCCACTACAATTCATTGCCAACCATCTGGTTTAATACCACAGAGCCCGATTTTCAGATGTTCTGTCTCCTGTCAGGCTTAGGTATAGCCCCAGAAGCCTTTGTGGCCAGTGTTTTGGTTCAAAATTCCTTAGCTTGCATCTGGCGCCCATATTCCCCCTCTAGACTGTAAACTCATGTATGGTCAGGGTACGTGTCTGCTAAATCTGTTGCACTGTACTCTCCCTAGTGCTTAGAACAGTGCTAGTCACACAGTGAGCACTCAATAAATACCACTGATCAATGGATTGATTGATTCACAGGGATCAAGGAAGTGCAAAAGCTCTGAAGCCATCAAGAGTAAGAATAATTATCCAAATGCTAGAGGTTACTATTGAGTTGGTCTGACCCAGGAGTTGGACATCAATCAGGGAAGGATTTCTTGGGAAGAGAGTTGCAGGCCAAGGGATCACCATTGAGATCAAGGTACGATTAGGTTGGCTTGGAAAGTAGGAAGCAGCATTGCCTGGTGGATAGAGCATGGGCCTGAGAGTTGGAAAGACCTGGGCTCTGATCCCAGCTCTCCCACTTATCTGCTGTGTGACGTCGGTCAAGTCACTTCACTTCTCTGGGCTTCAGTTTCCTCATCTTTGAAATGGGGATTAGGACAGTGAGTCCCATGTGTCTGGGACTGTGTCCAACCTGATTAGCTTTTATCTACCCAGCATTTAATACAGTGCCTGCTACACACTAAGCGCTTAACGAATATCATAAAAACAAAAGTTAAACGAGAGGGAGCTGGGAAGGAGTGGGTGAAGAGAGCAATAGCCAGTGTCGCGCCTGACATCACATGCCTAGCATCCATGGGGCCCTCATTTGATGCTATATAATATCCTTGGCTGAGGAATTCAAGAAAACATCCTAGATCCTCTGTGCATAGCTAACAAGGAAATGCTTGGGCGTGTCAAGAGTCTAACATAAATGACAAATTCTATGCTTCTACCAGCCCAAGTCACTTAGGCAAGCAAATATAGAGCACTTTGGGATGCTGTTGTTCTCTTCCTTCTGTAGTCTAATGAAGCTCCACGAAGAAAACAACTTGTCTTCTAATTGTTATCCCAGTGAACCCATCAATAGCCACAGCACAAAAGTCTCAGTCAGTGCTCAGCGTTGCATTCACTCCTACTCTTTAGCCTGGCAGGCCGCCCCTACTGCTGAGTCAGCATAATGAAACGCCCCCGGGGGCACAACTCAAACCAGAAAGCAGCATCAGGGAGGCTCGAGAGTGTGTGTTTACTACTTATTATTGAACTTATTCATGTTATCTTTATCACATATTTTCCTTTTTAGGCCTCCGGTCCCTTTCCGAACTACTGCACAAGCAGCATATTCTATTCACTGCTTATTATTATTAGTATGGTATTTGTTAAGCACTTACTATGTTTCAAAAAAAAATTCAGTCAATGTTTCCCCACTCCTCAAGAACCTTCAGTGGTTGCCCATCTACCTCCACAGCAAACAGGAACTCTTTACCATTGGCTTTAAAGCACTCTATCACCTGCCCACTGCTATCTTACCTCGCTGATTTTCCTTTTTAGGCCTCCGGTCCCTTTCCGAACTACTGCACAAGCAGCATATTCTATTCACTGCTTATTATTATTAGTATGGTATTTGTTAAGCACTTACTATGTTTCAAAAAAAAATTCAGTCAATGTTTCCCCACTCCTCAAGAACCTTCAGTGGTTGCCCATCTACCTCCACAGCAAACAGGAACTCTTTACCATTGGCTTTAAAGCACTCTATCACCTGCCCACTGCTATCTTACCTCGCTGATTTATTACAACTGAACCCAGCCCACTCACTTTACTCATTTAACCCCAACCTACTCACTGCACTTTGATCTTGTCTATCTCGATGCCATCCCCTCACTCACTCCCTCCCTCTTCACATCCAACAGACCACCACTCTTCCCCTCTTCAAAGGCTTATTAAAATCACATCTCCTCCAAGGGGCCTTTCTTGACTAATCCCTCACCTTGCCTACTCCCTCTCCCTTCAGCATCACCCTAGCACTTAGCTTTGTACCCTTTAGCACTTGATATTCATCCCACCCTCAGACCCACAGCACTTATGTACATATCTGTAATTTAACATCTCTCACCCGCTCTAGACTATAAGCTCCTGGTGAGCAGGGAACGTGTCTACCAACTCTTTATATTGTATTCTCCCAAGTGATTAGTACGGTGCTCTGCGTGCAGTAATCTGTCAGTAAATATGATTGACTGACTGATGTACCAAGCACTGTTGTAAGCACTAGGGTAGATGAAGGATAATCACGTCCGACACAGTCTAAATAGAAGGAGGAACCGGCAAATCGCACCGTCATTAAAACCCCACAGAATATGGGTTGGGTGGAACATGAAGGGAGACATGAAATGAGATGGCCTATTTGCACTCCCCAGTGCCAGCCATGTGTAGGTCTTTGGCTCTGGTGCTATTTATATCATGTCATTGCCTGAATGGGCAGAGGATGGGGAGAAGAGGTGAATCAGAGAGATCAGCTGAACATCTCTCATCAGCAACGCCCCTTAGAGCTCAAGAGCTGGGGTGAGGGATGGGGAGGAGCCAAGAAGAAAAGATTCTTCAGTTGACTCAAGACCTTTAAGTTACTTGGCTGAACTCTCAATTCTATCTCTGACCATGACAACAAAAGATGCTTGGAGGCCTGGACTTTGGGGAGGTTTAAATGTAGATTTCAATGCACCTAATACCCTAAGGAACATATGACATTCCTTTCCTCAGTGTGTCCTTTACCGTGTGTGTATTTGTGATCCATAATACCTGAAGGTTCATTCCTTCAGTTGTATTTACTGAGCACTTACTATGTGCAGGGCACTGTACTAAGCATTTAGGAGAGTACAGTACAACAATAAATAGACCCATTCCCTGCTCACAATGAGCTTACAGTCTAGATGGTATTTGGGAGTCTCTCCCTCTCCCCACCTCTCAAAGCCTTGGCTTATTTCTGAATGTTAGCGGGGATGAAGGGGGGTGTCTGTCTCTTCTGCTAAACCCTACAGTTTGAGGTTTGCCTCACTGTGTCTTATCCTAAGCATTTCTTCTGTCTTTCCTCCCTGTGGTTACCCCACTTCTACTCACCAGAAAGTAGCTGCTTGAATATCTTGCTGACAATTCATTCTCCTCAATTAATCCACCCAGCAAAGTTGTGTTATTTTGTTGCTGATGAACTGACTGCATTCTAGAACCTCGTTGGCCATGTTGTCTTGCCACTTGAGGTTGAGTATAAATCTGGCAAACTGCTGGAGAAGTCAGATGTGGTGTCTATAGTCAATTCAGGTCTCAAGACAATATGTCATATTTTCTGAAGCTTGATGCCACTGTGGGTGACACACTCTGCTCATCAGACATATCAGTGGCTTCTTGATTTGGTTGGGCATTTTATTTTTTTGTGTTCATTGGATAGCGCACTGTTCAGTTAGCCAAATTCAGGGTCAGTGTCCAGTTTGATATCCCCAAGGACAATTTCTCATGCGTCATTTCCCTGGGGTTGACTGGTACATAGCTTGATTCTTCTTCAGACTTATCATTAGTCAAAGGTCGTCCCCTGGCTCTGTACAATGGTCCACACTCACCTGTGTCTCTCCTGGCAGTGGGCTTCCAGGGCAGCTCTCATGGGACTGGATCAAGGATGCTGGGGGATTTCCATCATCTACTGAGTTGGAAATTTCCCAGAAACTCCCAGATACTGAGCAAAGCATATAACTGGGACCTGGTGGAAATGTGCCAAAATTACTTTCATTAGAAAATCTCTCCAAAATACGATTTCATTGTGTAGATAAGACTAATCTTTGTCAGTCTTGACCTGAGCATTCTCTTTTAGGAAATGGAAAACTCATCCTTCAACGAGATTATTACTTTTCTTCATTTTCCTTCAACTAGAAATCGTCTTTTGTGAGATACATTATTTTTTTCATGTTTACCTTAACTGCTAGCATCTGAGACTGGCCAGATTGTGAACTTCTGGAAAACAGGGATCCTGTCTTTTACCTTTATTCCATGCTTCCCAGTTGTTAGTGCACAGCTCTGCACACAGTAGGTGCTCTATAAATACTACTAATTGATTGAGGTATTCTTAGAAAAGTATCAGTTTTGCTCTGAAGCAAAAAAACGGAAGTTGTCAGGCAAATAAAGGAGGGTTTTCCACGACCTCTTCCATGCTCTGTATTTGAAAGAGAAGTTTGAATGAGAAGGTCATTAGTGAAATGACTTTTCTAGAATGGAAAACTTCTTTCTTCAGAGAGCCTAGTTACTGCAAATTGTTTTGGGCAATCATTTGTTTGAACCCTATGACATTATTCAATGTAAAAAGGACTCCTTAAAAATGGTTAGTGTGTAATGAGTGAAATATGGTGGGGAGTGAAGAAAGAGAGGTATTTCTTAATCAATCCCATCAGAAGAACCATTAAATCTTACTAACCTAGAATCTATTGAAATATTTCATTTATGGTCAAAAGGGAAAACTCCCCTGGGTTTTATTTTTGTACTGTTACAATGACTAGGAACAAAAAACAATGGCCCTTTTGCACTTTTCTCTGAAGTTTTTAAACTTTTTTAAAAGTTCATTTCTCCCTCTCCTCTGGCATCTTAACAGAGCACCCCTGTGGAGGACTCCTTCTCAACAGCACCCAGAGCTGGTGAAATGCCACAGGAGCTAGCCACTGTTGCTACTGGACTAGGAGGCACTCTCATGTCACCCTCACCACCCTCCCCTCCAGGCTGCATTGCTAGGATATTCTGGAACGGGAGTCTCCGAGCCCACGGTTCGCATGGGATCCAGCCTGACATATTTTCTAGTTCACAATCCCTGGAGGAAGCTGTGGCATTTTGCCAGAATCATCCCAACTCCCTAAAGGCAGCCTGAACCAGCAGTATCCTGAATTGGGCCAGATTCCTTCCAGGAAGCTCTGGGGAATCAAAGCAGAGTCCCAAACCTGCCCTAAACCCAGAGTAGTTCAAATGTTATCGGGATTCGTGTTATCACCTGATTCCTAGTCTTGTGATCTTGAGTCAGCCAGTGCTGAGGAGCACAGGGCATCCTTGGCAATTCTAGGATTCCCTGCTGAAATGAAAGGGCGAGGAGCAGACCCATCCTTACGGAGAGAATGGGGCACAGGGCATCAAACCCAGAAGATGACCTGTATATCAAGAAAGAAGGAGCTTGCAGAGTGGAATTTTCAGCTTTAAATCACTCCCCCTTCGCTGAGCGAATTCCAATCAATCCATCAATCATATTTATTGAGGACTTACTGTCTGCAGGGCACTGTACAGGGCGCTTGGGAGAATATAAATAACAATAGACACCTTCTCTGTCCACAACAAGCTTACAGTCTAGAGGGGGAGACAGACATTAATATAAATAAATAAATTACAGATATGAATATAAGCGCTGTGGGGCTGAGGGTGGAGGTGGTGAATAAAGGGAGTGTCAGGGTGACGCAGAAGAGAGTGGGAAAAGAGGAAATGAGGGCTTAGTCAGAGAAGGCCTCTTGGAGGAGATGTGCCTTCAATAAGGCTTTGAAGGTGGGGAGAGAAACTGTCTGTCAGCTATGAAATGGGAGGGAATTCCAGGCCAGAAGCAGGATGTGGGCGAGAGGTAGGCGGTGAGATAGACTGTTAACTCTGAACAGCGAGATGTCTCCTATCCAGTAGGATGTCATAGGTTCTGCCTAGACAGGATTTCAATGGGGCGAGTGGCAGTTGCCCAAGAAGCAGGTGACGTGGGTGAGCGGTTGCTCCTGCCCTTTCCCGTCATCCAACATGGTGGCAGCTCTGAGGAGGCCTATTCACCTGGAAAGGCAGGAGTTCCCTCTGGGTATGGGGCCCAGGATAGTCGCTCCAACTGTTCTCAACCTTCCACACAAGCTGGCGGGGGCAGGTGGGTGGCTGGGCTCCTGCATTCCCAGAAGCCCCCTGGGGGAGAACTGGGTTAACTGTTATTTCTATTTCCTGTCGACATTTCACCAGTGGAAAGCCAACCCTGCATGGCTTACACAGTCACCATAATCACTATATCTTGGGTGTGACTTTCAACTTTCAGCTGCTGGCAGTTCATCATACCTTCTGCTCCCTCAGTAAGAGCCTTTCAGTAACTTTCTAACAGCTCTTGAGGATAAGAAAAAGGAAATGAAACCAAAACAGTTCAGATTGAAATATATGAAATTTTCTCTGCCACAGTGCCCTCCATGGAACACCAAGTCTTGCCTTGTAAAGGTTCTATTTTTAAAATACCAAGGACCTCAGCTCAGAAGGCCAGAGAAACAGCATCTTGCAAACAATATCCAGCAGAGTTTGAACGTTGATATAGCCCAGAAACTCGGATAATAATACCCAGCTCCTAAAGCAAACAGCCTCATCTTCTTCCCCACATAAAGTGTTCTTGGGCAGGAACATTATATTTTGATTGTCCTATCAGTCACCCTTAGAAAAAGTCTGGTTTGACAATATGATGACGCTCAGCCCCTTAATGAGAGAAAGTAACTAGGCAACAGACATTGTCTTGTTTGGCCTAAAAACAGCTGGAAAAAATGTATAAAACTGGGCTCTCCTCATAGCAACTGAATACCATAGTTTATAAGCTTATTTCCCCTTATGTCAAGGCAAAGCACCTCAGTATGACTGCTGAGTTGATCTGGATTTCGAGGATCTTAGATCTGGTGTCATTTTTAGTGCTGTTTGGAAAGACATTTAAATAGTTGGGAAAGACGTGCTTGCCTGGATGAGTGCAACGTTTTTCCATTGTTTTCTCTTCCTTACAATTAAATTCCCCTTTGAACTGGCAGCCTATTAAAGTGATACTAAAGTGATTCTACCAAGCAGCTCCAAGGATAATAAAATTCTATGGAGACATTTAGTAAAGATAGACATTCTTGAGTTAAAATATCACATTAAATCTCAACACCCTGAAACTGAAACCTGATGAGAAGGGGAGACAGGGAAAGAAAAGAGAGGGAGGGAAGGAGAAAGAGATGGGGAAGAAGGAAGATGAAGGGAGAATAGAGGGAGAAAGGGAAAAATGGAGAGAGGGAGGATGAATGGAAAAGGAAAGAGGGGGAGTTAGTAAGGAAGGGAGAAAGAGAGGTGGGAAAGAGGGAATGAAA
The DNA here is from genome assembly GCF_004115215.2 of Ornithorhynchus anatinus. NCBI lineage: Eukaryota > Metazoa > Chordata > Mammalia > Monotremata > Ornithorhynchidae > Ornithorhynchus > Ornithorhynchus anatinus. The sequence goes on from NC_041739.1 coordinate 53,445,688, forward strand.
GATAGAAATAAAAAAGAGAAAGTAAGTGTTTTGTGTTTATGTGTGTGTATGAGTGTTTACACACACTGTTTCCTGGACATCAGTGATCCAGAGGGACATATTAAGGCTGATATCCCATGAATAGCAAAAAAATGGAATCATTTATACTGTAACTTTAGTTTAAAAAATTCTGAAATGTGTACACATGACTCATTTTGAAACTAAACTCTTACTGCTTTTTGAGGATTAAAAATAAACTCAAACATTCTCTCAAATAGAAGCAGCCTCACAGAAAGTTTCAGTTGTCCAAGATCCCTATTTGAGGACTCTGTTTACAAGCAAGAAGCTTAAAATTCTTATAAACCAGAGAAGAAAAAATTCTAGGTTTGCAATAAAGCATGGAGAGATGCTTTGGTTCAATTTTTCAGAGAAAAATTACCTTTGGTCTAAAACTAACATATAGAGCATGAATTTTTCAGAAAACTGTGTGCCAGGTGAAACAGGGAGTTGCAAATATGTATATTAGCCCATGCAAACAACACAAATTATAGACAAAAACGTAACTACTAAATTTAAAAAAAACATATTTTTGCACATAAAGACCTATTTAGAAGCAGCATGGCTTAGTGGAAGGAGAATGGGCTTTGGAGTCAAAGGTCGTGGGTTCTAATCCCAGCTCTGCCACTTATCAGCTTTGTGACTTTGGGCCAGTCACTTAACTTTTCTGTACCTCAGATACCTCATCAGTAAAATGGGGATTAAGACTGTGAGCCCCACATGGTTCAACTTGATTATCTTGTATCTACCCCAGAGCTTAGAACAGTGCTTGGCATATAGTAAGGGCTTAACAAATACCATCATCATTATTATTATTATTATTGAGAGTAACTGCAATAAACCACGTAGGAGAGATAGTAAGAGCTACAGGACAGAAAATATGGCATCCTTTTTTCCAAATTATGATAACAAAGGAGTCTGATTCTTCTTCCCTTTCCTTCTTTCCCTCCTTCTTACTCTTCCTCCCACTATATATGCGGAGAGCAAGCTTACATACCCACAAGCTGGGAAGAAAAATGTCTCTCTACAACTATAGCAAAACTTGGTTTTATAGCATAACAATTCAGCCAAACCTACTCTACCCTTCCCCCCCACCCCCTGGCTTCCTGGGTCACTCCACCAGAGAAAGTTCTTTTTCTTGGGGTAGGGACTCTGGTCCATCCATCCTTCACAGAAGAGGTGAGTATGGTTAGACCCCCTCCCTTGGTTGAGCCCACCGAAATTTCACTGTGGTGAAAGCCCATTGTGATCAGCATTAAGGTGATCACACCCCCAACCTTTGCGCACTCAGGAACATTCTTCAGTCACCTCTTGGGGTGATCCCTCACAAGGCCCTCCCACAGCAGTGCCTTCCCCAATATTTCCTAGACCCCGTTTGATATGAATTAGTAGTAATAATGATAATTTAAATAATTATGGTATTTGTTAAGTACTCACTATGTGACATGCCCCTTACTAAGTGCTGGGGTAGATAAAAGATAGTCAGTTTGGACATAGTCCCTGTCCCATATGGAGCTCACATTTTAAGTTGGGGGGTGGGGGTTAATCTCTGTTTTACAGGTGAGGAAACTGAGGCATAGGGAAGTTAAGGGACTTGTCCAAGATCACACAGCAGACCAACGGTGGAGCCGGGATTAGAACCCAAGTCCTCTGACTCCCAGGATTGTGCTCTTCTCATTAGGCCATGCTGCCTCTACTCAATAAATACTACTACAGAAGTACTTATTGAGTGCCCACTGTGAGGAGTGTCCGTCGTTTTCTGGCTTCGGTATAGAGTTCAACAAATGAGTAGGTAAGCAGCAGTGTCATGCTTTGTGATGTACCCTCAAAGTTCTGGACACATTTACGGCTGAAGTGACCGCAGCAGAGTGCCAATGATGTCCCCGAATGCCATAACTCGGCAGAAGGTTGTCTTGGTAACTGTTGCCAGCCATTTTTCAGGCTTCCTGTTGGATCCGTCCACTTCACAGAACGGCTTGGGTGGCTCATCAGTCAGAAACCTTCACTCTGATGGCCTAACCCAAGCAGGCATTTCCCTACTTGCAGAACCAGAACCCTGGTCTCCTAACTCCCAGAGCTGGATCCTTTCACAGGACCAATAGTCCTGGACCAAATTATATACATAGATAGAATATAATGAGAATAAACAGCAAGAACATCAATCAATCGATGGTACTGATTGAGCGCTTACTGTGTGCAGAGCACTGTACTAAGCGCTTGGGAGAGTACAATATAACAGAGTTGGTAGAGACAATCCCTGCCCATAAAGAGCTCACAGTCTAAAGGGACACCATCATTTGGATGGATTCAGGCCACCGACTGCTTTGCACAAATGTCCATATTGATGTTTCTCAATAAAACCTCATCAAAAAGCCTCAGGACTGCTGCCAAGATTCTGCTGCAATGTGAATATATTTGCAGACACGCTGGAAAGAACAGATCTGAAACACAAGGCAGAAATGAGCATAGATGCACATTTCCACTCGTTCATCAACATTATAACACATTAACAGGAAAAGAGTAAGAGAAGAAATGTCAAATCAGTCCGGAAACATTTCAGCTTATGGCAAGAAAAGCAAGAAAGAAAGAGGATGGAAAAAGTGGAAGGATGCAAGATTCTCTGTAGAGAAATAAGGAAAAAAACTGCAAAATGACTGTGAGGAATAGAGAAGCATGCTAAGAAGGGCAGTTGTTGACCATAAAGGTCTGAAGGTGGAATGTGACAATTATCTGAAACAGTGCATTCTGACAGCGCTAAACGGCAAATTCAGAAAGAAGGATTAATCCAAGCATTGTATCTGTATCATCAGTGTTTATTGAGAGCCTGCTTTAGGCAGAGCACTGTACTAGGGGCTCGGGGAATAGACAGAAGAGGTAAAAGTCACAATAGCTGCTCTCAAGGAACTTACTATTTAATTGGAAAATAAAGAGCCCTCATGTATTTGTATAGCACACACAACATCCAGGGTAGCACATGAAGAATCTACACATAAATAATAGTATAATGATATTTTTTGAGCAATTACTAAGTGCAGTGTACTGCCTTGAGTACTTGGGAAGTTCAGGCTGTGAAGCGTTGTTTTATTCATTTTAGATCGTGTCTGCTAATTCTGTTGTGTTGTACTCTCCCAAGCACTTAGTACAACTCTCTCCACAAAGTAAGCGCTCAATAAGTATGGTTGATCGAGGCAATCCAGATATCTCTCTGACCTTGTTCATTGTTATCTGCTTCATTTTGGCCCTCACCACTGCCTGACAACAGTACTTTATCCAAATTCACTCCCATCCCCACTGCCCCTGCCAGCTATTCCAGATATCTAACTCTTTTCTCAAACCTCCTGTTCCCCTACCCCCACCACCTCTTTCCCCTAATAACCTGGTTACTTCATCAACAAAACTGAAACCATCAGGCATGATCTCCCTCAAAATACCACTGCTCCTCTCCAATTCCCCACCTCCTCTTCTACCCTCTTCAACTCTGTTCCTCGCAGTAACTCAAGATGAAATCTCTCACCTCCTCTCTAAATCTACCCCCTCCACCTGTGCTTCTGACTTCGCTCCTCTAGTGCTAACCCTCTCACTGTAGCGCCATCTCACCTGTCTCGCTGCGGACCCCTAGCCCACATCCTGCCTCTGGCCTGGAATACCCTCCCTCCTCTAATCCGACAGACAACCACTTCTCCCCCACTTCAAAGTCTGACTGAGGGCACACCTCCACCAAGAAGCCTCCCCAGACTCAGCCCTTTTCCTCATCTCCCACTCCCTTCTGCATCACCATGACTTGCTCCCTTTGCTCTTCCCCCCTACAGCCCCAAAGCACTTATGTGTGTAATTTTATTTATTTACATTGATATCTATTTTCCCCCCCATACTGTAAGCTCGTAGTGGTCAGGGAATGTCAATGTTTATTGTACTTTTCCAAATGCTTAGTACAGTGCTCTGCACAAAGTGAGTGCTCAATAAATGCAACAGAATGAATTAATCCCTTTTTATCTTTTTAAAACATTCGCCCCCTTCCTTCTTCCCTCTTTGACTGCCATCTTGAAGTGCTCACTTTCTAATGGCTTCTTCCCCACTGCTTTCAAATATGCCCAAGTCTCCCGTATCCTAAAAAAACCCACCCTTGACCCCACTGTTCCCTCCAGTTATTGCCCCATCTCACTCCTACCATTGCTCTCCAAACTTCTTTAAAGAGTTGTTTACACCCACTGTCTCCATTTCCTCTCCTCCAATTCTCTCCTAGATCCCCTCTAATTATGTCCTAGATCCCCTCCAATTTGGCTTCTGACCCTTTCACTTTACTTGACATATCTACTTGGATATCTCGCTGACACCTCAAATTAGACACGTCTAAAACTGAATTCCTTATCTTCCCACCCAAACCCTGTCCTCCCCATCTTTCCCATCACTGTAATTATAATAATTATGGAATTCATTAAGTGCTTACTATGTGACCAGAACTATTCTAAACACTGGGGTAGATACAAGTTAATCAGGTTGGACACAGTCCCTGTCCCATGTGAGGCACCCATTCTTTACCCCCATTTTACAGATGAGGTAACTGAGGCCCAAAGAATTTAAGTGACTTGCCCAATGTCACATAACAGACATATGTCAGGGCAGGATTAGAACCCAGGATCTTCTAACTCCCAGGCCCATGGTCTGTTCACTAAGTCACGCTGCTTCTCATACAACACCACTATCCTCCCTGTCTCACAAGCCCATAACCTTGGCGTTGTCCTCGACTCATCTCTCTCCTTCCACCCACGTATTCAATGTCACCAAATCCTGTCACTTCTACCTTCACAGCATTGCTAAAATCCGCCCTTTCCTCTCCATCCAAACTGCTACCATGCTGATCCAAGCACTTATCCTATTCCGCCTTGTCTACTGCAGCTGCCTCCTTGCTGACCTCCCGGCCACCTGTCTCTCCCCATTCCAATCCATACTTCACTCAGCTGCACGAACCATTTATCAACAAAAACATTCCATTCATATCTCCCCATTCCTCAAGAAGCCCCAATGACTGCCCGTCCACCTCCTCATCAAACAGAAACTCCTTACCATTGGCTCTAAAGCACTCAATCAGCTCACCCCACCGTACCTCACTAATCTACTACAGCTCAGCCCCCACACTCTGCTCCTCTAGTGCCAGCTTACTCACTGTGCCCCGATCTTGTCTATATCACCACCGACCCCTATCCCGGGTCATTCCCCTAGCCTGGAACTTCCCTCCCCCTCCATATACGCCAGACCAACACTCTCTCCACCTTCAAATTCATTCATTCAATAGTATTTATTGAGAGCTTACTATGTGCAGAGCACTGTACTAAGCACTTGGAATGTACAATTCGGCAAAGGATAGAGACAATCCCTGCCCCATGACGGGCTCACAGTCTAAACAGGGCAGACAGACAGCAAAGCAATAGAGAACAAAACAAAAACAAGACAACATCAACAAGATTTTTTGAAAGTAAGGCCCGGGAATTGAGTGTTACTAAAGTCACATCGCCCCAATTAAGCCCTCTTTTCCCTGGCTCTCTCTCCCTTCTGTGTCATCTAGGCACCTCAACCTGTGACCTTTGGACACTTGATATTCTCCCCACCCCACAGCATTTATGTACCTATCTTTAAATTATATTCTATAAATTACTCATTTATTCATTTTAATGTCTGTCTCCCTCTCCAGGCTGTAAGCTCGTTTTGGGGAGGGAACGTGTCTTCTAATTCTGTTGTACTGTACTATCCCAAGCACTTAGTACAGAGCTCTGTTCATAGTAACCCTGGTCAGAAGACCTGGGTTGTAATCCTGGCTCCGCCACTTGTCCACTGTGTAACCTTGGGCAAGTCGCTTCACTTCTCTGTGCCTCCCGTTACCTCATCTGTAAAATGGGGATGAAGACTGTGAGCCCCACGTTTGATGGGGACTGTGTCCAACCCCGCTCGCTTGTACTTACCCCAGGTCTTAGTACAGTGCCTGGAACATAGTACCCATACCACAATTATAGTAAACGCTTAATAAATACAATTGATCGACTGAACAATACTGGATGGACTGGTTATTTTTTTAAAGGTATTTATTAAGCATGTACTATGTACCAAGCGCTGGGGTAAATAGATACAAGCTAATCATGTTGGACTTAGTTCATGTCCCACATGGGGCTCACAATATTAATCCCCATATTACAGATGAGGTAACTGAGGCACAAAGAAGTTAAGTGACTTATCCAAGGCCAACCAGAAGACAAGTGGCAGAGTCACAATTAGTACCTGTTAGTTGAGTGGTCCTTCTGATTCCCAGGCCCATGCTCTATCCACTACGCAATGCTGCTTCTATGTAACCAGCACCAGAACAACAGATGAAAAAATCTTTTGACAGGTTGCAGTTTAGTAACTGAAAGAGTCCAGTAAGTATCCCAAGGCTCACTGAGCTGTCTAATGCCAAAAACTCTTCAACTACAAGTAGGCATGACTTGTACCCAGCAGAACAGAATGATAAAATGTTGATTTGCTATTATGGAGAGAGGAGTGATGCTCAATCAAATACCTGATAACTTTATTTTGTTCTTCTTCAAGATAGCGGTCTAGTAACTTTTCTCTTGGAAATAGAATCTTACCATCTATATGTGTGACTTTTCATTAGAAGCAGAGTAACCTAGTGGAAAGACCACAAGCCCGGGTCTAATACTGGCTCTGCTACTTATCTATGTGACCTTGGGCAAATCACTTTACTTCTCTGTACCTCAGTTTCCTCAACTGTAAAATAGGAATTAAATCCTACTCCCTTCTACCTAGACTGTGAGCCCACTGGGCACAGGGGCTGCGTCCAACTTGTTTATCTTGTATCTACCCCAATTATTAGGACAGTGCTTAATACGATTATTGTAATTATTATTATAATTATTGGAATGCAGAGATTGGGTCCTATCAAAGAACCCTATCTGTGGCATTCAAATAACATCAAACACTGATGACCTGGTTGCAAGCACTACCTGATCAAAACAAAATCTGGTGGAGTCAGGAGGGTTCGGTTTTGGTGTAAAATATTTCTTTCATTGTGCTTTCTTAAAGTGAATCCATCTATGCTCGTTTGTGGACCAGTATTTACTCCCCAGAGTTACTTCCAAACCTAATACCCCACCTGCTGGCTGCAAGACCTCATGATTTACATGAGGACTGAAGCATTTGCACCTTGTAACTGATGAATCCACTCTCAGTCAATCAATAGTATTTATTGAGCATCTTCTGTGGACTTTGTACTGTAGTAAGTTCTTGGGAGAGTACAACAGAATTAGTAGACATGATCCCTGCCCTCAAATGGCTTATAATCTACTGGGGGAGACACACTGAAAATATAAATTACAGATAGTAGGAAGAAATAGAGTATACAGGACACGTATGTAAGGGCTGTAAGGGTGGGAAAGAAAATTTCAGTAATACACCCAAGAGTGTGTTCACTCATCACTTCATCGCCAGTAGTATTTATCGAGCGCTTACTGTATGCAAAGTACTGCATTAAGTGGTTGGGAGAGCAAAACCATTCTGCACTGAGTGTTTTTAATTCCCCACAGAAAGTTTCTGGAACATGGAAATGTCCCACATTGGAGAGAAAATGAGGTTTACCATCCCAATCTCTAAGCTTAAAGGGTGCTTGAAAACACTGAGATAGATTTTCCCAGCAGCAAAACTTGAGTTCTGAGTAATGGCTCTGATTCAGTTGTGTGAAAAATACATTTCATTTTTTCTTCCCGCCTCGACCCCAGGCCCTGATGCTATTCTCCATCTGTGTGCATTTCCTGCCTTTCCCCCAGAAAGCACTGCCAGTCTCAGGCCTGGGAATTATTTGTTTCTTGCCCCTGCAGCAAAAGGAAAAGGTTAAAGTAGATGAAGAATTTGAGAGACTGATGACAGGGAGAAACGGTTGTAAGGCAATAAGACAGGGAGGAACTAAGTTAAAACTTTTCCTCCTTCTCCCTCATTCCTTCCCCATGTTGGACTGATCAACTGATCAACCAACCAATCAGTGGTGTTCACGGAATGCCTGAGGGCAAATTACTGTACTAAGTAAGCACAACAGGAGAAATACATATAGTCCCTGCTCTCAAAGAGCAGTCGATCTAATGGGGGAGATAGAAATGATTTACAAATAGTGAGAGTGAGAGGGAGAAAAATGTTATCACAGGTAGTGATACAACTGGGTCAGTATGAAAGAGCTGAATAATTGATGGAAGATTAAGTCCATTCTTCCTGCTATCTAGACTTCCCAATCCCTGGAATTCTCCCAGTTCCAGTTTGAACTGGAACAGATTTGATCACTTTTCTATGAGCTAAGGGAACATTACTGAAGAAACACTTCTTCCATCTTGGGATAGGAAGGCAGAGGATGAGAAGTGAGGAGACAAGATCAGGAAGCAGCAGAAGAAGTGAAGAGGAGAGAGGCCGGTCAGAAGCAAAGAGTGACCAATGTTTAGAACTGGTCAGCACTTTATGAGCCTTCTTGAGGAGCTAGAGTTTCAGTCTCCTTTTTTCCAGCAATCTCTTTGTTGCATTTGGAGACTCGTCAAACCATGGATCAGTCCTGCGAAGTTACTGACTAAAGCCTTGAGACATATTTTGTTTCTCTCGCATGTGAACCTGGGGAAAGCAGTGAATTAATTCTTTGTCTGTTAGCCCTGGGGTACATGTTTCAAGAGGCGCCTCTTTCTTCCTAGATTTATGTTTGCTGATTCCACGTCATCCTCAAGTGGCCAATGCCGCCTCACTGTCCCAGCTTCTCAGCCCACACAGGAGTTCTGCTTTGGCCCCCAAGCCAGGCTGTCACTGGCCAAGTACAGCTTGAGAATTCACTTCAGGCAAACCAAAGGAAATGTACAATGTAGGTCCTTGTTAGAAGGTTAAAATGCAAGGTGAGTTGTAGCTTGACTGCACAAATGGTAAACTAAATTATCCTCTTATAAGAAAAAATATAGTTCATATAAGTGTGAAGTCTGGAGAATCCAAGCATAGGAAACAAAATGTCAAAAGGAAGTCTCAGAACTGTTTACTGCAGAAGATTGAGGGGGAGAGAGTGCATGAAGCAAAGGGTTTCAATTAACAATGGGGAGCTGAACTATTGACCCACCGTGCACCAGTTCTGTATAGAGACTGTGGCCACCAAAGGCTAATCAGAAGCAAAGCGGATGGGGTGGAGGGTGCGGTGGCAGTCAATCATATTTATTGAGCCCTTACTCAGTGCGGAGCACGTAATAAGTGCTTGGGAGAGTACAGTATAATAGACACATTCCCTGTCCACAACGAGCTTACAGGCTAGAGGGGGAGACAGACATTAATATAAATAAATACAATTATTTATATGTACATAGGTGCTGCGGGTCTGGGAGAAGGAATGAATAAAGGGAGCAAATCAGGGTGACACAAAAGGGAGCAGAAGAAAAGAAAACAAGGCCTTAAGTCAGGGAAGCCCTCTTGGAGGAGATGTGCCCTCAAGAAGGTTTAAAAGTGGAAAGAATGATTATCGGATATGAAGAGGGAGGGCATTCCAGGCCAAAGGCAGGATACGGGCAAGAAGTCGGTGGTGAGATAGACAAGATTGAGGTTGTGAGAAGGTTAGCAGTAGAGGAGTGAGGATTAGAGGATTAGAACCCAAGTCCTCTGACTGCTAGGCCTGTGCTCTTTCCACTAGGCCACACTCCTTCTCTAAATTCACATTAGAGTATGCTCCTCTTGACCTAAGCCCTGTGCATGCATATTCTCTACTGACAAGGCTTGACCCACTCAAGTTGTCCAGAGTATTTCCCCCACAGCATTTCCGGATCCATCCCCTCCACCCAAAAGGCCATCACCCAGGTCTAGGCACTCAACCTCCTAATGGGTTTACCTGTCTCCAGCCTCTTCCTTCTCCAGTCCCTACTTCATTCTGCTGCTTGGGTCATTTTACTAGAACGTCATTCTGCATATCGCTCCACTCCTCAAAACCCCCCCGGTGGTTGCTATTCCTCCCCACTTCAAGCAGAAACTCCTGACCACTGGCCGTGAGGCATTTCAGCAGCTCTTCCTGCTTACTTATCCACTATCACCTCCACACCTCCCAAGCTATCACTGTGGAAGTGGCATGGCCTAGTGGATAGAGCATGGGCCTGGGAGTCAGAGGACCTGGGTTCGAAACCTCATTCTGCCACTTGTCTGCTCTGTGACCTCAGGCAAGCCACTTAACTTCTCTGGACCTCGTTTATCTCATCTGTAAAATGGGGACTAAGACTGTGAGCCCCATGTGGGACAGGGACTGTGTCCAACCCAATTATCTTTTATCTACCCCATCCCTTAGTATGGTTCCTGGCAAATAGTAAGCACTTAATAAATACCTTTTAAAAAAAGCTAACCTACTCATAGTGCTTCATTCTCACCTCTCCCATCTCCAATACTTTGCTCATACTCTCTCACCTGCCTGGAACTCCCATGCCCTTCAAATCTACCAGACCACAGCTGTCTCCAAATTCAAAACCCTCTAGAAATTCCTCTTCTTCTGTAAGACAATCCCCTGATTTATTTTCTTCTCACCAGGTCATTTCTTCCCACATACCATCTCAGGATTTGAGCACTCACAGCCATCAGTGACACTTTTTGTTCATATCAACTTTCAATCGATGGTATTTACTGAGCCATTCTATGGGCAGAACACTGTACTACACACTTGAGAGAGTACAATACAAGAGAATTAGCAGACATGTTCCCTACCCATTCATAATTAGTTTATAGTCTGAAGATGAGCTTATGTATTCTTATTATTCAAAGCACTTATTTATTTACAGGGCCATTCCATTCTCTTTCCATTTTATTCCTCTCGGGACTTTATTCTGAGGCTGTCTCCATCATTAGGTAACCTCCTTGACAGCAGGGATCCTCCCATCCTTTACTTCTACTGTACTTTCTCAAGAACAGTGTTCTGCATATAGTAAGCCCTCGGTAAATACTATTGATGGGTTGAGCGCCTATGTGTACAGCCCTGAACTTAGACTACTCCTGAATGAGTGGGTTAGACACAAGGCTGTTTCCAGCCACTTAACCAGACGAATAGTGATGTCTGCCAAGAAGCTCCCCTATGTACCACAATAATAAAACCAAGGATTGAAACATCTCTAGAAAACGTTTTCAAGGTACTGGTTTGTTCTCCAGTTTCAGCCCAGAATGGTACCCATTTATAACTTTCACCAGTCAGTTGCCCGAATTTCCTAATGAAATTTCATAATTTGATTGATCTAAATTAAGTGTTATGGTCTTAATCCACTGTGGATTTCCACAGCACATATGACCTCGAGAGCTAATTTCAGATATCGGTTCAGTGCTGCTACAATTCCTTTGTACTCGAGAAATGAACACAAATTGCTCATTTCTGCTGCTCTGTATGCCTACTTCCCTTCTGTTATGCTTTTGTCTCAAAAGTCGCCACTAACAAACAGCTGTTAAGAGCCACTCGGGACTGGTCTCCGTGAACTGCTTGAACAACACTAGCCTACTCTCCACCACAGTGGGGTGGGAGGTGGGAGGAAGAAGAGGGAGGAAGGGGGTTGGGGGTAAGGAGAAGGATGATCTGTCTCCTAATTCCCATCCTATAAAGCCAAACCAGACCACATGTAGCCAACTCAATCCCTGGCAGCACCGTCCCTGGGCTCCACAGCTTGTCTGTGCCACCAGTGTCCAGTATGACAATAGACTACAGGGGATCATTGTGGGCACACCCCATTCAGGCGTGCCCTTCACTTCCCATCTCACCTCCCCAAACTGTACTTGGGGATTGTCTGTGACTGTGAGCCCCATACAGGACAGGGATTGTCTCCAACCCGATTTGCTTGTATCCACCCCAGCTTTTAGTACAGTGCCTGGTACATAGTGCTTAACAAGTACCACAATTATTATTATTATTATTTGCTGCCTTTCCTCAGCTGGGCATCAGTGGCCACTCAGGTGGAAGCAGACAGACTGGGAAGCAGCGTGACTTAGTGGAAAGAGCACGAGCCTGGGAGTCAGAAGGACCTAAATTCTAATCCTGGCTCCACCACTTGTCTGCTGTGTGACCTTGGGCAAGTCACTTCACTCCTCTGTGCCTCAATTCCCTCATCTGTAAAATGTGGATTAAGACTGTGAGCTCCATGACTGTGTCCCACCTGATTTGCTTGTATCTACCCCATCACTTAGTATAGTTCTAGACACATAATAAGCACTTACTATGATTCCCCTCACCTGTTCCCCTTCCCTCTGGCAGCAGCCCCCAACTACAAGACCTTGGCCCAGTCTCTGGGGAGACACAGATGATGGCCCTTGGGAGTGGCGTGGCTTCCATGGTGTTCAGCGGAGCTGCATATTTATACCTGCCTCCTCACTGAGGGAAAAGAAAAAAAACTACAGATTGGTAAACCACTAATCTGATGATGCACACCTAGCAAATTTAGCATCCAGAGCAGTGGTATGAAGGTAAAACTCAAACAAAAATAAACAAATAAGACAAAGACTACACAAATGCACCCAGGCAGCAGCAAAGATCAACCGACAGTGGGAATTATTTTAGATTCTTGAGCTAAGACAAGTGCTCTGCCTGCCTTTGGAAGGAAACAACATCGCCTGTTTCTTCTCCTCCCCACTTTGCCACAAATACTCCCTGCTGCTTGCTGATGCTTTGAGTTGCTCCTACAAAAAGGGAGAAGAGCAGCCAGTGGGGAAATAAAGGAAGCCTAGAAATGGCCTACTTCAAATATGTAAATTGGAGGAAAAAAAAATCCTAAAAGCTCAGATTAGCTTTTTTCTTGGATCAGCACAGAGAGAAGATAGAGGAACACGCCTGGTTGGTACAGAGAAGGAGACAGCTCATTTTTTCTTCCTCTCAATAAATAATAATAATAGTTGTGGTATTTGTTAAGTGCTTACTATGTACCAGACAATGTTCTAATCACTGGGGAAGATAAAAAATAATCACGTAGGACATAGTCTCTGTCCCAAGTAGGGCTCACAGTCAATCTCCATTTTATAGATGAGGAAACTGAGGCACAAAGAAGTTAAGTGCTTTTCCAAGGTCACAGAGCAGACAAGTGGTGGGGCCGGGATTAGAATCCTGGACCTTCTGACTCCCAGGCTCATGCTCTATCCGCTAAGCCACAATGTTTTTCTTTTTCAAGAAATGAGGTAAACAGCCATCTTAATAGCAATCAAAGGTAGGACACAATACAATCAGGTGTTTCGTGGAAGACAAATCTAAAAGACAATAGCCTATATTCCCCACACTCCCGAGTCCTGTATCCAGCCGCTAGTGAAGCACCGGGAGTATATCATACTCTCCAAATAGCAGAAAATTCTGATATATAGTTTCCGGTGTGGAAAAGGAATTGTTAATGAAAGACTGACTTGTTTTCCATCCCTTAATTATCCATTTATTAACTCTCAACTAATTTCACTGAAAACATCCCAATTAAATGTCCAATTATAGAAACACACTCTATCAATCATATTTATTGAATGCTTACTGTGTACAAAGCACTCTACTAAGTACTTGGGAGAGTACAATATAACAGATTAGGTAGACATGTCCCTGCTCACAAGGAGCTTGCTATTAGAGAGAAAATCATGTTTACTTCATGAATTTCTTTTTAAAAAGATAATCCAAACAAACATTTGAGAATACTATTTATTTAGCAACCAGAACATAGGAAAGGAGCAACATGAAGGAAACAGCATGAATCATTGACCCTAGAGATGAAATAACATGTCGAGGTGGGTGATCTGGTCCTAGTTGTGACGTTTTTGTTTTGCTTAGTCCCTAAAATGCATTGCACAAAACTTAACTCCCCTGGGGCAGGCACCCTTTTGGGTGCATATCCAACACCCTCCCAATCTCAAAACTCTGCCACAGGCACCTCTGAATTTCAGCAGTCAGGTACAGCGCACTCACACAACCCCAGACTTCACAAAAAGTGCTAGTAAAGCTATAATCGGTGAAAGAAACTGAAGGTACAGGAATTGGCAGCAAAATAAGATCTGGCGACCATCATCGGCCAACAGAAAGAATGTCCCCCTCTCCCCACCCAGAAAGGGGGCAGGGTCCTTGAAGTGTTCTCTTCCAGAGGAAGTAGTAAACAGGTTTACTAGCAGAAAGAGGGTGTACAGTATATCCACTGTTTCGGGAAACCTAGGATCACTGCATCTCGTCATATGTTGATCAAAACAACAGAGCAACCCAAGGAAACTTAGGTCTTATTTGATGGAAGAGCTGAAGTTACTAGCAGTAATAGTAGTAACGGTGTTTATTGAGCACTCTACACACAAGACATGTTCCTTGTCCACAGGGTTACTCTCGACCAGGAGAGACAGGAAGAGAACTATTTAAAAACCGAGTCAAGGGAATGGTGGACTGTGCTACTAATTATGATTAGGTAAACATGGATTGCCAAAGAAGGGTATAAGCAAATAAGTTTTGCTCTGTCTCAAATGGAATGTTCTTTGGAAAAGGTATTTTTGAATCAACTCCGTCAAACCGTAAAGACTTGCCTATTCTGACTGGAAACAGGAAAGTGAGACTTCCATCTGAAAGAAACAAAGAACTCATCGGAGGATCTGTAAATACCTGGTGAAGAGAGGTAGCAGATGGTTCCCTGTACCATGTCTCCCAACCAGCGAACTGCCCAGTTCTCTGAAATGAATAAAACCTGCTGCTTGGTGGCTGCGATCTCATTTTCAACCCGATAAAGACAGGATCAGTAACACACTTCAACCTGATTCTATCGGCTGGGTTGGGCTAGGAGAGACACGACAGCATATCTGTGGGATGAAAACCTCCCAATTGGCACCAGTTGCCAACTGATATCTCTGTTCAAGATTCTGAGTTAATCAATCAGTCGATCCTCCTTATTGAGCGCTTACTGTGTGCAGAGCACTGCCCATAGGCAAAAACAATATTTAACCCACATGAAACCAGTTTTTTAATATGTTTTGCCTATCCAGCCTGACCAACATAGTAAAGAAGCAGCATGGCCTAATGGATAGAGTACGGGCCTGGGAGTCAGAAGGCCCTGGGTTCTAATACCTTCTCTGCTACCTGTCTACTGTGTGACCTTGGGCGAGTCATTTAATGACTCTATGCCTTAGTTACCTCATATGTAAAATGGGGATTAAGACCGTGAGATCCAGGACACAGATTGTGTCCAACCTGATTAGGTTGTATCGACCTCTGTGCTTGGTACAGCGTCTGGCCCACAGTAAGCATTTAATAAATACCATAAAGAAAAAAAAGAAGAGAAAGCATAGCCCCTTCACATGATCTAGAAGCTCAGGCAGGGTGAAGCATGCTTGTGGCCAGCAGCTGTGGCGGGATGGGCCACAGCAACAGCCAACAGCAGAGGAAAGTGCAGATGTAAATGTTTTCCTTTGTTTTGGCTTTTATCTCTGGCTGATGGAAATTGAGCCCAAAAAAGAAAAAAAATCTAAATGAACATTTATCTCTCTTCCTCCCCCTCCCCCTCTGAATCTGGTCCACAGTGAGATGCAGGCAGCAGGAGGAGAGGCCTCCCGCTTGCAAACCAAGGGATCAGTGGGGCAGGAAGGGCCCAAGCAGGATTTTCTACCCACTGAACTCCCAGGCCAAAGTTCATCGTCTCCTGCTGCCCTGGAGCAAGCTCATGCCTCTACCAGACACTGGTGTGTGTGTGTGTGTGTGTGTGCGTGTGTGTGTATTGTTTTTGTCCTCTTGACATAATAAGGATGTAGTTGAAATAGCTGCAGAAAAACTCCCCGAGGGGAAGGGGTTTCTTCTGATGGCCTCAGAGCACTCCGTATCCTCCCCCAAGGGTGGTGGGTCTAACTAAAGGTGCAGTGTGGGTTAGGCAGGGTGTGGGAGAGAAGGGGGAATGAGTCATGAGCTCTGGAGAAACTCAGAGTCTGGATGAATGTTGTGCACCTCTCCAACAAAGGCATCACCTACCCAGCCTAAGCCTCTAAATGGGAGTTGGGGCTTGGACATCAGATTTTCTCTGTGGCTAAAGCAAAAGTTTCTATTGGAAAATTTTATTTGGACAGAAGAGCGGACACTACCCTTAAGTCACAGTGATTTACCAATGTTTTAACTTGTATGACAAATTAGCGGCTAGATCTTCAAGAGCAAAGCAGAGCAAAGAATTGAGAAAATTACCTGGATTATTCACCAAAAAAAAAAGTCAGTTGCTGAACAAAAATAGTTTTTCAGCTTTTTTGTTTATCCAGCCCTAATTCTCGTCTGGATGTAGGATATGGAAAACCTACATGAATGTTGCCAAAAAGTATTCTTGCCCTCAATTTTTAGGATAATTTGCTTGAGACCTGATATTGTTTTTCTAATGACACTAGGGTTTTAACTGCAAATTTGGTTTAATGGCAAAATTAATCCAGGGTATTTATTAAAGTTCAAAGCACAGAATACTGAACATATAATCAAATGTTGACCCAAACTTCCTAAGATCACTAGTGAATTTTACATCAAAATGGAGTTGGGTGTAAATACTTCCCAGTACACCCAGTTCTCTTATAATGTGCGAGTTGCATTCTTGCAAAACCCAATATTAAGGAAGACTCGCGCTTTGGTACTCACCCGTGTCTGATGCTGCACACGTGCAGACTTGCGCAGAACCGTTTCTTCCCGACACCATGTCGCACTGCATCCAAAACAAGCTCGTGTTGACAGGAGGACATTCCCCAGCTCCCTAACAGCATTCTAGATGGAACGTGAACAGAAAACACACATATGGTAGAACCAAGTGAACAATAAATGGACACATTATATACAACATATCACCTTTCTGAAGCCGCAGAACTGACACACTGAACCCAGAAGACTTCACATCTACGCTAATCTATCTCCAAGCATCCTTCCTTTAGCAAGGGAACGAAGAACCATATCTGGTACATTTCTGTTCCCAGAAAAGACGTATCACAGCATGCTTTGGGTAAATTTGATCTCTGTCGTATTCTTATCCTGTGGAAAAGCAACAGATGGCAGTAGTCCTGCCTCTACAGCTGTGCCTAAAACTCCAGTTCAGACAAGGGAATCTACTTTATTAAACAGCTTGGATGTTGCAGGTGTGTGTGTGTCTGATGTCATTCAACGTAAATGACTTGCCTTTCCAAAAAAATTGCAGGTACACTGATGTATTTGGAAATGATAGCAAAACAGTGCTCAGGTTTTTCCTAATGGAATTTGGCATGCTCCATACTCATGAAATTCACACATTTAAATAAAGTCATCACAGTTAAAATGAAATATACTGCGGTTGATCTTAGGCAATTTCTTTATTTTGTATGTAATTCCATTCATCTTCTAACACTGCTGAGGAGTGGGTGGAAAGTTAGTAATTTGTTATTTCAGAAAACATAAAGAACTATAATAATACTACATCTCTGTGGCACACACCTATTTGAAATATTTCAAGAGGTTTTTGCAAAGTCTCATAAATATCCACAAGGTCTTTAAAATGATGTTGTGCACTTACGGCTAATGTATTAATTTACCAATTACCCATCTCATGTAAAAGTATTGCTTCCCATCTTCGTAAATAAATACTGAGAGTTAAATAATCCCTCCCACTCCAGAAAAAAAATATGCAAAGTCTGAATCAACTATATCACCATGCACCCCTCCAAAACTTTTATCAGCCCAGGGATTTGGGTGCTATACATAATAAGGGGCATGTGTTTCAATTGAATTCAGAAAACAGATATTTAAAATCTTTGCTAACGCACTCTGAGATTAGAAACCACTTGTTTCACTAAATCTACATTGATGAATTGTAATAGAGAATTGTTTGGCTGCTGTACTTTTTGCCTTCTGTCTCCCCCAAAATGTTCCCATGGGAAATTCCTAAATATTCAAATATTTGAGCCAGAGTGATTTTCTTTCATGAAACATGCAGATAATTTGCCTTGGCTCTCTATTTCCCTTTGATGCCTAGGTTTAACATTTGATAATTTACATGATTTCTGAATGGACTTTGAGAAACCTCCCCCCACCCCCGAGCCCCGATCCCCCTGCTTCCTCTCCCCTCCCACTGCCCTAATAAAGAGTAGTCCAAATTCTTGCCATGACAAGTGGACGGTCTCTCCCGTTATGAGAGTAATGAACGGCAACATATGATAATCTTTCATTCCACGAATCTCTCACTGTTCTTCTAACAAAGCAAAAATCTGAACACCTACATCTTCTAATTTCCATGTCTCGAATCAACTAAATTGACCTCGGGGGCCTGCATCACCGAAGATAGCCACTAATCTTCTCCCTGAGGGACCCTGAAACCCAATCACAATGAATCCTGAGGGACCCTGAATCACAATGAAAGAGATCCATCTCTCTTCTCTTAAAGCAAACCTGAACCGACTCACTGAGTCTTCTCTCGCTTTCTTCTTGCTCTAGTTGTTTAGAAGAAAAGGGGAAGACTTACTGGGTCCATGTCAAAAGGCTGGAAGATCAATCCTTGTCGATAATTTTCAAAACTAAAATTAGCCAGGGGCCACAAAGGACAACCAGATGAAATCATTTAATCAAGCGTGTAGTGCTTTCTCCAATAATTGTTCAACCTGCATCCCACAGACATTTCCTCTCTCCTATTCTTGAACATTTAAGGACAGAACTGCAGGTCAGGGGCCCTGGGTTCTAATCCTGGCTCTGCCACTTATCTGCTGCATGACTTTGGGCAAGTCGTTTAACTCCTCTGTGCCTCAGTTTCCTCATCTGTAAAACGGGGATTAAATCCCCATTCTCCCTCCCACTTGGGCTGTGATCCCCGTGTGGGCCAGGGAGGGTCTGACCTGATTATCCTGAATCTACCCGAGCCCTTAGCATCACGCTTGGCACATAGTAAGCATTTAATAAATACGGCTACTATCATTATTACACCGCCACCCTCAGGGTCAGTCCAGCATATGGCACTTCCAAAAATGTCAACTCCATGGGGGAGATAGAGGCTGGTGCCCACGTGGTGCTTCCAACTATAGGATGAAGCCACTGTTTCTGAGCAAGGCTGAAAGGAATCCAAGAGTTTCTGAGAAGACCTGAAAAAACCTCAAATCGTGTCTTTCTGACCCATTAGCTCTTTGAATCCTGCTTCTTCCCTGCCTCTTACCCCACCACTCTATTCTGGCCCTGAAAATCAAAACTAAAAGTTGGCACCTATGGGCTCTTCACCGTCCTCAATCCTACCTTAGGCACATCTCCACATGACCCCCTCCCCCTCAAATTCAACTCTCCTTCCTCCCCCTTGCCCTGGCATATATAACTCCATCCCACCCCCCAATTCCCCCTCCCCCAGACACTCCAAACACACCACCAGGATCCATGCCCAGTGCACCTTCACAGGATGCCACGCTCTCCCCCGACCCCCCACCAAGCAAACCCCCTGTGGGGGCTGGAAACCTTCCCATCCTTCCCCATCACGAGCTCCAGCCACGGATACCAACCTGCAAGGTACCATCCTGCAGGGTACCAACCTGCAGGGAATCGACCTGCAGAGTATCAACCTGTACGGTACCAATCTGCAGGGCACCAACCTCCAGGGCACTAGCTTGCAGGATACGAACGTGCAGGGCACAAGCTTTCAGGGTACCAATCTGCTGGGCACTAGCTTGCAGGGTTCCAACCTGCAGGGCACTAGCTTGCAGGGGACCAACCTGCAGGGTACCAACCTGCAGGGCACTAGCTTGCACGATATCAATCTGCAGGGTACCATCCAGCAGGGCACCAACCTGCAGGGCACTAGCTTGTAGGGTTCCAACCTGCAGGGCACTAGCTTGCCGGGGAACAACCTCCAGGGCACTAGCTTTCAGGATACCAACCTGCAGGGCACTACCTTTCAGGATACCAACCTGGAAGGCACTACCTTTCAGGATACCAACCTGCTGGGCACTAGCTTGCCGGGGACCAACCTGCTGGGCAATAGCTTTCAGGGGACCAACCTGAAGGGCACTACCTTTCAGGATACCAACCTGCTGGGCACTAGCTTGCCGGGGACCAACCTGAGAACACTACTTTTCAGGATACCAACCTGCTGGGCACTACCTTGCCAGGGACCAACCTGCAGGGCACTAGCTTGCTGGGCAGCAGCTTGCAGGGGACCAACCTGAAGGGCACTAGTTTGCCAGGGACCAACATGCTGGGCAATAGCTTGCCGGGGACCAACATGCTGGGCAATAGCTTGCCAGAGACCAACATGCTGGGCACTAGCTTGCCGGGCACCAACCTGCTGGGCAGCAGCTTTCAGCGGACCAACCTGCTGGGCAGTAGCTTGCAGGGGACCAACCTACAGGGCACAAGCTTTCAGGGGACCAATCTGCTGGGCAGTAGCTTGCAGGGGACCAACCTGAAGGGCACTAGCTTGCCAGGGACCAACCTGTGGGGCACTAGCTTGCCGGAGACCAACATGCTGGGCACTAGCTTGCAGGAGACCAACCTGCTGGGCAGTAGCTTGCAGGAGACCAACCTGCTGGGCAGCAGCTTTCAGGGGACCAACCTGCTGGGCAGTAGCTTTCAGGGGACCAACCTGCGGGGCACTAGCTTTCCGGGGACCAACCTGCTGGGCAGTAGCTTGCCGGGTGACCAAGCTGCAAGGTACCAACCTGCAAAGAGCCGCCTCTCTCGGCGGATGCTTCGTCCCCGGCCGGGGGGATGGGTCCCGGGGCGTCCCGTCTGGGGAGCCCGGGGGCTTGGCGGGGAAGAAGGAGGAGGAGGAGGAGGAGGGCTGGCAGGAGGAGGAAGAGGAGGAGGAGGGAGGGTCACACGGCTTGCTCGCGGCAGAAGCCCCAGGGCTCCCGGTGCAGGGAGAGGCGTCCGGGCTGCAGCGCCCCGGCCGTGCTGGCCACTGAGTTCTTCAGCTGTTTGATGACCACGTAGAGGAGGAGGAAAAGTAGGAAGAGCAGGAAGAAGAAGAGAGCCAGGTAGAGCAGCAAGTTCAGCTCCCACTCCATGCCGGGGCCCCGGAGCTCCCCGGAGCCCCCCGGAGCCCCCCGCGCCCCCTCCGCGTCCCCCCGGCCTTCCGCGGCCACGTGCCCCCGGTTGAGGGCGGCGGGGGAGGGGGTGTCCCCCCCCGGTGCCCCCGCTGCCCCCCGCTGCCCCCCGGCCTTTGGCGCCGATGGTCGGGGCCGCGGGGCTCCAAGGCACAGCCGGGACCCGATCCGACACCGCCGCTCCCAGAGAGCCTGCAGGAGGACGAGGAGCAACGATGGGACCCTTTCCTTCTCCTCCTTCTCCTCTTTCTCCTCCTCCTCCTCCTCCTCCTCCTCCTCTTTCTTCTCTTACTCCTTTTCCTTATTCTTATTCTTCTTCCCTCCTCCTCCTTCTTCTCCTGCTCCTTTTCCTTATTCTTCTTCCCTCCTCCTCCTTCTTCTCCTGCTCCTTTTCCTTATTCTTCTTCCCTCCTCCTCCTTCTTCTCCTGCTCCTTTTCCTTATTCTTATTCTTCTTCTCTCCTCCTCCTTCTTCTCCTGCTCCTTTTCCTTCTTCTTCTTCTTCTTCTCTCTTCCTCCTTCTTCTCCTCCTTCTTCTCCTCCTCCTACTCCTTCTCCTCCTACTCCTTCACCTCCTTCTCCTCCTCCTCCTTCTCCTCCTTTCTCTTCATCTCCTCGTCCTTCTCCTGCTCCTCCTCCTTCTTCTCCTCCTCCTCCTCCTTTCTCTTCATCTCCTCCTCCTCCTCATTTATTCATTCATTCACTCATATTTATTGAGCGCTTACTATGTGCAGAGCACTGTACTAAGCACTTGGAATGTACAATTCGGCAAAAGAGACAATCGCGGCCCAACAACGGGCTCACAGTCTAAATGGGGGAGACAGACAACAAAACTCCTGCTCCTCCTCCTCCTTCTTCCCCTCCTCCTCCTCCTCCTTCTCCTTCTCATCCTCCTTCTCCTTCTCTTCCTCCTCTTCTCCTTTTGCTCCTCCTCCTCTTCCTCCTCATCCAGGAGTCCCAATGGGCCTGGACTGTGGTCCATACATTTGGGCCGCTTCTCCTCACGTTTGCAGAGAAGTGGGTGGCCCGCAGCCAGGAACCCTCCGCCGGCAGTTCAAGGTAAAGTCAATCAATCAATCAACAGTAGTCTTTGAGTGCTTTACTATGTGCAGAGCACTGTACTGAGCTCTTGGGAAAGTACAACAGAATTAGCAGACACGTTCTCTGCCCGTAATGAGTTCGCCCAAAGTCCAGAAAATACTCAGCTGGTTAATGGGGTAATAAGCTAATAAATGCTTAGCATGGTACTCTGTACACAGTAAGGGCTCACTAAATGGTATTGATGATGATGAGTCGATGGTATGTAGTGAGCATTTACTGTGTGCAGAGCACTGTACTAGACATTTGGGAGCAAACAATACAATAGAGATGGTGGACATGTTCCCTGTCCCAAGGAGCTCACAGCCTAGAGGGGAAAACAGACATTAAAATAAATCAGTTCTGGGTCCGTACATTCCACGGCAGGAAGAGATGTGGCCGGGATTAGATGTGGGAGAAGAAAACAGAAAGCAAAAAAGAAAGAGACAAATGGAAGGCTACAGAGACAAAAACAGTGAGACATATAAAGAGATGTATGAAGAGGTGACAGAGAGATCCAGGCAGAGAGACACAAAACTTTATTATGGTATTTGTTAAATGCTTACTGTGTCCCAGGCACCATACAAAATCCTGGGACTCTTTGGGGGAGTCCTTGTGAGGGAAGCTTCAGACCCAACAAGCAATCCACACAACACTTGTCTCCACCTGAAACCACTGTCCTGAACAATCCTCAAAGAGATCAATCCAATGGCATTTATTGAGCACTTACTGTGTATAGAGCACAGTACTAAGCACTTGGGAGAGTATGATACCACAGTAAGTAGACACATTCTCTGCCCATAACGAGCTTACAGTCTGGAGGAGAAGACAGACATGAATAAATAACATGTAATTTAAAGATATGTACATGAGTGTTGGGGAAGTGGCAAATATCACATGTCCAGAGGTCACAGTTCCCAGTGCATAGAGCACAGAGAAGGGAGGGTGAGCTGGGGAAAAGAGGGTAATGGGAGAAGGCCTCTTGGAGGAGATATGAACCTAATAACGCTTGGAAGGTGCAGAGAGTGGTAGTTTGGCATACATGGAAGGGGAGGGAGTTCCAGGATGGGGGAGGATGTAGGAAAAAGGTTGGTGGTGAGATAGATAAGATGGGGGCACAGTGACTAAGGTGGCACTAGAGAAGTAGAGTATGTGGGCAGGGCTGTAGTAGGAGACCAGTGAGGTGAGGTAGGATGGGGTGAGCCGATTGAGTGCTTTAAAACCAATGATAAGGAGTTTCTGTGTGATGCGGATCTGGACAGGCAGCCATTGGAGGTTCTTGAGGATCGAGGAGACATGGACTGAATGTTTTTGTTGAAAAATTATCTGAGCAGCAGGGTGAAGTATAGACTCAAATGGGGAGAGGCAGGAGATTGGAAGGTCAGCCAGGAGGCAGATGCAGTAGTCAAAGGAAGATAAGATAAGTGCTTGGATCAGCATGGTAGCAGTTTGGATAGATAGGAAAGGGTGGATTTTAGCAATGTTTTGAAGTTAGAACTGACAGGATTTGGTGACAGATTGAATTTGTGGGTGGAATGAAAGAGATGAGTCGAGGACAACGCCAAGGTTATGGGTTTGTGAGATAGGGAGGATGGTGGTGTTGTCTATAGTCAGGGAAAGCACAGGGGGAGGAAAGGGTTTGGTTGTGAAGATAAGGAGTTCTGTTTTGGACATGTTCAGTTTGAGGTGTAGACAGAACATCCAGGTAGAGATATCCTGAATAATAATAATTGTGTTTGTTAAGGGCTTACTATGTGCCAGGCACTGTACTAAGCCCTAGGGTGGATACAAGGAAATTGGTTTGGATACAGTCCCTGTCCCATGTGGGGCTCACAGTTTCAATCCCCATTTTACAAATGAGGTAACTGAGGCACAGAGAAGTAAAATGACTTCCCCAAGGAAACACAGCAGACAAGTGGCAGATTTGGAATTATAACCCATAACCCTCTGACTCCCTGGCCCAGGCTCTATCCACTAGACCATGCTGCTTCCCTAGGCAGGAGGAAATGCAAGATTGCAGGGAAGGAGAGAGGTCAGGGCTGGAGATGTAGATTTGGGAATCATCAACACAGAGATGGTAATTGAAGCCATGGAAGCAAATGAGTTCTCCAAGGGAGTGGGTGTAGATAGAGAATAGAAGGGGATGTAGAACTGAGCCTTGAGGGACCCTTACTGTCACAGGGTGGGAGGCAGAGGAGGAGCCAGCAAAAGAAACTGAGAATGAGCAGTCAGAAAGATAGAAAAGAGAACAACAAGAGGACAGTGTCTGTGAATCCAAGATGGATAAAGTTTCAAAGAGAAGGAGGTGGTCTGCAGTGTTGAAGGCGGCTGAGAGGTCTAGAAGGATTAGAATAGAGTAGAGGCTAATCAGATTTGGTGAGTAGAAGGTCCTTGGTTACCTTAGAGAGGCTGTTTCTGTGGAGCGAAGGGGTCAGAAGCCAAATTGAAGAGAATCTAGGAGAGAACTGGAGGAGAGGAAGTGGAGACCAAGGGTGTAAACAACTCTCTCAAGAAGTTTGGGGAGAAATGGTAGGAGGGAGATGGGGTGAGAACTAGAGGGAGCTGTGAGGTCAAGGGAGGGGTTTTTTAAGGATAGGAGATGCATAAGCGTATTTAAAAGCAGTGGGGAAGAAGCCATTAGAAAGTGAACAGTTGCAGATGATAGTCAAGGAGGGAAGAAGGGAGGGGCAAATGTTTTGAAAAGATATAAAGGGATGGAGTCAAAAGCACAGGTGGAGGGGATAGATTTAGAGAAGAAGTAGAGATTTCATCTTGAGTTACTGCAGGGAATATAGGGAGAGTCGAGGAGCCGGAGGATTGGAGAGGAGTAGGGAGATTATAGGGAGATCACCCCTGATGCCAAGATAGCTGCTTCAGATGTCCCAATTGTACATTCCAAGCATTTAGTACAGTGCTCTGCACATAGTAAGTGCTCAATAAATACTATTGAATGAATGTCCTTCCCTGCCTCTGGGAAAGCCCTCAGGTTTTTATTCTGGATGGAGCCATATCTGGGCCAATCTCCAGTTTCCCAGTTTTCACATGATCTACCATTCCTCAAATTTGTCATCTTAGACCTGGTCTTCTATGACCTGAGAATAAATCCGCTCAGCCAAGCCTGCTTGCTGTCAGTCTTACAACCTGGCCCCCTCCTGGTTAGCTGATCTAAGGATTTGTCTCTCTGCTTTTCACTTGGATGTTTTCCTCTCTCCTTTCCCCAAGCCAGCTTTCATTCTCCTCCATAGGTTATCTCCTGCTAAAATATGAAGACAGAAGTATCCTAACTCTACTATCTTCTTTCAGGATGGAGGACAGGGAGAAAGATAATCTTTTATATACGCAAGAACAAAGCCATTTAGGTCTTTTACGATAAACAATATCGTTTTACCCGAGCAGCATAAAAGGATTTGTAAATATTAACCAATCTCCAGACCATTTATCTTTGAAATTTGTATTTAAAATTGAAATTGGTAGCCTATATCATTATTGTTTTGTTTAAAAAATCACATTCTTCAGATACTTCCATTGCTTTATTAGCCTCTGGCCATAATAATAATAATAATAATGTTGGTATTTGTTAAGGGCTTACTATGTGCCGAGCACTGTTCTAAGCGCTGGGGTAGACATAGGGGAATCAGGTTGTCCCACGTGGGGCTCACAGTCTTCATTCCCATTTTACAGATGAGGGAACTGAGGCACAGAGAAGTGAAGTGACTTGCCCACAGTCACACAGCCGACAAGTGGCAGAGCTGGGATTCGAACTCATGAGCCCTGACTCCAAAGCCCGTGCTCTTTCCACTGAGCCACGCTGCTTCTCTAACATGACGTAGTGGATAGAGCATAGGCCTGGGAGTCAGAAGGTCATGGGTTCTAATCCCAACTCTGACACATGTCTGCTGTGTGACCTGGGGTGAGTCACTTCTCTGGGCCTCAGTGACCTCATCTGTAAAATGGGGATTGAGACTGTGACAGGGATTGGGACAGGGATTGTGTCCAACCTGATTTGTTTGTATCCACCCCAGCATTTAGTAAAGTGCATATGAGGAAACTGAGAAACAGAGAAATGAAGTGCTTTGCCCAGGGCCACACAGCAGACAAGTAGGCAGGGAACATGTCTGCTAACTCTGCTATATTGTACTCTCCCAAGATCTTAGAACAGTGCTCTCCACCTAGTAAGCACTCAGTAAATACCATTAATGATTATGAAGTGGCAGAGTTGGGATTAGAATCCAGGTCCTCTGACTTCCAGGCCCTTTCTCTTCCCACTAGGCCACACTGCTTCTTAATTGAAGCAAAAGGATTGCTACAACTGAACAAAGAGGACTCAAACGTGTCCTTAGAGCTCCAAGCGGAAGGATCAGGGAGAGAGAGACAAGGTTTGTTTTATCTTTCTCCTCATCAGCTTCACATTTAGTTTAATGGGCTTGAGTACCTAGATACCATGATGTTTGGCATCCGGGAAACATACGGTGGAAATTTCAAAGCATTCTTTCCTCAGCAGTTAAGGGTTAAGGGAACAAATTTAGTTTAGTGAAAACGAACAAGGTACTGATTTTAAGGGAAATGCTCAGGGTATTAGTGTAGCTGGTGGCATTTGAATGTTAATATTCCTTATTTTGCTTTTCGTTTGCTCTTTCTTGAATATTGTTGGTTAAGTGATTGCTACTATAGTGACTTCAGTAAAAAGAACCTTCAGGATATTTGGGAGAACAGATTTTTCTTGCTGGCTGATGCACACCTGGGTTCTTGGCAAATGGCGATTCATAATCATCTTCTTTTCATTTGTTGCATAAGCAAGGGCAGTAGCTACGCTTTCTCAAGGTACCCTGCAAAGAATTACCATTTCCCTACCCCAATTAACTGGAGAAGGAACTGTGACTTAGCCTTCCCGAGAGAGGGTGTCAAAAAAACTTGGGCTTTCAACCATCTTACACTCTGCACCTGTTATTAAGACATTTCCAATGCTTTGAGTTTTGCAGCATCTCATGGATCTCATTGGATGAGATGATGCCATTTGAATAATATCAACTTTATCAGATGAGTTTCATTCTTTACTCAACCTCAATCCCTAAATTGCTCTGGAACAACATAATGTCATTGCACAATTAAATAACTTAAGAACTTTAGGGAGTCTTTTAAAATTTGAAAGAGTTGGGCTTTTGAATTTCTTGCCCTTGAAAGAAAAGCTTTTCAACAGATTGTTCATCAGGTTTATTTATCTGGCCATACTGATTTATTTCAAACTAGAGGAGCCCTTTAGTAAAGCATTTCAAATACTGGGCAATTGACACCTGATTATTTTACATTTTAGTCGGTACCAAAAATCATCTTACAGGATCAGTGAGCTTTTTGATAAATAAAGTCTGCTCTTTATTCTTTGATAATCAGTGGTGATATCATGTTTGTAAAATAGCTTCATACATAAAGGAAGTTTGTTTCTAGAACAATTTTGGAGGCCGTGATTTTTTAAAAATAGGCGTAAGAAATTAAATTGTGTAATAAACCTTGCAAAATATCAAGACTCTATTTTCAATTATCAAATTAAGCAAGGAATCAAATACAGTAAGTGATTTTTCAGATAAAATGCCATAGATACAAGATCATTTCTTGAGTTTTCTAGTATATTTAAAGTCAATTCAAACTAATCACTGAAGATGGACTATTAAAGTCTAAAAACCTCATCGTAAGTTCTAAGCCATAGTTTTATTAATCTGTTCTCTTTAATGTCATTTAGGTTTATAGGATGGAACAATATTATTATTATTATTGTATTTGTTAAGCATTTACTGTGTACCAAGCACTGTATTAAGCACTGGGGTAAATCCAAGTTAATCAAGTTGGACACATGGGATTTATAGTCTAAGCAGGAGGGAGAACAGGCATTGAATCTCAGTTTTACAGATGAGGAAACTGAGGCACCCCATATTAAGTGATGCCCAAAATTCCACAGGAGACACTGGCAGACCAGGGATTAGAATCCAGGTCCTCTGACTCCCAGTCCCATGCTTTTTTCCCTGGGTCAAGCTGCACCTTTAAAGTTGCATAAGATGGTAAGCTCCTTCCTAAATGCCCTTATTTCAGTCCTCTGCCTGCAGTAGATGCTCAGTAAATGCAGTGCTTGCTCCAAGATACAATAGACTCATTGCACCCCTTACTCTCAAACAATCAGTTAGTCAATCAGTGGTATTTTTTGAGTGCTTACTGAGTGCAGAATACTATACTAAGTGCTTGGAAGAGTACAGAATAACAAAAGCCCCCCAACAAGGAGCTTATAGTCTAGAGCCTCTAAATCAGGCTATTTCTGTTTCCTCTCCAGTCTCCAACATAGCTAGCATCAATTCCCAAAATGTGCCCGAAGTTTTGCAGCTATGACTTCCTTTATATTCTCCTTCTCTTCTGCCTCCTCCTCCTCCTCCTCCTCCTTCTGAAATAGAGTCCTCTCCTAAAATGAATTCTCTAGAATATACGCTTGCTGTGGCCAGGGAATGTGTCTGTTATACTGTTATACTGTACTTTCCCAATCGCTTAGTACAGTGCTCTGCACACAGTAAGCGCTCAATAAATACAATTGATTGAATGACTAATTAATTGATGTAAGGCTGGCAGGAAACAGCGAAGTGCCCTTTTCAGACTTAATACCACCAACTTTAACACTCTCTCCTTTCTGGGGAGAATCTATCTCCAAAAGATTTGTTCAAAGATGGTTCAAATCAAATTCCTCTGTCTGAAGAGTCGATTGCTTCAGGGTATTCAGTCTGCCTTAACCTCTTGGGCCCAGTTGGAGATAAAGAACTGAAGAGAGAAAATGGGCATTTGGCGGTAGAGTGTACTTTATAAAAACTGAGGTGTTATATACCCATATTTCCAAAAGTGCAGAGTTGCATGAGGATGGGGCGGAGGCAGAGCTAAACTCTTTGTTTACTGAGGATGGGAGGGACAGTGTGATTCTTACCTTCAGGGTAACATGACATGGGGGTATTAGGACGTCAGGATATTGAGTATTTCCTGGAGCTGGAAGAGTCCAGCAGTCGATCTAAGGCCTTGGTGTCTCCAGCCTCACCTGGAGTTGGAATACCTGGAAAAGATACAACACCACAATGGATCCCCAGGGAGATCCAAGGATCAAAGGAGGTCAGGGGCTGTGTCAGGTAAAGAGGCAAGCAGAACCTCTGCAGTCTGCTCTAGCCAGGCCTGGGCTCCTCACTGTCACTTCCCACCCCCTATCACCCCAGCAAAGCACTGCCCACTAGCCAGAAACTCCCCAAATCAGACCGGGCAGCTAGCAGGAGCTCAGCTCTGAGGCTGGAGGGACTGGAAAACACAGTTCTCTCATGAGCCAGACAGAGAAGGGGAGGATTGAGCTGCCTTGTCTGGCAAGAGAACTGTCCGGAAGAATCGGGGGAGAGATTTATGAGTTTTACTCTTTTATGAGTTTGTTTTATACTGGGAGAAATGGAGTTTACATAGGCTGATGGAGAAACTGGAAGGCAGCTCAAATAAATCATGTGTGCAGGGCAATGCATCTGTCTGGAGAATCTGTGGATCTGTTTGCTGGGGACCCTGGCTAATAATTCTAACCCAGGCCTGTCTTATTGTACAGATGGAAAAGTGTCCATGTATTCAGCTATTGGGTGGGGTTGGGGAAGCAGAACCATGACCCAGAAATCAGAATTCCTCCTTCTCTTATCTTTTCTACCCTTGTTTCCTACTTTCTCTTCCCTCTACACCATGGCTTCCTGTCCTTCATGGGGAGAGGGACCATCCATCTGCCTGTAACACGAAACAATCGATCAATCATATTTATTAAGCGCTTACTATGTGCAGAGCACTGTACTAAGCGCTTGGGAGAATACAATACAGCAGAATCAGCAGACACATTCCCTGCCGATAATGAGCTTACAGTCTGGGGGGGTGGGGAACAGATAGTGATATGAATAAATAAATCATTTATAATAAATTGTTTAAAGATATTTACATAGGTGCTGCGGCGTTGGGAGTGGGGTGAATATCAAGTGGCCAAAGGTCACAGATCCGAGTGCATATAAGATACAGAAGGGAGAGCGAGCCGGGGAAAAGAGGGCTTAATTTGGCCAGGCCTCTTGGAGATGTGACTTTAATAAGGCTATGAAGGTGGGGAGAGGGGTGAAATGCTTTACTAAATGGGCTCCTCTAGTTTGAAATAAATCAGTATGGCCAGATAAATAAACCTGATGAACAATCTGTTGAAAATCTGTTGAACATCTGGTGTATGTGGAATGGGAGGGAGTTCCAGGCAAGGAGAAGACATGGGAAAGGGGTCGGAGGTGTGATAGATAAGATCGGGGCACAGTGAGAAAGCTGGTGCCAGAGGAACGGGGTGCGTGGGCTGGGCTGGAGTAGGAGATTAGTGAACGAGTTGTTCTTCTAGGATGTGCCACAGACATGATCCCGGGGGCTGCTGCTCCTGGGGATGGGGCGGCCCCAACTAACTACTTCCAAGAATTCGGGCAGTCAGCCTGGCAAGGGTCAGCAGGTCCTGGCAGAGGCAGTGCAGTCAGGAGAGAGACCAAATGGGACCAAAACTCCCCCTGTCCCCCTTTTTTTTTAAGTGTATTTGTTAAGCACTTCCTCTGTGTCTGGCACTGTACTAAGCGCTGAGGTAGATGTAAACTTAGCAGGTTAGATATAAAATCAGCAGCTTAGGCACAAGATAATCTTCTAGGCCAATAAAAGTCTAAAATCCCTCAGTCCACTCGGGGGATATGCTTAAACTCCTGCATTGAAGGTTCCAAATTTATCTATCAATCAATGGTGTATACTGAGTGCTTACTTCATGCAGAGTACCGAACTAAGAATTTGAGAGAGGACAATACCATAGAGCTGGTAGACATGAACCCTGCCCACAAGGAGCTTAATCAATCAATCAATCATATTCATTAAATATTTATTGTATGCAGAGCACTACTAAGTGCTTGGGAGGGTACAATACTACAGAATTGATAGACACGTTTTATCAGTGGTATTTACTACTGTGTGCAGAGCACTGTACTAAGCACTTGGGAGAGCCGAATACAACAGAGTTGGCAGACATGTTCCTGGCTCACAAGTAGCTTACAAACTGTGGAGAAGGAGACAGACATTAAAATAAATTACAGATATTTACTTAAGTGCTATGGGGTTGAGGAAGGGGTGAATAAAGAGTAAATATTCAAGTTGCAAGGGTGATGCAGAAGGGAGGGAGTTGGGAAAATGAGGGTTTAGGCGGGGAAGGGCTTTTGAAGGAGATGTGATTTTATAAAGGCTTTGAAGGTGAGGAGAATGATGGTCTGTTGGCTGTGGAGGGGGAGGAAGTTTCAGGCCAGTGGCAGTAGGTGGATGAGGGATCACCAGCGATAGATGAGCTTGAGGTATGGTGAGTAGGTTGGCATAGCTTGCAGTGTAGAGGACTCCTACTCCTCAACCTTTCCTCTTTAAGGTCCAATTCAAATTGCTAGAATGCGCTAGAGAAAATGATCCTGAACAACAGATTCTTGCCCTTCATTAAACACTAAATGTTGGGAATAAGAAGATGGAAATGTCAATGCCTGTAATACTTCTTCCCTCTATTACAGAGCTGGTTGTCTGGAAAGATAGCAGATGAGGCAGCTGGACCAAAGATAAATTACCTGTATGTACAGAAAGGGGAATTCAACCACCGAAGCACCATGGCCTAGTAGGTAGAGTACAGGCCCAGGAGTCAGAAGGACCTGGGTTCTAGTTCTGGCTCCACCACTTGTCTGCTATGTGACCTTGGGTAAGTCGCTTCACTTCTCTGTGCCTCATTTACCTCATCAGTAAAATGGGGGTGAAGACTGTGAGCCTCATGTAGGACATGGACCGTGTACAACCTGATTAGCTAGTATCTACATCAGCTCTTAGTACACTGCCTGGCATATAGTTAGTGCTTAACGAATACCACAATTATTATTATTACCAAAGGGGATGGGAAAGTGAGGAAAATCTTCATTTCTAGAAAGCTTTTAAAAATGGCAAGGGACCATCTGTCTTGAAAAATCAGGTGTTCCCTGGGGACTATGATGGGACCATGGAGAAGGAGGAGAAGGAGGGAAAGAGAAGGAAGTGGAGGAGGGAGGGGAAAAAACCAAAAACTTCAGAGCCTGCTTGGGAACTCTGATGCTTATCTGTCTCCTCACATGCCTGAATAGGAGTCCTAATGCCCTGGAAGTAAGGAACCCAAGTGAACTGGTGATTGTGCAGGGTCAGGTATTAGACTGTATTTGTGTTGGGTTTATTTGTTGAGGTTTTACGTAAGATGGGATCATTAAAGTTGAATCTTGCAGAGAAGGTAGGTTAGACCATCCCTATTTGGCACTGTACCTAACTGAGCATCTTTTCTTCACATCTTCAGACCTAAATAAAAATAATAATCAACCAGGACTGTTTGTTTTCTTGCAGCTGGAGAGTGTCCTGAAGTCAGCAAGAGGGAGCTGGATTATAATGTGCATTAGTCTACTTAAAGAAAAACAAGTACATATAAAAGAGAAACGGAAGCATAGTTCCTTCAGTAGCACAAAAGCATTTTTAGATTCAAATGTCAGATGTCGTTTTTAATTCTTTTACTAAATATTTAGTTCAATTTTATTCTCCCAGTGGTGTTTTTTTTAACTCTTCTCAAAATTCTGAAAAATGTGTGGAAGATTTTGATTTTATAATTATTTGGTCACATTATGTATTTGTAAGCAGAACTCACAATTCCATGTTACCTTTATAAATGGAAAACCTAGAAAATCAGGGTTCCTCCAAGCACTATAGATATTTTGGAACATTATCTCTATGCCCCAGCAGAAACATGACTGACAGAAAAAAAAGTACAAGTGACACTACACACATCACTATCACTGAAGTGAGTTCCTATAGGCAGACTCTCATCATTAGATTATCTAAGTGAGCACTACTGTAAATCTTAAAAGCACCGCACAGATACTTTTGTACTATAAAGTGTTCATTCACAGAAGTGTACATTCGCAACCCCAAAGTAGTGTGGAGAGAAGCTGAGGTGCTGTTCAAGTTTTGCATTTGAAAAGCGAGTACATTTTCCTGTTATGGGTGTTAAAATAGCATTTTGAAATAGAGCATCCTTTTTTTCAAATTGAGAAAACGAACTGTATTTGTTGAGGGCTGTTTTAATTTCAAGGACATAGTCAATTTCTGAGTTGCTTAAAATAACCAATCGAGCCTTTTTAATGTTAAAAGAATACATTTTTTTCTGTTTAAAAATAGCTTCATGAATTTTCTTCTTTCTCCAAGACAAAATGTTATATTTGAAGAGACCTGCTATGCATTTTAGCTGAAAAGGGATAGTTTAAACCAAAAAAGTAAAAGCAGCTGAAAAAGGAATTTATAGCAGGAATGAATGTCATTAAAGCGCTGTCACGAATTACAAAGCTTGTGCTTACTCTTGCAATCACTAACTTTTTAACGTCATTTCCCAAACATATGCTTTTCTGGTGATCGTTAACAGTTCTTTAACATTACTGATCAAATTCTTCGCCCTATAAACGAAACTCTTCTCAATGACTTAATGGTTACGTGTAGAAGCGACCTATATATTAACGCGGCGCAACCCAAATTCGGCTAGTTTACATAATCAAAAAAAACAGTGTGGATAACTAAATCAGGCCCGCACCTGCCTCTAATAGCCAAATCCAAGTTTGCTCTGTTTTCAGAATGTGTTATCAAGACTTGATTATCTCTGGCTGGAGGCCATTGATTTTGGTTCAGATTGTTCTGCATGGCTCCCACAATTAAAAACCGTGTTTGTGCTTTCATTACACAACATGCGGTATGCAAAATAGTGAATTGCTGGCTCTGAGGACATCCTCCCCCTAACACTGGGCACTGAGCCACGTTTTCTTGCTCCGGAACTGGGCCGTGCTTTCCGATTTTACCTTTAATTTCCATCCTCTTATAATCATTTATCTCTTGGCAGCACACATAGGATGGGCACTTTCACTGGAACCGGCCAGCAATGACTCCACGTTGCCAAGTGAGATGCCAACACCATGATCTATCTCCGTCTGCCAACCATCCCTGCATAGTGCCAGCTGCTCTCCTATTTTTCCTTAAGGCAATAGAGATGGTGGCTAGGGAGGGGGATAGCCACTCCAAACTCACACCTTTCACTTTGCTCATAGGTCCCTCTGCCACGATATTCATACTCTTAATCTTCAAACCGCCCACTCACTCTCTCTGGAGCTAAGGGCATATGTGTGTGCTACTGAATTTATTACAGATGGAAGAAATTCTTCTTCGGGAGAGTTTGCTGCAACCTAGTGGCTGAACAGAACCAACATCTGGTTTGCTTGCCACCCCACTTCGAGGACTTTGCCTATTCTTCCAAGGTGCACATTCCAGTTTCTGAGAGTATTCAAGCTTCAGGTTGGTGTGTGTGACAGAGAGAGACTGGATAGGAATACATTTGCATATATAGTTTTGGTGAATATTTGGGGAAATGGTGGTGGGAGGTCAGGTTACACGTACATGTATGTATATCAAGTATTGATCAGGGAGACTGCCATGTCTGTGAAGTCAGGAAATGTGTCTGCTAATTCTGTTGCATTCTACTCTCTTAAGCACCTAGTACGGTCTGTCAGTGTTCTGCATTTAGTGAATACTCAGTAAATATGGTTGATTGATTAGGGCATGGCAGGAATGCACTAGGCATACAATTCACCATCCAGCCAATCAATAATCCAATGAAGCACGGGCTGGGGAATGGCCTAAGAGTCATGCCAGCCAATGAGAAAGGCTAGGGTAGGACCTGGTCACCTAGAGAGAAGCAGCGTGGCTCAGTGGAAAGAGCACGGGCTTTGGAGTCAGGGCTCATGAGTTCGAATCCCAGCTCTGCCACTTATCAGCTGTGTGACTGTGGGCAAGTCACTTAACTTCTCTGTGCCTCAGTTCCCTCATCTGTAAAATGGGGATTAAGACTGTGAGCCCCACGTGGGACAATCTGATTCCCCTATGTCTACCCCAGCGCTTAGAACAGTGCTCGGCACATAGTAAGCGCTTAACAAATACCAACATTATTATTATTATTACCTTCAATATACAACTTACCCTCACAAACTCCGAAGGTTAGTTTCCTGAAATTCCCCATAGTTTATGAAAGGTGTATGAGACGAGTGGTGTTAGGGACTCTATCATTTCAGTCATCTGCAAAGTAGGGACTCATTATAGACTCACATAGAGGCTGTGATTAAAGAAAAAATGTTATGATTAAAAAAAATGGGACTGGATGGTAGCTGCTTGAAGCATTACAAGCCCCTTAGTGTAAAGAATATAATACATGGAGTCTCAAAACCATAGTTGGGGAAATAAATAATAATAATGTTGGTATTTGTTAAGCGCTTACTATGTGCAGAGCACTGTTCTAAGCATTGGGGTAGCTACAGGCTAATCAGGTTGTCTCACATGAGCCTCACAGTCTTAATCCCCATTTAGATGAGGGAACTGAGGCCCACAGAAGTGAAGTGACTTGCCCACAGTCCGACAGCTGACAAATGGCAGAGCCGGTTTTCGAACCCATGACCTCTGACTCCCAAGCCCGTACTCTTTCCACTGAGCCACACTGCTTCTCTAAATGAGAAGCAGAAGCAGTGTGACTTCTAGACCTCTACTCTGTCCACGAGACCACGATGCTTTCTGTGAAATTTGAAAATGTGTGATTGGAGAAAATTGCTTTTTGTGGGCAGGGAATGTGTCTGTTCATTGTTATATTGTATTCTCCCAAGCGCATAGTACAGTGCTTTGCACACAGAAAGCGCTCAATATATACAACTGAATGAATGAATAGGTAGAGGTGGAAACAAAACAAGGTCATGGGTCCGGGGTGGCCAGGAGAGGCGTGAGATACCACAACTTTCCCAGCTTCTGGCCAAGAAGAGGTGGGGAATCAGGAGGAAGTTGGCCTGGGCTCCCAACAGTGGGCTGGAAAAACACTAAGAGCTCGTCTCCTTCAATCACTCTTCCCCCCTTCAAAACCCTACTGAAGGCACACCTCCTCCAAGAGGCCTTCCAGACTAAGCCCCCTTTCCTGAGAAGCAGCATGGTTTAGTGGAAAGAGCCCATGCTTGGGAGACAAAGGATGTGGGTTCTAAACATGCCTCCACCACCTGTCAGCTGTGTGACTTTGGGCAAGTCGATTAACTTCTCTGTGCCTCAGTTACCTCATCTGTAAAATGGGGATTAAGACTGTGAGCCCCATGTGGGACAACCTGATCAACTTGTATCCCTCCCATTGCTTAGAACCGTGCTTGACACACAGTAAGCACTTAAATACCATTATTATTATATTTCCTCAGCTCTCCCTCCCTCCCACATCACCTCGACTTGCTCCCTTTGCTCTTCCCTCCTCCCCGCCCCACAGCACTTATCCATAAGTATATGTATAGATCTATAATTCTATTTATATACATTGATGTCTGTTCACTTGTTTTGATGTCTGTCTCCCCCACCCTAGACTGTAAGGCCGTTGTGGGCAGGGGTTGTCTCTATTGCTGAATTGTACTTTCCAAGTGCTTAGTACAGTGCTCTGAACACAGTAAGTGCTCAGTAAATATGACTGAATGAATGAGTGAATGAATGAAGAGAGGGCCATGTGCTTTATCTGAAGTTGCTGCTTCCCAGAGGGAGGCGGCCCTCTGCTCCTCCTCCCTTCCCCATTCCCCCTTCTCCCTCCCTCTGCTCTTCCCCCTCACCCTCCCCACAGCACTTGTACATATTTGTATATATTTAGTACTCTAATTATTTCGTTAATGATGGGTGTATATCTATGATTCTATTTACCTTAATAATAGAGAAGCAGCATGGCTTAGTGGAAAGAGCCCGGATTCGGGAGTCAGAGGTCGTGGGTTCTAATCCCGGCCCCGCCACTTGTCAGCTGTGTGACTTCGGGCAAGTCACTTCACTTCTCCGGGCCTCAGTGACCTCAGCTGTCAAATGGGGATGAAGACTGTGAGCCCCACGTGGGACAACCTGATGACCTTGTATCTACCCCAGCGTTTAGAACAGTGCTTGGCACATAGTAAGCACTTAAGTACCAACATTAATATTATTATTATTGATGCCAGACTTCTTGTTTTGTTTTGCTGTCTCCTCCCGATTAGACGGTGAGCCTGTTGTTGGGCAGGGATGGTCTCTGCTGCTGAATTGTCCACTCCAAGTGCTTAGGACAGTGTCCTGCACATAGTGAGCGCTTAAGAAATACCACCATTATTATTATTAATAAATATGAATGAATGAATGAATGAACGAACAAGGCCGGTGGAGGCGCCACTTGCCGCCTTTCTCCTCGCGCCTGCGCAGTAGGGTCTGCCTGGATGAATGAATGAACAAAGCCGGTCGAGGCGCCCCCGGCCGCCCTTCTCGCGCCTGCGCAGTAACGTCTGAATGAATGAATGAATGAACAAAGGGGGTCGAGGCGCCCCTCGCCGCCTTTCTCCTCGCGCCTGCGCAGTAGCGTCTGAATGAATGAATGAACCAAGCCGGTCGCGGCGCCCCTTCAGGCCTTTCTCCTCGCGCCTGCGCAGTAAGGTCTGAATGAATGAATGAACAAAGCCGGTGGCGGCGCCCCCTTGCCGCTTTTCTCCTCGCGCCTGCGCAGTAGGGCCTGCCCGCATGAATGAATGAACGAGGGCGGAGGCGCCCCTTGCCGCCTTCGTCCTCGCGCCTGCGCAGCGGGGTCTGCCGGCGGCCGCCCCTCCCCGTCCTCCTTGTGAGCCGGCCGCCCTTTGATGACGTAAGCGCCGAGCGCCCGGCGGGGCCCACGTGAAGCGGAGCGCGCTGCTTTCCCCCCCTTTTCCTCCCCCACCCCCCCCAATCCGGCGCCGCGGGGCGCCCCCCCGCCGCCGCCAACATGAGGGAGACGCCGCTGTCCAACTGCGAGCGGCGCTTTCTGCTCCGCGCCATCGAGGAGAAGAAGGTGAGGCGGCCTGGGAGGACGGACCCGGGGGGGGGGGGGAGGAGGGATCGCTCCCGTCGGGCCACGGGGCCTCTAAGACACTTGTGTCCTCGCGCCGCCCCCCCCCCAAGACTTCCGGGAACGGAGCGCCCCCTTGAGGCCGCGGCGGGGCTGCACTTCCGGTGTGCGCGCGCCTCCCGGGCCCGGCTGGCAACTGCGCCTGCGGCCATTCATTCATTCGCCGCTTCCGTCGGCCATTCATTCACTCGCTCGTATTTCCTGAGCGCTTACGAGGTGCAAAACACTGGGCTAAGCGCTTGGAGTGTACAGTCAGGAGGTCCCGCGTTCATTCATTCATTCACTGGTATTTCTTGAGCGCTTACTGTGTGCAAAACACTGGGCTAAGCGCTTAGAGTGTCAATCAGGGGGTCCTGCGTGCATTCATTCATTAAATGGTATTTCTTGAGCGCTTACTATGTGCAGAACACTGGGCTAAGCGCTTAGAGTGTCAATCAGGGGGTCCTGCGTGCATTCATTCATTAAATGGTATTTCTTGAGCGCTTATTATGTGCAGAACACTGGGCTAAGCGCTTAGAGTGTCAATCAGGGGGTCCTGCGTGCATTCACTCATTAAATGGTATTTCTTGAGCGCTTACTATGTGCAGAACACTGGGCTAAGCGCTTAGAGTGTCAATCAGGAGGTCCTGCGTTCATTCATTCATTAAATGGTATTTCTTGAGCTCTTACTATGTGCAGAACACTGGGCTAAGCGCTTAGAGTGTCAATCAGGAGGTCCTGCGTTCATTCATTCATTAAATGGTATTTCTTGAGCGCTTACTATGTGCAGAACACTGGGCTAAGCGCTTAGAGTGTCAATCAGGAGGTCCTGCGTGCATTCATTCATTCAGTGGTATTTCTTGAGTGCCTACTATGTGCAGAACACTGGGCTAAGCGCTTGGAGTGTACAATCAGGAGGTCCTGCGTTCATTCATTCATTCAATGGTATTTCTTGAGTGCCTACTATGTGCAGAACACTGGGCTAAGCGCTTGGACTGTACAATCAGGAGGTCCTGCGTTCATTCATTAAATGGTATTTCTTGAGCACTTACTATGTGCATAACACTGGGCTAAGCGCTTGGAGTGTACAATCAGCAGGTCCTGCATTCATTCATTCATTCAGTGGTATTTCTTGAGCACTTACTAGGTGCAGAACACTGGGCTAAGCGCTTGGACTGTACAATCAGGAGGTCCTATGTTCATTGAATGGTATTTCTTGAGCACTTACTAGGTGCAGAACACTGGGCTAAGCGCTTGGAGTGTACAATTAGGAGGTCCTGCCATCATTCAGTGGTATTTCTTGAGCGCTTACAATGTGCAAAACACTGGGCTAAGCACTTGGAGTGTACAATCAGGAGGTCCTGCGTTCATTCATTAAATGGTATTTCTTGAGCACTTACTATGTGCAAAACACTGGGCTAAGCGCTTGGAGTGTACAATCAGCAGGTCCTGCATTCATTCATTCATTCATTCGATCGTATTTCTTGAGCACTTACTATATACAGAGCACTGGACTAAGCGCTTGGAATGGACAAGCATCAGTAAGCATCAGAAGCAACATGGCAGAGTGGATAGAACAGGGGGCTGGGGGTCAGAAGGTCATAGTTCTAATCCCGGCTCTCCCACTTGTCTGCTGTGCGACCTGGGGCAAGTCACTTCGCTTCTCTGGGCCTCAGTGACCTCAGCTGTCAAATGGGGATAAGACTGGGAACCCCACGTGGGACAACCTGATGACCCTGCATCTATCCCAGCGCTTAGAACAGTGCTTGGCACATAGTAAGCGCTTACCAAATACCAACATTATTATTACTATGTGCCAGGCATTGTGCTGGGACAAATGAAAATAATCATGTTGGACTTGGCCTGTATCCGACACGAGATGAGATGATGGTATGTGGTAAGTGCTTACTATAATTATGACATTTGTTAAGCACATACCAACTGCCAGACACTGTACTAAGCACTGGGGTGAATACATGCAAATTAGGTTAGACACGGTCCCTATCCCACATGGGGTTCACAGTCCAAATCCCTGTTTTATAGATGAGGTAACTGAGGCACAGAGACGTTAAGTGACCTGCCCAAGGTCACACAGCAGACAAGTGGTGGATCTGGGATCAGAACCCATGACCCTCTGACTCCCAGCATTGTGTTCTATCCACTCTGCCATGCTGCTTCTGGTGCTTACTATGTGTTAGGCACTGCTCTAAGCCTGTCTCCCCCGATTAGACTGTAACCCCATCAAACGGCAGGGACTGTCTCTATCTGTTGCCGACTTGTTCATTCCAAGCGCTTAGTACAGTGCTCTGCACAGAGTAAGCGCTCAATAAATACTATTGAATGAATGAATGAATGGAGTAGATATAAGATGGTCAGGTTGGGCACCGTCCCCTGGCCCCCATAGGGCTCACAGTCTTAATCCCCATTTTACAGATGAGGGAACTGAGGCCCAGAGAAGTTAAGTAGGTCTGCTCGAGGACACACAGCAGACAAATGACAGAGCCAGGATTACAGCCTTCATTTTGGAGCCCCTTTGAGCGTTGGGCATCCTGTCTGGTATTTTCCCCGCTCTCAGTACAGTGCTTTGCACATAGTAAGCACTTTAAATACCTGTCCACAAGAGGTGCCCCAGCCCAGTGGCTGTAACTTCCTTGACGGTCAGCGGTATTTGAGTGCTTACTGTAGTAACCACTTGGGCAATACATTCAGTAGGTCCGATCCAGGCTCTTAAGGAAATTACAGTCTAGTGGAGAAGCTTAAGCCAATCTTGCTCCTTGGGTGTACTGGACCGATTTTAATCATAATGGCACCTGTGGACCCCTCCTGCCAAGCCCCCAGCAAAGTGCAACTCATCCCTCCTTCTCCACGTCAGCTGCCTTCTGCTGACAGTCCGGGAGCTGGACTTTGTGGTGTAGCTGCAGCTAAATGAGGGGAGAATCGTTAGCACATATATTCAACCTGGAGGCAAAGTGCAAATCAGAAGACTACACGGAGCTGTCATTCTACTGGACTGGGACCTAAAGTTTTTCAGAGGGGCGGCAGATGCAGTAGTACGTCAATAAGCAAGCAATTGTAGTTTATTTCTGGTTTCAAAAACAAATCTGGAAAGATGATCTGTTTGAGAGACCAGATGATCTCACTGAAGGGAGGTGGGTTTGTTTGTTTTTTTGTGCTTCTGAAATTTTCTGTTTAACTCTCTGGAAAGGCTATAAATATAATCTACATTATTTGGGTTTACAGCGTCTAGATGGCAGACAGATCTATGACTATAGAAACATCAAGATTTCATTTGGAACTGACTATGGGTGTTGTATTGTGGAACTTGGAAAAACAAGGTAATGTTTTTATTTACCAAAACCCGCCTGTCATGTAATAGAACTAAAGTTGACGTAACACCTGCTCCTCTCAGTCATGTCGCCAATAGTTTCTTTTGAAAAGATGTTACGGGGAGTTTCAAAGGAAGAAAACATAGGCCTTACCCTGGAATTTATAACAATGAAAAAAATGAAGGAATAAAATGCATTTTAGCTTTCTCAAATGCAGATTGGATCATATCACTCTTCATCAAAAGCCAATGGTGACTCCTAGTTACTGACTTAAGCGTTTGACCGTAGAGTTCAAGACCTTTCACCACCTGAGTTGTTCTTATATGGCTGATCAATTTGAGACTTTCTATCTACCTAAGAAAATCTCTTCGTGTCCCACACTGAACTCTTTGTCTCTGACCACCTCAAACACCATCATGGAAAGCAGGGGCTCATAA
The DNA here is from genome assembly GCF_004115215.2 of Ornithorhynchus anatinus. Classification (NCBI taxonomy): domain Eukaryota; kingdom Metazoa; phylum Chordata; class Mammalia; order Monotremata; family Ornithorhynchidae; genus Ornithorhynchus; species Ornithorhynchus anatinus. The sequence goes on from NC_041739.1 coordinate 53,487,563, forward strand.
TAAATAAACACACCACTGGTAGGCAAAGAGGTATGGAATATAAACATAAAACAACCAACAAGATGATAAGCCATAGGTGGAATGTAATTTTGTTTGACAGGTAAAATCAATATTTGTTGAGCCCTGATTTAGTGACTCCTAACAGTGAACTCTGCAAAAATAACCACAGAAAATATGAAAGCATAAATTCCTACCTAAAATGGGCATTTCCCCCTTCCACTTCACCAGGCCACATCCTCTCCCTTCAAAACCACATGCATGCTCTTCTTATCGGTCTTCTACTGTCCTGGTCACATGATACACCATTTTATAAACATAGGTTGAAATGTTAAAATGGTTCTTTCTTGCATTTCTTGTTTGCTTGGCTTTCTTCATTAGACATAATAAATCAACGGTATTTATTGAATCCTTACTGTTTGCAGAGAATAAAGTCATCAATGGTGTATTTATTGAATGTTTACTATGAGCAGAGCACTGTACCAAGTGCTTGGGAGAATACAGTACAACAGGTTGGTAGACACGTTCCCTAGTGTTTATTGAGTGCTTGCTCTTTGCAAAACACTGTACTAAGCACTTGGGAAAGTACAGTAGACTTAATCTCAAGTACAGAATCCTTCTTTTATACTTCTCTTTTTTTAATGGTATTTGTTAAGCACTTACTATGTGCCAGGCACTCTTCTAAGCACTGGGGTAGAAACAAGCTTATCAGGTTGGACACGGTCATTGTCCCTCATGGGGCTCACGGTCTTAATTCTCATTTTACAGATGAGGGAACAGAGAAGTGGCAGAGCTGGGATTACGGCCCAAGTCCTTCTGACTCTCAGGCCTGTGCTCTATCCATTAGACCACGCTGCTCCGCTTAAAAATTATTTTTATAAAATGTTTGTCTCCCCCTCCAGACTGTAAGGTTTTTGTGGGCAGGGAATGTGTCTGTTTACTGTTATATCGTACCCTCCAAAGCATTTAGTACAGTGCTGTGCACACAGTAAGCCCTCAATAAATATGAATGAATGAATAATTCCCCTCAGCAAATAGTCTGTTGCTTGAAATCTGTTGTTAAGGCTTTCATGAGTTTGGGTCAGGGTAGAATGGCTTGAGCCATCTCCTTCTCCCAGTCCCTTCCCTGCATTCTATGCTTCCTTAGACCCGAGGGGACCTTTCAAGTGCAGCATCTGTGGTGTCACTGCAGGAATTTGGGAACAGTGTTCTGCACTCTCTGGGACTACAAATCTGTGTGCTCTGAATAAATCTGCCACATAATATGTAATTTACATGGGCGAGGCATGTTGAAATTTAAAGCTGTGGTGATTGCCGTTCTCACCATTGTGAGAAACACCATCACCTTGTGCATAGGGCATGGCCTGGGAGACAAAAGGACCTGGGTTCTAATCCCAGCTCTGCCATTTGTCTGCTGTGTGACCTAGGGCAAGTTACTTCACTTTTCTGGCACTGAATTCCCTCATCTGTAAAATCTGTTCTCCCTCCTGCATAGACAGTGAGCCCCATACGGGCCTGTCCTAATTAATTTGTACCTACTGCTGCACTTAGAGTGGTGTTTGAAACATATTCATTCATTCACTCGTATTTATTGAGCGCTTACTGTGTGCAGAGCACTGTTCTTAGAAATTGGAAAGTACAATTTAGCAACAAATAAAGACCATCCCTACCCACAATGGGCTCAGTAAGTGCTTAACAAATACCACTTAAAAAAAGGGGTGGCAGTGGCAGGGACAGGACTGTGTGCAATCCAATTTACCTGTATCCACCCCAGTGCTTACAACAGTACCTGGCACATAGAAAGTGATTAACAAATACTACGATTATTATTATTATTATTATTAGACCTGGGTAAGTCACATATTTTCTTTATGCCTAAAGTTCTCCAACTGTAAAAATGGGGATTAAAATCCTGTTCTCCCTCCTCATTAGACTGTGACCCACATGTGGGACAGGGATTGTATCCCGCCTGATTATCTTGTATCTACCCCAGTACATAATAGTATAGTGCTTGGTCTATGGTAAGTGCTTAACAAATACTGCAGTTATTAATATTGCATTTCAGAGCTTCTTTTATAAAAGAAAAATTCAAAATGTCCTATGAAATATCCCTGAAGTGTTTTCTCTCTTTTTATTCGTAACAGAGTTCTTGGACAAGTTTCTTGTGAACTTGTTGCCCCAAAGCTCAATCGGGCAACAGAAGGCATTCTTTTCTTTAATCTTGAACTCTCTCAGATGGCCTCTCCAGCTTTTGAACCTGGCAGGTATTCACATTTTTCCTTCTCAAAAACTTAAGGATAGTAATGACTAACATCATACTTGTTAGAATGTTTTATAACATTAGCTCATTCTTATTTTTATAGGCAGTCAGACCTCTTGGTAAAATTGAACAGACTCTTGGAAAGGTGTTTAAGAAATTCAAAGTGTGTGGACACTGAATCGCTGTGTGTTATTGCTGGTGAAAAGGTGCGTAAAATGACAGATGTTAATCCTAGGATCATTTACTTAGAGTCGTCAAATTGAGTATATCATTACTGTCACCTAAATGTTGTGGAGTTGCACTTATGAGTTTCCCCTGAGGACCCCATTCTTCTGGCTGTGGGAGATGGTGGGTAATGATAGTAGTAGGTGATACAGCCTGATATAGAGGAAAGGGTGCAATTGGAATTTTTTTAAATCATATTTTTTAAGCACTTACTTTGTGCCAGGCACTATACTAAAAGCTGGGGTAGATACAACATAATCACGTTGAACATAGTTATGTCCCACATGAGGCTTACAGTCTTAATCCCCACTTTGTAGATGAGGTAACTGAGACACAGAGTAGTGTAATGACTTTCCCAAAGTCACACAACAGACGAGTGCTGGATCCAGGTTTAGAACCCAGGTCCTTCTGACTCCCAGGCCCTGTCTTTCCCCTAGGCCAAGCTGCTTTTCAGTTGGTTCCTCTGGAAGATTGCTTCCTTTAAGATGAGGTATCATGGTTCAGAACTAATAATAAGGGTAATACCTTGGATTTAAACATCATCTCAGTATCAATCATATTTATTGAGCGCTTACTATGTGCAGAGCACTGTACTAAGCATTGGAAGAGTACAATACAACAGAATTAGCAGACACGTTCCCTACCCATAATGAGCTTACCATCCAGAGGGGAAGACAGACATAAATATGAATAAGTAATTTAGAAAATATAATTTAGTAGCATTTGAAAAACTTTGATGTTAATCTCACCTTTCCAAACAAATCACTTTGAGGTGGAGAAGCCAAGGTACAGAAGGGAAAGTGACTTGCCCAAAGTCTTGCCATTACTGCTTGAGGCATCATTTGGGTATCCTAGCCTCATTCTTCAGTAGACCACACTCCTACCTTAAGCACTTCCATTCTGTACTTGGTTATTTCAAAGTAACCTCATAATCCCATCAAATAGTTGAGCCTTTTATTCCTCTGTTTCAGCATTCCAAAATCTCAATGCATAATTCTTAAAATATCTCTGTAAAGAAGCCAGCATTGATTTGTTCACAGAAACATTATTAAGAATTATTCAGTTGAAGTTGAAAAAACTTGAGTCTTGCTCAAGAAATGCCTTAAGATTTGAGAACATATACTACTATTCACTTGTGCTAGATAATGGGCATGGCACTCCCAAATTAATCAGTGTTACTAAACTGTTTAAAAGAAATGCTAGAAATTCAACAATATCTTTCTACCTTTAAAAATTATTTTTCAAAGACAGTTTGAAACTGTGATTACTTTTTCCCGACAGCATAAAATGAAGAAATGTACTGTTTAAGATTTCAGAGAGAAACTTCTCTGAAGAATTACTACCTGAGAATGTTAAGTCATGATCTGGATTCTTATTTCTTTCCAGGTATGGCAAATTCGTGTCGATCTGCATGTATTAAATCACGATGGAAACATTCTTGATGCTGCCAGTATTGCAGCAATTGTGGCTCTGTGTCATTTTAGGAGACCTGATGTGTCCGTTCAAGGTGATGAAATAACTTTGGTAAGTTCCTGTGGTAATGGGTCAAAGGTTTCCTAGATCATGGGCCTGGGAGTCAGAAGGTCATGGGTTCTAATCCCGTCTCAGCCACTTGTCTCCGGTGTGACCTTGGGCAAGCCACTCAACTCCTCTGTGCCTAAATGACCTCATCTGTAAAATGGGGATTGAGACTGTGTCCAACCCGATTTGCTTGTATGCACCCCAGGGTTTAGTACAGTGCCTGGCATATAGTAAGTGCTTAAAAATACCATAATCTTTATTTTTTATTATTATAGGGGAAAAAAACTGAATAATGATACATCTAGTACTTCAGCCCTATTTCCACCAGTCTGGTGGGCAAAGCCCATGGGTGCCATGGTGTCTGGACTAGAAACGAAGCAGTAGAAATGCTCAGTTATTTGGCTAAGGTTCAAAGTAGAAAAAGCTTAGGTCATCTCAAAGGAATACGTTTTGAGTACTGGCACTGTACTAGGCACCCTGAGGGTTTTCAATTTGAAGATGTGGTCTCTGCCTTCAAGGAGTTTAGAGCCTATGTGAGGGAGGAGGCAGATAAACATGTTAACATAGAGAATGAGTAGAAATGTACGCGTGATTGATGTCAAGCACATTAGGGCATTAGGGAAGGTGTCCGAGTTTTATGTGTGGTGAGGTTAATTTGGCTAGAACCTCATTCTACCCAGGGAATACGCCATAGAGCAGTTGATATTTTTGTTGTGTTTTGTTAAAAAAAAAAAAAAAAAAGAGGGAGAGAAAGAGAAAGGAAGGGTGGGTGGGGAGGAAGGTAGGAGGTGTGGTTTGGTGGAGAGAGGCAAGATGCTATTTCAGGCACTTGGAATAGAATGACCTGTGCAAAGACTTATATGTGGGAGAGAAAGGAAGGGTGGCATGGAGATCTTTGTCTAAGAAGAAGGGCTTGGATAGAAGTGTTTAAGGTATATTATATAAAACAGTGTTCAGAAAACGAATTGTATTCCATTGAGGTCTGAGGAGCTTTCCTGACTTTTCTTTTGTCACAGCATTACTTAAATTTCTGGAGCTGTTGGGAGAGAGAGTCAGTGTCCAAGCACTGCTTTAGGGGCACGTTAGAACAGAGTCATGTGCTTGATCTCAAGGAACATAAGCCTAATGCAGAGCTTACGATTCAATTTTGTCTGCAGCTGAGCATTTGGTATTTTGTGTTTTGCATAGTATACCCCTGAGGAGCGGGATCCTGTACCCCTGAGCATTCATCACATGCCCATCTATGTCAGCTTTGCCTTCTTCCTGCAAGGGTAAGTCAGAAAATTAATGAATAAATTAAGCCCTAAAACTCACACCCAAAGAAAATACACCTGCCACCCCCAGCCTCCAAGCAGCTGGGAGGAATTTACTGCAGAGATAGTCCTTCTACTGTAAAGCCCTCAGCCACTTAGGTAGAAATAATCCCTGCTCTCTGGGAACATTCTATCCAAGGCAGTATTGCTGTTGACAGAGACACTGACACATATCAAAATGACCAAATAAAACTTTTAACAGATGGATAAGTAAAATGTATGCAGGCAGAGAACATCATGAGTTATATGGGATGAGTGAAGGAAGGCTTCAAGGTGTATCTGGGGGATTGGATGAATCATTACTTCTCTTCCATTTAACCAGAAATTACACACCATTGAACTTGGTGTTATGCTAAGCAGTAAAATCTGTTTAAATTTTAAATGGCAGGAGCTACAAAAAAAGGAACTTTGGTTAATCTCAGACCAAGTTACTGCACTACAGCAAAAAAATACTAAAACGATAGACCTTTTATTTAACAACAAAGGCAATTACTCCTGTTTATCACTCAATGGTATTTGAATACTTACTGCAATATTTTTTATTAGAGAACACTCAATCAGTCCGTGGCATGGAGTACCTACTGTGTTCACGGCCCTACTTTGGAGAGTACAGTACAACACAGTTGGTAGACTTCAACCCTGCCCTGGGTATTTCGGGGGTAGCAGTTTCTTTGAATTACACCAACATTGGTGAAAAGAGATTTTCCTTATCTTTTTGCACTTCTAAAGGAAGTCTGCACATTTGAGTATTCTGTATTGAGGAACAGTGTGGCCTTATGAAAAGAGCACGGGCCTGGGAATCAGAGGATCTAGGTTCACATCCCAGTTCTGCCAATTGCCTGTTGTGTGATCTTGGGCAAGTCACTTAACTTCTCTGTTTCTCAGTTTCCTCATCTATAAAATGGGGATTCAATGCCTGTTTCTCTCCTACTTAAACTCTGAGTCCCAAGTGAGACAAGTACTATGTCCAACTCGATTAACTATGATATGCCCCAGTGCTTACAACAGTGCTTGACACATAGGAAACACTTAGACCCCACAACAACAATAATCACTTACTTCATAATCAAACAAGTCTAAATCCTGTTCCTGGTTGTGTTCTCAAAATGCCAAATGAGTAAATTTTCAGACTCAGACATTATTGCATATACTTTATCTAATACTTAGCATTCATAGTTCTTGACCTGAAGTGGGTAGGCCCTCAGTTGCCCAGAAATTCAGCCTTATTTAACATTTCTTTTAGGGCCTATTTATTGGTGGATCCCAGTGAACGAGAAGAGCGGGTAATGGATGGCTTGATGGTGATTGCCATGAACAAACACCGTGAAATTTGTACAATCCAATCCAGCGGTGGAGTCATGCTGTTGAAGGATCAAGTTAGTGGTTTATTCCCTTTTGTTGTCTCATAGGAATACTTCCCCTGCAATCTTACCTTCTGTGACACAACCTCAGTTTAAATGATGTTGCTGACCTTCACCTCCACTGAACAGAAGTTCTGTTGCCAGATATTCTTTAATCCACCCAAGAGGTTAGCATGTTAAAATAGCATGAAGTACAACACTAGAAAACCTATTGGGTAGTTCAACATAATGGCCTTATTATAGGATTATACTGCAATATAAGGTCAAGCCCCCAAATAATTGATAATGTCTCAGAACTTCTGTTAACATGCACTACAAATCTTGTATGAATGTAGTTGTAATGCTGCATCCTAACCAATGATTGTGCTAAATTAAACTCTAAAATAAATTGCCCCCAAAAAAGTTTCTCTACTCTAGAGAAAGTATAGCCATTGCCAATTAGAGCAGAATTAAATCTTAACTGAGAATACTACTTTTATACCTTTAGAATCAGCCATTTACTATGTCACCTGATAAAATAACAGCATTAACAATTACAAACAGGTTCTAAGATGCAGCAAAATAGCTGGTGTGAAGGTAGCAGAGATCACAGAACTAATTCAGAAGGCCTTGGAGAATGACAGGAAAGTTAGGTAAGTATAATAAACACAGTGAATTGGAAATGATATTCCTAAATTTCATCTGATTTTATAAAGCAAAGTCAATTGAAAATACATCACCATATTTTTTGAGGGAAAAAAATGATGCACTAAAACGATACCCCTTTTATTTACAACAAATGCAATTACCCCTATTTGTCACTCAATGGTATTTGAACACTGACTGTATGCAGAGAACTGGGAGGGTACAAATGCCAATTCTGAACTTCCACTAACCCATCTATAATGAATTCTTGGAACAGTTGGGGAATAGGGTCAACCTAAATTTGAATAATTATATTGCTTAACTATAACCCAATACGATGCTGAGATGTTTTATTTTCCCCCTCCCCAAAATAATAAAACAGGAAAGAAGGTGGAAAATTTGGCTTTGCAGAGTCTATTCCAAACCATCGCATCACAGTTTTCAAAATGGAAAGTGCTGCTGTGGACATGTCTGATGTGGAAGAGAAAGCTGAAGAAATCATTACTGAGGCTGAACCTCCTACAAAAGTGTATCTTTATTATTGGTTTGTTTTGAAAGTGGGCACGTTTGTCCAGGATTCAGGGCTGAGCCCACTGAATTTAATTCCCAACAAAATCTGTGTGATGTTCACTTTTGGGGGTGATTTACAATCCTGGAAAAATAGTGCAATTATGCTTAATGGTCAAGATCTATAGACTTGTGGGGTGATACCTTTGATCAAGGAGAAAAGAGTCTATCCAGAGACCCATGGCATCTACTTTCTTTCTAGTTCCCAAGGAGTTTAGTGCCTTCTTTTATTCTCGCCATTTTCCCAAGGCAAATATTGGGATCTTTCTACTAGCAGGGAAAAAATAATCTTAGCCTATTCTGTCATCCGAAGAAGAAGTGGTTTCACAAACGAACTGTAAAAAGAAGGTTAAAGTATGAAGTACTTAATGAGCCTGTCTTTTGTCTTTGTTCAGATTTGCTGGTTTTATTTAGTTTTTTCTTGACCCTTCTGAGGTTTAGCCCAGTTGGCTTGGCTCACCTGGGGGTCCATTAAGCCAACCTTTTTGTATTCAGCTTATTCTACCTGCCTGGGGTTAGGGAAGTTAATTCTCTTTCATGGGTAACACAGTCATTTGTATATTCCTGGTCTCCCAAAGGTCTGGCATGAATCTTAATTCTGGAAGCTGGTTTCATTGTTACCCACTCTTTGTACATAAGTTTCAGATCGGATTTTTACCCTGTCACTTCCCCACGTCCCCCTGAATTTCCTTAACTAACCCAGGGTCCCTAAACCAGTACTGTGGACCCCTGGGACTGCCCAGATTGGAGAAGGGGTGGAGAGCTCCTGGGGTGATCTAGAAGAATCTGAGAAAGAAGATGAAGAAGAGGGTGGGACCGATGAAACAACCACCCAGAAAAACCCGAAAATGGAAAGAGAAGACGAACCTGTTCAAAGCAAAGTCAAGAAGGGTAAGTGTCATTGTCGGAAATCAGTAACTGAGGACTGTTACCTATTTACCTATGCAATAGTTAAGTGAATTGGCAATTATGTCTTTGGAAGGAAGGTTCCGTATTTCTTGTATTATGATTACGAGGGTATCTAGAAATAATTATAATTAAACTCTAATGTCACGGTACAATTCATATTGATTCAACTGCTAATGATTTGAGTTGTGCCCCCCAATGCCATCTTCGTGCTGGGGCAATGGTTCTCCCAAGAGAAGGAAAAGTGCAATAGGAAGGAGGAACCAAAAGACATGATCCCACCAGTTTTGTTTGCTCCTTAGCAGGTGCTTGGGGCAGTCATGAAGCACATTCTCCCCAACCTGTTTGGATGGGCCCCAGTTTTTACACAATAAGTGCAAATTTTAACATCAACAATTACTTGTACGTCGGGAAGCAGCATGGCCTAGTTGATAAAGTATGGGCCTGGTAATCAGAAGACCTGGGTTCTAATCTTGCTCTGCCACTTGCCTGCTGTGTGAACTTGGTTAATTAAGTCACTTAACTTCTCTATGCTCAGTTTCCTCAATTGCAAAATGAGGGATACCTGTTCTCTTTCCTACTTGAACTGTGAGCCCTGTGAGAATTTGTATCTACCCCAGCACTTAGAACAGTGCTTGGCAAATATCATAAAGCACTTAACAAATATCATAAAAGAATATTGCTTTCATTTTGGTGGAAAATGAGGCTGCAAATATTTATACTTTTAAGAAAAAGTGGATTTTGTGTTTTTCTGTCATAGTCATAGCGGGATGTATATATGGTGGGAGCCTAAGAAAGCTGCTCTTTTCAGTGATCTTCAACTCGGATACATTTTCCCATAGAGCAACTAGTGTAGAAACCAAAATGTAGAGATGCTATATTCTGTTGAAATGAAAAGATTAAGAAATTTAAGCTCTGAACTAGGTGTCATTCAAAGTAACGCTAAAAAAAATCTCTCCAAAGATGCCCCCGTAATTCTGTCGGACAGTGAAGAGGAAGAAGTAATCATCTTGGAACCAGAGGAAAATGCAAAGAAGATAAGGTAAAGAAAAGTTCCTGGTTTATTTCAAACGTACAATTTGAGAAACAAATTGAGAAAGGACTGCTACTACTTAGGAAATATGTATCAACACCTTCATTTTTACCATATAATTAAGCAAAGTGTAGGAGATAGTTGTCTCCTCACCATACAAACTCAGTGGTACTTTGTCAGAAATTGAGCATTTAGTTTTTACAAACTTGAATAACAAATTTTCCTTTTTTATTGGTCACCACAGCCCACTGACTTCAGATCTACACAGACCAAGTGTAGTCAAAGTGGGTGATTCAGGCTAAACAAGCTACTTTGGGCTATTTGCATAAATTACTTTGTACTCCCTAACCTTCCTGTTATATACTTTGAGCCCTCCCTTCAAAGAACTTCCCTATTACCAGTCCTCCAGATTGAGCCATTCAATTTGGTTATAAATGTTTTACTTCATACGTGTACATTCCGATAACTCTTCTGGCTCAGAGGAGGAAGTAATCTGTCCCTTTGACCCCACTGATCAGCTGGGCCTCCCAGAGACAATATCAGTTTGTGGCCAAACTCCAAGTTCCCAGGCAGTGATGCCCCTTTCCTGCTGTACCTAAATAATTCAGAGTTTCTGGCTGGAAGTTGCCTTTCTCCCCATTCATCTCAGAGAGCAAGGAGTGGTGTCTAGAGCCCAGCTCAACCAAAAATGTGGGTGCTCCACCCATCCTGCCTTGATTCCACACATGCAGCTTTGTCTTTGGGGATGTTTCCCACAGGCCAGGATTTCTGCACCCACCCAGGATTAGAACACAGCCCACCTTTGCCCCATGCAGATCTCTACTGGGCTGAGTAGCTTTGAGGGTAGGGGGACCTGAGTGTTCAGGCAGAATAATCAGCCACTCCTGCTCTTGTTCTTAATCTCTATGGCTTAAGAGTCTACCAAAACAGCATCTCCACTTAAATTCATGGACTGATTTTGATCTGTTTGTTCATAGAGCACACACCAACTCCAAAAAAGAAGCCATAAACAAAAAAGCAACCAACAAAAAAAGAAAAAAGAAGCCTACTTATTAACACCCAAGTTTTCTTGACAAGGAACTGTATAAAGTGATAAATATTGAAAGGTGTATTTATTCTGTGCAATAAATTGTTGGCAGTAGTTTAGGAAGCTTATTGTTCTCCTTCCGCTCCCATAGTAAAACCCAAGTTGTCTCTCGAGTGTGTATTTTTTTTACACTTTTTGTGGTTTAAAATAAAATAACTGCAAAATGTATGTTGATAGTTGAAATTTTTTTGCTATGGTATTTGTTAAACCCCTACCATGTGTCAAGCATTTATCTAAGGGCCTAGGGAAGATAAAACTTAATCAGGGTCAGTTACAGTCCTTGTCCCAAATAGAGCTCACAGTCTAAGTAGGAGGGAGAAGAGATAATGAATCCCCATTTTGTATTTGAAGCACCTGAGGCACAGAGAAGTTAAGTAACTTGCCCAAGGGCACACAGACAAATGGCAGAGCTAGGACTTAATGGATATAGAATGTTAACTTATCCTACCTGGGCCTGTGTGCTCCAACTAAAGAAGTAGCAGGACAGTGGAAAGTGTGGGCTGGGGAAGTCAGATGATCTGAATTCTAATCCCAGCTTTAGGATTTACCTGCTGTGTAACCCTGGACAAATCAGTTACATTTCTCTGGGATTAAATACCTGTTCTACCTCCCCTATGCAACCTCCTGTGGGACAGAGATGGCAACATTTGCTTATCGTGTATCTGCACCAGCCCTTAGCACAGTGCTTGGTAACCACTTAAAATACATAAAATACCATTATCATCATGATGGCAGTGTTGCTTTTCTCTTTGAAACTGGTGGGTCAGCTGTGAATTCAGTCTTCTGAATTTTGTTTAAGGGCACCACAGAATAGTTCCAAAGGAACCTGGCTAATTCTTATATTCAAAGAGGTGAAGAAAGGAGACTAAAGCCAACTATGGGTAGAATCAAAAATGCTTTAATACTTTAGAGCAGCTTCACTGGGATAGATAACTATCCTGAGTGAAATAAGTGGATTATGCTTGTTGGCAATGTAGCATTTCCTATAAAGTTAGGATATGGCCCTATTTATATCTGTGAAAGAGTGGTGTCCTTTCAAAAGTATATTTTCTATTTTGGGTAAACAGCTTGGGTGGTAATGCTGAACTTTCAGTGGCATAGTGCAAGCCAGACACATTTGAGAAGGTGTTTATGACTCTGGCAGCGAGTAAGGCTCCTTTCATTGCCTAACCTTTCAATTCTCCCTAGGTGAAAGGAACATTCTGTTCATTTTAAGTCAAAGATATTCCCCCTTCACTCACTGCTGCCATCCCTCAAGGATAGTTTGAGAATCTAGGAGAACCTGGGTTAAGTGCATCTCAGAAACATTAGTGGAAGGCATCAGCTCCATCTTTTAAGTAGCTCTACAACCAATTAGACTGTAAGCCCGTCAAACAGCAGGGACTGTCTCTATCTGTTGCCGACTTGTTCATTCCAAGCGCTTAGTACAGTGCTCTGCACAGAGTAAGCGCTCAAATACTATTGAATGAATGAACCTTGGTAAAAAGCAGTTCACAGCATGGGGGAAGATAGGTGTCAAATTTGACTTATATAAAGCCCCCTGTAAAAGTTACAGCTCCTTATTTCATAGTATGGCATTGAGATGATCAAATGTCATAAGGTCACTGATATTTTATCATGCACAAAAAACCAAAAAAAAACCCAAAACAGCACAGTGGCTGACAAAGTGAGGAAATATGTATTTTAATCCTGGCACCACCACTTATATGTTGTGACCTAGAATAGACCCCTTACTTGTCTGACATTTTAAGTTTCGTCATCTCTAAAGGCCAAGAGACCCACAGGGGACAGGAACTGATGATTATCTTTACCTATCCCACTGTTTGTCATATTGAGTGTTTAAAAGTACCACGATTTGAATAGTTTTAGATGTTTGGTGAAGAGGTTTACCTCCGGCAAAGAAGCTTCCTGAACTACCTTGATATTATCACAATTGGGGATCACAGAGGTGGCTCTTCAGCGGAAGAGAGTTCATCCTTTGGTTAATTTTGACTTAAAAATGAGATCAAGCACTTTGTCTTTTGTTAATTTTTATTCTAAAATAATTAGCCTGTCAGGTGAACACTTTGCTTGGTTAGTATTATGCTGACAAAACCACTTAGATCAGCTAAATGTCTAGAACATATTGCATGTACAAAAGATTTACAGTTAAAACCATATAAAAAAAAGTACAAGCTACCTCAATTCGTTACCTGATCTTAAGCCTATGCCACTCCAATGATTGCAAAAATCAAACCCCAAATAAAAACTGTACAATGTGCTTAGATAATATACATCTTTTTAAAAAGATCAGTCTCTTGATTATTGTAATAAATTTAGTGTCTCTGGTGGGTCGATGAGAGATACGCCATGGTACCTGGAAAGGGAGAAGTCCAAAAATTAGATTTATTACCATAACCAAGTGCTAGAACAGTAAGAGGACGTCAATTTTTCACTACATAGGTAAGAGGCCACTTGCTTCTCCCCTTTCAGGAAAGAGGAGAAACTCAATTTTTTCTTCATTTTTTCCATATTGTCTTAGGATGGTTTCTGTTTAACTTGGTAGGACTTCAGCTTTTCCATCCATTCCCGAGCCAGCTCTTCGTAGCAGTGACATCAAGTTAAGCTCTGTACTTTCCCATTGTTTTTTTCCCCTGACTGGACTATCCTATTGGTCTTTGGGCCAGCAGGGAGGGGAAAGGAGAGGAAGGGAACTAGCCTTTTGGTGGTGGTAGTATACACAATTTGAAAAAGACCTCTCAGCTCTTGGGACATTATGGCACAAACTACCTGTTTTTTTACAGCTTTTTTATACTGCAGTTTGTTGCTTGTTGACTTGGCAGTGTCACATCACTAGGTTAAATTTTTTTGGATGGCATAGGATCCCAGAACTTAGAGCCCTTGACAAAATGGGCACTTCAGAGTTGTACTTCAACTCTATAGCACTATCTCAAAACTAGAAAAGACAAGGGGAGCACAATAGTGTCAGCTCAGCCCTCTGCTCTTTCCATCTCTCCAGCCATGTACTTGGCTCTGAGGTAGGACTGTACTCCTTCTCCCCCCAACCTCCCTCAAATGGCTGGAATCCTGTAAAGTTGAGTGACCTAGGGAATAGTTTGGGGATTTAACGGTGGCACTGTCATTGCACTAGAGGAGAGCTAATGAAACTATTGCCGAGTTCACAAGTTTGTCAAGCATTGCTTACTTTGCAGTCTTGTATTTTTCTCGTATGGATTGTTGTGCGTGCTGGGATGCTCTGAGGTAGGTCTTATGGAGGTCTAGGAGACAAGGCTTAAGATTTTCCAAGGTGTATCCTGTCTTTTGAACAAGAGATTCAGGCTACAAAACAAACAAACAAAAACTTATTTACTGTAGTGATTTGGTTTTCTGCATTGAGCTCACTGGCTAATCATTTAAGTGAGAACATCCTAATTTTAAGATTCATATTTCTTGATTTCTCACTATAACAGCTTAATAAAAGTTTTGGTATTTAATTGAGTTGTGTTTTTTGTTTTTAAATCAAATGGAAATTTTTACTGATTTTAGCTATAGACTAACCTTGTACCTGGGTTGATTGCTAAAGACAAGTTCAGGTTTGGGTCAGGGCAGGAGGGAAGAACTACATACCCAGCTTTGTCCAGTGACTGTGTAGAGTGCTAAATGAAAGGCTGCTCCAGCAGTAACCGATGGGAGATATTTTAGATATGGATCAGCATCAATTAGACTCAGCTCTCCTAGAAACTGTGGATGAGAACAATGTAGATTCAATGCACAAATAGTATAAGTTATATATGCAGTCATTTACCCAAAGTCAGTAGGTTTTGGCCCCACAAAGCTTCCTGTGGTAATGAGTATGTGCTTTGTGATGGGGCTATTTTAAAACCACATCAGTATGAAAATCTCAGAAACATCTACAGGAAAAGCAGGGTTTGTTAGAAGCAGATAGGTTCCCTGCCTTCCTGGAGTTTGTCTTTTCTGCATGCTTAGCACCTAGTTCAGTCTTGCATTTGCAAAGCTTTTTTTCCTTTCAGTGGTACTTGTTAAACATTTACTATGTGCCAAGCACTATACTAAGCACTGGAGTGGATATAAGCTAATCAGTGTGGACATAGTTCATATCCCACATGGGGGTCAGTCTTAATCCATACTTTACAGATGAGGTAACAGGCCCAGGAGCTAAATTGACTTGCCCAAGGTCAAACAGCAGACAAGTGGAGAAGCTGGGATCAGAACCTAGGTCCTTGTGAGTCCCAGGCCAGTGCTCTATCCCTTAAGTCACACTACTGCTCTATATTCTTATCTGCTCAGAAGGTTCATTACTAGATAGATGGCTCCTTAAATTGATTAGAAAGCTAACAAGAAGCCATTTTTCTTTTTGGGGTGGGGGGAAAGCCTCCCTTAACAATGAAATCCTTCTACTGCTGTCTGAATTCTATTCTCTCTTCCCTGTGGTTTTTGCATTGTGAATTGTAATCTAACTTTTCTGGCTCCAAAACACATTATGACCCTGCATCCCTTCATAGACTCCCTGTCATCTATAGTTTCTTCACTTGCTTTAACTCAAGTCAAAACACCCCACCTCTTTCCCATCTCTATAGTAGGTGTTAACATAAAAGTACCTAGATTTGACCTATAATGTCTCCTTTAGGAAGGTCCATATTTGATTTGTTTCATGTATTTGCCCCAGGGGAGCAACCAAGCAGCCACCCCAAAACAGATACTTACCATTGCTAAGCTTTCCACTTTAGAGTTTGTCTGGTGCTGGTGCAGAAAGTACTGAGTGAGAAATTGATTTATTGTTGGTGCAGCTAAGTCAAAAGCAAGAACTTTCAAAACTAGATGCTCCATTCGTAAGACTTGCTTCTTAGTGTAGGTATCATCTGTGATATATACAAATTCTGCTACTTCGGGTGGGTAGATTTCTTCAAACTTTCTACAGTAAAGAAGAACATGTGTTTTAGAAACAGAACTTGCTCAACATATTCTTCAGCTTCCATACAGATGTTTTCTGTGTCAAATTCCTGGGTGCCTGAGCCTCAGCATAAAGCAAAGGGTTTCCTGGAGCACCTCCTCCTGGGTGTGTTCAGCAAGTTGGAATTTTACAGGCCCTGCCTAAAGATACATGGTCTTATGCTAATGGTTCCTAATGGTGTATTGCTACAGACTATTTTCACCTTTCTTTTTGGGGGATTAGTTGAAAACAAAGACTCCCCCAATACCACATCACCCCCTTCATCTGCCAAGCCATGCTGTCAAATAGACGATTAATAGAGCTGAATAGTCTCTCCAACTATTCCTCCCATCCATCTCCTCATCTACTGGAGAGGAGGATGAATAAATTGGTTTTTTTTTCTTCAAAGTTTATCTAAAACAGTGACATAGCTTAGATGTGGTGAACTCTATGGCTGATTCCCTTATAATGGCAAAGTTACAACTTAAGGTGGCAAGGATTTCCCCGAGGCCCAGATTCATTTTGAAGAGAAAGGAGTAAACTATAGAGAGAAAATAAAAATCTTGTGCACAGGGGGAAGGATTTGCCAACTGTTTTCAGCAACAACTGAGGGCAATAATGACCCGATTCTTTTCATGAACTGTGTGGGCTCAGGGTGTGCCAGGGTGGCTCAGAAAGCCCAGGGCTGTCCCTTTGTTGGCACTTCCAAGGGCCTTACTGCTGCTTGAGGTGGAACAGTTAACCAGGGTGGGTGGGCAGGAGAGCCAGAGAAATGGGCACTTAATGTTCCTCCATTTTGGACACTGCTCCAGCCCCTCAGTGACTCTGGTAAGCTTTAACTCCAGGGGAATCACTGCTAGAGCTCTACATAGATGCAGTGCAGACCAAAGTAGAATTACTAAAGAGCAGCCCACTGGTATCTACCTTCCAAGAAAGACTGCCAGTTGCAGGAAAAATTAGCATGGAGTAACTCCACCCAGTAAGTTGTCGGGCCCCTTTCTCCCTCCCCAACTTCTCACCATATTCTGGCACTCTTACAAATCCATCTGCATAAATTCTAATTTAGAAAGGGTCTCCCAACACAAGACGATACTTAATGTTGGACAGCTGAGCCCAATCAATGGCCTTTGAGTGCTTACTATGTGTAAAGCACTATACCAAGTCCTAGGGAGAATTCAAGTTCTTCAGGCTGAAATACTGACCAACAAGCATCACATAGCAGAAATATATATATATATATATACACACACTTCTGTATATACACACACAAGTAAAATAAATAAAACCCGCCACAGTAACTTACGAGGCCAACAGCATAGCAGCAGTTCCCACAAGCTGAAGCTTGCCTCGCAATACAGACATGGAAGAAAGGAATCGGTCGATGTAGTTCACGGCCAAGTGCAAGGTCTCATTCTGAAGCTTATATTCTTCTCCCACTTCAACTAGCCAGTCCACTAGGATAGCCCTCATGCTGTTTGTGATGTCGGGTTGTTTCTTCATGTAGCCCATTTTAGGTTTACATTTCACCTAAAGAGACAGAAAAGCGGGGTAGGGTGACTGTGGGAGTCAAAAATTCGTTTTTCCACTTTGTGAGGAAACTATAAGAGCAGATGGAGACATGGGAACTGGTTCCAAACCAAATGTTTGAGCCAAGGTTTTGCATTTGGGAATAGGTTTACCTCCATTTCCCTAAGGTAAGTGTGGATGTCCTCATGGTAGTCTGGAACTTCGTTAACACTTGTTTGTTTTTCTTCAGTTTCCTGTACCACTGACATGTCCATAGTAAGTGGGGAGTCTGAGAAAATGCAAGATGATGCTTGGTCAAGTTCATAGTTTCTGCCATCCTTCTCTGAGGTTCTAGTTTACAAGGGTCATTCTAGCAATACCTTTAAAGAAAGTCAGATTAGACCTCTGTCGACCAAAGGGCCCCAAATACACTAAGGTTACTAGACCTCAAGGTCAGCTATCTGAAATTCTCATTTGTATGGCATTTGAGTGTTTACTGTATGTGGAGCACTGACCGAAGTACCTGGGAGTATCCCCTTAAAAGTAATTGTCAACTAAGGCCTTTCTAAGTGATCATGTGGTTTAATTGGTCTAAAAAGTTTTTACCCCATATAGTTCTTTAAGAATCCTAAATTAAGAATGATGATCAAGATCTGAGCTAAAACAGAGTAGACACAGACATGAAATAACAGCCGTGTGACATTAACTAGATGTTAAGCAGCTGGATGGGTTCCCCACACCTTCCATGTGGAAAGAGTAAATGCCAATACATGGAAAAAAATTGGTCAGTAGAAACACTATGAGAAATGATGTAATATTTAGGAATTTCCAGCTACAATGAAACAAAACTAAATGTGGACCTCTTAAATGCTCAAGTGAGGAGTGCCCCAGATCTGGTAAACTTGAGTCTCACCCACTATTTAGCTGTCATTACCAATACATATTTTCCAAAGCCATCTTCCACCATGAACAACATTTTAAACTACTGTACGACATAATGGATAGAGCACAGGCCTGGGAATCAGAAGGTCATGGATTCTAGTTCCAGCTCTGCGATTTGTCTGTGTGGCCTTGGGCAAGTCACTTCTCTGTGCCTCAGTTACCTCATCTGTAAAATGGGGATTAAGACTGAGCCCCATGTGGGTCAGGGACTGTATCCAACCTGATTTGCTTGTATATACCCCAGTGTTTAGAACAGTGCTTGGCACATAGTAAGCACTTAATACCGTAATTATTTAATAAAGGCATCCACTAAGTCACCCTGAAGCAATTGGAGGCAGCAAACAGAATTAGGCATTAACTCTTATTTCAGATATGATATTGTTTGAGCATTTACTATGAACTAAATGCGGGGGTGAATACAAAACAGTTGAGTTAAAGTCCCTGCCCTACAAGGGACTTCCTCCAGAGCACCTTATTATTAGGGCACATTACTCTTTAGAAGGGAAATGGAGGTGCAGAAACCAAGAGCCCATCTATAACTGTTAGAGGCAGGACCAAGCCCCAAATTGTCAATTCCTTTCACCCTCTACCATAGGTATCTTGATAGTAGTGTAGCATGGCCTAGAGACCACCATCCTCTGGACATCTCAGGACTTAAGGTAGTTGGAGATGAGAAGCAGCATGGCCTAGTGTGCAGAGCACAGGCCTGGGAGTCAGGAGGACCTGGCTTCTAATCCCAGCTCCGCCACTTGTCTGCTGTGTGACCTTGGGCAAGTCACATAACTTCATCTGTAAAATGGGGATTAAGACTGTGAGCCCCATGAGGGTCAGGGACTGTGTCTAACCTGATTATCTTGGATCTACCTCAGTGCTTAGTACAGAGCCTGGCAAATAGTAAGCATTAAATACCATAAAAGAGTTCTAAGGGGTAAGCACTGTGCTAGATCCCAGGGGAAGAAACATCAAATAATCAGTCCCTGGCCCAACTTTAGAGGCTTCCTTTGCCAAATCCCGTTTGGTTCAGGGCTTCCAGCAAACAACATCTGGCCAATTCTCTCCCCCGCTTAATGAGGTAGCATAGTAACCCAGCAAGACCAGATCAAGTTGGTAAGGAAACAGATGGCAGTATTTATACCCTCTTTAAAAAAACAAAAAAAACACAAAACTGTGTGAATGGAAGTTCAGCCATAGTCATATTCTCTACTTGACTTGTCCTCAACGAGTAGTTATTTCCTAAATGGATTAGACTACTTTATGAGCTTGAGGCTTCAATTTAAACCGTATGAATATCTTCACTGGATCTCAATTGCCTCGATTCAAGATCCAGTTGGAACTCCAAGTTAAGTGCCACATCCTAAGGGTATTAACTGATCTTACCCTTCAAATCCTTAGACTTACCCGAACTAGCCTCCATTGAAAAATCGACAGGTTCCAAGGGTTTTCTTGCTCCGGGCAGAGAGATAGCTGAAGTGAAACCCAGGATATGGTCTTCAGACCTAATCTTTTCCAAGACGGCTGGTTTCTTAAGATTCTCTCCATCGGGCTCATCCACATGAATCGTGAATGCCGGTTGTTTACTGCTGTCTTTCCACGGTGGAGCGGTGCCATGGTTTTCATTGTTCACGGGGAGTTCTTGAAGAGGTGCAACCTTAAAAGCAGAACAGTTATATCCTCAGTCACGGATCCACATGGACTCCCTATTCCACCAGGAAATGGAGCATGGGACGGTTTGGAGGGAAAGCAAACTCTAAACCTCACTGTGGGCAGGGAGTATGTTCTGTTTCTTGTTGTAATGTACTCTCCGGAGTGCTCAGTACAGGGCTCTGCACACAGTAAGCGCTCAACAAATACTTTGGAAAGCACCGAGCTCTGAGTCAGCTGGCTTTGAGTTCCAGCTTTACCAAAGCCTGACCCTCCTTCCCCACTATCTTCCAATTTAACTGAAGTTGCTACCATCTCAACAGCAAGCGTAGCTTAGTGGAAAGAGCACGGGCTTGCAAGTCAGAGATCGTGAGTTCTAATCCCGGCTCTGCCACTTGTCTGCTGTGTGACCTTGGGCAAGCCACTTAACTTCTCTGTGCCTTAGTTACCTCATCTGTAAAATGGGGATTAAGACTGTGAACTCCACGTGGGACAACCTGATTACCTTGTATCTACCCCAGTGCTTAGAATAGTGCTTGGCACATAATAAGTGCTTAAATACCATCATCATCTGCTACTTTAGTCCTCCAAGCATGGCTGAGTGGGAAGATGAGGGGCCAAGGAGTCAGAGGACCTGGGCCCTAGCCCTGGCTCTACCATGTGTCTGTTCTATGATTTTGGGCAAGTCACTTGTTTCCTGAGCTGCAGATTCTTCATCCCTAAGATGGGGATCAGATACCTGTCCCCCCTTCCTCTTAGACAGAGTGTCATGTGGGACAAGGACTGAGTCCATGCTGACTATCTTGTATCTACTCTAATGCTTAGCACTTAACAAGTACTAGCGAAGCAGTATGGCGTAGTGGATAGAGCAAGGGCCTGGGTTTAGTCCCGGCGCCGCCACTTGTCTGCTGTGACCTTGGGCAAGTCACTTTACTTCTCTCTGCCTCAGTTATCTCATCTGTAAAATGGAGATTGGGCATGAGCGCGCCACATGGGACAGGGACTGTGTCCAACCTGATTTCCTTGTATCTACCCCAGTGCTTAATACAGTGCCTGGCACATTGTAAGCGCTTAACAAATATCATTGTTATTACTATTTACTACAATTATCAATGCAGTGCTGTTAAGTATTGGTGGGCAGGCCCCTTTGCTGGCCCTGGAAAAAGCTTGGTTTAAAACAGAAGATTGCATTTAAACCCTAGTTCAATATTACTGGTTGCCCCTTCCCCGGGTTAGTGTCAAAAATAGATTGTACAGGTGGTGGGGGTAAGGGGGGGGGGTGTTTTTAGGGGAGGAAAAGCATGGTTTACTTGGCATTAACCCCGAAATCACTAGGCTATCGACACAGATGCAAACCGGAGAGGCAGCTGTGCAATCGGGAGGGAATTTAGGGGGATGTCGAGGGTGCTGACAGCTCCATTTTGCGGGGGAAGGCGATGGTGCGGGCTCACCCCTGCCAACCTAGGGTGGGGCACCAATCAAAACCCCGCAAAGGCAATTTTTTTTTAAAAAAAAAGGCGCGATGACCCAAAGGAAGGCTTTCCGCCTAATTAGCAGTCCCCTCCCTCCCTCTCCTTTAGCGGAGCCTTTCGCACCCCAAGGCTGGGGGTCGGAGGAGAGAGGGGTTCAGGCAGGGCCGGGGCCCAGCCACCCTCCCGGGGGGCGCGTCGGGGAGAGGATGGAGGGAAAAAATGGCGGGACCGGAGGGCGGAGGGGGAGGAGGAGAGGAGGTAGACTGCCGGCTCTCTCGGGGCCCAAAGAGGAGAGCAGGCCTCGGGGAGAAGGGAGAGGCAGAGGGCGCGACCACCATCATCCCCTTACCCCCAGTCCCAGCACGCTGCCACCTCCATCCCCCCAAGCATGCATACATACATGCCCACCCGCATGCATGCATACAAACCTGCATCCATTCATAAATGCCCACCGGTATGCATGCATCCATACATACCTGCATGCCCTCATACATACCTGCATGCACCCATACACACCTGCATGCACCCATACACACCTGCATGCATCCATACACACCTACCTGCATCCATACACACCTACATGCATCCATACACGCCTACATATCTGCATGCATCCATCCCCACCTACATATCTGCATGCATCCATCCCCACCTACATATCTGCATGCATCCATCCATCCATCCCGGCATGCACGCCCACGCGCAGGCATGCATACCTGCGTGTATACTTGCATGCCTGCAGGCCCACCCTCTCGGCTCCCTGCAGACCCCCTCCCTCCCCTCCTTTTCTCACCCGCTGCTGCGCCCTGAGCTTGTGTTGCGGCTGTGGCGGGCCCCGCTGATTGCCCCTCAGGACGCCCAACACGGGCCGGGCCCCCGAGGGCGGTAGCTTGGCCGGGTGCACGTTCTCCTGGTTCTCCTGGTCCTCCGGGCCGGGGGCGGCCCGAGGGACCTTCTGTTCCAGCCCCGAGGTTGCAGGCGCCGAAGCCGCCGGAGGACAATACATGGTGGCCAGCGGGGGCGGGGGCTCCGAGGCGGGATCAGCTGGACGAGGAGGAGGCGGCGGCCACCATGCACCCGGCCACCCCTGCTGGGGCCGTCCCGGTGTCCCGGTGTCCCGGTGTCCCGGTGTCCCGGTGTCCCGGCGGCCGCTCCGCTGACTGCAACCCCGCGCCGGCCCTGGGAGCTGCTCGACCAGTTCAAGTAGCCCGCGACTATTGAAATCGACCAATGGCAGGCGCCGCTGCGCCCTACGTCATCGGGGCGCCCGCCACCGATTCGGCGGGAGAACCCGAAGGCCCGAAGCCCCGGACCCGAAGGCCCGAAGGCCGAGACCCGAAGACCCGAAGCCCGAAACCCGACTCCCGAAGGCCCGAAGGCCGAGACCCGAAGGCCCGAAGGCCGACACCTGAAGGCCCGAAGGCCGAGACCCGAAGGCACGAAGGCCGAGACCCGAAAGCCCGAAGGCCCGAAGCCCAACTCCTGAAGGCCCGAAGGCCGAAACCCGAAGGCCCGAAGCCCGACTCCCGAAGGCCCGAGACCCGAAGGCTAAGACCCGAAGGCCGAAGCCCGAGACCCGAAGGCCCGAAGCCCGAAACCCGACTCCCGAAGGCCCGAGACCCGAAGGCCCGAAGACCCGAAGCCCGAACCCCTGCTCTCTTACTGCAGCACTGTAAGCACATAATTAATAAATACCATTATTATTATTATTCTACTGAAGACATCATTATACTTATATAGCTATCATTATACTTATTTTAGTACCCACTTTTCCAGAGAAGCAGCGTGGTCAGAGAAGCAGCGTGGCTCAGTGGAGAGAGCGTGGGCTTGGGAGTCAGAGGTCATGGGTTCGAATCCAGACTCTGCCACTTGTCACCTGTGTGACTGTGGGCAAGTCACTTCACTTCTCTGGGCCTCAGTTACCTCATCTGTACAATGGGGATTAAGACTGTGAGCCCCACGTGGGACAACCTGATTCCCCTGGGTCTACCCCAGCGTTTAGAACAGTGCTCTGCACATAGTAAGCGCTTAACAAATAACAACATTATTATTAGAGAAGCAGCGTGGCATAGTGGAAAGCGCCCGGGCTTGGGAGTCAGAGGTCGTGGGTTCTAATCCTGAAATCCGGGCAGCCCTTACGATACGATACTCCTGCTAATGATGATGATGATCACAGTCCTAATCCCCATTATACAGATGAGGGAACTGAGGCACAGAGAAGTTGCTGTTTTTTCTTAACGGTATTTGTTAAGCGCTTACTATGTGCTGAGCACTGTTCTAAGCGCTGGGGTAGGTACAGCGTAATCAGATGGTCCCACGTGGGGCTCACATTTTTTAATCTCCATTTTTACAGATGAGGGAACTGAGGCACAGAGAAGTTAAGTGACTTGCCCAAGGTCACACAGCAGACAAGTGGTGGAGTCAGGATTAGAACCCACGACCTCTGACTCCCCAGCCCGGGCGCTTTTCACTAAGCCGCTCTGCTTCTCTAGAAAGGTGGGTACTAAAATAAGTATAATGATAGCTATAGAAGTATAATAATGGCTTCAATAGAATAATAATAATAATAATGGTATTTATTAAGCACTTAATATGTGCCAAGCACTGTTCTAAGCACTGGGGGAGATACAAGGTAAGCAGTTTGCCCCCATGTGGGGCTCCCAGTCTTCATCCTCATATTACAGATGAGGTATGAGGCCCAGAGAAGTTAAGTAGCTTGCCCAAGGTTACACAGCATTTGTTAATGATGTGTCTATAGCTATGATTCTATACTATTTATCTTGATGATATTGACGCCAGACTTCTTTTTCTGTTTTGCTCTGCCATCTGTCTCCCCCGATTAGACTGTAAGCCTGTTGATGGGCAGGGATTGTCTCTATCTGTTGCCGAATTGTACATTCCAAGTGCTTAGTACAGTGCTCTGCACATAGTAAGCGCTCAATAAATACTATTGAATGAATCTGTTGTCGAATTGTACATTCCAAGTGCTTAGTACAGTGCTCTGCACATAGTAAGCGCTCAATAAATACTATTGAATCTGTTGTCGAACTGTATATTCCAAGTGCTTAGTACAGTGTTCTGCACACAGGGAAGTGCTCAATTAATACGATTGAATGAACAGCAGACACATGGCGGAGGCAGGATTAGAACCCACAACCTCTGACTCCCAAGCTCATGCCCTTTCCATTAAGCTACAGTGCTTCTCTATTATCTTGTATCTGCCCCACTTCACTTCAATTGTATTTATTGAGGCTTTACTGTGTGCAGAGCACTGTACTAAGCGCTTGGAATGTACAATTCGACAACAGAGACATTCCCTGCCCAACAACGGGCTCACAGTCTGAACGGGGGAGATGGACAGCAAAACAAAACAGGACTTAGCATTTTACTGATAGCTCCAGTAGAATCCAGCTATAAGCAGCAGCTTGGCCCAGTGGACAGAGCACAGGCCTGGAAGTCAGAAGGACCTGGGTTCTAATTTTGCCGCTGCCACTTGTCTGCTGTGTGACCTTGGGCAAGTCACTTCACTTCTCTGGGCTTCACTTCACTAGCCCCACTCGCCCCCAGGCTGTAAACCCGTTGTGGGTAGGGATTGTCTCTACTGCTGAACTGTACTTTCCAAGCACGTAGTACAATGCTCTACACAGAGTAAGCGCTCAATAAATACAGTTGACTGAATGGGCCTCAGTTATCTCATCTGTAAAATAATGTTGGTATTTGTTAAGTGCTTATTACGTGCGAAGCACTGTTCTAAGCGCTGGGGTAGATACAGGGTAATCAGGTTGTCCCACGTGAGGCTCACAGTTAATCCCCATTTTACAGATGAGGTAACTGAGGCACAGAGAAGTGAAGTGACTTGCCCACAGTCACACAGCTGACAAGTGGCATATGGGGCTTAAGACTGTGATCTCCATGTGGGACATGGACTGTGTACAGTATGATTAGCTTGAGAAGCTTAGCTTAGCTTAGAGAAGCAGCTTAGAGAAGCAGCGTGGCTCAGTGAAAAGAGCACGGGCTTGGGAGTCAGAGGTCATGAGTTCGAATCCCGGCTCTGCCACTTGTCAGCTGTGTGACTGTGGGCAAGTCACTTCACTTCTCTGTGCCTCAGTGACCTCATCTGTAAAATGGGGATTAACTGTGAGCCTCATGTGGGACAACCTGATGACCCTGTATCTACCCCAGCGCTTAGAACAGTGCTTGGCACATAGTAAGCGCTTAACAAACACCAACATTATTATTGTAGCTCCCCAGTGCTTAATATAGTGCCTGGCACATAGTAAGCACTTAACAAATACCATTTTTCCTCTAGGTTGTGGGCAGGGATTGTCTCTGTTTATTACTGTATTGTACTTTCCCAAGCACTTAGTACAGTGCTTCGCACACAGTAAGCGCTAAATAAGTACTATGGAATGAATGAATCATAATTGTGGTACTGTTAAACGCTTAGTAGGTGTCAAACACTGTATGAAGCGCTGGGGTGGAGACGAGCAAATTGGGTTGGACACAGTCTCTGTCCCACATGGGGCTAACAGTCTCGATCATGATACAGTGCAAATTACAGTGACCCATTTTATATCTCATTTGGGTAGTAAATGAGGAGTGTATATCTTTGGATAGTGTGTATCTCAGTGACCTGAGTGAATAATAGTTCTAAAAGGGAAAGGTCAATCCAGAGTAACTCAGCCATCCCAGTCAGCAATTAATGCATCAGACCCATTTGATCTTTGACTATAATGTTGACTTCAAGGCTTTCTTTCCACCAAACTCTGTCTTTTGGTGTTTTTTGAATGGTATTTGTTAAGTGCTATATGCCAGGCACTCTACTATAGACTCAACCTAATCAGGTTAGACAGAGTCCCGTGTCCCACTTTGGGCTCATGGTATTAATCCCCATTTTACAGATCACAGAACTGAGGCACAAAGAAGTTTAAGTGACTTGTCCAAGGTCACACAGCAGACAAGTGGTGGAGCCGGGATTAGCGCCAAGGTCCTCCTGACTCCCTGGCCCATGCTCTATCCATTAGGCCACACTGCTTCTCTATGTTATGCAGTCGTCTCTTCCTTCCTACTGATTACTCCCTTGCTCACTCTGTTTCTTCCAAGCCCACTTTCTAACTATACCAAATTTTCAATTCCTCTAGCATCCAACCCCATGTTCATACTGTTCCCTCGGCCTGGAATTACCCCACCCTCCAAGATCCACCAGAGCACAGTCCTCCCCACTTTTAAAACCTTCCTACAATCCCACCTCCTCCAAGAAACCTTCCCCAATTAATTTGCAATACTCCAGCGGCCACTTGGTGTTTACCAATTCAGTTCCTATCCATAGCATTTGCAACCATTGGTGCATTCGGTTATTTATTCAAGCTGACACATTTTATCCTGACATTTTGCACTACTACCTGTTAGATTCCCCCCTTCTTCCTCCTGCTCCCAATATTTGTAACCATTTTATGTCTTTCTGCTTCCCCCATTAGACTGTGGGGGAGGCACGCGTCTGGTCTAGTCTCTCAAGGGTCTAGAACAGTCTTTGCACTCAGTGGGCACTGTAGATTGATTGACCCTAACGTTGCTTTTTGAGGGGACTTTTAATCCATCTATGCTTAGCACTTTTGTCAATAATTATGAATGCTTAATCTCTTAATCCATCGAATATGAGATGCAATATGAGTTAACTTTAACGAGTTATGGAGGGCCATTACCCCAAGTGGGCGAAAGCAATAGCAGCCTTTTGGAAAGATGGTCAGCTCTTGGAACTGGAAAGGGCTAGAACTAGAGCCAACATTTAAGTTCCTTTACTTTCCCCGGGCTAGCAGGCAGCTGCTACCACCGTGCTAGAGAATTAAGAAATGTTCATCTGACAATGAGAGCCTGTTTGGATGTGGGACAGGGACTGTGTCCAACCCAATTTGCTCGTGTCCACTCCACTGTTTAATACAGTGCCTGGCACCTAGTAAGCGCTTAACCAACGCTACGATTATTACCGTATTACTATGCAGAGCGTGAGGTGTTAGAAGAAATAGTTGTGCATGGCACCAGAACAGCTGAGCGTCGGCCCGGCGTAAGTTTTAAAAGAACACAACCCCTGTGTGATAGAATTGGGGGTATATAAAATATAGGAATAGGAATCACAATCTTTAGATGCAAATAATTTCCAAGAGTCCATTTTTAAGATATTCCTCCAACATACCTAAAATGTAAGCTCATTCAAAAATATATCTTAAGGTACAAAAAAGCTCACATCACAACAGACAGTACATAGTCTTAGGAACATTGTCTGAATATCTTTTCCTATCAATGCCTGTTATCATCATTGAGAACACTAACAGTCCAATTTTTTCCACAGTATTATATTTTTATGGATTTCCTGATTCATAGCCAACGGTTTCATACAACATTATTCAGAAAACAAATGAAACATACCAACATCAAGAGAACTAAAAAAGTGTCCTTAAACAAGTATACTTTCTCCCATCAGGCTATAAAATGGAATGTAACTGATAAACAGGATATCACATTTTCTGAGACGTTTATGTGCAGGACTATATACAAAGTAGTGCTAAATCCCATTACATTTTCCAAAATATCATTTTAAAAATAAAGCAAATTTTCTAGTGAAATAGTCTCTTTGCATCCACTTGTTGAAAATGACATATTTGACATTCAAAAAGAAAATTTAACCTATTAAAGATATGCAAACATGAAATTAATCTTGAAAATTACCAAGAGAACATCAAAATCATACAATTTCACAACTAACTTCTTGTGATGATTTAATGATCTTTAGCAGGTTATATCATTTCGTTGTTTTTCCCCAACTGTACTTTTTAGGCGGCATCAAAGAAGGCGATCAGTGAATTTTGGTCATAACTGTCCAAAATCTCCAGCAGTAAAGGAACTTTGGTTTTTACATTGGTGCCTTTAAACTTAAATTTGTCTATGAAGAGATCTGTGATCATGCCTGAAAAACAAGATTAGTTTTCAATAATCAGCAGCTTCTTAATGAAGAAAGAGAAATATCTTTGCAATTTCTTTACTAGAGATACAGTTAATGAATATTTGGAAATGCATCTCTAAAAATTATTACTGTTTTCTATCAATCTAGGGTACACAGCTAAAAGTTAACTAACCTATTATTGGTTCTTAAATTTATAAGTCAGTTCCAGAAGACTGAAATAGTCCATCCAGTTTCAGTGTTTTTAGAATGTAAATTCCTTGTGGGCAGGGAACATGTCTCTGTTATTCTCTACCTCCCAAGCTCCCAATACAGTGCATCGTACCAAGGTGGTGTTAAATAAATGCTGCTATTACTTTGATTACTCACTTTGTGTTCCTTATATTTAGTGAAAATAGAAACAGCCTTCCCCTAACAGAGTTAAAATATATGCAAAACACTAACTGCAAGCTAATTCATTAGATTTAGCTGAAGAATCAAAACTTGAAGTTTGTTCTAAATTGCTTTTTCAAAGTTCAAATTTTATGGGATCACTGTTTTGTGAACCCCATGTGGGACAGCGACTCAAGCTGACCTGATTACCTTCTAACCATCCCAGTACTTAGTACAGTGCTTGGCACATAGTAAGGGCTCAACAACCACCATAATAATCTTTACTGTAATAAGCACTTGACAGATATCACAAGCATCATTATTATTATCATTATTAATAACCACAATGAGAAAAACACTTTTTCCGTAAGATAAGCCTGCAACATCGTCAGAGCTGATGCGTGAATTTCAGATTGTCAGTGAAAGTTAGGTGATGTTATGGGCTGCATTTTTCCTTCTCGGGGCTTCCGCTTCCTAATATTTTTTACCAGCAATAAGACGTTCATCTCTCTTGACTGATTTGCATGTGTCATACTATATTAACATTGGCTTATCTGTAGATCCTTTTTCTTAGTCCAGTTGCCCACTATCGTTTTTGAAAATCCTGTATATGTGGCAATTTTCCTACTCCTATTTTCATTTCAATCTATACTTTGTCATGATAGAAACTGAATGAGGAGCATGTCATCGGGTTTGAAAGTAGTATGAGGCTTTGTAGACATGCTCACACGGTACAATGGCAGGTGGATAGTGGGCTTCCTGGGAACTTTGACAAAGTCGCTGACAGTTCATTAGCAGTGTGATCACCGCTATTTGTCGGCTTCTGCCCCAGCGTAACTAGCACCAACCAAAACCAACTGAAAAACAAGCTACACCGGATTACTAACCATAGAGTCTTTCGAGATGTGCAGGTTGCTTCTTGTACTCCTCCAATAAATGGTCAGCCTCTTCTAAAATACAGCGGTATTCTGGTATCAGAAAGTCTGTGTTTCCTTCATGAACCTCCATCTCCTTTTTTGGGTGAAAGACAGTGCCACGTTAATTCCTCCAGTCAAAAACCAGTGCAATGCCCACAAGTCAGTCAACATATTAAGTGCTTACTGTGTGCTGAGCACCATACTAGAGGGGGAGACAGACATTAATCAAAATACATCAATTACAGATCTGTACGTAAGTGCTGTGGGGCTGGGCAGGGGGAGGTGAATAAAGGGAGCAAGGAAGGGCCAAGATGCAGAAGGGAAAGGGAGAAGAGGAAAGGAGGGCTTAGCTGCTTCTGAATTCCTCTATTCCCTGGTCATATGAAACACTGTGGCCCACTCACCCCCACAACAGCCCTCATAGGAAACATATTAAGAACCACTGATGTAAAAACACACAGGTGCACTTACTTTTAAAGCATCGATTAACTGTACTTTCTTTGCTAAAAGTAGCTGGTACTCAAGTTTAGGGTGGATCAGCTTTAGTGTGTGGCTTATAGATACTTCATTTATCTCTGGAAGGATTTGAAGGAACAAACAGGAGCCAACAGATTAATCACTTTTAACCACGCTTCGCAGTCAAAAAAAAAGAGACTACTGCAAGAAAGTAAAGAACTTTTACCATATGATATGTTGAGATTAATTTTTCTTTTGGTGGCTTCTTTAGAGAGCACATCTTTTAAAATGGATATGGTAGAGATGTTGTCAGATTTGAAAGTTCCTTCACCCTTTCTGAAAAATAGAGTTTTTAAATTGAAGCATTAGGAGGAACTTTTGCTTCTGCCACTTAGAATACAGATTCTGGATGGTGTCACTGAGGGTGAATTTAGTGGACTATTTCTTGTCCCAGTTGATGAGTGGCTGTTTCAAATCAACACTCCAAGCAAGTAGCAGTAATAATTATGACACTTGTTAAGCACTTACTATGTGCCAAGCAATGTTCTAAGCGCTGGTTCTAAGTGTGATGTGACTGCTTGCTCTAGTCACTCAGGTGCCAGATCAATTCCCATTTTGGATGGTTGTGGAAAACCATTTGGAAAAAAACTAAGAATAACTGTCTAGAAGCCAGTAAGCCCCTTATTTTAAAATTATGGTGGTTTACAAAATAGAAGTATCATCGCATAAGGCATTTTCCCCATTTTTCAGTACTTCAATTTCTTCAGCATTTGCTTTTTGTAATTTCAAATGGCTCCCAAAGGAAGAGGAAGCGATACTACTTTAGTTCATGATCTTGTGTCTAATGCGGAAGATGATACGAAGCAGTGACCCCAAGTTATTTAATAAACACAACCTCTTTTTCCTATTTGTGACTTTATTTGCAGAGAAATTCATGTTTGAATCTCTTTGGTTGGAGGCCCAGGCTTGTGTTTTCTAATTAAAGTCAGGGGTGGGGGTGGCAAGTGAGGTGGAAAAGGCGGTACTCTGGGTCTCAGTTCACTGTTGCTTAATCTCTGTAATGTGAAGTTTTACTCCTTATTAGCCCATTTTTACAATTAACTCGGATTTCCTCTTTCCTATTTATCTTCAGTAATGGATACATTGGCTGGCAAATTGGGAGCCCCTAGCAAATACCACCATACCAGTAGGGAGGACCAATCAACTCCTGTTTCCCCTCAGGACACCTCCCCAGAGGTTCTAACTGCTCCAGAAATTCCAGTGGCCTCAATCACTTTGGCTTGCAAATCTGTTCTCAGCAGTCTGGATATCCTGCAATATACATGGCTATCTGTGGCACAGAGCACACTTTTGCAAACCTTTTTCCAAGGGTGTGCTTACCCAACCATAACTGGAACAGACAAGTC
This sequence comes from Ornithorhynchus anatinus, assembly GCF_004115215.2. NCBI lineage: Eukaryota > Metazoa > Chordata > Mammalia > Monotremata > Ornithorhynchidae > Ornithorhynchus > Ornithorhynchus anatinus. Next base: position 53,519,054 of record NC_041739.1, read on the forward strand.
CCTCTTTGGGAGAAGCAGGGTGGCCTAGTGAATACAGCAGAGGCCTGGGAGTCAAAAGAAGCAGCATGGTGCAGTGGAAAGAGCACGGGCTTTGGAGTCAGGGCTCATGAGTTCGAATCCCAGCTCTGCCACTTGTCAGCTGTGTGACTGTGGGCAAGTCACTTAACTTCTCTGTGCCTCAGTTCCCTCATCTGTAAAATGGGGATTAAGACTGTGAGCCCCACGTGGGACAGCCTGATTCCCCTGTGTTTACCCCAGCGCTTAGAACAGTGCTCTGCACATAGTAAGCGCTTAACAAATACCAACATTATTATTATTATTAAAAGGACTGGGTTCTAATCCTGGGCTCTGCCTCTCGTCTGCTGTGTGGCTTTGGGAAGGTCACGTCACTCCTCTCTGTGCCTCAGTTATCTCATCTGTCAAATGGAGGTTAATATTGTGAGCCCCATGTGGGACAGGGATTGTGTCCAACCTAATTACCGTGTATCTACTCCAGCGTTTAGTACAGTGCCTGGCATACAGTAGGCGCTTAACAAATTCCACAATTATTATTATTATTTTAATACAGGCAGCTTACACCCAGCAGGAAAAATGGGCATCCAGCCTGGAAGCAAGGCAAACTTCATTGTGAAGTAGGAGAATCATGGAAAGCACAGGTTTATGAAAATGTAAATCTAGATAGCATGAAAATGAACTTTTTTCTGCTCTATCTGCAGGGATAGCTGGGGGAAAATGCCTAATTAATAATTGTGGTATTTAAGCACTTACTATTTGCGAGGCACTGTACTAAGCACTGGGCCGGATACAAGCAAATCAGGTTAGACACAGCTCCTGTCCCCTGTGGGGCTCAAAGTCTCAATCCCCATTTTACAGATGAGGGAACTGAGTCACAGAGAAGTGAAGTGACTTGCCCAAGGTCACACAGCAGTCAAGTGCTGAAGCTAGGAGTAAAGCCCATGACCTTCTGACTCCCAGGCCCGTGCTCTACCCACTACCCCATGCTGCTTCGCTAGCCTCCCCAGCTGTTAGAACGTGTTTTTTTTAAATGGCATTTGCTCAGTGTTTACTATGCATCAAACACTGTTCTAAGCACTGGGGTACATACAAGTTAGTTCGGACACAGTCCCTGTTCCGCATTGGGCTCACAGTGTGTTGGAGGGAGAACAGTTATCCCCATTTTACAGTTGAGGAAACTGAGGCACAGAGAAATTAAGTGACTTGCCCAAGGTCATACAGCACACAATTGACAGGACAGAGATTAGCACCCAGGTCCTTCTGACTCTCTCCACTAGGCCACGCTGCTTCTCTTGGCAAGGCTGAGATTTTTACCCAAAGACTGTGGTTCGGAGTGGGAAGTCGCCCTATCCCTTAAAAAGAACTATTTTTACATGTAATGTCATTTATTATTACTTATTGTTATATTGTACCTCCCAAGCACTTAGTGCAGTGCTTTGCACACAGTAAGCGCTCAATAAGTATGACTGACTGACTACTTTCTGAATGCTGTGTTTTTCCTGTTTTTCTCTGTCAGCCCCTGCGTACGGGGGCAGGGACTGCATCTGAATTGTTTATTCTCAACACTGATGCTTTAGCACATTGCTCAGCAGTTAGTATGTACTCAATAAATACCACTATCACCTAATCAATCCATCACCAAAACAAAGCCCACTCTCCTCTCTCTGCCTTTCCTTCCTGCCAGCTAAACAAACCTGGCAGACACAAAGGCTGAGCTAGATGTGGGTGGGGAAAGGAGAATGGAAGGGGATAAAAGTGTGATGCCTGGAAAGCCAGGAAGAGCTGCTGAAAGAAAGGAAGGGAATTCATGCCAGTGGTTTTGCTAGAGGGAGCATGGAAAGCAATCAGTGGAAGAAGGATCTGAATAGCAAGAAACAGAAAGTTACAGCTAAGTAGGAGGAAGGATGTAAGAGGAAGAGTGCAAAGGGGCAATGGAGGCTGGAGGAAACAGGGGAGGTAAATTGAAGAGTTGTAAAGATCAGGAGCTCCCTAAGCAATTTATTCAGGAGAATGTATTTGGGTACCTTGAACCCAAAGACCAGCAACACTTCAGAGCTGACTTTAATTGTACAGATCAGGAAGATTATTTCTATTCCCACCTTCTCAAAGGCCCTTCTGGTGGCCTGGTGAAAATTTCCAATCCTGCCTCTCCTGGCCCTCTCATTTGCTCTCAGCCCTCATTTCTGCTTCCCTCAGAGAACCAAAAGCATCGGAATAATAATTGTGGTGTTTGTTGCCTACTTACTATGTGCCAAGCACTGTACTAAGCGTTGGGGTAGGTACGAGACAATCAGGTCTGATCCAGTCCCTGTCCGCCCCCCCACACAGGGCTTCACAATCTAAGGCGGTACATTTTGGTCCAAGGTCATGAATGCTCAATGGGAACATTCTACATTCCACACATCTTGACAGATTCAAAACATTTTAAGTGCAACAGCAAAATTTGCCCCTCTCATTTAGTAAAGCATCACTAACTGATGAATGAAAACTCAGGTTTGATCTCTGTAAAAATAGGATTTGAAAAGTACTGAGTTGTTTGTTTTTTTTTTCAATTTACCTGTAAGTAGTTTCAAGCTGTGTATCCAGAAAGGTGTTTTGAAAGTAGAAGGTCACACACTCTTCTGCTGGGGCTTTTTCAGGAACTTCAGGTAAACAAAACACAACCCAGGAGTGAACTTCGGCAAAGCTGAACTGGCCTGTAAGAGTCAACGTATTCATAGGTCTGCAATTCAAAAGGAGAACAATTTCGGCTTAGCATGAACAATAGGTTTTACTACTAAGGTAGCTCTGGAAAAATCTAAAACCATCGGTTCTCTTAGGCTTGCAGGGGGACGTAGATGACTTGAGTTGCAGCAGAACGTAGTCTGTCCACTTCAGGAAATGAGGGCTACTAGGAGCAAGTGGTCCAGAATTCCCCCACCATCCTGGGTCCGTGGGAATCCGCCTGACACAAGTGGAGGGAGGGCAGAAGCCGCCGTGCCCATATTTACAATGTTGGCAAGCGGGTGATAGTTTTGACTGACGTTGGCTCTGCCTGGAGTGGTGAGGAGTCAAAGGACAATGGCCTCCAGCATTAATCCATTGCTAGACTTGCTATTACAACGTTTTTATTGTTTCCATTGCTATTGCCCTGTTCTTTTTATGTTCCCCTCCCGTCCCCCACTTTACTAGATTGTAAATGCCCATCGCTAGGAAGCATATACTCTCCCAAGCGCTTTGTACATGGTTCACGCTAGGCACTCAGTAACTATGATTCACTGACTGAATCGACATCTTCAGATTTCTTCTTAGTTTCCAGAACTGTGCTTCACACACTATAAGCACTTAATATATGTCATTATTACTCCTCTCCTCCCGCTACTCCTCAGACATGAAAAGGGGGTGAAAGCTGACATTTCAATGGTGGTGGGTTTTCAGAATTATAAAAAGACATTTTAGTATCTGGACACTGAAGAAAAATGGGGGAAAATTTAGAGTTTGTTGAGTCCAGGAAAAAGAAAACTTTATAATTAGAAGTAGTGAATAACCACAAACCAAATTAACATTTTCGTAATCAACTATTATAATGTTGGACACATAATATTTCTATTACTTGTGCTGAGTCCCGAAGAAGGGCTTCCTCCTTTGTCTTACCTGTCATGATCGATAAAATGAGTTCTTTGATGAAGTGAAAGTGGCTTGATCTGATACTGGCGGACTTGACAGGTTTTAGGTTGAATTCTTGGTGTTATATATGCTTGCAGGCTCCCATACTGACCTTCAATTGATCGAATCTGATTTAAGATTAAAAAAAAGAGGAAAAAACACTTCAGTTTTTTCTAAATTTAGAATACTGGGAACAAAAAAGTATCTGAAAATCCTCAAAACAATCAAGTGTCTATCAAGTAAAATTTCGTATTTAATATAATATCACTCTTCATATATTGGCTGATTTGTATTAATGTAACCAGTTTACTAGGTCAAATGATTTGCTAAAGAAATAACAAATTAATCAACTTTGCCCAAAATGGCAACCAGCTCCACCCCTTCTTCCCAACGCAACTCCCATCCGACAAGCTCCTTGACTCAAACAGTTCCTACTGCCGCTGAACTGAGCCTGCAGCCGTGAAAACCCAACAAAAAAGCAATAAAAAGGAACTGAGGTAGGTGAAAAAAGATACAAGCATATATAGCCACAAAAAGGGAAAGAAGGCAGCATGGAGAAGCAGCTTGGCCTTGTGAATAACGCATGGGTGTGGAAGTCAAAAGGACCTGGGTTCTAACCCCAGCTCCACCATTCATTCATTCAATAGTATTTATTGAGCGCTTACTACGTGCAGAGCACTGTACTAAGCACTTCTCTCTGCCTCAGTAACTTCATCTGTAAAACGGGGATTAAGACTGTGAATCCCATGTTGGATATAAACTGTATCCTGCCTAACTTGTGTCTGGCACATAATAAGTTCTTATAAGAGCTTATAAATTCTCAACAAGTTTATAAGCTCTCAACAAGCTTATAAGCTCTTAACAAGCTCTTAAATACCATAAAAAAAAGGAGGAAGACAAAGGAAGAAAAAAAGGGTGACAGGTGGATTAGGGGCAGGAAAGAGAGGCAAGCAGGGAGAGGGAAGTTTTTTAAAACTGTTACGGTTGCCATTTGATTTTCCTAAACTCTTCAAAAGACAAATGGGTTCCCTATGTGGCCACAAAATGTCATAGAACATGCAAAACCCAAAAGTTTTCACAAAAGGTTTTTGTAGGGCAAGATATTAAATGAGTGTTTTCCCCACTGGGTGGTCAAATTCAAGCAAAATTACTTTGTAGCATTTTACCTTGAGTTCTAGCCTGGTTGTATTTGCCTGGCAGCGGTAAGTGGCAAGGAGGAAGTTGTCATTTGGCTATGAAAAATTCAAAGTTAAACAGTAGGCAGAATTAACATTAAATAAAACAATTTCAAAATAGTGTCAGGAATCTTGAAACTAATTAGAATTTCCCAATAGTTGCAACAATGATAGACAATATTTATAGAGACTGTGTAATCACACTCTTTGAGGAAAAATCAGAACATCCTAAATATATGAAAACTTAGTTCACCCATCACATATTACCTTGGAATCCTCCTGATTTACTGGGGAGGTCGATCAAGTATTAAAAAGTTGTTCACAATAGATGAATATTTTCTAACTGAAATCAAATCTTAAAAAGAAAAAGAACAACTTTTGAATGGCTTATGTGTTTCAAACACTTAGAGGAGTAAATAAACTTTTCTTCATTTTTTTACAATAAAAATTATTCATCAATTATATGCCCTACAATTAATTGAACCACTGACTAGAGAAACTCACATTATGCTATCACTGTATGAGACTTTATTAAAATTTCTTTATCTCACAATACGAAGGGGTGTAATCAATAATCATACAGAAACAGAATATGACATGCTAAATTTTGAATCATAAAATATAAATTTCATAAAATAATTTAAGTCTATGTTAAAGACTCCTGTTGAAATGCAAGTCAGCATAAACGAGTTTTTAGGATTTGCATGTGGTCAAACCTGAAATAGGGAAGAAGTATTTTGCTATCTAATGGAATCTCAGAAATCACAAATTTCAAAAGAATGCTAACTATAAGGATTGCCATCAGAAGATTTAAAGCTACAAAGGCCAAAAAATTGCCTCCCAATTACACACAAATCCTATTTACTAAAAAAGAGTACATTTCAGTGACATAAAATGCTTTATAATTAAAAATCTAAAGGAGCAATAGCATTATACCCTTCACACCCACCTTCTCTGCAATACACCTATCCATTCAGCTCTCCCTATCATTCACCATCTCAGGGCTCTATTCCAACCTAATCTCCTTCCTTTACCACTTCCTCAATCACCTTTTGCTGACATCCTCTCCTTATCACTTTCATCCTTTGATTTCCATTCACCAGACAGTCTTTCCCTAATAGTGGGGTTATTTCTAGCCCTAGAGACTTTAGATGGCCAATGGTCATGAACCTTTAGCCACTCGGCTAATTGTAGCCCAAAGGATCTCAGAAGCAAGATGGGGTCGGGAGGTATGGCAAGGCTTAGGCCAACGTCCATCTCCCAACTCCATATTTGTAAACCAGGAATTACAATCCAAGGAAACCTCTGCACTTGCTCGAAAAGGCTTTGCCTTGACAATCCTTGGCTTAAAATACATACAAGTGTGATTAAAATAACATTAATAGAACTCTTCAGATTTTGACTTACTTACCTCAGAATCACAGCTGCTAAAACTAACCACAGCAGAATTTTTATCCACATCAAGAAGGTCTATTGGAACATCACTCTATATATTTAGAGAAAAGAAAATAAAGGATTTTATTTTTATGTCTGAAAGCCCTATATACTATATTCTCTTCAGGAGAGCTTTCCATAATATTTCACTTTTATCTTTTAAAGAAAGCTTAAAGGTATCTGCTTCTAGAAAGCCAACAGGGAGATATCTTGAGATACCTTAAGGTGAAAGTAAGTACGTTCCTCTACTTCCCAATGACCTAAAATCTTGGAAAACTTATACTTTAAAACTTTCCTTTCATCATTCCAAGGTCTTGGAGACTTGCCCACGAGCAAAAGTCATAATATAACTCTTTGCCATCATCACCACTTAACTGAGAAACTACTACAATATTATATTTGTTTTAACTACGAATTCTTTTTCTGCCAGAAGGCAACGGCCGACAGAGGTGGTGAAAAACAAAGTGGCCAGGTGACATAGGATAAAATCAACCATTTTTAAAAGCCTAAAGTCAAACAATTCTTAATGATGCAGCAATTTCTAGCTTGATTTTTCAATTTATTCAGAGGGCTTGACAAACTAATTTGCATTACTATTTGCCAATCCACTACCATTAGATGGTAACTTAGGGCAGGGACCGTCTTTCTTATTTTTATTGCATCCTCCCAAGAGCCTAGTACAATGTTCTCCACATAACAGGGCCACAATGTGCTACTGAATGAATGAGTGAATTTTGTTGCAGTATTTCAGCATTGACTTCAAGATGTAGCTGTTTGTACCCCAATCTCACCTATGTTGTTGCCAATCCCTTGTCCACATCCTCTCTCTGGCCTAGAACTCGCTCTCAATCAGTCAGTCAGTAGTATTTGTTGAGCACTTATTATGTGCAGGGGACAAAGGGAGAGTACAATTCACCAGAATCAGCAAACATGTTCCCTGTTCATAACAGACCCCATTCTCCCCACCTTCAAAGACTTACAAAACTGACACCTCCAAAAGGCTTTCTCCCATTTAACCCTCATTTCCCCTACTCCCTCTCCTTTCTTTGTTGGATCTGAAATCTGTGAAATTAACCCCACCCTTAATCCCAGAACACTTGTGTACATATCTGTAATTTAGTTTAATGTCGGTCTTCTCCTGTAAACTCACTGTGGGCAGGGAATGTGTTTATTATTGTATTGTACTAATCCAAGTCCTTAGTACAGTGCTCTGCACATAGTAAGCACTCCATAAATACGACTGCCTGGAGTGGAAGAGATGGGGAGCCGGGAAGAACCCTGAATGCACTCTCTCTAGCAGGCAAATGCATCGTTGGGGTTGCCACGGTGACAAGAGCATTATGTGACACCACGAATGGAACCTTCTGCACAGCTCTCTGCTTTTAAGATTGGCTTAGTGCCATGGGTTAGATCTGCATACCCGACCCTGGTCAAAAGAGGTTTTCCATTAAATATGTTTGAAAAAATATACTCCTCACCCATGGCAGACCCGGCCAGCAGGGATTCAATACATATCAAGAGCCAGAGAAGTAGAACTAACTTGTTGGCTTGGAGAACATCAGTGGAAGGAGGTTATAAAAGAGTCCCTCTGCCAGCTGTTCAGAACTTCCCAGGCTCATCTTCAAGGCCAAGACTACTGAGAAAATCTTAAAATTTTCCAATTCCTGCTCTCACAGCCAGGCTCAGACCTGGAAGTTGGCAGTTTAGGAACCTTTGTTATAAGGGGGGGTGGAGGTAAAGAGCACTGGTTATATTAAAAAAAAAGGGCTAAAAATTGTCTCGCTCTAAGCATCAGTACACACTACCCTCAAGCGGGAGACCATCCTGCCAACACTCTATCCACCTTAATGAATTCTATTCTACTCTACCACAATGGCCTCAAAGGATTTCATTTATGGTTCCTTGGATACGCATTACTAACTCTTGGTCCTAAATCAACTTTAAAGAAAAAGGAATGTCATCTCCTCCACCTTTTCCTTTCTCATTTTCCCCTCTACTTGGTTCAACTCCCCCTGCTTGTCCTGCTCTTTGTTTCTACCTCCATTCTCTTCCATCAGTCTCACTCTTTTCCACCCCTGGGACCCTTAATTTTTTTCAAAGGGATATTAATCAGTAGCTGCATGGAGCGGTCGACTGGTTAACCTCTGAGAGGTAGCTGGCGAATCAAAATTGGTTGACCTTGTTCTACATCCTGTAAACATCGGTGGGCTGATTTCGGTCAGATCAAAATGAAAAAGTAAACTATTTACTTTTATGCAGGTCATCTCCTTTGTTGCCAGTGCACATAAAAGTCCTTCCCAGAGTTAAACTTTATTTCAAAAACACTTTTCCTCTTTGGTGCAAGGACAACGGCTGCTATATAATATCTAGCAGCAACCCAGGAAAGTGTCACAGCATTTTAAAATATACTTGCCACCTCTCTCTCTTATTTAGTATTTTTCCTTTTTCCTCCACTTCCGGTGGGGGGCTACCCCAATATTTCCCCTGAAGGCAATCAAGGAACTTTGTATTGTACTCTCCCAAGCGCTTGGTAAAGTCTCTGCATACAGAAAGCGCTCAATAAATACCACAGATTGATTGATTCCTGGATCCCCCCTGCCCTGGGATCATTCACTTTTCCTTCACTTTGCTTTTATCTGTAATCTCTTCATTTAGACTGACTAAATGTCTAAACTGGCAACTGGTGCAGCATAAATTTAAATTTTATTGCTTACATTATTCGCTAGCAAGATTTTAGCCCCCATTTAAGGGGTTGATGCAACCTGCTCATCCCTTACTACGCTCCCTATGTGATTACAAAAAAAAACCTTGGAGAACGATTCTTTAAAAATTACCTATGTGACCTTAATCACATTTCAAGCCTAATAAATTATCCAACAGATGATATCAATTAACAATCTACATCTAAGAAAGCAAGGGTAAACAGAGATACTAACCTGTACCAAAACATTATCTATAGCTGTTTGCACTTCCAAGATAAGGCTGTAGCTGGCATCATCTTTATTTAATGTGAATTTGTCATTCACACTAAATGTAGGGACTGTTGAAATTGCTGTACTGGACTGAGCAGACTGTTGATATTTTTCACGTTCTTGCTGTACCTTGAACTGCAGATTATCCAACTCGTCTCTATTGGAAAAAGAAACACAATCATACAGTTTACAAATTGAGTCATTTGTTCTGCAAAATGGTTTCTTTTCTATTGGGATAGATAACCTGCAGCATACTGAAATGAAAATCTTCGCTTTCAGGATTGTGGATGATTTTTATTTATAAAACATAGAAACTTTATTTCATCTCTAAATATATACTCCAGTAACCCTCAGAAAATGGCTAATATTCACCTAAAACACGGATAATAAGTGGCCTAGAGCAGCTCCCCAGTGGGACTTATGTACTTAACATACTTACTTTCACCTATTTTTAATTTTCTTTAGTATCTGTTTCCCTTGGCAGCTGGTAAGATCCTTGAGGGTAGGAATTATGTCTACTAATTCTATTTCACTTTCCTAAGTGCTTTACCATGCTCTGCACCCAGGAACTGCTCAACAAATACTGTTACTGGACAGAATCACTCTGACAAAAAAATCCATTGCCCTGTAACCCTGCAGTGGAGGGAATAAAATTAGTCTTTCTCCAAGTGGGTCCCTCTGGTGGGATAAAAGCATTCTGAGGACAACCAGCCTCAGGGGCAGGGAAAGGGGAAGAAGATCTCCCTTTCACAGGACTGAATATGTCTCCTAAGGAATAAAAGGGAGTTTCTCTGTTCCCAAGTGTGGTGGCCACTATTCAATTCCCAAGAATGCACATAATTTTTGAAGAGGTACATAAGGACCTAGCCTACTGACACCCAGTTGCGTCCACCAAAAAGACAAAAACAAACAAAAAAACCAGTGAGCATTGCAGAGGCAGAGAGGCAAAACAGAGTTAGCCTAGCCTTGGGACTGGGGAGAGAGAAAACAGACCCACTCTCCTCGCTAGATTCCTTCCCATTTCTGCCTACCACTTCCCTCTCCCATCAAGCATCCTAATGCCACTGTTGAGAAAGAATACTGGGCAGAATGGACCATTGGTCTGACCCAGTCAATAATGGCCCATAAAATCAATGAAGATTATTGCTGATAGGCCTTTGTCTTTGATGAGGCTGTATTCATCAATGATGCAAGGCTCGTTGTATTGGGCCACATAATTTCTGGATCTCTTCAGCTCTGGCTTTCCACCACTAGTTGTGAATGGTCCTTTGTTTGCTCTCTTCACCTCACATCACAAGTTTTCATAAGCCTCCCTTATATTCTGATCATGAAGTGTTGTGAAGTGAAACACAAATTGACCTTAAGGAGGAAATCTTGTTCTGCATCTCTTGGTTTATCTTTAGTTCTTCACCAGGTCCTCCTTCCTTGTGAATAGGCTCCGTGGTTAGGCCTGTCACCCAGCCTAAAAGACAGAATCACAATTGTGCCCATTAAATCACCATACTGATGTTAACCTAGTTATAGTGACGGATTAGAAACACCACAGGTGAATCACTCTGCACATACTCTAAAAAGACATGGGCTTGACACTGTCATTCATTCATACAATCGTATTTATTGAGTGCTTACTGTGTGCAGAGCACTGTGCTAAGCCCTTGGAAAGTACAATTCAGAAAGAGAGACAATCCCTGCCCACATTGGGCTCTTCCTGTCAACAATCACATTTATTGTGTGCTATTTGGAAATTTTAATATACTTGTCTGATGACATCAATCAATCAATCAGTGGTATTTATTGAGTGCTTACTGTGTGCAGAGCACTTTACTAAGAGTTTGGGAGAGTAAAATGCAACCGTTGGTAAGCACATTCCCTGCCCACGAGGAGCTTACAGTCTACTGGGGAGCCAGACAATAAAATAAATTACAGATAGAGTATAAGGATATTTACATAAGTGCTATGGGGCTGGGGTTAGTATCAAAATGCTTAAGGGGTACACAGCCAAATGCACAGTTGACACAGGGGAGGGCAGATAGGGGAGACAAGGGCTTAGTCAGAGAAAGCCTATTGGAGGAAAATGTCATTTTAGAAAGATTTTGAAAGTGGGGACAGTGGGGATTGTTGGATATAAATATACCTCTGCAGCAAGTCCTCAGTTTTAACAATTTTTCTCCTGATTTGGGTCAAGACCAACTATTATGTTTAAGGCTTTTTATCTGGGCATCATTCCTAAGAGAAATCTAGCTAAACCATTTTTTTCCTTGGACAATCATACCACATACTTCATATGCCTGCAGTGTGGATGCTTACATATTCTAAAGCTCTTCAAATTCATATGAGAATAAGTTTACGTCTGTAGAACATATTATAACTGTACTGTGCTATAAAATTAACCAGACTAATGCACTATAATTCTTTGATCCATAATATTTTGCCTAATTTTGACTCAAAGAAACATTGCGGGAGAGCACTACTCACTGTACTGACATGGTCTCTGTATTTGAAATAATAAGTGTTTTTAAGCAGAAAAAAATGCTTTCAATGCTGTGGTTCAGAAAGATGCTTAAGAAACTAGCTCTCATCCATTAATTCTAATTTGCTACATCTAGGTTTGGACAAAATAAAGTTACGGTATACACAGTCAGTTCTACATGTTTTCATTATCCATTTTAGATATACTATTATTGCAAAATTAGGAAATGATCTTCCCATAAAGTGTGCCTGTCTGGATTCAATGCAATAGGGTGTTGGAAGAAACAGTCCTTCCATGTGCATAACATTTGTCAATCAAATTTATTGAGTGCTGTGTGCAGAGCACTGTACTAAGCACTTGGGAAATCACAATACAATAGAGTTGGAAGACATGATTCCGACCACAAGGAGCTTACAGTCCAGAAAGGGAAATAGACATGAAAATAATTACAGATAGGGATAATGTTGAGATGAGTAATATAATAAGAATTCTACAAACACACAACTCCTATACTGTAGAACTGACTGCATAACATACTTGAGAGTAATTTCTAAACTCCTTACCTGAATATGTAGAAAGCAAAATTTCATCATAGCCATCTTTCCCTACACAGCCACCCTGGATAGATGTGACACTTTCCGATAAGGCCTACGATGAATTTAAGATGCAAGATTTCATTAATATATTTTGAAGAATGCTGCTTAAAAAAAAACCACCAAAATCAAAAAGTCCAATATGAATATACTCCCTGGTGAGCAGGGCAAAAAGAAAATTCCAAAGTAACTTTAAAACCCTGGGGAGGCAATCACTTAAAGCCCAATTTAATGGTCTCCATAAAGCTCCTGAGAACTATCCTGCTTCTGCTAAGAGTGCAGTTCTCCAATTCTTAAATAAGAAAATAATTAAACCTGAGGCAGTTCCCAGGCTGGGAGAGACTAGTAGCTACAGAACTGAATGAAATAGGAACTGGACAAATTTCAGGTTTGCACATATTCTAATCCCTTGGTCAAGATCGCTCAGATTCAAATGATAATTAGGGCTGTTTGCTACTGATAAGATGGATGTGATCTGTCAGGCGGGACCTAAATTCTTTGTCTCTGTGACTAATTCCACCCTTAATACGGCTAAGGTTTTAAAGTTGAGCTAATTTTTACAATTGTATTTTTGCTCCGTTTTCTTCTTCTCCTACAACTAAACCTGGGCAGACTAAGGCATTTTAAATCAAGTAAACCCTATTTCATTAGTGTCTGCAGTGAATGCACAAAGTTTTGGGTGCAGCCATATCCAAAATGGTCCCCCAGTGGTCTGCAAGATTTAGTCCCTAATTTACTGTTATGGAGGGAAAAGTGGGCTTTTGTAGTTATTTTTACCTCCTGATCCTTGGTCCCTAAATCAAAAGAAATATGCTACTATTAAAAAAAATTACCATAATTTTACTTTGGTTATTTTGGGGGAAAAAAACAACCCCAAAACCAAGCCTTCTTTTAAAAGATTAAGAACTATACTTAAAATAACATTTAAGAGACTTCTATGTTATTCCGACATAGTCACTTAACATGGATCTGCCTGTTTGTGGAGAATAATTTCTAAGGAGATTAATACTTTATTTTTGCAGCTAAAGACAAGACATCTGGTATAAATCTAAAAGAGTACATTTACGCTGTATGAAATAATGAATCAATTATATTTCCAATGCACACATTTTTCATTTTTTTTTGAGCAGGCATGTGTATGCTATCAGCAAAGTATATGACTTGGATGAGAATACCTGATCAAACTGCAGTATAGGTTCATTTGCATTATCAAACCTATAGATTTCAACCATTCCATCATCTCGACCGACAAGTAATTCTTTAACTCCATCTCCAAGAATATCGAAGCTGTCAACACACAAAATACCTGGAAAAAGGATGCATATCATGAATTGCCAATGAAGCCCATAGTGAAATTCAAATATAACAGTCTGAAGGAGAGTAAATCAAGACTTTAAAAAATTACTCTGTATCAAAATCCCTTTGATTTCACTATACTTCTGCCATAGCAAGGGCCTGCAAATTGAATCAGAATTCATTCATTTAATAATTCTTAATACTTCTGAATGTTTTTGGCTTTAAAATAGAGTACCGTATTAATAATGTTGGTATTTGTTAAGCGCTTACTATGTGCCGAGCACTGTTCTAAGCGCTGGGGTAGACACAGGGGGAATCAGGTTGTCCCACGTGGGGCTCACAGTCTTAATCCCCATTTTACAGATGAGGGAACTGAGGCACAGAGAAGTTAAGTGACTTGCCCGTATTAGTCTTGATCTAGGTCTTTTTCAATCTAAAACAGCACAGTTCAGGTTTCTGATTTACATAATCAACAGATCTTCTCCAGGAAACCTTTCCTGATTGATTTCTAATCTTTACAGTACAGTACTTTATATCCCCAACTGCCATTTCAGCCCATTTGTGCCAATGAAGCACTTAAATACTCACAACCTCCTGTAGCACTTAAAGGACGTATGTCTCTGTCTTTCTTACTTACTCCTATATAATTTACTTTAGTATCTGTCTCCCCAGCTAGATTATGAACTCTTTGACAATAACGATCATGCCTATGTATTCTACCATACTCACCCAAGTACTTAGTGCAGTACTCTGCAGAAAGCAGGTGCTCAATAAAATACTACTGAATGACTGAATTGACCTATAACAGTTTATCTTTCTTCTACTAGGTAAGAGGCATGACATACTTTTCATTCCTTAGTGGAAAAAAAAAGATTATGGTGTCTCAAACAAAAATTCATTTGTTGTGGGGATTTTTCTGAATCTCTCTGGACCTCCTAAATATCCACATAAAGTAATGAAATGAGGCTTCAAGTGGAAATACTAAAAGCATGAAAGAAAAGGGTCATCTTTACTTTTTATAGAAATCCCTTTCCTTCTAAAGTACAGGCTTGCATAGTCCATAACAAGCATAAAAAAAGAAAAATATCAGTCCCTAAGATTTACTTTGCCCACTGAAAGACACCCCTTTCAAAGTTAAATGCAAAATAAAGGAGCTGCTTTAAACAGAACATCCAGAAAAGTATGACTGAAGGAAATAAGCAATATAAGTCCAATATCTCTAGATTGTAAACTTATTATGGGCAGGGAGCATGTCTACCAACTTTGATATATTGTACTCTCCCAAGTGCTTAGGACAGTGGTCTGCCCATATTAAATGCTCAAAAAATACGATTAATGTTATTAATAATACTGCTAGCAGGGAACATGTCTATCAACTCTGTTGTACTCTCCCAAGTGCTTAGTACAGTGCTCTGCACACAGCAAGTACATAATAAATACCATTATCACTAGAAGTGTTACTTGATTAATGCAATTTTATGATGCCAATGGAAAACAAGATTTATAAATTATTCCCAAACTATACCTCCTCTCTTCTTCTCATTTTGTATTTCCCATTTGTGCACTGGACTGGTGGTTGTGATTTGAATAACTCCAAGTTTTCCATCTGATGTTCCAAACACTAGTTCTTCACCAGAATCTCCTAAAATAGAAAGTTTTAATTAGTATCAACATATTACATGTTTTTTTTCAATTTGGTTCACAAGTCACTAAAAATTCTTCAAGGGTAAAAATTTTTGGAATACAATTTTAAAATGAAAAGCCTTGTTCAACTTCAAATGAAGGTAACAATTATTTTCAGAGCCTTAAATGAATGAAGTGCCAAATTTTCTCCCAATCCAGGCTGTAAGCTTGTTGTGGGCAGAAAACATGTGTACCAACTCTGTAATATTGTACTCTTTCAAGTGTTTGGTACAGTGCTGTACACAGCAAGTGCTCAATAAATTTGACTGATTGATGTTCATAGGAATACTGAACTGGTTATAAATATGATGCTTCCTCCTACTTATACTGCGAGCTCCATATGGGACAAGGATTGTGTTGGACCTGATAATCTTAACTACTCCCAGCACTTAGTACAGTCCTTGGCACATAGTAAGTGCTTTTCAAATACCACAATTATGATTATTTGCTATACCAAATAGTATTTACAAAAGGTGCTCAAACACTTTGTCCATGTATTTAATTAGATAATCCTCAGTATTCTATTTCAATAAAGCACAGAGAAGGATTTAAAAAAAAATACTTTCCAAGATTCAGAATACTGAACTTTCCACTTTTAATAAACTACAGTCTTCAGAGCCAAAACAATGGGGAAGGGTACACAAATGAAAGTGGATTAGGAAAGTCTGAAACTTCTATCAATATAATTCAGGCAATAGCAGATTGTCTTCTAGATTGTGAGCCCATTGTTGGGTAGGGATTGTCTTTATTTGTTGCCGAACATTATTTTCCAAATGCTCTGCACACAGTAAGTGCTCAATAAATATGACTGAATTAATGAAGTTTTATGCCAGTCATATAGTATGGCAACTCTACTCCTCCCTTTCTAACACCTCATCACCAATAAACTGTTCGGCATTAATTTACGGTATTTCCTTCACATCATTTGAAGATGAAGGTGAAAGTCTCCTCTGATATATTAGTAAAGGTTAATAGTTTCATAAGCAGCAAAAGGAATACAATTAAATTTGTTAATGTTGGCTCTTGAACTTAAAGCCAGCGGAAGTGGTCAGTATTCGATGGGCTGTCATGGGTTTACTGGGTGAGGCTTATAAATCAAGTGACTACAAATAAAATCAAGTATTATAAAACCACTTTTAAAGAGAAATCCAAAGGAAAATAACACTCTAAAAATGCAACTCAGGAAGTTGAATATGAAGAACATGAAACCCTCCTCCATTGTTTATTGCTCTGAGGCACTATACTCTTCCAAGCACTTAGTACAGTGCTCTGCACAGTGTAAGTGCTCAAAAAATACCATTGATAGATTGATAGTTACCACCATTTCCATTATGTAATGCTAGGACCGTAGGTGGGCCAGGAACTTCAACTTCAAACACTATATCAGACCCCTGAGGAAAAACAAAACTTGGCTAAAACAGTCTTAGCATTTGTATCAAATATACATTTCACTACTCTTCATTAGTACAGTATTCTACCTACATACCATAAGTATGCAGACGCACCTAAATACTCTGGATAAGATCTATCAAAATTAAAATCAACTGAGCCAATAAAAATAAAGCAACCCACTGGATCTGGTGGAAAGAGCAGAAGACTGGCAGGGAGGGAGTAGGGGGAGACGGGCTCTAATTCCATCTCTGCCATCAGCCTGCTGATTGATTTGGGGCAAGTCACTTAATCTCACTGGAGTTTGGTTTACTCATCCTTAAAATGGAAATCAGATTCCGGCTTTACCTATATCTTAGATTGTAAGGCTCACCTTGGGGCAGGGATTGTGTCGGATCTGAAGGGCTTATATCTACCCACTCTCTTGGCACATATTTAGTGCTTAATAAAAATCAAAATTACTATTAATTTAAAATTGGTTGAGGAGAAAAATACTCTAATTTTCCCTTTCAAAACTCTTTTCTTTGTGAACTTACTAACTGAAATTTGTTACTGGCATTAATCATTTGAGAAATGAGGTCACAATATTATACACAGGAGGACCAAGGGCCAACAGAAAGAGAACAGGTCTGGAAGTCAGAGAATCTCAGTTCTAAACCTGATCTGCCACTTGACTGCTGTGTGACCTTGGGCAAGTCACTTAACTTCTCTGTGCCTTAGTTTCCTCATTTGTAAAATGAGGATTTAATGCCTGTCCCTCCTCCTGTTTAGATTGTGAGGCTCACTTGGGACAGGGACTATGACCAACCTGATTAACTTGTATCTACCCCAGCCCTTAGAACACTGCTTGACTCATAGTAGGTGCTTAACAAATAGCATAATAATACCACTTTTCTTCAGAAACAAAAATTACTTCAAGATCAAAATCCAGTGGAACAGTCTAAAATATCAATTGTGATAAACTTTCTTCTGCTGTAACTTCACCATTTTGTTTAGTTAGCAGATAAAAGCCTATCCCACTTACACACTGCCCGTTACACAGAGTTTGGCTAAAACATACAATATGCCAAGTAAGCAAAAACATTAACCTGTAAGACTCTAAGGATTCTATCTTGACAGGCCAGAACTGGTGTAATACGATTCAATTTTTCTACTGGAAGACAGATAACATCATTGATTTTGTCCCCTGACAGGTAGTAATGCTGATCTTTGCAGTCACAGTAATGGTTATAGATATAATTTGCACAAAGGAAGAGATCTGAACCCGATATGTGCCTGAAGAGGAAAAGAAAAACATACCTATTTTAACATCAGTATTTGTTCATATTCACCTACCTCATCATGCATTTTTAGAGGTCAAAATAAAACAACCTAACAGTTGGTGTGATCTTCCTACTAACTCTCATTGTTCTACTAGCCTTAAACAAACCCCAAAACCAAATGCTAAAGGTCCAAGACAAAAAATAGTCTAATATTCAGTTATGAACAGTTCTATTATTTAAAAAACCAATTCTAAACATCTATCCTGAACATCTCTCCTAGTCCTACTCCAGCCCATTTGAGACTACTGAGGTTGATGACTGATGATATATTTTGGAAATGGCTAAAATGGGCTTCTGGGGGTGGGTTTTAAGACATTTCTGTCATAACTTTCTTTCTCCCCTCGCATTTCCACAGTATTGGTTATAGTGAAAAGAGAAGAGCTCTGCCTGCCTCTTCAAAATTGAATACGAGAAATTTTCAAGTTGGAAATTTTAGGGTCATCCCTAGAATTTCAAACTGGAGACATTCCAAAAAGCCAGGCTGATCCTCAGTATTTTATTTTAGGTATGTATGTGTATTGTATGGGTTTGTACACCTGGAAAATTTGAAGTTATGTTGATTATCAGATGTTGAGTGATTCCCCAGGAAATTTTTAGATAAAGAACTGAAAAAATGAACTGGACACAAACAACAGTTAAAAATGATTGGTAGTTTGTCATACTTTTTTATAGTATTTGTTAGGCTCTTACTATGCTAGGCACTGTACTAAGTGCTGGGGTAGATACAAGCTAATCAGGTTGGACACAGTCCCCGTAGCCATGGGGCTGACAGTCTTAATCTCAATCTGTCAGCAGTGAAGCACAAAGAAGTTAAGTGACTTGTCCACGGCAGACGAGTGGTGGAGTACAAATTAGAATCCAGCTTCCCTGACTCCCAAGTCCATGCTCTACCTTCTAGGGCACGGCACACTGCTTCTCATAATGTGTTACCAACTGCATTTAGGTAGCAGCACACTTCACTGAGCCAAAGAAATAACTGTGTTTTACTTAAAGCCTCATATTTAGGACTACATTACTTGCTATAATTTCATCAAGTTCATTTTTTTCCTAGAACTCTAAGTAGTTCCAATAGAACTGAAAAAAATGCCAGAACCGCATAGGAACAGGATCCCAACTGCCTAGGTTTTTCTCCTACTCATCTCCATCCCTTCTGCATAAAATGCAGGTTTTTGGGAAAAACAGTATCAAAACCGTTTAGTAACTCCAATGAATACATGAGGAATGCTAGGGAGCCCAACAACAAGAAGTCAAAGATTAGAAAGATCCTTTATGACCTATGCCCTGATAATGTTCCAATTTAATTTCTTCAGGGCAAGGCAAGCCCTCACTGAAAGATAAAAGGATCAACCTATCTGATTTGTTAACTCAGGATATAGGGTTAGAGACCCCTAAAATCTTCTAAATGCTCCAAATCCAGTCAATTCTGGTAGGTAAGGAAAAAATATAAATAAAAAACTATACATACATAGCCTTGATACTTTCAGTGAGGTTAGTTTCGAATGACAGGAACTGCTTTCCTCTCTTCGTAAATCCTCTAATCTCTGATCCCGTAGCCACAAATATTTTCTCCTGTGGTGTATTAAGAGCTCCTCCCAGTTCCAACCTTGCAATCTTCTGCCCCGGTAAAGTTTTGAACACTGGCTGTGAAAATCATTGAGAAAAATGTTTCTTGGGCACAAGTACCTATTCCTCATTTTCTTTTATAATACAAGGTGTGAAACACTTCTGAAACTTTTCAAGTATTTGATTTTTTTTCTTCAATCATTAGCACCTTCTTGAAATAAAAAAAATCTGTTCAGGGAAGAAAAAAGTTAAACATGAGAAAATAATAGCCCTAGAAAATTAAAGAGTACAGAGAAGAACTATGAATTACATATACTTTCCTTCTTTGTACTCTGAAGAAGATGGAGTCGTGTTATAAATGGCAATAGAGCCTTGTATCACTGACAAAGGCTTCAGGGCCTAGAACCTGCATGGAGGAACTCATTACAGTGCTCGGGGTTTGCGCAGCGTCACTGACTCTCACTTTCTCGTCCCTGCCGCATCAGTACAGTCAGTACAGCCAAGTGAGTAGGTGGGGAGGGGTTAAGCGCTTTGCAAAATGCTTGCAAATAATTTTATGAATCAAATGAATTTTTGGCCAAAATGATGGCAAACATGTCAAATCTCTGGTCTAGAGGCTCAGGTCGTTGTGAGGGCAGGCACTTGGGTAACCATTGCCATCTCTGCTACTCATGCTATCCAGCTACTTTCAGGATTCCTGTTGAGCCTGGGTGTTTCTTTCCAAAGAGACCTTCACCACTGATGGCATCACTCCAGCAGGCCCTCCCCTGCTTCTGACTTTGTCAGGTACATTACCCCTGGAACCTTCCACCGTGAGAGGTTGGGTCAGACTTTGCGGGGGACTATGTTACTCCTGCTATATCTGAATGGCAGGAAGGCAGGTGGACAAGCAGTGTAGCCCAGCAAAAGCAAGTGAGAGTCAAGAGAGTGGCCTATGAGAAACACTACAAATCATAGCAGCTACAGAAAGGCTGGCAAGAGGCTTGTAGATACCAGAAGGGCATGTAGAACAATGGCCCATAAGAGGCAGGTGGAAGGCCACTAGGCCTATCAAATACAGGAGCATAAAGCCTTGAGACTGCAGAGTTCAGCTTCACTAAAGCCCCAAAGTCACAATGCAGTAGTAAGGGAGGTCTAGAGGAGGAAGGTAAGAGTGGCTAAGAGAGACAAAGACTGTTCAGGATAAATCAGAGATCTGGGTTGGTAGGGGGCTAAAAACACAAAATGAACAAATTCATTTGGGGAAGTATTGCTCTTTTCAGGTAGAATTCTACGTTAACTTTCAAATAAAAGTTCCACTCACCAAAACATCTCCTTTCTTGATGCCAAAACATGTAAGAACTCCATCATGGTCTCCAATAACAACCTTCAACAAATGGAACATAGTGACAGTTATTACTGAGTTTATACTGGAGATAGTCTCGTAAGGAAAAAAACATAATTGTGGCAATCAGTCAGCTTCACTCCCTCCACTCCGTATTTAAAATTCATCCTGGGAGGTGAAAGGGAATAGGATGTGGAAAATGCTCCATAGTTTTAAAAAAAAGAATATGGGGAAATATGCACAAAAATAAATGAAGGTCAGAAAGTTGCAAAGTGTTTGAAGAAAGGTTAAGGGTTGGAGTTAGTTAGTTAGGATTAGACTGTTGAGACCAAGTGAGATTGGGCCTGGGGCTGATCTCCTCAGACTATCTTCCCCAGTGCTTGGAACATAGTAAGTGCTTGACAAATACCACAATTTTTATTATCACTGAGCCTACGGTAAAAAAGTAAAGCTCATCTCAGTGAACAATTCTTCTTCTCTGCACACAGTAAGCACTCAATAAATACGACTGAATAAATGAGAGGAAAAAAATTTATGAAAACAAAGAGGGGGAATCTTTGCTTCATAAAAATTATTTTGGATACCAAGGATGGTCTCTTTTCCTAGTAATCTTTAAAAATATTAGGCAACTCTTTGGGATACTCTGGGTGAAATCATGCTTTAAGATAAGGATAGTGTGGTAAAGCTATGTCTGGTGAAATGAAAAACCTGTACCTTTTGGGTTGCCCTTCGTCCTGATGCAGGAAGCAGCTTCATGGTTTTCTGAGAAGTCACACCCACCTAGAAACATAGCAGTCACTTAATAATAACCCTCTCAGCCACAGTATTGCCTAGCAGTAATTTTCACAGTCAGTACTCAAATATAACTATTTATTTTGAAGAAGTTAGATAAGACCAGGCGAAAAATAACTGCAGGTTTTGGTAATACTAGTTGAGCTCCAAATGTGAAAATAGTTGGACAGTGTAATGATCATGAGTAGTACTTATTGAACACTTAATCTGTGCAGAGCTTATAAGAGAATCTAAGAGATTTAGAATTCCTGATCATTAGACAAATATCATGATCAAGAAAGATGAACATAAGTATCGTTAACTGATTAATTTATTAATTAAATGTTTTCTTACTGGATATTGGGGAATACTCTATCTATAAGCTTGTTGGGGATAGGGAGTGTGTCTATCAACTGCTACACTATTCCAAGCGCTTAGTACAGTGCTCCTGAATAAATACCACTGATTGACTGATATGCAGGCTAGATATCAGTCTGCTTGCATTAAAACATCTAGGAATCTAAGAGTTTATGATTTTTGGTAGCCAAAATGCTAGCATGGCTCAGTGGCAAGAGCCCGGGCTTTGGAGTCAGAGTTCATGGGTTCGAATCCCGGCTCTGCCACTTGTCAGCTGTGTGACTGTGGGCAAGTCACTTCACTTCTCTGTGCCTCAGTTACCTCATCTGTAAAATGGGGATTAAGACTGGGAGCCCCACGTGGGACAACCTGATTCCCCTGTGTCTACCCCAGCGCTTAGAACAGTGCTCTGCACATAGTAAGCGCTTAACAAATACCAACATTATTACCATTCGTTCATTCATCTGAAAGTATTTATTAAGCACTTAATGTGTGCAAAGCACTGTACCAAGCGGTTGGGAGACTACAATACAACAACAGACACACTCCCTTCCTACAAAGAGCTCACAGTCAAAAGGATTGTGACTTTATCAACGGGGATATCTAGCAACAATTATTTTAAATCTTATTTCCTAAAGAAATCAGACTAATATTAAGGCTCATACTTCTTACACATCTCAAGTGGGTACTACTCATTTTTTTTTTTTTACAAATTAGAGATAGTATAATTTTTTTACCAAAAGACAAAAATACTGATGATAAATTTCTCTTCATGGGATACTGAAAAACTAATGCAAACTACTTTTAAGATAATCTTTTAGGAGTAAAAATTACAATTATTTGCTCAATCAAATGATTTCCTACCACTTTGAAGTGATTACTTTACAATTAGGTATACCTTCCCTCAGCATGTAAATTTATTTCAATTATCCCATTTGTAAATATTTTTGTGTGTCTCCCAGGTTAATGTAGAAGGTCCACAGAAGCAGGGAACATGCCTTCAACTGAACTTTCCAAAGCGCTTACTACTATGCAAATTACTACTACTAAAGTTCTCTCTTGAAGGATTTTAATCTGTGAAATTTTAGATTGTGTGACTAAGAATAAAAGAAAAGTGGGTAGCTGTTTTCTACTCAGAATTAACAGAAAGGAACTGCAGAAATTAATGAAATGTGACTTCACACGGATAGTGATTCACCAGACTTTTTTTTGTTTAGACAAAAGCCAGTTATGGCATATATGTTGACAAGTGCAAATCTGTTTAAGGATTTAGGAAAGAGATGAATTGACATGTGTATGCCCTGGGCAGATCTAAATATTCAACAAATTAAAAAGATTAGTAGGTCTACTGGAAAAATCACTTGATTTCTGGAGAGTCTCTAGTGCACGCTGCCTCCAGGACAACATGAAAGTAAACACAAATGGCCACACCCAGCGTAACTTGGAGCCTTGCGGATAGGAGTACTCTTTTGGTTTGCCATTTAAACATTTGCTATTTAAAGATTTCCTGAAATAGGCTTTGAAGACCTTGAATTTACACCTTGCAGTGTGCACAGAAATTATCTGCCCTCTATAACACCATGCACTTTTCCTGGTCTGAGGTGGCTGATGTGTCTGATTATGAAATTTCCTAATTTATTTTACTGTCTCCCTCTCTAGACGGAAAACTCCTCATAGGCCAAGATTGTGTTTACCAACTCTACTGCTGTGAACTTTTCAAGCCTTCAGTAGTGTTCTGAACACAGTAAGAGATCAATAAATGCTACTGATTGACTGAAGTCACACTGATTCCGAGTGCTTTTTTACGGTATTTGTTAAGCGCTTACTGTGTGCCAGACACTGTACTATGAGCTGGGATGGATACAAGTTAATCAGGTTGGATACAGTCCATGTCCCACATGGGGCTCACAACCTTAATCCCCATTTTACAGATAAAGTAACCAGGCCCAGAGAAGTGATGTGAGTTGCCCAAGGTCATAGAACAGATAAACTGTGGAGGCGGAATTAGAACCCAGATTCTTCTGCCTACCAGGCCCATGCTCTATCCACTAGATCAACCTGTTTCTTGCTGCATTTGGATAAAGATATTCTTCAATGACAGGCTACTCTGGCTGCGATTAAATGAATGAGTCTGTGCAAGCTTCCCAGCAGAAAGGTAGGAGAGTTTTCCGTTCATTCACTCGATCGTATTTATTGAGCGCTTACTATGTGCAGATCACTGTACTAAGCGCTTGGAAGGTACAATTCGGCATCAGATAGAGACCATCCCTGTCCAAAAACGGCTCACAGTCTAAAAACTGACTCAGTGGAAAGAGCCTGGGCTTGGAAGTCATGGGTTCTAATCCCGGCTCCGCCGCTTGTCAGCTGTGTGACTCTGGGCAAGTCACTTCACTTCTCTGTGCCTCAGACACCTCATCTGTAAAATGGGGATTAAGACTGTGAGGCCCAAGCAGGACAACCTGATTGCCTTGTATCTACCCCAGCGCTTAGAACATAGTAAGTGCTTAACAAATACCACCATTATTATTAGCAAGCGCTCAATAAATACATACAATTGAATGAGTCTGTGCAAGCTTCCCAGCAGAAAGGAGAGTTTTCCATTCATTCATTCAATCGTATTTATTGAGCGCTTACTGTGTGCAGAGCCCTGTACGAAGTGCTTGGAAGTGACAATTCAGCACCTGATGGAGACCATCCCTGCCATGGGGATGAAAACGGTGAGCCCCACATGGGACAAACTGATCGCCTCGTATCCCCCCCCCCCAGCGCTTAGAACAGTGCTTGGCACATAGTAGGTGCTTAACAAATACCACCATTCCTATTAGTAGTAAGCGCTCAATAAATACGATTGAATGAATCTGTGCAAGCTTCCCAGCAGAAAGGAAGGAGAGTTTTCCATTCACTCAATCGTATTTATTGAGCGCTTACTGTGTGCAGAGCCCTGTACGAAGCGCTTGGAAGGGACAATTCACCACCTGATGGAGACCATCTCTGCCATGGGGATTAAAACGGGAGCCCCACATGGGACCACCTGATCGCCTCGTATCCCCCCCACTCCAGCGCTTAGAACAGTGCTTGGCACATAGTAGGTGCTTAACAAATACCACCATTCCTATTAGTAGTAAGCGCTCAATAAATACGATTTAATGAATCTGTGCAAGCTTCCCAGCAGAAAGGAAGGAGATTTTTCCATTTATTTCTTCGTATTTATTGAGAGCTTACTGTGTGCAGGGCCCTGTACGAAGCGCTTGGAAGGGACAATTCAGCACCTGATGGAGACCATCCCTGCCAAGGGGATTAAAACGGTGAGCCCCACATGGGACCACCTGATCGCCTCGTATCATTCATTCATTCAACAGTATTTACTGAGCGCTTACTATGTGCAGAGCACTGTACTAAGCGCTTGGAATGAACAAGTCGGCAACAGATACAGTCCCTGCCCTTTGACGGGCTTACAGTCTAATCGGGGGAGACCGGCAGACCAGAACAATGGCAATAATGGCAATAAATAGAGTCGTATCCCCTCCCCAGAGCTTAGCACAGTGCTCTGCACCTAGTGAGCACTTAATAATGTTGGGATTTGTTAAGCGCTTACTATGTGCAGAGCACTGTTCTAAGCGTTGGGGTAGACACGGGAATCAGGTTGTCCCACGTGGGGCTCCCAGTCGTAATCCCCATTTTCCAGATGAGGTAACTGAGGCCCAGAGAAGTGAAGTGACTTGCCCACAGTCACACAGCTGACGAGGGGCAGAGCCGGGATTCGAACCCATGACCTTTCATTTATTCATTCAATAGTATTTATTGAGCGCTATGTGCAGAGCACTGGACTAAGCGCTTGGGATGAATAAATCGGCAACAGATAGAGACAGTCCCTGCCGTTTGACGGGCTTACACCTAATCGGGGGAGACAGACAAGAACAATGGCAATAAATAAGGGGAAGAACATCTCGTAAAAACAATGGCAACTAAATAGAATCAAGGCGACGTACACTTCATGACCTCTGACGCCAGAGCCCGTGCTCTTTCCACTGAGCCAAATTTAAGAACTGAAATTTACGAACTTCCGAAATACCAACATTATTCGGATTATTAGCTCCAGGCCCCGCTCCCTGCCCTTCCCTTCTCCCGACAACCCCGGCGGGAGGGATTTACCTGCAAATAGTCGGAGCGGTTTAAAGTGAGCTCCATGGCCGGAGGGGCGGCGGTAAATGGGGACAAGGCCGGGGGACAGAGGTGGCCCGGGGCCGGCAGGGCCTGCAGCCAAACAGGGAGCAGGGAAGGACTGGTCGCCCAAGGCCCAGGGTCAGGCCAAGTCACCCCCACCTCCTACGTCATCACGTAAACGTCGCGACGCCGAACATCTCCTCCATCCCGCTCTCCCTCGGAGGGGGGAAAAAGCCTCCGGTTGCCATGGCGACAACATCCCTTAATAACCCCCCCCCCCATAGGCCTCAGCCTGCGGCCCTCTCCCCCCTCCCTACTATGGTCCTGCCAGTTTTTAATAAAACTCATAATGTTGGCATTTGCAGGGCGCTTTTCTAAGTGGCCAACCGTTTTCAATCCTAATGATAATGCTGGTATTTGCAGAGCACCTTTCTAAGTGGCCAACCGTTTTTAATCCTAATGATAATGCTGGTATTCGCAGAGCACCTTTCTAACTGGCCAACCGTTTTTAATAATAATGATGATGTTGGTATTCGCAGAGCACCTTTCTAACTGGCCAACCGTTTTTAATAATAATGATGATGTTGGTATTCGCAGAGCACCTTTCTAACTGGCCAACCGTTTTTAATAATAATGATGATGTTGGTATTCGCAGAGCACCTTTCTAACTGGCCAACCGTTTTTAATAATAATGATGATGTTGGTATTCGCAGAGCACCTTTCTAACTGGCCAACCGTTTTTAATAATAATGATGATGTTGGTATTCGCAGAGCACCTTTCTAACTGGCCAACCGTTTTTAATAATAATGATGATGTTGGTATTCGCAGAGCACCTTTCTAACTGGCCTACCGTTTTTAATAATAACGATAATGTTGGTATTTGCAGAGCACTTGTCTAACTGGCAAACCGTCTTTAATAATCATAATAATAATAATGTTGGTATTTGCAGAGCACTTGTCTAACTGACAAGGAGTTTTTCACAATAATAATAATAATGTTATTTGCAGAGCACTTTTCTGACAAGCAGTTTTTACTACTAATAATAATGTTGGTATTTGCAGAGCACTTGTCCAACTGACAAGCAGTTTTTCACAATAATAATAATAATGTTGATATTTGCAGAGCACTTTTCTGACAAGCAGTTTTAAATAATAACAATAATAATAATAATAATGTTGATATTTGCAGAGCACTTGTCTGACAAGCAGTTTTTCACAATAATAATAATAATGTTGATATTTGCAGAGCACTTTTCTAACTGACAAGCAGTTTTTATTAATAATAATAATAATAATGTTGGTATTTGCAGAGCACTTGTCTAACTGACAAGCGGTTTTTCACAATAATAATAATAATGTTGATATTTGCAGAGCACTTTTCAAACTGACAGTTTTTAATAATAGTAATGTTGGTATTTGCAAACACTTTTCTAAGCACTGGGGTAGATACAGGGTCATCAAGTTGTCCCACATGAGGTTCATAGTCTTCATCCCCATTTTAAAGAGGAGGGAACTGAGGCACAGAGAAGTGAAGTGACTGGCCCACAGTCACACAGCTGACAAGTGGCAGAGCTGGGATTCGAATCCATGACCTCTGACTCTGAAGCCCGTGCTCTTTCCGCTGAGCCACGCTGCTTGGTATTTGTTAAGCGCTTACTATGTGCAGAGCGCTGTTCTAGGCACTGGGGTAGATCCCAGGTCATCAAGTTGTCTCACGTGAGGCTCACAGTCTTCATCCCCATTTTACAGAGGAGGGAACTGAGGCACAGAGAAGTGAAGGGACTCGCCAACAGTCCCCCAGCTGACAAGTGGCAGAGCTGGGATTCAAACCCATGACCTCTGACTTCCAAGCCCGTGCTCTTTCCGCTGAGCCACGCTGCTTGGTATTTGTTAAGCGCTTACTATGTGTAGAGCACTGTTCTAAGTGCTGGGGTAGATATAGGGTCATCAGGTTGTCCCACGTGAGGCTCACAGTCTTCATCCCCATTTTACAGAGGAGGGAACTGAGGCACAGAGAAGTGAAGTGACTCGCCCACAGCCACACAGCTGACAAGTAGCAGAGGCAGGATTCGAACCCATGGCCTCTGACTCCCAAGCCCATGCTCTTTCCACTGAGCCACGCTGCTTCTCTAAGACGAATGGCTGCCCTCCTAGTAGTGATGGTGGTGGTGGTTTTTTTTAAGCCCGTACTATTTTCCAAGCAGTTTTCTAAGCACTGGGGTGGAGACACGGTAATGAGACTTGTCCCACGTGGGGCTCCCAGGCTTCATAATAATAATAATAACAATGGTATTTGTTAAGCACTTACTATGTGCAAAGCACTGTTCTAAGCGCCGGAGAGTATCAGGTTGAACATGGCCCTGTCTCACGTGAGCTTCACATTCTTAATCCCCGTTTTACAGATGAGGTCACTGAGGCCCAGAGAAGTGAAATGATTTGCCCCAGGTCACACAGCAGACGAGTGGCAGAGTGCAATTAGAACCCACATCCTCTGACTCCCAAGCCCATGCTCTGGCCAGGAATAATAATAATAATGGCATTTTTTAAGGGCTTACTATGTGCCGAGCACTGTTCTAAGCGCTGATAATGATGATGATGGTATTTCTTAAGCACTTACTATGTGCCAAGCACTGTTCTAAGTGCTGGAGAGGATACAAGGTCATCCGGTTGTCCCACATGGGGCTCACAGTCCTAATCCCCATTTCACAGATGAGGGAACTGAGGCACAGAGAAGTGACTTGTCTAAGGTCACACACAGCAGACAGGTGGCTGGAGTCTGGACTAGAACCCATGACCTCTGACTTCCAAGCCCATGCTCTTTCCACTGAGCCGTGCTGCTTCTCTGCTGCTTCTTATATTACTGCTTTCCCCTTGAACCTCCTCCACCATGCCCTCCTTCTTCCCCATCACAACTTCCTTTCAACTCTCAGTTCCTTCCCTTCTCCTCCTCCCCTTTAGCTAATTCAGTGCTTATTTAATGTCTTTATTGAAGAGTGCTCTGCACATAATAAGCACTCAATAAATACTATTGAATGAATAGATGGGGAAAAGAAGGAGGGTAAAACTCAATAATACTTTATGCTACCTGTGTACCTTCTTGGTAAAAAATATTTGTAGAAAAGGAAGTTAAATCTATTGGCCAAACAAGTATTTGAATTAAACTCCGCTGTCCTGAGTATAGTGTGTGTGTGGATGAAGTATTTGGAGTTCAAAGTCCTATTTAGGAAGGGAAAGGGGAAGTGAGGTCCCTGGTGCTGTCAGCACAAATATACTTTTCCTCTCCAGCTCCCCTGGTGCATCAGGGAATCTCTTTAGAGCAAAGGTGCTACCTTTTCAAGAAAATGCCAGGCCAAATTGGAGTTTTAAGGAGGGTCAGTGAGGAGCAACATCTCTAAGTAGTCACGCTCTCCACCTCTCCTAAATACACTGCCACGTTCACCATCTCTCCTAGAGACATTAACTTTTTTCCCTCGTGTGAGAGTCATTAACCTCTCGCAGTCACAAATCTCTCTTTCCTTGGTTCCTTTGCCTCTCTTGCACCAATTCCCCAATTTATCTTTTCTAGTGAAGCTGGATCAGGAAGTTGAAGGAAGGGAAACTTGGCCTCAGTTTCAATAGTGACTGGCAACCGGGCTGAGGGAGTAAGGATTGGTGCCTGTGAAGCATCCAGGAGGAGGCAGAGAAGAACACACCTCTCCGAGACACTCCAGGATCGGGTTCAAAGAAAGTGACTATAGTGATAATGGCTTCCATTGTGGCACTTGCCCTCTTCCCTGCCAATAAAGCAACAAGCAAGTGGGCTGCCAGAAGTTCAGCATATTGTGAAATGCGCACAAAGACTTTTTGTGGACTGCATCCATTTATGACTGAAGTGACCCTTGCACAGTGCTATAGTACCATGTCTCAACAGGACATTTTGATAATTGTCCTGTAAAAGGTTCATTCCAGGATGGAAAGGAGATAGCTGAGACACTCATTTAGCTCATTCTTAACTGAAGAAGATAATAGTTTTTCAAGCAGTTTGACTCTGGACAGAGGAATCGGTTGCAATTTCAGTAAATCCATTGGCTGCTGTAGATCAGATTGATAAATTCAATGTAAACAAATCGTTTGCCCTGATGGAATCCATCCAAAGGTTCTGAAGGAACTTGGAATAAAAGTTGTGGAACACTTGACAAGAGTGTGTAACCGATGGGTTGGATCATCAGTGTAACTTCCAGCTACAAGAAGCTTTCCAGAGGTAGGTTATAAATTGCTCATTTCACTTTTACCCCAGGCAAACTGGAAGAATATTTAAATTTAAATTTACATGCAAATGTAAAAAAGCACAATCTATTAGGAGAAAGACCATGAATTCTGAGGAGGGAAACCATTCCATATTACTCTGCTGATGAGAACAAAAAGTATTATGAGTAAAGGGGACAGACTAGATATAACAATAATAAGTAATTGTTTTGGTGTTTGTTGAGCACTCACTATGTGCTGTGCACTGTATTAAGCATTGGGGTAGATACGGGATAATCAGGTTGGATTTAGTCCTTGTTCCACATGGGGTTCACAATCCATGAAAGAGGGAGGAAGTATCATTCCCCATTTTACAGATGAGGAATCTAAAGCACTGAGAAGTTAAGTGACTAGTCCAAGGTTATATAGCAGACAAGTGGTGTTGCTGGGATTACAAACCAGGCCCCCTAACTCCTAAACCTGGGCTCTTTCTGCTAGACCAAATAGTTTACCCATTTCATATTATATAGTTTATATTTTCAAAAAGGCTTTAGAAATTCACCCCAGAGACTTTTACATTAAACTGTTGATGAAACTGGAGTAGTGTTGCCTAGTGGAAAGAGTATGGTCGTGGCAGTCAGAGGAACTAGGTTCGAATCCTGCTGCTACTTGCCTGCTGTGTGACCTTGGTCAAATCACTTAACTTCTTTGTGCCTCAATTTCCTCACCTGTAAAATAGGGATTCAATACGTGCTCTCCCTCCTACTTAAATTGTGTGTCCCATGTGGGACAGCGGCTGTTTTCAACCCGGTTAACTTGTATTTACCTCAGTGCTTACAACAGTGCTTGGCACATAATAATTGGCTAACAAACACGATAATTATTATTATTGGAGGGAACATTATGTTATGGGTAGAAAATTATTGAAAATAGGAAATAAAGGATAGAGAGGGTAAATCGTCACCTTTCATGATAGGGAAGATTAACTCCTTCAGGGATCAGAAATGGGGCCAATTAAGTAAAACTAATGATGGCACTTTATTAAGCATTTACTAAGCACTGGGGTAACAGATACAAGACAATTAGATCCGGTACAGCCTCTGCCCTACATGGGGCTCAAAGTCTAAAATGAAGAAGAACAAGTATTTTGTTCCCCTTTTACATATGAGGAAACTGAGCCACAGATAAATGAAACAATCTAAGCTAACCCAACAGACAAATGGTGGAACCAGAGCTAGAACTTGGGTCTCCTGACTCTTAGGCACTTGCTCTTTCCACCAGACCACACTGCCTCCCTGAATAAAAGCACCCATCTGATGGAGATAAACTAATTAATTAATTAATTAATTAATGTTGGTATTTGTTAAGCGCTTACTATGTGCTGAGCACTGTTCTAAGCGCTGGGGTAGACATAGGGGAATCAGGTTGTCCCACGTGGGGCTCACAGTCTTAATCCCCATTTTACAGATGAGGGAACTGAGGCACAGAGAAGTTAAGTGACTTGCCCACAGTCACACAGCCGACAAGTGGCAGAGCTGGGATTCGAACTCATGAGCCCTGACTCCAAAGCCCGTGCTCTTTCCACTGTGCCAGCTGCTTCTCAACTAAACTAAACTAAACAACGAATCTTTTCAGGTGAACAAGTGGCCAGAAAAGAAGCAGATACTCATTGTGGGCAGGGAATGGGTCTACCAACTCTGTTGTACTGTACTCTCCCAAACACCTAGTACAGTGCTCTGCATACAGTAAGTGCTCAATAAATACCATGGATGATGACGAGCTTCAATGTAATTGCAACAAAATCAATCTGGAGAAAAATTTTCAACACCATCACTATATTATAGGCTCCGAGTTATAAATCATGACTCGGAAAGATATCTTAGGGTATTGTTGCCCGTCTCTCAATTTAATGTTGAATAGCAACTGAAAAAGATCGCAGAATTCTAGACATAATTCAAGACCTAAAATGAAAGATAGTAATTATGCTAATTATGCCACTGTTAAAAAAAAACACAAAAGAAAACATGCTCTGCCTGCACTTAGCATACTGTTCTGGTTAATACAATTAGAGACCTAACAGAGATGAGGAAAAGTAGTACAAGATAACTAAAATGATCAGAAGGATGGAGCAGCTTCTGAATGAGAATCACTTGAATAGATTAGGCTTCTTCAATCTGGAAAAACAGTAAGTCAGTGGTATTTATTTAGTGTTACTGTATGTGTACTAAGCACCCAGGAGAGTACAGTACAACTGAGTTGGTAGACATATTCCCTGCCCACAAGGAGCCTACAGTCTAGACTTGACAAGGGGTATACAATTTACAAAACCATGAGGGCCAAACCTAGAACTGTTGTTCATCAAATCTCTCAGTATGGGGTGAAGGTGTTAGTCTTTGACTGCCACTAACAGATAAGACTAACCGGGCTTGGTGGATTATTGGTCTAGCCCAATAATGTCATTTTTTATATTCTTATTAATGGAAAATTGGAACTCCATTCAACACTGTAATGTAGTCATAGAGGGAAGCCTTCTTTTGTGTTTTTATTGACAGAAGTGTTCATTAACATGCAACACTAGAAAAATATTCAATATTTTATTAGGCTTAGACAACATCAAATATTCAATCAAAATACATGTTAAAGTTTGTAAAATGTAAAAGACAAAATACTATTAGCATAGCACAAAGAGAATTTAAATTTCTATAACTGTAGCAAAAATGTATAAAGTTTTTGCTTAATTGATCATTACAACCCACACAAAAAGTAAAAATTAAAAAATAAATAACTTTGAAAAGCCATGTCCTAGTCCATATTAGATGGTTTCATTAGATCTAAAAAAAATAAAACCTTTGTGATGTAACTAGAGCAATCATTTCAGAACCATCATGTGTTCAATTTGTATGTAAGAATTATTTAGGGGTTTTTTTAATCTAAGATGAGAAATTATTTTCTTCTAAATGTGAATTTCAAGAGCAGATTTAAAGTGCTACAGGATACTATGTAGGTAAATCTATGAAGGGTTGAACCTAGTCTTTTTCCATTCTGAGTGTGAAATAAGAAAGCCTCAAGTAACCTTAGTTCTTGGTCTTTGCTTTCCTGACCAAAAATAAGTTTAAACTGATTGATTCACCTACTTGCATAAATAGTGTCTATTTCTCATACACACATACAAACACACACACACACACACACACACACACATGCACATAATCCTACCAAATTTAACTTTCTTTGTTGGGTTGAAATATTTTGGAAGGATATTTCGATTAGCGCTGATGATGAAGAAAAAAGACATCGTTTGGGCTAGATCTACTTCTGATCATTTTGAATGTACATCCAGATATATATCTATCCACCATTTCATCAATCAATCAATGGTATTTATTGAGCGCTTACTATGTGCAGAGCACTTACTAAGTGCTTGGGAGAGTACAATAGAATTAGTGGACAGGTTCCCTGCCCATAATGAATTCAGTGCATTGCTCCTGTGCTCTCCACCCTTCAAAACTACTGAGAGCAGAGCTATTGAGGCAAGTTGTGGAGTCAGTGAATATTCTGTTTAGTAATTAAGCATCAGGGCCAGCCACTAGGAGATCATAATAAAATTAGCCCTGCAGAGACTGAGCATTTGAAAAGGAACTCCACCATGAAAATGTACTTGAATTGCATTCACATTATCTTAACAGTTTAAAAGGAAGCCTAAAACTAAAATCAAACATTTTATAGAAAAGAAATATTTTGGGGACTGAAACAATGTCCTCCAACATAAATTTCTATTCTTTAATGATAATTCTCCTTTAACCCACTGAGTCATTTAGTACTTCCCTTAGGTCTCAGTGACATCACTGATAATCAAAATTTTTTTAAAAAAAGATTTCCAGACAAATTTCACCAATTCTCAGCTGGTAGTAATTTCTTCAGGAACTCTCTGAAAAAATGTTTCCAAACCATTTGCTGAAGAGGATGGTGTGCTGTGTAATGCTTTTTTTTTTTTTTGCAAACCAGGTAGTGCAAATACTTAAAGTGTATTCTAAAAATGGACAAAATATTAACAATGCAATATTTTAAATGCCATGGTATCTTCTTAAATAACTACAAAAATGCTGCAACAGCTCTTACCTTCAACTCAGACAAAATGAATACCATTTTCTCATGTGACAAGCTAGTAAAATCTTTGAGACTTAATTTTCAAAGAAAGCTTTACATAATAAAGAGATACTAAAAATCTACCATATCATTTTTCAAGTATCTGATAATTAGAAATATTATTGCCAACATGTGTGCTATAGTCATAGCTGGAATTCCAGGTTATTGAGTTAGTCACATCTCAACATACTGGGGTTAAGTGTCTCACTGAGTTTATGAATTAGAATTGCTAACTCTTCTGTGGCTTGGGATTTGTCCTCCAAAAGTTCATAACGAAGACTGGAGATATCTTGTTTGATTTCTTTCAGTTCACCTGTAATTGTGTAAAAAAAGCCAAAAACATATTTAGCAGTTTGCTCCCTTATTTAGAAAGGAATCACATGTCATTGTTTTAATTCCTAAATTCTGCAAATCTACTTTCCCAAATTCCTGTAGCATATATTCAGAGTTTGCCTCATAAAAAGGGATCATTTCAGTAACCAGTGCTTTTTAAAAGCACACATGTTTAATGTGTTTTAAATGAAACTTATACACAGAAACCTGAGTGATGAGATGAAAATATCCCCATAGAGATGCAGTTGCTGGCAAGGCAGGAAGACAGAAAAGTATCTTGAATCCAAAGAGTTGCTTGCCCCTTGCCTATCTTATATTATGAGAATGAATTCAATATTGTCTAAAAACCTCTCTAAGGCACTGAATATAAATCATCTAAAAATCAGTAGCTCAGAAAGAGACCCATGGAGCACTTAGGACAGTGCTGTGCACACAGTAAGCGCTAAGTATCTGATTAATTGATGAACAATTTACACTGCCACCCCCTGATAAATGGCATTCAAAAGATGCTAGGTGGAATTAAGATGCTTCTCTCCTCCTCAATAATTTTCATTAAAATAACCATCACAATAACAAAGAGATATTCAGGAGTTTTGAAGAGCTCTGCATATAGTAAAACAAGTTTCTATAATTTGAGATGCTCACCTTCATTGACTTCATCATTTTCTTTGTCTACTTGTGCCTTCAAAACGTAACGCTTTATCAGTCTTTTCATGATTTGCTGAGGTGCAAACAGAAATGATTACATCACTGGTTAAACATTGGAGAGTCGATCCTATTCTTCGAAGAGTTTTAAAGTAAGTAAAACAACTCATAACAAATTATATAAGTTCAATACCGACTATAGTATTTTTTTTTGTTTGAAATGGAACAAGTTGGCATTCACAACATGTGCTGTTCCTCACTCATATGTACTGCATAGTTCAGATGGACTTTAACCTTAGTGGCTGTATCTGACCTGATAACCCTTTATCTACCCCAGTGCTTACTATAGTTAGCACTTAATAAATGCCAGAATTATTATTTTGAGGCAAGAGCTTAATTACAGACCAGTTGAAAATTTTCATTCTCAGGACTCATTTCATTTGCAACAACTCCTCACATAAACAGAGGTTTAGTGAAGTATTTCATCATAATGAAAAATAGGATATTATTCTTTACTGGTCAGAATGGGATACGATTGGAGGACCAGAATATAGAACAGTATTCTTTTTACCGATTTGGCTGTCTAGGAAACAGTTTCTTTAGAAAATCCCAATTAGTTGCACTCAAAATGTCTTGTCTTATGCCGTCGGGTCGTCTCCGCCCCATTGCGACTCCATGGACACATCTCTCCAGAACGCCCCACCTCCATCTGCAATCGTTCTGGTAGGTGTGTCCAAAGAGTTTTCTTGGTAAAAATACAAAAGCGGTTTAACATTGCCTCCTTCCATGCAGTAACCTTGAGTTTTCACCCTCGACTCTCTACCATGCTGCCGCTGCCCAGCAGACGTGAGGTTTGACTTGTAGCTGTTTTCCTTTCACTCGCTAGCCACTGCCCAAGCTAGGAATGGAATGGGTATACCTCTGCTTGACTCTCCCTCCCACTGACAAGACTGGTGGAGTACTGGAAACACTCCAGGTGCAATCAAAATGTAGTCCCCATTAAAAATCACTCAATCTCATTTATTCAACGCTTACTGTGTTTCCAAACCACTTGCTAAAGAGGATGGTGTGTTATATAATGCTTCTTTATTTTTCTTTTTTGCTAACAGGTTAGTGCAAAGTTTAAAAACTTATCTGAGTCTTCCAATCTTAGCTTTCAGAAGGGAGGCTGAACTACCCTTTTATTGTAGAATTCTCCAGTTGATTCTACGAATGAATTTTATTGAAAGCTAATGAAAATATACGTGCAAATATGGTAAAAGAATAAGAAAAATGGGATCTATCCAGAGGAAAATCCATATAAAACTATACACGATAGTATTGGAGAAGTTTTTTTGGGTGACCTATGCCTATCAATTATAATAGGATTGCTACATACATTACAATATATGATTTATTACCTCCTTAAATCCAGTTCATCATACATATTAGCACCTTACTTACAGTGTAATTAAAGGAACTCTTTGTCAGTCAGAGCCTTGACAACACTGTTGAAATATGACATTTGCAAACTTAATAAAATACACAGTTACCCTTTGCCCAGTGAATGCTTACCTGATAGCGTGTGGGCTGATTGAGAATGCTGTTAAAACTGTGTGATTCAAAAACTCTTGAGTTAGACTGAGTGAAGAGATTTAACTAGGAAGGAATACAATTAACCTAGTTAATTAGAATATATTCACTGGCAATCAAAACTATAACCTACTTATTTCTCCTTGATAAGATTTCTGCGATTACCATTCCTGGGCATGTTATAGGGAAATACTTTTCAGAAATAAATTAAAATATTTTTGTGGGGGGTGGAAATGAATGTGGAAACATGCCCACCACTTATTCAAATTTTTTTTTGATGTGCTGTAGTAAAGCTACTGAATTGAAAGCTTGTAAAAAAACCTTTTTCTTATATTAAACTAATGATTCTTCTTAGTGACCCCAAGAACTGTTAGTGAATACATTTTGTAGCACATCTAGGGCAGAGTGACAGGGAGTGGTTCTATCTCATAGCATCAATATTGAAAAGGGTATACAAATTTCAGACAATAATAATCTTTCTGCAGAATGAGACAGAATTGGTTTCTCTCTACCCATCCTCCTGCCCTGAGATTAGCAACAGGTAGCTGGATAAGAAATGTTTTCTAGATGAGGTCCTTAAAACTGAAGTTTCCTATTTCTCTTAAAGTATTGAGCGTACCATTTTCTTTTTCCATTTTGGAGGGAAGAAGAGGAGGAAAAGGTTGGGGAATAAGAATTAAATTAAAAAGAAAGATGAAATAACTGGTTCATTTTGAAATTCAAATGCTAATTTTGAATTGGATTTCAAAATGGACAGTCAGCCAATGTAAATAGCCTTCTGAGTGGCTTATACTCAAGAACCTTTCTTTTATTTCCAGTACCTCTACAGAGAAAAGTTATCTTTTCCTCAGAATAGTAGGGCTTGAGTTGCAGCAGGAGTAATTTAGTTTTGAATTTCTTAACCTTGAATAACAGATCACCTTTTGGGCTCCATTCTAGCCCTTTGTGTCTCTAAAATAATTTCAATTCCTTGGACTCTTAAAAGGAGGAAATGTTTGACTGAAATTTAAAAAGACATTGTTGAGAGACAAACATATTTCTTTTAGCCATCGATAAGTCTTCTGTACCTACCCTAGACTTAGAGTTACCCATTCCCATTTCTATATCCTTTTGTAGCCTTCTCCTCCTACATCTGGAAAAGTTAACGATCCTCATGATTAAATAGACAAATGATTTGGGACTAGGAACAAGACTGAAGGGTGGAGGTAATGTTTTCCCATCATCAAAGTAAGATAACCAAAGTTTGGAGCGAGCAAACTTCCATTCTACATCACTGTCGTCCTGCATTAGAAAGGAGAAAAACATAAGATGACTATTAATGTTTTAACTTACCCTAGAAAAGGGTTATATTTCAAAAGAAAACTTTCTGGCCTATATCTAGTGTCCTTTCCATTGGCCCACTCTTTTCAAGTAGGAGAGAGGCTGGCTCTAGAGATACACTTCCACACTGACCCTAGTGACACTTCATAGCTAAAACTTAAAAGTTCCTTGGCCCGGAATTCTTGTTTCAGGGAAGCTCTGACCTCATATTACATGAATTTGCTCAGCTGTTTGTTGGAGGTAAAGGTGACCCTACTCTAGAACAGTGATCTCCTAACCTTTTCATTCTGAGAGCCTCTCAAACTCTCCATCAATAATACATTCATTCAATCGTATTTATTGAGCGCTTACTGGGTGCAGAGCACTGCACTAAGCGCCTGGAATGTACAATCATGAAACAAGTGCAACAGTAGTTCTTTGGTAACACCTAAGATGCTGTATGAAAGAATTTAGGCCTAGTAGAGTTCACTGTCCACAATGGAAATCGATATTTTTTTCATGGTATTTGTTGAGCATTTACTACTATATGTCAAGCACCGTTCTAAGCGCTGGGGAAGGTACAAATTAATATGATCAGACGTAGTCCCTGTCCCACATGGGCCTCAAGTCTAAATAGGAGGGAGACCAGGTATTCCCATTTTACAGTTGAGGAAACTGAGGCACAGAGAATTTAACTGTCTTGCTGAAGGTACAGGTAGTAGAGTTAGGATTAGAACCCAAGTCCTGACTTCCAGGCCTGTGCTCTCTCCCCTAGGCCATGCTGCTTCTCATATATGCTGGTGCCTAACTGCTGTAAAGGGGGTAGGATAGATTGGATATTGTGTGGAAATAATTAAATTAAAAGCTGCTTCTGCCACCATAGTCCATCATTCCATAGCTTGGTCTCTATAACTTCTCAGACGTTCTCTGTGGCTCATGACCTGCACTGTGAACGGCATTGCTCTAGGATATGGATCTGCACTACGGTTTTCTTGAGGACCGTATTCGGATGTATAAAATAAGAGGGGCAGATGTATTGATATTGACAGTAGTTTGCATAGCTTTTATATACTGTGAAGTCTAGGCTCAAACCATATAAAATTAATGGGCTATTATAGGCTTAAAATTGATATTTATCTTTCTCCTCTCCATTTCTTCTCATCAACTTATTGTATAATTGACTCAATTCCCCCTACATCAGAAATATATTGCAAAAGGAAGCAAAGATCCCAGGAAAGAGCAGGAAGGACCCCAAAAATCTTTTGTCTAATGTCTATCTTTTCTCCCCCCTCCCCACCTCCCCCTCCCTGTAACTTTAGGTTAGAAAACACTGTTCTCGGAGTAAAATTGGGGGATGTTCATAAAATCTACCTAAAAGGGCTTCAATTAATTAATCAATTAGTGATATTTAATGAGAACTCACTGTGTGCAGAGTGCTGTATAAGTTTTGGGAGAGGACAGTAGAGTTTAAAGATGCACTTCTACCTGCAAGGAGTTTATAATCTAAGAGGGTAGACAGACATTAAAATATAGTACAGATAGTATAAAGATGTGTACCAAAGATGCTTTGGGGTTGGGGAGTTGGCGAATATCCAAGTGCTTGGGACCTATCAACTCAAGTGCGCAAGTGATGGAGTTGGGAGGAAAAATAGGATAGGATGATGAGATGATGTGTATATATAATTCTATTTATTTTGACACTATTGATGCCTGTCTGTTTGTTTTGTTGTCTGTCTCCCCGATTCTGGACTGTGAGCCCCTTGTTGGGTAGGGATTGTCTCTATTGCTGAATTGTACTTTCCAAGCACTCAGTACAGTGCTCTACACACAATAAGCGCTCAGTAAATACAATTAAATAAATGAATGAATGAGAGATTGCTTAGGTTCATTCATATTTTTGTCCCCCTTACCACCAGACTGTCCCAGTTTAGAGGATTAGTGTATTAGAATGGAATGGAAAAGAGTAAAAGTCCATACCTCAATTTCTTGATATGAGCTGTTAATCATAGCAATCAGCATGTTCAAGAGAACCACCACCATTGTTACATTGTATATCCCATACAAGACGTAGCCAATGTTCTCTATAAATTTATGATCATATTTGAGTACAACTGAAGTCACTTCAGACAATCCAAATATTGACCAAAACAAAGTCTTGAAACTTTCTTCCACTCTGTTGAAACATTAAGGAAAGCAACTGAGGGAACAAATACAGTCTCTTGTGTATTCAGTTAAAGGTGAGACTAATTTGTGGTTTAATTTACACAAAGGAATAGGACTTGGATGTTGAAGGACTTGGAGATTGGATTCTGTTCTGTAATCTGAGCAGCAAAAATACAGATGCAAAAAAGATGCATTCATTCATCATGTGGCTGTTTTCATAGAGCATTAGCATCGTATTCAACATTGAATAACTGGAAACAGTACAAAATATTGGATTCATTACTGTATTCTGAAGATAGAACTAGATGAAAAAATATAGTAATTGGGACAACTTCCAGGTAGTCCACAGCAGGTCTACTTATTCACCAAAATATCTAGTGCTTTGTCCAATCTAATTGTGAATGCCAAAAAGCAGCTACTTCCACATGTCTTGGAAGACTATTCCAAAGACTAAAATATATTTTACAGTAACAGGAAGTTTGTATCGTTCCAGTGCCCACCTTTTGAAATAGTAATGCTGCATGATAAATAGTCTCAGTTGGATATTTAAAATGTTCGTTAGGTATGTCTTTAATATCAAAATTGCTTGTCAGTGATGTAATTCATTTTGGTGGAGATGAGAGCTGTTGTATTGTGAAACATAATGTATATCTATGATTTGAATCATTTGACCAGCATTTATTTTCCCTATTTGCACTGATTAATGAACACATGCGTAAAATAGCAGATGACAACACTTTAAAGTAGTAGGTCTAGCTAAAAAGTGGCAAGATTACATTTCATGTACTAGGGATTATACAATACGCTATTCAGAGAAGTTCAATTTAGAAACAAGAGAACTCTCATCCTTTAATTTATAAGATGGAAAGGTAGTTGCTAAGGGCAAATTAATTTTTTAATTTTTTTTCATTCAGCGGCATCACTCAATCATCTAAATTCAAATAGCTCTCACTAAATTTGAATGTTTTATAGTAATGAAAAAAATCAAAGTCAGAGAAAATCACTATAGGAGTTGGCTAAGGCAGTGCTCTCCATTTTGGCCAGGGGGAAATCTATTACTTTCCAGCTCAGCATCTATTAGCTATTCCTCCAGCATTATGTGGATTTCTGGACTGCACTACTGTAGGGGAAAAGAGTCCCCATACATAGGTTTATCCATGGTGGCAATTGCTTATTTTTTATGGTATTTGTTAAGCCAGACACTGTACTAAGCACTGGGGTAAATTCAAGTTTGCAGGTTGGACACAGTCCTTGACCTGCACTGGGCTCGCAGTCTTAATCCCCATTTTACAGATGAGTTAGCTGAACCACAGAGTTACTTATCCAAGGTCATACAGCAGACAAGTGGTAGAGCTGGGATTAGAACCCAGGTCCTTCTGACTCCTAGGCCTGTGCTCTATCCACTAAGCAACATTGCCTCAGCCTACGGATGAAGTCTGGTAAGAAGTTTGGTCTGGGTTTAGCTGCTCTGGACCACATCAACTTCCTATTGGGGAAATTTCACATTATGGCCCCAGGGAACTGGGATATGACTGCAACTCCTCAAAAACTTGGCAGGTGATTGAAAACAGAACTCCTCATCCTTCCACCTAAAACCTGTCCTCCCCGTGACTTTCCTATCACTGTAGACAACACCACCATCCAACCTATCTCACAAACCCATAACCTAGGTATTATCCTCGACTCATCTCTCTCATTCAACCCTCACATTTGTCACAAAATCCTGACTGTACTGTCTTTTCATCTCTAGAATCCATCCTTTTCTCTCCATCCAAACTGCCACCACACGGAACCAAGCACTTATATTCAGCCTTGATTACTACATCAACCTCCTTGCTGATCTCCTTGCCTCCTGTCTCTCCCCTCTCCAATCCTTACTTCACTCAGCTGCCCAGATCATTATACAAAAACCCAAAAACGTTCAA
This sequence comes from Ornithorhynchus anatinus, assembly GCF_004115215.2. Taxonomy (NCBI): domain Eukaryota; kingdom Metazoa; phylum Chordata; class Mammalia; order Monotremata; family Ornithorhynchidae; genus Ornithorhynchus; species Ornithorhynchus anatinus. The sequence continues at coordinate 53,561,535 of NC_041739.1, forward strand.
CCCACATCTCCCCGCTCCTCAAAAATCTCCAATAGTTGCCCCTCCAACTCTGCATCAAGCAGAAGCTCCCTTCCATCATCTTTCAAGCACACAGTCAGCTCTCTGCTTCCTACCTTACCATGCTGATCTCCTCCTACTACCTAATCCATACACTCTTCTCCTTTTACCCCAACCTAATCTTTGTACTTTGATCTAATCTGTCCCGTTGCCGAACTCTTGTCCATTTCCTCCCTCTGGCCTTAAACTCCCCCCGCTTCATATCCAAGAGACCACCATCCCTCTCATGTTCAAAGCCTTACTAAATGCCATCTCTCCTAAAAGGCCTTCCCTAAGCGCTCATTTCTCCTATACCCTTTCCTCTGTGTCACCTATGCACTCAGATCTGTACTCCTCAAGCACTCGTGAACATATCCTTACACTCTGCCATTTCCCCTTTTTGTAACTTATTTTAATGTCTGTCTCCCCCTCTAGCCTGTAAGCTTCTTGTGGGCAGAGATGGTGTTTACCAACTCTCCTGTATTGTTCTTTCCCAAGTGTTTAGTATGGTGTTCTATACCCCGTAAGGACTAAATACATCATCTTCAATAAATAATCACTTATGTAATAGTACCTTTTGGAGGCCCCTTTCTGATTCGGCCCAAAATTAACAACTTGTCTGTTCCAGTAGTTGGACACTCGCACCCAGAACTGTTATACTGTTATATTGTACTCTACCAAGCGTTTATTTAGTATAGTTCCTTGCACACAGTAAGTACTCAATAAATATGATCGATTAATTGATTACTGGGTCTAGCTGGGCACGGGCTGGTGCCGATGGGGGTAAAATTAGATCCTAATACCTTCAGCCATCTCCTGACTATCCCTATTCATTTATATTTCTTGATGAAAGCAAAGTTCAGAGATCTGGTTTCAGGTAAGTGCATTATTCAAGAAAGTTAAAAAAGTTAGTCTTTGATATTAGTGAATAGCTACCAGAATATGTCCACTCACTCATACAGCTCTTTGAATTTTTTTCCTTTTATTTCTTAAATATAAAGTCTTACTTACGTGGTAAAAGCAGGGTTTACTTTGGCCCCAAGGTAGTAGGAGTATAGTATAAACATTCCAATCATAAACGCAAGAAACACCATAATAAAGAGGACCATAAACTTGAATATATCCTTTACAGTCCTTCCCAGAGAAATCTGTAAGGGCCCAAAACTTTCATTTGCAGGCAGGATATATGCAATCCGTGAGAAGCTAAGAACGACGGCTATTGCATAAAGGCCTTCAGATATGATCTGAGGATCTGATGGAAGCCATTTATCTCTGGCTAGAAGAAAAAAGGGATAGAAAACTGAGTTTTCCATTTACCACAGTACATAAGTAAGTAACTGCAAGCAGGGTTCATCATGCAAATACACAATGTTAATCTCAATAGGAAATGAATATTGTAGATCCCCTTAAATACTTTGATATTCATGTTGTAGCAAGAAATATTTGAATTTCCTATCATTTTCAGCATTAGAGAATCTACCACATAAAATGCTAACTTGTCTTTTCATATTGGTAAGAGCTTGGCTAAACCATTCAGTTGGGGAAAGAAAGAAAATTGAACATTCTATTAGCTAGCATATAAGGCTTCCCATGTTATTATGGTAAAACCCCATTATAAAGTACTTTATGTAGGGCCAAGGTTTTTGAACACTTTCACCTCTAAGAAAGATTTTGTAGAGTGGAGGTGTAACTGGAACACGAGGTTACTGATAACACATTAGAGAGCAAATAAACTTCCTTATGCAAACAAAAGCATCAGTAAGAGTGATCATGGAACACCTGTGATCAATTGGTTCTTGATGCTTGGGCCAATTCTACATTCTGGCAAAGTACAATAAGAAAAGGACAATGTTTATGTATCTATTAGCAAGAGTCTCTTCATATAGAAGAAGGTTATCTGATTCCTATTTTACCCATTTTAAATATCCTTCTATAGCTGCTGGTATTTGATTCATTCTATTTTAAGGGGCTTGAGGGCTCTTTATCTTGTATTTTTTTCACTTTTTGTTAATATTCTTGTAGCATATAGTTTGTAACCTGACTCAGCCGTATTGCTTTCAGATGACTGTGTGTCAGATTATTTATAAAATGACTGAGAAGGCAAAGGAAATAGCCAAATATGGGACATCGTATATGAGTGCAATGTTGATTTCTTTTTAAAACAATGGATTTTGTGAAAGTTGCATAATTTTGCAGGGTGCCCAAGGAGTTGTCATAGAAAGGATAGCTAAAGTTATACATGATAACTTCATGGAAGGAAAGCTGCATTACTTGATAAATGGATGTAATTTAGACACTGGGTAATCTTATTCAGCTTTTTATTACATTATTACCTTGTACAGCACTTGATGAAACAGCACAGTCTTCTTGTATGTAGCATCATCGATCAATTGGCAATGAAATTTAGGAGTGATTTATCTCATGCACTTGGTTAAAATATAATTCCTTTTTATGTAAGCACAGTATAACTTGTTAGAACAGTCTTACTAAGGATATCAACCTTAGTATATATATATATAAATATAAATCAATGAATATAAATATAGTTTTGTATAGAAATGAATACTTTATATTACTATATGTAGCCCCCTCTAGATTGTAAACTCGTTGTGGGCAGGCAGTGTGTCTACCAACTCTGTTACATTTTACTCTTCCAAGTGCTTAGTACAGTGCTCTGCACACAGTAAGCACTCAGTGACTACGATTGATTGACTGATTATTGATTGGACCACAGCTTGGTCCAAATGAAATCGCTATAACCAGGGCTGGCTACCACTCATGGACCTGCTGCAGCGGTTACTGATCCAAAAGGTTTAGCTTACGCTTCTGAGGCAGATAGGGAAGCAGTAATTAAAGCAGTAATGGTGGGTGGGAAGTGGGATTGCCAAGGGGACCTGGTAGCAGTTGTTGCTGAATTTTGCTTGACTGACGCACTATCCATCAATCAATCAATCAGTGTTATTTATTGAGCACTTACTGCATGCAGAGCACAGTACTAAGTCCTCGGGAGAGTACGATACCACAGGGCTCCTAGGCACCTTCCCTGCCCACAACGAGCCTACAGTCTAAAGAGAGAATGGCAGAGGCAGAAGCCACTGAGAGATTTCTCCCGTAGAGCCTAGGGTCAAATCCCTGGAGTGGGAAACGAGGAAGCAAAATAAAAGAAAATGACATTTGTGACTCTGATGAGGTTAGTGGCAACCAAGAAATGGAGGGGCGGGCACCTTAGCAGCCGAGGGTGTGGGGTGGAGGAAGGAGAGGGTAGAGGGGGGCAAAAAGTAGGAGTAGAAAGAGTTAGCAGTGGTAGCAAAAAATAAAATGGGGGTTTAGGGGCAGCCAGGCAGGGAAGGAGGAAAAGGAGGAGGGAAAAAGTGACAGGGGAAGATGAGGAGTGATCATAATGATGTTAATGATGGCCTTTTCTAAGCTCTCACTCTTACTGTGCTCCAAGCAAAGCACTAGGCTAGCTACAACATAATTAGATTGGACACAGTCTCTGTCCCACATGATGTTTACAGCCTAAGAAGAAGGGAGAGAGGAAAGAAAGATGAGAATGGGAAAGGAGGAGAAGGCAGAAGAAGGAACTGTCAGTGACCTGCTCAGTCCACTTTCCCTGACCCCCTCCAGGTATAACAACACTAGGTTTTAGCAATCTCAATTCTCAGTTCTTTGATTGTCATACTATAACTCAGTTTTACTGTAGTTGACAATTTTATGTAATAGATTATAGGTGTATGTGTGTATTTAATAGAAATCAAATTTCTGAACATCGTATGCAAGTATGTACTGTAGAGACCCTTTTATCCCAAGATCTTTGGAAGAAAAAAAAGATCTAAGATAGTGGGAACCTCGGTTCCTCCAGAATGTAGGGAAAGATAAGGTAGAATTAGCATAGAGAACTTGGGCGGTACAAGGGAAAGCTAGGAGTTGTGCCCTTCTTTCTCACTCCACAGCCGTTCCCTGCCCCACTCCTTAGTGACCAATCTCTGGAAGCCCTGGAGCCCTAATCGGGAACCTCGGTTCACGTTCATGTATCTGGCTCTGTATTGATTCTCCAGCTCAAGTATTCGCTCATAGGGATTTCGCTCATAGGGATTCTGGAGAACAGAAGAAACTCTGAATAAGAGTCCATGGCCCGCTCCTTCTGGTCCAAAACCAGAACGACGAATCACTTCTAAGAGGCAGGGATTGAATGAAGCAATTTACTCCAGAAACAGGAAACCTTAGTAAATGATAAATAGAAGTGGTGCTATAGCTAATTCCCTTGCTCCCCGCCCCCGCCGCCCCGACTCCCCAAGAGTGTTGTTTTTTGATCTGTACTGGACTCGTCTGTTTAAATTCGCACACTTTCTACCAAAAAGTGTGCATTTAGGGTCTAGCAGCCTTGATGTTCATTTTGAATAGATGTTCCCAGCTATCTCCAAACACGAAAAGGTTCAGCTGGATTAGTGACTTACCATAAGTAAAATACTGTATCTCTGGTGGTAGTGTGACCTCATTGAGGTCACTCTCTTCGATGTAACTGTCCACATACTGCTGGGCTTTTGTAGCCTGTAGAAATGCTAGAAGTCTGGCTGTGAAAGCAGCGATGAAGATGGATAACATCCCAAAATCCAAGACATTCCATAACTGCACTATGTATTCTCTGGGTCCCTCTAGCCAGAGCTCTTTACATTCAGACCACATCATTCCTGCCACAGCAATCAGGGAAAACCACACATTACAATTTAGGACTTCAGCAAACGAGACCTCATCTTGCCCGTCATCGGTTTTTACTTACAGCATCGAAAGCCGACACGTGAAAGATGCTGTATTAGGAACTGTGAAGCATGCACTGATAACATGTCCTCATGGAGCTGCCGTTTTAATTATATAAAGGAGGAAAAGTGATGGGAAAATGAGTTGCTCTTAATTGGTGGGTTTTCGAGGAAATACGATCAATCAGTCCCCAGTGGTATTTACTGAGCACTTACTGTACTAAACGCTTGGGAGAGTGCAATACAACAGACTTGGTTAGGCATATTCCCTGCCCTCAACAGTCTTATAGTCTGGATGGGGAGAGTTTTGAATTGTCACTAATTCTTAATTTTGCAGGATTACCAGTGGGGCTGGTCCAGACATTTAAACATTCTAAACACTTCACAGGCTAATTAATTAGGTGAAAATAATAATGATAAAATTAATAAGGTCCAAATAGGAACTTCACTATAACAGAGAAATAAAGGTACAGGCAAATTTATAATGCTACATTTAAGGACAATGAGTAATTCCTGGAAGAGTTCTTTGTTTACATGTCAAACATCTTTGGCCAGTTTTCTAAGGTTTCTCTCCCTTGATTAATTAACACAACAGGAACTTAATGATCTGACTGCAGGGAAGACAGATTTTCCCTTTAGGGAGAAAAAAAGAATGATTTTTAGAAATTAAAACAAGATCCTCTGGTACTGGAGTACTTGGTTGAAGCTTGATTTCTTAGGTTGATCCTCCCTGATTGATCTTTGTATACAGCAATGTTAATTGCAAGCATTTTTCAGAAGTATGGTTGATCCTCCCTATTCTGATTGATCTTTGTATAGAGCGATGATAACTGCAAGACTTTTTCAGAAGTTTATTATTTCTGAACATACAGAAGCTTCCCTCTTAAATTTTAATACACAGTGACGTTAAGGTGAAATGGATCAAGAAATGATAAATTTTATTTAAGCTTATGCCCTATCGACCCAAAATTATAAATCCATTTACCTTATTCTTTAGGGAGTTTTACACAGATCTCCACTTAAAAAGGATTACAGTATAGAGTTCAGATTCTTTTTCAAGTTCCAATAATTGGAGTCTTTGGAATTTGTGTTTGCCTCTCCTTCACCTCTTTGGAGACAATGATATGTGACTGTCCTGCACCCTATGCAATGGCAGCAAGCTCAGGTGGGGATACTGCTAAATCCTGCTGACTCTTAGAGTTGAACTTGTTTCAGCCCTGCTCCTTCTTCCTTTGGAAGATCTTGGCATTCCCACTTTCACAGGGGCAGGCAGATTCCTCTCAGGGACGATCCAGATCTGAGCCTTATGTTCTGCAGGCAAAATGGTTAGAAGAACCAGAGCACCCTGGGTTTTAGGGGGCTCTTAGGGTATGTGGAGACAGCCAGGACTGTGATGAATGACCCCAAATGGATGACATGCTAGGGATTCACCCCAACTGAAGTGATTGTGCTTTAGAACGTTATGAGGTTTCGGCCATCCCTAGTGTATGACCATCTCTAAATACCCAAGAAATTTCTTCTTCAATCAATGGTATTTAATCAATCAGTAGTACTCATTGAGCGCTTACTGTGTGCAAAGCACTCTACTGAACACTTGGGAGAGTTTAGTGTGACACATTCCCTGCCCACATGAGTTTACAGTCTAGAGGGGGAGATAGGCATTAATATTAATCAATTTCTTCTTCAGCCAAACTACCGTTTCTAGCTTAATGTCAATGGGTATACCTATTGGCAGAAAAGTCCTCATGCAAGGATGTGGAGGGGCAGGAGCCGGGCTGTCATTCCAGCTTCACATTCCCTTATCTACATGATCCCCGGCTGCTACTTCTCCATGAGGTGTTATGCTATTCACAACTGTTTGGTTGTTCCTTGGAATAGCCAATCCAATAGTTCTTCTCGCCTTCCTTCTCTGTTGCTTTTTTTGTTTTCTTCTCTCTCCACGTTTTTTCCCTCCATCACAGCTCCCACTTTTTTTCTTTCTGTACTGCTGCTTCTCAGTTCAGGACCCTTTGGGGCCCCCTTCCATGCCTTCTGACATTGTAGGACCTCCTGTATTTTCTCTGCCTTGCCAGCAGGTTAAGCCCTTAAGTGGACTTGAAGAGAAGCCTTTTGGTTCATTTCAGGTTATCAAGTATCTGTCAACCCCGTGGAACCAGCCGAGAAATTGCCAATGCCCGGAAAGCAGCAGGAGCTCTCCAGCTCTTCCGGAGCTCTTCCAAAGCTCTTGATTATCTGAACATCTACAGATGTTTTTGGTTGGTGGCAGGAGCAAGAAAAAGCAGTAGGCTTGATCCAAGTTTTTGGGTGTTGTGAAGAGGAGAAATGGGGAAGCTCAAAGAGACTCCATTAAGTCCAGCTAATGGTCAGGTCAGTATTTAATGCTTAGTAGAGTGCTTGGCACATGATAAGCAGCATTATCATCATCATCATTATCACTATTTGTTAAGCCCTTACTATATGCAGAGCACTGTACTAAGGGTTTGGGAGAGTACAGTACAACAGAGATGGCAGGCACATTCCCTACTCATAATGACCTTACAGTCTAGAGGAGGAGACAGACATTAATATAAATAATTTATGATATATAATTTAAAGATATGTACATAAATGCTGTGGGATTGGGGGTGGGGTGGATATCAAATGTCCAAAGTCATAGATCCAAGTGTATAGACAGCATTCCCATCTTTCATATTCTACTTTAATCCCTCTCCTCTATTAACAATTCCCAAATAACTGAATGGACCCTAAATGTATTCTAAGCCCTCTTGTCATTTCAGTATTCATATTTATTTTTATTTGTATACTTACATTTCTTTTATGCCCTCTATCTTTGTCATTTGCATTTTACGTATTGTTAGTTATTATTTATCTACTAATTTGCACGTCCTGTATTCCCCACTCAAAGGTTGCAAGCCCCAGTTAGCAAGACCACTTGTAATTCTTCCCCTGTAAGTCCCCATAGGCCTAGAATAGTCCTCTGCACAGAGCAGCCACTCAGTAAATATTGCTAACTTTTTAAAAAATCACTGAACATGACAATGATCATGATCTTAATAGAGAACTGAGAAAAATCCTAATAATTTTTCATTTTGGATCATGCAAAGTAAGGAACAATCTTTACCTTATAGGATAATTTGATAAACCAGGTATTTATTGACAAGAAAGTCATTCGGTAGTAATACTTTAAAAATAGAAATCTATATGAAATAAAATATACTCTCGGATTCTGTAAGGCAGAAAGAGGGGTTAAAGTGGAGGAAAGGGATATCTTACTTACCAAGAACCCACACCATGATCAGCATTTCAGTCCAAGTGAACTGGGTTGTTTTCACCCTGAATATTTGCTTAGGATAATCAATAACAGTGATGTTAGGCAGCGTTGTGATGCCTTCAAACCTGTCAGAGGCATTGAACACCAGCAGGCACAGGAAAATAATGAACGAGGCAGCGTGGGCCACAAATTTCATAAACGGGCTTCGGAGGATTTTTCCTAGCTGTAATAGGGAAAAATAGAAATAGAAATGCGTAGCTTTAGAAAGCTTGGAATAAAGAGTATGCAGCTGAATAGAATAGTTGCATCACAGTCTTCAAAATACCTGTTGAACCTTCCAATTGCCACTTACTTTCGGAAATATCATCATTTGGAAGTAACACTCTGTGGTATGATGTAAAACGGTCCCAAATTTCAGTGACAATAGAATATTACAGTTTTCCTTTCAAAGATACTGTTCTGGAAAATGTAGGTTAATCCTGCCCAGAGGATTAGAAAAAGTAAAGCTTTCTCACTACTCAGGGATAAGTATCTTCAGTTAGAAGAATACTATTACTGACTCAGACCAAAGGTTCACCCAACTCAGTAGTATTGGGTGTCCCAGTATCTATCCAGGAATCAAAACAGAATCTAGGTCCGTGCGTCAATTCAAATGTGGCATAGAAATTGGGGAAGAATGTCAATTTAGAGCAGGAAGCTCTTCCGACCCCAAGGCGACAATCTGAAATGAGCACAAACAGCACAGTGAAAAAGTAGCATATTAAAGTCCTTACCCTGCTACATGGTGCAATCCAATAGCCAATGGCGAGAAATGGGAGCCCCAAGGCCACAACCAGCACAACCAGACACTTGATGGCTATAGTCTGTTCCCGTAATCCTGAGAGATTCTCGTACCAGATGGTCAACAACTGCTGTTGACAGTTGGGGTGAGCCACAAACTGCAGGCAATAGAAGAAAAGGCAAGCTAGAGCTCTAATGTCTCAGATCACAAGCACTTTGTGCATATGTACCATAGGAATCTTTACTCACAAACAATTTCCTTAGTGAATCCAGGCTTGGAAAATTTCTAGTTAATATTTGTTGTCTTCCCTTTTGTATTTTTTCACTTGATTTCTGGTGTTTTATGGTTAGATAAGACGAGAGTGGAGGCATAAACTATAATGATTACAAAATGACTTCTGATCTTTGGCATCCATAATTCCTCCCGCCTGTTCCTCTACTACAATGCTTCCCCACTCCTAACTTTCAGCCTTGAAAATGGTTGTCGATATCATTTACTGTACAAAAATTACAAGCGACCTGTACAAATCCTTTCCCTTCCCACACTTATTAATGCTACCTCCTTCCCCTCTCCTAAGCCTTCACCACTTTTATCAAGAATCTATTTGCAATTTAAAATCTTATGTGCTTTATTTAATATGTGATAAATTTGTAATAGAGAAAATGTAGATTTCATTCATTTTTCTTTAGGTGAAACTTTGGAGAAAAGCGGGAGTGCTGTAAAATAGTTTTGGTAGGTTGGTAACATTTTTTTTCAGATATTTTGCAAGGCTGATATGTGATATGAGAATACACACATAGCATATTTGGTTGCGACTGATATATTAAAGCCCGCTATTAGTATTAAAATAGGAAAATGAGCTTTGTCTCCAAGAAATAGTTTCAGAATATCTGGTGCATACAATATAATCTTCACAATTTAGATTGACTAGAAGAGTGTTTGTGGTCAAAATGTGGCAGACATTATTCTCCCATTTAACCAAAAGTATATAGCATACTAAATAATATTTCACACTCTGTTATAGCTCCTCAATCAACTACCATTATTAGCTGGGAGAGATATTGCTGTCAGATTAAACTGTCAAATTGGCAAGAAATTTGGTTTTTGTTTGTTTTCTGGGGTTTTTTTTATGGCATTTATTAAGTTCTTACTATGTTCCGGGCACTGAGGTAGACACAAGCTAATCAGGTTGGACACGATCCATGCCCCATATAAAGCTCAGAGTCTTAGTCCCCATTTTACAGGTGAGGTAGTTGAGACAGAGAAATTAAGTGATTTGCCCAAGATTACACAGCCTACAAGTGGCAGGGCTGGAACTAGAACTCAGGTCCTTTTGACTTCCAGGCCTATGGTCTATCCACTAGGCAATGCTATGTCCCAATTTATTTTATTTTCCCAAATGGTGATTTTCTCTCTTTCCTAAATATATGAACTGAGTAGCCAGTGAGTGATTTTAGGAGAGATATGGATACGTACTGATTACTCAAACAGAGTGCTCAAAAAATTGGATTAGCATTACCAAAATCGATCAAGATATCAAGGTTCGTGTCTACACAGCTCCTTATGCAATTTCCTTACCCTGATGTCAGTTCATTTAATGCAGTAATCAAACCTACTGTTGGCTTTGTCCCCCAAATCTGACTCCTCCTCAGTAATCTTTCCCTGCAGTTCCTATTTCTTGAGGAACCATAACCACGAACCTCAGCTTCAGTATTTTCCTTCACATAGGTAACCGCGACTGGGACTATCAAATATCAAATTTCCTGGCACCTTTGGGAATCGAAGCTTCAGGGAATGTTGGAGAGTTGCTGGCATTTAAATTAGGGAAGGCTTTTCAACTCTGGTGTTGCTGTTATTGGTGGCTCAAAAGTGAGACTACAGATGAGCATATAGAGCCTGCAACAGTAGAGAATTCATCAAGTTATCTATCCAGAACTTTTCTTCTGGCTTCAAAAGAGTGAGAGGAGATTCGTTCAGTCGTATTTATTGAGCGCTTACTATGTGCAAAGCACTGTACTAAGTGCTTAGGAGACAGAGACAGAAACATCAGACCTTTATTCTCGGGGTGTTTCACCAAAATTAAATGGTGGGAAAATGTTTTTATCTAGCTGTGCCAAAACGTCTTTCTTGTGATCATACCTTTGTGTGTATGTCCACAAGTGTGTATATATGTGTATCTATATGTTCTATAGAAGAGTGTAGGCCTTTAAAACACTAGTTTATGTCTTTTGATATACGTAAATTTCATCTCTCAGATGCAATATAATTGGGGCAATTTCCTTCTTCATTTATATCTTAATTTTTTTTAACCATAAAGTAATGAGATAGGAATGCCCCCACCAGATGGCACCAGTTACCTCATATCACTATCCTACTTTCTCCCCACAAAATGTTATTCAGATTTCAAACATTTTCAAAAAACAACTCATTATAAGAACAAAATTCAAGTGAAGTTGTGGAATTTTCAGAGAGACAAACAATCATCTCTCAGGTAGATTTTCAGTTCTTCATAGTTGACTTCTAACAAGAGGTTGATCTTCACTCTCAGGACATTAGATTTCACTCCCCAAATCCACTGTACTGCTCTACCTAGGGCAATTAACCCCTATGAGCTTAGTATTTCAGAGAGACACCATTAGTATTACCCCCACAGCTTTTGGGGCAGGATAAGCAGCAGTAGCTAGTGTGCCCTGCTCCATGGTGCCAAAAGGGGATGGATTTGGAGCCCTGATGGCAGTTGAAATTATTATGACTACTACTAATAATTATATAACTTGTTAAGCACTTACTGTATGTCAAGCACTGTTCTAAGCAGTGGGTTAGATACAAGTTAATCAGGCTGGACATAGTCCCTGTCCCACATGGGGCTCACAGTCTTAATCCCCATTTTAAAAATGAGGTAACTGAGTCCCAGAGAAGTTAAATGTCTTGCTTAAGGTCACAGAGCAGACAGGTAGCGGACTCAGAATTAGAACCCAGATCCTGCCAACTCCTAGGCCCATGCTCTATCCACTAAGGCACGCTGCTTCTCTCCTTGACCTGTGTTCTACTCCTTGCTCTATGCTGGCAGGACCTGACCCCTGGGCCGGGGACCTGTGGGGTTCCCATCGTCCTCACGGGCTGCAGGACCAGGGTCGAGGCTGATCTCATCCTTGTCCCAGCCCCCTTAGAGGTGAGCCATCCCCTTACCTTCCCAATGCATCATCCCCTTCAGCCATTAGCAGCAGCAGCAGCAGCCGTGAGGGAAGGGCCAACTGAGCTAGAACCATTGTGGGTGGTCAGGGCATCAGGCAGAGAAGTGAGCAACTTGCCCCCACAGACACTGTGAGCAAGAGTAACCTCCATTCTGGCCCCCCAACCCAAAGAGGATGATGGAGTCCTCTCAGGTCTCAGGACCAGGTGCTACGTGGTGCTTGCTGATGGTGGCAACAGATGTACAGAACAAGCTTGCCCCTCAGGGACTGGGACAAGAAGAAAGAGCAGCCTCGGGACTGGGGGCCAAGCCATACCAGCTGAAGGCGGCAGTGGATAAGTGGTCTGCTCGAGAAAGCGTACAAAGGAATCAATTATAGTAAAAACGTCCTCTTACCTTCCTCTCCCTGCTCCCTTGTGTTCCTTTCATCCCTTCCTTTCCCTCTATTTCTCCTCTTCCTTCTCCTTCTTATCCTCACTCTCTTTTCCTCTCTCCCCTGACTTTCCCTCTCCCCCTGTTTCTCCTTTCTTTACGACCCCCACCCCAACCCAAACTCACTCAAGGCTCAAAGTGAAAAATTAGTACTCCTGCTGCTATACAAGCACAGCCAGTTAGATTAGATTTTGGTGGAATTTCTTAACGACTTTGGGAAAGAAATGGAAAGCCCTAAAAGTAATAATAATAATAATGTTGGTATTTGTTAAGTGCTTACTAGGTGCCGAGCACTGTTCTAAGCGCTGGGGGAGATACAGGGTAATGAGGTTGTCCCACATGGGGCTCACACACTTTTAATCCCCATTTTACAGATGAGGGAACTGAGGCACCGAGAAGTTAAGTGACTTGCCCACAGTCACACAGCTGACAAGTGGCAGAGCTGGGAGTCAAACTCATGGCCTCTGACTCCAAAGCCCAGGCTCTTTCCACTGAACCACGCTGCTTCTCCAGCGTGGTTCCTGATTTTCTCCCAAGCATTACAAATGAATGCTTGTGATGAACGCAAATCTAAACCTTGAAGGATCTATCTATATATATGGTGCTGACTGCTGTGGCACTGAGTGAGTGGTTCCTTCTGCCAGAAGATAAACAGGTGATGCTCTGGACCTCGAGCTTCAGAGGGAGATGAAAATATAAGTAGCATTTCAGTGTCTTGTTTTTAACATTGCAAAGGGTTCATTACCAAGTTGACATAGCAAGAGTTTTCTGCATGGAGGTACTCTTGTTTTCAACTGTGTTATGTTGGGGGTTCTAAATGCAATCAGGTCTGCCCATTCTGCATTGGCATTTTCAGTTGCTCATGCACCCATAAGTGCATTTTACAGTCAGTGGTTTCTTCTACAAGTGGATGACAGCTATTAGGTGAGAAATGAAGATGTGTAAAAAAAAAAGGTTCCCCATCCAAACTACTATTACACTGATCCAAGCAATTACCACAACCCATTTCGACTACTGCATCAGCCTCTTCTCTGGCCTCCCTGCCTCCTGACTCTCCCCTCTTCAGTCCATACTTCACTCTATTGTCCAGATTATTTTTTTCAGAAAAACAATTCATCCCTGACTCCCCTCTCCAGTGGTTTTCCATCCATCTGTGAATCTAAAAGAAACTCCTTGCCATCTGCTTTAAGGCACCCAATCAACCCTCCCTCCAACTTTACCTTCCTAATCTCCTGCTAGAGTAAAATCTATTCTCTTGCTCTCTCCTACTTGTAATTTATTTTAGTGTGTGTCTCCTCCACTTGATTGTAAGCTCCTTGAGGGCAGGAGTTGTCTACTAACTCTATATTCTCCTAAGTGCTTAGTACAGTGCTCTGGCACAGAATAAGTGCTCAATAAATACTACTAATAGATTGATGTTGGAAAACTAATTGTCCATCCTGCCTATATTGGGTTGCTCAGAATGCCAATTGAAAATATGAGACTGTCCCCAGATAAATCAGAATACAGTCAGTATAGATTTCAAACACCTCAAGATATTTTATTTTGCATTAAGTTAATGAAAAGTATCTATTTAATTTACTAAATATGCATTTTTATATTATTACTAGATCCTGCAAGGTTTTCTCTAAAAGTTTGAGTTTTGAACCCACCTCTGTGCTGGTAGCCCTTAGGTGATTCCATCCAAGCAAAGGGCTGACCATGCTTTACCTTAATAATTCTCACAATCTACTACAAAAGTGGAAAACATACTATCGTATCTACGTTTGTGGAAATAGATAAGAAATAAAGCACAGAAATATTACATTCCCCGAAATCACACAGCAAGTCACTGATAAAGTTCCCAATACGATCAAGGAAATTCTGAGCAGTAGATCACTGTTTTGCCAAATCTACGAAAAGGATTGGTTGCCTTTATTTTCATCTTCCCTCTGGCAATTTCAGTTGATTCTCCTGACTCCATCCTCTCACTCCTGCTGTTCTCACAGCCCAGCCTTCCCTCTCTCCCAAATCTGACAGACCTTAATTCTCCCAATGTTCATAGTCTTCCTAAAATCCCACCTCTTTCAACAAGCTGTCCCTGATTAGTTCCAACACTCTGCATGGTATCATTTTAATGGGCACTCCAGCACTCACCTATTCAATTATATCAGTCAGCTCTTGCCTGTGTATGTATGCTGTCACATATTTATTGAGCGCTTACTGTGTGCAAAGACTTTGGGCAAGTCACTTAACTTCTCTGGGCCTCAGTTACCCCATCTGTAAAATGGGGATTAAGACTGTGAGCCCCATGTGGGACAACCTGATAACCTTGTATCTACCCCAGTGCTTAGAACAGTGCTTGGCACATAGTAAGTGCTTAACAAATACCATCATTATTATTATTATTACTGTGTATAGCACACTGTACTTAGTACTTGGGAGTGTGTAATAGGAAACCAAAAAAAACCAGTTCCTGTTCTCATGGAATTTACAATTCAATAGTGTACCATTCAACCAAGGGTTCTGTTTCCCAAAAGTAGCAAGAATGTGTTTGGAATGAATTTGCAAAAGTTACCCTGCTTGACAAGGATTATGATGTTTAGGTATGTGCCATATAATATACCTAACTTTCTCTATAGGTACTGAATTTTCACTCCACTAACTCAATATTGACTTATTCATGAATTTATCGAAACTCTTAGTGAACCTACTCCTATTTTTGGCCTGCACAACTTCCTCCAATAACAAATTCCATATGCTTACTATCTATTTTGTTGTTATATTTTGAGAGAGTCTAGAATATACCAACTAGATATTCTAAAGAGCTTATCTACATTTCATGGTTCTTGTATTCTAGAAGTGTATATTCAATTATAGCTGCAGGGTCAAGTTTGAGACTCTTGACTGTTGCAAAGATGCTGTGGGAATGAATGAGATTGCACTTTGGACCTGATTTTTGCTTAGTACTTTCCAGTGACTGTATGCAATCAGGCATTACTATTATTTCTCCTTGATTTGCACTTTTCAAAAAAAAAAACAAAAAACAATCAGCATTACTTGCCAAAAAGTTGCTTTTTTGGTTCATTTCAAAACTATTTTTTTTAAAGAACTCATTAGACTGTCCAGTTTAATTTCTTTCCATGGAAAGACAGAATACCAAATAAACAGCATTCATATTTAGCACATAATACTTCCTTATGATAAAATGAAGCAAAAATAAGAAATTCTCATAATGTCTCTAAGCCTTCGTCAGCTACCAAAGATATGTTTGAATGAAGCTGGCTGACTGACAGGAAAATCATTATTAACTGCACTTCAACCAAAGGACTTACATTGATTTATTTAAACAAGACACAGAATCAGCCATGCAGGAAGACATTCTCTTTGCAGGGCCATTTAGTTAACAGGAACATATTTGCAGATGAGCTATCAGTGCTGAGGTGACACCTTCAAAACAAATGATAAAGAACCAGCGACAAATGAAATCAGTTCTCCCCGACTCCTAGTGCTGAAGGGAAAATATGTGTGTGGCTTGCTAGCTTAAATGGATGAAATCCTAGAGGATCTTCCACTCTGTTTTTCTATATTCCCTTAAAATGGCTTCGCCTTCTTTCCCCTCTATTAGCACTAAACATCATAAAGCACTAAGTAATAAAGTAGGACTATATCTAGTTACACTGTAAGTTTTTTCAAGGCAATATGAAAATAGGATTCCGTGGAATTGCATATCTTTCCCCAAGATTGGAAGAGGGAACATCTGTGTATAGTCCTTGGATGGCACATCAGCTGCTCTCAAAAGAAAAAGGAGTCATATTCCTACTTTTCAAACCCCGCTTCCTGCTGACTTGGGAAGTAGGTCGTGGGTATCAAGGTGGTCAGTGGCACAGTGGTCGTGGGGCAGAGAAGGGGAGAACCAAATCCTCGGCACCCCCCATGTAGACCAGCCTCAGGCTACACTCCTCCTTCACCCACCTTCCCCTCCTGCAGTGGAGCTTGAGAGCCTACTCAAAAGTTCTGATGGGCCCAATTAGACCCACGGGCCATAGTTTGCCCACTGGATTAGAAGATGGCAATACATGACTACAAAAAAACCTCCACAGCAGCTATATCCTGTAGGTAAAGGGAAAAAAGTTACTTATCAATAGCATTTAACATTTTTTTATCCACTGATGCTCGTGGCATGGAACCTAAGCTACAGTCAAATGTGGGACAGGCCAAAAGAGTAGCTGCCCACTTACCTTTTTGACTTCGTACTTGATGGCTAGCTTAACACGACTTAGTGAAGCTCTATGTCTCTGAATATCCATGGGCTCAACAGCGTCCAAATCTCCATTCAAGATGGCCTCAACCTCTTCTGAGTCCCGACAGAGATCCAGCACCCCAACCACAAAGTCCTTGCATTGCATAGAGAGCTTTCGGTAGTCATTCTAAAAGGGAGATATTTTCAAACATCAGTCAATCAGTCCGTGGTATTTACTGAGCGCTTCCTGTGTGCGAAGCGCTGTGATAAGTGTTTGAGAGTACAATAGCATTAGTAGACATGATCCCTGCCTTCAAGGAACTTACAATTTAGTAAGGGAAGATGAATATTAACATCAGCTTTTAAGTTTACCCAACCAGATAGTTTACAGTAATACCACAGGAAGCAGAAATTATATTAGAGTTGTTAGCCACACATGCTAGTAAAAGTGTAATAAATGACGGCATGTACCTTTCACTAGGATCCCCTGGGAACTTAGTAGAAACTAGGAGTAGTTATCTTGTAGATAAAAGGAAACCACTTCTAGGATGGAAGACTAAGAGGCTGTACAACAGTTTATGATAAATGCAAATGAATCCAAGAATAACTGAATCTACAAGGGCTGAGGAAATCAATACCTGAGAGCAAATTTTTCTAGGACACTGGAAATAACACCCGGAGGTCTGGCTAAAAATATTCTGTGAAACTTTGATTTCATTTGCATATTTAATTAGTGCCTGACACCAGGAGTTAGGGCAAGTGATCCAGTCCTTTTTTTCCCTTCTTCCTACTGGCCTCCCCACACTGAGCGTAGCTTCCTGCAACCTGAGCCCTTACTGTCAAAGTGTGGGAGGCAAATCTCCAGTCTTTCCCTAAAGGTCAAGCCAATTCTGAGAGCTAACCAGATGAGAATGTAAAGTGGTAAGACGGGAGAGTGACAGTGTGATCAGTTCCTAGTTCGGTGCACTAGCCGTGTTCTATAAATTCAGATAACAAGGGAATCACTTGCCCATTCTCTTCTAAAAGAGATCACCATCTTCTGGCTCCCCAAAATCAGACCCACGCACTGCTGCAGTTACAGAAGAAAGCTCCTTTGTCGCGTGCTACAAAATACGGAATTCACTGTAATAAACTAAGAGGGAAGAAAATCCTAAGTAGGAAGACTTTGGATTGAAATGAATTGAGAAGCAGATATCAAAGATTTGTACAAAAAGATGAATATTATCCTTTTCCCTATAATATTGGGAAGCCAATGAAGTTAATAAAAGTTGAGCCTCTGGGTTTCTATGCAGAATGGTAGAGAGTTAATCTTTCACTTTCTACTCAAATACTAATGAAATATGATATTACAACAATACCTAGTAGCAGTCTTATTTTATGATTAAGAAGATACTTCCCATTCAAATTAAAGTTCTCTCTTCAGGCTCTTAGATTTTCTGGAAAAAAATTCAACCTTCCAATTTGAAATTTTCTCATGATCTTTCTTAATACAGAGTTATGATTTGGGGAAGATTCAGTAAATGTGGTTTAGCCATTTCAAATGCACTTCAAGTGTAAAACATGTGTAAAGGAAAATTCTACAGTTGTTCAATCCATCAATCAATGGTGTTTATTGAGCACTTACTATGTGCAAAACACTTACTACTAAATTCTTGGGAGAGTATAATAGACTTGGTAGACATATTCCCTGCCCACAATCTGGAAGAGGAGACATACACTAATATAAATAAATGAATTATGGATATGTACATAACTGCTGAGAATGGGGGTGAATAAAGGGTGCAAATTCACATGCAAGGGTGACACAGAAGGGAATGGGTGAAGAGGAGATGAGAGCTTGATCAGGGAAGGCCTCTTGAAGGAGATGTGCCTTTAATAAGGCTTTGAAGCTGGGGAGAGCAATTGTGTACCAGATATGTAGGGGAAGTTCCAGGCCACAGGCAGGACTTGGGCGAGGGGGTTATCTCGATGAGATAGATGATATCTGTGTGATATCTGTCACAAATCAACTCCAAACTCAGTGCACAGTTTTAAAATTATGCATTCGGGAAATGCTCAGCCCTCAACAAGTGATGTGTCTTTTTCTAAACAAGAGAAGGTGGGAAGATAAAGAAATGTTACTAATATTAAGGCCTTTGGGTGTTGAGTTTAGGGATTAACTATTTGAAAGTAGACCAGGAAGAAAGATGAGGAGCTCAAATGCAGGAGACAGCCAGAGTGGGGGTAACTATAATTGTACTTATTGCTTGGCTTAGAAATTCAAAAAAGAGACAACTACAGCTTCATTTATTGAAGGGCTTAAAAATGCATAAAAACTATAGAGATACATGAGAAAGTGTCAAAGCTTCAACTATATCTCAGTGGCAAAGGATGAACATTTGAATTTTATACTGCACATCCAGGGCCACTTACTTGTTCAGCTCTCTTTTCTTTCCTAATCTTCATTCCTAAGGTGTTATTATGCGATTTAATGTCTAATACATGGGACAGGGACAGTGTCCAACCTGATTAACCTGTTTTTAACGCGGAGCTTAGAACACTGCTTGACACATAGTAAGCACTTAACAAATACCAAAATTATGAAGATTATGATGATGATGATGATGGTGGTGGAGGGCCTTGAAGCCACAAAGACACACAGGAGTGATGCTTCAGGAAGACAATCTGTGCAGCAGGAGCATGTAATATTCAAGTCAAACGATTTGCCCAAGGTCATCCAAAAAGTTAGTGACACAACAAAAAATAGAAAGAAATCACAGATTTCCAATCCTCTGCTTTTAGCACTCTGAGTCAGGTGATCTCCCACCCAGTGTGTAGAGCAAGACACAATGGCCCTAGCAGATTGTGAGATATAACAATAATGATGATGGTATTTGTTAAGCGCTTACTATGTGCCTAGCACTGTTTTAAGTGCTGAGATAGATACAAGGTTATCAGGTAGGGGGCTCACATTCTTAATCCTCATTTTACAGATGAGATAACTGAGGCAAAGTGACTTGCCCAGTCACACAGCTGACAAGTGACTGGAGCCAGGATTAGAACCCACAACCTCTGACTCCCAAGCCCATGCTCTTTCCACTAAGCCACGCTGCCTCTCTATCTACCCCAGCTCTTGGCACAGTGCCTGGCACATACTAAGGGCTTAACAAATACAGTAAAAAAAAGAGAAGGGAAAAAAGTGAAGTAGAGGGAAAATGGGAAAGATAATTCAGCTAGAGGTCAAAGGCTGGCAGGCAGCTAGAGACTATAATTTATGAAGTAAATGATCTTGTTTTTGCTTTGAAGGATTGTGATTTGGTTAGGTTGGAAAAAAATGAAGTCTTCAATTTTCTGTGTAGTCCTTCTCCCTCTAGTCTTTTCCCATACAAACCACTTCTCTGTGTTTTGGCTTACTCGTCTTCCTGAGGCTTTTCCATCTGTGAAAGAACATTAACATTAGCCCCCCAAAACAGGGTGCCATAATGGTTAATATTCGATAAGCATTTGGAGATTTCTCAGGTGAAAGGCGATTCCTAAAAGTGTTTTCACTCCTGTATCAGTTTTAGCTCCAAGGACAGGTGGCAATTACTAATTCTGATGCCACCACAGTAAGCTGGAACTTAACACCAGTCCCGGGGTGTTGATATCATGATGTCATGATGTTTTAAATGCCCAGTGTCACAAATCCAGGTTTGCACTAGGTGAATCTAGCGTCCAGCTTCATGCCATCCAACCAAGAAAGGGACCTGGAGTTCATTCATTCAGTCATATTTACGGAGCACTTACTGTGTACAGAACACAATGCTAGGCACTTGGGAGAGTACAATGCAGCAATAACCAGCCCCAGTCCCTGCCCACAATGAACTTACAGTCTAGGGGACGAGCTTCTCATAAAGAGGCAGTGCCTCTGAGAATTGAGTGAGCTGGGCAGAAACCAGGGTTGACTGAGATGGTGAGGGCAGAGAATTCTTTCTTTTTCGAGGCCTAATGTAGCATCACTCTCTGCCAGGAATCTCCAGTCTTGAGCTAGGTATGTGAAACAGCACGGAGCTGCTGAGGAGCCAGAGTGACTCTACACTGTTGCAGTTTCCCTGGTTAGTGAGGATCCTTGTTTCTTTCTCCCACCTTTTTCCAGCGCTGGCCCATTTACATATCACGATCACTCTATTAAATGAATATATCAGGTTCTGAGAGCAATCTGTTTCTCAATTTTAAAATCACTTTTCTTTTACGAGTTTTATAAATACCCTACCATCATATTCAAAGCAAAATTGGCAAGTTAGGGTTGGCCTTCAAAGAGTATACAAGTGAGGAAATTTAGATTTAAGGTTTCTATTACACTTATTATACATGGCAGCTAAACTGATCCTGTCCTGTGTGGCTCCTGGGAGCACTGCAACGTAGGTGGAAGCTGGTGAGTGGGGATCAGCCTCTGCTGCATCCTTCTTGATTCTCCAATCAGAGAAGGCTTGTGGGACAAGAGCTCACTGAAAGGTCATCTCTGTATCCTGAGGCCCTTAGATTTGGGGTCCACCAGAGGTTCTGAGAAGTCTGGGAAGCGTTCTGCTCCACCTTATAATCACTCTGGCAGGTTCCCAAAATGTCAACAGGATTGGGGACTTAGGTTGCCGTATACCCTAGAAATTCAGTTTCGTGGCCCACGATGCACAGGACACAGTCAGGAAGGTAAGCGGGGTGGAAATAAATGGGAATTCACCGGAACCAAGCTCCTGGCAAGAAAATGAGAGCCAGGATGGCCACGTCAACTTTTCCTGCCATTGCAGCACCAGACTTCACAGACCAGAGAGGGAAATGTTTGGCTCAGGCCCAGAGCAGTGGTTGTAGGGAGTGCAAGTTTACTGCAGTGGCCTCTGTTCCACTGCAGCAAACAAAAGGGAGAAGGGAGTGAGAAGGCAGGCCACCACCTCCTCCTTCACCCACAAACTGGGCTCAGGGCGGAGGGTTGGCCACGGCCTGAGTACCTGGGTGGATGGCAAGGTATCGGCCGAAGGGCCAGGATGGCCAAACTTGACCTCGAACTGGACTGCTCGAGGAGTGCCACAGAGTGCAACCCTGTAGCTCTACCTCCAGCCCATTTCCCCCTGCAGTCCTCGCACCCCACAAGTCTCCCGAAGCGTTCTGCACCCGCAGGGTTCGGGCCTGACAGGTAGATTAGAGCTCAAGGAGGAGCTGGGGTGCCCAGCACTGGCTCAGCCCAAGACATCATCACCTTAGTCTGTGAGTCTGGCATAATGGGTAAACCTATGGGAGGCAACAGGGTAGAGATGCTTTTCATTTTCACCCCTGGAGGTAGCTGGACTGCTACCAGTAGGTAGGAGTTGTCCTACCCCATCATCCCCCAGCCCTGTGCCCAAATAGCCTAGCATGCTGCTAGGGGCTTCCTGTTTCCAGACAATATTCAGTGTACAAGTACGGTGGACCGAGTGGAAGAGCAAACTCTCCACCCACTCCTATCCCATCTCCACCACCAGTCCACAGAAGGCAACCTCCATCATTTTATTCTACCCTAAGGATGAGAACTGAAGTTATTCTCCATATGTTTGACTTTATTTCTGTTTTTTTCTGTTTCCCTAATCACAACGTATATTCCCACTTTGTCTTCATTTGCAAAGGAGGAACCCTAGTTGGACTTCGCCAACTGAGATACTCTTTTATCTCCCTCTTCTACATCTTTTAAAAAGACAACCAAAACAAATGGACCAAGCAGTGACCCTGCAAGATTCTAGGATTCCACAGAATAATTACGTACTACTAGAGAATAATTCCTAGTTCTAGAATTACTGTCAGTCCTAATTTATTTTTAAGTGACAGAATCTTAATCTAAGGTCAGTTAGTAAAGCAACTGTCTTCAAGTGCTTTGGCAAATGCTCAGAAAAGGTGGCATGCAAAATATCCGATAAAGGTCTTATGCATCCTGCACAAAATACCTTAGAAGAGAAGTATTTGGTGACTTTGAGCTGTGTGTTCTTTTTCTCTCACTTTTCTTACCAATTTAGATTAAAGGGGTTTTCGTGTCTGTGGTATCTGAAAAACTGTATATACGTAGACTTGGCTGTGGTCTAATGTAGAATTTGGGCAAGCAAACATAATTAATGTGTTGGTGTGATACCAAAACAAGTTCACATTAAAAAGGGAATCGATTAGCTGTACAACCGTAAGAATCTTCATGAGGGGCCAAAAGGAGAGGAGTCCCATCCATTCTGAATGCAAACAAGCTGGTTTTCCACATTACCACCAAATTTCCATTTAATTTTGTGGCAAGGGCCACCCAAAGCACAGTAGGATCAAAACAAGTGCCTAGAAATGAAAATGAAGTTATTAACGTCTAATTCTAAAAACAATGAATAATTTTTCTGCTTGATCCTGACATTTTGCCCATAGACAGTAACCTTAATTAGAATGAAAAAATCTGGGCGAACAAACCAATTGCCGTTCTTTCATTTCTGAGTTACTCTAGCCCTCACTGATACTGTTTCAATTTTCTGTTGATGAATTTGAATAATAGGCACTCTTGTGCATTATTAACTATTTTAATGAATACTCTCTTACCCTGCATTTTTATCTCCAAAGCATCTTGAAGTGATTCAGAAAAGCCTGAACATGTCACTGGTATATGAGGAGTAAAGGTGCCACTTTGGGGTGGGTGGCATCAACTAATTAGTATCCAGAACTATGGAACAGAGGCAGAATTAGGGCATAAGGAAACCAAAAGGCCACAATATGTTTAATGCTCACTGAGAGTAGACACCTAAATGTTTATTCTTTCTCCCAAAAGGTAACCGACTAGCTCAAAGCACACACAGAGATCTTAAGGCCTGGGCAGGACTTATCTACGTATAAACACCTAGAAAAGAAAGGCCAGGTCAGTGCTCCTGGGGTCTATACTACAGAATGTAGAGACTTCCTTCTCCCCTCCAACAGGGAAGAAAACCATGGCATATCCCCTGAAAATTCAAAGCCTCGAGCGTCAAAGAACTAGCAAGATCAAGGCGGTTGCCCGCCAAGGAGCAAAACCCCAGAGATTATTCTGAGCCCCAAATGGAGCTCCAATCAAAGCCAAGAGAATGGAAACCTTACCTTGAATTCTTTTTCTATGTTAGCCAGTTTTGCGAGTTCATTACTGAGCTCCAGGGCTGTGAGAACAGGGTCTTCGCTGGACAAAGACAAGTAGGCAGGACTGGCCAACCCTTTGTAGGCATTTATCCTCGACCGAGAGTGGCTAAAGGAGTCGCGCTTTTGTTTTTCAGTGCAGTCATTGCATTTGCAGAAGTAGTCATGAGGTCTCTCTATCCTTGCCCCTTTCATCAATAACATGTGCACCACCTCGTACTTCTGACAGTGGGCGGCTAAAATGATGGGCGTGATATCTGGGGAAAAACGGGTGCCGTCCTCATCGTAAGAATAAAAATCGTCGTCCTGAAGCTCTTGCTCACTGGGGCTCAGCGTGAGGCGCTTGCTTGCCGCAAAGCCGGGATGGTTTAAGATCGCTTCCACTATTCTGACGTACCCTTTGCTGATGGCCAACAGCAGGGCATCACCAATCCGGGCCAAGTTCTCTTTCTTTAGCAGAAGCTCTGTCACCTCCAAGTGCTCATTCCCCACGGCGAGCTGCAGGGCGTTCTGGCCCATGTAATCAACACAGTTGACATTTAGTGTAGTCGACTCCTCTAGCATTTTGCGCACCACGGGGATGTTCCCATACTCGGCAGCATCCAGAAAGCGCTCTTCCTCAGCGGTGAGGCTTGTGCCCCGGTCATTGAACATGAAAGCCGGGCCCCGGATAGCTTGCCGCCTTCCTTTCTCCCTCATCACCGTCATACGCCTCAGAGTTGGGCTTCCCTCACCAGACCTGAAGAGCAAAATGAATAAAGCAGCTTTAGAACATTACGGTCACCGTTTCCTCAACAGATGCTTTCCTCCCTCCTGAACCCCTCCTTCTCCCTGCTCTTCTCTGTACTTTTCACACACATGCCCCCCGATACACACATTAGAAACCTACAGTACCTCAACTACTCATTGTCAATTATCTCCCCTCTGTCTCTGTCTGTCCTAGCTTTGGCTCTTCCAGTTAAACCTGAACATAAATCAGATTGCTTAAAATCAGAGCTGGGGAACTCTTTTGTCCTTAGAATACAAGTTTCTGTTAGCAGCAGCTGAATAGCTTTAGATTAAAGAACCATTTCGCCCACTTGTTTCTCTTCTGCAATCATGGGGAAGGCAGAATTGACAGCAAAGGAGAAGGTAATCTTACCCCTAAACTTTAAATTCTTCAAAGTACCAACCCAGTCTGAACATTCATACTAAGTGTCTACCTAAGCTGGTCAAAAGGAAGCTGATATTCTTAATGATGACAAGACTCTAATCACTCCATATTTAATTCTATTAACATTTTTGTGTGAAATAAGCCAGTATGCCTGCAGTGATGTTTCAGCAACCTATAAATGTTCAGGAAAAATAATCCTTACAGCCTAATAAGAGAAGGCCCAGGATTAAAAACAAGAAAGGACCTCTCTTACTACAACCCAGCCTGCACACTTCCCTCTTTCAATGCCAACCTACTTGCTGTACCTCAGTCTCATCTACATCACCGCCGACCTCTTGCCCTCATCCTGCCTCTGGCCTGGAACGCCCTCCCCCTTCATCTCCCACAGACAATTATTACTCTCCCCACCTTCAAAGTCGTATTGAAGGCATATCTCCTCCAAGAGGCCTTCCCTGACTAAGCCTGCATTTCCTTTTATCCCTCTCCCTTCTGTGTCACCCTGACTTGTTCCCTTTATTCATCACCCCCAACCCCAAAGCCTGTAGGTACATATCTGTAATTTATATATTTATATTAATGTCTGTCTCTCCCTCTAGACTGTAAGCTCATTGTGGGCAGGGAATGTGTCTTCTCTATTGTGTTGTGCTCTCTTAAGTGCTTGGTATAGTGCTCTGCACACAGTAAGTGCTCAATAATTGTGATTAATTGATTAAAAGGACCTTGCAAGAGGTCTATTCTCTTAATGCATTGGGATGTCATTGGTATTTTGGAAGCATTCATTCCTGCCTAAAGATATGCGCTTGCACTTAATAAACACCATTACTACTATTACTTCTACATCAATAACCTCAACTAAGCTTTACTCAATAGAGAGAAGCTTTTATTCTGGAAATTGATTGGTACCATTACAAATATTAGCTATACATTCTTCTTTCTACCTTTCTGGACCGAAAACAATTTGGTTTAGAGTTTTTAAGAACATTGTATTTCCAGGCAGGAATTGTTTCATTATTTAAATGAGCATTTAACCCTCTCCAGCCAGTAGGACGCACACAGGGGTGTTACGTGGCAGACCTTCAGCATTCTGCGCACCATACCTCCTGGTCCTCTTACCTTACAATGTCCTATCACTTTCCATCTGATAAGCCAGAGAAGGAAAATCCAGTGCATTAACTCTCTTACTTTGGGCCCTCCTGATTTTAAGAGGCTTGAGGGATGGGAGGGGATAGGAAGGCAGTGTAGCAATGTGATTTCCACACCTTCCTGTTAATGGGGTCATCTGTCTCCACCTGACACATAAATGGAAAATTCCCACACTGCCCCTTCGATTTGACATGCTCTGCCCTGACTATGGGTAATGTTTTCAACCATGTTCTCTGATTTGGGACTTTCCAAAAATATAAAAGGTCAAAAAGCACTTTTAAAGCAGATAGCAGCCTTCATTTTCATTTTAAACCAATTCTCACCCTCTCCCGAATTTCTGTACCTCAAAAAAAATTCCCTCCCACCCAATTTTTCACTAATGGTGCTGAAAATAGGGGGAAAAAAATCTTTCCCTATTCTTATATAGTCTGTGTCACCTCAAGTACAGCAGGGGCACTGGCAGTTGCAACAGGGAATTAGCAAGGCTGTGACCATGAAAGAGGCACCATGAAAGTTTCAGTGAGTCATAACCCATCTCCCGGTGCCCCTTTCAGTACCTCTGTTGCCCTTAAAGATGGTATAGAAAAGGGATGTACTGGGCATGTTTAGCCTAATCTGGAATCCTGCTAAAATTGGTTTTTCAGTCCTGGCCACTTCCATTCAAGGTGGTAGTACAGACACTGAGATTTCTGAGGAGATATCTTGAGTAGGGGTGCTGTTTCGGAGCATCCTTTTTCCTTCCAGCAAGTTTCTCCTGGTCTTATTCCCATCGTGAATTGTGAATGAACCCAGCAAACCCATGACCAGCCGGGTTGAGAGAGCGTGAGTGATGCCAGGCAAACCACTAGCATGATAATCCATTTTTAAAAAATGGTGTTTGTTAAGCACTTCAACATATATGAAGTGCAAGCACTGTATTTAGCTCTGGGGTTTGAGAATTGAGAAGCAGCCTGGCCTAGTGGATAGAGCACAGGGCTGAGAGTCAGAAGGACCTGGGTCCTAATCCCGGCTCCGCCATTTGTCTGCTGTGACCTTGGACAGGTCACTTAACTTCTCTGTGTCTCAGTTACCTATCTGTAAATGGAAATTATGATTGTGAGCCCCATGTGGGACACAGACTGTGTCCAACCTGATTACCTGATTCTACCCCAGTGCTTAGAACAGCCTGGCACATAGTAAGCGCTTTACAGATACCATAGAAAAAAAAAAACAAACTTCTTTGTGTGTTTCTTTATCTACAAAATAGGGATAAAACATTTACAAGGTATTTGGAGATTAGCATTATAGGAATTAACTGCCAGCTGTGTGATGCATCCTTCCTGTTCTTGGTATTTTTTCATGTTGTATTAGTAAGACTTAGAATTTTATCTGGGTGAGTGTATGGAAACATCTGAAGTTCTTTGTACTTTACTGACTTAAGACAGTTGGGACTGTAAGGTCATTGTGGGCAGGGAGCATGTCTACCAACTCTGTCATATTGTACCCTCCCAAGCGCTTAGCACAGTGCTCTGCACATAGTAAGCACTCAATAAATGTGCTTGATTGATTGAGACATAGGAAACAAAGGGTTAACAGTGAAAGGTACCTAGCTTCCCCACATCACAAAGAAAAAATTTTTATTCCTTTTGGCATCCACTGACTAAGAATTGCTATTTAATCATTCATTCAATCGTATTTATTGAGCACTTCCTGTGTGCAGAGCACAATCAATGGTATTAAATGAGCACTTACTGTGTGCAGAGCACTGTACTAAGTGCTCAGGAAAGTAAAATACAACAGAGTTGGAAGACATGTTCCCTGCCCACAAAAAACTTACAATCTGTTTATTTAGAAACGGGAATTTTCTTACTACTAATCGTAAATTCTCTGCAGCTTTTCAGTACATATATGCAAGAATGTATTTCTGTGAAATCATTTCTTTATTAAAAAGACACTCTCAATGAAAAGGAGTGGGTTTTGTGTACCTATCTAAACTTGTCATCTGCAGAGTAAATCACCCCTCAGCCCAGCAAAACAATGAAGAAGGATTTGAGACTATTTTGATTGGGCATCAATGGTTAACTTCTCTCTCTTTTACTATTTCCACTTTTTTTTCTTGCTGTTCTTCAAACCTCTGTGAGTTTTAGGGTTGCTAATCCTGGATAGAAGCAATAAACAGGCCAGTTCTTTTGTTTGGCTTAAAAAAAAATTCAAACGTGCTTCAAGTCTTAACCTTGGCTTCTTTTGACATATACCATCTTTGATAATCAGGAAAGAGTCTATAAAACATAATGCTTTGAAAAAAACCTACTTTAATTTTTCCGTTAGGACCTGGGCTAGTACACACTGAATACTGAAATCAAAAGACATATGCTCCGAGATAATGAAGGCACATACAGATTCTATTTATTGCCATTGTTCTTGTCTGTCTGTCTCCCCCGACTAGACTGTAAGCCTGTCAAAGGGCAGGGACTGTCTCTATCTGTTACTGATTTATATATTCCAAGCGCTTAGTACAGCGCTCTGCACATAGTAAGCGTTCAATAAATACTATTTAATGAATGAATACAGAAGTGCCCACTATGGCCATATTTACTCAAATAATGTATTAGTCAACAAAATTTACAGCACCTACTCTTGGTAGAGCTAACACAATGCACCATGTTAGGTAAATTTAAATGTATCTAGTCTCATGCGGAAATAATATTACTAGTAGTAAGTCTGTGGTTTCACTGGCCGCGAGATCTGTTGACATTTGGGCGGACTCATAGATGGGCTAAAAGCAAAGCAAAAGTTGGCAACTCCCACAAATGTCTCTTGGAACTCAAATTTGGACTAACTAGTTATCTGGCTCAGAGTCACTGGAGTATGCTCAACCCATTACTTTGCTTGTGGAGACCTGGCCTATTGGAGGGATACTGCTTAAATGTAAATGAGGGTGTCCAGCTGTTACCTGTGAAACTTCAGACTTGTGAATAATAGCATTATTTCTAGATTTTCCTGAGCCCTGTGAATTTGCCAGATTGAAATGCAGATTTGTAAAATTTTTATGCCCCAGAAATCAGGGACAAGTGCAAGTCATGTGTGGGTTTTAAGGGTCCAAAATTCTGGAATCAAGTCTTGATTCCTTCAGTAGTGAATTGTGTGACCAAGAAAAGACATTCAATCTCCCCATTATCAGGCTTCTCTATAAAACTAAGTATGTACTAAAACTGTAGTGAGAACAAACGTGTTTTGCTTGAGTAGCACTTTGAGATCATTGGAAATATTTTGGGATTGTATGAAAAAAGTGTTATTGTGGGGTTTTTATTACTACAAAATTGTATTAAAGTGCCATAAAACCATTATAAATGTTTAAACAATTTACTTTATGCAAAAGTCACTTGTAGATAGTAGGAATTAAATAAATACCATTGATTTTCTTGGCAAAGATGGTACTTTTAAGAAATCCCTGTTAAAACTCTTAATCTGAATACATTTAGGTAACAAAAAGATTCGGTAAATTAAAGTCCTGAAGTACTCTTAAGTCCCATGACTAACTCATGGATTATGGCATTACTAGCTCAGTTTTTATTTTATTTAACTTTTGTCTAATTTTATTCACAATCTATATACAAGTTCAGCAAAAATGTCAACTTTCCAGTTAGATCACAAAGAAAATTTTGATTTTCTGAAAAAAAAAATTTAATTTGTGAGAAAATTAGCAATTAGAAATAAAAGGGTTAAAATCTTTTCATGTAATAACAATAACAATAATAATAATTGTGGTATGTGTTAGGCACTTACTTGCAAGCAAATCGGGTTGGACACAGTCCCTGTCCCACATGGGGCTCAAAGTCTCAATGTCCGTGTAAGAGATGAGGAAACAGAGACATGGAGAAATGAGGTGACTTGCCCAAGGTCATATAGCTGACAAATGACAAAGCTGGAATCAGAACCTATGACCTTCTGACTCCCAAGCCCAAGCTCCTTCCACTGCACAATGATGCTTCTCCAAATGGACTTCCATTTTTATCCCACACAACCGTTCAGATTAGATAGACCACCTATCACAATCACGTGGCTCTGGTTTAGTATGAGATTTTTTGAGAGAATCAGCAAGCAGATAGGGCCAACCCTGGGTTGGGACGATTTGGAATAATAGCTCAAGGCCTCATACTTAAGGATTCAGGAGACACTTACCCTAGGTAGGCAGGAAGGGGAGGGTGGGATTTATATGACAGTCTAAATCATGGGTGTCTCCTTGCTCCCCTACCGTCCGGCAGAGTGACAGCTCTTTGGAGTCCCACTCCCCATTTGTGGGGGTGGGAAAATGCTGGCAATGCCTGTTCAGTGTTGAGGGGGAGATTTAAGTGTGAAATTTACACTGACAACCTCCCGAACCGTGCACCATCAGCCCGGGATTTAAACTGATAGAAGAAAAGCGTTCCTCCTGGGGAAATAGGTAACATTTCAGAAGTTCCCAGTTGCAATAATCGGGTTTAATTAAGTCAATCCGTAATGTTTAGTGAGAGTTTACTTTGTGCAGAGCAAACAAAAAAATTATTTTAAACAGGTCTAATAGCTATATTGGTGCCTCAGGGTAATTAATGATATTGAGATTGGGGTCAATTATATGATTTCAGAAACGATTAACCTTTCTCGGTAGGATTTTCGACTTCTAATGGTCTAGGAATTATTCATATTTATTCTAGATCATAAAATATACCATAAATCATAAATAATTGAGTCACCCATCCTGACTGGAATCACCGTGACAAGGATATTCCAAAATCCTCTGGCTTTTGCTTTCACCCCTTCTACTTGTGTCCTACTCATCCAAACAACAGAGAAATGTTCTAGCTCTTGACATGCCAAATAGATTTAGAAAATCAGTATAGAAAAGTCACATGATCATCTCTTTAATTAGCTGTTCATTCATTTAAAATCCAAACAAAAACAACCCCTCAAACCTAGTCTATTAGTAACAGTTCAAGCAAAAGAAGATTTTTGTTTCTGGGTTGACTTTTCCTAGGCAATTGCAGCTATGTAAACCTGGCCTGTGTTGGGAGTCAGTCGATCGTATTTATTGAATGCTTACTTATCGAGAGCACTGTATTAACCACTTGGGAAAGCACACTACAACAATAAAGGGACACGTTCCCTGCCCACAACGAGTCCTTGTAGTGAATACGGTTCACCAGCATTGAAGCAACGCTCACACCTGCACAGCCACACTGCTCCAGACATATGAGGAAAATAGATGACACCGAGTTACCTGAAACAGCTGCTATATTGGGAACTTAAATGGGCTGGTGCAAGCCCAGGTGGAAGAAAAAGATTTAGGGTATTTGTCAAGCACTATGTGCCAGGCACTGTTCTAAGCACTGGAATAGATACAAGCTTGGACACAGTCCCTATCCCACATGGGGCTCAGAGTCTTCATAAAGTGACTTGCCCAAGGTCACACAGCAGACAAGTGGCAGGGCCAGGATTAGAACCCAGGTCCTATTGTCGACCAGGCCTGTGCTCTATCCACTAGACCACACTGCTTCTCATCATTTTCACATGATGAAGTACAGTCTTGAGCAGTGTGACAAAGCAGTGAACTGTTGGGAGAGCAATACTACAGATCGACTAGTCTTGCAGGTAGATTTTGATAAGGGTTTGGGGATGAAACCACCATCCTTCAATGACCCTAGGTAGTCACCTGTAGATAGTGGAGGCCAGGTATAATTTTGCCTCCAACTGTTCTCTTGCAGTGGCAGTGAAATGCCCCTTACAGAGTCCCTAGAATCAAATCTGGAGATAAAACCCCTTTGAAAGTAATGGGGCCTGTTATGGGGTCCCAGCAGGATAAACTTTTTGAGATCCTTCTAGGTTCCAGCTCTATAGTACTATATAACCCGTTCAGATTGGCCCTTGGAGACGAAGTCATCGAACTCTCCTGTGGGGTTCCAATCCGTTATTGTGTTTACTCCCTCCACTTTGGAAATCACTTCTAAAGGATTTTTATAAATAAAATGCAAATGAAACTTCCAGATGCATCGAAGCCCACTGGTCTGAATGGGTCAACGCTGGGCAGAAAAAAGGCTTGGGTTGATTCAGCAGTAGAACTGTAGAGCTTCAAAGGACAAGGGGTTGTGGCACCCTGTCCTCTGAGTCAGTCCTGCACCAGTCCTGCACTACCCTGTGCCAGAACATTAGCATTGTGACTGAAGTGATGTCGTCCATCAGTGGCCACTTAAAAGGCTAAAGCATTTCTCATAAGAACAGGATGCTAGTCCCCAAATCCTAGCCAAATTTCACATGAATATTTACATTATTCTTTCGATAAGTAATCTCTACCAAATTCAGTGGATTACAGTAGCCTTCTCCAGTTCAACCCTAGAGCCGCTCAATTTGCCTGTGTTATTTAACAGCTGTCATATTCTGCTCCAGAAAAATCCAAACACCCGGGGTGGATGAAGGAATGGCAAAGCCCCTGCCCATGGCATTAGCAAAGTGAGATGGCGTGAGAGATGCTATGCAAACGTATGTTCCCTACTGCTTTGTCTTTCTTTTCTACATTAAGATGTCACAATTGGATCTGCTCCCCAATTCTGCAGTCAAAAAGCTCATAAATGAAATTATACATATAAGCAAATAGTGCAAATTGAAATGATCATCTAGATACCAGGTAGACAGGTCTGCAGGCAACACTAGTGCAGTGACAGAAACTGCCCCAGAATTCTGCAATTGCCACAACTGACAAGACCCAACCTAGTTTCTAGGAGTAGAGTTTTAATGGGGGGGGGGGGTTCAACCATATATAAGATGGATTTAATGTTTAAAGAATAAAATCAAAGAAACTGAATTCACCGTATAAAGAGAAAACTGGTTTCTAGGAGTAGAGTTTTAAGGGCGGGGGGTCAACGTGGCTCAGTGGAAAGAGCCTGGGCTTGGGAGTCAGAGGTCATGAGTTCAACTCTCTGCTCTGCCACTTGTCAGCTGTGTGA
Organism: Ornithorhynchus anatinus; assembly: GCF_004115215.2. NCBI lineage: Eukaryota > Metazoa > Chordata > Mammalia > Monotremata > Ornithorhynchidae > Ornithorhynchus > Ornithorhynchus anatinus. Next base: position 53,594,589 of record NC_041739.1, read on the forward strand.
CTGTGGGCAAGTCACTTAACGTCTCTGTGCCTCAGTTCCCTCATCTGTAAAATTAAGACTGTGTGAGCCTCACGTGGGACAACCTGATTACCCTGAATCTACCCCAGCGCTTAGAACAGTGCTCGGCACCTAGTAAACGCTCAACAAATACCAACATTATTATTATTATTATAAGATGGATTTAATGTTTAAAGAATAAAATCAAAGAAACTGAATTCACCGTATAAAGAGAACACTGGTCAGAGACGAAAAAGGCACCGAGGCTCACGACACTAGGAAGGGAGCAGAATGAAGCAAAACCGCTGCCCCCTTTAATTTCCCATTAGCAGCCTAAAGTGGAGGTTGAGCTGCAATCGATCTGTGCAGGTCTGGATGCCGTGCGGTGAATTTTAGGGATTTCACGCCTTGCCTCTAAGAAACCGTAAGGTAAGAGGCTCTATTTGCAACGGGTTTCGGGGTGTCTGCAGGGACCGGCCCGGTTTTGGGGGGGGCTGAGCGGGGAAGCAAGTTGACCTGGACGCCCGGCGGGCGGCTGCAGGGGCGGGTTGGGGACACCAGGGGGCGCTGCGGGCCCGGCGGGCCCGCCCCGTTTGAAGGCAATCTCAGTTGGCCCGCAAGAAAATCCAAAATAATAATGTTGGTATTTGTTAAGCGCTTACTCTGTGCAGAGCACTGTTCTAAGCGCTGGGGGAGAGACAGGGTCATCAGGTTGTCCCACGTGAGGCTCCCAGTTAATCCCCATTTGACAGATGAGGGAACTGAGGCCCAGAGAAGTGACTTGCCCACAGTCACACAGCTGACAAGTGGCAGAGCCGGGAGTCCAACCCATGACCTCTGACTCCCAAGCCCAGGCTCTTTCCACTGAGCCACGCTGCTTCCCCTAATAATAATAATAACGTCGGTATTTGTTGAACGCTTACTATTTAGTTGCCATTGTTTTTACGAGATGTTCCTCCCCTTGACTCTATTTATTAATAATAATGTTGGTATTTATTAAGCGCTTACTATGTGCCGAGCACTGTTCTAAGCGCTGGGGTAGACATAGGGGAATCAGGTTGTCCCACGTGGGGCTCACAGTCTTGATCCCCATTTTACAGATGAGGGAACTGAGGCACAGAGAAGTTAAGTGACTTGCCCACAGTCACACAGCCGACAAGTGGCAGAGCTGGGATTCGAACTCATGAGCCCTGACTCCAAAGCCCATGCTCTGTCCACTGAGCCACATTGTTCTTGTCTGTCCGTCTCCCCCGATTAAACTGTAAGCCCGTCAAACGGCAGGGACAGTCTCTATCTGTTGCCGACTTGTTCATCCCAAGAGCTTAGTACAGTGCTCTGCACATAGTAAGCGCTCAATAAATACTATTGAATGAATGAATATGTGCCGAGCACCGTTCTAAGCACGGCGCATTAGACTGTAGTTGTCTTGTTCTTGTCCATCTGTCTCCCCTCATTAGACTGTGAGCCCGTCAATGGGCAGGGATGGTCTCTATCTGTTGCCGAATTGTACATTCCAAGCGCTTAGTACAGTGCTATGCACATAGTAAGCGCTCAATAAATACTACTAATAACAATGTTGGTATTTGTTAAGCGCTTACTTTGTGCAGAGCACTGTTCTAAGTCTTGGGGTAGAAACAGGGTAATCAGATTGTCCCACATAAGGCTCACAGTCTTAATCCCCATTTTACAGATGAGGGAACTGAGGCACAGAGAAGTGAAGTGATTTGCCCAGTCACACAGCTGACAAGTGGCAGAGCCGGGATTCGAACCCATGACTTCTGATTCACAAGCCCGTGCTCTTTCCACTGAGCCACGCTACTCCTCTAATACTATTGAACAAATGAATGAATGAATAGAGATTGTCTCTGTTGCCGAATTGTACATTCCAAGCGCTTAGTACAGTGCTCTGCACATAGTAAGCACTCAATAAATACTATTGAATGAATGAATGTATACGGGGTAATCAGGTTGTCCCCCATGTGGCTCACAGTCTTCATCCCCATTTTCCAGATGCGGTAACACAAGCACCGAGAAGTGCCCAAAGTCACACAGCAGACAGATGGCAGAGGCGGAATTAGGACCCACGACCTCTGCCTCCTAAGCCCGGGCTCTTTCCACAGAGTCACGTTGCTTCTCCAATCCTGCTTCTCAAAAGGGAAAGAGACTTCCCGGGCCCCTTTCTCCTCTTGGAATTGGAGCAAAATTCAAGGAATGACTCGAGAAACTCCAAAAAGTTCTTTTTTTCCCCCAGCCCCTCCTCCCCTTAAGCATCTCCAGCTTCTTCTACGAGGTAAAGAGCATCTTGACCCTTGAAAGTAGATAGAGAAGCTGGTCTCAAAATTAGAACCTTTAAATCCCTCTGCCCCTTTGACCCGGCGAAGTGTCATCATGGGTGCGGGCAGGTCGATGGGCCTTTCTTGGGGGTGTCTAGACCGTTCTCCTGGCATGAGGTGGTGGGCATGGCTTTCTCCTGATCCAGGCTGGGCAGGCGGATGGGGGTCTCGGGGAAGGGGAGAGTCTGTTTTTGGAGGCCTCTGTCTGAGTCGGGAGTCCCACCCTGACCCCTTCTAACTACGGAGAGAAGCAGCGTGGCTCAGTGGAAAGAGGCCGGGCTTGGGTCAGAGGTCGTGGGTTCCAATCCACCTCCACCGCTTGTCAGCTATGTGACTGTGGCCAAGTCACTTCACTTCTCTGGGCATCAGTGACCTCGTCTGGAAAATGGGAGTGCCACGTGGGACAATCTGATCACTTCACTTCGCTGTGCCTCAACTACCCCATCTACCCCATCTGTAAAATGGGGATGAAGCCTGTGCGCGCCACGTGGGATAACCTGATCACCTTGTGTCCCCCCAAACAGTGCTTTGCACATAGTCAGTGCTGAACAAATACCACCATTATTATTATTATTATTACAGTGCTCTGCACATTGTTAGCGCTAAATAAATGGCAGTGAGTGATGGCAGAGGGAAGAGGAGGATGGGGATGGAGTATCTGGGTGGGTGGGTTTGTCTGGCCTGTGTGTTTGCGTTCTGGAGGATCCTCGGTGAAGCCAGGAAGGCTTCCCGGTGGGGAGGGCCCGGGCCGACGGCCGGTACCGTCCAGTCCTGCGGGCACCGGGGGTTGGGAGGGGGAGGGAAAGGAAGGCTTGTCAAGGTGGGCGACAGAGAGGGGGGCAGGTGGAGCTTCCACCTCCTCCAGGAGGCCTTCCCAGACTGCACCCCCCCTTAGAAGCAGCGTGGCTCAGTGGAAAGAGCATGGGCTTGGGAGTCAGAGGTCATGAGTTCAAATCCCAGCTCTCCCACTTGTCAGCTGTGTGACGGTGGGCAAGTCACTTAACTTCTCTGTGTCTCAGTTACCTCATCTGTAAAATAGGGATTAAGACTGTGAGCCCCACGTGGGACATCCTGATTCCCCTGTGTCTACCCCAGCGCTTAGAACAGTGCTCGGCACATAGTAAGCGCTTAACGAATACCAACATTCTTCTTCTTCTTCTTATTTCCCTCTGCTCCCCCACCCTCTGCTCTTCCCCCCAGCACTGTGCTCATTCGTATATATTTTTCATTACCCTACTTATTTTGTTAATAAGGTGTGTTTCTCCTTGATTCTATTTATCTTGATGATGTCTTGTTTTTGTTTTGTTCTGCCGTCTCCCCCGTTTGGACTGTGGTGAGCCGGTCACTGGGCAGGGACGGTATCCGTTGCCCAACTGTCCATTCCAAGCGCTCAGTACAGTGCTCTGCACATCGTAAGCGCTCAGTAAATACTATTGAACGAATGAAGGGGCGAGGGGCACCAACCTGGGGCCTCTCGCAACCTCGGAGGGGTTTGCTTCGCGGTCTCCCCTTCTATGGGGAAGGGATGGTGTCTCTCTCTGTTGTCGAACTGTGCATCCCAAGGGCCCGGCAGAGCGCTCTGCACCAAGTGAGAGCTCCCTAAATCCGATTGAATGAATGCACCCCGGGGAAGGGAGGCAGGGAGGCCCAGCCACCTGCTCGGGTACTCACATGCTCATGGTCGGAGGGAAGGGGGCCGGATAGTAGCCGTAGGACTGGCGATGGGTCTTCACAGCCCGGCCTTGCCACCCCGCCGGTTCCAGCCCCCCATTCACGCCCCTCCAGCCCCTCCGGCGATGTTGCTGCTGCTCCTCTTCTTCGTCCTCCTCCTCCTCGTCCTCCTCCGTGGGGAAGGTCACCCTGCCCTGTTCCATTGACTTCCTGACCTTGGTGGACATGGTGGCGGGCCGTGGCGGAGGACCGGCCGGGCTCCTGGCTTCCTCCTCCCCCTGGCCCCGGGGGGAGCCCCGGGCGGCCGGGGACAAGGAACGGGGAGCCAGGGACGCCGCCGTCCGAAGGGCGAGCAAATCCAAAGCCGGGGAGCCGCCGCCTGCAACCCTCCCGCCCTCCAGCCTCGCCTCCCCGTCCCGCCGCCGCTGCAACTGCAACCCCAGCAGCTGTTACAGCTGCTGCTGCACCCCCGGCAGCTGCTGCTGCCCCCCTGCAGCTGCTGCTGCCCCCCCTGCAGCTGTTACAGCTGCTGATGCCCCCCCCTGCAGCTGCTGCTGCGGCCCCCCTTGCAGCTGTTACAGCTGCTGCTGTTGCCCCCCCGGCAGCTGCTGCTGCCCCCCCTGCAGCTGTTACAGCTGCTGCTGCTGCAACCCCTGCAGCCGCTGCAACCCCTGCCGCTCCTCCAGGCAGCTCCCTCCGAGCTGGGCACCCAAGATGAAGTGAGGAGCCGCCGCCGAGCAAGAGCTGGAGCAGCGCAGCAGCAGCTCCTCTGCCCCCTTCCCCTCTCTTTCAGCATCACTCGTTTAGGGCAGCATCACTACTCGGGGAGAGAGAGAAAAGGGGAGGGAGGGAGGGAGGGAGGGATGAAAGAGAACGAGGGCAGATGAGCCGGCCCCTTCGTCGAAGCAGAAAGTGTGCCGGAATGGTGGGAGAAGGGTGGAGAGTCGCTGGGGAAACTCAGAGGTTCCACCTTCACCCTCTTCTTGGTTCTGGAGAAAGAGGGAATCCTATACATGTAGAGAGACGTGTTTCCCCCGCAGAAGAAGAATTCATTTGCTTCAGTGCTCAGCGCTTAGAACAGTGCTCAGCTCTGAGAACGGTGGTCCACGCTTAGAACAGTGCTTGGCACATAGTAAGCGCTTAACGAACACCGGCGATCATCATCATTTCCCGTGTGGGGTTGAAAACTGTGAGCTCCACCTGGGACAACCTGATTACTTTGTCTCTACCCCAGCGCTTAGAACAGCACTCAGTGCTTAGAATAGTGCTCGGCACATAGGAAGCGCTTAACAAACGCCGTTAATCATCATCATCATCCTTTCCAGTGTGGGGTTGAAGACTGTGAGCCCCATCTGGGACAACCTGATTACCTTGTATCTACCCCAGCACTAGAACAGCGCTTGGCATATAATAAGCGCTTAACAAGTACCATCATCATTATTATTGTTGTTGTTATTACTCTACCTCGATCGCCAAACTACATGTGAGTGGCATTCCCGCCACTTGAGCTTAGATCTTGCCTAGGTTTGAAGGTCTTTGGTAGAGTGCCTAGGCCCAATTCATCGGGTGGTGATGCACTGCTGAGCTCCATTCAATATTTACTTTATCGATGAATGATTGAAGCGCTCGAAGAGAGCAACATAACTTTCTTAAGTACCTTTCAGCAAGCGGAATCTAAGGACTCTAAAACATGGGAAATACTAACACTAAATTCCCAGAAACCCCCTTCCCGGCTACTTAAAAGAGGCTTCGTTTTCTTTAAGAACGGTCAACTAGCTTCACCAAAAATCACTGTCGTGTTAAAAGAGGAGAAATTTATGTTCGTTTCGACAGCATCTAATTGTCTTGTAATGAGGAGAAAGAACTCCACTCGTTAAAGTGGTACCCCAAGAGTGCTCTTTCACTTCAGGTTCTGTAAATATAGGAGTTTAAGCTCTGAAAAACTCAAGGGACGGTGCTGCAGATATCGTGAGATCATTTCCTAACGCTGGTCAACCTTTCGGTCGCATACTGAGGGCCCAAGGAAATCCTAAGGGGCCTCTAGAGGAAAGTTCAGGAAGGATGTGAGTTGCTAGCAAGTGGCTTCCAGAGAGCTGAGCGTTGTCATGGCTTTGTCCTATTGCCTCCCTAAGCAGGTTATTTCAGAACTTCCAAAAGTGCCCCCCGCCCCATGTGTGTGTGTAAAACAGGTGTTACCGAAAGCACTTTCAATAGCATCCCTCCTAAAAGAAAGGAAAAGGGAGCTTGGAAAAAAAAAGTGATGGTTTAGTCGATGCCTTTCAGTACAGGAGGTCTCCATCCTATTCAAAATTTCCTTTTATTAGAAATAATGCCGAGGCAGTCGCCGTATTTCTGTGGCATTCCTAAAGGCGCTCTACTTGTTCCTTTGCTCCAGTCACCATGACCTTCCACCCATGATTCCCAAAGGAGCCTCCCAGTACCACACCTCAAGGTAAGAGGTAGCTGTTGAGCAACACAAGAAAAAAACCCATATATCACATATAGCACAGATCACATATCCACCACATGTCCATCATGTGTCTATATAAGCCTATATATCACAACTGAAACAGGTTTTCTCTTAGTAATGGATTTCACTTATCCCCTTTTTTAATTGTATATTTTAAGTGCTTACTATGAGCCAGACACTGTACTAAGAGCTGGGGGTAGATACAAACTGAACAGGTTGGACACAATCTGTGCGCCACTTGGAGCTCACCGTCTTAATCCCCATTTTACGGAGCAGCGAAGTGAGTTGCCCAAGGTCACGCAAGAGATAAGTGATAGATCAGAGATAAGAACCCAGGTTCTTATCGTGCAAAACCCCAGTGGGTGGGGTGAATTAAGGCGATTGTAGCAGAGATAAAGGAATAATATGGTGCTTTCCATAAAGCTCATTGTAGACAAGAAATGTCCCTGCCAATTCTGTTGTATTCTCCCTAGTGTTTAGTACAGTGCTCTGCATGTAGTAAGGACCCAATTGATTGGTTGATTCCATTATGGCATCTAAGGAAATTTATAGTGCCCTAAAATTAACACCTTACTAATCTTAATAGCATCCTTGTTTGAGAGGCTAGGGACCAAATGTAGTCAGTCAGTTGTATTTATTGAGTGCTTACTGTGAGCAGACCACTGTACTAAGCACTTAGAAAGTACAATTAAGCAACAAATAGAGACAGTCTCAACCCAACAACAGGCTCACATGTAATCAGTCTCCTTATTGAGCACTTACTGTGTGCAGAGGGCTGTTGTAAGCAGTTGGGAGAGTACAATACAACAGTATACAGATACATTCATAATTAATTTGACAAGGACCAAGTTATTTTTCTTTTTTACAGATAATAAAAGCGAGCCCAATTTTCCTAGTGCCTAATATCCTCTCCATTTATTTCTACCAAAAAAACCCCTCTTTTATACTGCTGCAGCATTATGCTAAAATGGAATAGATTTCAGCAACAGGGAGAATATAGCTCACAGTTTTTTCCAGCTTCCATTGAAAACATGGCTCCACCAGTGTCATTCCTGGATGTCAGAGATAAAGATTCAACAGTGAGTTAAGGCAGAATGGAAAGTAGTGCCTTCTTCTCAAGCTTCCTGGGGAATGATTCTGTGTGGAAAGTGTTTAACTAATGAGTCTGCTCTTGGCAGTTGTGTTTTAGTCTGTATGAAATGTGAGAGAGCATTTGGTGCCTGACTGTAAATATCCCCCCCCCCCCCCCCCCGCCCCATTCAATCTGAGTCATTTCAACATGGTAGGAAATTGCCTTAAGCCTAAATTTTGTTGAAACAAGGAAATCCTGAAGATAACAGTGTATGTTTTCTTGGACCATGACAAAAACACTGCAAGGTTCAATAACAGCATTGCCCCAGTCAAGTGATGTTTTTCATGTTTTCAGTAGAAGCAGGATGGTCTAGTGGAAAGAACACAGGTCTGTGAGCCCCACTTGGGACAGGGGCTGTGTCCAACTCAATTGCTTGTGACTGCCCCAGCGCTTAATACAGTATTGGGCACAGAGTAAGCGCTTAACAAATACCACAGTTGTCAGTATTATTACTATTATCTTCTCGAAGCTCTGGAGGAGGAGAATAAGTGGATGTTGCAGTTCATGGAACTGGGTTGCAAACATCTGCAGGATGAGCAAGGCTTGGCCTCAAATAAGGAGACTCTACTTTCTGGTCCCTTATACTCAGTGGTAAAATACAATTGTAAAATGATCAGATAGGTTTAGTAAACTCCACAGAAGGATTCAGCAATTTGCACACAGAAATATCACTCAGAGATTTATGGACAAGCCACTACTAACAGTATTGGATCCTCAATGAAAACCTTGAACTAAGGTTATCAATAATTAAAATTGTAGTATCCGCCAAATACTGGGGTAGACAGGAGATAAGTGGATTGGATATGGGTCCTGTCTTACTTGGTGCTCATAAATTAAGAGAGAGAAAACTGGTATTTAATCCCCATTTTATAGATGAGGAAACTGACGCACAGAGAAGCTAAGTGACTTGACCAAATCACAAAGCAGGTAAATGGTGCTATGTGCTGGGGTAGATACAAGCAAATAAGGTGAGATGCAGTTCTTGTCCTACATGGAGCTCACAGTTTTCACACCAATTTTACGGATGAGGTAACTGAAGCACAGAGAATTAAAGGGAGTCGCCCAAAGTCACACAGCAGACAAGTAACGAAGCTGGAATTAGAAGCCAGATCCTTCTGACTCCCTGGCCCGTGCCCTATCCATTAGACAGCACTGCTTCTCACGTGGATTGGTACCCTTTATTCACCCCTCCCTCCGTTCCACAGTATTCATATACGCATCCACAGTTTATTTCTTTGTATTAATTTCTGTATCCTCCTCTAGACCGTCAGTTCAATGTGAGCAGGGATCCTGTCTGCAACCCTGTTACACTGTACTCTCCCAAGCCCTTAATACAGTGTTCTGCACACAGCAAACACTCAGTAAATACGATTGATTGTAGGGAACTGCATGAGTGCTGAAATATTTTTCCCATCACAATAAGCACCCCTCTTTGCTTCTTGCCAGGGATTACTGTCTCAAGTTTGATTTCTCTGCCTTGCCAACAACCCGTGGCCCTCTCCCTGGGCAGGAGAGGTAAAAACTAGGCAGCAGAGAGATGCAGAACAAGAAGGCCATTGGGGGAAAGGGCGAGGAGGACTCACCTCCCCTAACTCCCTTGCCCGACCATATTTTCAGCCAAAATCGCAATTGTATCCACACCCTCATGAGCATCCGTGTCTCGAAAGAACACTTCTGAGTAAAAACAATATGCAGTAACAGTATTCTAATGAATACAGTAAGCTCACATAAAGCCCCAGTAACAGAGTAACTTCACTAACAGGGCTGTTTCCAAGTCATTATTGGGTTATGTTTCCTGAGAGAGGAGGGATGTCCAGATAAAATAATGTCTCCTGAAGCCCACGAAGGCAGTTTTGGAAAATAAAATTTTCTCGAATCCATAAAATGGAGTTATTAGAAATAAAGCCTGCCCCAGGAGTGACTGGTTTGCCAGCAAAATTCATGATGAAGCCCAGACCTGAATGCATGAATCCAGTTTGAGAACAACTTTTCGGTTGCAAAAGTTGCAAAACTTTTGATTTTTTTTTTGTGAGCCTCCCAGGAACAGGGACTGAGATGGTATCTAATTCCCATGTGGATATTCTTTCCCAGTGCTTTCTATGGTGCTTGGAACCAGTAAATACTTAAATACTATTATTACTAAAAATGGTTTCAAGATCTGGAACCAATGGTAAAGGAAAGTTACAACCATCCTGCTGGATTCCAGGACTTCTCTGAGTCCCTGAGAACATCAGTCCAGGGAAAGGCTGACTGCAGAAATGATCAAAGGTGGGGTCTTGACCAGAGTCCTCTTAGACTTGCTATTGAGAAGACCATGCAATTCCAGAATCACAAAAGTAAGAAAAGTGAAAAGAGCATGGACCTAGGATCAATCAATCAATGGCATATACCAGTCATGGGTTATAATCCCACCTCCACCATTTGTCTGCTGTGGGAACCTGGGCAAATCACTTCACTTCTCTGGGCCTCAGTTACCTCATCTGTAAAATGGGGATTGAGACTGTGAGCCCCACCTGGGACAGCAACTGTGCCCAACCTGATTTGCTTGTACCCAGCCCAGCACTTAGTAGAGAGCGTGGCATGTAGTAAGTGCTTAATAAATGCCATTATTATTATTATTGTTATTAATAAAAGTCTCCTTCCAAGAGGTAGAGTAGCCTTATCCTTCATTTATATTTTTTATGGTATTTGTTAAATGCTTATTATGTGCCAGGTACTTTACTAAGCAATGGGATAGATACAAGCTAATCAGGTTGGACACAGTCCATGTCCCTCACTGGGCTTGCATTCATAATCCTCATTTTACAGATGAGGCACAGAGAAGTTAAATGACTTATCGAAGGTCACTCAGCAGACATGTGGCGGAGCTGGGGTTAGAACCCAGGTTCTTTGGACTGTCAGGCCCAGGTTCTATCCACTAGGCCATACTGCTTCTCTTCTACATCTGTAGATGATGCCACTGCTAGCAGCGAGACTGTAGCCATCCTCCTGGAGGCACTGCTACGTTCTCCATGCCTCCCTAACATGGCTCTCTCTCTCGGGTGCACTGGAGAGACTTTGAGCAGGGTGATGGAGTGGTTGTGACAGCGCTGACTGAAGAACTGCCAAAAACCAGCCCCTTCCTTTCCCATCCTTCTTCCAAACCCTACTGAGCCCCATCATTTGTGATGATTTGCAGTCCTGTAGAGTGTCCTCGTGCTCTCTCTCTCTCTCTCTCTCTCTCTCTCTCTGCGGGCTTTAAAGCAGTCCATCACCTTGCCCCCTCCTACCTCAACTCGTTACTCTCCTACTACAACCCAGCCCGCACATTTCACTCAGCTAATGCCGACATACTCACTATACCTTGATAATAATAATGATGGTATTTGTTAAGTGTTTATTATGTGCCAAGCACTATCTCATCTATCTCACCACTTGTTATGTCGTACTCTCCCCAGCTCTTAGTACAGTGTCCTGCACATAGTAAGCATTCAATAAATATGATTGAGTGACTGACTGACTGACTGACTGTGGAAGGCAGGAGAGGAAAGGAATAAGGTGGCTTCTGATGATCCTTCTGAGGCCCAGACACCAGGGCCCAGGTCATTCATTCATTCAACTGTATTTATTGATCATTTGCTGTGTGCAGAGCCCTGTACCAAGCATTTGGAGGAGAACAATACAACAGTGATGTCAGGTGTTAGGGTAGGCACACCGTGTAACATAATGAGATCATTTGCACAACTTTGCAGAAGTCCATCCAAGTCCATCTGAACCTAGAGCACTTCTCCAAGGGAGCTCCAACTACCTGCTTGCTTCAGAGCCTTTGCACTCCCTTCCCAGCTCCTTGTGAAACATAGATACCACTTCTGAAACACAACTTGGCAGCAGGAGGGTGGCTGATGGCTTAAAATAAAAATATTGGGCAAAATGGTTGTCGCATTTATGCTGGCAGGGACAGACCAGCTGAAAGCCAGGCTGCCCGATTTGAAAACATGCCAATTATTATTATTACGGTATTTCTTAAGCATTTGCTAAGTGTCAAGCACTGTTCTAAGAGCTGGGGTAGGTACAAGTGGATAAGGTCGGACACTGTCCCTGACCTACATGGGGATCACTGAGTAAGTAGGAAGAACAGACATTGAATCTCCATTTTATAGATGAGGAAACTGAGGCACAGAGATATTAAGTGACTTACTTAAGGTGACCCAGCAGGCGGGTGGCAGACCAGGGATTAGGACCCATGGGATTACCCTAAAATGAAAGGCAGGCAGTCATATTTTAAGATTAACAGTGACATAAATTTTGACATTCCCTTCCCTCCCTACACAACAGAGACTAGCGTTCGATAAGTTTAAATATTTGGTTATTTAATTTTAAATTATTTTTATGGCATTCCTTGGGGTCTTTTTGATTTCTTTGGTTAACACAATATGCTCCTTATCATTCAGCCATTTATCTTTGCTATCAACGGCATTAGGATAAACCTTTCAACAGCATAGGATAAACCTTTTAAGTGTTTTATTGACAAACCAATCATTTTTTCATAAGTGGGCCCTTATAAGAAAGTGCCACACTTGAAGGGAATGTGGGGATGGGAGAGAGTTCAGTAATGCAATTCTGGAGCTTTTTATCCCCAAAAGTATGGAAATTGATTAATAATAAAATAAAACATTTTGAAGTATTAGAGTTGGGATTTCTTTTCCCACTCATGATTTAGGATATCATTTATAATCAACAAGAGTTTACAAATCTTGCCCTTATTCTTTTTCTTTTTTTTACTCCAATTTTGGGTTAGCCTGATTGAAAGGGAAGAGAATCATCTTCACCCTGGCATGTTGACATTTTTCCTCATTTACTAGGGTAGCAGCTGTGTCATCCAGTGAAATGGAAAAATGAAGAAGCTCCGATGAGGCTGCTATTTCATAGTCATAACGAGACCTCAACTTCAGGAATTTTTCTAGCCAAATTGTTTAATCAAGGTTTTCATGTTTTCTCCTGGTAAAGATTTGCCAAAATCTTTTAACAAACCAAAATCTTCCCCCCAAAATACCTTTCTCAGAAGCCAAAATAAACAGTTCTTCTAACCTTGTAAATGATAGGTTGCACCTGTCACTTTCAGGTCTCTTGCTCATCATCTTTGTGGCAGTTAACAGAAAGAATGATTGAATCACAACCTGTTCTACTCTGACAACTGTAGAATCACATAATTCTTGTTTTACTGTTTTACGGAGCCATATAAATGACTTTTTTCCAAGTAACTCTAAGTAAAGGGGAAATTTAAAAGGGAGTGATGGCAGAATCTTAATAGCATTCATTTACATCTGCAGGGACAAACATTTGCCCATGGCTCTTGTGCAATCTGCTTATTCAATGAGAATGTCCATTTCTTTTGCTTCCTTGCCATTAATCATTCCTTCATTCCAAGAAATTGCCCAGCCCTTATGTACATATCTTATCCCCACACAATGTGACTTTCTGCCATGGATAACTGCCCTTTCTTCCCACTCACTAATATGGTTTTCACTACTTCCCCACCCTTCACCTGTGATCTGGAAGAAACTTGTCTCTTTGAGAAGGCATTGCAGACTGGGGGTACTCAATCCCTCCTTAGGATCATATTATTTTGATGTCCGCAAAAGCTGTAGTAGGCAGCAGCCTCCTAAAAATTGCAGGTGTGCTCCAGGTTCTGAACAGATGGGAGGACAGAAGAGAGTGTGTTTACATTAGCCTATAAGCACCGATTTTATTCCCCAAGGAGGACTGAGGCAGAACAAGTTTGCAAAAGATTCAATCACTCCCTTCTTAGAGGATCAAAACCTGAATCGCCTAAGGGTTTGGAAAATAATTAAAAATTGGTAACAGCACCTAGAAAGTAGAAAATTAAAGCCTGTTTAAATAACCTTGCAAATCAGTCCACCATGAATTTGGCTGTCAAACACAACAGAAAATAAACCACTCTATTGCAGACAGTAATGATATCGCTGCTTTTTATTGTATAGGTGCCTGGGCCCTAGATGCTTTAATGCCATTAAAATAATCATATAATTTACAACTAATAAAAACCTCAGAATTGCTGATCTCGGAGGGAAAATGCACCCAGAGCAAACTTTCTTATTTTGCAAACAACAACTAAGGCAACATATCCCCAAAAGGACAATTCATGGTATGATTTTTAATATATGAATACGTAATATATTCCTCGACTTGCTGGGTCACATAGTGGTGTAGGATCCAAAAAATTTCAATTTGAGCCCTCCTCAGAGAATATGTCAACTTTAGATTTGTCTGCAAGTCAAACCATCCCTCTGATTAGAATTGGTGAGGCCGGGTGGAGGGTTACACTTTGGGGCTGATCAATCTTGCATTAAAGACACCCCCCAAGACAAATTTTGATATTTTGAGCATGATTGGAGAAAGGCAGCTGTTGCAGGTACAAGGTCAAAGTTCCTGAAAACTGATGTCCAGTTTCTTCAGAAACTGCAGTTCATTTCCAGTGGTAGTTCCAGGTAAATCTACTTTTACACCTCCTCCCTTTCCCTCTGCCCCTTCATGCTCACAGGATGGCAAAAGAAGGAGAGTCCAGTGGAGCTGATAACTAGTGGAGCAAAAGGGAATGAGAAAAACAAGAGTGTACTTCCAGGAAGCCTTCCCCCAATAACTCCAAGTTCTCTGTTACAGCAGCCCAGCATCGTCCCTAGGCACTTCCATACCGCATTCCTACCCTAAACACTTATGTATATATTTGAATGCTTAATGATTTAATCAGCTGTTTAATCCTGATTTATTATACTATTTTCTCTTGCTCCCATTATTTGTAAATAATTTTTTAATATCTCCACCATTATTAGACCGTAAGGTCTTCGAGGGCAGAGAACATGTGTTTAATTTCTGTTGTCATCTCCCAAGTGCTTAGTTAAGTGCTTTACATTCAATAAGCACTCAACAAATGCCATTGGTGGACTGACATTTTAAATGGTTAGAGAAAGGAGAGAGCTGAACTCTTTAAAAGTTGCTGTAAACCTTTATTGAGAGTTTGAGCTAGATTTAATTATTTGAAATAAAATATAAAGTTCCAGGAACTGGAATATTGATTAGTGAACCTCCTATGTGTGTTTTTTCCTTGGGTTTTCTTTTGAGAACTCAGAGGTGTAGGTAGGCCCTCAGTATCTTTAATTGGGAAGCCCCATTGAGTCATCCTATAATGGAGGGGAAGGAAAAGGAAAGAAGAAAGAGGTGATGACAAAGTGAGAATCAGAAAGAGCTTGAAGTTTTTCTTAAATCCCTAATGTAGGTGGGAGATAAGGGAGAACAGACCAAACATTTTCTTGGATGAAATGTTGCGGCAAACAGACTCAGTCAGGAAAGACTGTACAGCAAATACAAGAAATTGGGGTCATTCCAGCCCTTTTTTCCTCCTATCATCTTTTCGTTCCATTTCAGAGGGGTTAGAGGGAAGCAATGGGGAGGGGGAAAGAAAATGAAGCTGAAGAGGGAGAAAGAAACAAATAGAGAGATGAGGGAGTGAAAGTGAAATGAAATACTGGAAAAGGTAAAAAAAAATCAATAAAGGAGAATAGTGCTTGAGGGAGAGATTGGACTGGGAATAAACTGTGAAGGCAGAATCCCTAATCCTCTACCTTCTCATCATGCACCCTATTGGTCACTTTAGCCTACCGTCTTGAAAGTCCACTGAAATCCCACCTCCTCTTGAAGGCCTTCCCAGTTAATTGTCTTCTCCCCAGGTTATATTCCCTCTTGACTACTTCCTCAGAACTTTTGTGTCACCTGAGAATTTATGCTTTTAATACCATCCATTAGAGAAGCAGCATGGCACAGAGAAAAGAGCACAGGGCTGGGAGTCAGGATACTGGGGTTCTAATCTTGGTTGCAGCACTTGCTGTGGGACCATAAGCAAGTCACTTAACTTCTCTGGGCCTTGGTTTCTTTACCTGTAAAAGGGGATTAAATACCTATTCTCCTTTCCTCTTAGGGAAGCAACATGGCCTAACGGGGAGACCACAGGCTTGGGAGTCAGAAGATGTGGGTTCTAATCATGGCTCTTTCACTTGTCTGCTGTGTGACCATGGGCAAGTCGCTTCACTTCTCTGTGCCTCAGTTACCTCATTTGTAAAAGGGTATTGAGACTGTGAGCCCCAGATGGGACATCAGCCGTGTTTGATCTGATTGTACTGTATCTACCCCAGAGTTTAACACAATACTTGCCACATAGTAAGTGCCTAATAGATACTATAATTTCTGTACATATAGACTTACATATCCCACTATTTACACCTATATTCAGCCACATGACCATTTTTCCATTCTCTTTTTCTTCTAATCTGTAATTATCTGGTTCAGCTGCTGCCAGTAAATAAGAAAGTAATAAGGAAGCAGGTAATGAAGAAATGGAAAATGAAATTTTGCTTCTTCTCCATAACCTGGCCATCATGAGTGACTTTGAAACCTCCTTAATGGAAAATTCCTTGGGTGGACAGATCACTCAATCCAGTTCTTTTTTCCTCGTTCTCTAGTCACTGCCTTCTCTAGTCATTGCCTTAAATCTTTTTTTCCTCCCTCTTTTCAGGTGGTCTGCCTGCCTGCTTGTCTCTTCTTTTAATCTCATGTCCCCTAAACTGACCAGCCACTTGACTGTGCTATCGACTCTCTACTTGCAGTTCTTCTTACCTCATCTCCTCTTACTTCCCGTTCCTGCATCCAAGCACAACCATGGTTTACACCACATTCCTCAGGGGAGGGCGAGGAGCAAGAAAAAAGAGGAAGAGGAAGCAATTCCATTCTTTGTTGAAAGGATCCTCAGCACCTCCTCTTCCACTTAATGAATCAGCGATAGTATTTATTGAATGCTTACTGTGTGCAGACCCTGAACAAAGCTACTGAGAGAGTCCAGTATAATGTAGTTCATGGATTTGTCCCTGTCCATAAGGAGTTTACAATCTAGAGGAGAACAGACATTAAAATAAATTTCAGATAGGGGAAATGGCTGAGTATCAAGATATGTACGTAAGTGTGGCGGGGCTGAGGGTGGAATGAATATTAAGTGCTTAGGCGATACAGATTAGATGCATTAAAGTGACACAGAAGGAAGGGCAAGTAAGAGAATTAAGGGCTCAGCAAGGAAAGATCAGAAAAAGCCTCTTGGAGGAGATGTGATTTTTCTCTGTTAGGTAAGAAAAAGGACCAAAATCCTGACAAAAACTTCTAATGATGCAGTGTAAAAAGTACTCTTGGAATACTCTTATCAAAGGAGTGTGTGTGCGTGTGTGTGTGTGTGGGTGGGTGGGTGTGGGTGTGTATTGAAGATTGACCCAGCAATGAAATCAAAAGGAAAGAAAAAATAAGCAAACAGAAAATGAATCCAAATTTCAAAGATAGTCCTGCTAGTTGGAGCCTGCAATTTAAAAACAAAATACCCTGCAGCCACAAAGTAAAACTCTTTAATCAGAAAATCAACAAACAATTTAAAATGCTTAAGTTTTAACTATGTGACTGCTCATAACCTACATCCAAACTTAAGTAAATTTATCTGATCAAAATATATAAGATCTGAATGTTTAGCCCTGACAAATCCTTTCCCCCTGGAGTGACGTCAACAAAATACTATGCTGGAAATTTCCATATTACTAACAGCCTAGGAAATCAGCTAAGATTAAGGGTAGATTCAGATGTTATCCAAAAGTAAAGAATGATAGCCTGAAGTTATAATGGCTTATAATGGAAGACTAGGCATTTCTGTTAATGTGGCAAGACAGTTAAGAGTAAAGGGTACATTTTGTTTATTTTAATGCCAGTTGATTGGATGATGAATTCAGAACCCAATGTCAGTTTCTAAGTGGTAGCTGATTTGAAAGTCAGAGGCTCTCAAGTCTAAATTCACCAGAGACTGTAAACTGGAAGAATAATGAAAATGAAAAGAGGGAGCACTGTGGTTCTGAAGAAATCAAAGCAGTGACTGATTGGGATGAGTAAAGTAGGTTTTGCATGTAAAACTGCCATCGTTGACTATGCAAGTTAATGTAAATATTACAAAGGCCAGATATTCTCTGCTCATATCATATGATGGGCAAATACCAAGTGTGTTTGTCTGCTTGACATTCATGACTCCGTTTGGTCTTCTGCAATAGAGCATTAACTGTAGTACTGACTATTCTCTTATGAAGTTGGCTGTGTCCACGGTGACTTGTTACTATATTTTTGCGCTTCTCCGAAGCAGATGGCATCAGACTTTGCTGGAGACGTGATATTATTGTACACGGTGAGCTATTGGTGAAATTCCTGTAGAGTAATAATAAAAATAATAATAACGATGGTTTTTGTTAAGTGCTTACTATATGCCAAGCACTGTTCTAAGCACTGGGGTAGGTACAAGACCATCAGGTTGTCCCATGTGGGGCTCACACTCTTAATCCCCATTTTACAGATGAAGTAACTAAGGCCTAGAGAAGAGAAGTGACTTGCCCAAAGTCACACAGAGACAAGTGGCGGATCCAGGATTAGAAACCACAACCTCTGACTCCCAAGCCCATGCTCGTTCCACAAAGCCACACTGCTTCTCTAAGTAGCATAGAAGGAAGGCTGGTTTCCAAATCCCAAACTGAAATTTTTAAAAAATGAATTATCTGTAAGAACTGCCTAAGTGATGCCAAGATTCACTCTAAATTATAGGCTGCCTCATTCTTTTCTTGGGTGCATGGAATAAGTCATCAGTTTTTTGGCCTCAGCCCGAGGCCACAGGGAGTTTGCATAATTCAAGTGGAGATTACTTGGAAGCAGCACTTAAATTTATGGATGATATTGACTAGTAAGGAGCCATACCATTCTTTGAGCTGAAGAAAAGTGAGTTGGGTATGGATTGGTTTACTCAGGTCAGCGCTCTGACAAATCTTCCCTTGACGACACCAACCGTGTGACCCAACTCTATTTTTCTAAGCTGTCACATGCAGGGCAGAACAGTGCTATGATCGATGTGCCTGACAAGTTCTGGGGCCTAGATATGATGTCAGAACTATTTCTTAGTTAAAGGAAAAAAGTCTAAGAAAAGATACATTCATCCCTCCACACAGCCAAGACCCCTTTTATTTGATATCGCTGAGCAAAATGGCACACACCCACACACACACAAACACCCACACCTTCTTATCCAACTACCTCCTATCATACTATTAGCGAACATTCGTTATCACATGGAATATTAATAGAGAAATTGGGAATTAAATAAAATATTCATTCCCAATAATAGCAACTCCTTTTGTAACAATATGTACCTCTGGCGAGTTGTTGTTTCGAAGGACCCTGTCAGTAGTGAGATTGTATCCATAGATGGGTGTCACGCTGAGAATCACTTATATATTTTAATACCGTTCCCTTTCCTTGCAAAACCGAAAGACCTGAAAGAGGAAAAACAGACTTTTACTTCTCTGATACTGCTTGATTGAAAATAGTCAAGGCACTGTTCAACATCTTCATTCACTCCTAATGTGGACTGATGGCAAGGGTCATCAACAGAAAACTTAGATCTCTTCACGGGAGAGGGGAGAATTCCACAATAAGGGACTTTCACAAGAAGTCTTGAGGGAGGGATGCAGTAGAGCAAATATTTAGCCTAGGAAAAGTGGAGGGAGGAAGGTTTTCTGTTCTCTTTGTTCTATCACCACCAGTGGGAAGCTGGGGAGAGCCCCTGACTTCAGTATCTGTGATGAAGTGGCCAAATTTTAGTGGGCTCAGCGCAGGCCCTGCAGAGGGGACAGGAGAGAGAACATATACACAGATACCTATGCATCCATCAAGAGCACTGTACTGAGCATTTGGAAAAGAACCATACAGTAGAGTTGGTAAAGACACCCCCTGTCCTCAAGGAACTTGCAGGCTAACTACATGCCCAGATACACAATCCTCCCTCAGCCTCCCTGATCACTGCTGATCAGTTGTTTCTTCTGCTCTCAAAGGGTACCCACATTTTTATCTAATCAATCAGCAACAATTTGTATTAAACATAGACAGTATGTTTGAAGCTTTTGCATTAAAAATTAGGAAGAATAAATGGATCTTAATTCTTGATTCCTGACCCACAAGAGGTACACAGTCACTGCAGAGGCTCAGTGGTAGCGACATTGGGTTCATACCCAGAAAAATAAACTTTTGAAAATATTGCTGCATGTGGGAGATCTGACCTCATCGTTAATCAGCGGAACTCTTTATTCTGTGATTAATTGCCCAAGGATGAAAAAAACCCTTCAAGCGAAGATTTAAGACCAAAGAACAACGATTTGGCTAGGTAATTAATGTTGATTATAAACTGGAAGCCTACAGTATATATCCTTAATGAAGCTTAAAAGCCATCTGTTTAAAACTTCCTTCTTTCTTCCCTTATTTCCTCTTATATATGTGTCATCCTTTTCATTTCCCCTTTTCTGAGTCAATTTCTGGGTGAGCAAAGATTGCCTAAAACACATAAGAATCTAAAATTGAAAGCATTAATTTCAATGTAAATGCAGGCAGGATGTTTAGTTTCAGAGAAAGTAAGAGCCAGGACAATTAATACAACTGAAAAATCAGATGGAACCAAAATTTCATCATCATAAATACTATATTGTCATCTACTTTAGGTTTGTATGTGAACTTTTTCTTAAGTAGCTGTGATGTATTTTATGTCTTCAGTGAGAAGCAGATCAGGCACTGGAAGTTTTGCAAAATAAAATTAAAGAATTAAACAAATGTGTCAAGCAATCCATGGTATTTATTGAGTACTTACCATGTGCTGAGCATTATATTAGGGACTTTTATAAAAAGAAACTAGAGAATTAAACTAAGCAATGTTGTGTCAATCAATCCATGGTATTTATTGAGCATTTACTACATGCTGAGGACGATACGAGAGAATAAGGCAGTAGAGTTGAGAGACATGTTATCTGCCCACAAGGAGCTCAGAGTCTAGAGGAGAGACAGACATTAAAAACAAATTACAGCTAAGGGAGTGGGAGCGTCCAGCACTTTTCTGTTGCTTCTTTTCCATGCTCTGATTACTCTTTTTGCATCTGTCTCCAGTGTTACACTATAAGTGCTTAGAACAGTGATTTACACACAGCTTTAATAAATACCATTATTCGTAATACTACGTCGTATTGCAGTACTTCCTCTGTCTCCTAGAATATTCTTCTATTAAAAGTTCAATGAACTCTGCCATTGTGCTAAAATTTTTCAAAGTCTAGAAAACAGCGTTTTTAAAATGAAATATCTATAAAATGAACTTCTATAACGGGGGAAGAGGTACAGAGATAACAGATTTGCACCTAAAGCATTTTTGGGGGGCTATTGCATGACTTGATTTTGCCCTCCCTCTAATTTCTCTTTCAGTGTGCTTAGGAGAGGACTGAAGATAGGGAAAGATGGAAAGGGTTTACAAATAACATTTTGTGCACCTTCTCTTCCTTTCCCCTCCAGCACATCCATGTCTTCTAACTTACATTTGCCCTCCCTGAAATTCCAGGCCAAGTGGGAAAAGTGGAGGAAGTCAAATGAAGGTCAATTTACCTAAATTTTCTGGGTCCTCTAGTATTTTCTTGGGGCAACTGCTTGTCCTGAGAGGTACACTCTTCAGCCCCATTTTTCCGTGTCACTGATGTCCAGCAGGGATAGGAGATGACTGATGGCAGGGACCTGCTTCTCTGTTCTACAGTGTCCCTCTCCCTTCCCCCCTCTCCAACTTCATCATAGTGCCCCCTTTCTCAGCAAAAGAGTTGGAGGCAAAGGGGATAGAGCAGGGGCCTGAAAACCAGAAGGTCTTTGGTTCTAATCCCGGTTCTGTCTCTTGTCTACTCTGTGACCTTGGACAAGTCACTTGCTTCTCTGTGCCGCAGTTCCCTCAAATGTAAAATGGGGAACATGGACTGTGTCCAGCCCACACCAAATGACTGATTGCCATCAACAGACATGGTCTCTTTCATCTCCCAGAGGAATTCCACATGCAAGGATGTGGTTTCAAACTGCTAAAAACAAAAGAAAAGAAAGCAAGGTTTTCCACCTCATTACCCTTTTCCATCCCTGTTCAACCCCAGCTGCTTTAACTCTCACTGACAAGCTGACCTTCTTGGCATATTTGATTTTATACATTTTGTGCTTGCCACTGTGAACCTGCTCTTTAATCTTCTAAGACCTATCCTTAGGTTTTAGGATAGACCTAAGGCCTTGATAGGCCTTGAAGAAGCAGCGTGGTGCAGTGGAAAGAGCACGGGCTTTGGAGTCAGGGCTCATGAGTTCGAATCCCAGCTCTGCCACTTGTCAGCTGTGTGACCTTGGGCAAGTCACTTCACTTCTCTTTGCCTCAGTGTTACTTCATCTGTAAAATAGGGATTAAGACTGTGAGCCCCACGTGGGACAACCTGATTCCCCTGTGTCTACCCCAGCGCTTAGAACAGTGCTCTGCACATAGTAAGCGCTTAACAAATACCAACATTAATTAATTAATCCTCTCATCCTCGCTGACCCTAAAGCTCTTTCTTCAACACTTGGCTCTACAATGGCAAATTGTAGGTATGGCAGCCACCTATTGTCAGTACTTAAATGGCTGCCCCTGTCACTTTCCATGAAGTCTAAGACTTTTGGGAAGCTCCCTTTTCGGTGAGTAGAATGTGAGTCTCGGGGCCGTGGAACAAGGATTTTTTCTGCTCTTTTGAGCTATTCATTTCGTTTTGAAGGTTCTGCATAATATATTTTTAATGTGAGAAAGAATTTGAGGTGAATTTCTGTGCTTGTCAGCTTGACATCGTAGGTAACTCTTCAGTCCTCTTATTCATCTGAATGGGTTTAGATGGACCCCTTTCCTTCCTTTCTAGTTTATGTGCTTTTTATATGTGAAAATACTTTCCAGCTAAAGACTTTAAATACAGGACTATCCAGTCCTCAGCCTTGCTGCTGAATTTGCCATCACAGACTCCAATTATTGCCAATTGTAATGTGAGATTTAACAATCACATATCATTCAATCCCATCCTTTCCAATTTCCAGGTGATATGTATTAATGATGCAGAACTTGGTATTTTAAAGGCTTTTAAGCAATAAAGTACTGATTTTTTAATGTGGGCTAAAACTATGCAAATCAAAGGAGTGTTTAATGTATGGTATCTCTTTCCTGATTTCATTTTCATAACCACAGCACTTTGCTGATGAAAGGTACATAAATGTGCCTGCTCAATCAATCAATCAATAGCATTTATTGAGCAGCTACTCTGCCCATAGCACTATACTGATCATGCCCTTTGGTATGAAAAAAAATTGGGGTCCAAAAGAACTTCTGCTCCAATTTATAGTTGAAATCTCCTATATTTGGGTGGTTTTTATTATTATTATTAGTAGTAGTATAACTATGCTAATAACAATAATAATAATAATAATAATGGTGAAAATAGTATTTGTTAAGCACTTACTATATGCTCAGCCCTGCATCAAGGACTGGTGTCAGACACAGTCCAGTCACATATGGGGCTCACAGTCTAAGAGGTAGAAAGAGCAGATATTTAATCTCCATTTTACAGATGAGGAAACAGAGTGAAGTTAAATGACTTGTACGAGGTCGTACAGCAAGCAAGTGCCAGAACTGAAATTGCGTTTTAAGAGTTGCTTAGGTTCATATGGAATTTCTGGATATTTTAAAGTTGCTCCTACCCTTGAAAAATGGGGAAACAAAGCTAAAAAACACGGAAAAAAAATTTATTCGCAACTCTAATTCAAGTGTTTCAATAAATTTCAAAATTTTCACTTGGAGGCCTCGTTTAAGCAAAGATGGGATGGTCTGCTGAATGGTTTTTTATCTGAAAGAATCATGGGACTACTTGTAGTTCTTGTATTTATTAATAGAAATTAAACTCTAGAATGCTTGAGTATTGCTGTCCAGTTCCCACTCCAGAGTAGCATTTCAAAATGGTTCCACAGCTCTTTCAAGCCACTGCTACCCAACAGTTTGGAAAAATCTCTCAAGATGACAGCTTGATGGTATTGATCATGCACCAATCAGACATCCCATGCTCGCTCCAAGCCTACTCTTAGCATCAAGCCCATCCTCTATCTTTCCTTTTGTCTCCCCTTCCCCCCACTCCTCCCTCTTCTTTCATTCTACCTCCTTCCTCCAGAGAGTAAGCTGATGCACCTAAGTCCCAGGCAGTTGGGCTGCAAACCCATTTATCAGAAAGACTTCATCAGTCATTCAATTAATCATATTAATTGAGTGCATGCTGTGAGCAGACCACTATACTAAGCACTTGGGAGAGGATAATATAACCATAAAACGGACACATTCCCTGCCCACAATGAGCTTACAGTCTAGAATCACCATCATCGGTGGGGTTTACTGAGCACCTATGTGTACAGAAAACTATATTTGGCATTGGGGAAGCTGCACTAGATAGAATAGTTTGCCTAATTGATTAGAGAAGCAGCACGGCCTGCATTCCCTGTCCCACATGAAAAAGCACAAGCCTGGGAGCCAGAAGTTCCTGGCTTCTAATCCGGTTCTGCCCCTTGTCTGCTGTGTCACCTTGGGCAAGTCACTTCACTTCTCTGTGCCTCAGTTACCTCATCTGTAAAATGGGAATTGAGACTGTGAGCCCATTGCGAGACACGGATTGTGTCCATCCCTATTTGCTTGTATCCACCCCAGCAGTTAGTACAGTGCCTGGCACATAGTAAGTGTTTAACAAATACCACAGTTATTATTGGAGGAGCTAAATTCTAATCTCAGTTCTGCCATCTGTCTGCTGTGTGACCTTGGGCAAGTTGCTTCACTTCTCTGTGCCTCAGTTACCTCATCCATAAAATGGGGACTAAAACCTACTCCCTCCTACTTAGATTGTGAACCCCATGTCAGACAGGACTGTTTCCAACCTGATTAGCTTGTATCTACCCCAGTTCTAGAACAATGCTTGGCACATAGTAAGGGCTTAACAAGGACTAAAATTACATGAAAGATAAGGTTCCCTGCCCTCAAAAAATTTACAGTCTAATGGAGAGATGGGCAGATATAATTGTGCACCAGCAATAAGGACAGGAGTGGGAGTGTAAATTAATCAATCAATCAATCAATGGTATTTATTGAGTGCTTACTGTGTGCAGACCACTGTACAAAGTGCTTGGGAGAGTACAGTGCAACAGTGTTGATAGACATGTTCCCTGCCTATAAGGAGTTTATAGTTTGGGGGAGACACTAAAATAAAATTATGGATATGGATGTGTTATGGGGGTTTTAAACATGTTAGAAGCAAATGTATACAATTACATAATTAAAAAAATATACATTTGAATGCTAAGGTGCCTGATGGGGTGATTTGATCAGGAAGGTGGAGGTTATCTGGGGAATGCTTCCTGGGGGTTGTTGTTTGGAGGAGGACTTTAAAGATGGCTTTGGTGGATTTGAGTCGGGTGGGAGCTCCAGGCAGGGATAAAAATGTGATCAGTGGGTCAGTGATGGGAGAGAGTTGAAAGCAAGATACGATTAGAAAGGTAGTGGAAGCTGGGAGATAATGGGAGAAGAGAATAGATGGGTAAGGAGACAGCTGGTAAAGAGCTTCAAATCCCGTGTTTAGGAGTTTGACTGTACATTCCTCTGCTCACCGTCATTTGCTCTTTATGCCTTGGAAAGATCCTAGACACACACACTTACAGTGAGGACTATAAATAAAGTCAACCACATTCCAGCTTTCTAAGGAGCACATGCTGCTAAACATGGACTGGTGGAAACAAATCATCGCTGTTTTTCTTGCTATATTTCATGGAGGCCAACCACCTCTCTGTATTCGCTCCTCATTCTCTCCCGGAAATTTGGTAGATTTTTGGCCCTTTCCCCTGTGGGGGTGGGAGGGTCTTGTTTCTTGCCCATTGCTAACTTCACTGCCTTCTCTGGGAGAAGTAGGGCCTGGGAGGGCCATTGTTTCTCCCATCAGCCAAAGCAAGTAGCTCAAATGCACCAGAGGGAGGAGGAGTTGGTAAAAGGGATTCAGAAGGGACTTGGGATCCTGTCTGTCTGGTCTTTCAACTCCAGATTCATCCCCCAGTCAGATGTCATCTGCAGTGCCATGGTTGGTTGTTTTATTCTTTTCTAATGGTAGACTTTGTCTCCTTCTGAAATTGACTCATGGTGCCTATATACTATGGGGCACAGAGAACATTTACACAAGCTCATGAACTGGACTACTCGTTCTTTGTTTGTGAGCAATTATCATATCAAGCCCCCTCACCCTTCATAGCATCTGGGCACCTTTAGTTATGATGGTGGGAGGATGGGAGGCAGAGGCAGGGGAAACAGGGGTCTATATCCTCTCCTGAAGAACCCGTCTTTTTGCTGCCATGGCCTCCTATCACTGAGACAGGATGGGAAATATCCCTGCTTACTTCCTTTCGCCCTTTATAAGACCTTGGGTAATTCCGGCTCAAGGCACTCCAGAGTAATCTCTATATCACAGGGGTTTGGTCGTCATGTACAGAAAGTGTATAGGAATAGTTCTAGTCCTTAGATTAAGGGTTTTCCCTGTGTCAGGATCATCTACTATAGGGGAAGTAGAGTGGCCTAGTGGAAAAATCCCTGCTCTTTTTTTTAAAAAAGGTATTTGTAAAGCTCTTATTATGTGCCAGGTATTGTACTAAGCGCTGGGGTAGATGCAAGACAATCAGGTTGGACACAGTCCATGTCCCACATGAGGCTCACCGTTTTAATCCCCACTTTATAGTTGAGGTAATTGAGGCACAGAAAAGTTAAGTAACTTGCCCAAGATCACACAGCTGACAAGTGCTGGAGACGGTAATAGAATCCAGGTCCTTCTGACTCCCAGACCCCAGTTCTATCAACAGGCCATGCTGTTCTGCCACTTACTTGCTGTGTGACATTGGGCAAGTCACTTAACTGCTCTGTGCCTGTTTCCTCACCTATAAAATGGGGATTAAATATATGTTGATAATAATATTATTATTAATAACAATACTTGTTATGGCCTCACTATGTGCCAAGAACTGTACTAAGCTCTGTTCCCCCTCTCCCTTAGACTGTCAGCCCCATGTGGGACAAAGTTGTATCTACCCCCAGTGCTTGGCACATAATAAGCACTTAACAAAAATCACAATCATTACTACTATTAAAAAAAGGGAGTTCTCTTCCCTGCCTAGATATTCTAACTGTTCCTCCATGGGTCTTCCTTTACAGGGAGTGTTGACCTTAGAGCAAGGCCGTCCTATTCAACAGGTGATTTAAGCAACAATCTCCCCATCTAGACTCTAAGCTTGTTGTGAGCAGGGAATGTGTCTGTTTATTTTTGAATTGTACTCTCTCAAGTGCTTAGTAGGTTGCTCTGCACACAGTAAGTGCTCAATACGACCGAATGAATGAATGAATGAAAATTTGCCCCTCTTACCATTGATAAGATGGTTTCTTAGCTAGTAATTTTACTAATAGAAAAGCCCATGCACAGTTAGACACCCCTACATTTCCCACTTCCAGTCGATCAGTCAGTCAATCATGGTATTTATTGAGCGCTTACTCTGTGCAAAGCACAATACGAAGCATTTGGGCAAGTACAGTAAAATGGAATTGAGAGATATAACCCCCGCCCACAGGAGTTTACAGTCTAAATGGGGAGGCAGACAATAAAATAAATTACACATAGGGGAAGCCTCTAGGCTGTAAGCTTATTATGGGCAGGGAATTGGTTTGCTACTTCTGTTGCATTGTACTCTCCCAAGCGCTTAGAACAGTGACCTGCATGCACAAAGAAAGCACTCAATAAATATCACTGATAGATTCAAACCATATACTCTAAGAATATTTTCATAAGTCCTGTGGGGCTGGAGTGAGTATCAATAATAATGTTGGTATTTCTTAAGCGCTTACTATGTGCAGAGCACTGTTCTAAGCACTGGGGGAGATGCAGGGTAATCAGTTTGTCCCACATGAGGCTCACAGTCTTAATCCCCATTTTACAGATGAGGTAACTGAGGCACAGAGAAGTTAAGTGACTTGCCCACAGTCATGCAGCTGACAAGTAGCAGAGCTGGGATTCGAACCAATGACCTCTGACTCCCAAGCCCGTGCTCTTTCCGCTGAGCCATGCTGCTTCTCAAATGCTTAAAGAGTACTCAGCCAAATTCATATTCATTGCAGACAAAAGAGCTTAGTCTGGGAAGGTATTTTGGAGGAGATGTGGTTTTAGGAGAGTTTGAAAGTGGGGAAAGTGGTGGATTGTTGGATATGAAGGGGAAGGGAGATCCAGGCCCAAGGGTGAAATGGGCAAAGGGTCATGAGATGGGGGTACAGAGAGGAGGTTGGCTTTAGAGGAGCAGAATGTGCAGGTTGGGTTGTACTGGGAGATGCGCGAGGCTAGGTAAGAGGAGTTGGGTAGGATCGAGGGCCTTAAAGCCAAGGGCAGGGAGTTTCTGTTTGATGTGAAGGGCAAATGGACAACCTCCCCTACGAGGACCAGGACAGCAGCATCCAGTGCTGCTAGTTTCATTGCAATTTTGGATCAGGCCAGCTTTCCCATCCTTCCTTTTTACCTTGTCCTTTCAGCTGCTTTCTATGCCCATCCAGGCCACTTATGAAAGTCTTCACCCCAACATGCCCACAGGGGGCTCTCCCCTGCCACCCCCTCCTTGCAGGGCCTGTCTGCGGTCTGGTTTGTTGTGAAATGACAGCTGTAAAAGATTTAAACAGATATGTACAGGCAGCCTGACAGAGGTGGATTTTTTTTCCTTTCCAAATATTGGGTTTAAATTGCTGAAAAAAATTAGCGTGACAAGAACATTTTGCTCACAGAACAGACAGTGGAGGAAGTCTAGTGCCAATCTCAGCTCTCCCCTTCCCTGACATTGCGGACTTGGATCTTCCATTATATTCAGCATGGCCTTGTGGATAGAGCACAGGCTTGGGGAGTCAGAAGGATCTGGGTTGTAATCCTCACTCTGGCACTTGTCTGCTGTGTGACCTTGGGCTAGTCTTAGAAGAGTGCTTAAAGCAGTGTCCAGCACTTAGAAAAGTGGTTGGCACAGAGAAAGTGCTTAACAAATACCCTTAAAACAAAAAATGTCCCTTCACTTCCCTGTACCTTAGTTACCTCATCTGTAAAATGGGGATTGAGACTGTGAACCCAATGTGGAACAGGGACTGTTTCCTACCTGATTTGTTTGCAACCACCCCAGTGCTTAGTACAGTCCCTGGCACAAAGTAAGCGCTTAACAAATACCGCAATGACTGTATGAGACAGAGAAAGAGAAGCTCATTTTTGTCAGAAAGGTACTGTTGGCTTTTGGGGTTTGGACCTTTTTTTTTTCGTTCTGACATCTGAAAGTTAACCTTGACATACATTTAAAACTAGCCCTTAAGGTAAGCAGGAAAAAGAGAGCAAGAAAGCTAACCAGACTGTGAGCCCCATGTGGGATAGGAACTGTGTCTGACCTGATTAACTTGCATTTACCCCAGCGCTGTGAACAGTTCTTGACACATGGTAAGCCCTTAATGAATACAATAAAGAAAAGAAAGAAAAAAGAAAAAAGCTCTTCCTTGTTCAAGCTGACACAAGACAGCAGATTCATCCATTGACTCGAGAGTACTTTCCGTTTTAAGACAAATCCTGTTGGATAATTGCCCTGTTCCATTTGTCCTGATTCAGAATTGGCTGTTTCACTGCTTGGCTCCCAAGCACAGCTCTGTGGGCAGCAATGCTGCTGAGAATTCTTCCCGGGATGGGAATAACTTTAAATAGAGCCAGAGAGCAAGTGAAGCTCCTTTTGGATTTGTACCCTTTAAGCATTATTTTTTTCAAATGGTATTTGTTAAGCACTTTCTATGTTCCAGTCACTGTACTAAGCACTGGAGTAGATACAATAATAATAATAATGATGATAATTATGTTGGTATTTGTTAAGTACTATGGGCCAAGCACTGTTCTAAGCGCTGGGGTAGATACAAGGGGAATTAGATTGTCCCACGTGGGCCTCACAGTCTTCATCCCCATTTGACAGATGAGGGAACTGAGGCCCAGAGAAGTAAAGTGACTTGCCCAAGGTCACACAGCTGACAAGTGGCAGATCCGGGATTAGAACCCATGACCTCTGACTCTCAAGCTTGGGCTCTTTCCACTGAGCCACGCTGCTTCTAGGTTAGTCACAGTCTGTGACCCACACAAGGGATCACAGTCTCAATCCCCATTTTACAGATGAAGTAACTGAGTCACAGAGAAGTTAACTGACTTGCGCAAGGTCACACGGGGACGAGTGGAGGAGCCGGAATTAGAATCCAGGTCCTCTGATTCCCAGGCCTGTGCTCTTTCGACTAGGCCAGGCTGTTTCCCAAACACGTGATATTCACCCCACCACCAGCCCCACAGCACTTATGTACATATCCATAATTTATTTTATTTACTCATAATTTATTGAATTAAATAATTTATTTATTTATTCATATAAATATCTGTCTCTCCTTCTAGACTGTAAGCTCCTCATGGGCAGGGAACATGTCTACCAACTCATATATTGTACAGAGCACTTAGTATAAAATTCTGGACAGAGTTAAGTGCTCAATAAATACCACTGGTTAACTGAATGATTTCAGAATTATTTTCTGTGCTTCTTCTAAATATTAAGCTCCCTGGCACAACTTAAGAT
The DNA here is from genome assembly GCF_004115215.2 of Ornithorhynchus anatinus. NCBI lineage: Eukaryota > Metazoa > Chordata > Mammalia > Monotremata > Ornithorhynchidae > Ornithorhynchus > Ornithorhynchus anatinus. Next base: position 53,624,827 of record NC_041739.1, read on the forward strand.
CTTAACTAGTTTGTTCAAGGACAAAAATGCACTCCAAAATATGCCATTAAACCTTCCAGATATGGTTGTAATGTAGGTGCTTCCATCTCAGTTCTTTTGAGAAAGGGGTGGAATGCTTCCCTGTTTTCGAGGAGATGCTCTTTCCTGGCAAATCCCATATATGATGCATTGGTTCTAGGCTAGAAGCATCATGTCTCTCCATATTCAGCCTTGGTTCTAATGCTGGCTCTGCCACTTGTCTGTTCTGTGACCTCGGGCAAGTCCCTTAACTTCTCAGTGCCTCAGTTACCTCAGTTAAGACAGTGAGTCGCATGTGGAACATGGACTTTGTCCAACCTGATTATCTTGTATCTAACCCAGCACTCAGAAAAATGCCTGGCACGTAGTAAGCGCTTAATAAATACCATTAACCTCCCCCCCAAAAAAAAAATCAGTGTTTGTGTGAGAGCTAAACTTTGTTTTAGCTCCCTGACTGCCATGGGACAAGGGTAACTTCACTGTTTCTTTTGAATGAAATGACCGCATCTCTGCTCACTTTACTTCACTATTCACTTCAGGTAGAATAGACAGGCACTCTAAGAAGGTGTGGCCTAAAAGAGATCAGGAACCAGGGATGGGGCAGAGAGAGGAAGCTAAAGAGAGAGAATGAGAGAAAGGGAGATTAAAGGAAGAGGAAGAAAAGGGTTAACAAAAGGGGAGAAAAGAAACCAAGAGAGAGGAGAGAGGACACTTATAAGTAGCCTCTGCTGAACTGACCTGGGTTGCTGCTCAAGCAAGGATGGGCAGAAAGACGATGGAGCATGCATTAAGATAGACAGATTCATCCAGGGCTACCATCCTCCACGGACGCCCTTGGCAGAAATGACAGCTACCATGGCTATAGGAACCTGCCATAGGGCCCTGAAGTGTCTGGTGTGGTCAGAAACATGAAATTTTGACTGTGCCCAAAACTTCCATTTTTTTTAATGGTATTCGTTAAGCGCTTACTATGTGCCGGGCACCGTATTAAGAGCTGGGGTAGACACACAATAATCGGTTTGGATGCAGTCCTCATCCCACAGAGGGCTCACAGTCTTAATCCCCTTTTTCCAGTTGAGGTAACGGAGGCACAGAAAAGTTAAGCAACTCATCCAAGGTAATAGTAATAATAATAATTAATAATTATGGTATTTGTTAAGCGCTTGGTATGTGACAAGCACTGTTCTAAGCCCTGAGGTACATACAGGTTAATCAGGTTGGACACTGTCCCTGGTCCCACATTAGGCTCACAGACTTAATCCCCATTTTCCAGAGGAGGTAACTGAGGCACAGAGAAGTTAAGGAACATGCTGAAGATCACTGCAGTTGGTGGTGGAGCTGGGATTAAAAGCCAGGTCCCCTGACTCCCAGGACCATGCTCTTCCCACTAATCCACGCTGCTTCTCCCATAATCTACAGAGCCCGGGCTTGGAAGTCAGAGGTCACGGGTTCGAATCCTGGCTCTTCCACTTGTCAGCTGTGTGACTGTGGGCAAGTCACTTCACTTCTCTGTGACTCAGTTCCCTCATTTGTAAAATGGGGATTAAGACTGTGAGCCTCACATGGGAAAACCTGATTATCTTGTAAAAAGCTACCCCAGCGCTTAGAACAGTGCTCTGCACATAGTAAGTGCTTAACAAATGCCAACATTATTATTATCTATATCACCTGGAAGGCTTTTCCAGTACAGCCAGAGTGATGATGGAGGTAAAGGCTCCAATGGGCCCTGCCTTAGCTTTTGGATTGATGAGCCAAAACCCTCGAATTCTCTGCCATCCCGCCTCATATAGGACATCTGGCCTTATTACCTCAAAAGTAGTGGCTTTGTTGGGTTTACTTACCTGGACCTGAGACATTTTATTTTCCATTCCTCACCCCAAAGATAACTGCCTGCCACTACCCTCCCCAGAGGGTGGCGTTTTCCCTCCAACTGAGTTGGGGAGTATTGATGCTCCAGGCATTAGCTGGAATAGTCAGCTAAAATATTAGGAGAGTAAAAGTCCTTTATCTGCCCATTTCCACAGATTCTGGAACAAGACAGCAGTGTATGACCCTCCTGTGAACTACTCATGCTACTGGGTGTCAGTGCTGCAATATAGTGACCTGGTTTTATTCTTTATTCGTATTCTGCCTTGAATGGATTTTTGTTCCAGTGTATGGAACTGGGAAGCTCTTATTGCTAGCAACCACAAGGTTCAGTTAGAGAGTCTGACCAATGGGAACAGAGTGAAAGAAGCGTATTTATTCAGGATTGAGGATGGTCTAAACTTACAACCTTCCAGATAGGCATAGAAAGAAAACATTGTTTTCCCTGGCTATCCTGCCAGAACTAATAAATAAGTGCAATTTGTCTTTATTGGTGTATTTAAAAAATCCATCCGATTAAAAACAATTTATACAAACAATGTTGTATATATATACATATATATATATGCATATTTTAAAATGCAAAACAAATGGTTTCCCCTTATTCCAACATGACTTTCCCACCACTCCCTCGTTGTACTTTTCAAATAACTAAAATTGCACTTTCATGAACATGTGAAATATTCATTCTTTACCCTCCCTCTGCACAAATGATTACTCATTATGAGCAATAGGGTGAGTGGCTCTTTGTAAGGTGACTTTTCAATTGCTTTTTCTCCCAGAGCACCAAAACACATGCATTTATTACTTGTTAGGTAAGTCAAATGAAGTCCTATCCACAGTCAGAGGAATCAGAAACACTCTTGCATTAAACCCCCTGGAGAAATTCAAAGTTAAAAATGTCTTCTAGGCAACCCCACATTTTTACAAGACACCTGGTAAAATAATTGGAACTGTTATGCCCAGTTCATAAATAGAGAAAACTAAGTCACAAATATATGTTTTTAAACTCTTTTTAACATTTTTGTCAAAGGGCATCATGGCTCCCCAATGCTTATCTGCATCCTCTGACATTTTTCCACAATTGTGTGCAAATAATTACAAAATTACTTGGGCCAAAGTGTAACTAACAGCCCTGATTTTCAAGTAGGGAGGTCAATTAGGAATTAGGCCATTCAACTGTCCCTAGGCAGATAGGAAAATTATAACTGGGCTAAAAGATAATTAGATAAGAGCACTAGAGTCACATTTCAGCAAGATAAATGCCTTTTAAAAACAAAAGTTCTTCCCAGTAAGCATACTTGGACAACGGGAAGTGAGACTACTTTTGGTTAGGATCATTATTTCTCTATAAAAAGCAGTTTTAGGTAGGCTTCTAATTTAGAAAATCAGCGGGAATGTTATTTTTGTTTTCAGTGTTTAAGGACTGTGTTACGTTGTCCACAATAAATTGCAGGCAGAATAGTCTTCTTTTCAGAACACTGATCAAGGAAGGCTCAGCATTTCCAGATGGATCCCAAACCTTAGCTGTCAAGTATTCATCATCAATCAATGGCATTTATTGAGCACTTATTGTGTGCAAAGCACTGTATGGCGGGCTTGGGAGAGGACAATACAACAGAGTTGGTAGACACATTCTCTGCTTACAGTCAGCTGCTTTAAATCTATTATGATGACCTTGTGTTGTCTCCAGAGCTTAATTTTAAAATTATAATTATGATGCTACTCATTAAATATTTACTATAATAATACTAATAATAACAATAATAATGATACTGGCATTTGAAAAGCACTGACTATGTGCCAGGTGCTGTAAGTAGTGGGGTGGTTACAAGCAAATCTGGTTGGACACATTTTTTACAGATGAGGTAACTAAGGCACAGAGAATTAAGTGATTTGTTCAAGGACGCATGGCAGACATGTGGCAGAGCAGGGATTAGAAGCCAGGCTCTTTGGACTCTCAGACCTGGGCTCTCCCATTAAGCCATGCTGCTTCTCTGAATTGGGTGGAATCCCATAAGGATCTTTGAATCAGGACTGTTTTTTTCCTTTGGTTGGTGCAGGGAGAAAGAGATGGGAAGCGTCCACCGGGAGCTTACTGTAGACTACAAGTTCCTTGTGGGCAGGGAACGCGTCTACCAACTCTATTGTGTTTAGTACAGTGCTTTGCACACAGTGAATGCTCAATAAATACCACTGATGGATTGACTGAACTGAGTTCTAATACAGCCTGGAGTCAAAGTAGAGAATCAATCCCCTTGTTCTACCCTTCTTTCCATGAAAGTTAACGGGGTGAGCCTGATTTCCCGTGTCCAGGGCCCTTCTTGTTAGCTCCTTGATTACTGCCACCCTGTTGGTCTACTCAGGCAACTACCTACAGCCTGAATGGGACCACTTGGGCCTGGAAGTGGTTGTTGTCAGGATTGAGGTTCACTAATCTCCCCTGTGTCTACCCCAGCGCTTAGAACAGTGCTCTGCACATAGTAAGTGCTTAACAAATACCAACATTATTAATCAATCATTCAATTGTATTTTCTGAGCACTTTCTGTGTGCAAAGCACTGTACTAAGCATTTGGAAGAGTACAATACTACAACAGAGACATTCTGTGCCCACAGTGAGCCTAGTGGGGGAGACTGACATTAATGTACATAAATAAATAAATAAATTACAGATATGTACATATGTACTGTGGGGATGAGAGGGAGAATGAAAGGAGCAAGTTAAAGCGATGCAGAAGGGAGACAGAGAAGAGGAGAGGAGGGCTTAGTCAGGGAAGGCTTCTTGGAGGAGATGTGCCTTCAATAAGGCTTTGAAGTGGGGGAGAGCAATTATCTGCCTGATATGAGGAAGGAGGGTGTTCCAGTTCCAGCCAGTCAGGGAATAAAGGTTTAGACTGCATAGTCCAAATGGACCTGGTTTTGTGGAGAGAGGAGCTTCTCTCCAAAATCAGCATAAACATCAGTAGCATCAGTTGGGATTGGGAGAAGCAGTGTGGCTCAGTGGAAAGAGCCCGGGCTTGGGAGTCAGAGGTCGTGGGTTCTAATCCCAGCTCCACCACTTGTCTGCTGTGTGGCCTTGGGCAAGCCACTTAGCTTCTCTGGGCCTCAGTTACCTCCTCTGTAAAAATGGGGATAAAAAAATGTGAGCCCCACATGGGACCATCTGATTACCTTCTATCTACCCCAGCGCTTAGAACAGTGCTCTGCACATAGTAAGCGCTTAACAAATACCATAATTAATTATTATTATTGAATGCCCGCTATCTGGCAGGCACTGTTCTGGGGTGCTTAAGGAGCATAAGGAAGAAGTAAGGAACACTATTCCTCCCCTTGAGGAGTGTATGCGCTAATGGAAATATTATAGACTTGCATACCAGACTAGCACTCTCCCAAGAACTCTCATATACACTTGAAATTAGGGAAGCGGCACAGCCTAATGGAAAAAGCACGGACCTGGGAATCAGAAGGACCTGGGTTCTAATCCCAGCTCCGCCACTTGTCTGCTATGTGACCTTCGACAAGTCACTTCACTTCTCAGTGATACAGTTACCTCAATTGTAAAATGGGGATTAAGACTGTGGGACAGGGACTGAGTCCAACTTGATTAGCTAATGTATCTGCCCCAGCACTCAGTACAGTGCCTGACACATAGTAAGTGCTTAACAGATACCATAAAAAAAGATTATGTGGAAGAGTATGGGAAAAGGGGAGCTGGAGAGAATTGAGTTTTTCTCCTGCACAACAATACTCTCAATCCCGATAAGAAAAGCAAACAGCAAGTTATCCGGCTGACAACTCCTTTAAAGTGGCACTCCAGACAAGGAAACAGTTAAGTTCCTTTAAGATAGCACTTGTAAGTAAGCTGCAAGGAGCCCAAGTAAACATGCAGTGGGATTCCTTCCTTCCTTCCTTAAAGATACAGTAATGCCTTCACAGCAGGGTACTGAAACCTCTGGCCTATTTACAGAATCTCTCTGGGATGGAGATAAACTCCTCTCCCATCATTGAGTCTCAGCCTAATATCCTGGGGGCTACTCTTGCGTTTTATTGGTGTGTGTGGTTAGGGAGGGGATCCTTAATTGTTTGCTTGTTGGATTGTTGTTTGCTTGGGTTTGTACTGTAACTAAAACGTTCTGGTAGAAGGTCACCTTTCTCAAATCCATTTCATCAACATATTTCAGAATGGGAAGGATGAGCCTAATCTTGGAGACTTTGGGATAGTCCCAAAGAGAAACATGAGGGAATATTTTGAAATCGTTCCCTTTTCAAATAATTTATACCACTGGAATCCAGCTACAGCAGGCCATAAACCCAGGAAATTGGAAGGAGGAAAAAGCAGGCCAGGATGGATTCTTTGATAAAGATTACTTGGGGTGAGGAGGGATGGTTTCAATTCTCCCTTTCATATCTGGATTGTGAGTAGCTCACTCTACGTAGACTGAAATAAGAAAGCCTGAAATTCTGATCCTCTAGCCACAGTATCCTCCTGATCTTTATTTTTATCTTTGCGTTATTTTAGTATTTGATTTCATTTCTCCTTTGTGTTTCTGTCACCAGGCTCTTTCCACCCCTGATTTTATTTTTCGATTGAGTGCCCCAAAGGACAAGGAGCCGTGTCTAATTTCCCACCTTAGTAGCTTAGTACGCTACCCTGCACACAGTAAGGGCTTAAGCAAGGTGGAATTCAAGGTTGTGGAAGATGAAAAAGCCTTATTTCAAGCTTTATTAAGGTAAATCTTGGAGTGAGCCAATGTACTTTTCATTTGTTTCTGTGACATTTCTCTGACACTAGTCAGCGGTCATTAGTGCCTCACAATTTGCACTGCTTAAAATATTCTAGCAAATAATGAATTTTAAACACACCGATAGTTCCCTTTACAATGCCAATGAAGATCTGATAACAGGATTCAAACAGCGTCTTGACCCTGTCCCTTTTAATCAATTCATAACCCTGTTAAGAATATCTATAACCCCCTCATTCTTCCAAATCACCTAATGAAATTGACAGAAAAGACTGTACTTGCAAACCTGGAGCTTTTTTTAACAATCACATTAGAGGGAGGAAATAAGCAATTTAGCCACTGCCATAGCTCAAACCATTTAAGAATTCTGACACTTGAAAAGTAAAGTTACATCTCTAAGGGAATGTGGTAACAACTGGAGAAGGAATGATGTAGTGGAGAGAAATGAATGCCTAAGATTTTGTGGTAAATAAAATCTTGCCGGGCTAATATGACATTTCTTGGTTTACTGGGGATGAGGGGATGTAGGGATATTTAGGATTTTGCGTTTGCAAGACGTGAGGTTGGATGACACCAAGCACCTGCTCAAGGCACTGAATAAACCTTGGAGCAATGCATGCAAACACTTAGTACAGTATTCTGCACATAGTAAGTGCTCATAAATACCATTGAATGAATGACCCCCTCTGCCTTGAGCCTTTTCATGCCCATATTAGGCATGCCTGAGAAAAGAATCCTTTGAGGTCAGGGAACATGCCACCCATGAACTCCATACACTGCTCAGAACCCTAGTGGGCTCTTAATAAATGTTGAGCAAGAAGAAGAGTGGCAATACTTAGAAGCCCTAAGGCAGAAAATCTTTCCCAGGACAGAGATGGAGGCTCAGATTTGCAGGAACTAGTTTGTCCTTTCAGGTCTTAGGTGAAACTTTCCCTGAGTCAGCTGCATGAGAAAAAGTAAAGAGATTAAAAACAAAATCATTGCTTTGAAATAGTGGCTTCAGAACTTTTAGGAAACCTATTTTGTTACAGTGCTTTGTACACAGTAAGCACTCAGTAGATACCATTGATGAAAGGGGCTTATACCTGATACTCTCTTTCTGCATTAATAAAATAGTCCTGTGCACAAACCCATCTCTGAATTATTGATTTTGCACCAGAATCATTTACGTTTTGATTCCCCATATTTGAAATATCAAGTTCCATACCTGAACAGCTAAGGAAAACATAATCCAAAGAAGGAAAAAATAATCACATTAAAAATTGTGATTTTTGTGTCTGTGTTTGACAAACCAAAATTCTCCCCACCTTCAAAGCCTTACTAAAATCACATCTCTAAGACGCCTTCCTCCACTAAACCCTCATTTCCCCGACTCCCCTTCCCTTCCGGGTCACTTATGAACCGGATCTGTACTCTTTTAGTACTTGATACTCACCCCACTCTCAGCCCCGCAACTCTTATGTACATATTCATCATTTATTTTAACGTCTGTTTCCTCCTCTATACTCACTTGTGTTGTACTCTCCGAAGAGCTCAGTACGGTGTCTGCACACAGCGGACATTCAATAAATTCCACTGATCGATTGGATTGCAGTTAAAAAACAAGAGGGATTATAGGTGGAATGGGAACACACCAATAAAATGTCAGCAATGACATGTGTAGTTGTTTTATATAATCTGACTTTCATTTATGAAATGTTCACGAATACCTATAAGGACCGCAAGAGATAATGAGAAAGAGAAACTGAAGGGAACATCCTTCACTGTAGAATGGGCTCACTCTTCTAATTTGTTAGTGATTGCTATTGTAAGGAAGATCACTTGAGGGGTGAACCAAAATGGCCTTTTGAAATTTCCCCCTAAGGTGACTTCATAAAACAGGTACAGTGAAATTTATGTATGAAGAACAGTTTGCTTATGTGTTCAGAGTGGTCAGAGGACTGAGAAACCAATATTTAATTAGTTTTGATCATTTTTCTTGAAGGGAGATAGGCTGTGATATTTCAGATAAGAATATGAGAGTTTGGCAGTAAGAAGAGGTGTCACACAATAGTTTCTGAGATCACTCTATACTGTATTGCAAAAGAGGCACTAAATAATCAATCAGTCAATCAGTGGCATTTATTGAGTGCTTACTATGTGCAAAGCACTGCACTAAGTACTTGGGAGAGTACTAGTGAACTCCTACTGGTATTACTATTATTATGACTCTTCCTCCTCCAGGTTGACAGATGGTTGTCATTTCTTAAAAAGTGATCTCCAGGATTTACCCTTTTCTAGTGCTTTTTCACCTTGGTATTCTCAAACTCTTTCTGTAGGTCCAATCTAATTCTATTGTATTGTAATTTAAGCCTATTTCCTCTTCTTTAGTTTTTGTTAGTCAAGAAAAATCATTTGGATCCTCTTCATAAGGAGATCATCTCTCCTTCTTAGATTGGTGAGGCCAATGTGGGATAGAGATTATGTTCTATCAAATAATCTGATTGTCTCTATCTGTTGCCAAACTGTACATTCCAAGCGCTTAGTACAGTGCACTGCACATAGTAAGTGCTCAGTAAATACGACTGACTTCCTGAATGAGTGAATGGTGTCTACTCCAGCATTTAGCATAGTGGCTGGCACCTTGTAAATGCTTAATACATACCATAACCAACCAATGAAAACTCTTCATAGCCTTGAAAGTTATTAGTCAGTGAAGCTATCAATAGCAGCTACTATGCGCAAGGTCCTGTGTTAAGTGTTTGGAAAAGTACAATAAAATTAGCATATAAGATCCTGGCTATCAAGGAACTGAACAGTTTTACAGGGGAGATATGTACTAAAACAAAATACAAATAGGACAAAGTAGTAAAGTATACAGATAGGCATATAAATGCTAGAGCAGAGTTGTGAGTTCTTAAGTGCTTAGGAGGCCTCAAAGTGCTTGAAGAGGCAGTGGTGGGTGGAGGAGATATGGAGTGGAGAGATTAGAAAGAACTCCGGGGAAGACTCTTGGAAGAGATTTAGTTTCAGAAGGACTTTGAAGATGAGGAGCCATGTGGTGTGTTGGGTATGAAGAGGGTCAGAAGGTCATGGGTTCTAATCCTGGCTCTACCACTTGTCTACTGGGTGACCTCGGACAAGTACTTCACTTCTCTGTGACTCAGTTACCTCATCTGTAAAATGGAGATTGAGACTGTGAGCCCCACATGGGACAGGGACTGTGTCCAACTCGGTTTGCTTGTGTCCACCCCAAAGCTTAGTACAGTGCCTGGCACGGAGTAAGGGCACAACAAAACGTGATTTTTATTAGTAGTAGTATTATTAGGAGCGGGCTCTACGCTTGGGGGAGGGCTTGAGTAAGAAGTCAGTGGCAAGAGAACCAAGTCCTCTAGACCGTAAGCTTATTGTGGGGCAGGGAATGTGTCTGTTAAATGTGAGCCCATTTTTGGGTAGGGATTGTCTCTGTTACCAAATTGTACTTTCCAAGCGCTTAGTACAGTGCCCTGCACACAGTAAGTGCTCAATAAATACGATTGAAAGAATGATTGAATGAATATTGTTATGTTGGACCCTCCCAAGCACTTCCTACAGTTTTCTGCACACGGTAAGGTCTCAATAAGTATGACTGATTGAATGAGGCACAATGAGCAGGCTAAGCCACCACTGAACCTTCCCTTTTCTAGGATAAACAACCCCTTTGCTTAAAGAACCTATTTTCCAGCCCTTATATAATTTTTCTTGCTTTTCTGAATCATCTCCAATTTCTCCACATCCTTTTTGTCATGAGTTCTGGTCCACAGTCAGAAAATGTTTGGCTATAAGTAAAACGTTTCTTTTCTGAATTGCATTTTGGCATGCCTAACTATTTACCCTCTTATCAAGTCTATTTATTGTATCCCTTCCTTGAAGTTTATATCTTTTATCTTTTTACAGATCATTAAGCATTTAATTAGTGGCCCCTTTGCTCAGAGGGAGCAATCTTGCCTCATAATTTGACTCAACCAATTGTATTTATCTGATGCCCATGTTATACCAATCACTGTATTAAGTACTTGAGAGCCTTCGAATCACTGACCTATTTTTCTGTGAACTTCCTTCCATTTGTCTACATTCTGGTAATGTTGAACTCTTTAGAAGGCTATACGGGGACTTGTAAACAATTACTAAAGTAAATAAAGAGACTCACCTTCTAGCTGAGCTTTAACTGTGGCAAATGTGCTGAATCAATCACTGGAATTTATTGAGCACTTACTTTGTGCAGAGCACTGTACTAATCTCTCGGCAGAGTACAGTGCAACAGAGTTAGCCACTGTGTTCCCTGCCCATAACAGGGAACTGAAAGATATGCTTTCTTGATGCTTTGTAGGAGCTCAGCTTCCTCATCTGTAAAATGGGGATAACACTACATGCCTTTCTCTGCTCTATAGGACATTGTTAGAATAAAATGAGGTGATTTGTGGCCCTTCCCTCAGAGGAAGGAGGGAAAAAATGCAAAGTTAAATTTTCCAACAATATCAAACTTAAAAAAAGCCCCAGCTGTGATAACTGTGCCAGTTATCACTTGATCCTGAGGCTTAGATGCTCATTTCTCATCATCATCTTCATCTTCAACCTCAAGAACAACTCTACTCTGCCCTTTGTAGTCTTCTGTAGATGGGCAGCTCAACAGGGATAGCCAGGTTATGAACAAAAATGAGATTGTTCCTAATAAACACTTTTGAGGCAAAGCTCTGGCCATGTTAATCTTCTTGCCTTGTTCTTCTTCTTGTTTGGGGGCATTCACTAAGATTTTCCATTTTCCCCCCTCTTTTTTATTGAATAATCTGAGTACAAGGAAGTAATGCTATCCTGAAAAAATTAAAAGACATGACAGTACAGAAAAGGCATATGGAAATCCAAATAAAAGACTCTGCCTGTTTTGAACGTGTAACTGATTGTAGGAGTTGACTGTCACTCTTACCAGATTGACCATGACAATGTCAATCAGTAGGTCAATGCAATTCTGTCACCAAAATCAGATATGCAAATGAGGGACTCAAAATTGCACCTCATTTTTGTGTGGGATACCAAGACCCTTATTCAAAATAAATATTCGGAGTCGTCTCAAGGTAACCATCAAAAGAGTTTTATTACGGTTCTTGCAAGAACCGGGGACAGTCCCGGCTCCGACGAATCGGAACAAGGAGTGCCTGTTTTACAGAAGCAGAGCAGCTAGTTAAATAGAGAAAAGACAAAGAACCCCCCCATCTCCTGTTGGTTTTTGTTTTCATTGGTTGGGCGGAATTCCTTTCCTTATTAGGGAACTTTTGCCTAGTTTGTGTTTACAATGGTCAGGTGGTCTCGGGAGGGGGGAGGGGGATGTAACCTTAGTCTAGTATTTCACCATTTTCAGCTAACTGAGGATACCTCAACACTATGGTCAGCCATTTTATCCCACTCATTTTCCATCTGTATCAGTCCTGAACTAAACTTTTTTAATGGCAGGGAAAGCGTTACACTGTCCAGGACATAATATTGTCCCCGGGCTTATAATTTATAGTAATGACCAATTAAAAATAAAGCATTAATATCACTTAATCTTAGTGTTGAGTTGACTCGTTTAGTAGAAATCTCTTTTCCAACTCCATTAAGAGATGGTAAGACAAAAAAAAGACAGGCTAAGATGCAATTACGCTAAAAAAAATATTTGAGCTGTGTAGCCTTAAAACAATCTATAGCACAGTCCTTTAATAAAAAGGAAAAAATAGTCATTTATATGATTGCCTAGACAGATCAATTATTACTTGTCACAGAATGATCAGATAAAAGCTTCTAATGATACTAAATCTCCTATCTAACCTCCTTTCAGGACACATTTAAAGTTAATGGCAATCATTCTCTCTTCATGAATCTTTATACATTTCAGATAGCTAGTTGGAACATTTACCTTTATGAAACTTAAAAAAAACCCCAAAAAATTGAGCACTAAATTCTTGACAAATTCAAAGGTAATTTCTGCAACCCTCTCACTTTAGAAATTCCACTGCTACCACTAAACAAAATGCTTGTGTTAGCTGAGTGGCTCTAATTAACATATTTGTATAATTATCAGTTGTGCTGTAAATAATCTTAATAATAATTTGGGTATTGGCTAAGTGCTTACTAAGTGCCTTGGTACTGTATTAAGTGCTGGAGTAGATACAAAGTAATCAGGTCAGGCACTGTCCCAATCTCACACAGGACTCACAGTCTAAGTAGAAGGGAGAACAGGTATGGAATCCCCATTTTACAAATGAGGAAAGTGAGGCACATGATCAGACAGCAGACAAATAATAGAGCTGGTATTAGAACCCAGGTCCTCTAACTTTCAAGCCCATGATCTAGGCCACACTGCTTGTTGATATGGGTCTAAAATATTCATCTGTCAGGCAACCTAATTTAAATCTGCTCTTAGAAAAGTAACCCATCAGGGTTGTCAGTGTACCCTTAATTTTTCCCTGTGAAAGTACAGAAGCTACTTAGAAAAGGTTCTTCCACCTCTGTGAAAATAAAGAGGAAGTAGATAAGGGAAGAGGAGATAAAATTTCTACCCAGTTAGACAAAAGAAATCTTATATACAGTAATTTTATTCTTTTTGGGATTCTAGTTCTAGTCAAGATAAAACATAAAGCAATTTTAGTCTGAGGAACATGTTACATGTGTACATTTTTGTTAGATTTTAGGAGAACTGGACAGCAGAAATGCCACGGGATCCAACTCTATCCAGGTGGCTGGAGGCTTAATTTCCTAAATGAGGAGGAAATTTAATTTAGGGAAAGAAAATCAGGAAGAATTTTCTAAGCTTTGAAAATCACTCTACTCTTATTTACATATGGAAAGTGGTTCTACGACTTGCTTGCTGTGTGACCTTAGGCAAGTCACTTAACTGCTCTGTGCTTCAGTTTCCTCATTTGGTAAATGAGAATTCAATCCATGTTCTCCTTTCCCCTTATATTGTGAGTCCTGTATGGGACAGGGACTGTGACCAACCTGGTTATCCTGTCTCTCCCCTGGTGTTTAGCACTGAGTTTAGTTCCTAGTAAGCACTAAAGAATTATTATTATTATTGTTGTTATTATTCACCAATAAGCTACCATTAGAAAAATAATTGTATTTATTGAGCACTTACTATGTGCAGAGCATGCTACTAAGTGCTTGAGAGAGTACCACATAACAATATATCCGATTTGCTCCCATGGCTTCTACTACCACCTCTATGTGGATGATATCCAAATTTCCATTTCCAGCCCTGATCTCTCTCTGCAGTCTTGCAATTCCTCCTGCCTTCAAGGCATCGCTATTTGGATGTCCTCCCATCACCTCCAGCTTAACATGTCCAAAACAGAACTCCTTATCTTCCCACCCAAATCCTGACCTCCCCCTAACTTTCCCATCACTGTAGATGGCACCACCACCCTTCCTGTCTCACAAACCCATATCCTTGGTGTTATCCTTGACTTCTCTCTCTCATTCAATGCATGTATTGAGTCCATCACTAAATCATGTGTGTCCCACCTTCATAACATTGCTAAAATCTGCCTTTTCTTCTCCATCCAAATGCTACCATGTTAATATAATCACTCATCCTATCCTGCCACGTTTACTGCATCTGCCTCCTTGCCGACCTCCCAGCCTCCTGTCTCCCCACTCCAGTCCATACTTCATTTTGCTGCCTGAATCAGTTTTCTACAGAAACATTTAGGACATGTTTCCCCACTCCTCAAAAAACTCCAGTAGTTGCCAATCCACCTCTGCATCAAACAAAAACTCCTTACCATTGACTTTAAAGCAGTCCATCACCTTGCCCCCTTCTACCTCACCTAACTACTCTCCTACTACAACCCAGCCCATTAACTTTGCTCCTCTAATGCTAACCTGACTGTGCCTCAGTCTCATCTATCTCGCCACCGACCCCTTGCTCTCGTCCTGCCTCTGGCCTGGAACACCCTCCCTCTTCAAATCTGACAGAAATTAGTCTTCCCCTGATCAAAGCCTAATTGAAGGCACATCTCTTCCAAGAGGTCTTCCCTGGCTAAGCCCCTCTTTCCTCTTCTCTCACTCCCTCCTGCGTCGCCCTGACTTGCTCCCTTTGTTCATCCGCCCTGACACCCCCAGCACCACAGCACTTATATACATATCTGTCATTTATTTATTTATTTGTTTGTTTGTTTATATTAATGTTTGTCTCCCCCTTCTAGACTGTGCGCTCATTGTGGGCAAGGTATATGTCTGTTTACTGCTGTATCATACTCTCTCAAGCGCTTAACACAGTGCTCTGCACACAGACAGCGCTCAATAAATGCAACTGAATGAATGAACAGTTAACAGGCACATCCCCTGCCCACAGAAAGCTTACAGTCTAGAGGGGTGCTCACAGGTTACTGAGACAGCAACACTCCCCAGTATGCAAGTGCAGCTTCCAGGGTACCAGGGAGTAGCACTGAAACAGTTGAGCTCAACAGATATTGAATTCCAAATGAAAATGCTAAACCACATTTGCTTTCGTGTCATAGACTGTCATGTTGGAAAGGTTCAAACTTGAATTCTGCTGGTTCACCTTTATTTGTCTTCCTGATTGCTGTCCATTGAAACACTGTCCACAGATTGACTCTGGCATGGCTAAAATGAGGACTCAAACAGCACACCTCACTCAAATCCCATTTCACCTAATTTTATGAATTCCAAAGTGGGAACACTTTCAAATGCATGGGCTCTTCCATTAGGTGTTGACTGTACAAACCTAATGGGCAGGCATAACCTCTCTGAGTGAGGAGATCATAATATAATTGGAGTCAGAGAACCTGACTTTCAGCAGAGGCACAACTGAGTGGAGTGTGTTATCTGATTTCCTTTGATGTTGGCAATACTGTAATTGCATTAAAAGCATCCCAAACACTTAATGAAATTTCAGGTGTGAGGAGTCCTGTCATCACACTCTGCATTTGTAAGCATTTGTTTCAGGAAAATTATATGCATGATATTTAAAGGTGCTGGAGACATCGAGCAAATAACCGAAAGTCTAATCTAAAGATCTAACGGCAGTGCTAAGAAGAGCGAGCCAGTAAAGAATGTTAAACTTTGTCTTAAAATGCTTTAAAATGAATAAATAACATTCAGAGAGTGAGATGTCATCTTGACATCCCAGTTACATGAGTTTGGAGTCCCAAAATATATCTCCCATAGAAATCAAGACCAAACAAGGAGGCGTAAAATCCTGTCCCCAGCTAACTCAATTGATTATCCTTTCATAGAGGAATAAGTACCATTGCTTTCCCAATTATTTTTTATGGCATTTGTTAAACACTAAGTACCAGGCATTATACTAAGCACTGAGATAGATACATGATAATCAGGTTGAACACAGTCTATGTCCCACATGGGGCTTGCAGTCCTAATCCCCCTTTTACAGATGAGGTAACTTAGGCACAGAGAAGTGAAGTGACTTGCTCAAAGTTACACAGTATACAGGTGGCAGAGCCAGGTTTAGAACCCAGTTCCTTCTGATGTCCAGGGTTGTGATCTATCCATTAGGCCACCCTGCTTCTCAATTAATCCAGGGAAACCCAGGTGGTATAACCCATTAGCTATCTCTTGCATTTATTTCCTTGTTATAACTATACCCACCCTCATATGTGAGTCTTAACACAGATCAAATAGGCTTTTAGGTGGTTTTATTTATAATCTCTGAGTTGACATCTTTTAAAATCTTATTTGGATTAAAAGTGACATAATCGTAATTTACTTCTGTGAGAATCCTCCAACTCCTTGCTCAGCACTGCTATTTAGTTTCAGAATCATTAAAAGTAATAGTAGAATCAACATTTATTGGGCACCCACTGGGCGTGATACACTGTATCAAGTGTTTGGGACGTATAAAACAAGTAAATGACAATTCATTCCTAGAAGGAGTTTACACTCTAGTGAATTTGAAATTGAATAATAAAAATTATTAATTGAATGAACAAATGACCAAACATAGATACAAGTATTGAGGATGGGTATAAGTAAGTAAATATCACCTTTTTGGAGCCACAGCGGTTCGAGTTCCAAGAATCAGAATGAACCTTATTTACGTCCAGTTTGGCTCTCTAACATCAAGCTTCTGCTTTTCAGTCCACCTGCATCATGCCTGTTATTGGTCTCATAATCTGCCAGGACATAACTAACACACTAGCAGTGCAAGAGGAAAGGTTTTCATGAACAGCAACAAACAAGTTCCTCCTGACTGCTCCTACCATCTGTCCTGTGGGTTTCTGCCTCCCGTGCCCCATATACAACTGAACTCAATAGTTTCAGACCCACCAAGTACACGGTGCAGTCAGGTTTTACAAATAAGGTCAGCAAGACTAACCAAATGGCAGTTGTGGCCCAAGGCAAACAATTGTGCCCTTTCTTGGCAGACGTGGGCCATGCGTAGTGGTGACCTGGTGATGCTAAACACACTGCAGCAAAATGACCAGCCTGCTGTCTGGGTTAGAGGCAAATTCCCTCAAGGAAGATTTTCTAGACGTCATGAGGGCAAACAAATAAATCAACGGGATAAAAATGAAAATTAAACCAAATTTACATAATCCCTACTAGCATTTTCCTGTTTCAAGTCTATGGCCTTTTATTTGTGCTAGTTTAAGATGAACTTTTAAGATTCTTTTTGATGCCTCAAAATAATGGGTCAGAGGAAAGTAGAAACTCAGGCCTAGAGGGATCTTTTCATTAAGCTAAACCATTCTAAACCAACACAGAACATGTCCAAAACGGAACTCCTTGTACTCCCACCCCATGACTTTTCCATCTCTGTAGACAGTTCCACCATCCTCCCTATCTCACAAGCCCCAAACCGTGGCATTATCTTTGACTCATCTATCTCATTTAACTCACATATTCCCTCTGTCACCAAATCCTGTTGGTTCAGTCTTTACAACGTAGCTGCAATCCACCCTTTCCTCTCCATAGAAACTGCTACCACTTTAATCCTAATACTTATCCTATCCCACCTTGTTTACAATATTAGCCTCCTTGCTGACCTCTCTACCTTCTGTCTCTCCCTCCTCTAGTCCATACTTCATTCTGCTCTCTGGATCATTTTTCTACGAAAACATTCAGCCCATGTTTCCCCACTCCTCCAGAACCTCTAATGGTTGCCCCTCCACTGCCACATCAGATAGAAACTCCTTACCTTAGTCTTTAAGGTACTCAATCACCTTACTCCCTCCTACCTTACCTCTCTGATTTCCTACTATATCCCAGTCGACACATTTTGCCTCTCTAATGCCCACCTACTCTTTGTACCTTGATCTTGTCTATCTCACTGCAGAGCCCTCAGCCACATCCTGCCTCTGGCCTGGAATGCCCTCCCTCTTCATATCAGACAGATGATCACGCTCCCCACCTTCAAAGCCTTATTAAAAGCACATCTCCTCCAAGAGGCCTTCCCTGACTAAGTCCTCATTTCCTCTTCTCCCGCTCCCTTCCATGTAACATTGCACCTGGATTTGGACCATTTATTCAACTCAGCCCCATGACATTTATGCAAATATTTGTAATTTTGTCTCCCCCTCTAGACTGTAAGCTTGTTGTGGGCAGGAAACATATCTACCAACTCTGCTATAATGTACTCTCCCAAGTGCTTAGTACAGTGCTTAGTAAAGTAATCATCCAATTTTTTTTTAAGTGGTATTTGTTAAGCACTTACTATGTAGCAGGCAGTGTACTAAGCACTGGAGTAGATACAAGCTAAGCAGAATGGACACAGTCCCTGTCCCACATGGGGTGCACACTCTTAATCTCCATTTTACAGAAGACCTGATTGAGGCCCAGAGAAGTTAAGTGACTTACCCGAGGTCACACAGCAGACAAGTGGGAAAGCCGGGATTAGGACCCAGATCCTTCTGACTCCCAGGCACATTCCTTTTCCACTAGACCACACTGCTTCTTATGAATTGATTGATTAAATTAATATCATCAATTGATTGAACTGATAAGAAATGGTAAGAAACTATCCTGTTTTAAAGAGAAGAATAATAATGATGATATTCGTTAAATGCTTACTATATGCTAAATACTGTTAAGCACCGGGACACTCTACAGTCAAATCAGGCACAATCTCTGTCCCTTTTGGGCTTCATAGTCCAAAAGGAAGGAAGACAAGTATTTAATCACCACCACATATGACCCTCGGTCGGCAAGGATGGGCACGATTGTTTGCCTTTGGCCACAGCTGCCATTTGGATAATCTTGCTGACCTCATTTGTAAAAGCTGACTGCACTGCCAAACTGGTGGGTCTGAAACTGTTTAGTTCAGTTGTACATGGGGCCCGGGAGGCAAAAAGCCACAGGACAGATGGTAAGAGCAGTCAGGAGGAACTTGTTTGTTGTTGTTCTTGAAAACCTCTCCTCTTGCTAGTGCTAGTTCATTGGTTATGCCCTGGCAGAATGAGACCATTTTCTAGAGGAAGAAACTGAGGCATAGAGAGGTTAAGCGATTTGCCCAAAGTCACAAAGCAGGCAAGTGGCAGAGCTGGGATTAGGACCCAGGTCTTTGCTCTTTCCACTAGAGATTCCTGGAGAAGACATTTACGTTTCTTCCATCTGTCACTAATTCCAGTGCTCAACAGCTCTTAAGGTAGGAGAATCCCTCCAACAAAAAAATCCACCAGATCATAGCTTTCCTCAAGGTCCATGTCTAATTCCCACCTATACTCTCTTTCCCAGTGCTTGGTACACTATTCTGCAAAGAGAAATCACTTAAACACAGTTAGTATTACTACTACTACTACTAATGATAATCACAATGATCATATTTGTTAAGTCCTTACTATGTGCCAAGCACTATTCTAAGTACTGGGGTAGATACGAGGCAATCGGATTGTCCTATGTAGGGCTCACAGTCTTCATCCCCATTTTCCAGATGAGGTAACTGAGGCCCAGAGTTGTGAAGTGACTTGCCCAAGGTCACATAGCAGACAAGTGGTGGAGCCAGGATTAGAATCTGCATCTTCTGACTCCCAAACCTGTGGTCTTTCCACTAAGCCACTCTGCTTCTCAGCTACTACTATAAAGCACTCCTAAAATCTCACTTCCTATATATACGCTTTCCAGACTAATTCACAACACCTCAGTTGCATCAGCCCAATATCCACCCTTAACATTTGTGTTTTATTCTTATCCTTAGAGCTCATATAAATAGTATTATTTCTAGATTGATCTGTATCTATAACATTCAGTTATTTGTTTAGATGTTTCATCTTGATCTGTTTGTACTGCTTCCTGCTTCATCCTTGGCAGCCCTCTGGCTTTCACTATTAGTCGATCATTTTCATCTCTCTCCCCCACCGTTAAATTATAAACTCCCGAGGGCAGGAAACGTGTCTTTCTGCTGTTGTACTCTCCCAGATTCTTTGTACAGTCCCTATCTCTCAGTAGACAGTCAGTAAAGACAATCAATGGTATTTATTGAGCACTTTCTGTGTGCAGAGTACTGTACTAGGCTCTTGAGAGAATACAACAGAGTAAGGTAGACATAATCCCTGCCATCAAGAGGCTTAAAACGTAACAGGGGAGGCAGACATTAAAATAAATTATAGGTAGGGGAAGAAACAGAGTGAAAGGAGATGTATATTGGTAAGGATAAGGATTTTGAACCCATATCCCTTTTGTTGCAGTTTCCACCCATTTCCTCTTATAGAAATTCAGTTCAGTTCATCACTCCCAGTAACAGGTTTTCAGAGTGATACCTGAGAGTTAGAGCAACCACACCAAGCCGACAGCAGGTAGGTACTTAGCTTATTTATTCAGAGTAGATGCTCACACTTCGATCAGCAGAGGGAGACCCAAAGTCTCTGCAAAGCAGTCGCCGGGGCAGATCGGGCATCAAAAGGTCCAGAGCGAGTCCCAATAGCAAAGGGTAAGCAGCGCATTTTATAAACCGGGCTGGTTCTCTCTAAAGGGTAGCTCGGGGTTTGAGAGCTTTGCGTGCACAGCAATAGAGGGAGGGGGCTCTGGACTCGTTATCACATTATGAAGTATCCTCCCCACCAAGTCCACTATTTTCCTACAGTCCAGATGTTTGAGTATGTCCTTGCTCTAAGGGAGATAAGAACAACATTCCTGAAGTTGGTACATTCTGCATCTGGTGCAGGGAGGGAGTTATTTTTTATCAGGAGCCTTCCTCTCATTCCTACCATTGTACAGGATCTAGGGGTCTGGGCTTGGAAGTCCTTCAGGCCTCCTTTCCCACCCTATTCCTTCAAACCGTAACAACGTTCTTCCACGAACCCTACTACCCCCCTCATTTTGAAAGAACTTTTCAACTGCTCTTATTTCAGTTGAAAGCTGGAATGCCAAAATATATATTGTTTTTTCATAATTTTGATTCATCTGGGTGTCACACTTGACTTGGACCCACAAAGCAGTATTAACCAGGTAAGATTTTTGGATTCACGGGCCTGGATGTGTTTCCCTGCCACCACAGAGATGTACTTCATTCAGTGAGCACTTACTATGTGTGGAGTACTCTACTAAGCGCTTAGGAGAGTATAATACAACTATAAACAGTCGCATTCCCTGCCCACAATAGGTTTACAGTCTAGAGGGGGGAGACAGACATCAATACAAATAAATAGTAACCATTCCTAGAGATTGCATTTAGGAGAGAGGTTAGAAGGGGAGGGAAATGAGGATGTGACCCATCATTTGATGTTTAACAAATGACCCTTATCACAGAATTATAGGATGTCTTTGGGCCCGCTTCACCTATATAAATCAGTAAATAGAAGTACTAGTGGTAGGTGAGATGGCATTTTTTTAGTGCCCTCTGGATGAATTGCACTTTACTAAAAGGGGTACTCAGTAGCATTTATGAAGTCCCTCCTGTGCATAGAGCACTGTACTAAACATTTGGAAAAGTATAATGGAAGTAAAAGACAAGGTCCTTGCCCTCAAGAAGTTTACAATCTAATTCATATCGTAATAATAATAATAATACTCCATATCAAGCACTCTTCTAAGCACTGGGATAGATACAAGATAAGCAGGTTGGACACAGATCCATTCCCACATGGGGCTCACAGACTATGTAGGTGGGAGAACAGGTATTTATTCATGGTATTCATGGAAAGAAATTCCTTTATAACTTGGTTTTAGTGCTTAGTGCTCTGTAACTTCTCCAGAACACTTTTGGGCCTCACTTTTCCATCTGCAGAATGGAACAAATAATAATATCTGCACTTGCTAATCTTCAAGGGTGATGTTATGGGGATGAAGTGATAAGTCATGTGGAAGTTTTCAGCTCTCGATAAGAAAAGCATCCGAGGTAATTCTATTATACTTCATAAATTTTGGCTAGCAAAGTGCCCTTGAAGATTGAGTGGGTAACAACAGCATTGCTACACTGGTTGATATACGGTAGACTTTATCGACAAATAAATTATTGGGCAGACAGTCGGAAAAAAATATTGCTGGGTTTACTGCTTCATTAGCAAATCCAGCTGAATGACATGTTACAAGTGGGTGGATTCTTTTATTTATTTATTTTTTGGCTGCTTGGGTTATGCTAAAGACACAGAAGATTACCAAAGATGGAATCTCTCGTGTTCTCCATGACAATATTGTAAACTTTTAAAAGCAGCTTTTATGAAATCAATGTGAATCTGTTTGGCACATCCCCTGCAGTAGTCAATACATGGTAACTTATTTGAGCAAAAGCCTGTGACTAAATCCCTGGAGACAAGTTACAAGTTCTTCAGCCATTTTAAGATCTTGGCTACTGCTGTTGCCAGGTTTTAGACTGCCCAGAAAGAGCTCCACCTGCAACCAAACCAGCTTATCCGGGATGTGACCAACAGATGGAATTCAACTTTGTCTTTGCTGAGATGCCAGTTTGAAAATTAACTTCTTGTTCAGAAAAGCTAAATGTCAACTTGCTGACTCCCTCCTAGTGGACTCTGGCCAAGACAGTTACGGCTTTCCTGCAGCTGTTTGAAGCATTACCTAGAGAAACATCTATATTGGAGTCAAGAACAGAATAGGTCTTTTGATAGCCTACGTGCAGAGCAAAGAAAAGGCAGACATGTTGAAAATGTACGATAGTACATCCCGTTCTCCTAGGCCATAGGACTTGGGTTCTTACAGCACTCTGTGGTTAACTCACTATCTCTTATGCTGAATGTATATGCACATAACTATTACAGTCCGGTCCACACACTCTGCTCCTCTAGCACCAGCTTATTCACTGTGCCCCAAGCTCATCTATCTCTCCGCTGACTCTTTTCCCACATTTTCCTTCTGGCCTGGAATTCCCCCTGCCTCCATATATGCAGCACACCATCACTCTCCCCACCTCCAAAGCATTATTAAGGTCACATCTCTTCCAAGAAGCCTTCCCTGATTAAGCCCTCTTTTCCTTAGCTTCCTGAAGGTTCAGAAGGTTGATGTCCTTGCCCTATGAGACTTTGTCCTTAATTAGGCCAGAAAACTGGCGTAAAATCA
Source organism: Ornithorhynchus anatinus (assembly GCF_004115215.2). Classification (NCBI taxonomy): domain Eukaryota; kingdom Metazoa; phylum Chordata; class Mammalia; order Monotremata; family Ornithorhynchidae; genus Ornithorhynchus; species Ornithorhynchus anatinus. The sequence goes on from NC_041739.1 coordinate 53,647,936, forward strand.
CAGGCCCAAAAGTAGCCTAAAAGCTCAGTGAATGAACTCTCTTTTCTATGGCTTAGCAGCAGCAGAGATAAACCAAGGTCTATAATTATATATAGTTGTCCTTCATGCTTGAAGAAGACAATGCTGATGGTGAAATTTACCTGCGCATGTGTGGGTGTGACCAAAAAGACCACTGTGGGGCCAACTGTCTAGCACTGTGAACACATAAAGACTGTCCTTTGTTGTGCCTGCCATGTTGTGCTGACATTCTGGGCCCGGCACTGTTCTCACTTTTGCTAATTTTGCCTCACAATCCTTAAATGATTACCTTGTACCTACCCCAGCGCTTAGAACGGTGCTTGGCACATAGTAAGAGCTAACAAATACCTTTAAAAAAATGCTTCTGCTAGAAAAGAATGGGGCAATCGGTGGCCACGGCCCCACTGTCAAGGACGGTTGAATGGGGAGACGGCCAAGACAGGCTTTATACCGTGTGATGCTCGTTCTTCAGTCTCTGATTCTTCTGGCTGCCATGTCACTTGGGCTTTATGTGTATGTTTGTGTATCTGTGGCTGTCCTGCTGCCTCAGATAGATAAGATTAGGAGGAGGGCCTTGACCTTACTTGGTTACCCTCCTAAGACTAGAGTTTGTGACTTGAGGAAATATATATTGTTGCCAGGTTGAACCAAGGGGAAAGCACAATCAAATCCCCTTTCTGACCTCCACTGCCATAATTAGGCAAAAGACAGACATCCTGCAAACATCCTGAGTAGTTTCCTGAGACAGTAAGGGTTGTCAGGAGCTTTGCCCAAGCCAACAAGGTAAATTCCTAGGCTAACTAGGTCTGAGTTCCTAAGCACTTCTCCCTGCTCCAGGCTACAAGAGTATCCTCACAGTATCCTCAGTGGTATTTATTGAGCACTCACTGTGTGCAGAGCACTGTGCTAAGTGCTTGGGAGAGTGCAATACAACAGAGTTGGTAGGCCCGTTCCCTGCCCGTAATGAGTTTACATCTTACTCAGGGTATATCCTGAGGAAAAAAATCAAGGAAGTGGGGTGATGGGGCAATCTTGGACTTCTACATCTTTACCAGGGGCTCCTAGAAGCCAGAGACCACCTTGAAGTTTCTAGCAGCAAAGACGCCACCAGTGAAAGCAGATCCTAATGTCAACTCCTCCTTGCTTTACCTGAGTAACTTTTATCCCAGGGCAGCTGGGTCACTGAGGGTTCAAGGAGATTCACCCGCCCCGACACCAGCATCCAGGGAAGAGCCCAGCCACCAACTCCTCATTCCTCCTACAAATCGATCAATCAAAAATACGTCTCCTCACCCACATACAAACATGCACACCTGTATGCACACATTAAACATGAGAAGCAGTGTGGCCTAGTGGATAGAGCACAGGCCTGGGAATCAGAAGGACCTGGGTTCTAATCCTGGCTCCTCAACTTGTCTGCTGTGTGGCCTTGGCAAGTCAGTTAACTTCTCTGTGTCTTAGTTACCTCATCTGTAAAATGGGGATTATTATAATAGTAACTATAGTATTTGTTAAGTGCTTACTAGGTGCCAAGCAGTGTTCTAAGCACTAGGGTACATACAAAGTAATTGGATTGCCCTACTTAGGGTTCTCAGTCTTAATCTCCATTTTATAGATGAAGTAACTGAGGCACAGAGAAGTTAAGTGACCTACCCAAGGTCACACAGTAGACAAGTGGTGGAGCTGGGATTAGAACCCATGACCCCTGACTCCCAAGCCTGTGCTCTTGCCACTAAGCCATGCTGCTTCTCATTATTACTGGGAGCCCCATGTGAGACATGGACTGTATCCAACCACATTAGCTTCTAAAAAAAAAAATGTGGGTATTTATTAAGCGCTTACTATGTGCAGAGCACTGTTCTAAGTGCTGGAGGAGATACAGGGTCATCAGGTTGTCCCAGGTGAGGCTCACAGTCTTCATCCCCATTTTACAGATGAGGTAACTGAGGCACAGAGAAGTTAAGTGACTTACCCACAGTCACATAGCTGACAAGTGGCAGAGCTGGGTTCGAACCCATGACCTCTGACTCCCAAGCCCCTGCTCTTTTCACTGAGCCGCACTTCTTCCCGACTCCAGTGCTTAGTACAGTACCTGCTACATAGTAAGCGCTTAACAAACACTGTAAAAAAAATAGGGTGAACGACATTATCGATGTGTACCAGTAGAGCCAAAGCACTTTTTAAGATTAACCCATGCCACGCTTACTATTACTATTGTTGTTGTTACTTTAAAGGGAGAAAGAAATGCCTCATTTCCCACTGGAGAGTTTTCTGAGGGCTGAATGTAACTCTCTCAGTTGGGGCAAGACAAGATGGATGTTTCTGAGAAGTATTCAGCATAAAATGACTAATAGGAACTGCAATATATGGGTTTAGGAAACTATTTGAAAAATTCAAATACACAGAATTTACACCCAGGCAACCGTCATAGCATTCCAAATATAGAAGTGAATTTGAGTGAAGTGCAAAATACAAAAAGATGACAGACATTCAAGTAACCAAATTAATCTTATATGAATTTACTGATACAGTTCTTATTCAGTTTTGCAGAAGTCATATTACTCTACTGGTACTGTTTGTAGATCGGAGTTTGCCTGATAATTTCAATTGCTAAAACATCAGTGTCAAATTGGTGACAACTATAGAGAAATATGACTGCCCTATAACTCACTTTGAAATATCTTCTTGGAAAAGAAAGGCCTTCAAACTAGTTGAAGTTATAGTCAGTGACTGAAAACATGATGACAAATAGGATGCTTACTAGTGTCCTATATTGCATGTCACTAGTTCTATTTATTTATTCTTTTTATTAAGGGTCTACTATGGGGAGCTCTTATTTGCTCCTTCATTCATCCTCCCTCCCATTCCCACAGCACACATGTGTAGATATGCCTGTCATTTATTTATTTACTTTTTTATCTATTTATTTTTTTTTTACATTAATGTCTGTCTCCCCCTCTAGGCTGTGAGCTCATTGTGAGCGGGAATTTGTCTGTTTGTTGTTATCTTGTACTCTCCCAAGCGCTTAATGCAATGCTTTGCACACAGTAAGCACTCAATAAATGCCACTGAATGAATGAATGAATGAATGAATGAGAGCACTGTAGTGGGCCTTTGGAAGCATATGATTGGAGAAAAAGCTGTGGTTCCTGTCTTCAGGGATCTTACATTCTAATGAGGGAGGTAGGCAAACACAAATTGCGTTCATTCATGAGGAAAAACAATAGAGCTAACCCCAGATAGAACTGGCATAGTTATTCTGGATGTACTACTTAGATGCACAGTTACACTAGGTACATTACACTAAATACCATTGATTGATTGATTGATTAACTAAGAGTCAGGAGATCCAATTTTCAGACTTTCCTGCAGTATTGACTGGCTGGGGACTTCAAGCAAGTCACTTGCCAGAACTCTGTGTGGAATTACACCAGTCTGGGGATCATTCCTGGATCAGCAATCCCTCACTCCTTATCCACCAAGAGAATGACCACCCCTTTTGATTTTTCTTGTGTTTCTTAATGTGAAACGTACTTTACTGACATTTAGTATTGATTTTTCACTGAGAGTATTGGATTTGGAAATGATGGAGAACATTATTATTGCCTTCGGGCCCCAGTTTCAATGACAAATAAAACATAGCTTAAATGGAATTAAGGCAATGACATCGAAACATGTGGACTTTGCACTTACGTTGCCTAATGGAACTTCTTTGTATTGCTCCTGATGGCAGTAAGAGTTTTTTTGTTTTTTTCCTTAGTTGCTTACTGTTATAGTCCCCTGAGTAGGACAAAACACCAGTCTAATGGGTCTCAGCTACAGACCCATTAGAAAAGTGAATATTATAACCCAGAAAATACAAAATGGGGCATGTTACAATATTGTTTCCCTGCCACTAAAGTATCTACAAATAGTGGAAGCCAGGATGAACTGTCAGAATAATTGAATGTGCAATGGAAGAATACGTATGTACGTAAATATTGAAGCTGTGTTTATGTATTTAAATACCAATGGGCTAGTGGTGGCTGTTATATTGAAATGATTATGTTGAAAAATAATGGATGAATTAATTAAAACTTTCTGGAGTTGTGTTGCTGTTGTTTTTTAAGGAAGGCTTGAGCACAATTTTAACTATTGCCTCCATATTGGTGAGCTGACTGTGTTCTAGATCTCAGTGAATGGTGATTCTGTCTTGTCATTTGATATTGATTATGCATCATAGGTGACACTGAAGAGAAATAGCGTGGTCTAGGTGATAGAGCACAGGCCTGGGAGTCAGAAGGACCTGGGTTCTAATCCCAGCTTTGCCTCTTGTCTGTTGTGTGACCTTGAGCCAGTCACTTAATTTCTCTGTGCCTCAGGTATCTCATGTGTAAAAGGCAGGTTAAGCCTGTTGAGCCCCATGTAGGACATGAACTATGTCCAACCAGATTAGCTTGTATCCACTCCCTTGCTTAGTACAGTGCCTGGGACATAGTAAGCGCTTAACAAGAACCTTTAAAAAATTGCTAGGAAAGCTAATAGTCCTGTTGAGTTAGATCTAGTACAACTTACCATAAAAGAGGTTGGGCATTTCCAAAGCTATCAGGAGCTGCTTAATACTAATCTTAAAATGATTTTGATTTGCAGAATTTTCCATGTATGAACCTAGAAAGGGACTGTTTGGGAAGCAGTGTCAGTGTGGGAAGCAACCTGGCCTAGTGGAAAACGGCCTAGGAAACCAGGCCTATGCTCTTTCCACTAGGCCATGCTGCTTCCTCAGTTATTTACCAGAAAAAGAGAATTCTTATTCAACTAGCATAATTCAAACCCCTTATCTCTGTGGGAGTGAAAGTTAATCTCAAATGCTCTATTGACTCCACCACTTGAGGCAAACCCTAATAGAAATCTTGTCCCTGGAATTCTTTAAAGAGTAATGGTGAGAGTAAGAGTGAGAAGCTGTGTGGCTTAGTGGAAAAAGCATGGGCTTGGGAGTCAGACGTCTTGGGTTCTAATCATGGCTCTGTCACTTGTCAGCTGTGTGACTTTGGGCCAGTAACTTCACTTCTCTGGGCCTCAGTTATCTCATCTGCAAAATGGGGATGAAGATTGTGAGCCCCACGTGGGACAACCTGATTACCTTGTATCTACCCCAAGGCCTAGAATAGTGCTTGGCACATAGTAAGTGCTTAACAAATACCACCATTATTATTATTAATATTAATATGTAAACTGTGCCAATCAAGGCCCAAAATCATACTAGGAGCATCATCTTCACTGTTCACTACACACACACACACACACACACACACACAAAGTTGGTTTCTGCTGAGCTTGAGTCATTTTAACCTGTAACACCTCTAGGGTAATTCATGGCAGGCTGATGGAAGAATTTAATAAAGTAACTGGACACATAAGGTAGCCAACAGTCTCAATGATATGAGTCCCCAGGAATACCTTAGCCAAAAGTAAAATCTTCCGAGTATTAGATCAAACCCTAAAATTCCATGCCACCACTGTGGATCTCTCTGGGAGCTGAGGCTTTGCCAACAAGATAGGATATAGGGTTATATTGTCAGGGGGAAAAGAGGTTGAAGGATGGTTGAGTCTTGAAGTGTCACTATAGAATTAGAGTCATTAGGGAGAGGAAAGGGTCTCCAAGAGCCATTTTGCCCCTCTCCCAAGTGCCTAAATTTAAACCATTCAAGACAGGTGGATGGTCATCTTTGTGGCTAGGGCTTTTTATCCTATAAAATAGTCATGGAATTGTTGACTTGAGAGGAGGGGGAGGGGAAGGAGAAGGGAAAAATAGAATGAGACCCCTTAAAAATAGTGGTCCTTGGGGTAACCGGGAACTCTCGAACAACTAACTCACTTTCCTCCATTTAACTTTTCCTAGCCTCTTATTTTCTCTCCTATGTGTAATGGTTGAAGAGAAAATGCCTCTTGGTGTTTTTTGGCTTGTCCCTTAACCAACAGAAGAGAACTGCATTCCAAAAGGTTCCACTAGATTGTAAACTCCTAGAGGGAAGCAGCATGGCATAGCGGATAAAGCATGGCCCTGCAAATCAGAAGGTCATGGGTTCTAATCCTGGCCCTGCCACTTGCCTGCTGTGTGACTTTGGACGAGTCACTTCACTTCTCTGGGTCTCAGTTACCTCATCTATAAAATGGGGATTGAAACTGTGAGCCCCTCTTGGGACAGGGACTGTGTCTACCTCAATTTCCTTGCATCCACCCCAGTGCTCTGTACAGTTCCTGGCACTGTAAATACGATTGAATGAATAAATGGCATGTAGTAAGTGCTTAAAAAATACCATCATTATTATTATTATCAACTCTTTTGTATTGTACTCTTCCGAGATCTTAGTACAGGGCTCTGCACACATAAGCTCTCAATAAATAATATAGATTGATTAATTAATTGGTTGAATGGATGTTGGTTTTTGAGTCAATCTATCAATGACATTTATTTAGCGCTTACTATGGGCAGAGCACTGTACTAAGCAGTTAGGGGAGTACAATGCAACAGAATTAGTATCACATTCCCTGCCCATAACGAGCTTTCAGACTAGTGAGTCACTGACCTGACAGGGACTAAGGGCTATTCGTCTACCTGTCTTTATGACTCTGGGTTTCCGAGAAATGTTATATTTGGCTAAGGATTACAGGGTCTGGTCTGTGGATCTTAAATGTGAACTGTGAGTCTGCTTCAATTCTGTTCTTTATGATCTTCAGGGAAGATTTTCTGCTTTTAAAGCCCTAGCTATTTGCAAAACAATGATAATGTCAAACTATTTACTAAAGAGAAAACATAACACTGACAAATACTGACCAAAAAAAAAAAAAAGAATTGTTCTAGGATCTGGACAAACTTATTGCAAAATACTTAACTTTAACAACCTTATCATCCTGAGGAATTTCAATGAAGGGTCGACAGAGATGCCAAAATGGAGATATTGGATCACGAGGAGTTGGAACGGATAAAGTAATGATTCATCAATAACATTTATTGAGCACTTACTATGTGCAGAGCACTGTACTAAGCACTTAGAATGTAGTCTACTCCTGCTCAGTGGGCATGCTGAACGTCAATTCATATTTACTAACACTATCCTCCAACTCCCAAATAAGGGAAGGACTTCATGGATGCACCCAAGGTTTAAAAATGGCATCTGTTTAATTTCATAATTGTCATGTAGCAGGGGTTTAAATCTACGTGAATCACTGCAGCTGGGTTAAATGCTGGGCTTCATCTGACATATTCCAAACTGGGGTAAGTAATACACCTAATGGACTTATTGAACCTCAGCCTCTAGGGAAACAGCACGGCCTAGAGGAGAGAGCACAAGCCTGGGAGTCAGAAGGACCTGGGTTCTAATTCTGATTCTTCCAGTTGCCTGCTGGATTAGGTCAGAATAGAGACCACTGGATATGACAAGAAGGAGATCATTAGTGACCTGTGAGAGGACCGTTTCTGTGGAATGAAGGGGATGGAAGCCAGATTGGAGGGGGTTAAGGAGAGAAATGGAAGAGAGGAACTTGAGACAATGGGTTTAGACAACTCACCCAAGGAGTTCAGAGAGGAATGGTAGGAGGGAGATAGGAGAATAACTGGGGGGAGTCGTGGGGTCAAAGGAGGGTATTTTAGGTTAGGGGAGACATGGCCGTGTTTGGAAGCAGTGGAGAAGCCACTGGAGAGTGAATAGTTGAAGATGGCTGTTAGGGAGGGGGCTAGAATTTTGATAAGGTGCGAAAGAATGAGGTCAGATGTGCAGATGGAGGGGGTTGGCTTTTGAGAGGGGGCAGATCTCCTTTAGAGATTCTGCTGGGAAGTATGGGAGAGTTGAAGAGGGGGCCGGAAGGGGGAGGGACTGAAGAGGGGCAGGGGCAATTTTAGGGCACTCATGCCTGGTAATGTCAGTTTTATAAAATAGGTGGCCAGGTCACTGGGGGCAAGGGATGGAGGAGGCAGGGGGACAAGGGACCTGAGGAGGGAGTTAAATATCTGGAACATCTGGAGAGGGCGATGGGTTCAGATGTCAATAAGGATGGAAAAACAATTTTGCCGGACAGAGGAGAGGGCAGAGTGAAAGCACGCAAGGATAAACTTGAGGTGGAAGATCTTGGACTGATATATAGATTTCTGCCAGCAGTGCTCGGCGGCTCGTGCACCATTGGTGTTGAGGCCCATGAAACACAGGGAACCAGGCAAAGTTAATGTGTCTCTACCCCAGTGCTTAGTACAGTGCCTGGCACATAGTAAGCACTTAACAAATACCATTAAAAGAATTATAGACAAGGCCCTGGTTCCAACTTTTGAGAAAATCATTTCCATTACCAGTGAAAACTGATAAAATGCCTAGCCCAGGTGGCTATTTTGCAGAAATCTACAGTATTATCCAGAGAAGGATAATAATATTGGTGTTTTGTTAAGCGCTTACTATGTGCAGAGCACTGTTCTAAGCGCTGGGGTAGATACAGAGTAATCAGGTTGTCCTGCGTGAGGGTCACAATCTTAATCCCCATTTTACAGATGAGGTAACTGAGGCACTGAGAAGTTTAGTGAATTGCACACAGTCACACAGTTGACAAGTGGCAGAGCCTGAATTCGAACCCATGACCTCTGACTCCCAAGCCCAAGAAGCTATTGCATAGTTGTCTGTGCAGAATGCTCTTGAAAAGAGCAGTGAGAAAATGCTCCAAGGTTTGAGAGATGCCACCATGTTAACTGACCTTAAGAAGAAAAGGAAGAGAAGTGACAGAATACTACAAAGGTCTTTCAAATGTCTTTTAAGAGAAGCAGCGTGGCTGAATGGAAAGAGCATAGGTTTGGGAGGCAAGAAGGCCGTGGGTTCTAATCCCGGCTCTGCCACTTGTCTGCTGTGTGACCTTGGGGAAGCCACTTAACTTCTCTGTGTCTCCATTACCTCATCTGTAAAATAGGGATTAAGACTGTGAGCCCCATGTAGAACAACCCGATTACTTTGTATCTATCCCAGTGCTTAGAATACTGCCTGGCAGATAGTAAGTGCTTAATAAATACCATTATTATTAGTAGTAGTAGAATTAAATGTACATCCAGCTTTTCTTTAGGCCAGATACGTGCAGTGAAGCACATATCTCTGTCTCTGTCTCTAAATGATCCCCACCACAAACAGTTCCTTGCCTCTCCTCCCCCTCCGTCTCCTGCTACAAAATGCATGCGTGCAGTTGTGGGCTTTTGAGTGATGAGCCATAATATTATTTTTTTAATGGCATTTATTAGTGCTTACTCTGTGCCAGGCACTGTTCTAAGTGCTGGGGTAGATACAAGCTAAAAAGGTTGGATACAGTCCCATGTCCCACATGGGACTCACGGTCTTAATCCCCAATATTCAGATGAGGTTATGGTATTTTCACAGGTTTGGCTATACCCAGCCCAAATTCAGCTGATAATTGCCAACTCTCTTCAGCACTGACAGAATTAATCATCTTGCCTTTTGACTGGGGAACCAGTGGCATCTCAACCAAAAGCCAGATGCTGGAAAATTACTTGGTAACTGAAAATGGAGTGGAAAAACGGGAAAAGGACGGGTCTCTAAAATGTAAACTAGTTGTGGGCAGGGAATGTGTCTGCTATATTGTTATACTGCACCCTCCCAAGCACTTAGTACAGTGTTCTGCACATAGTAAGGGCTCAATAAATACCATTGATTGATTGACTGATTAAAAAGAAGGTTGGAAAGGCACAGGGTTTAGAGTGATAACTACCAAAGGACTAAGTTTCTATTAAGGAACTGAAGAGCTTTAAATAATTCCAGGGCGAAGTCTTTCTTAAATAGAATATGTTTTGTTTACCCTACTTACCCAACAACATGTAGTATAAAAATAACCCCTCCAAGGCCAGCTTAAATGTCACCTGACCCATCTAGGTCACAGCGTTGGGAGGAGTTGGTCTTTTTTCCTTATGTTGCAAGTTACGGCCACACTGTGAGAAAACATGAAATTTCTACTTTTCAACTCCCATGCTATTAGATGAAGACCCACATCCAAAACCAGCAAATAAACCCAAATGAGCCCATTTGTTTCCTACAACCATGAGAAAATCGGGGCTGCCGCAAACAGCTATACCCAAGGGAGGTTGCTCAAATCGGGACCATTGATGTTATTAATCTGTCTGTGCTATTCCTTCAGAAAGTCAACTTCTCCTTGTTGGGCTAGGGACCTTCTGGCTTATGGCCCATTACGATACATAACCTGAAGTCCTGTGATAAATCTTCTGAGAGTTATATTCTGCCTGGATGGGGGAAAAGACTCAGTCTAATGCATCTTTTTCAACTCTAATTATGATGACTGTGGCAGGAGCCTTCTGTCTCAGACAGCTCTTTGGCAGAGGATACATTTCATATTTGAAATCTAATTAGCTCAAGGCTTCTCAAGGCCAGAGGGGAAGGAAGAGAGTCTTGGTGGAACCTGAAGTGGAGGGAGTTGTGGTGAGGAGAGCAGCAGAGAAGCAGCCTGGCCTAATGGATAGAGGACAGGCCTGGGAGTCAGAAAGACTTGGGTTCTAATGCTGCCCCACCACTTGTTTGCTGTGTGACCCTGGGTGAGTCACTTGACTTCTCTGTGCCTCAGTTCCCTCATTTGTAAAATAGGGACTTAGACTGGGAGCCCCATATGGGATATGACCTTGTCCAACCTGCTTACTTTGCATCTACCCGGTGCACTTAGAACAGTGCCTGGTACATGGCAAATGCTCAACAAATACCATTAAAAAAAAGTAAAGGAGAGTGGGAGAGCTGTCCAGAGTGGGCTAGCTCAGGGAGCTTGTCAGGAGGGGCAGGAGAGCTTAATTCCTCATTTTACAGATGAGGTAACTGAGGCCCAGATATATGAAGTGACTTGCTCAAGGTCACAAACCAGACAAATGGCAGAGTTGGGATTAGAACCTAGGTCCTTCTGACTCCCAGGCCCATGCTCTATCCATTAGGCCATGCCACCTCTCTGACTATATTATTCCTGACTCTAATGTGAAATACTTTGTTTTGCCCCTCTGAGAAAGCTGTGCTTCTGAACTACCTTTTGTTCTCATAGATTTTCAGATGCACCATGCTCTATTTCCAGAAACCTTCTCTTTTGGCTTTCCCTTACTAACCATAGAGTCTTCATGAATCAGAAATGACTTGACGGCATTTGATAATAATAAAATACTAACCTTCGAATAATAATACACGGAATTCATATGGCACCGAAATAGATTTTCCAAAACTCTTTCTCATTTTATTCTCATGTCAACTCTGTGAGATGCAGGGAACATGCAGGTATTATCCCTGTTTTACAGGTGAGAAAACAAAGATTCAGGGAGATTTCAAGAACTTCACTGAGGTCAAAGAGCAAGCCAGTTAAAGAGATGAGAATAAAACTCAGGTTGACTGATTCCCAAACCTCTGATCTTTCCATTAGACTACACTGCCTCTCTGAAGATCATCTGTTTGTTGTGAACACTACCCTTTGGACGTGCCTAGTTTAGTGCATCAGGGTGGACCTCCAGATACTTTGGACAGGTCCCTCCCCTAAGCAAATCTTTCCTAAACTGATCCCTGGAAAAAAGCAGGACTATACTAAGGTATGTGACCTCTTGCTATAAAGTTCATATAAATTTAATCAGTAATGAAAGCCTTTAATATTTGAAGGTGAGGTGTGAATTTTGGGGGGACCATCCTCCTTGGATCATCCAAATGACTATAAAGAGAAATGGACCAGCTGTTCCACAGTGGACTAAAATGTAACTAATAATTCTCCATGTATGTGGTACATTTCTTCCACCAAATTTAAAGTAATTTCACTTCTATTTATCTTTGATTTTCCCGTCGCTGTAGGCAACACTGTCATCCTCCATGTCTCACAAACCCGTATGTAACCTTGGTGTTATCCTCAACTCATCTCTCTCAGTCAATTCACATATTCACTCTGTTACCAAATCCTGTGGTTTAGCCTTCACATCTCCAAAATCCACCCTTTCCTCCCGATCAAACTACTACGACATTAATCCAAGCATTTATCCCTGCCTCCTGTCTCTCCCCACTCCAGTCCATACTTCACTCTGCTGCATGGATCATTTTTTTTCAAAACCATTCAGTCCATATTTCCCTACTCCCTAAGAACCTCCAATGGTTGCCCATAATAATAATAACTGTGGTATTTGTTAAGCACTTCCTGTGTGCCAGGCACTGTATTAAGCACTGGGGTGGATCCAAGCAAATCGGGTTGGGCACAGTCCCTGTCCCACATGGGGCTCACAGTCTCCATCCCCATTTTACAGATGAGGGAACTGAGGCACAGAGAAGTGAAGTGACTTGCCTAAGGTCACACAGCAGACAAGTGGCAGAGCTGGGATTAGAACCCACGACCTTCTGACTCCAAGGCCCGTGCTCTATCCATTGAACCATGCTGCTTCTCATCCACCTTCCCCTCAAAAAGAAACTGCTCACAAAAGGCTTTACCCACTCCTGCCTTACCTCCGTTTCCTACTCCCAGCATGCACACTTCGCTCCTCTAATGCCAACCTACTCACTATACCTCAATCTCATCTATCTCACCACTGACATGTCCTGCCTCTGGCCTGGAACTTTCATTCATTAATTCAATCATATTTATTGAGCACTTACTGTGTGCAGAGTACTGTACTAAGTGCTTGGAAAGTTCAATTCAGCAATAAAGAGAGACAATCCCTGGTCACACCGGGTTTACGGACTAGAAGTGGGGAGACAGACATCAAAACAAGTAAACAGGAATTGATATAAATAGAATTATAGATATATACACATCAAAACAAGTAGACAGACATCAATATAAATAAAGAGAATTATAGGTACATATATACATAGGGCAGGGAGAGGGAGAGGGGGCTAGAGCAAAGGGAGAGAGTCAAGGGGACGCGGGGGGGGGGAGCTGAGGAAAAGGGGGCTTAGTCTGGGAAGGCTTCTTGGAGGAGGTGAGTCTTCAGTAGGGCTTTGAAGGAGGGAAGAGTTATTAGCGGATCTGTGGTAGGATGGCATTCCAGGCCAGAGGTAGGATGTGGGCCAGGGGTCGACGGCAGGACAGCAGGAACGAAGCACAGTGAGGAGGTTAGCATCAGAGGAGTGGAGTGTGTGGGCTGGGATGTAGAAAGAGAAAAGGGAGGTGAGGTGAGAAGGGGCAAGGTGATGGAGAACTTTGAAGCCAATAGTGAGGAGGAGTTGTTGTATGGAACGCCATCGCTCTTGATATCCGACAGACGATCACTCTCCCTATCTTCAAAGCCTTATTAAAAGCACATCTCCTCCAAGAGGCCTTGACCTACTAAGCCCTCATTTCCTCTATTACCATTCCCTTCTGAGTCAGCACTGAACCCCTCCCTCCCTCAGCCCTACAGCACTTGTGTACCCATCCAGAATTTATTTATATTAATGTCTGTATCCCCCACTAGAAGGTCAGCTCGTTGCGGACAGGGAACATGTCTACCAACTCTGTTATGCTGTACTCTCCCAAGTGCTCTGTAACCTATAAGCACTCAATAAACTTGTTACTCTTCACAGAGAAAAGGCTTCTGGTCAAATATCTTCTGGCTTTATGTGACAGGCAAGACCAGAGGAAAATAAGCACATCTTAGATACTCTGATTCTGGATCACTGGGGCTGCCAATTTTCCCCACTTTGTTTCTCCTGTAAAAGATGCTGCTATCAGGTGAAAATTTGAGTGTTGGCCTCCTCTGCAGTTGACATAAATGTCACCTGTCTACTAATCCACCATTCCAGCTGTCACTGCATTCCTACCTTGGGAAATTAAATGCATCTACTACAGAATGTACCTGCTAAAATTGAAAATGGGATAATTGAAAATTGTTCCCAACCCCCCCCCCCCCAACTCCCCCACCTTGTTTCCCAAATACTCCTCAGGGATGGAGGAGGGGAGGAGAAGCTGCGAAACAGCCCTGTACCTGTGAGACATTAGGTCAAATTCAAGTATTTACTGAGCACTAACTGTGCAGAGCACTGTACTAACCTCTTGGGCATGTACAGTAAAGAAAGTAAACATGATGTCTACCCTCAAGAAGCTCGTTATCTAGCAGGGAAGACAGACATTAAAATAAATTCCAGGTAGAAGGAAGCAACAAAACATAAACAAAACGTACTTAAAGACAGTGAGGGTGGAGAAGGGAGGAACTCTAAGTGCCCAAGTGCTTAGGTGATGCCGAAGTGCTAAAGTAGCAGTCAGAGGGGGAAGTAGGATGGAAAGATGTGATTAATCAGGGAAGGCCTCCTGGAGGAGATCAATCAATCAATCAATGGTATATATTGAGCACACACTGTGTAGAGAGCACTATACTAAGCACTTGAGAGAGTACATTTCAAAAGAAGATATAGATGATCCCTGCCAACAGGGAACTGACAGACTAGGAGGGGAGACCGACATTAAAATAGGTTACAGACGGGATATGAGTCAGAGCCCATTAACTCAGGTTTCAGAGAACATGCAGTCTTTCCCAGCGACTTCACGCTAATCCTCCTCTTCTAAGGGTGAGTTGCGGGGGAATGGGAAGCTCTGGCTGGGAGGATACAGAGATAGGAAGCGCTCCCAAGTGGCCAGCCACCCGGGAAGGGCAATGTGCCACAGAGGGCCCTGCGGCCACCCGGCCCATTACCCTGCCCTAATCTGTTCCTGATTTACCAGTGACCATCAGCTCCTGACACTGTCTGTCTTTAACATGAGATACAGCCCTTCATTTGTTTGCAATGGTATTTGTTAAATACTTACTATGTGCCAGACACTCTACTAAGCTCTGGAGCAGATACAAGATACGAGCACTTAAAACAGTGCCTGGCTCATAATAAGCGCTTAACAAATGCCATTTTAAAAAAAAGTTAATCGTGTTGGACCCAGTTCATGTCCCACATAGAGCTCCCCGTCTTAATCCCCATTTTACAGGTGAGGGAACTGAGGCCCAGAGAAGTTAAGTGACTTGCCCAAGGTCACGCAGCAAACAAGTGGCAGAGCTGGGATTAGAATTAAGGTTCTTCTGATTCACAGGCCCGTGCTCTGTCTGCTAGGTAACACTGCTTCTCTGCAGTTCAGTTGCAGCAGTCTTTTTTTTTTTTTTGCTTTCTCTTTTCATGGTATTTACTATTTACACACTTACTATGTGTCAAACATGGTTTTAAGCACCGGGGTAGGTGTAAGTTAATTAGGTCGGACCCAGTGCCCATCCTAAAATGGGCTCACAGTCTAAGTAGGCAAGAGAACAGGTATTGAATCCCCATTTACAGTTGAGGAAACTGAGGCACAGAGATATTAAGTGACTTGCCTAAGACCACACAACAAGCAATTGGCAGCGCCAAAATTAGGGTTGAATCCCAGGCCTGTGGTTTTTCCACTAAGTCACGCTGCTAAACTCATCCCAAAGGTCATCTTCAGCTTCTTGGTCCCAAGACCCCTGAATGGAAGAAGCTTCTGAAAGAGAAAGCTGCAGCAACAGGATTGGTGTTGGAGGCCGTTCCCTCCAATTGCTTAGTATAGTACTCTGCATAAGTAAGTGTTCAATAAATATGATTGACTGACTGATTGATTGATGAGTCCACTCTCCCCCACTTCCCCTCTGCCTGACACGGCCTCCCATCCCTGGAGGCAGGGCTCAAGCACAGCCACTCTCTGACCAGTGCAGAAAGCCGCTGCTAAGGCAAGATGCCCCGAGGAGGGGAAGGCCTGCAACAACAGTTGTCCTGAGCCCTGCACCACCCATGAGCTAGTCCTGGTTGCTCCCACACAAACTCACTAAAAATTTAGATAATGTGTTAGAGAGCAGGAAACGCTCACAGTCTGGGATTTCTTGTCCAAGTGATGCTATATACACACTACCCTGCCTCTTTGTTTTACAATTTCATTGCCTTTGACCGGTTTTAGGCCCTGTCTGCATGAGTCAAACTTCACAGCAGGTTGAAAAAAGTGTCAGGGTGTGTCCATGCATCTTAACGACTCTCACATATTAGCCGCTTAAATGACAGGAGGATTTGTTGTGAGAGTTTTTGTCACAGTTCGGCACTTTGGACTCAAAAGTGTTAGTCTGAACTGGGATGGGAAGTACCTCTTTGCTGTGGAATTGCTGCCACCTGAGCCTCCTAAAGCATCTGATTTAATCAATCATCAATTGCATTTATTGAGTGCTTATTGTGTGCAGAGCACCTTTCTAAGCCCTTGGAAAAGAACAGTATATCAGAGATGGTAGACACGTTCCCTGCTCATAATAAGCTTATGGCCTAGAAGAGGAGACAAACATCAGTGCAAATAAATAAATTACAGATATGGATGTAAGTGCCGTGGGGCTGAGAGAGGAGGGAATAAAGGGTACAGGTTCAAGGGATAAGAGGAAATGAGGATTTAGATGGGGAAAGTCTCTTGGAAGGGGCATGCCTTTGATAAGGCTTTGAAGGTGGGGAGAGTGATCACTTGTCAGATATAAAAAGGGAGAGCGTCTCAGGCTAGAGGTGGGAAGTGGGCAAGAGGTCTGCGTCGAGTTAGACAGCTGGTAATTCCCTGCTTACCTCCACCTCGCCTGGACTTTGGAAACTGCCCCAAGAAGCTTTGGGTGGACTTGGGATAGGTAAACAGAGTGGAAGATAAGGGAGAGGGGGTTGGAAAAGCCCCAGTGCCACCTGTCAGTCAGTCTCTAGGTGGGCTGGCCGGAAGAAGTAATGACGTGGGATTCCCAAAGCCTCAGTCTTGCCCAACAGTGGCTGTGCTCCATTCACACAGCGAAAGAAGGGAACTTTCAACAGGAAAAATCCGTACAAAAAGCACATCTATCTCACAAAGATGGAAGATGATGTTTTTGTACAGATCATCCAAGAAACAGGCAAACAGAAGGGGGCAACTGGAGAAAATAGTTTTTGTTCTTGCTTGAATTAAGATAATTTATTGTTGGGTAGCATTCTTGGGTAATATATAAACTTTTGTTCTTATTTAGACAGCCATTTCAAGAGTTTTATTAATTTTGGTTTGCAAATTGCCTTCCCCTGTCCAAATAGCTCCCCAAATCATAAATTTTTCAACAACTGTGCCAATATCTAGCTCTCTCTCTTAATTTCAACATCCATCAATATGTACCCCTTGATAGGGATCTTTTTCTGCCTCTAACAACATTTTACTATGTTGTTTCTATTCAAGTTGAAGAACATCCCTGCCAAATCACCACCTATCATTTAAAAATTTAAGAGAAGACATTTTCATTATCTGATATTCTCATAAAGAGAACTTCCCAGTTAACTGGAAGTGGAAATTAAAAAAATCGAGTTGGACAATTTACAGCTTTTTTGGCTAGCTGGAATGCTAAATGAAGAGAATTAAGGGGGAAGGAAGAGAATGCATGAAAAAGAAAGTTTTTGAAGTGTGGTTTCATAGGGCAAGCGAGGACTTGAAAAGAGCTGAGCTACAGGAAGCGGAGTCTTCATCTGTCAGTTTTCTGGTGACATAATAGATCTCCCAATCTTTCTCCTCCCGGGAGCCTGGTAGACAGAAACCAATCACTTCCTTCTTCAGCTCGTTCATTCTGTCATTTGGCAAAAAACTCAGTTATTAACTTTATAATAGGGTTGGAATATAAAATATTCTTGATCCAAACTCAGATGCATACATTATGAAAATCTTATAGTTTTCAGTAGGTCAGGGAATGCAAGAATATTTAAAAAAAATCAGACATTTCAGTGGACCTAAATAAACCAATGACTCACCGTAGCTATACTATAAAACGCTTTTGATTGCCACAGAGTTAACCCATAATTATCTGGAATATTATCCATGAAATGCAAAGCATTATGTAATAGCTTTAGCCTTATGAAATCAAAGACAGCATATCCTATTGTGTTGTAAGGAGAAGTTTAATGAGGCCATGAATTCAACATGGATATTCTTTGAATGTTTGATACAGTATAAAGTGACTCACAGCACCTCTCTTGGGGAAGTGTACATGGCCAAATCCTTGCCCTCCCGCTGATAAACTCTGGGTAAATATACTTTACACTCCATTCTTTGAACAGCACAAATAGCAGATAAAAATACAGAAAGAGGACATTCGTGAAAATTGGCAGGATAACTTGGCAGAAAGTTCGCCATGGAAAAATGTCTCTAGCTGTGAGGAACTGAAGCAGTAGTTCCTGTTGTAATATACATAGCGTACACTGTGTGAACAGACCCACCCCTAAAAAACAGAAGAAGGAAAAAAGACTGGAAAAAATGTGTCTGCAAAGATCAACTCAGTATTATATCCTGTGTCTTACCACAGGTGCAGAGCAGTCAACCCACCCGGAATGACTCTCTGTACTGAAGGAGCCTCAAAAGACATATTGGACATAATGCAGGTCACCCTTAATATCATCTAATCATGAAAAATTTGGGTGGCATGGTTTTGAAAGAGTTGGTGGTGTGGCTTTATTTCATATTCTAGGGCGAGTATTCTTGTTTTTAAACCATTGGTTTTTTTAGCCACTAGCCTGACATGATGTGCATGTGGATGCTTAATCCCTTCTAAGTGATGATGAGGAGTTATTTATAAATTTATGTTTATATATTTATGATTTTATTTTTCAAATGTCCAAGTGTCTGAAGCCTGAAGGAAATAGAATATTTTCAAACCAATTGAAAAGCTAGAGACAAGAGAGTAGAATTGAAATTAACTGAAGGAATTCCTTACAATACCCACTTGAAAACGTTTACACTTTAAGTGGGAAATTTACACTTCCGAACGCAGAGGCTGTTTCTTCGATAAATGAGGAATGTTCTAGAGTAGATGCAGGCTTTTGCCAGTGATCTAGAAATTCACCACTGATCCAGGCCAAATGGCCTCATTCTCTATATTCCGGGCAGAAATAACTTAGGTTTATTGAGCCTTTCAGAAAAGGTTCATTTTAAGCAAACTTTGTTTTTTGATCACAAACCTAAATTGTAAGATCCTAAGAGGCCAGAGGCCAGTAAAACCCCCCAATCACACAGCCCAGTAAATACTCAAGAAATACTTCTTAATGACAATGACCTGAACTCAAGTTTTCTTTGCCAAACACCATTCGATGGCAAAATCAGCTCTTGCTCTTGCTAAAACACACCAGTAATCAGACTAAGGGAATGAGTGAGCCACACCGACAACAGTGACAAATTTCAGTATTAGAAATATTAATTCAGTTAAGTAGGGATTAGACAAAATTGTTCCTTTCATATACTGGCTGCTTATACTGGCATGTTTTTAATCTGAAGATCCCAAGCTTATTCTAACCATTATGTGTTGCAATATCCATGTGGGATAATTACAGTCGCATACGTGTTGCCCAAGTAATGAAACATTATGTCTATTGTCTCGTGTCTCTGATCTAGTAAGGAGGAAGATTCAAATCACCTGCCTAGACCAGGTAAAAATTTCTCATGAGCTCTTCAGATTTTTCCTCCCAGAATCCATAACTGAACAAAGATTCTGAAATCACACCCGGAATTTCATCATCATCATCATCATCATCATCATAGTTGTTAAGCACTTACTGTGTGCCAAACACCGTACTAAGCACCGGGGTAGAACAATATCCCAATACTGGGGCAAACTTTGAACAATATTGGACAGAGTCCCTGGACCACATAGAACTCATAGTCTAAGGCAGAAGGAGAAATTATTTTAATTAATAATGTTGGTATTTGTTAAGCGCTTACTATGTGCAGAGCACTGTTCTAAGCGCTGGGGTAGACACAGGGGAATCAGGTTGTCCCACGTGGGGCTCACAGTCTTAATCTCCATTTTACAGATGAGGGAACTGAGGCACAGAGAAGTTAAGTGACTTGCCCACAGTCACACAGCTGACAAGTGGCAGAGCTGGGATTCGAACTCACGAGCCCTGACTCCAAAGCCCGTGCTCTTTCCACTGCGCCACGCTGCTTAATTCCAAGTGTGATATTTGTGTAGCACTCACAAAGTGTCAACCGCTGTATTAAGCACTGCATTAGATACAAGATAATCAGGTTGGAAACAGTCCCTGTCCCACATGAGGCTCACAGTTTAAAGGAGGCGGGAGAACAAGTGTTTAATTGTTACTGTGATATTTACACTTACTAAGTGTCAAGCACTGTACTAGGCACTGGGTTAGGTACAAGATTATCGAGGCAGACATAGTTCTGATCCCACATGAGGCTCATAGTTTGAAGCAGGAAGAATAGATATTTAAATCCCATTTTAAAGATGAGAAAATCGAGGCACAGAGAAGTAAAAAAATCATGCAGCAGGTAAGTGGGCAGGCTGGGATTAGAGCCCAGTTCCTCTGACTCCCAAGCCGGTGCTCTTTTCACTAGGCTACACTGCCTCCTGTCAACTTTCATAAGGCCCCTAATTCTCTTTCTCTTTGGGCAGGGACATACTGATTATATGACAAATGTGGAGTTGCTATAGCGGATACTGTAAAGGTTATCCACAGCCCCCTTATCTGTGGCAGAGAGGAAGGGTAATTCATATAAGACTGGGTAGATATAGGTCTGTCCGAGAGAGTGATGGTGTTACTGGCCCAGGCAGGGTCTTGGATTCTGGAACTGTTTCCACCAGTCTTTCTTCTGAAAACTCTAAGGTCCAACAAGAGGAGGCTGCGCAAGCATGGGAGCATTTTTCTAAGTAATAGTAGGTAGGTGGATGCCTCTGTGTGCTCTCTGTGTCTCTGTGCATAATAATAATAATGTTGGTATATGTTAAGCGCTTACTATGTGCAGAGCACTGTTCTAAGTGCTGGGGTGGATACAGGGTCATCAGGTTGTCCCACGTGAGGCTCACAGTCTTAACCCCCATTTTACAGATGAAGTAACTCAGGCACAGAGAAGTGAAGTGACTTGCCCACTGTCACACAACTGACAAGTGGCAGATCTGGGATTCGAACTCATGACCTCTGACTCCCAAGCCCGGGCTCTTTCCACTGAGCCATGCTGCTTCTCATATAGGTGTCTGTATAAGTGTGCGTGTATGGGGGTGTGTTAGCTGACATTTGAAGGAAAGTATGTGTATGTCTGTGGCTGAGTTTATCAGCCTGAATTGTCTGAGTGTGTGTGAACATGTATATGTGTGTCTCTGTCCGTGTATTGCCCCTGCCTCTCTCTTTTTCTGCCCGAGTCTTTATCCCTGTCTGGTTTTTCTTCAGTTTTATTGCTCTCTTCCGTGGAAGCCTTGTCCCCTAACACAATTTATTTTAAGAAAATTCGGTCACCCACTTAGAAATTCCCACCCCTCATCAAAATTTATCATAACCCCAAGGGAGGAGAAAAAACAGTTTTCTACAGGATCCTAAAAATTGCATTTCAGAAAATATAATGACCTCCTGGCCTCCTGTCTTTCCCCATTGCAGTCCATAACTTCACTCTGCTGCACAGATTATTTTTCAACAAAAACGTTCATTCAGTGTCTCGCCACTCCTCAAGAACTTTTAGTGGCTGCTCCCCCCACCTTCACATCAAACAGAAACTCCTTACTGTTGGCTTTAAAGCACTCAGTCAGCTTGCCTCCTCCTACCTCACCTCACTGATCTTTTGACAGCCCAGCCTTCACACTCTGCTGCTATAGCTCCAGTTTACTCACCGTGCCCCATCACATCTATCTCACTGCCTACCCCTTTCCCACATCCTTCCCCAAACCTGGAACTCCCTCCCTCTCCATATATGCTAGTCCACCCCTATCCCCACCTTCAAAGCCTTATTAAGGTCACATCTCCTCCAAGAGGCCTTCCTAGATTAAGCCCTCTTTTCCCCGGCTCCCTCTCCTTTCTGAGTCATCTAGGCACTTGGGATCTGTGGCCTTTGGTTATTTGATATTGCTATTGTTATTTGGTTATTTGATATTCACCCCATCCCACAGCATTAATGTACATACTTTAAAATTATATATTAGAAATATCTTATTCATTTATATAAATATCTGTCTCCCCCTCAAGACTGTAAACTCGTTATAGGCAGGGAATGGGAACGTGTCTGCTAATTCTGCTGTATTGTGGTCTCCCAAGTACTTAATATGGTGCTCTACACATAGTAAGTGTTCAATAAATACTATTGATCGATTCATTGGTTGAACAGACAACTTTCTGAAAGCAGGTATCAACCCCCTGAAATGAATAGTGTTTTAGTGTTCCAAAGCACTTTCATTTCAATTATCTCATTTTATTATGCTCACAGCATCCCTCTGGAGTAAAGGTAATAAAGCAGTGTGGCCTAGTGGATAGAGCATGGGCCTGGGAGTCAGAAGGTCCTGGATTCTAATTCCTGCTCTACCACTTGTCTGCGCTGTGATCTTGAGCAAGTCACTTCACTTCTCGGTGCCTCAGTTACCTCATCTGTAAAATGGGGATTAAGACTGTGAGCCCCATGTGGGATGGGGACTGTGCCCAATGCAATTTCCTTGTATTCAACCCAGCGCTTAGTACAGTGCCTTGCACATAGTAAGTACTTAACAAATACCATAAAAAAAACCCTAGGTCATGTCCCCTGCCACAGGAGCTTACACTCCTTGTCTACAGATAAGGAAATAGAGACATGGAGAGGTTGAGTAACTTGGCCAAGTCACTCAGCAAGCCAGTGTCAGAGCTGGGACTAGAATCCACATCTCTTGACTGCTGAAGCCATGCTTGTTCCACTTGACCACGTTGCCTGCCATTCAGGTGTTGGAGCCACCAGGACTATAATTTTTAATTAACCATTTCTTCATGCTTAGCATAAAAATTTAGCTGGAGTGCATCACCCAGTCATGAAAACTCAATTTCAAAATGATTGCTAGGTTTGGTGAACTTCTGTTCAATTATTTTACTCACTCTCACTACTCAGTATGAAAACACTGCCTCCCGTGTGAAAATGTTTTAGTCTTTTATTAGAGCCTTTCCGTGCTTTCTCTTCTGGGAATATTTTTTTCACTGGCTTTCACGCTTGTTCTCCAAATGCTGTTTGAATCATCTCCTCTCAATCCGCTGCACTTCCTTTATAAGTTATGCAAACAGATTTTCCACCCAGAACAATGCAAGTTACTGACAAGTCCCACCATTTTAGTCTATTTGGCAGTCAGAGTCTTTATTTTCCTGGACCCAGGACAATATTTTCCCCTCACATTCTCCCTGGAATCAGCTGTTGAAAACGTGTTTGCCTTCCGACGTATACGTTGACAATAGAAGCCTCCAATAAGCATGTTAAGGCCTGTGAGTCATTCGTTTTTAAAAACATAAGGACTCTGACCACAGGTTTCACTCGGCTTCCGCCTGTCCAAATGAAGTGAACCGACAAGCCCTAAACCTTTAATGCGTCTACTGTGAAACCTTGCCCCACCCAACGGTATTCCACTTCCTGTTACCCATTCTTATTTCTCCCCTAGACCACATATTTCTTCCCTCTCTTTTTTTCCCTTTCCGTCCTGCTCTCACTTGCCCTCCAGCGGGTGAACAAACAACAAAAAACAAACAAAAGAAAAAAATCAACAAATAAAAACAGATGCAGCTACCAAGACTTTTGGGTTGTTAGTTGAAGATAATTCTTTACCTTCGTTGGCCTGCCTTCATCTTGTGATAGACTCTTAGTTCTCAATAATAGTAACGATGATGATAATAATAATGATAATGATATAATTGGGGTATTTCTTAAGTCTTTACTGTGCGTCAAGCAAGTGTGGGGGTAGATAGAAGATAATCAAGTCGGACACAGGATCTGTCACAACGGAGGCTCCAGTCTCAGTAGGAGGAAGGACAGGTATTCAATCCTCATTTTAGAGTTGAGGAAGCTGAAGCACGGATAAGTTAAATGACTTACCCAAGGTTACACGGAAGGCAAGTAGTGGAGTTGGAATTAGAATCCAGGTCCTCTGACTCCCAGTTCCGTACTCTTCTTACAAGCCATAGAACCCTGGTTGGCAGCCAAGTGTGTGGCAGAGCATTTCAACACACATGGAAAGCCCTCCTCACCATTTTTCCCTGTTATCCCAACGCTGCGAGAGCAGCCCTATTGGAAGGCTGCACTGTACTGGCCATGGAACCTAATCCGTCTACACCCCCACCCCTACTGCTCTGCTCCTCATCTCTCAGCAGAAGGATAGGCAGCACTAGGAAGGCAGCATGGCTTGGTGGATAGAGCTCCGGCCTGGTAGTCAGAAGGATCCAAGTTCTAATCCCCGGTCTGCCACATGTCTGCTGTGTGACCTTGGGCAATTTACTTAACTGCTCTGGGCATCAATTACCACATCTGCAAAATGGGGATAAGTTTGAGCCCCTTGTGGGACAGGGACTAACTTGCAGCACTAACTAAGAAGCAGCATGGCTTAGTGGAAAGAGCATGGTTTGAGAGTCAGAGATCATGGGTCCTGGCTCCGCCACTTGGCAGCTGTGTGACTTTGGGCAAATCACTTAACTTCTCTGTGCCTCAGTTACCTCATCTGCAAAATTGTACGCTCCCTAGCACTCAGTACAGTGCCCTGCACACAGTAAGTGTTCAATAAATACTATTAAATGAATGAATGAAAGTAAGAGCTTCACAAGTATCATAATTATTATTATAATTGTTAGGGTTACATTTCCATGGATGTGGTTTTCTGGTCCACCCATGCCATGCTCTTGACTAAAAGGAGATGCCTTTTAGTGTGGAATTGATGAGCAGGTTTTCTATGAGGAGGCCAGCATGGGGCCAAGAAGGACTCTGCAGGTGGATTTGCTCATCAGGGGATCGCCCTGACTCATTTCTTATTGACCTATTGATCAATAGTATCTATTGAACACTTTCTGTGTCCAGAGCACTGTACTAAGCACTTGGGAGACTACTAGAAAATAGACTAGGGAGGTATTACCCCTGCCCACAAGGAGTTTACAGACTAGTTTGGGGAAAGAGACTAAAATAAATTGCAGTTAGATATGGACATAGATGCTCTCTCCCCCTTTAGACTGTAAGATCTTTGTGGGCAGGGAATGTGTCTGTTATATTGTTGTGTTGCACTCTCCCAAGTGTTTAGTAGAGTGATTGATTGATTGAGTGCTTTGGGGATGGGGATGGGGATGGGGGTGAATCAGCGTGGCTCAGTGGAAAGAGCACGGGTTTTGGAGTCAGAGGTCATGAGTTTGAATCCCAGCTCTGCCACTTGTCAGCTGTGTGACCGTGGGCAAGTCACTTAACTTCTCTGTGCCTCAGTTACCTCATCTGTAAAATGGGGATTAAGACTGTGAGCCCCATGTGGGACATCCTGATTCCCCTGTGTCTACCCCAGCACTTAGAACAGTGCTCAGCACATAGTAAGCGCTTAACAAATACCAACATTAATATGAAAGATCCAAGTATTTAGACAACACAGAAAGGAGGGCAAATAGGGGAAGTGAGGGCTAGTCAGGGAAGGCCGCCTGAAGGAGATACAATTTTAATAGGGGAAAAGTTTCTTTAATGGAATGGAGAGCCTCTCTTTATATCAGCCACGTCAAAATCACAGACCATGTGGGCTGCATTTGGCCCTCTGGGAATACTGGCCCCAGCAAGGAAGCTGGAAGAGTAGGATGCAGCTGAGGAATCCATCTTCTTTCCTTGGCCGCTTGGCCTCCTGACTTATACTGTTTGAAAACATTTGTTTGCAAAGGGAGTACAGAAGCTCTCTTTCTTCAAGATCCTGAGAATGAGCACCTGCTATTATATTTAACTGGTCTGAAATATGCTTGTGCTACTTTGCAGAAAACAGAGGTTAATTAAACTGATAATTTTAGTTCCTTTTTACAAGTCTCAACTTTTTACGAGAAGAGGTTGAAGTATTTTTGTCACTTACATGGTTGGTGTCTTTTTAATGAGGACTTCCTCCCTTTAAGCCTGTCTGCAGTCATTCTTCTCTCCCTCTAGAGTGTAAGCTCACTGCGGGCAGGAAACATTTCTACAAAGTGTGTTATATTGTATTCTGCTAAGCGCTTAGTACAGTGCTCTGCACACAGTAAGCGCTCAGTAAATTCCATTGATTGATTGATAGATACTTTCTTTAAATATGTGGGGTACTAATGCATACTTTTCCAATTCCGATTTGGGAATTCATTCATTCAGTAGTATTTATTGAGCACTTACTATGTGCGGAGCACTGTACTTGTACTTGTGCAATAAAATAAAACAATGTTCCTGTCTTTGAGAGAACACTAATACCTGAAGTTTCACGCTTATGACATGAGTGTTACATAAGAGAATTTTCTTAAACTGGTCCTGTCATAATTATCCAGTAGAGAATCTGGCTCAGCTTGATTTCCTCAATCTTACCCTGCCCAGACCACCTGATCCTATTTTTTCCCCAGTGTGGCATTGGCAAAATATCCTTTAAATCCTCAGGGTTCAGTTACATACTAGATTTTTATGCATTTTCCATACTTCTAGACCAATGTAAATTTTTTCTTCGGCCACACTAGGTGCTCCCCAAAGCAGATCCCATTTTTTTTTGGCTAAAAATAACAAGGATTCAGAGGTTTTTCAGAGCCTGTGAATTGCCAGTCCTCTCGCAGTAAATCACTACCATTTGGATCAGTCATTAATAAGGCAGTTACTGTCTGTATTCTGGGGGTGAATCTGACTTAATGGTTTTTTTGTGTTGTTCCTTTTGGTTTGGGTGTGAACTTTGTCAGAAGAGAATCATCTTCACAGCTGAGTAAAATGTGGCAGTAAGCTGCTTAGCTGGGACAGAAATGATGTGTTCTAATTCAATTACCTGCTGTGGGATTGTGAGTTTAGGGAAGACAAAACTTGATTACAAAATGAACAAAATGGAGCCCAACTTTATAAAATGGGCACTGCCTGTTAGCCCCTTGTGTTATGATTCTCTAATCACACAGCTTGGTGTTAACGTTTCCAATATTGCATCCATTTTCATTCATTCAGTCATATTAATTGAGGGCTCACTGTGTGCAGAGCACTGTACTAAGTGCTTGAAGTGTACAATTCAGCAACAGAGACAATCCCTGCTCATCAGCGGGCTCACAGTCTAAAAGGGGGAGACAGACAACAAAACAAAACAGGTCCATTTGTCACTTTGAAAGGACTCAGTGGTGATAGTTTCCAAAGCTGATGGGAACAGTGGCCAAACTTTTGGTCTAATTGGGGTGTGTAAAAAAGAGACCTAAAGAAAGAACCCTAAAGTGTGTTCTGATAATAACAGGAGAAATTCCATTCCATCAGGCAGTATAGTCTAGTGGAAAAAGCATGGGGCTGGAAGTCAGGAGACCTGGGTTTCCATTCTGGTTCTTTCTCAGGCTGCCGTTGACCTTGGGCAAGTCACCTAGCCCTTTTAAGCTGCAGTTCCCTCACCTATAAAATGTATCTGGTAATAATACCTGGCTTCTCCCTGTCTCTGGGAGTGTTGTAAGGATAAAACGAGTTACAAATAAAAGTGTTCTACA
The DNA here is from genome assembly GCF_004115215.2 of Ornithorhynchus anatinus. Taxonomy (NCBI): domain Eukaryota; kingdom Metazoa; phylum Chordata; class Mammalia; order Monotremata; family Ornithorhynchidae; genus Ornithorhynchus; species Ornithorhynchus anatinus. Next base: position 53,675,325 of record NC_041739.1, read on the forward strand.
AAAACAAGACATTATTATCCAGTTCGGTATCCTGACGGTGGCAATGTGATTAATTCTTGGGGGAAATTGTGTGGCGGTTGCCTTCCTGGACAACCAATCTAATTAGGGTGGCCATTGTCTGGTTTCACACCAAACGGTCTTGTTTTTGACTGATCTGTCCCATGTCCTGTACTGATATGGCACTGAACGTCTTTGCTATTTTTTTTTAAAGCCCCCAGGTTTTCTCTGCTTTGGCTCCTGCTGCCAAGCTTCGTGGCTCAGAAGCAGTGTCTGTGTTCAAAGGGTCCTGGGAGGGGAATGCAGTAAATTTGGAGAGAGGAGAGGAGGAGGTCAGGGATAACAGCTGTAATATTATTGAGTACCCATTTAGTGCACTGCCTACTAGTCACTTGCAAAGTTCAGGATAAAGCATTCCCTACCCACAGGAGCTAAACAGCTTACACTGGAAGAGAAGAGACAAACATAAAAGTACTTAGAATTTGAAGGGTCAAAATGAATAATCGAATAAACATATATTTGAATAGGTACAAATAAGTTCATAAAGGCTAAAGTTGCCTGGTAGGTTTACATGGCTTAGGGTGCTGGGGAAATCATTGGGGAAGGCATTCAAAAGGTGGGATGTAATAACAATAATAATAAAATATTAATAATAATGGTATTTGCTAAGCACTTACTATGTGGTGGGCACCGTACTAAGCGCTGAGGTGGATACAAGCTAATCGGGTTGGAAGCGGTCCCTATCCCCTGTGGGGCTCACAGTCTCACTCCCCCTTTTACAGATGAGGTAACTGAGGCCCAGAAAAATGAAGTGACTTGCCCAAGGTCACACAGCAGACAAGTGGTGGAGTCAGGATTAGAACTCTTGTTCTTCTGACGCCCAGACCCGTACTCTATCTACTATGCCATACTGCTTCTCACTATGCCATGCTGCTTCTCATGCCGTGTATTGGAAGGAGGGATTTCCATGCCAAGGGAACAAGGTTTGTGAGTGGATGAAGGTGGGGGAGACACGGTTCAGCTAAGTTAACTGGAGAAGAGCATAGAGAGTGAGCTGGGGAATATTGTACTCTCCCAAGTGCTTAGCAGAACTTTGCACATAGTAAGTGCTCAATAAATACAGTTGAATGAATGAATAGCCGGTGAAGAGAACATATATGGAAGATAGGGTGATAGGGTTGAGAGCCCAATGAAGCTGTATGAGGAATTTTTGGTTGGATATGGAGGGACTTGGGAAGCCATTGGTGGTATTTATTGAGTGCTTAGGGGGGTGGAGTACTGTATTAAGCACTTAGGAGAGTACAGTGGAATAGAATTGGTAGTCTTGATCCCTTTCCACAAGGAGGTTGCAGTCATTTCAAGGGGATGATCCGTGTAGCAGTGTTCTGTATAGACTGGAAGGAGAAGACGCTGAAGTCGGTTTGGGTTTCGGTTTCTCCATCAGTGAAAGAGGGGTAATATTGCTTGCCCTTTCCTCCCTGGCCAAGATAAGGGAGATCAAGATGTGCTGTCCCTTTGAGCTCTTTGGAAGAAATATGGCATACAAACTAAGTGTATGATTATTTCCAGGAGGTGCGTGGGAGGGCCACTGGTAGGAAGATTTCCACATATTTGTATATTTCTCTGGATAGGTTTAAAAGATGAACTGGGAACTCACTGGTGTCATAATAGGCAGGGATGACATGGCTTTGTAGTTGCCTAGTTTCTTAAATGTACGCTTCAAAATGTAGGTTATAAACAAAATATGCCAAGGACAATAAATGCTGCATTAAAATTAGATTTACATGTAATAGTGTCATATAAATAGCACTCTTCTTTAAGTTCTTAAGAAACATTTTAGCCTTGATGACATACATGGTGGGGAAAGAACTAAATGAATCCAGTGGATACTGGCTGCTCTAGAGCCCAGGGATGTGAGGGGATCCACCTTTAACCCTTTTCGCTCCTACTCAAGATGACAGTGAACCCATAGCCAACTCATTTTTCCTTGTTCTGTGGTGAAACTTCTGTTGGTCAGTAAGCACCTGCAAGGTAACTGTTTCATTTTCTACTTTGGCTTTACTAAATGGGACAAGCCATCAAATATGTAATTAAATCCCCTCCCGGGGGGACATTTGTCTTAGGCTTGCCATTTCTAAAGACTGTCACTGACATTCAGTGTTCTCTCCCTCTGTTTAATCATGAATCCTGTTGCTACGTTACTTATACTTCACCAGTGAAACCTTAGTCCAAGATTAGACTTGAAGCCTGCTATCTTCATTCAGTGATAACAGTTTAGGCAACTTATTAAGGCTCTGGTGAGCAGGGTCATTTTCGGATTCTTCCCTGGCCAAAGCTATGTCAGCTGAGGGGATGGTGTCAATTCATCAGCCTATCAATGAAATTTATTGAGCGCTTGTTGTGTACAGAGCACCACACTAAACAAACACTTGGGAGAGAACAGTACAACAGAGTTAGTAGGCAGGTTCCCTGCCTACAGCAAGCTTACAGTCTAGAGGGGGAGATATAAATAATTTACAGCTATGTATATAAATGCTGCAAGGCTGAAGGTGGGGTGAATACCAAGTGGGCAGAGGGTACAGATCAAGGGCAGAGACTACTCAGAAGGGAGAGGGAGTTGCGGGGGGGAAAAGGGGGCTTAATCAGGGAAGGCATCTTGGAGGAAATGAGGTGTTGGGGAGAAGGGTGGTCTGGCTTATGTGGAGCCGGTGGGCGATCTGGGCTAGCAGGAGGATGTGGGAAAGTGGTCAGCGGTGATATAGACGAGATCGGGGCCCACAAACAAGCCGGCACTAGAGGAGCGGAGTGGTCGAGCTGGGTGATAGTAGATCAGCGAGGTGAGGTAGGAGAGGGGTGAGCTGACTGAGCGCTTTAAAGCCGATGATAAGGAATTTCTGTTTGATCTGAAGCTGGATGGGCAGCCACTGGAGGTTCTTGAGGAGTAGGGAGATGTGGACTGAACTTTTTTTAGAAAAACGATCTGGGCAGCAGAGTATAGTTTGGACTGGAGTCGGGAGAGACAGGAGGAAGGAGGTCAGTTAAATGGCAGGTGCAGTAGCCAAGGATAGGGTAAGTGCTTGGATTTTGGGGAAGCAGTTTGGATGGAGAAGATTTTAGTGATGTTGTGAAAGTAGAATGGACAGTATTTGGTGATGGATGGAATATGTGGTGTTTATGAGAGGGATGAGTAGAGGACAATGCCAAAGTTACGGGCTTATGAAATGACTAACTGACTGAATGAATGACTGACTGAATGAATGACTGAATGACTGACTAACTGAATGACTGACTGAATGAATGATTGAATGACTAACTGAATGACTGACTGACTGAATGACTGACTGACTGAATGAATGGATGACTGAATGACTGACTGATTGAATGACTGACTGACTGAATGAATGGATGACTGAATGACTGACTGATTGAATGACTGACTGAATGAATGAATGGATGACTGAATGACTGACTGACTGATTGAATGACTGAATGAATGACTCACTGACTGAATGACTGACTGACTGAATGACTGTCTGAATGAATGGATGACTGAATGACTGACTGATTGAATGACTGAGTGAATGAATGGATGACTGACTGACTGAATGACTGTCTGAATGAATGGATGACTGAATGATTAACTGACTGAATGAATGGATGATTGAATGACTGACTGGCTGAATGAATGGATGACTGAGTGAATGACCGACTGATTGAATGACTGACTGAATGGATGACTGAATGACTGATTGAATGACTAACTGACTGACTGAATGGACGACGGACTGCTTGAGCGACTGACTGAATGAATGACTAACTGACTGAATGAGCGGATGACTGAATGACGGGCCGAGGGGCGACGTGGCCGCCGTGCCGACGCGTTGCGTGATGACGTCAGGGGCGCGTCGGGCGATCGGCGGCGTTTGGGGCCCGTCCCGTCCCCGCCCCGCAGTGAGTGAGGGCCGGTCAGGGCCGGGCCGGGCCGGGCCGGGCCGGGCGGGCGGGCGGGCGGGGCCCCGCGGAGGAGAGCGGCCCGGCGGGAGGACCCTCCCTCCATCGTCCGCCCCACACAGCCAGAGAACACACAGCGGAGGTGAGGAGCCCCGGACCATCCTTCCTTCCTTCCTTCCATCCTTCCATCGGGTCTCGGGGGGAGGGGGCCGCCCTGCCAAGCCGGCGGCCGCTCCTGCCGTCGAGGGGGTGGAAAAACAATCGCGATGATCGCGCTGCTACCGCTTCGGCGCTTACTCTGTGCGGAGCACCGGGCTAAGCGCTGGGGAGGGGGATACAAAGTCATCAGGTGGGCCCACTTGAGACCCACAGGCTTCATCCCCATTTGACAGATGAGGGCACTGAGGCCCAGAGAGTAATAATAATGTTGGTTTGGGTTAAGCGCTTACTCTGTGCAGAGCACTGTGCTAAGCCTTGGGGGGGGATATAAGGTGATCAGATTGTCCCACTTGAGACTCCCAGGCTGCGTCCCCATTTGGCAGTTGAGGTCACTGAGGCCCAGAGAGTAATAATAATGTTGGTTTGGGTTAAGCGCTTACGCTATGCAGAGCACTGTGCTAAGCGCTGGGGGGGATACAAAGTCATCAGGTGGTCCCACTTGAGACCCACAGGCTTCATCCCCATTTGACAGATGAGGGCACTGAGGCCCAGAGAGTAATAATAATGTTGGTTTTGGTTAAGTGTTTATTTTGTGCAGAGCACTGTGCTAAGCGCTGGGGGGGATACAAGGTGATGAGATTGTCCCCCATGAGGCTCACAGTCTTCATCCCCATTTGACAGATGAGGCAAGTGAGGCCCAGTGAAGTGAATTGCCCACAGTCACACTGCTGACAAGTGGCAAAGCCTGAATTTGAACCCAAGACCTCTGACTCCCAAGCCCGTGCTCTTTCCATTGAGCCATGCTGCTTCTCATGATGATGATGGTGGTATTTGCTAAACCCTTACTACAGGTCCAGCCCTGTTCTAAGTCCTGGAGTAGATAAGCAGGAGATTAGACAAGCAGTGTGGCTCAGCGCAGAGAGCACAGCCTGGGGAGTCTGGATTTTTTTTTTTAAAAGATGTTTAGGGGAAGTTGCTGCTGTTTATTTGGAGAAATAAATATCTGGCCCTTTGGTCTGGACACAAAGTGAGAGGGGAGTGGTATACCTGAGTTCAAGTGACGGGAGTGGAATGAAAACTTTCCTCAGGAAAGGAAACCCAAGATCTGTTTATGTAGATTCTTGTAAACTCTCACCATTCTGCTGGTGCATTATACCAAAAGACTGGTTGTTTCATTCGGCTGCTGCACAACCAAAATAATAATATATGAAGTATGAAGACAATGTGAAAGTGGAAGAAAGTAAAAGAATGTTCCTCTAGTGGAACTAGAGCCACTGTATGGGCCTATAAGCTCCATGATTCGACTGTAAGCCCGTCAAAGGGCAGGGACTGTCTCTGTTAGCGATTTGTACATCCCAAGCGCTTAGTACAGTGCTCTGCACATAGTAAGTGCTCAATAAATACTATTGAATGAATGAATGGAAAATGGCCCTATGGTAGTAGTTCTTTGGCCTAGCCCTAGAGTGCCAGGGCTTTCCACTTCGGAAACCAGTTGACTAAGAGGGACGACGATAGGGTAAAAGAAAATCCCAGTCCTTGAATTTCACCTTCCTTCCAACTAAAGAGAAGGGGATGTTTGACGGTCTTGAAGGCAGCCGAAGGGTCGAGGATTGGGATGGAGTAGAGGCTGTTGGAGTTGGCAAGAAGGAGATCATTGGTGACCTTTGAGAGGGCAGTTTCGGTGAAGTGATGGGAAGGGAAGCCAGAGTGGACAGGGGTCAAGGAGAGAATCGGAGGAGAGGAAGTGGAGGTAGCAGGTGTGGACAACTTGCTCAAAAATCAGGGTTGGATGATCAGCTGCTCCATTATAGACTACTCATTTAATCTCTTTACCGCTGGTTTTCCTACCAGATTTGAGCCATCTTAAAGTGTTTCACCTGGAAGATGAAGTGGTGTTGCAACCATAGTCATCATCTTCAACAGTGTTTATTGCTGAACTAGGCACAAACTTAGGATCTCTCCCCCATCATCCCCATCCTCCCCCCCCTTGCCTGGCAGCAGCACTAAAATGAAAAAGAGGAAGTAACAGGAGTATAGAAGTGTTTACATAATGCTCTGGAAGGAGCACATTTATCGAGCGTATCATTCATCATTATTTTTGTTGATCAATTTGTTTTTCAGGTTATTTTGTGGAACTATGCTGACGGAAATAACTTCATTAATGCTCGTGGAAACTGTAGACTTTCGAGGTGGGTAGAGTTTTAAATTTTTGGTTTGGGTTCAAGAAGTGTTATAGTTGGTGATGGGTTGCTAACAAATGCATCTTGAGAATATTGCCCAAAATAGGAATATATCAAGACCAACATAGTTTTCTGGTTAACACAAGAAATATTTACTTGTGCACACAGTAAGTGCTCAGTAAATACCATTGATTGATTAAACACTTGTAAGAAAGATTGGTGTAGCAATGTAGTAATTTTTTCTCATATTTCTATTGTCTCTTTCAAGTATTTGCTGTTCTTTTCTGCCCTGCACTAAAACCCCTTTTTAAAGCATTAATCTAGTAAAAATAACCAGTTTACAAAACCTAAAATGATTTCATTCGATATTTTTGATGAGTGCAATTTTATCACTTGTCACATTTGTTACCTTTTAGAAAAATTGCCAAATTGGTTTTAAGCGACTTGGGAACTTGGACTTGGTTTTGATCCTACTTTTATCCTATCATCTTTGTTGAACTGTTCTCTGATTTTTTTAAGCTCATGAGCTTTTTAGTTAATATAAAGTATACTTTTGCCTACTCTAGAAACCTGTGGTGGAGGTCCTTGATTAGTTTCCTGAGTAACAGGATGCAGAGATAGGTGATAATTTGCCAGCAGGTGCTAAGGATGTGTTTGCGAAGTTTCTCAAGCCTCCACTTGCTTCTTTTAACAGAATCAATTTCTGAATTTGTTTGGGGCATTGAGTTTCCTGAGTAACAGTTTTAGAGCTTAATTATTCCAAAACATTTGGACTGAATCTCAGCTAGCAGTTGATTTATTTCTTCAAAAGAAACCTATTTTCATTGGGTATTGTGTCATCAAATGTTGTCATCAAATGTTGTCATCATATGTTGTCATCCTAAAAGGATATGGCTAGATTGGACTTTACGAGGTTATCTAATTCAACTCCTTGAAGGACCATACTAAGTCATCCCTCTGTGGAAATTGCAGTTTTGATAAATGACATATTTAGGCATCTTATTTACATTTATTATTAGGCCTCAGCTGAGAAACATAGGATACAAAATTCATTTATAATGAAATGCCTTCTTAACAGGCTTCCTGTTCAGAGTTCCACAGATTACTGGGAAAAGGAGAAAACTTGGAGGGGGTGGTATGATGCATTTATGTTTCGTTATCTTCATCTCCTACCTACTTGTCCCAAAGCCATTTCCCAGAACCCTATCTATGAGAAAGGAAATATGTAGTAATGCAGGCTCTGAGGGTGCTTTCTTGACAATTGATAACATACATGTGAAAACACAAAGAATAGGTTCTGGTGGGTTTTTTTTCTGTGGGTGTGTGTGTGGGGTTAGTGGGTTGTCTTGAATCATAATATTTCCATGTAAAAGTTATGGCATTGTAGGAGTGGTATCTAAAAGGCAAAAGCTCCTGTCCTTATTTCGGAAAAGTGTAAATCAATGCCTTTTTTTAAAAAACAAAAACAGGAAACATAATTTACAAATGGTGGAAATGAATGGTGATATTTCATCAAAAAGTCATTTGTTTTAGGGGTGCCATGGCAAGGACTGCTCCCAGTGGCACTCAACCATGCAGGTCCATAGTGATCATAGGAACCCCTCGGTCAACCAATCACATTTATTGAGCGCTGCTTATGTACGGAGCACTGTGCTAAGCGCTTGGGAGAATACAATACAACAGAATTAGCAGATACATTCCCTGCCCCCACTAGCTTACAGTCTAGAGGGGGAGCTAGACAATATAAATAAATAATTCATAATATGTAATTTAAGGATATGGTCCTGAGAACTATTAGGCCTCTGTCTTGGTTATGAAGATCAGGTATGAAGCGATCAGGTCATTGGCATGTTTGGTAGCAGAGTTGGTCTGTGGCCTGTTTGCTGTAAAGCACTCGTTCAGTTATATCTGAGTGCCTACTATGTGCAGAGCACTGTACTAAGTGCATTGGAGAGTACAGTATAACAGAGTTGGTAGACGTGTTCCCTCCCCACAGCGAGCCTACAGTCTAGAGGGGCATCAGCTGTTAAAGTAAATTACGGATATGTACATAAAGTGCTATGGGGCCGAGGGAGGGGTGAATAAGGTGGGTAAAATCAAGTGTGGTAAGCTTGCAATCAGCTCTCTTCCCCCCATTAAGCCTCATCCCTCTTTCACTTCTCTCCTCTCCCAGTCCACCCCAGCTCACATTTTGTTCCTCTCAAGCCAGTATACTAACTGTACCTCATCAGGTATCTCCTGCTGCTGATCTCTTGCTCATGATCTCTCCCCTGCCTGAAATCAGTCAGTGGTATTTGAACGTATATTGTGTGCAGATGACTGAATTCTCTTCCCCTTTCTACTGGTCAGACCAGAGCTCTTCTCATCTTCATACCCTTCTGAAATCTCATCTCTGGTCTCTCTCCACTCCAGTGCATACTTCACTGCTCAGATCATTTTTCTAAAAATCCATTTAGTACATGTCTTCCCACCCCTCAAGAACCTCCAGTGTTAGTCTATGTATCCTGTCCAATATAAGAGTATCTCTTATTTACTTCACTATATTGATGCACTAACTCTATGGAAGCAAAAGGGAAAGCTGATTCCAGAAAAAATTGTTCAATCTACCAATGGTATTTATTGAGCGCTTATCATGAGCAGAGCACTGTACTAAGCACTTCGGAGAGTACAGCGACAGAGTGCTAGACGCTTTCCCTGCTTGCAAGAAACTTTCAAGAGAAGCAGCTCTATCCTAAACCTCCTTGACCTCTCAGCTGCCTTCGACACTGTGGACTCCTCCTGTCCTCTTAAAACATTACCCAACCTCAACTTCTTTGACACAATTCTGTCCTTGTTCTTCTCCCATCTCTCTGGCTGCTCATTCTCCGTCTCTTTCACAGGCTCCTCTCTGCCCCCTTTCTCTAACAGTGGGTGTTCTAATTCTGGGTTCTTTTTTATTCCCCATCTACACCCACTCTTTGGGAGAAATCATTTGCTCCCATGGCTTCAGCTACCGTTTCCACCCAACTGATTCCCAAATCCACCTGTCCAGCCTTGTCCTCTCTCCTTCTCTACAGTCTTGAATTTCCTTCTGCCTTTGGGTCATCTCTCCCTGGATGTTCTGCTGACACCTCAAATTTAACATTTCCCGTCAGAACCACTGATTTTTCCGGGTCCTTCGGACTCCCAGGCCCGGGCTCTATCCATTAAGCCAAGCTGCTTCTCTTGAAAGTTTCCTGCAAGCAGGGAAAGTGTCTAGCACTCTGTCGTCGTACTCTCCCAAGTGCTTAGTACAGTGCTCTGCTCATAATAAACGCTCAATAAATACCATTGGTAGATTGAACAATTTTTCTGGAATCAGCTTTCCCTTTTTCTTCTACAGAGTTAATTTGCATCAATATAGTGACGTAAATAAGAAGAAATACTCTTTTGTGGGATGGGATTCATAGACTAACAGCTAAAGCCAGCCCTGCTTCTAAGAGAAGCTTGGCTTTCCCTGCACTAAAGAATCCTCCACATACAGTCTCTATATTAAAGTTGATATTCTTTCTCATTTCTAATTGCCCATGATTACTGAGTATTATGCTCATCACGTGATGTCATAAGTACTGCATGAGAAAGATGAAAGCTAATGTTCAGAGCTGCCGAAAAATTATACAGAGAAATATAGGGGAAAGAAAAAGCCCCGGGAATATTTCAGCCTTAACACCTGAGATGGGAAAGGATGAGGAAAGTTGAGTTATAGGTGTCATATGACCCCCATCTAGTCTTCAAGCTCCCAGGCAATTTTCCAAAAAACTAGAGAAATTCAGAGAGTCCTTAGAAGCAATAGGACAACAGAGATCTGAATGAAAATGTAAAATAATTCTTTTTTTGCACATTGTGGGGGAAAAAACCATGCAGATGTAACAGCAATTTAAAGAACATGAAAATATGCCATTAAAATCATTCTGTCAATATTTAGTACCTGCTTTGTATTAAGCACTTGGGCAGGTACAGTAGAGTTAAAAGACATTATCCTGCAGAAAGTTTACAATCCATTGAGGGAGCCACATTAAAATAATTTACAGTTTGGAAGGAGGAAAGTAGGCAGGTAGGTGAGTGAGTGATCTGACCACATTTTCACCCCACATTATTTGGGTATTCACTTCTCCCTTCCCAGAGCACTTAGGGACATATTTTTAAACTCTTTTGCTTCCTCCTACCTGTAATTCATTTTAATGTCTATCTCTCCTGCTAGATTGTAAACTCCTTGAGCGCAGCGACTCCCCCCCTGTAGACTTTAAGCTCTTTGTAGGCAGGGATTGAACTCTCCCAACTGCTTAATACAGTGGTCTGCACGCAAGTGCTCTATAGATACGATTGATTAATAAATTTTGTCTGCTAACTCTGTTATACTCTCCCAAGTGCTTAGTACAGTACTCTGCACAGTGTAAGCTCTCAATAAATACTACTTATTGATTAAATAGGGTATGTAAAGTGCAGGTGTTCACTTAATTTAAGGAATATTTTTCATCAAGAAATGAGGCACTTGAAAGTCACTGATTCAATATGAATACAATAGCCAGGAGAAGGCACAAAGCCAAATGTAATAGAACAATAAAAGCTGAGTAACACCTGTGCTTTTGGGATTTGAGACTCTGATGAAAAATCACATTAACCGTGGGCGCAAGATAAATGCCCTCTTGAGAGGTTATGTTGACAGGGACGTAACCCAAAGATAAAGGTCTTCAAATCTGCTGAGCAGTAGGAAGGGTGAATGCCTAGGCCAGTGAGATGGTTCCATTTATTGAGCTGCAAAGAGGAATGAGAAGTTCCATTTCTGGAAACAGATCTACCAAAACCTCTCTTATATACTGTTGACTGTCCCATGAGAAGGAATTGTATATGGATGTAGTGGAATTAAGAGAAATGAAAAGCAGGGTAACTGGGCGTTGGAGCTCAGGGCTAATATTTTGCAAGGATAGGATTTTAAAAGATAGTAGATGAAAACAAGCCCAAGAAGCATAAAAATATCTTCTTGGGAACAGAAAGATCAGTAGAGAGCAGAATGATTATCAGCAGCAGCCAGCATACAAGCTAACATTTAATGCCGTGCTTAAGGAAGTGACTACAAATTTTCGGGAAGGCGGTATATGGGAGAAACGGAACCTGAGCATGCAAGTGCTTACTCTACAAAAAAAAAATGTTGACCTGAAATGCATTGTACAGTGTCAAAATTTACCTCAAGGACTAATAATAATAATGTTGGTATTTGTTAAGCGCTTACTATGTGCAGAGCACCTTTCTAAGCACTGGGGGAGATACAGGGTAATCAGGTTGTCCCACGTGAGGCTCACAGTTAATCCCCATTTTACAGATGAGGGAACTGAGGCACAGAGAAGTTAAGTGACTGCCCACAGTCACACAGCTGACAAGTGGCAGGCTGCTTGTGAATTAGCTGATGGCTTCTAAGTAGAGTGAAACAAACAAAAAGAGAAATCTCCATTGTCCCTTAGGTGTTTTGATTGGCCAGTGATTTATTCACCTTTGTATTCCCTAAGCTAACAGACTGTTTATTATTCCCCAACTCCTGTTGCCATCAAGGCTGATGGGCATTCTAAAATTAGAACCTATCCCCATTCCCTAGTAGAGGGAAGAGTTGTCATCTAAGAGACATTTTAATATTGCCAGAGCCAGTTTGAGTAGTTTTTGCATCTCAGTAATTATTTTGTCTTTTTCATTATTTCAAAGCTTAACATAAAGTAGTATTAATCAAATGCCCCCTTAAAATACTGAAAATAAAAATGCTGAAAATACTTATGGTCTGCTTTGAAAAGCTTTAAAAAAATGATAATGGGCAATGAACAAGAGGAGCTCACTAAAAGCTCAGAAGGTAGATTTAAAATCAGCATACCTTGTTCTCCTAGAACACGGAGGTTATGTACTTGCAAAACCTGCATTAAGGAGACCTCATCCTCTAGTGCTCACCCATTTATTCCCTCACCAGGGGAATGCACAACCCGCTTATTCAAACACTGTCGTGCTGTACCCAAAACAGGCTGGGGCTGCTGGATGAACATTCCTTAATTCCCAAACCGACAACATTCTACAGTGAAAATGTGCATTTTGGCAGGAATGAATGTATTTTTCAAAATCACGCACACTCTGGATTGACATAAATTGCCTTTATTAGTCTACACAATTACCTTTTAAATTAGCAGGGCTGAACAAAATTCAGCCTGGGGGCTGGTTTTGGTTTGATAATCTCTTTACTCCAGTTCACCAAAATCTTTGCAGAAGAACTTCCATTTCTGCCCATGATCACTCCCTCCTGGCCCAAGCCTGCCTTTGATGCATTTAGAAATTCTTCCCTTCCCTGCCCCTTGACCTCTTAACGTGCCACTGCCCTTGAGGCTATGGTATGCCAGAGTGGCAGCCGGCATGGGCAGCCAGCTCAGAGTCAGGTAGGGGTTGCCATGTGTGGGAGCACAGCTGCTCCCATTTTTCAAACACTCCCTCACCCTGCACTTTACTCTCTTCGGTGGCTGGGTGGAGTCTTTGTGCCTCCTGCACACCTCAGAAGTTGATTAGTGGCCCTCTGGACCCAGTAACTGCTGATCTCTGCTCATTGAACCAGATGCCTAAGCGCACGAATCCCTCTAAATGGCAAAAGTTCAAGATCAAAATAAATGTACATTCAGTGCAGTCCTGGATTGGGAGAAAAAAAATTAGTGGGCAATTAGTTCTCCTTAGTAGACCAAACCTCTTTCTCTAGCTTTAATTTCTTTCTGGAAAAAGTTGACACCTTTAGTATTTTTGTCTTTTTTGGATAGGTGAACTTCAAGAGAATTTTTTGTTTTTCTTTTGGCATTTGTAGCTGAGATTTTTTTTTTCATGAAACAACTAGAGGGTTCAGAGAAAAAGAATGGGCATAGTGGGTACTTTTCCCCAAATCCCGCTCCCCATCCAGTGGAAAGAGTACAACTCTGGGAATCTGGAGACCTGGCTTCTGCTAGTGACTTGAAGACTAGGGGAATGCCTGCTGGGGCTCTATCTAAGGTGAGTGGTGATTTCTGACCCAAGAATCTCTTAAGGTGTTCCATGAGGAGGTCAGATCCAGGAGGAATTCTAAAGGAGAACTGACTCCGGGACAGTAATTGTGTGATTTGAGATCATGGCTATCAATAAACCCTGACTTATAGAACCAAATTTATATGCCTTTGAGGTCAAGATTGATTAAAACTATCTCTTACCCTGCCAGATGTATCATTTCTGTCACAGAAAGAGATCAGGTAATTCTTCATGAAGCTTTGCTTTTTTTTTTTAACCTATTATTCTCACCCAGGTGTTTTGTGATGATCTATATATATATAGTTGTTACAACCTGAAATTTTCAGTTATCTGTTTTCCCTTCTCAAAATAGACACTGCATTGTCTCTTTTCATACTTGTCATCTCCCAACTCCTTCATTATATCTCTACAATTTCATGCCCAATTCTTTTAGTGTCCTATAATGCAAATGAACAGGTCCCACTGATCCATTCCACAATCAGTCAGTAGCGTTAATTGTGCACCTACTATGTGTGAAGAAGGCAGAATAATAAATTATAGGTGGGAGGAAGTAACAGCATGAAGATATGAGCAGGAGTAATGGGGGGTGGGGTTTTTAGTTAGGCACATGAAGTAGTCTTACATGAAATCTTCTCTACTTGTTTTCCTGTGCTCATCTGTATTGCTTGTCCTTTTCAGTTTGTTTGGTCAAGGTGATCAAAAAATCATTCAAATCCTTTGCCTTTTTGGTGTCATCTTTGATCAGTCTTACCATCTCATCCAGTAAAGGTGCAGACGCTTTTTCCCTGTCATTTTCTGATTCCTAATTTATTTAAAGAATGTGTTTATATTTCCTCTTCTTTGTAGCAGATGGCATGCTCACTTAGCAGTTAATCAGTGGTATGTGTTGAGTGCTTACTATGTGCAGAGCACTGTACTAAGCACTTGAGAAAGTACAATGTAATAGAGTTGGTAGATGCAATCTCTGTCCACAAGGATTTTACAGTCTGGAAGGGGAGCCGGATATTAAAATAAATGGCAGATAGGTAAATATCTTTATATTCTGTTTCCCCTTAAGTCCTGTGGGGTTGGCATATCAAAGTGTTCAAGGAATATACAGTGAAGCATAGTTGATGGAGAGGAGAGGGCAGATAGGGAAATGAGGTCTTAGTCTGGGAAGGCCTCTTGGAGAAGATGTGATTTTAGGAGGGCTTTAAAGGTGGGGAGAGTGGTGGTATGTGGAATATGAAGGGGGAGGGAATTCCAGACCCAAGGGCAGATGTGGGCAGGGGGTCACGGAGCGATAGATGAGCTCGAGGTACAGTGAGTAAGTAGATTGGCATTTAAGGAGCTGAGTGTGTGAGTTGGGTTGTAGTAGGAGATAGGTTAGATAAGGAGGGTGAGAGCTGAGGCCCCAGTTCTATAAGCTTTCATTATTTCTTGTTACCATCTAGGACTAAGATAATAAAGGCAGAGTGACAAAGCATTACTTACTGAGTCTGTGGTATTTATTTATAATCAGTGCTGGACAACAAAGATAAACTGCTTTCATTGTATTTTGTTATGTGAACTTGTTAGCCAGAAAACTGTCAACTAATGTTCTAAATTTGCCTTCTGAAATGTTGGTAATTTCACAAAATTATTCTCATCTGTAATCCGGTGTTCTATAAATCACTTTTATTGCAGCTACCCTTTATGAAGTGAGTTTTCTAGTTAGTTTACCTTGATGCCAATTGTGTTTAAGATGGCCAATTTGCTTTACATTTGTGTGTATTAAAAGTTGTTGGATTGAGAAACTTGGGATAACTGGGGAAGCACATGATCTCATTGATGGTAATGACAGTTTTGACTTTTCTGACATGTTACCCAGTTTTGTACTTAATCGTATTTCTTGAGCGCTTATTATGTGCCGACCATTGTACTAAGCAGTTGGGAGAGTACAGTACAACAGAATTAGCGTAGGGAAATCTTAATGGTTGTAAAACACATATTTTGTAATTGTGTGTAGACATGACCAGTATTTTTTTTCTTTCTACTTTTTGTTTCATTCGAACCTTTATTCTCGATTGATGCGATCAAATCTGTTGAACCTTGTTAAGGTACTTATTAAGTGCTTACTATTTGCCTAGCACTGTTCCAGGTGCTGGGAGTAGATACAAGTTAATTAGGTCGGACACAGTCCTTTTCCTGTACAGGGCTCACAGTCTAAGTAGGAGGAAGTACAGGTATTATAATAATCCCCATTTTATAGTAATAATAATAATGGCACTTAAGTGCTTTCTGTGTGCCAAGCACTGTTCTAAGCACTGGGGTAGATACAAGTTAATTAGGTTGGACACAGTCCTTGTCCCACATGGGGCTCACACTCTTACCCCTGTTTTACAGATGAGCCACCTGAGGCACAGAGAAGTAAAGTGACTTGCCCAAGGTCACACAGCAGGCAAGTGGCAGAGCTGGGATTAGAACCCAGGTCCTTCTGACTCCCAGGCTTGTGCTCTATCCACTAAGCCTTGCTGCTCCACTACTTTGCCTTTGCAAACAGTATTTGGCAAATAGTACTTTTGCCTTGTTTATTTTTTCCCCCGTAAATGAATTTTGTCTGCCAGCCCAAAAAATTCAATCTCATTTTTAAACCTGAATTCTTTCAGTTCTTTAGATGCGGATGTTACAATATTACAGCAATGGATCAACGAAAAAATGACAGCCTTGTTCCTAGTATCACACAACTGGAGGACTTCCTTACAGAGCATAATTCCAATGTTGTTTGGCTTCTTGTTGGTAAGTCCACTATACCTACTGCATGTACATATTTTTATTTGTGTATATGTCAAGTGTACCAAAATATGAATGTAATTAATTACGACAGGGTTTCAGAAGTGCACCAGGGGAGATGGTACTCTCCAGGTGATCCACCAATAAAATGCATCAGTGTTCAGGGTGGAATTGCACCTAGCAGCATCTCTCAGTTGTTTATTTAGATCAGGAACTGAAATGTGGTAACTTAAAATAAACATGGGCATAATTATAATTATGCCTATGGAAGCAACATGTATAAATATGAGCATATGGTGAAAAGTAATGAGTGTTACTGACATATTGAATGTAATGTGTTTATTCTAATTATTGCAATATTGAATTTCTAACCTTTCCCCTCTCAGTTCCTATCCTTGGGGAACATCCCTGAGAGTAAATCTATTTTGTTGTAAAGCGGTAGATATTAGAACATCTTTAGGGTTAAATTTCAGTGGAACAAGGGAGATTTATTCATTCAAATACTATTGAATGAATAATAGCAATAATTTAGTATTTGGATTTGTTTTTGGAGCTTTTGTTGATTGGAAAAATATCTTATTAAAGGTATATGCTGGGTTCTAAATGCTTCGACAAGCTGTGGCACATTTTAGAATTAATTGAAGAACAAATATGTTGTTATAGTGAAAGGCAGTTATTTTACATGCAAATGTTCTTAACTTCTTAAAAATTAAGCATTAACTTTTAATTTTCTTAGAAAAATTGGCAGTAATTGAAAATAAAGCTCTGAAAAGCTGGCCATGTAACTTGCTGTAGTGTTGTCCATATGAAAAGTTTAGTGAAGTAAATCCTGAATTTTTCTAGGTATTTTGAAACAAATTAGATACTCAGTTGTCCTTCTTATTTGAAGAAGACACCACTGCTGGTGAAGTTCACCAATGCAGGATCTACAGTTCCGGCCCCGTGGTGCACGATAACATACAAATATCCCAAGCTTGAGACTCCTGATCACATTGGTTCACCTAGTTTGTACCAGTTTGAAAGTTAACAGTGGAGTCTGGCTGTGTTGAGGTTGACAGTTTTGGACAGATCACAAAGAGCAGTCAAATTGAAGGAATATTTAATAGTTTTAAATCTGTTTGACCCTAGTGAATCTCTTAAAATTCCTGTAGCTTTTAGACCCCTAGTTGAACAGGAGAAGTGAGCCCTGCTCAAAAGTGTTGCAAAAATCAAGAAAACAAAGCATTTGGGGTTTTATTTTACCTGCAAGGGCCTGATGTGAAGGAAAATGTGAGACTGTAGGTGTTGGAGTCTCCCTGAGGGAAATTCCAGCGGACCTCAGCCTTGAGACTCTAAGGCAGAGAACCTGTGTGATCGACAGGGCTAGTGGTTTGCACGGTGTTGTTCACATGCCTGTTAGTAGAGAAAGTAGAGTTATAAGAACACCAAACCTCATCCCCAGTTAAACTGTACATAACATATTATGTTTCCTGTAAATATATTAAATTCCTCTTATTGACAACTAAACTGATGGCTTGGAAAAAGAAAAGTATGCTGATAATCTTTTCCATTTTTTTTCCAACAGCTACAATTCTATCTTGTGGATGGATTATTTATCTAACTTATTATAATTCCCGGAATGTTGGATTGATTTTAACATTAGTTCTTAACAGATTATACAAGCATGGCTACATTCATATTGGTAAGTTGTAAAGTAAACAAAATGGGTTTTTTTTTGTTTGTTTATTTTTGATAAATCAAAATTAAGAAATTTAATCTGTGAACATGTGCTTAAGTCAAATGAAAGGACAATATCTGTGTTTATCAAGTGAGAGGGAACACTTGTATAGATTTGTAGAAACTATAAACTCTTCCATTAGATTGTAAACTCCAAGAACAGTAGTAGAAGCCCTCTAGGCTGTAAGCTCGGGTGGACAGGGAACTCACTCATCTGACAACTGTTATATTGCCTTGTCCCAAGTGCTTAATAAAGTGCACTGCTCATAGTAAGCGCTCAATAAATACCGTTGATTGATAGTACTCTGCTGAGTGCTGGGGAAGAGTATTCGGGTGGGAACTAGACACATAGACCCTGGAGATTTTTGATCTTTTGTTGTCTTCTGTTGTGTGTTCTCAAGCATCCAGTAAATTGCTCTGTACATATTCATTGCTAAATAAATACTGATGGTGATGACTTAGCAAACCTCAGAAGGCAGACCAATTGGTATAACAGTAGTCTGTAGAAGCACGTTCTTTCTGAGGAACAATGAAAAACAAGAGAAATTGAAGTTTCTTATAACTTGGATTTCAGATAATTGCACACCCATTGATTTGTGTACAATAGACTTTAATATATTGCCCTGAGTCAATCTAATGGTGTATGCGACCGAGTGTTGACTTGGATATAAGAATGAGAGTGTTAAGTTTATGAAAATAGAACTTCATCATCCACAGCAAGGGCTTATACTAGGGTGACCAAATTGCAACTTGCAAGCCCTATGTAGCTGTTGTTCGGTTGCTATGAGGCTTGTGGACGTTTGCTGTAGTATTTATTAATAGGTGACTGCTCCGGCCCTTGTCTCCAAAACTTGTGCGTATGTCTTTATACGTATTAAACAACCATAAACTAAATTTACCTTTCCAAAGGAACTGTTTGATTTATAAATGTACATGTGGGCCTGGGCCAGGACCAGAGAGGGCTACAGCCCCTAGTACCCAACCCCTGCCACTGCTCACTGCCTCTCACCATTCATTCATTCAATAGTATTTATTGAGCGCTTACTATGTGCAGAGCACTGTACTAAGCGCTTGGAATGAACAAGTCAGCAACAGATAGAGACAGTCCCTGCCGTTTGACGGGCTTACAGTCTAATTGGGCAAGACACAGACAAGAACAATGGCAATAAATAGAGTCAAGGGGAAAAACATCTCGTAAAAACAATGGCAACTAACAACTCACAACTCCCTCCGTCCTCCTCTCGCTCCCTCTGGAAATGCTTGCTTTCCGCTACTTGTCACCACCACCTCTGTCCCTAGAACTCCTGCTCGTCATTCCAGATAGCGCACTTCCAATCAGTCTATCAGTGAATTGTGTAAGAGTGTTAAGCACTATGCCATGTATGTGGGAGAGTAAAGTAGAGTCTTGATCCCTGCCCTTGAAAAACTTGTTGTTCTCCTGGACACATTATTTTTGTTTTTGGTTTGTGGCACTTGAGTTAATAAGACTTGATCACCTCCACCTCATTCACTTCAGAATGACTGTAATAGAGAGGACTAGGGCCAGCCTTAAATTGCCTTAGGGAAAGATTAATTGGATGGCCTCATACATTTAAAAAACCCCACTTCTCTCCATCGGTGACTAGTTCCAGCCCTCTCATTTAATAAGGTATCGTGATTCAAACCCCTATTTTAAGAGACACTTGGTATAAAATTGAGCATACTATCAGTTCAGCCATAACACATGTTTACATTAGGAGTCTTGGATGGATTGCAATTGTAGAATTTGGAACCTTCTGACACTACTCATCCGTTTGGATACTATGCCGTGTAGTGACGGAGTAAATGGTTTCGCAGTCGTGCACATCATCGGACATAGTGCGAGTTCTGTCTTGGAACACTTGGTTCTTCAGGAACACAGTCCCCATGTAGGAAGAGAGTTGACTGTAAAATGACAAAATGTATTGTGGAGGGGATTATTCAGTCTTATTCCCAAGAGAGTTCAAAGGATGGGGTATATAAACCAATATTTCCAATAGCATTTCTGCCTAGACATGACAAAGAAGTAGGTTCAAGGGGAACCTTCAGAGTCATCCATCTTTTAAAAGTATTCTGCATTCTCTGTCCAATACCTTTCTAACCCTGTGATGAGAGAAAGGAAGTGATAACTCTTAGGGCCTTATAATGTCTTCAAAATATATTTTCAATTTCCTTGGTAATTCTTCCTTTGGAAATCAGGAACTATTGTTGGAACAACATTTTGTTGTCACTGAAGGAGTCATTCTTTTTTTTTCCTTTTTTTTTGAAGTCTATGCTTCCCTCAATTAAGACTAATTCCCCCACACCTTGGCCTAAATCTTTCCTCTTCTTACTTTTCAGTAGCAAAGACCTTTTTTACTGCTTGTTCATAGTTTTATCATTGTCTCCCTGGTAGAGAATTAACTCCTTGTGGGAAGGGATTGTACCTTTTCCCCTTCAAAAGGATGAACCTCATCTGTCTTGAATGGCTTAAATATCCACTGAGAGGAAGCTAGAGGCTGGCACAGACAACTTCAAGAGGCCTGGTCTTTCTATTTTTTAGACAATGGAATGGCTAGTGTCAAAGATAATAGAATCAGAGAATTGAAAGGGTTAGTAAAGTGGCTAAGAGTGGCTTAGTAAAAGTATCCTGGAAGTTCGAGGACTTGGGTTCTAAACCCGACCCCACTACTTACCTGCCTTCTAGACTGTAAGCCCTGGGTGGGTAGGGATTGTCTCTCTTTATTTCTGAATTGTACTTTCCAAGTGGTTAGTACAGTGCTGTGCACACAGTAAGCACTCAGTAGGATTGAATGAATGTGGCCTTGGGCAAGTCCTTGAACTTTTCTGTGCTTCATGTCCCTCATCTGCAGAATGGGGATTCAATACTTGTTCTCCCTCCTACTTAGACTCTGAGCCTCATGTGGGACCTGGTTATCTTGTACCTACGCAGCGCCTAGCAGAGTGCTTGCCACATAGTAAGCACTTAACAAATACTATTATCATCGTTGTTATTATAATTATGAAAGAAATTTTAATGCTTTAATGTATTAACCTGTAAATGCTCCATAGGTATGTGTGAAGAAAGTCAATCTCTCTTCAGATAAATGTCTTTTTTAGAAGTCTTTTTGGTTTTTCTTTGGACAGGTTCCTTTTCTTTCTCTGTCCTGTCTGGAAAAGTGATGGTTCGTGAAATCTATTATATTAATGAAGACATGTCCATCAGGTAAACATCTAATGTGAGCTGCCGGCTTTTTAAATGATCAGTCTAAAGACCCTTCAAATATTGGTGGGAAGGAAGGGTGTGCAGGTATGGTTGTGGAAGTGAAGGTGAAGAAGTGAGAGAGTCAACACATGGAACATGGGGAGGGGAATGTCAGGAAGTCTGATCAAAGACTTACCCTCCTTGAATTGGTAGTTTCCCTGCCACACCTTGGGATCAAGGCTGTCCTTAGATCCCCTGTGAGACTCCTGAGGCTGACCACATTCCCACCCGTCCACTGCTCCTTGGGGAATGGCAGGGTGGATGTTGATGGGTCTGAAACTCCTGAAGCTTCCACAGGGACTCCCGGTAATCAGACAGCATCCTCACTGCATTAAAATATAAAAGAATGTTTAAAATTTCCCCAGATACTTGTGTTTTGGTCCATAGGATCTAACCAAGTCAGAGTTTGTGAACTCAAATTTAAATGCCTCACTTGAAAGCACATTTAATCAATTAATCAAATAATAATAATTGTGGTATGTAAGGGCTTACTGTGTGCCAAGCTCTGTGCTGAAGTTGGTCAGATCAGTCACAGCCCCTGTCCCCACATGGGGCTCATAGTCCAAGGGGGATGGAGAACAGATATTGAGTCCCCATTTTACAGGTGAGGGAACTGAGGCCCAGAGAAATTAAGGTTACACAAGAGGTGAAGCTGCGATTAAAACCAAGACTTCCTGACTCTCAGGCATGTGCTCTTTTGATGAGGCCGTGCTGCTTCTGTTCAAACAGTTGCTAAATGGGTGGTTACTGAGAGTTTTTTATTCCTATATTAAAAGTTTTATTTGGCCTAACTTGAAGTATCATAATTGCCAGATGACAGTTTTTGTGGCAATTAAATGCTGGTCTCAGCTAGTCTGCTTGGTAATCATTTGATCCCCACAAAACTTTGCACTGTCTCCGTCATTGATTTACCATATAAATATATGTGATTTGGGTCATTCACATGCCAGTACCTACAGAGACCTTATCCATATCTTTTCAAAAGAGAACTTTTAGTTACTGGGGTTGTGTATTTTGGTTCTGTCAACATCTATACATTCATATTAAAAATAAGCTAAAAAAGGATAACCCTCAACCTTTTCACGGTGATATAAATCTGCAAAGTACAATTACATTTTTTTGGACCTGAGTGGATTTAATAGAGGTTTTTTGGAGATTTTTCTGAAATTTTCTCAATCATAAAGTCAGCTTTTTCCCCGAGTGTTGACTGTATTGTTATGAATTAATCCCAAGAGATTTTTAAAGTGTCACCATCTGTCCTTTCATTCACTTCTCCTTCCTAATGATATGGGTGGGCTACAACATTTAGCCTTGTTGCTTAACTGTAACATTATTGCTTTGTACTCTTGTGAACTTGGGTCTTTCCAGGAATGTAGTTCATGAAAATGTAAAAACCTGTAATTCAGGATCAGCCCCGAATGGCCTGCTTTTCCAGCACTTTGGGCCTGCCATTTTCCTGTCTCACAGTTCATCATCATTGCTATTGTAGAGTCAAAGAGGATGTGAATCTTATTCTGATGCTCGTTTGTATGTCTTTAATGAAATATGTTTTTAAAACTGATAATTACCATATATTTGGGAATTTTTTGATTCAGTTATTCAAAAGTTCTCTGTGTCATTCTTATTTTTGAAATGTATCCTATTTAGAATTCAAGATGGATTTATTATCTTTCGGTGGTGGAAGATGTATAATCCAAAGCAGAAGCAGCATGGTGAGTTGATTTTTTTTTTTTAAGCCGGTTCATCTTTCATCATGAATTTCCTTTTGTCTTTAGCATTTCATTTGATTGAAGTTTTTATTTGAAATATGTTTTCTGCTGAAGGGGTGACTGAAAATAGTAGTTTACATGTTTTGTGCACCTATTTTAAAGTCAATTTGGAGACTGTTCTTGGGGAAAAAAATCTGTCCTGGATT
Source organism: Ornithorhynchus anatinus (assembly GCF_004115215.2). Lineage (NCBI taxonomy): Eukaryota > Metazoa > Chordata > Mammalia > Monotremata > Ornithorhynchidae > Ornithorhynchus > Ornithorhynchus anatinus. Next base: position 53,698,288 of record NC_041739.1, read on the forward strand.
TGCATAAGATGCTGCACATGATTGACAATCCCTTCCTTTTAATGTGCCCATGCAGATTGCCTCTTGCTGCACCGTTATATGTGGTTTTTGGGGTTCTCTTTTTTGTAATTTTCTGTTTTCTCCCTTCTCCCCAAGCTGAAGGTGTTCTGGTGAACTTGGTTGGGGTGCAGCAAAGCATTTGTCAGGGCTTCTGGTTCCTCTTACTATGTAGGGGTTCTTAAATGGCACTCCTTAGGCCCAACATGCTGCCGAATGCTGCTGCAGACTCTTCCTCTCTCAAGTGACTAGTGTCTTTGTGCTGTCACTTGAAAAACGCTTTTGAATAAGTTTTTCTACCAGGGGCAGTTTGTGTACTTTGATTATTTATCTATAAATGGTGATGGGTTGTGCTAACTCATTCACACATTCACATATTCTTCCAAGGTTTCCCAGCACATTGCAGCCACTTGATTGTGTTAGGGTTATGGTCTCCGGCTGTGAAACAATATCTGTTTGTCCTCTTTAGCATTAGACATTGCTGACTGTCATCCACAAGAATTAGAATTAATCTTGACGAAATGTTTTGCACTAGTTAGAATCTTTTAGAAATCTGTTTCTACTCAAGTAGATATTGGTTCTAAATAATAAAATATGCGTTAACTTATTACCTGCTCTAGGTTTGAGACATATCCAAGCCACATTGTTACTTTTCAGCCCATTTCATGTGAACAAATGGATTTCTACAGTATGGCCTCCAGTTTTTTACTTTGGTTTTTTTGCAGAGGCCTCAATGATCTAAAATATTGTTGGACCTGTTTTTTCCGTGCCAGACTATATTTCAGATACTTAGCAACCAGTTGTAGGTTAAGGAATTTTAGAAAACGTATAATGACATTCTGAAGTTGCTGCGAATTATCAGCATTAATATGATGAATTTAAAAGCATGTTTCTATTTGATAGAATTTTCTCATTTAAGCATAGTTGTTCGGTAAATAAGTATTCTGTTTACCTTCTTACAGCTAAAGCATTTACTCCCAAATGTTTATTTTGCCTGGAAGCATTTTCCACTGGAAGTGAATGTATCAACTGTGATAGAAGCAGATTTTTCCTTTGAAAGTTGACAAGTAAAATGTTTTGAAAACCATTTCAGAAAGTTTCTAGCTGCTACTTTTAATGAGAGTAGAATTGCTTTCTATTTCCCCGTGCTATCTGAGAGGCTTATCAAGTGTTTGGACAGAACAATCTTGTTGTTATGATGGTGAAAATGTTTTGATGACATTTTCCTTGCACAAAATTGCAATGCAGTTAAAAGGGAGAATTTTCAATAACATTTTTATGTGCTTTCAGTGCAGTATTTGCATGTGTAGGTTTGACCCAAAATTACTTACACATTTTCCAAAAAACCAGCTTTGCTTTCTAAATCTTCGATTGATCGGATTCACCTTGCTGTTTTAAGAAAATAAATTCTCTTTCTGCATTATTTAATTACATTTGGCATTTTGTTGAAGTATTTGAGCAGAATACTTTTTTTTTTCAAGATTTCATGTGCTTTACCTTTTACAGATGCAAAAAAAAAGTGTTGTTTTTTTTTTTAAAGGTGGAGGTTAAGCTCAAAACCAAGAGTTAACTGACTATAATCTCCACATGCTGGGCACTTCCATTGCATGGCTTAATGGAAGGAGCACAGGCTTGGGAGTCAGAGGTAGTGGGTTCTAATCCTGGCTTCCCCACGTATCAGCTGTGTGACTTCACTTCTCTGTACCTCAGTTACTTTATCTGTAAAATGGGGATTAAAACTGTGAGCTTGACCTGGGACAACCTGATTACCTTACATCTACCCCAGTGCTTAGAACAGTGCTTGGCACATAGTAAGCGCTTAGTAAATGCCATCATTGTTATTATTATTATTATCGTCCCATTTAGTTTTGATTGAGCCTTATTTATTTTGCTCTTATTGCCCTGCCTTTAAGTTGTAAATAGTTCATAATGCAAAGTGGTTTGGAATTGAAAAGTATTTTATTATATTTGTAAGTATTGTTGTTAGTTTGCTGTAATTTCTGCTTATTCACATAATATTTTCTTTTTAGGATTTAGTTTTTTCCGTAAATCATTTAGGTCTTATAAGAACCAACCTGAATAATTGTGAATGAACAATGGTGCACGGTAGTGGTTTTAGTAGTAATACCTCTGGAGAAAGTTTGCAAAAGTACATTTAAATCAGAATGAAATATACTATATAATTTAGTTTTTTTTAACCTGAATCAGCAAAATGAGTGTTTGCTTATTGAGTATTAGCCAATCCTTAGAATGGAGTATCCGACGTTAAAATAATTATGGATATCTACATAAGCGCTGTGAAGCCGAGGGTGGGGTGAATATCAAATACTGAAAGGGTACAGATCCAAGGGCATAGGCGACATAGTCCGGAGAGGGAGTAGGGGAGATGAGGGCTTAGATAGGGAAGGTTTCTTGGAGGAGATGAGATTTTAATAAAGCTTTCAAGGTGGGGAGAGTGGTGGTCTGTCAAATATGAAGTGGGAGGGAGTTCCAGCCCAGAGGGAGGACATAGGCAAGGGGTTGGCAGCAAGATAGATGAAATTGAGGTAGAGTCAGGAGGTTGGCGTTGGAGAAGTGAAGCGTACAGGGTGAATCGTAGTGGGAAATCTGCAAGTTAAGATGGGGGGACGTCTAGCTGAGTGATTTCAAGCCGATGGTAAGGAATTTTTGTTTGATGTAGAGGTGGTTGGGCTGTATACAGACACATATGTTCAGACATATTGGAGGTTTTTTGTGGAGTGGGGAGATGTGAACTGAATATTCTTTTAGCAGAATGAACCAAACAGCACAGTGATGTAAGGACTGGAGTAGGGAAAGACAAGAGGCAGGGAGGTCAGCGAGGAGGTTGATGGAGTAGCCAGGGTGGGATAGGGAAAGTGGTTGGATCAGCATATAATAGTTTGGATGGAGAGGAAAGAGTGGACTGTAGTGATGTTGTAAAGGTAGAGCTGGCATGATTTGGTCACAAATGTGTGGGAGGAGATTTGGAAAGAAGGGTGTCGTTGCCCGTGAAGTAATAGTTCTGTTGCGTACAACTAAATATTTACGTAACCCTATTAAATATGTAAACATTTAAGTAGACTCTAGGAGAAAAATACATCCAAATGAAGTGGAAGGAAATTATTCTCTACAGTAATGTTACCAGTACTGTAAGGTGTGTTTTATAATGCTGATCTGTGCAAGCTCAATTTTCTATTCTGTTTAGTGTGATCTTTGATTGCAAAGCATGGCTATATACAAACATATAAAACATCTCCAGTTGTCACACAGCCTCTGCTCCTCTGCTCAATCTTCCCCTTCTCCCAGCAGAGTATACAAGCACTTAGTACAGTGTCCTGCACACAGGATGCACTCAGTAAATACCATTGATAGTTTTCAAGCATGTTGCTGGTATAAGAGGTTTCAGTATCCCAGAAATTTCAGTGTTACTATTGCAGTATCTAAGAACGAGCTTTCAAAAATATTATGCTTCTTGAAGGTGAAGTTAGATGAAGTGAATTTGGAGTAAAACGGAACATTATTACTCTTTGGAAACCCCGGTTAGCACTCAGCCACTTGACAATTCCTCCATTGGCTGCCCGATGAATTAACGTGAGCCTGATGTGCTTTTGCGCCGTCCATAAAATGAAGCAGGGAGAGAAATGCAACACCAGTCATTTGCTTTTTGGCACAGTTTCAAACAATTTGGCACCCTCGGAAACTAAGTCAGAAGTTTGGCATACCTCTGGATTTAGTTTTATCTGTGGTATCCCTGATTTTAATTTGTATGGATAATTGAGAGTTAAATGGCGAAGTAGAGCTTCCGCAGAGCAGACTAATATCATGGAACTGTAAAAATCTGTACCTGAGATGGAAAAATTACAGTATTTAAAGTACTAGGAAAAAGAGTAAATCAACCCTGCCTTGGCAGAGAGTATATTTTCTCATAGTTCTCAGGTTCTTAGTTAAATCTGAATTAGTCCAATGTCTTATGACTCATTTGGAGGAGTCCATTTTGGGAGTGAAGTTTAGAATGCATTAGATTGGGTTTTATGCATCCTTATGAAGAAAGATCTACAGATTTCCAAAATGTCACTTACGAATTTAAGGTGCAACAGCTCGTGAGTACAACTGAAGCACAAGCCTTTGGGTATTTATTTAAATTTCTAGGGCTTTGCTTCTTATGCTACAAAGAAAAACAAATCTGACATATTCCACTGACTCCATCCTTTTGTCACAGACCCAATTGAATTATCAACTTAAGTGTATTATTTCTCTTGCTGATCCTTTAGTAACGAAATTACGATTCTGTAAATTTGTATTGAGCAAGGTAATGATCTTAGAAAATTACACTGACATGCCCCCAAAGCAGAACAGAAGCACAGAGCAGGGTAATGCTGCTATATCATTTTGATTTTCAGGATAGCATGAGGAGCAATCCTATATTGTCTGTCATATCTTGTTTATTTTATCTTGTTTTTTATCATATGTTGTATAAAGCTAGATATTGGCCTCATCAGCAGCACTGGTTTAGTTACAAGCAGACCACCTTAGCAGCAAAGCCGCTCTGCTGCTTCAACTGCGAGTGAGATGAAAAAAGATCAGGGGTGGGTTTTGGGCCTCTAGCCCTTCTGTTTAAGTGCCACTGAGAAAGACAGCAGGGAAGCTTTCTGAAGGTGGAATGAATTGCGTTTCACGTGATCTTTCCTGAAGGGAGTCTTTGCTCTATTGCTTCCAGAAAGATAATTTTCTCATGTTTTAGAGCGTGAATTTCTTTTCCAACTGTGATGGTTCTTGATTAAATGTGTTTGACATTTCCGTAAATGATCTTATTTGGGTTAGCAGTTTTAAGTGCTGGGTCTATAAGGACAGAGCCAGAGAAAAGTAGTTTTAAGAGTTATTTAGTAAAGCTCTCCAGTGGAGAGAGGAGAGGAGAAGAATCTACCCATGTGTTCTCTTCGAAAGAGACATTAATTAGGGATTGAGGAAGTGGTCTCGAGAGCTCTAGTGACATAAGGCCATCTTTCAAAAAGTTTGCCTGCATTTCTCTTTCTAGATGAAATAATTGTTTTATGTCCCATTATGCCCCTTAATGCAGCATAAAACTTTGATGTTGATTCAAAAGCAGAGAAATTCAGAGTGGGTACTCCAAAAGTAAAAGCCCCAAGGTTTTAGCACTATGATATTAAAAGAAACTTTGGCTGAAGAGTAATAGAAGCTTAATCAACAGTGGACTTTTTAGAAATTAAGCAAAAACAACATGTATTTCAAGTCTATAGTAAATCATTTCAGGCAATTTTGAAATTCATTTTTTCCCAGGTCTAACTTGGAACTGAATGTATGCACTTAAATGGACTGTGAGCTCAATTCTCCCAATTGTCTGAAGTGTTTCCTCTTTGTAAATCTATCTCCAAGCAGTCAGGATGATATTAAGAATACTAATACTCTAAATGATGTGTCCTTAGCCACCTGAAAGAATAATTATAGGTAACCTCCAAAGAAACCAGATTTTCACTGGGAGAATCCAGCTCAATATCTGTGGAGCCACAGCGAGCTAGAAACGTTACATGATTTACACAGAATGGCTCCCGACCTTGGAAATTTGTGTTCTCAGCATGTTGCCTATATAACACGAAAAGTAAATATGTTCACATTACAAAGATCACGTAAACATAGTGATCCTCCTCTGCTTGATTGAATATTTTAATTATTACTCTTTTAATTTTAGTTTTCTGTCTAAGTTTATCGACTAGATATGATGCCATTGGGAATGAGATTGTGGAGAGTTTCCCCAGGCAATTTGTGGGGAAGCTTGAATAAGAGTAAAGTCCTTGTTGGGCAGATGGTAGAACGTGAATAAGCAGTGTGGCACAGTGGAAAGAGCACGGGCTTTGGAGTCAGGGCTCATGAGTTCGAATCCCAGCTCTGCCACCTGTCAGCTGTGTGACTGTGGGCAAGTCACTTAACTTCTCTGTGCCTCAGTTCCCTCATCTGTAAAATGGGGATTAAGACTGTGAGCCCCACGTGGGACAACCTGCTTCCCCTGTGTCTACCCCAGCGCTTAGAACAGTGCTCGCCACATAGTAAGCGCTTAACAAATACCAACATTATTATTATTATTAAGCAGCATTGCCTATTGAAAATCCTGTCCAGCAAGCTCCATTGGAATTCACATATTCAGAGATGTCTTTGAAAAGTTTATTTCCAAATTATTGTCCTTTTAAAATGTAAGAATCTTAACACCATTTTGGATTCCATTAATGGAACCTGGCAGTTTTAAGCAATAAAGTGAATGCTAAATTAATCTATGCTAATAAATAATCCATGAATCCTAAAAGGTTCCAAACTTGGGAAAGCCAGTGATGTGTAGAAAAAAAAAGAATTAAAGAGGAGATTAGGTCTCCTGAGCAAATATCTAATTAGGACATCTTTCACATAGGGCTAATTAGGAAAAAAAAAACAGTTTTCCTTTAATTACATAATTAGGACACATGCTATTTTTAGCAGATATAAGTTTGGAGTACCTTGTGTCTCGTTTGTGGCATGAGATCAATTGATACAAGAACAAAAATGCCCAGGCTTATTGGTTTATAGAAATATAATTCAGTTTTTTATGACAAGGTCATTGTGGCATCTGGGGTACCTCACGTAAACTATCATTGGATCGTATAGGTCGGAAGAGATTTTGAAATCATTCTGCAATCCACCCCACTCTTTGTTCTCAATGTTAAATCCAGAGTTATTCTAGACAATGCCACTGCTCTAGGAGAGTCAAGTATGACTACCTTGTGTCTTTTTGGTTACTTCTCAACCTTAGTTGAAAGTGAAAAATGCCAATGAGGAAATACTTTTTAAAGCGCTGATTTAGGATTCCACCAGAGAGCGGAGATCCAAAATTCTTAATAATAGGTTGGGATTTAAGGTCATGCCAGCCTACAAGTTGTACAGTAAAATAGGATATATAGGGCATTTTTCTGTCTTGAACTGATAGACATTTTAGATGGGTTGTTCAATTTTATTCATGTTATATGAGAGATTCTTAAGGAGTAATCATGGGTGATGATTGGAGGATGTGCCCAGTTTATCCAGTTTATCAGTAATCGGAATGAACATTTTGAGGGGTAGTTAGTGTTTGCTGCATATTTTTGATTGAGTGATTCTCCCTGCTCCAGAAGAATTGCTAGAAGGATTTGAGGGAGAGGGAGGATGTTATAGATAACTTTTAAGTTATTGCTGGCTCTTCTGGATTTACAGAACAATTCTTTCTTTAGTCTCCTGGCCTTGTCCCCATCCTTTCCTCTTTCCTCTTTCACCTACTCATCTCTTCTCAGCTAGAGCTGGGGTCAAGAGTCTAGAGAGGAATGGCTGGTCATGGTGGCTGTGAAGAGATTTCTAGGGTACTAGCATAGTACGTGAAGACTGCACCATGATTGTCCTTGATACGCCATCACTAGAAGTTTGTCATCAAAAGGCTGCACCTCGAGTACCTTTAATATTTTGTCACTTGGGAGGCAGCATGGCCTAATGGGTATGGGCCTGGGAGACAGAAAGACCTGGGCTCTCATAATGCTTCTGCCACTTGATTGCTCCTGGACATTGGGCAAGTCACATAACTTCTCGGTGCCTCAGTTACCTCATCTGTTAAAATGGGGACAAGGGCCATGCCCAACCTGATTAACTTGTATCTACCCCAGGACTTAGGACAGTGCCTGGCCCATAATAAGAGCTTAACAAATACCATTTAAAAACAAAACGAAAACCTAAACCTAGGAATTTGTGTGCTAGACATTAGAGGAGACGAAAAGTCATCCTTTTCTCCTTAATGGTGAATATCTTGTCAGTGACGAAGTGTAAGGTCTTTAAATTGAGCTCGCTATTTTTATTTATCAGGATTGCCAGTGACCTTATAGATCTGTAAATTAAGGTCAAGAAATAAGTTCATGTATTTTGAGACCCGCTGAATTTTGAAACCTAAAAGAAAAAGAATTGAAAGTGATTTAAAATTAAGCTTATGTTCATTTAATCACTGCCTAGGCTAATGCCATTATTGCTTTGGGGAAAAAAGTGGGAGAAACTGTCTTTGAAAAGCTTGTATTTCTCATTTATGTGAAGCACCCAAACAATAGTTTCAACTGTATTTTTATATGTAGATTTATTTGTCCATGGCCATCAAAATAATTCACCAAAATCTCTTAGTCCTCACAGTTCCATGTGAGAGGGGTAGATTGGTAAAAGAACCACATGTTCAAGTGAGTCAATGTTTGAGTTTGAATTAATAATTCCAATAATTCCAACACTGTGCTAAGCACTTGGACAGATACAGGAGTATTAGATCTGATATAGTTCTTGTCCCTCAAGAAGTTCACAGTCTAAGAGTTAGGGAGAAAAAATGGCCCAGAGAATTTAAGTGACTTGTCCAAGGCCACACATTTCAGTCCATTGGCTGTGGAAAGAGCATGAGACTAGGAGTCAGAAGGCCTGAGTCTTTCCATGTAGCCACACTCCTTCCCATGGAATAAATCATTCCACATTTAATTTGGCCTCCTTAACTTAGGAAGTGATGGTTTGCGGATTGTACAGGCTCACTCTATCTCCCCTCTCCATCCTACTTTTTTTTTGGGTCATTTTACTCTTCCTTAGCCCTTCCACTAAAATATGGTGCAGTGAAGTGAAATAAAAATCAGTCAGTTTGGCTTCCTGTTGGTGACTGCTCATATTAGTCCCAAATGAGGTGTCCAGGGATTCTAGAAGGTCTCACGACCCCAAATTTCCCAATGTAGTGATATCTAAACAGGTGCAATTGCTCTGAGTGGAGCCTGTCCTCCATCCACCTACAGATACTTTGAAGGGGAAAGACATGGCAGGTCAATCCTTGGCAACTCTCTGGAGTCCCCAACGTGAAGTTATCAGTGCTAACCACCGAAGTTAGGAACTTGACTTCTTCAGACCCTAAGAAGTCTACAGTGTTCATAGATGAAGTGGCAGGAATGTTACATTTAGCTTGATTGCAGTCGCTGTTGTGATAGCAAGACTAGAGGTCCTAGCCCCAATCCCAAATAGCAGAGGGTTAGGAGAAGCTGCATGGACTGAGGAAAGAGCCTGGGATTGGGATTGGTTCTATTTCAGCTCCACCATATGCTGGCTGTATGTCCTCGGGCAAGTCACTTCACTTTTCTATGCCTCAGTTCCCTCAGCGGCAAAATGGGTATTCAGTACCCATTATTAATAATAATAATGGTATTTGTTAAGCACGTACTGTGTTCCAGGCACTGTACTAGGTGCTGGGGTGGGGTGGTTACAAGCAAGTCGGGTTGGACAAAGCCCCTGTCCCACATGGGGCTCACAGTCTCAATCCCCATTTTACAGAGGAGGCGAATGGGGCCCAGAGAGGTGACATGACTTGCCCAAGATCACACAGCAGACGAGTGGCGACCTGGGATTAGAACCCATGATCTGCTGAGTACCAGGCCCGTGCTCTATCCACTGTGTCATGCTGCTTCACTCTCCCTCCCCCTTAGGCTGTGAACTCTATGTAAGACTTGATTATCTTGTATCTACCCCAGCCTTTAGTACAGGGCTTGGAACATAGTAAGTGCTTAACAAATACCATTTTTATTATTATTATCATTATTATTAGGTGACTTGATCTCCAGTAATCGAGTAGTCCTTGCATAGGTGAGAGACAGATAGGCTAAACTTAACATAGTCTACCTAATACTGCACCCTCAACTGAGCTCTCCATGGCCTGAGTTGTCAGGGGTATGTGGGGGTTCATATTAAGGAGTTTTAAACTCTTTGAATGAAAAGATATTAAGTTCTGAGATCACTTTCTGAGGATGTGGTTTTGTTCTAATTATAATAGTGCAACTCATGTCACGAAGCTGTTTTTAACTTTTAGCTGGCTAAATTAAGATAACATTATTAAGCTTACCGTTAATTAGTCGGATGCAAAATTTAGAGCTACCATAAATTATAATTATTCCAAAAACATTTTGTTGATTTACTGCAAAATATTAAGTCTTTGATCCAGTGGTGTATAATTAGGGTATTTTTAAACTTGAAACTCATTGAAAAGCAAATGATAAATAGTTTTTAGTTGAAGTATCAAGGGAAATAAGAAACAAAGTGCATGAAAATGAAGTTTTTAATGAGGGCATTTATTATTTTGATTTTTTTTTATTGTCTACAGTCCGGTGGGCTTCACTTAGTACCATGGCGTTATACTAAAGCTACTTTAATGCTACTTTTATCTTTCCCTTGCTAATGATTTGTAGTTCTTTTCAAGTAACTTCTGTCAATATTATTAAATTCTGTTTTAAAATAAATCAATGTTGGGAGTTTTGAACAGTGGGCAAAATAAGTTGGTTAGAAAAATGACATATTTCCATGTTTTTGTTCTCTGTAGATCCAAAGGCAGAAACTAGATTGTACATCACTGTGAATGATTTTGAATTTCATGTCTATAACCGTTCTGATCTTTATGGACAACTTCAAGAATTATTTGGTCTGGATCCAACAATAATCCCACCAAAGAAAGAGGATGAAAAAGCACACGAGAATGGGAGGGAGAGACCCCAGCCCAGCCTTGAAAGGTTAATGCCACAGATTCATTTTCATTAATCTCCTGTATCTGTTTGCCTTTGCCAAAGAATCGGGTTTAATTTTTGTCCAATATAATAGTATTTTGTACTTTTAAGAGACTCATACTTGTGGGAATGAACTAGGGTAAAATGGTATGATTTGTGTTGAAAGAGTTCTGTGAAGCTTTGCTTAGCTCTTCTTTTTTACTGTAATAACGATTTAGGAACTATTTAAAAACTGAAAATAAAAAACTCCACCTCTCAAACTCAGAAGCTGTCCCAATTTGTGCATTTGTTTAGTATGCATGTTGCTGCACACATATGTACATATTTATATGAGTGTGTGTGTACATTGTCCTCAAGATCCAAATTTTCTTTCGTTCAAAGAAGATCATCCTTCTCATATATGATAATCGATGTGTGGTGTTAACTGAGTGCTTACTGTTTGTAGAGCACTGTGCTAAGCGTTTGGGAGAGTATACTACAGCGGAGTTGGTTGACACATTTCCTGCCCACAAAGAGTTTACAGTCTAGAGGGGGAGACAGATGTTAATATAAGTAAATAATTTACATATAAATATAATAATAATAATAATGTTGGTATTTGTTAAGCGCTTACTATGTGCCGAGCACTGTTCTAAACGCTGGGGTAGACACAGGGGAATCAGGTTGTCCCACGTGGGGCTCACAGTCTTAATCCCCATTTTACAGATGAGGTAACTGAGGCACCGAGAAGTTAAGTGACTTGCCCAAAGTCACACAGCTGACAAGTGGTAGAGCCGGGGTTCGAACCCATGACCTCTGACTCCAAAGCCCGTGATGTTTCCAGTGAGCCACGCTGCTTCTCAATATGCTGTGGGTCAAAGAGTATATACGAAATTCAAGACCTTTTCCCTTCTAAATGCAGAACGTAGGAAAAGAGCACCTCTTGAGAATCAAGATTCACTTATAAATGATTTGGATATATACGAATGTAACCTTGGACGGTCAACCACTATCTCTTTGTTCCTAATCCTTTGACCTTCCCCCAGTAGACTCGTCCCAAAGAATCATACGGGCTTACATTAATATAGATTTTGGGGGACCATTTTAAAGAATTAAAATCACTGAGATGCTTGGGAAGAGAAGAAAGATCTAATAGGGCTCCAGTACTTTCCTTCAGTTCTTTCAGAACTGGTGTAATTCTTGCCTCAAAGGTTCACCATTTCAGTTACTGACGCATGTGACCCACCCACCTTTAAAATGTGCACCAAATAATGGCATTTGCTTTCCTCTCCAGTGACAGAAATCTGATAGCAAAAGCAGGAGAGACAGGAGTGAAATTTGCTTAGTGGAACCAAGCACCAGTTGGTCCTGACTTCCCCTAAAGGAGAGTGTTGTCCCAAGGCTGTAAGGGACTGTACTCATATCTGCCCATTTTCTCCTAGGCCTGCATCAAGTGTTCCTTTCAAAGCTATTTGTGCCAGACCCTGTCCCCTTTGTACAGTCCCTGGCTGCTTGTCAGGGTTTGGACCGACTACGAAATAGTTGAATGTAAATTGTGGTTTAAAATTATTATTATAATAGTAGTTGTGATATTTAAGTGCTTACTGTGTGCTAAGCACTGGGGTAGAAACAGAACAACCAACTCAGACATAGTCCCGGTCCCACTGGGGACTCATAGTCTCGGGAAGGGAAGGAGAACAGATATTTAATCCCCACTTTACAGATGAGGAAACTGAGGTGCAGAAAAGTTGTGCCTTGCCCAAGGTCACACAGGCAAGTGGCAGGTTGTGCCTTGCCCAAGGTCATGCAGGCAAGTGGCAGAGCCAGGATTAACTCCTTGGTCCCTTGATTCCCAGGCCTATTTTCTTTCCCCTAGGCCAAGCTCCAGGGATTTACTTGCTATGATTTTTTTTTAAAAAAAATTTGGGAGTGAAAATGGTTTTGAGATTTTGCAGTATTGTCCTCAGCTTCCGGCAGAAGGATACAGTATCAGGAATTATTTTATCCCATTTATGAGATGATATTTTCAGTGAATCACTTTCTAACGTTTAGACTACAGATACATGTGGTTGCAGTTTTTCCATGTCTTTTACTCCCCAATCTTCATTTAATAAGGGGAGAACCTTTTGGAAGATATTTCTGGGGATTAACTGCACTCAGCTAAACTTGGCTCAAAAAAAAGTCATTACTGCTGATCATTTGTCTCTATGAAATACCTTTTCCTTCTCCAGTATTGCTCATACAGGGTTTTGAAAGTGCATTTCAGAATCTTGTATTGTGATAAATTTAATGGTAAAAAGTTCAAAATAGTGTGTGTTTCCTGCTGCAATGATTTTCAGTAAATCCTCTGAAAATCAATTTTAATAGAAGAAAACGCCACATTTCAATTTCTGGCCGCAGTTGTCCATTTAAATGAATGGCAACACATTCTTTTTTTTCCTCCCATGGCATTTGTTAAGCGCTTGCTATGTACCAGGAATTGTACGGAGCACTGGGGAAGATACAAGTGAATCAAGATTGCACATGCTCCATGTCCCACATGGGGCTCATAGTATTAATCCTCATTTTACAGATGAGTTAACTGAGGCCTATAGAAGTTAAGTGACTTGCCCAGGGTCACACAGCAGATAAGTGGCAGAGCCAGGATTAGAACATTTTTAGAACAATTCCGGTAACAGTTTTGTCAGCCTAGAGAAGCACAACAGCTGATATATTCTTCATTGAGTAGCTCACTGTGGGCAGGTAATATGTCTGGTAGCTCTGTTGTACTCTCCCAATGCTTAGTACAGTGTGGTGCACACAGTAAACACTTAGTAGATACCATTGATTGATAGACTGTTTGATAAGTATGAGTGCAGATTCCTTATTTAATAAAATAAAAGAGATTTCATGATTATTTTTCTTTTAGTGTTAAAGTAAAATCAGAGTCCCAAGATCCATCATCTTCATGGAGATCTCTTATTCCAGTCATAAAGGTCAATGTTAGCACTGTAAGTGAAATATTCTGTATTTAACTCAGTATATGTGGAATAATCATTTTTAGGTTCATTTGAGAGGTACAATTTCTAATTATGGAATTAAATTAATTTCATGTAAGCCTGGTGTAGTGTTATCAATTTCTGTGAAATGTGAAAATGATTTTTCACAGCTGTATTATTTTCAGTCCAGATTTGTCAGTCTTTAAAAAAAGACTAAGCACACAAATGTCTAAGATATTATAATTTCATCTAAGTGCATGAGCAGATTTACTTACCTGCAGCATAAGACTGAAGAGTTCTGTCTTATTTCAGAGTCATTTTATTAGGTAATTGCAAACTAGATTTTTTTTAGGCGAGTCTAAGAGAGCATTACAGTTACCATATGGCAAAATAAAAACAGTCCAATAAAGCATGTTTTCCCTTAATCCTTTCCAGGGTCGTTTGGCATTTGGGAATCATTATCAGCCGCAGACTCTCTGTATTAACTTCGATGATGCTTTCTTAACATACGCCACGAAACCACCTTCAAGCCATCTTGATCAGTTTATGCATATCGTAAAGGGAAAATTGGAAAATGTCAGAGTTATGCTGGTTCCCAGTCCACGATATGTTGGCCTTCAAAATGATGAGTAAGAAAGCTTATTTGGAGCTATTGAATTTAAATATAGTTCATTATGGTAGCACTGCAAATCTCTTTTAAGAGTTTAGAGTGCCTTTAGTGAAACTACATCTCTTTTCTTATGGTTTTTGTGGACTTATTTGCTCCCTCTGGTAAATTCACTTAAATGCTTTGACTGATGGGTGGGATATTCTGCAATCTGGTCAAATTTGGGAATTTTAATAACTCAAGCTTCTTTTCTTCCTTTAATGTAATTTTCTTGTTCCTGACGATGGTAACATTTAAAAGAGGCGTAATTACACTATGAGCAAAGGGTGAAGAAAAATCACAAGTATTAGTATATCTAAGTTGATGCTGATTATTTTAGAAGTTACTTAGGCCAGAGTCCTAGGAGCAGGTAACTGATCCATAAAGACTATTGCATGAGAATAATTGCAGTGCCTACTCATGCTTGATAGGTTTGGAAATTATTAGTAATTTTTTTATGGTGGTAGTTAAGTGCTTACTATGTGTCAAACACTGCTGTAAGCCCTGGGGTAGATAAAGATAAATTAGGTTGGACACAGTCCCTGACCCATGAGGGGTTCACGGTCTAAGTAGGAGGGAGAACAGGACTGAAGCTCAGAGAAGTTAAGTGACTTACCCAGTGTCATGCAGCAAGCAATTGGCAGAGCCGGGATTAGAACCCAGATCCTTTGACTCCCAGGCCCATTTGATTTTTCCACTCAGCCATGATGTCTTCCATTTCATTAGCATTTTATTTTCAAAAAGTCTAATATTTTGTTTTAGTCAATATTTAATCACTAAATACTTTTAAATTTTACTGTGTGCCTGAGTTACTCTTGATTAAGAATGATGTTCTGCAGGAAATGTAAAAAGATCGAAACCAAAATCCAACATTCCGCAATAATGTGGGATTCTACACTGAGTTGCCTAGGATTCTTGTGAGATGGAATCATAGAGGGTATTAGATGAAATCAAAAATGATGAAATTGCGATAATGTGGATGCAAAGTAGAGAAAAGGCAGAAAATATCCCTCTTCTTAAGAACTGACATTTAGACTAGAAGATATGATCTTCACACCATTAAGAATCTCCCTGTCCATTAACTGCAGTGCATCTGATGCAGTATTTAAGTTTAAGAGTTCCGGCATTAGGTGTATCCATGCTTAACATTTTAACCTTTAGATCTTACAGTCATGAACTGAATTTTATTTTGGAAGTTTTTATTTATTTGGATTAAAAGAATGCCATGATTTGGGAATCTCTAACCTCTCGTGTGGGTGCTTTCAAGGTGTTGTACATTTAATATTCAACAAATACATAATTTTTCCCTGGAAAGAAATTGTCCCAAAGCAGAGGCTTTTAAATAAATGATTCCTCCAAAAAATATTTCAAAATGGAATTCAAGCCTATATTTAATCAAGAAGCAGTATACAGTGTGAATAACGTGATCAGGTTTGTGAAAACAGTGGAGAAATTGAGATTTAAAATTGTTCTTACTGTTTTGTGGTCAGAGTTTAATTTTCATACTTTTTATGTACTTGAGAAAGTGAGTGTAGTATTTCAGTATCATCAGATTAAATTTATTACTTCTTGACATGATTAGATGAAGAATGCTAGATTGAATATACTGCATTATACTAATTGCCTTATAATTGAAGATGATCTGTCCCAATGGCCTGCTATTCTATTCTGGTAGAAAACAATTAAAAATGAAATAGAAGGGATCTAGGGCAAGGAGAAAAGTTCTTCAGAGCAGATGTAGAACAAAAAGAAGGCTTTTGTAGGAGTTTGTGGAGTATATCCATTCCTGCCTCTGGATATGAGTTAGAGAAGCAGCATGACTCAATGGAAAGAGCACGGGCTTTGGAGTCAGAGGTCATGAGTTCGAATCCCAGCTCTGCCACTTGTCAGCAGTGTGACTGTGGGCAAGTCACTTAACTTCTCTGTGCCTCAGTTACCTCATCTGTAAAATGGGGATTAAGACTGTGAGCCCCACGTGGGACAACCTGATTCCCCTGTGTCTACCCCAGCGCTTAGAACAGTGCTCTGCACATAGTAAGCGCTTAACAAATACCAACACTATTATATATGATATTTCCATCTCTGATAGCTCAACCTGCTGAAGTAAAGCATATTGACGTTTAATAGCCATATATGGCAGGCGTTCTTGGAGTCTGGAAGTATTGAATAGACAGTTGAATGTAGAAGAGGGCCCTTTCACAGTTTTCCTACTATTTTGTTTAGTCTTTCTAAAATAATAATAATGATAGTGGTATTTATTAAGGGCTTACTGTGTTCCAGGCCCTGTACTAAGTGCTGGGGTGGATTCCAGCAAATTGGGTTGGAAACAGCCCCTGCCCCACATGGGGCTCCCAGTCTCAATCCCCATTTTACAAATGAGGGAACTGAGGCACAGAAAAGTGAAGTGACTTGCCCAAGGTCACACAGAAGACAGGTGGCGGACCTGGGACTAGGACCCACGACCTTCTGACTCCCAGGCCTGTGTTGTATCCACTGTGCCATGCTGCTTCACCTAAAATGTATTGCAACTTGCACATCAGATTAATCATGACATCCTTATTGCCTATTTCTTTGTGGAAATACAAATATATTTCTCTTATCCCATTTCCTTTTTGCTAGTAACAGAAAATGATTCGAGTGGATGACTTTAAAATCTGTTTGACCTCTTTCACAATGACCTCTTTCACTGTGACCCCTTTCACTGTCACCGTCATAAATGATGACTTGAGGCAGTCAAATGTTAGTTTACAAAGCAATTTTGCTTTCCCTTCCATCTCTAGTCTTTCCCCAACCCACTGGTATTGCCAATCTTTTCCTTAAATGGTTATGCCTGCTTTTTTTTCCTCCTTATGGTCACCCATACATATGAAATGGAAATAATTATGAGAATAAAACAGATGCAGTTTACTTTTGGGGTGTGGCGAGGGGGCTCTTACTATAATTTATCGATTAAGTTGGGAAAATGAATATGAGTTCTCATGAGCCACTTTTAAAAATTAGCGATACCAAAAAATTGAATTGAAGTTTTTGGTAAAAAGCTACTATTAGTACCCACTTTCCCAAGTCAGGAATTTTTATTATGGACAAGTTTGTAGAAAGAATGTGTAATTTGTAAATTAATTTGTAGAAATAATTTAATGTGAATATGTTATTTACAGGTTCTTTGTGGTGTTTGATGTATTAATTTTCCCCCAGAATGTTTCCAGTTAGCTCATTTTAGTATGTTGCAGAGTTATTCTCTGCATAGTCCCAAATTAGAAGCTAGCAGGAAGACAGAATTGTCTTGGTGTATAAAGTTTGCATGTTATTTGTTTTAACAGACCACCAAGATTAATGGGAGAAGGTTTTGTTGTGATGCAGTCCAATGATGTTGACATCTACTATTACATGGATGAGCCAGGTATCGTTGCGTATATTGAAGAATTGTCTTATATTTCCTGTTTGTAGGAATTGTCCTGACCAGGGCTTTTAGAGTAAAATGAAATAGTGCATATAGGCATAATTATTGACTAAGATTCACTGAATGGAAATTGGGGATATACTTCCACCCATTTAGACTGGTTAATTTAGTTGCTGCAGGACCCAAAGAGTTAGGAATATAAAAGCCTTTATTTCAGTTCCACAGAGAGCCCAGAATACTTTGACACATCTGCAATAAGTGTGTAGGAGGAAAAAACATATATTGCATAGTGACTGTGTAGTGACATTTAAGATAACCATGATAATAATAATTATGGTACTTGTTAAACCCTTACTGTGGGCCAACCACTGTTCTAAATGCTGGGATAGATACAAGATAATTAGGTTGGACACAGTCCCTGTCCCACCTAGGGCTCACACTCTTAATCCCCATTTTGCAGATGAGATAACTGAGGCACAGAGAAGTTAAGGGACTCACCCAAGGTCACACAGCAGACAATTGACAGAGCTGGGATTAGAACCCAGGTCCTTCTGATTCCCGGACCCGTGCCAATGTTAGTGATGCAACCTGAAAGAGGCTGGGGATTTAAGAGTGGGGTTTCTAAGCATGTTCCACCTAAAGGGCATCAGACCTGAACAATAATATGAAAATGACCAAATATCTGTTGATGTTTTCAATTTTTCAATCCTTTGCTATGGAAACTTTTTACATACTAACTGTAAGCAAATTCCTTTTCATGGTGGTCTTGTTGTGTTTTAAAACATAGGCCCAGTACCAGAGAAATCTGAAGAAAATATTGAAGGAGAAACTAGCAATGAGGATAATAAATTGCAAGATTTGCCTCCTTGTTGGGGATTAGACATAGTTTGTGGTAAAGGCACAGATTTCAACTATGGACCTTGGGCTGACAGACAAAGGTATTTGAATCAAATAGTCAATATTTATTTATAATACTTCCCCCAAACAATGTAGTGAAATTACCATAATTTTTTTTTATTAGGATTTTCTTTAAATTTATCCAAGTAGTCAACTTGCAAAATTAAAGGGACTATCAGGAAGCACTCTGATCCATTGCAGATGAGAGTGAACAAATCTTAGAGAATATGGAGGGTGTAAAATTGATTTGCCTTATATTTTTGAAGGCTGGTGAAGGTTTAATTCACTGGCATTTTAGTGCTTGCTATGTGTAGAGCCCTCTACTACTCACTTGAAAGCATCCATTTCACGATAATGACAAAGCCTCTGAATAAGAATATTGAACGATTTTTTTAAAAGTTAGCACTTGTTTTCATCTATGTGGAAATACTGTAATTCGCTTCTGTGGAGGACCACAGAACAGGGATCCAAGACATAGGTGCCAATTGTTCATTATGAACGGTGTTGCATAAATGAGGCAGGGATTTTAGCGAGGATGAAGACAGAGCTTTCCAGAGCTAACAGAACAGAAAATCCAAGTTTTGGGCTTTTTTCAGCTCCTAATGGAGATGTGATAGAAGAGATCTGGTCTGGAAATCCCCCTGCAAAAAGCTGTGGGTCATGTATGGCTTTAGGGTGCTCTCTAAAAGATAGTAATTAGTCCTCAGCTGGAAGCACTTTTGGAGTCTCCAGAGCGCCTTGTTTTCTTCCTTAGCTCTATCTCTCCGTAGATCAGGAAGGCCCTTTAAATGTCATATGAGCATAGCCCTTGGCCTCTTGATAGAAAAATAACTCAGCCCTTCACCTCCCCACCACCAAAGCATATGGTTATTTATTTTTGAAGATTTCCAGAGATGAAGAGTCCCTAATCTTTCTGCTGTTGCTCATTGTAGCATATTCCTTAATTACAGGCAAAATCTATCCTGCTTTAAGTTAAATTCTCTGTATGCTAATTAACACACCCATTCTATGTTCAGAGATTTTAGCATTTGGAAAACCTTTATTAGGAAAGATGGTGGAAATCAATTCCACATTTCATTTGTGTCGTGAGAATGATAACTCAATTTTGACATTGTCTCATTGTCCAGAGACTGTCTGTGGAAGTTTTTCTTTCCGCCCGATTATCAAGTTATGAAAGTTTCCGAAATCGCACAGCCTGGGAAACCAAGACAGATTCTTGCTTTTGAACTGCGGATGAATATTATTGCAGATGCCACCATAGACTTGCTTTTTACGAAAAATAGGGTAAGTAATTTAATAGCTTTCAAGTATTGGAAATTATATAAGGGAAACATTTGGTCATGAAGTACTTGTTGAACTTCTGCATGATACTTAGCATTGTAATGGGTCTTACTATCATTTTGTAGCATCCTCTTGGGCTGGGGAGTGGGAGGAGTGGAGGATGAGACTACAGGAGCCCTAGTCTGTTTCCAGACAACTTAAATTCAATCACTAGTATTCATTGGCCTCTCAGCTTTCTTTGTGTAAAGAATTCTATTAAGTGCTGGGAAAAATGAAAGGATAAGCCATCCTTGGCCCTGGAGGGGCTCACGATCTAAGAAAGGGGAGAGCCCATTGATGACAGATGTATAAGTAAAGATGAAAGAATAAAAAGACAAAGATATACGGGATTAAGAAAATAAGGCAATACTACCAAGCTGTGGTCTCTGAGAATCATCTCCAGACATATTGGAGTGATTGGGAAATTTAAGGAGGGAGGATTGGGGCTGATCCTGTAATGTGGGGGGCCTGAATTATCTCCCTTTCTTCCCCATGCTCCTAAAGTGGGCCTGAACTGAAGTGGGTTTGCTGGTCCTAGAAGCTCCAAAGCCAACATGGGAATATAGGGCAGTAGGGAGTTTTAGCTTGGTATTGTGATTTTATTTGTGAAGCAGCATGGTGTTGCTTATAGAGCACAGGACAGGGAGCCATGGGTTCTAATCCTGGCTCCATCACTTATCTGCTGGGTGACCTTGGGTAAGTCACTCTACTTCCTTGTCTAGATGGGGAGACAGGCATTGATATAAATCAATAATAATAAGTAATATAAATAAAATAGTCTCTGTCCTTCATGGATTCACAGTCTAGTGGAGAAGATTAGGTATTGAATCCCCATTTTACAGATGAGGAAATAGAGGCACCAGAGACACTGTGACATGCCCAAGGTCACACCAGGCAACTGGCAGATCCAGGATTAGAACCCAGGTCCCCTGGCTCTCAAGACAATGTTCTTTCCACTAGGCCACCCTGCTCCTTTTTCCTTGCCAACCGGTTCAGGACTTATGTTCTAATACATTTTTTAAATCCTTCAAATGTGGACACTTTTTATCAGTAGTGTTTATTGAACATCTGCTATGTGCATATCATCAGGGAAAGTACAACAAATGAAAGAGATTCTCTCCCTGCTCTCAGGAGTTTACAATTTAATGGATGAGATAGGCAGATGCAAATGATTTAAAATAGCGGAGACAAAGGGAAAGGAAAAATGCCATGACTGCTAATAGCAGCAGGCATATGGTTGGATAATTAGATAAATAATTGGGTAAAGTTGAAACAAACATAATTGTTCAGGGTAGGCAGGTAAACATTTCTTCTTAGGTCCCAAACTCTGAAAGATTGTTGATGAGTAGCTCTAACAGGAATAAATGATTTTAAACTTGTTTTGTAGGAAACGAATGCTGTACATGTAAATGTGGGAGCAGGCTCATATTTAGAAATCAACATTCCTATGACAGTAGGGGAAAATGGTAAGATGAAGTTAAAATTTATTTTATAAATTGAGTACATACTTTTCTTTCTATGCAGTGTGTGTCAAATTTTCTTCTTTGGACCCTTTTTGGTTTTCAGTTTATTGTTTCCACCTATGTAACACTAATTTGGGACTCATACTATAAACAAATTACTTGTTTTTTTGAAGATCATTAACTTTTCTTGATTCAGTTTTTATTCTGAAAAATTCAGAGTCTGTCAGTAAAGTACTTTTTTGCCCTTTGAGAGGCATGTTCATTCTTTTAGGCCACTAAAGTGTCATTCATTAAGGGTCCTGCAGTCCACAGTGATTGACTGAGTGACCCCAAATTGAGCTGCCTACACCCAGGAAGTCACTGGCTGGTTCTGCTAGAGAACATTGATTTTTCAGAGGAATTTTACACTGGATACATCTGCTTTGTACCTCATTCTGCAAAAGGCAAACTTCCAATGCCTGTCACAGATGTGTGAAGACCTCTGATGTCACCATACCTTTCTGTTGGCAGATTAGCTGGCAGATATTCTGTGTACATATCTCTAATTTATATTAATGTCTTTTTCCCCTCTAGATGGTAAGCTCTTTTTGGGCAGGGAATGTTGATTGTTCTGTTGTACTCTCCCAAGCGCTTAGTAGTGTGCTCTACACACACTAAGCACTCAATAAATACAGTTTAATGTCCCTAGGTCTAAGGCATGTATTACACTGTTGTCCTCCTGGGAAGCTCCGAGTAGACAAAGACCTTCCCTAATTGAAAGTTAAAGTTCTTGTCCACAGCTCTTAATAATGCCTTCTTGTTTACAATATTACTATCTATAGATTTGCTACCGGGGAGGAAGCTGAATAGAGACTCCCTTATTGTTCTCGTTTACAGTGTTGTTATCCAAAGATTTGCTCCTGGGGGAGGGAGCTTAATAAAGATGCCCTTATTGTTTTCAGATCATTAGCAGATATGAACTGGCAAATTAGTGCCCATAAGGAAGAAATAGCACATGCACATTTTAGGAAAAAAATGGAGATGAAGCTCCCCCCACCCCAGTGCTAATCAGGGAGATTTTGGGCGATTTAACGATCCTGTCCTGGAGCATACCCTCAGGAAATAAAGAGCTGGACCTCAAGGCAACCTGCTTAAGATGTTATGTGTAGAGTCTCTACCTGATAGCCAAAGAGGGGGTTCTGGTATGAGTTGGTGCTAGGGGAGTGCCGGTTTGGTGATGCATGTTTCTGAGATCCCAGAATTCTTGGGATACCATTTTCATTTTACTCTGGGCCTTCAGTGTTAAAGGAGTATGGGAACATGCCCCAGTGATCCAGATATCTCCTTAGCTCTTTCTCTTGCCTGAACTCCCTTGGAGAAGCCATCTGGATTCCAAACCTCCCACAACACTGCAGTCCATTCATTTCAAGTCGAGAAAGACTGGAGTTCCTGGAGATTCATATCGCCAAAGACTGTCAGTTGAGAGCCATTGTGTGTGAATGGAAAATGAAGCTGCTACTGGTTGGGGTTAAAGGAACTTAGAGGCTTGGAATAATTATCAAATGAGCATTTTTTTTTTGGCCTATGAGGACATCATAGACTCAGAGTGTTATTAAGATCACTGCATCCGTAGCCTGTTTATTAATATGTGAAAAGGGACTTTGGTTCATCAGTATAGCTCGGATATATTTTTTTGGTGTTGGTTTTGTTGTTTACAATGCTTCAGAATCAAATAATATTTATGGTAACAGAATAAACTTCCATCATACGTTTGTAAATTTCAGTTGTTTTGTAGTTATTTAAGCAACTTCCTTCTTTTGTGGTAAAATAGCAGCAGTGCTGCCAACAAGCTGTTGTTAATTGTCATTTTGTTCCATCTCTTAGGATACACTCCGGCAATCAAAGGACAACTTTTGCATGTTGATGCCACAAGCAGTATGCAGTATCGAACACTGTTAGAAGCAGAGATGTTGGCAGTAAGTATATTTTCTGTATATGCACGATTCTTGACGCTTTGAGATATGAGAGAGTTTACATCTCTAAATTTACACCTTGTTACAACTTCACAATGCATCCAGCAGTTTTGACTTTGATAACACCAGTTTCCTTCACGAGAGTAAGTCTAGGGGCACGAGAGGTTGAACGGGTAAAGGTGCCTGGAAGCTGCAGGGAAATGGGAAGCATTTGTAAAAATAATAGGAGACTGTGGAGGTGGAGGAGAAAGTTTAAAGAGAGTAGAGGGAGTTACTTGATAACCAGACAGAATCGCCAGAGTGGATGGACACATCCATTTTACTTGCGCTGAAGTATGTCAGCACCTTATTATGGAACCCAAAGAAGCGTAGCCTAAAGGAAAGAGCACAGAACTGGAAGTCAGTAGGCCAGGGCTCTATTGCTGGGTCTGCGCATACCTGCTGTGTGGCCTTGGGAGGTCACTCATCCTCTCTGTCCCTCACATTCCGTATCTGTAAAATGGAGATAAATTACCTATTCTCCCTCCCTCTTAAACTGAGCCCTTTGAGGGACAGGGACTGTGTCCAACCTGATTATTTTGTATTTCCTCCAGCGCTTAGTACGGTGCTTGGCACATAGGAAATGCTTAACAAATACCATCATCATTATGATGAAGATGATGATGATGATTATTATTATTATTAATATTATTTGCCATGGCTGATCTGATTCTCTTGAATTTACCTCATTTTTCAGCACAGTGCTTGGCACAAAATAATCACCTAATAAATACCATCGTGGGCAGGGAACTTGTCTACCAACTCTGTTATATTGTACTCTAAGTGCTTAGTACAATACTGTGCATTCATTCATTCATTCAATCGTATTTATTGAGCGCTTACTGTGTGCAGAGCACTGTACTAAGCGCTTGGGAAGTACAATTCGACAACAGATGGAGACAATCCCAACCCAACAACGGACTCGCAGTCTAGAAGGGCATGCAGTAAGTGCTCAAAAATGTGATTCATTGATTGAACATTAATGGAACCATAGTATTTTTTACTGAGTTCAGAATGCTGGGTAATTTTGGTAATGAGAGAAGCAGTGTGGCTTATGAAAAGAGCACGGCCTTGGGTGTCAAAGGTCATGGGTTCTAATCCCGGTTCATCACTTAATCAGCTGTGTGACTTTGGGCAGGCCACTTAACTTCTCTATGCCTCAGTTACCTCATCTGTAAAATGGGGATTAAGACCGAGCCTACCTGGGACAGTGATTACCTTGTATCTACCCCAGTGCTTGGCAAATACCATCATCATTATTAAAGCTATGGTATCTGTGGAATGGGTACTACTTTCCCATTTATAACGTTGCAATGGGAATTTGTTTTTTTAATGGTATTTAAGTGCTTAGTATGTGTCAAGCATTGAAATAAGCACTGGGATAGATACAAGCTAACCAGGTCAGCTACCAGGTCAGATACTGTCCTGTCCCAATCTAAGTAGTTGGGGGAACAGGCTTTGAACCCCCCTTTTTGCAGTTGGGGAAGGTGAGAGAAATGAAGTGACTTGCCCAAGTTCTTGTAGCAGGGAAATGACAGCCCTCTTATTCCCAGGCCTGTCCTCTTTCCACTAGGCCATGTTATTTCACAATGTTTTGACTTAATAATCGGTTTTAAGGAAGCGACTGTATTGTAAATCTGCGGCATTCAGAATAAGCTGTAAGGTGTCATGCCTGAAATGACTCAGGAGTTTCCTGTAATCATTCATTAGCATTTTAAGGGTTGTCACCCCAAAATAGCTGCTGTTACCATTTTCAAATTTTTTTCATCAACGGATGTCACTATTTGAAATTCAGTTGTATTTTTAAAATATGTGAATTAAGCAGTGACTGCAGATATAATGACCTTAGCCATGGATAGATTAAATTATTAAAAAAACAGAGGGACCTTCTGTTCAGCTCAGCAGGAAAATAAGTTTTAATTATTCACCAGTGTATGTGATTGATTCTTCATTTTCGACAATATTCACACACTGTCATGTCCTCAGCTCTAATGTGAACGCTTCAATATTTGATTCACAGTTCCATATCAATGCCAGCTATCCTCGTATCTGGAACATGCCGCAGAAGTGGCAGTGTGAACTGGAGGTCTATAAAGCCACATACCACTTCATCTTTGCCCAGAAAAATTTCTTTACAGGTAATTTCCTTTACTCACATATCAAATGTAAAGTGGGTTTTTTAAAAATCAAACCATGTTACAAAGCTGAATATTTCAAGATTTAGAAAATCATTTCTAAAATTGTCTATAAGCAGAGTTTCTCTCCATCCTGCACAACGTATTAAATGATGTAGCCCTTAACCCAGGAATTGTCATGAACATGATCAAGTTATGAGAAACACGATGTAGTGGAAAGAGTGTGGGCCAGACACTTAAAGGACTGGGTTCTAATCTCAGCTCAGTCACTTGTCTGCTATGTGATCTTGGGCAAGTCACTTAACTTCTCTGTGCCACAGTTCCCTCATCCGTAAAATGGGGATTAACTGTAGCAAAGTGCTATAATACGGTGCTCTGCACACAGTGAGCACTCAATAGAGGCAATTTACTGACTGACAAGGACTGTGTCCAACCTGATTACCTCTTATCTACCCCAGTATAGTGCCTGGCACATAATAAGCACTTAAATGCCATACAAAAAAGTCTTCAGTACAATTCAGGTCTAAAATGTTTGACCCTTGTCAAAACCCGTTTCATTTAGGCCCCGAAGTAAGAAATGAGCTCTAGCCCCATGGCATTTTTCACTGCCTGCAGGACCCACCCAGCTGCACTGGAGATAAAAGATGCCTAGTTATTTGTGGTTGGGAGAATTTGTGATTGAGCTATTCTTAGTCCGTGGGGAATCTCCGAGTGTGGTGGTTTGCATGTGAGAGACTGTTTAGATCGCTGGGCCTGTTTGAGCATTCCAGCTCAGGTTCATGCAGAGGAGATCCAGTTTAGGTGAATGTGTGTGTGGTATTTGTTAAGTGCTTACTACGTGCCAGCCACCATACTAAGCACTGGAGTAGAGACAAGTTAATTTTATAGCCCAGCCTCTAGCTCTTCTAGGAATAAATATAATAATTGTGGTATTTAAGTGCTTACTGTATGCCAGGCACTCTACTAAGCACCGGCGTGTATACAAGCAAATTGTGCTGGGCACAGTCCCTTTCTCACGTGGGGCTTTCAGTCTCAATCCTCATTTTTACACATGAGGTCACTGAATAGAGCACTGCTTTCTGATATGCACCTCAAATTGCACTTCTTAAGGGAAGGAAAGGAATTTCCATTCCAAAGAGATGGATATCCCTTCAAATCTTAAAGATCCCCAACTAAAGGATTTGCAAAATCTCCCTCAGCAACATGTTCTTTTGTCTCATAAGTATATTGCTGATAGAAAAATTGTAAATATTTTGCAGGTCTATCTCCAATAGATTGTAGGTTCCTTGTAAGCAGGGAATATAAAAATTGTAAATATTTTGCAGGTCTATCTCCAATAGATTGTAGGTTCCTTGTAAGCAGGGAATATGTGTTTTGCTTCTGTTGCGCTTTCCCAAATACCTAGTACTTTAAATAAATGAAGGGGAAAAAGAAAACACTGAAATAAACAGGCTATACAATAAATACTCCCAGGGGCTACCTCACCCACCCACCATTCCAGGCAAAGAGTGTTGGTTATAAACTACTGCCCTTTCCCTCATTGGAAAAGTTCCCTCTCGTGGTCTCAGGTTGGAGGAGGTAGCTTGGATGAGGTCTTGCCTCGATACCTGGAGCTTCAGTGGTCGGACAGGATCTGGGCCTTTCTGATTTCAGATTGCTTCCTAGGTTCCTCTGCTGATGTTCCTAAAGAGGAAGAAAAGAAACCCATGCTGGCTTGAGCAGTTCACTGGGATTAGTGATTTTTTTCCCTTAACATACTAGACAAGGCAGTTATTTCTTAATATGTCCAAAATGGAACTTCTTATCTTTTTCCTAAATCCTCCCTACCTTCCAAGTCCTCCCCAAATCCTACCTCCTCCAAAACGTCTTCCCTGAATAATTATGTGGACTGTAATTCCTATCACCCTTTCAGGAGTCTCTTAGGTTTATGCTTATCTTCAGCATATTCAAAATTTCTAGGATTGCCTCCCTCCTTAGAGTTTAAACTCTCTATGGGAAAGGAATATTTCTTGTGATTCTGCTGTCTCGCCCAAGCGCTCAGTAGAGTGCACTGCACTCAGTGATCACAATGGAAGCTATGTCAGGAATTAATAATAATAATGATGGTATTTAAGTGCTTACTACATGCCAAGCGTTGTCCTAAGCGCTGGGATAGATAAAAGGTTATCAGATTGTCCCATGTGGGGCTCAAAGTCTTCATCCCCATTTTGCAAATGAGGAAACTGAGACACAGAGAAGTTAAGTGACTTGCCCAAAGTCTCACAGCTGACAAGTGGCGGAGCCGGAATTAGAACTCACAACCTCTGACTCCCAAGTCTGTGCTCTTTCTGCTAGGCCATGCTGCTCCCCAATTCATTCAGTCGTATTTATTGAGCGCTTACCTTGGGCAAAGCCCATAGGAATGACAGATCTTCCTAGAGAAGCAGCGTGGCGCAGTGGACAGAGCACGGGCTTTGGAGTCAGGGCTCATGAGTTCGAATCCCGGCTCTGCCACTTGTCAGCTGTGTGACTGTGGGCAAGTCACTAAACTTCTCTGTGCCTCAGTTCCCTCATCTGTAAAATGGGGATTAAGACTGAGAGCCCCACGTGGGACAACCTGATTCCCCTGTGTCTAACTCAGCGCTTAGAACAGTGCTCTGCACATAGTAAGCGCTTAACAAATACCAACATTATTATTATTATTATTACTACTAGTACTAACACTATTTGTACAAACTCTTTCTAGACCTAATTGTATTTCTTGTGCTTCTTTATATTTAAACTTGCTCTGATCACTTTGTCCACCCTCCTTGGATTGTAGCTTCAAAGGTTGGAATGATCAAAAGTAGCTTTTCTCAAGCAATTGCACTCAAGTGTGAAATCTGCTGGTTAAGTTTATTTTCAGTTACTGTGATGCCAGTGCAAGTAGCGGCAAGAAATCAACCAGATATGAAGTTCCCCATTGCGGGTGGGAGGGAATGTCCAGGATTGTTTCATTGTCATTGTTCCCAATTACTGAGTTCATTAAGTGGGTCCAAAGGGACTTCCTTTTAGGCCAAACATAACTTCTTGAGAGATACAGTAAGGGAACCTCAAAGGTGAAGGATGTAAAGTGATAGAAATCAAGCCTGGCTTTCTGGACAAAGAAAACCAGCCTAGACTATACCCTTATAATGAATATAGGAACAAAACAATTTTGTAATTCTGCCCATGGTCAGTTGACGTTTTGCAGGCCATATTAATAAGAAGAAATAATGCAGCTGTAAATTGAATGGAGAATGTTTCTTTTAAGAAGATAAAGTCTGTATTTCTTAATAAACTTGTTAATCTTTAAATTTGAAGACTGTAATCAGGAATAATGCTGCCTTTCTTATATAG
This sequence comes from Ornithorhynchus anatinus, assembly GCF_004115215.2. Classification (NCBI taxonomy): domain Eukaryota; kingdom Metazoa; phylum Chordata; class Mammalia; order Monotremata; family Ornithorhynchidae; genus Ornithorhynchus; species Ornithorhynchus anatinus. The sequence goes on from NC_041739.1 coordinate 53,727,055, forward strand.
GGTTCTTTGTTGCCTCTGCATCCAGTGATAAGACAGATTGCTCTTTGAGGGTCTTAAAAACTATTAGAGGTTAATGTAGAAAATGGTAATTGGGACTTAATTATTATCAATTTTTTATAAAAAAACTATACTTCTCAGTAATGAACCTGCAGAAGTTTTGGTAAGAAAATTGCTAGTGACCTTTTAAAAAGTGGGTATTGAACACTAAACTTTCCATAAATAAAAACTGATTGTGCTGGATGAAAATTCAATTTGCCTGGCTAAATGATTTCCCAGATTGTCTAAATTTGATTTTACCTTTGCAATCTGATTCAACCTTGAAACTGCCATGCCATTTATTACAAGGTAAAAGACCAAAACTGACTTCATACATTTTTTAGGAAAAATAGGTCATTTTAGGATAAACTTTGTCTACTTTTTCTTAGAAAAATATTTGTAACCATCTGATTACTTGAATTTGGTCCTGCCTGGTTGTAAAGTCTTTGAGGGTAGGGATTGTGTCTATTACCTCTTTTATATTGTTCCAAGGAGTGAGTACAGTGCTCTGCACAGTGAGTGATGTTTGAATGTGAATAATTGCTGACCCATCTGTATCTTAATGGTAATTTAAAAGTCTGTCTTTGTTTTTTTGAAACTTGGGTTAAAATACTTCATTGGGTTAAAATACTTCAACCATCTGGTTCAACAGTTTGGTCGTGTTACAGATATAATTAACTACAGTACCTTTGAACCTCATCAAATGATAAAATCCAGTTAGATCATTGACATTTATCGCTTTCTTGACCTTGCAGTTATTCTCTGGCACCTTAACGAAACAGTCTATTATCTTTACACATTCAAGCGCTATAGGTTTTATAGCTAAGGAATCAGGATATAGTAAACTGGAAAGTGTATTGTGCTTAATTTTTTGATCCCGCAATCAAACTGCAAATATGTAAACACATTGCTGATTTTATGTATTTTATAGATGACATCTACAAATCTGTGATTTTATTTTCTGTTGACTGATCATTTTAAAGACATTGTACTAAAATGAATTGTAACTATTCTTTAATTTTCTTCCACACATTATGAGATTTGGCTTATTGAAGAGATGGTTTGGAAAGTATCCCTTTCACTCTACTCAATATTTATTCTTAATAAAGTGGTCATTATTTTAGTTAGAAAACACATTCAATTTGAAATTGATATGAAAGTATTAGTTGAATGAATCATATGATTTTTTTCCCCACTATTTCCGATGATTTTAGATTTAATTCAAGACTGGTCAAGTGACAGTGCTCCTGATATTTTTTCATTTGTCCCATATACATGGAATTTTAAAATCATGTTTCATCAATTTGAAATGATTTGGGCTGCAAATCAGCACAATTGGATTGACTGTTCCACGAAACAACAGGAAAATGGTGAGAAATTATTATGGGGTTAAAACTCCATTCAAAAGTTAAGAAATGAAAAAATTTTTTCATTTGCTCATATTGTTTATTCTGAATTATGACTTTAAAGTGAACAACATTAATTTATAAGTTGCCTTTAACTGGTACTATCAGCTTTTTTTGAACATACTTATCTTTTGAGTAAAATATGAAAGAGAAAAGAGTAATTTTTCAAAATTGAATTTAAATTCATTTTTTCTTTTCTTCTAGTTTATCTGGCAGCCTGTGGGGAAACATTAAATATTGATTTCTCTTTGCCTTTTACTGACTTTGTTCCAACTACCTGCAGTACCAAATTTACTTTAAAGGTGAGAGTAATTTTGTGCATGTTTCTTTGAAAGGCCTATACTAAATCAAATTGGTTTAGTGGATACACCTGTAAATGTTAGATGCAAAATTTGAAAGTGCTCATAAGAATAGCCAATCTAAGGATAGTTTTAAAAATTTGCTAGGTTTTGTGAGTCGTAGTTTTGCATCTATATCTTTACTCACATGTAGATGCTGTCGTTATGTTTGCCAAATCCTGTTGATGTATCCCAAGCCTACCCTGAAGTCATTAAATGAATCTGCATATCATATCTGCCAATCTAAGGATAGTTTTAAAAATTTGCTAGGTTTTGTGAGTCGTAGTTTTGCATCTATATCTTTACTCACATGTAGATGCTGTCGTTATGTTTGCCAAATCCTGTTGATGTATCCCAAGCCTACCCTGAAGTCATTAAATGAATCTGCATATTCTGGGGCAGAGTTTTCAGGACATCAGTGTGCCATTTGACACCAGTAGCTCTCATTAGCAGTTTGGTGACTGTTCCTATTAATTTAGCCCTAGAGTTTTTGAATTTCCTTTTACGTTTGCCATTTTTTCTTCATTCTTAAAGTAAGACTTTAAAATAATGGTATGTGTGAATGAATCCATCTTAACCAAAGTAGCAATCGAGTTGTTTGTAATTTTCTTTGGGACCACCCAAAGAATGGAGTATAAATCAATCTGTATTTATTGAGCACCTGTTGGGTTGGGAGCACTGTACTAAGCACTTGGAAAAGTACAGTATAACAGTTGGTAGACACTTTCCCTGTGCACAGCGAGTATGCTGTCTAGAGGGGGAATGATACCTTAATTCTCAAACAGTCCCAGAAAGCTGTTAGACGTGGATAATTCATTTAAAAAATGAATAACTGGATATACACTCACAGTAATTTCTCTCTGTTGGATTGCAATAAAGCTGGTACTTTATAAGTGTGCATTAAACTCCTAACAACCATTTCCTGGAAACTTTACTACTATACTGTAGTAATAAATTGTTCTGTTTCTTTATCCCAGCAATATAATCCTCAAGCTTGTGTATTTTGCAAAGGAAAAATTTGTTAACCTATCTAAAAAATATTTTTCCCTACCTACTTTTACTTTTTCATTCTGGAGCCATTTCAGTTTAAAAATTATGTGGATTTGCCATGACACCAGATTTAGCTGCGTAATATATACTTTGTGTCTATGGATGGGAGTTTGAATATTAGGAGTGAATGTTAATATGATAAAACTATGCCTGATGAAATATTTTTAAGCTAATGCACATTTTTTTTTCTAGGGAGAAGATGTTGATCTTCATTTATTTCTACCTGATTGCCACCCCAGTAAATATTCATTATTCATGTTGGTAAAAAATTGTCACCCAAATAAAATGACCCCTGAGTCAAGTATTCCTGCCGAGTGTCAAAGTGGCCATAAAACAGTCAAGCCCAAATGGCGAAACATTACTCAAGAAAAGTGAGTCCATTGTGCTGAAGATGACTAAAGCAATGTGTTGGGGAAATGCAGAAGAAATGTACTCTCCATGTTTATAACATTTGAAAACAGTTAGTAGAATGCATTTCTAATCCAAAAAATATTTCTTTTTCTGAAAAGGTGCGGTTGGGTTGAATGCTGGACCGTTCCAAGTGTTAAGCTTACAATAGACTATACATGGCATCCTGTTTATCCCCAGAAGGCAGATGAGCAGTTAAAGCAATCACGTAAGGGTTTTTCTCATTTCTTTTGCATCTTGAATCATATGATGTTGTGATGTTGTGAATATTCACAAAAGATAGACTAAAAGTACACCCTGATATTTGAAAATGAGTATTCTCCTCAAACTTTTATGAAGCCATAAAATCATGGACCTGGATGTTACCCTAGAGGTTGGCTGGGCCAGTCCTTGCCTTAGCAACCTGGCTGTTTTTATTTATTTATTTTTATACTTGTTGGGGTGAAAATTCTGCTTATTCACTCTCCTGTCCAAGTAACTTCTTTTGGTGGTCATAAAGCAATTAGGCAGCATCCTTTTCATAAAAACATATCCCATGCTTAAATAACTTGTATATATATATTGTCTTTGCCTAAATCTGTTGTTATACAGTATATTTCAAATTTCAAAATTGCATTAGGAGATTTGTTCATTTTGATTTATTATTCCAACCATTCCTAATGGATAAAACGTTTCTTAGAACCAAGTCTAAAATGATTTAAACAGACTCACTCTGTGCTATTGCTCATTTCTCAGCTCCCACCATAACTCCTTCCCCTCTCCAGCATCTCAGCGTGTCCAGGACAGGTCGCTGGAGAGATGCGGTAGGGATAGCAGTTCACTCAGGGTGATTCTGCTTCTTGCTTCTAGCGAAGAACGAGAGAGAATGCAGAGGGAGGTTCTAAATCAGAGCCACAGTACATTTAACAGCCTCATGGCTTCCAGATAGCTGTTTTTACTATTTTACTGTTTCACAATATCCAATTCACTTTAGTCTATAAAATCCTTTCGTTAATACCAGCGGACTCTGTGTTCTTATTTTTGTAGCCTTGTCTGGATAGAAAACGTTAGTCCGTGTTGGGGAGAATGATAGAATAATGGGTCTGGAAGGGATCTTGAGAGATCATCCGGTCCAGCTATTGGCATCCAGGTGGTGAAGGATTAAATTAGCCAAGACATATGGCTGCATATTCTTTTATTAAAGATCTTTAGGGATGAAGACTGCACATCCTCACTTGATAGGGCTATTTCAGGATTTTATCCACATGACAGTAAAGATATGTCATTCATCATGCCCAGTTGAAATCACTCTTATTTTTCAAATTATTTCTTCCTCCTGTAGAAGCACTGGTTAGCAAGTTCACAAAAAGGCTGGAATACGCTTTAGGATTTTACTAAATCAGCTAATTGCAGTTTCTCTAATCTTTTGCCACAGGATGTATTTTCAGCCCCTATAATCAAGGTAAATCAATTTGAGGACTCTGGAATTCCATTTACAGAGCACCAAATGGTCTACTAGTGCCCTCAAGTTTATTCAATTAAGTAAAGTTATTTCAAATACCTTAGATGGGCTTGTTCTTGTAGAGGTTGAAGTATGTGAGATTTTCATTTTAGCAAATCATGCATACAGTGTATTTGAAAAGTAGGTAGTCTTAAAATATATGATGAAGCTTCCTGTCTCTTCTGATGATTTTATTGTGTACAAGTCAGCTGACTTGGTTGCTGCAAGATGCTCAGCATCTTTTTTTGTTATGAATACTTCCTTACAGTGTTTCTGGTGCAAGATAACTTTTGCCAAAAAGTAATTCCGTTTTTCATTTACCCTTTAAGTGTCAGAAATGGAAGAAACAATGTTATCTGTACTGAGGCCGTCCCAGAAAGCAGTGGACAGAACTCTTTCATCTCCTACTACTTCATCCCGCCTGGCTATTGATCCCTCAGAACTGCCACCTGATAAGCTTCATGTAGAAATGGAGCTCTCTCCTGATTCTCAGATAACGCTCTATGGACCTCTGTTGAATGCCTTTCTATCTATAAAGGTATAGCTAAAGGAAGAGTTTTTTACAAGATATTTGTATCGTGGTCATAGATTCATGTCTGCTTTTGCTTCTGGGGGCTTAGAAACTGTTCCATTAAGATGTTTGAAACCATTCTCGCAGTGCTTAAATGTATTTCCTGGAAGTAAGTCTAGTACTCTGGAGTATGAATCATTTCAGACTAAGAGGGGACTCATGGATGCATTGCTGCCCACATTGGAAGTGAACTGCCGTGAGGCAGGAAATGGTCCACTAAGGGGTCTGAATAATGTTCCTCCCAGAAGCTCTGGAGTCAGGGATCCACCTGCAGTAATTCATCACCTGAAAAGCAGCAGATTTAACTCTGTCACCCCAGGGATGTGAGTGAGGAAGGTAGGCTCCGGCTTTTTGCGACGGTAAATCTCAGGGGATTTTCCTGAGGATTTTCCTTGTGGATGGCAACCGTCTGGCAAAAATGCCTAATAATTAACTCCAATGAAAGAAAAGACATGATGAAAAGCTTCCTGCATTTCCTCTCTTTCTGTAAAGACGGACTAAAGGTTGCTGCTTTCAGCGATAGTGGGAGAGAGATCCTCCAAGTCAATTTGGACACTTGGAGAATTAGACCCACCACATCTGTTTCCAGAGGCCACTGCAGGCACACACAAAAGGAAGGCTGTGAATTTAGCACTTACAAACTGTCAGGAGCTTTAGAAAGCATAGAATTTGAAGCAACTTTTCCCCAGATGGATCTAATTTAATTCAGATCAAATAGAAGGGGAGAGGTGGTGATATTTATGTAAGATCCAGAATGTCCACAATAGTTGTCTAGCTTTGTTGTCTTGAAGGCTTTCAAGCTGAAGATGGGCACTTCAGAAAAAGTGTATTTTGATGTTCAGATATTTTTTTTAAAAAGTTTGAATGTCTCACCTAGAGGTGATTTCCCAAATGTGCCCAAAGCTATGAGCTAGCCAGGAAAGAACTTAATGGTATTGCCTGTGCCTTCAGAGAGGTGGTTTTGTGAGTTGGTGGTTGGGAGGGAGTGGTGGTGGTTTAGGATGCTCAGCAACTAGTGGGAGAAGGCAGTGTGACTTAGTGGGAAGAGCACGAGATTGGGAGTCAGAAGACCTGGTTTCTGTTCCCAGTTCTGCCACTGGCCTGCTGTGTGACTATGTGCAAATCACTGGCTCTGGGCCTCTGTCTCCTCATTTGTAAAATGTATGGGACAGGGACTGTATTGATGAGCTAACGTTGCTAACCCCACCACTTAGTGCATAAATAAGTGCTTAATTAATTCAATTAAAAAATAGATACAAGTGAACCATTAACACTTTTGGAGAACCAAGCCCATTAGAAAAACTCGGAAGAATATGCATGAAATTCTGGATTTTAAAAAGTCACAAATCGACTTTGACAATTAATTCTCTCATATTAAAGTAAGGACCAATGATTAGTTGTCAAGTTCAGAAATAAGTTTGTACATGTAAGCTTGTTTTTTAGTAAGTGAGAAAACATGCATTTGTTTGCAGGGAACTGAAAAGGTCTAAGACTCCTCATCCACCTTTAAAAATGGATGAATGTTTCCAGACTTATGTAATTGAAAGTATGACTTTTGAAGTTCATGTATTAAAATAAAATCAGTGAAAATATAAGAAAATCATTCTTGTTGTTGATGTCATTTTTAGTTTTCAAAGACCAAATAATTGTTTGCTTCTGAACACCGAAATATTAATATTGGTATATTTTCTTTGAAATGTGTCATTTTAAAAAGTGAATTTTCTTTGAGAAGACAGAAGCAGCGTGGCTCAAGGGAAAGAGCCCAGGCTTGGGAGTCAGAAGTCATGGGTTCTAATCCTAGCTCCGCCAGTTGCCTGCTGTGTGACTTTGGGCAAGTCACTTCACTTCTCTGGGCCTCAGTTTGTAAAATGGAGATTAAAACTGTGAGCCCCACATGGGACAACCTGATCACCTTGTATCCCCCCAATGCTTAGAACAGTGCTTTGCACATAGTAAGCGCCTAACAAATACCACCATTTATTTATTTTGCTTTTAAGACAGATGAAACATGCAAATTGGCCATACACTCTTTGTTTTATTTAAAAACTTCACTTTTGAAACATTTATTTGACACCTTCTGTTCCAAGAAAAAGATGTCCTTTACAAGGTTGGGCATTTAGTTTTCCCAGAGGAATTTGAACAAGTTATTTCTGTTTTAGATAATTAAGTGGTGATTAGTTTAAAAGCAGAGAGCTTTAGGCTCAAGGGGATATAATTGTGAGTTTGTAATCTCTTTCTACTTATACCATTGTAGTATTTAATATTGGATTTACTGGAAAATATAGGAAAACTTTAGGGAAACTGGAATAATTATTAGGAAATTAAACTTTTAGTTGTGTTTTCAAGAGAGATTATTTCATGGCCTTTTAACAGTCACTGCCAGTATTCAGAAAGCAAAGTGAACTAAAAGTTAGATAAGTGAAAGTAATACTGTAAAACTGACTATAAAGAAAGCTATGCTAGTAAATAGTTTGTAATATATTGTGCAAATTTTACTTAATGTAAACTGAAATTGTGGATTTCATATATTAGCTTATTGCTTTTGAGTACTTAAATGGATAGCATTAACTTTGTTACTTTGATTTGTTTGATTATTGTCGTTGAATCTACGGATATAATGGGAACACCTACAATTCTTGCATCTAATTCATTTTCAAAGAAGGTACCTGGGTAAGTGTAGTTTGGATGCTCATTTTGTAGACAAAGCAAGAAAAAGTAAATAGTGACCATAACAGGATCAATCATTTTTATACTCTGTGAGAAAGTGATTTGAAAAACCACATTTAACTGTGCTGTCATGGTGATGACAATTTATTTTCTTTTAATACTTCCAGGAAAATTACTTTGGGGAAGATGACATGTATACAGATTTTGAAGAAATAATTTCAAGTCCTGTATTATCAATGTCAACATCATCTAGCTCTGGTTGGACTGCCGTTGGAGTGGATAATGAGAAAAAGGACAATGAAAGTTCCTCCAAGCCAGTTCATCCGCTCAGTTTGCGACCTTGGGACATTACCGTGCTTGTGAACTTGTACAAGGTTCATGGTCGGCTACCAGTCGTAAGTGTTTTTGAATTCTAAGAGTATTAATATCAAGAGCATTAATGTATGCTCACAGTGCCCAAAGTGAATCGTGAAAACTTGAAGAAAGCTTTGTTCTGAGGAATGCATATGGTACATTTCAGTATACTTTTGAAGTGTTAAAGAAGTCAGCCACCCATAATATTGGGAAGTTTTTTTTAACTAGGAACAAAATTTTAATTTTTTTTTGGTTTATCTGCTTGTAGGGGTTTTTTTTTCATATTGTGGAATTAGCAGGGAATTCTGGTTATTAGACAGTGGGGCACCCAAGTTCCCTTCCTGCCCAAACCTTCCCTGCTTTCCTTGGTTGGGCTTGCTCTGAAGCTCTTAGGGCTCCTATTCTGCTCTAGTCACCTCATATGCTTTTCCTCTGTGACTGAATGCTAAATCCCAGTAGGGATGTTCATGTGTGCATATGTGCAAAATGAAAACTGTTGTGCTGAGGAATTATATTTGTAAGTGCTAATGTTGCCTTCCTGAAACTTTCTCCTGTAATTTGAAATCACTTATACATGTACCTGTTCTTCTGTTTGATAAACAAACATTATTTTATTCAGTGGCCTGCTGGTTTATAATGTATCCCATTCTCTCTCCATTCTTTTCCCTTTACTGTCTGAATCTAAGCATATATTTCTCTATTCTTTCTTTTAGTACTGAATATTTGGACTTTTTGTTGTTGTTGTTGTTTTTCAGCATGGAAGCACTGATAGTCCCGAATGCCCTACTGCTTTCTTGGAAAGACTTTGTTTTGAAATGAAGAAAGGATTTAGAGAGACCATGCTCCAACTTGTCCTTTCCCCACTGAATATATTCTTAAATGACAGTTATCAGGTAATGTGATAGCCTTTGGATATGATAAACAACCATGACCCTAATTCATAATCATTTGTAATGAAGCTTCCTTCTTTTAATTTTCTTTGTAGTTTATTGTTCATAGAAACCAGTCTGAGACAGTTCTGTTTGTGTAATGTAACAAGGACTGATTTAGAATAATACTTTACTTGTCAGGGAAGTAGGTTTAATGTTTATTGTTCTACAGATTTATGAGAGTGTGGGCTATGTATTTTGACACCTTTACAGCATTATTATTATTATTAGCATTTATTAAGTCCAAGTAACAGAACTAAGTGCTAGGGTAGTTGCAAGAAAGTCAAATTGACCCAGTCCTTGGCTAGTCTCTGTGACCTGTAAAACACCACGGTCTGTTGCAAACACAAGCAAAACAAGCTAAAATTTGACAGTAAAAGATGGAGCAAAGTCTTTGATTTTCACATACCATCTAGTTTTAGGTAGAGAAAGTAAAACTTGATAATTATTTCATAGAGAAACAATGAGTTAATCAAACCATATAATGGCTATAAAATTCTCTGAGATTCTATGGCTCATAATAATAAAAAAACAATTTTTCTGTCATAAGCAAGAGATCCTGGAGCCCCATTTCTTTCAATAATCAGCAGCTTAATCTGGATTTCAAGAAAGATAAATTGATTTCTCAGCTTGCACATTTGAGGCCTGTCTGGGGAAGTATCCAAGACAAATCAGTGGCTCGTATTGTGGGAATCATATTGGAAAAATGACCACGTGACAAAATTAGTTGTACAGAGATATGTGGCAAATTGATGCAGGGAAACGGCCTTGTAGAGCCTCGTACAACAGAGGGAGAGGAGAGGCAGGTAGAGAAGGCGACGAGTGGAAGAAGGTGGCTCTGAGCTGGGAAGGAGAAGGGACCAGTAGGATAGTCATAGTGCTGACATCAAGGTGGGATTAAGAGGAATAGGAACAAGTTTAAGGGGAAGGATCTTAAGAGGGGAATGAGACATTGTGGTAGTCTCACCTGGGTTGACCGCTTTATGCAAGTTTGCAAGCCCAAGTCCTCTCCAGGCTCAGTTTTTCATTGAGCCTGATATTCTGATCATCTTGCTTCCGTCTCCTCTCTCCATCTCAGAGCCGCTGCAGAAACTTGGAAATGGAGAGTTTTGAAACCAAGTTGTTTTTTGCAGGGGTCCTTGGCGTGCTCAGCAGGCAGGGAAGCTTTGTCGGGTGGGGGAGTGGAGGAGAATGAGAGTAAATAAAAATGAAATTTTAAATGAATATATGTAATTTACTCCATTTCCGGGGCTGGGTGTAGATAAACACGTAATTGCAAAAGACAGCTGAGGGGTTGAAAAGTGTGAATGTCAGAATTGAACATCAAAATCCTATTGATCAGCAGTGGTTTAGAGAAAGATTTGTGTTCCTTTACCCAGGTAGGTTAGTGGGTGTGTGTGTGTTGCCAGACCCTTGGTGTGCTTTTGATTGGCCATTCTTCCTTACTGTCTCTCAGCAGATCTCTTCTGATTTAGGTGGGTGATAATGGCTTCAAAAATGAATCCCCGAGTGAGTTCAGGGGAGCTTCCCCAGTGCCCTGGTCTTTAGGGGTTGCAGAATCTCTAGAGCTGTTGTGGGACCAAGCTTAAGGATTAGATTCACAGGAGTTAATGGTCCTCGGTGAGGCAATGCAAAGACCACCAAGGTTACTTTCTTTACCTCCAAAATACCCCTCATAGCCAGCCATTCCTCCACCCAGCTAGTTGCAAATCAGGCATAACTCATTTTGATAGAATCTAGAAGCAAATTTTTAGATTAGACATATTAACTCTTCTGAAGTCCATCATTTCTCTCTTTCAAAAAAAATCTACACACACTCCACTCTCTCCCAACCACACTTATGCTCTCCCCCGTTTGCCCACCCAAAGTGTTCTTAATACTACACCTAGAGTTTATAAAGTGCTTTCCCCGTAGAAATTTGAAATATTTTTATCTGTTTATATTACAAATGTTAAAGTTGGGAGGATCATTCGGGCCAGTTTCTGGTCAGGTGAATATCATTCACAGCAGATGATTTTCTTAAAGATCTTTAGGAGTAGATATTGTACCACAGTTCTCAGTAGGTCACTGTAGTCTTTTATCTTTCTTCCAGTCAAGAAATTCTCCCTTCTGTTCAGGCCTACTCATGGCTTCTGCAGTTCAAGTCTTTTTCCTCTTGTTTGTACCTCTGTGGACAAAGGAAAATATTCAGCATCTTTCTTTATGAAAGATTTCATATTTTTAGAACAGTTGTGACATCTCTTCAGTCTCCTCTTCTCGAAGCAAATCTACCTCACTCCCTTTAACGTGTTCTCATAGGATGTATTTTTCAGCCCTTAGCCATTTTTCTTGCCCTTTCGTTATCCTCTTTAGTGACTCTCTCTTTTTCTTTTTCCTGGACCCTAGTCAAAGCAGGACGTAACAGTGGCTACAAGTGTGGTTAATGCAGATTAGACCAGAAGGATTACTTCCCAGGCTTTGTCCATTGCATGTTCCCATGAAATTTGACCCTTTTCCTCCAAAAAAGCTCAAGGCATGTTTGCTTTTCACAGCATCCCTTCTGTGAAATACCTAGGTAGTCTTGGGGTCAGCTTTCTAACTGCATTGGCTGAAGATATGGTTTCAGGTTTCCTTATGCAAGGTAAAGATTTCTCCTCCTGGCCACGGAGGCAGTTTTGTGTTACTGTGTTGGAGAGAAAGGGGAGAAAATTGGGCTTGGGAATGCACTCAGTTTCATTTAGGTGGAGCCCTATGTTTTTTGTTTAAACAGATTTTTTTTCACTAGAAGATGCCTATATTTTAGAAAAAATGCATTCTCTTTCCCCTCTCCCCCTTGCATTCACGTTAGGGCAGTGTTAAGAGGAAAAACCCTCCGAGTCGGAAACTTTGGTGAAAATTGCCTCTCCGTCACTCTTTCCAGCCTATGCCACCTTCTTAGGTGGCACAGATCGAAGTAAAGATGCAGATATATATGTGTCTCCTGAAGTTTGGGTCTCCAAAATTCCTGTAATCATGTCCCAGGCAGAAGCACATTTGTTTGATTGATTAAGAGTTCTGAATCAAGCTAGGTAGTTAGCATTTCAGAATTCAAGGTGATTTAGAAATATTAGAAAAATGGACCAATAAAAATGAGGAAGTTCAGCAGAGACAAAGTCAAGGTGGTGCTGAGGAACAAAATGTTAAAAAAAAAAAAATAAAGGCAATTCAAATACTAGCTGGGGAGAGACTGGCTAAGCACAAGTACAACATAAAAAGACTTGGGCTCAAAGCTGTCCAGAAACCAGCATGGTATTGGAATGTATCAACAGGATTGTGCTATTCAAGAAGCAGCAAGTAATCCCTCAATTACTCTGCCCTGATCAGACCCTTATTAGGGAACCATCTTTAGTTTTGGTCACTCCCCTTTAAGAAGAATGTGGAGAAACTGGAGAAGGTCCAGAGAAGAACAGCAAAAAGTGATTAAAGGCGTGGCAACAGGTCCTACGAAGAGAGAGGAAAAGAACTAGAGCTTTTTTAGAAGAGAGACGTGATAGCAAAGCATTGATTTACTAGCTGTATTCAAGTATACGAAGGGCTTTAAGGAACAAGATGCAGGACACTTTTTCTCCCCCGTCACAGAGGAGTGAACAAGGGGAAATAGATTTAAATGAAAGAAGCTGAGGTTTCGATTGGGAATTATTCGATCCCCAAATAAAAATGTATTGACTTTCAGGGTGATACAGTGTGGTGGTAGGTTATTAAGGAGTTTCCATCCCTGGAGATCTCTACAAAAACTTGAGACTCTCATCTGTTCTGAATGTTTTAATTTTTAATCTGCCAGTAGGTAGGGGACTAGACAGAGTGATCTCTAATTTGTTCTAAGGCCCGTGGGTTAAGAATTGTGTAAATCTATTTATGAGTGTAGTGAGTTGCTAAGCAGTTAACACCATATAGACAGGTTTTTACCTCAGTCACCTGTGCCCGTTCCTGAAAGCATCTCTCTATTGATTTCATAATGTTCTTGTCATCAGCAGCGTCCCCCTGTGGATGAAGTCCTCAGAGAAGGTCATATCAGCCTGTCCGGTCTACAACTACGAGCTCATGCTATGTTTTCAGCAGAAGGTCTCCCTCTGGGAAGTGATTCCTTAGAATATGCGTGGTTAATTGATGTTCAGGCTGGATGCCTTACAGCTAAGGTTACGGCACCACAGGTATGATCCAAATAATACAGCCATTAAACATCTGGGAATAATATTTCCCTCGTGAAGCCAATACTGATGGTTGGCTTGAACTGCCACAAGAGCCCACTGTGTCAATGTTGTAAGTGTTTTATCTTTTGTCTTTCAGACCTTCATTGTTTTTGCCCTCTACCTGTTCTTTTTTCCCTCTCTACTTCAACACTTAATGCATTTGATATAAGTACTTAGGTACTCACCTGTACGAGGAAGCAGCTTGGCCTACTGGAAAGAGCATGGGCCTGGTAGTCAGAGGACCTGAATTCTAATCCCTGCTCTGCCAGTTGTCTGCTGTGTGACCCTGGACCAGTCACTTAGGTTCTCTGTGCTTCAGTTTCTTCAACCCTAAAATGGAGATTCAGTGACTGTTTTTCCTCCTACTTAGACTGTGAGCCCCACATGGGACATGCATTGTGTCCAACTTGATTAACTTGTATCTACCCCAGCACATAAAACAGTGCTTGGCACATAGTAAGCATTTAATAAATGCTATAATAAATATAAAAAACATATATTTCTACCACTCCTTTATTTTATTGCAGCTCCCCCACTAGACTGTAAGCTCCCAGAGGCCAGGGATCTGTTTCCTTCCCTGCTGTATTATGCCAAGTGCTTCGGAAGAAGCATGGTCCAGTGGCCTAGAAGTCAGAAGGTCATGGGTTCTAATTCTGGCTTTGCCACTTGTCTGTAGTGTGATCTTGGGCAAGTCACCTCACTTCTATGGGCCTCAGGTACCTCATCTGAAAAATGGGGATTGAGACTGTGAGCCCCATGTGGGACAGGGACTGTTCTACCCGATTTGCTAGTATCCTCCCCAAGGCTTAGTACTGTTCGTGGCACATAATAAGCGCTTAAGTACCACAATTATTATTATTACTGTGCTCTGCATGCAGTAAGTGCTCAATAAATCCCACTGATTGATTAGTTTGATACCTTTAGGCTTCTTGGATGCAGCCACTCCTGGCAATCAGGACTTTTGTAGTACTAGGTGGAACTTGGTCAGTGGGCCTTCAATAAGTTGTTGGAGTTCAAATAGTAATGCTGTACATTTCGACCTGGTGTTTTGAGTATTTGAAGCTTTCTTTGCAGTATGGTGTTCATAAAAATCCCATTTGATGTTGTTTAAAGATTGCTAAACCAACTATTAGAGCTGAAAATTGAGGGACACCTCAAAATGCAGAAGTGATGTTACTTCTTGAGAACATGCAGTACCCATGTCAGATGATCAAAGAATGACAATACCCAGTCATTTTTGGAGGGGGTGGAATGAATGTATTCTCCATCAATATTGTTTTCTACCAATTGTATTTACTGCTCTCCTTGAGTATTTTCTGGTGACAAATATGTTTAGCCGTGGGAAAAGCATTGCTTGGCATTCTCTTTCCCTACAAAATGATTTCCAAGTAAATTTGATTTCCTCTCCAGTCTTTGTAATAAGAAATACAAGTTATTACTAGCTGAGTTAAGCAGGAGAACTTCCAGAAGGCTTTCTTCCTTAAGAATCAGTTAGATTAAACCCCCAAAAACACCCTTCTTCACTACCCAAATTTCACGTTCTGTCAAAATTACTTCAGTAATTGACAATTAAACATAGTGCAAAGTCTTGATAATGAAGAGCACCTGATTTTGCATCCCACAGTACAGCTTTTGGTTATGAATCAGGTCAGGAAGCCAGTGCTTTAGTAGTTCAGGAATAGATTGGCTTTAAATGGAGATGGCTTTTCTTTTTGACAGCACATTTTGCCATTTACAAATGAAAAGCTGCAGGAGCTTACAAATGGTGTCAAGGGAAGAAAAATTATGATATTGGCTAACAGCAAGTGGATTATGTAGCAGCAGGGATAAGACTCCTTTTGGGTGTTTTTCAAGCTGTGCTTGTGTTCTTCCTTGGTAATCTCGGGAACTCTGCTCACATGTTTTGAATGCTAACAGTGTTGTCAACCTGTCACTGTGTTCTTTCAGCTGGCATGTCTACTGGAATGGGGACAGACGTTCGTTTATCATGTGGTGTGTCGCGAGTTTGAATTGGAAAGGCCCAAATCTGTAATAATATGTCAGCATGGGATTGATCATCGGTTCTGTGAATCTAAGGTAATTAAACAGTTATGACTGCTGTTTTTTGAACACATATTCAGTATGTATGTACACAAAAAGAATTAAACAAGAAAGAAAAAATGTTAAACCAAGTGGTTTAAAAAAACCCCAGAAACTCAAAGATTAGCTTTTCTTATCCATCTCTTTTATATTTGGCATACTTTACAAATACTATCCAATTTATAATTTCAAATTCCTTCGAATATGAGAAGCATTTCAGGTGACAATAAAAATAAATACAGCATGGAGCAAAGCTTTAAAAATATGACTTTAGGCTTGTTCCAACTTATTAAAATATAGTTCCAGACCTTTTTTACTTGTCATAAGAAAAATGAAAACGCCAGAATGAATTTATCTTCAGTGTGGTTTTGGGGTTTTTTTTGTTGTCTGAATGGTAAATTGTAGTGTACCAGTTATCCTTAAGAAAGTCAACTTTTATAGCACTAAAGATTAGGTATGTTGAAGGTCATTCATTTTTCATTTTTAAAAAATCATTTTTTGCTTGGAGTTCCTTCAGTCTCAGCCCCTAAATTATAAGAATTTCAGAAATAAAACTTTTGAACAGGAAAGCTTTGGCATTTTTCCTCATTTTTAAACAAAGATAAAAATTAGCTTTTAAAACTGAATAATTATGCCTATTCCTGCTTTTTGAAGAATGTCTCCCGGACAGATTGTTTTCCACTTACATTTCCATTGTTAGTAAAGTAAAATTGGTCTGGAATATTTATAAATGTGGATACGTTTTTAGTTATGAATATCTGTGAATGACATAAATGTGCATATATGTATTTTCTGTTGATCTTTGGGAGCAATGGGGCCAGGGTTTCTTAAAAAATCACAAATCACTTCCACCTTGAAAGCCAGTTCTGCACTGTCTGAAACTAAATCTTTGCACTTTGCATTAAAGCAATAAAGCCTTGGGCTCCCTGATTGCGCATTGTGGGATTTGGTGGTCAGATGCCTTTCCCTTTCATATTTTCTGGGGAGGAGTTATGTTCTTTGACCCTTGTGTGTTGGGCCATGTTAATTTTTGTGGTATATCTTTAGCGATAATGATGGTAACTAAGATTAGTCAATTTATCAATCGATAGTTACTGAATCAGTCCTAAACAGAAATCAGCAAACACACAAAATAATCCTGTAATTTGCATTTGAAGTTATCAATCAGTGTCATGTATCCAGTGCTTCCCGTGTGCAGAGCACTGTACTAAGTGCTTGGGAGAGTACAGTACAACAGAATTAGCCGCCACGTTCCCTGCCCATAACCCGTTTACAATCTAGAGGGATGAGCTTACAGTCTTGTAATATTCCACCCACGTGACCAAATGTGGCTGGAAAAGCCTTCTGTGTTCCAGTCAACACAATGTATGAAAAGTTCATCTGTTGCTCTAAGGCGTTTACCATGACCGGTTCCTGTTGCCATTTTCAAGCCTGCCCAGTCTTTATTGGTGCATATGCCATCTAGTAAAGTATGTGTGTGTTTTCTTGAACTAATAAGGCAGAAATAACCCAGTCTGCAGAGGAGAGCAACTTCCTTGGGTTTGCATATGTAGGGGTTTATGGCAGGGCTTAAGTCCACTGGTGATCGGTTGGATTGGGGAGAGTGGGTCTCTGAAGTTCATTCAATCATATTTATTAAGCACTTACTGTGTGCAGAACACTGTACTAAGTTCCTTTGTGTTGGTGATGCCAGTCTAACTGGCTGGAAACCAGGGGACTGCCCAGAGCCAGGTAGGAGAGGGGCAGGATGGCAGAGTTTTCTTATCTCCGACCACTTCCTCAGTCCCCGTCAGGGAGTTTTCCATCCTGAGGGCTCCCAGTCTGGCCATGCTGTGGATCTTTGGCTCCTAACCCAGCTGTGGGTGAGACCTCATGGAGATCAATGCATAATCCCCTTCAGTTGATTGAGCCAAATTCATTCATTCCTGTCTCTCTTCTAGATGAGCTGTGTTCCTGGACCATGCCAAACCTCAGATGATTTGAAGTACACTATGACCCGCTTAGCGGTAGATGGGGCAGATCTTTATATCGTGGAACATGGTTGTGCTACAAATATAAAGGTGAATTTATTACTCCGAGTTCTAGTTTTGCAATCTGGTCCGGTGGAAAGAGCAAAGGCCCAGGAGTCGGAGAACCTAGTTCAAAATCCCGCTTCCCCACTTGCCTGCTTCGTGAAATCTGGACTTCATCTGAGTCTGTTTCTGTCTCATCTGCTCCTCCTGCCTCCGAAGAACCTTGCAGAGCATGTGTCGGGGCAGCTGGAGTCCAGAGAGCAGTGCGGCATGACCGAATCTGGAGAGGAGCGTATAGTCCTGCTTGATGGTCAAGGAAACAGGAGTTGGGCAGCCATGATCCATCAAATGACTGTGTAGTCATCGATTTGCTAATGTTCACTGTCAAGAGAGACAGTGAGAGAGGTGCTTGAGGAGATACCTTCCGCTAGTAAAATGAGCACAGTGGTAGGAGGGGAACATCTGGGTTCTAGACCCTGCTCTGCTGCTGGCCTGCTAGGTGACTTCAGGCAGATCATTTAACCACTCGGTGCTTTTGCTTTCTCAGCTGTAAAGCGAAATTGCTAAGATTCGCCTGTCTCTCGTCCCTTCAGTAAGACAATGGATGTGCAAGTGCTTTAAAAGTATTTAAGTCGTGCTTTATGAATTCAGAGTATTAAGTGGCTCTCAGCATGAGTGCCTTTCATTGAAAAGTCTACTGAAGGACACTGTTCAAATGCCCCCTGTGGGACGGCGATTGCGTCCGACCCTATTATCTTGTTTCTACCTCAGTGTATAGTAAAGTTCTTGGCAAGTACAGTAAGTGTTTAAGAAATGGCTTGAAAAAAACGAATTCAGAACCAATGATGGATCATTTTCTTTCCATCCAAACCATTAATAAGATTTAATTAGTCACTAATTTTCTAAATCACCCTAAATTAGCCCGTGGTGTTTAACTTTTTTGAGTTTAAAAAAAAGTCTTGTTTTTTTAAATTCTGAGTTAAAAATTTGAGTGATTTTTATTATTGTGTTTTCTTTTTTGTTTCATTTTATGTTTAGATGGGTGCAGTACGAGTTGCAAACTGCAATCTCCACAATCAGTCTGTTGGGGAAGGGATAAGTGCTGCAATTCAAGATTTTCAAATGAGGCAGTACATTGAGCAATTAAATAGTTGTCGAGTTGGACTTCAGCCTGCAGTACTGCGGAGGGCCTACTGGTTGGAAGCTGGGTCAGCCAATTTAGGACTCATTACAGCTGATGTTGCTTTAGCTGCCGATCATCATTCCAAACATGAAGTGCAAAGGCATTTCTTAGAAATACATGATAGCAGAACTAAGAGGTATGTGAAAATGTTGGAAATCTGTGGGGTTTTAATGGCACATGGTTCACTTCACTGTCCCTCAGTTTCCTCACCTGTAAAATGAGGATTCCATATCTATTCTCCCCCTCTTCTGGACTGAGAGTCCCATTTGGGAGAGGGACTGTGCCTGACATGATTAAATTGTATCTACCAGAGCCCTTAGTTCAGTGCTGGGCCGAAATTAAGCACCTAACAAATGCCATAATTATTTTTTTATTTTAGTCTATTGCTATACTGACATGACTTGGATCTTGTAGATATTTTACATGAACACATGCATAATATGGCATTTGCAGAAAAATATTTGTTTTTAATGTAATATCCTTTGGGTTTTCCACTTTATTATGCAGGTTGTGGTTCCTATGGCCAGATGACAATGTAAAGAATAAAAGAAGCAAGAATAAGTGTGGCTGTCTGGGTGGTTGCAGATTCTTTGGCGGCACAGTGACTGGACTAGATTTCTTTAAACTTGAAGAGCTGACACCTTCAAGCAGCTCTGCTTTTTCAAGTACTAGTGCGGACTCGGACATGTTTTACGGACAGTCTCTACTGCAGCCAGGAGAATGGATTATTACCAAAGAGATTCCCAAAGTCATAGAAGGTAAAATAGAATGCATTTTAGCTTTCCATTCCTAGTTCTAAATCTTTCCTCAAATAGTCTCCAAGTCTTTCTGCGACTTCAAAGTGATTTGTAAATTTGAATGTAATCATCAGGCAACCCTGAAAAAAGGGTAGAGTTCAAGTAGTTATGCACTCATTTTAATGACTCTAAGTGCATTTCCTTAAGTTATCCCACTTGTTAGGAAGAGAGAAATCAAAAGAGAGAAATCAACATCTCCTAATGTCTTCCTGTCTTCCTTTCTTTAGTAAATGACACTGTTTCCCTGTAGGTTTTATTGATAAATAAGTGTTTTAAGTATTTTTGTAGCTTAAGGCAACTCATTTATTATTTTACTGTGGTTAATTTTTCACTCAAGTAATATTATTCTCTCCTATCACTCTTATTGTCTCTGCATGAATAGCATAAATTTTAACACTGTCAATCTGGCCATTCTCCCTTGGTTCAGTTCCATAAAGAACTATTGGGTGAATTTGTGTGGTGCCTTTACTTTTCCAAAGCACTTTCACATTATTTGCTTCATTTTACCCACACAACATCCCTGTGAGATCTCTTTTTCAATAGGGTGAGTCAGGTATTCTTATTAGTTTATAAGATGAGGAAATAGAGGCCCAGAAAGGCTAAGTGACTCGTCTAAGGTCAAACAGCAATCAGTGGCAGAAGTGGAAACTAGAATCCAGGTTTCCTGACTCCCAAGATCCATGCTCTTTCCATTAGAGCACTTTGCCTTCTCTGATCCAAGTTGCCAGCTGTTCGAGGTCTTTCTTCTCTTATGTGCCTCATCTTCATCTCAGTTTTCTTTGCTTTACAATTTTTCTCCCTGTCTCTGTCCTGAATAATATCTCTTAGGAAGGAATTTAATTTCTTTTTTCTGTATACCTGCCCAGCTGTATACTTCCTAGGAGAGCTTGGGCAAGTGGACATAAGACTTTGAAAATGCTCTGAATTCATCAGTAAATTAGTAAATAGATGTAAATTAGGACACTTATTACCTAAAATGCTAGAGATACAGTATTATTTAAAATTGCTGCCAAAAATACCAGTTATTCCTCAGTGGTATTTCAGTTATCTACCCCTTCCTCTTCTATCCCCAAACCAAATCTTTGAGCATGGACCTGAGAATAAGAGGGCCTGGGTTCTAATCCCAGCTCTGCCATTTGCCCAATGAGTGACCTTCGGCAAGTCACTTAACTTTTCTGCCTCAGTTTCCTCATCTGTAAAATGGGGATACAGTATCTGTTCTCCCGCTGTCCTCCACCCCCTTTAGACTGTGTCTGACCACAATGTTTGGTACATAATAAGTGCTAAAATACCTCAATTATAAGTATTAATACTGTTACTATTGTTGTTCTTAGGCACTGATTCATCTCCTATTTAGATTCCTTTGGATTACTGTAATTTTTAAATCACCCTGATCTTCCAGAATCCCACTCTCTTATAACCAGGGTTGTCTTCCTTGTTCCTTTATTCAGTTGCTTCAGTTCCTGTTTGAAAATCTTCTAGTGGCTTCCTGTCACTGCCCATTACTCTGAACGTATTACCCTTGGTTTTAATGCCCTCTTCTGGCTGGTTCCAGATTATGATCGGTTCATAGCTCATTTATTTCCTGCCACTCTCCTCTCACTCCATTTCCTCCTGCAAAGTAAAGCTTCTCCTTACCTGCTCCTAGTGTTATACCTGTCCCTGAGCCATCTCTGTCTCTGTTTCCTCCTCTTGGAACAACCTCCCTTTCCTGTTTATCTGGTTTTCCATCCTCTTCCTTCCTTCCCTCCCAGGGAGGAAATTTATTATTTTTCATATTCTTTATAATATTAGCTTCTCGCCTCCCTCTTTCTCCACTTTCAGCTGCTTCTACTAGGGGTCATAAGGGCGAAATTTTAACAGTTCAAATTTGTGATTTTTAATATTCAGCTGTTGATTTTTTAAAACAACGTAATTATTGAGGGTAAAGACCGTCTTTTGAAGTGGTGATAAGCCACCGGCAGGCTGCGGTACTCAGAAATTTTCTCAATTTTTCGTAGGCTAGAATAAAGAGCGAATTTGTAAAAGTGTTAGAACGATACCTACAAACACCAATTGTTTAAAGGGGATGAAGATGGGTGCCAAATCAGTCTTAATCTAGTTGTCTTTTTGTCATCTTTATAAACTCAATTTGATTACACTTAGTTTTTTTTTATCTTTGACTTTTTTGAGTTTCATATTTTAACGGAGACTATTTTTCATTCAAAAACAAATGACTAAGACCCTTAAACCCACAAAACTCTTGAGGCTTGCAAATGATATATGCCTTTGCGAATATTCTTGCAATCTCGAAATTGTTGCTGAATTGTACTTTCCAAGCGCTTAGGTCAGTGTGCTCTGCACACAGTAAGTGCTCAGTAAATACAGTTGAATGAATGAAGGCTTATTTTTTCCTAAAATCCTGATCTCACTGGTGTTTTCTATGTAGGGAAAGTGAATGGCATGAAGAGGAAAGATTGGGAGTGCAAATCTGTGGGAATAGAGGTGGAAAGAAAAGCTCAGCATCTGAGTCTGCAGGTTCCACTCCGCTCTCACAGCTCCTCCTCCTCTTCAGAAGAGAATAGCAGCTCCAGTGCGGCTCTCCCCTTGTTGGCGGCTGACAAGGAAAGCCCTTCTTCTACAACCGAAGAACTCCTGGTTCAGAAGGAGTTCCCTCCAGGGAACAAAAGAGATGATGGTCATGGAAGGTCAGTATTGGTGCCAGGTTTGAGTTGTCCTTTGCAAGCAGGGACGTATCTACCAACTCCATTATGTTACTCTCCCAAGCTCCTAGTATGGTGCTCTGCACACCGAAAGTGCTCAATAGATATGAGGGATTGATTGATAATGACATGGCTACAGTGGCTTATATTCATGCTGGTGGCTTTTTATGACTGCGTAATTAAAAATATTAAATCTGAAAAAAGTAATAAACATATTTAACCTTCAAAATGAATTTCTTGCATTGGACAAAAGCAAATTCACTTGTTTTCCCAGTTTGGAGTTTTCCCAAACTACATAATAGCATTTTGCTTTTGTTTGTATACTGAAGAGACAGAGGAATATGCTTTATTTTTTTAAGGTTTTTTTTTCTGCTGGCATTACTTTGTAAGCAGATTGTATTTTGTACAAGTAGGGACTCCTGTCTTCTTTGAGAAATAAATTACCGAAGGCTGTGGTCAAACTATTAATATACTAGTAAGACCTTTTAGCAGTATATCAAGAGCCAAGTCAGCCATATAATATGAAAAATAAATCTGGAACTTATCTCGCTTTCTCTTCAGTATTCTGGCAGAAGTTTCAGAAAACGGCCCCGTTTCTCCCGGTTCCCAGGAGAAATCAGTAGCTCAGTCTCCGCTCCGGTCTCCTTTGAAGCGCCAAGCATCTGTTTGTTCTACCCGACTTGGAAGCACCAAGAGTCTCACTGCCGCTTTCTATGGGGACAAACAGCCTGTCACAGTGGGAGTTCAGTTCAGTAGCGATGTATCTCGAAGTGATGAAAATGTCTTGGACTCTCCAAAGCAGAGAAGGAGCTTTGGTTCTTTTCCATATACACCGTCAGCAGACTCTAATTCTTTCCATCAGTATCGCTCGATGGACTCCAGCATGTCAATGGCCGATAGTGAAGCCTACTTTTCGGCAGCGGAAGAGTTTGAGCCGGTAAGCAGCGATGAAGGCCCAGGAACTTATCCTGGGAGAAAGAAGAAGAAAAAACAGACTCAGCAGATTGACTACAGCAGAGGTTCCATCTATCACAGCATAGAAGGCCCGCTTACCAGTTCGGCCCATGGAGAGGGCAGTCAGGATCCAAGGACTCTGGCAATCAAAACCCATCCATCCCAGGCTTCATTTGTGTCCGCATTAGGTGGGGAGGATGAACTCGTAGAACACCTCTATACCGTAGAGAGTGAGAAATCTACAGGGAATGAACAGATCACTTCTCAGCAGCCCGTAATGAGTTGTTACCAAGCCTATCTTACTCAGTACCAAGTGATCAATTGGTCAGTTAAGCACCCGACAAACAAAAGAACCTCCAAGTCCTCTCTGCATCGACCCCTGGACCTAGACACACCAACCAGTGAAGAAAACTCATCATCCTTTGAACAACTTTTTGTCCCAACATTTAAGGTATGAAACAGGAAGCTACCAATAAGTTCTTCCTGCTGTTACAATCCATTGTAGGATTGTTTTTGAAATTATTTCACATCTTTTCAGAATCATAGCTGACGTTTTGGGTGTTCAAAATATCCGGTCCACTCATTTTACAAAGTTTATACAGTTATTTTCTTTGATGATTATTTAATCATTTGGCAGGCTTCTTCTTTCGTAGTATGGTCTACTACCCAGATGACGTTGCCTTTCCTCAAAAATCTTTCTCCTTGTTCTTATTCAGTCACTTTGTCACTAGCCCGCTCATCTCCCCTCCCCTTACTGTACCTGGGTCTTGGTCTTTCCAGATTTCACCTCTCCTGGCTTCTGCCATTGCTGGCAACTTATCTTCCTGAATGGCCCTGAGACTGTCAGCATGCCCCTTCAGCCTTCCTGTGATGCAGAGCCAGTCGTTCAGGCCAGCCTTGGAGTCTGCTTCTCTCTTTGAACAGTGCCATAAGTTTGCCTTCCCGGAGAGCCCTTTCCTCAGACTCTCCATTATGTCACACCGATCCTTGTCTGTGTGGAGTAGCAGGTCCATGCTCATCCTTTAGACTGTAAGCTTGTTGTAGGCAGGGAATGTCTCTGCCAACTCTGTTGTATTGTACTTTCCCAAGTGCCGGGTACAATGCTCTGGACACAGTAAGCGCTCAGTAAATGCCATTGATGATGATTTGGTGCACGGACAGGGGAGGCTGTTAATGTTAGGTGTTATTTTATTGAAGAGTCTACCAAAAATAAAGGGTTGAAAAGTTTAACTTCTTTGTGAGTGATATTCCTTTGAACAAACTTCTAGATCCTGGACATAACTTTGCCAGGGAAGCAGTGACCTCAATCACTCTATCATATTTATTGAGCGCTTACTATGTGCAGAGCACTGTAGTTACCGGTTGTGAGAATACAGCGTGGCTCAGTGGAAATTGCCCGGGCTTGGGAGTCCGAGGTCATGGGTTTGAATCCTGGCTCTACCATTTGTCAGCTGTGTGACTGTGGGCAAGTCACTTAACTTCTCTGGGCCTCAGTTCCCTCATCTGTAAAATGGGGATTAACTGTGAGCCCCACGTGGGACAACCCGATTACCCCGTATCTACCCCAGTGCTTAGAACAGTGCTCTGCACATTGTAAGCGCTTAACAAATACCAACATTATTATTATTACAACACAACAATATAACAGTTACAGTACCCGCACATAACAAACTTACAGTCTAGCGGGGTAGACAGACATTGCTATAAAAAAACAAATTACTCATATAAATGTAAGTGCTGTGGGGCTGGGGATGGTGGTGAGTAAAGGGAGCATGTCGTGGTGACGCAGAAAGGGAATGGGAAAAGAGGAAATGAGGGCTTAGAGAAGGCCTATACTTAAGGTTGTCAAAATCTAAGGAATATAGTCAACATTGAAAATTCAAAATAGAAGGGTAGGTTGGGAAGCTAATTTCATTGCTTGAAAGTGTGCTCGCCATTTGTCACTTTTCTAAGTGTGGAATATTTTTTGAGACTGTCTGTATCGGTATAGTGATTTGGTACTGACCATAATTGAATGAAAATTCCATTTAGTATTGTATTGACATTTTTCCATAAGGAAGATTCAACAAAAAGAAGTGATAGTTTTAACTTTCCAAAGTTTATCCTCTCAAGAGTAATAAAAGGATTATGGCATCCAGTTTATTGCCATCACAAAATATTGTGTCCAACTTGTGTTTATTAGCCGATTTCCCTTAGCACACTAGGTTAACTCTCCCATAAAAGAGAAGGTTTTTTGAGTGCTGAGTCTGGTTTGGAATGTGCTGGCTTATAAGAGTTCCTAGGACTTTATTGGCTCTGTCTTCTCACGTTAATATCGTGCTAGCATGAAATTGGGTGTTCTAGGTAGCCACGCTATAAACTGGTGCGCCCTCGTAGCATAGTGATTCATCAGCATTATGTGCAGTGCGCATATGGCTCGGTCGAGCAGGAAAACCGAAAAGCCCGGACAATTGCAAAATACCTCTGGTGGAAGGGTTCTGATGAAGGTGTAACTCTGACTTGGGCTACAGGAGTCTTTTCTCTTGATTGGCTGTCCACCTGTTTCCTAGGATTCCTAATAACTGTGGGATTTAATCATCGGTTATTGAAGCATTTACCAACCATCAAGCGATGTTCTAAGCATTGAGGTAGATACAAGATAATCAGGTTGAACACGGGACTCACTGGTGTAGGAGGCATGAATGTGGCAGATGTGCAGCTAGTTAGGAAAGGGGATTCCCATTGACCCAGCAAGAAGCGTGGAAGGAGGCCTGCCCTGAGCCAAGAGATTTCCTTCCTCTGTTGCTGGAGCTGCTCCGTGAAGAGTTGATTTTTTTGTTTGGTTTGGCTCAGTTGCATTGCCCAATCAACAGGTGTGTTTGGCAAAACCTAACCTTGGCTGTGTAACTCTCAGACGCTTCCGCTTGACTGACTGAGCATCCATTGCCCACGACTTACTGCATCGTGAGTTAAGGTAGTCCGACACAGGCGATCTGTAAGGGAAGGATAACCACCCACCCTGCCTTCTGCAGGAGGAGCGACTGGCTGAAAATCCTCCAGATTTTGCCGCAAGGGTCAGAGCATCGGCAGGGCTCGATACTCGGAGCCCTCCTTACTACCTAGCCCTGCTGAATGCTGCAACTCCCACCATGAAGGCCAGAAACTTCTTGAGTTGGATGTGCCGTCACCTGTCTCCCCTTTCCCATCTCCCCCCTTGTCAGCCCCTTACCCTCCCCTCTCACTGTTGTAAGGTCATGGATAATCTGCAGCACAGATACATTTAAACTGGATTATTTTCCCTGTGAAAATTGTTCAGCAATAGTGGTGATAATGGTATTTATTGCAGTGCACTGGACTAAGCATTTAGATGATAAGATGGAATCCAAGACGTGTTGCCCGCCCACAAGGAATGTACACTCTAACTGGGGAGAGAGACACAGAACCGTTATCTTCTGTTGAAATGTGAATTTCTGGGTTTTTTGTTTTTTTTAGTAGTGCACTTTGAGTTGATTTCTTTACTTGCACTTGCAGGGGTTGCAGCTACGAACCATCTAAAGCTGCATAGCCCTGCTGGGTAGCTCGCTTGCACTAGACTTTGAAGCAGGCGTGCAGCTGAGCAGGATCACCCACCGCCAGACGGCCGGCAGGTTCTCGAGAATCTTCGGCTTCCCAGCAGGCCCTGTCTCTCCCGTTGTACTTGGGACCCGCTAGGTGCCCGGAGCGTGGGGCCACAAAGTCTTCATTAAGTGGGGCTATGAGGCACTTCCTCTCCCTCCCTACCCACACTTAGAGCTGCAGGGTAGATCCCTTGGTTTCAAATTGCCCTGATTTCACCCGGTGCGAGAGTCTAATGGCGCTCAGGGATTCTAAAGCAATTTGTTTCATGCTGACTTTTCTGTGGAAAAATTCAATTATGCTTGTGCAGTCTACTTAATCTCCTTCTAGGAAATGATCTATTTTTGAAGCCAGAGAAACTTATGCAGAGAATGTTAGTTTCATCCACAGGAACTAAAAATATAAGGCTGGCATAAAGCTCATGGAAAAATCTTTATTAATATCTATCCCAAGGAATAAAGGCCACATGAGAATTCTCTAAAACCTGATTTTAAAAGTTAACTAAAAGGCCGTGTATTTTGTACCATACTAGGTTATCAAACAGGGACTCACGGCGAATGCTTTGCTGGATCGGGGTATGCAGCTATCGGGATCAACTTCCAAGTGAGTAAACGGCTTCTCTTTGAACTAAATGGCTCTTTCCCAGTGGATGCTATGCTCTTGCAATTCAACCTGAGGATTCATTGTGCTAATCTGAGCTCATTGTGTTTCATACAAGCAAACTGGAACAGTCCAGGCTTTATTCAATCCAGTGCTTCCACTAAAATTAAGGCAATGTCCGTAAATTTTTGAGTACAGTTTGGGATGATTTATGACTTTGGGATAAGAAATTTTATCTAAATGGAGATTCAGCATGCCAAGTTTGCGTGCATCAAAGATCAGATATGATATAATAACGTCTTCAAAGGATTCCATCAAGATAATTAGCCTGCATTTGTCTGACTCTGGCATATTTAATCTGAAAAAGGCACAATTTGATTAGAGATGGTTTTCAGCCCAAGAAAGAATGAAACATTCATTCATTCAGTCGTATTTATTGAGTGCTTACTGTGTGCAGAGCACTGTACTAAGTTCTTGGGAGAGTACAATACAACAATAAACCCCCTTATAGAGGATGTAATTGAGGAACCTGAGATTTAGTCCTGTGAGATTGCCATTTGAAATGAATTTAAAGTCACTCGTGTGTGCAATGCAGACAGTGGCAATTATTGCCATTAGTCTCCACAGTATCTACTTTCAGTTTAGAAATATAGTGGAAATTTCATGATCCGTGAAACTATTTTAAAAATAAAATAAGTAAACTTTGTCCTTTTTGGGGCCTCTAGTACACCATATACTCCTTTGGAGAAGAAAGGCATGGATAACACAGATGATGAAACATTAACAGAAGAGTGGAACCTTGATCAACCCGTCTCTCAGACTAGAACAACAGCTATAGTAGAAATAAAGGGAACTGTGGATGTTGTTTTGACTCCTCTAGTAGCAGAAGCTCTGGACAGGTATTTCTTTTTCTTTAAAAACACTTAAAATCATAAAAAAGATACTCTATATAGTTGAATGTCTCTAACAGCTTTCTTCTTGAATAATGGCCAAAGCATCTGAGTGGATTCACTTAGGTTCTTTTTTCAAATCGGTGATATTGGGTTTTTTACTTGATACTACCTGGAATATGATCATTTCGGAAGATATATCAGCCCTGAAAAGCAAATGCCACCTCTATGATTAGCTAAAATGTTCTGCCCTTGGTGAAAACCTGCACTCATTTTTTGTTTACCAAATCAGTCAGTGTGCAGGCTGAGCCAAAGTGTTGTCTAGTTGTGATGGATTTCCAAGGAAAAATGTTTCTATTAATATTAAGGAAAAGAGGGACACTTATTCTTTTAACTCATGTGCTGTGGAAAAGACTATTGGAATTTGTCCCTTCTAGCAGTATTATAAGGGGAATTTTCACTGAGGGACAGATGGCATTTTCAAATCTGGGGTTCTAAACTTCCATTTTTCTTTTGTTGTTTATTTTTTTAATCGTATTTGTTAAGTGCTACTGTGTGCCAGGCACTGTTCTAAACACAGTAGATACAAGCTAATCAGTCCATGTCTCACATGGGACTCGTAGCCTTAATCCCCATTTTACAGATGAAGTAACTGAGGCACGGAGAATTAAGTGACTTGCCCAAGGTGACACAGACAAATGGTGGAGCTGGGATTTAGAACCCAGGTCCTACTGAGTTCCAGGCCTGTGCTGCATCCATTAGGCCATGCTGCTTCTAAAACGGTGGTACCAAAGTAAAATTCAGTTTTTCTTTCGTACGCTTCTTCTCCCCCACCAGATATATTGAAGCAATGGTTCACTGTGTTAGTACCCGCCATCCGGCTGCAATTGTAGATGATCTTCATTCCGAAGTCCTCAGTGAAGCTATCCAGAATAGCAAGACCACCTTCTCAGAAAATGTAAGTTGAGTTTCTCCAAATCCTCGTTCAGAGGATTTGCTGCCTCCAGCACATAGCAAACTGTTGCCAAACTGTTTCGCTCCTCATGGTTTCTGCACTCTATCATCCTGACCTCATTTTCACCCTGGGAAAAATAAGGGAATAGCTCTCCCCTTAAGCCTGGGCATTATGCCACTCTTGTTTTGGGTTTTGTTTTGTTTTTAAGTTGGAGAGAGAATATGGGCCTGGGTATGAGAAACAAATAGGGGCAAATCTTAAGAGTTGAGAAATTGGAGAGCCATTTCTTTAAATTGGGAGACTTCTCCCTTGGTTTTTTTTTTTTCCCCAGACTGTTATTCTCATTTGTTAGCCTTAAGACAGTGCTACTTTTAGAGCTGAAGGAATGTTTTCCCCTTTATCCCTGGACTTGTAATTAAGATCCAACACTTGAATTTGCACACCTATCTTTCTATTTGGGGTGTGGAGCACAGTCAGTTGTAAGGGAAAATGAAATTGTAAATATTTTCCTCGGACAATGTAGACTAACGGAAACCCAACATACACTTCGCAGCTGTCCTCCAAACCAGATGTAAGAGGAACAAAACCAGAGCAACCAA
The DNA here is from genome assembly GCF_004115215.2 of Ornithorhynchus anatinus. Taxonomy (NCBI): domain Eukaryota; kingdom Metazoa; phylum Chordata; class Mammalia; order Monotremata; family Ornithorhynchidae; genus Ornithorhynchus; species Ornithorhynchus anatinus. The sequence goes on from NC_041739.1 coordinate 53,756,867, forward strand.
CCACCGGAACAGCCACGGCAAACCAAGGACAAGCTCAGACAAATCTTTCACTTAAGCAAGATAATGTGACAATTAAAGGTCTCCAGGCTAACGTTACGATACCCAAGGTAGTACTTTTGTCGTTTCTGGTATGGCCTGAAAAATGTTAGTTCGCATTTGTCTTATCGGTTGGGCTTTCTGTAATACTGATCTAATAGCATGGCATAGTGGATAGAGCCCGGGCTTGGGAGTCAGAAGGTCAAGGGTTCTAATACCGGCCCCGCCACTTGCCTGCTGTGTGACCTTGGGCAAGTCACTTCACTTCTATGCACCTCCTTTACCTCATCTGGAAAATGGGGGTTGAGACTGCCATATGGGACAGGCACTGTGTCCAGCCCGATTTGCTTTTACCCACCCCAGCGCTTAGTACAGTGCCTGGCACATGGTAAGCGCTTAATAAATACCATAATAATAATAATTACTATTATTAATAATGGTGACAACTTGCTGATGAACTCTGTTGCTGTTTTCTAGTGGGTTGCTCAGTGAGAGAACAATAGCACTGTAAATTAAGTTCAAAAACTAAATGCACTGCTATTTGGCAGTGTCTTCAAAATGAGCCTTGTAAACTCAGTGTTCAGTGCCTGAAATTTTCCCTTTTAAATTATTATTGGGATCACAGACACATAGTGTTTTTAATAGTTTAATAAGTGTAACTTTATCTATATCTTAACATATTGATTTTATAATTCAAATGACAAAGAATTGAATGTGGAATTTGGCTTTAACACTGTGGGACTTCTTATATCATAGGTAAACTTGTGTTTGTTACAAGCATCAGTGGAAGAATCATCATCTTCAGCTGCTGGTAGGAGTGTGACTCATGTTTCCCTAGTAGCTTTGTGTTTTGATAGAATTGCTACACAAGTACGTATGAATAGGTAAGAAAAAGATTATGATTTGTAATGTATGAATTAGCACAACCATACAGTATAATACATTATTTTCTCCTAGCATAGCCCTCTCTTATCAGTTTATGAAAAATTGCATCTAAAATGGTAGATGGATCGGAGGCTATTTCAATTCATCAGTGGTATTTATCGAACACTTCCTCTGTGCAGGGTACTATACCAAACACTTGGGAAGGTACAGTAGACCTAATCCCTGTTCTCAAAGAGCTGATAGTCTATTTGGGGAGACAGACATTTAAAGAAATCTCAGGAGGGGAGGCATCCAAGTATAAGGATATGTGCTTAAGTGCTGTGGGGGGAGGCGGTGTTGATTACCTACGTATTTACTGGGTACAGATTCAAGTGCATAGGTCACTTTTAAAAAAATCTTATTTGAGGGTTTACTATGTGTCAGGGGCTGTACTAAGCACTGGAGAAGATTCAAGCAAATCAGGTTAGACACTTTCTATGTCCCACGTGATGATGTCAGATTTAATCCCCATTTTACAAATGAGGGAACTGAGCCACAGAGAAATTAAGTGACTTGCCCATGGTCTCATGTAGACAGGTGTTGGAGTCGAGATTAGAACACATGTCCTCTGACTCCCAGGCCTGTGCTCTTTCCACTAGACCACGCTGCTTCAAGGTCATGCAAAAGGGAGGGAAGATAGGGTGAGAAGATGAGAGATTAATCCGGGGAGGCTCCTTGGAGGGGATGTGATTTTAATAAGGCTTTGAAGATGGACAGAGTGGTGATCTGATGAATATGAAGAGGGTGGAGGGTTCTAGGAAGGAGTTGATGGCAAGAGATGAGATTGAGGTACAGTAAGGAGATTGGTATTAGAGGAACCAAGTGGGTGGGTTGGGTTGTAGTCAGAGAGCAGTGAGGATAGGTAGGGGAGGGAGAGTTGATGGAATGCCTAAAAGCTGATGCTGAGAAGTTTCTGCTTGATGTGGAGGTGGATGGACAACCGTCAGAGGTTTAGTTGTTACCGAGTTTCCCCTTAAGCGCTTTGATATTTTTCCCTCCCCCAGCCTCACAACACTTATGTACATTTCCATCTGTAATTTGTCTGTCTCCTCCTTTAGTCTGTAAGCTCCTTGTGGGCTGGGATCACATCTGCCTACCCTGTTGATTGAACTCACCCAAGCACTTAGTACAGTGCTCTGCACAGAATATGTGTTCATTAAATACCATTGATTGATACCGGTGGCTAGAAGTTGAAGAGGAAATGGAGACCCTTGAAAGCTGGATCCCATGTAAAGAATATGGAGCAAATAAGCCTCAGTATAAATTAATAATCTTTTTTTTATTTGTCCTGCTCAGTTTCCCTGTATCTACTGGAGTAGTGCAACTCATGATTATCGAATATGTGTAATTCTTTTGTCACTGTAATATTATCATATTAGCTAACGTAATTCTTTTCTTTTCTGAAAAGAGGTGTGGTTGAAGAGACTTCAAACAATGCAGAGCCTGGTAGAACATCTGTGAACTTTGATAGATATGTCCACGCCAGTAAAATGCAACCTCAGTCTTCTGGCTCTCTCAGATCTAATGCCGGAGTGGAAAAAGGCAAAGAAATTGCCGCCAAATTAAACATTCATCGAGTTCATGGTCAGCTTAGAGGTTTGGATACAACAGGTAGGATCAAACAATGTGATCCCCACATAAAATTAATCATTGTGAATTCAATAGTGAAGAGCTATCAATGACTCAGCACAAGAAGCTTTCAGAAGCTAAAAATACAAAATACAAAAATTATGGCCTCACAGGAAAAGACACCTACTGGGTGAATTTAGAGATTCTACTAAGGTGGGGTGAATCATCATGCTTTTTCTGAAGCTGGAAGGCTCCTAAGCCTCTAGGAAGTTTGGATGTCACAGTATTACTTCTCCAGGATGGTGGGGTCCTCTGGCTGGTGGGAGATGGCTGAAGAGGGTTTGCCCTCTCTCATCATTCCAGGTGCATTTCACAGTAAGGCTCAGAAGGAGAGTCCTGCATGGGATGGGATTCTGGGATCTGGGCCCCAACATTCCCAGCCTCTGCCTGACATAGCCGAGGTAACGAGTCAGGTGTCAAAGTGCTAAACTGAGTAACAAACGAGCCCAGGCTGGAGAGTACTGCTCTTGCCCAGGAGGCCCCTACCCCTTAGCTGGGGTTCATTTGGTCTGAATCCCTCCAAAGTAGTGGGGATGGAGGGTTGAGAGGTTGGGGAGACCTGGTTGTTGCGATCTCGGGATTGTCGAACTTGGGCAGGACTCCACTGCCTCAGTGGGAGTGACCGTACTTTTTCTCCCATTCTTTCATTTTCCTTCAGTTCTTTTAGACAGCATACAAATGTCTCTCGGGAAATCGCTGTCAAATGCTTAAATTGTAAAAAAGTTGATGCTAAAAAAGTAGTACTTTTCTTTCCTTTTGAAATAGACATGGGGACCTGTGCAATCACTGCTATTCCTTTTGAGAAATCAAAAGTTCTGTTTACGCTTGAAGAACTGGATGACTTTACTTTTGTGGATGAAACCGATCAGCACACAGTTCCAGATGCAACACGAATGGGGCCCAGTCAAGAAAAGTGGGGTTGGATAATGTTTGAATGTGGATTAGAAAATCTAACTATAAAAGGTAAGCAGTATTTTATTCATTTAACTTGTTTTTTTTAATATCGAGGTGATAAATATCAAGATTTCCTTCTCAGTTACTTTCATGGCAATCCATATGAACCAAAATGAAAGCAGTGATACTGAGAATTATTGAATCAGTTTGTATTTCAGTGGGGGATTTAGTATCGCTGGTTCTTAAAATAAGCTTCTCTAATTTGGGTGTGAGCCACATTAGCTCAACTGATGAGGTGTGTCCTGCTGTGGACTCAGAGTTAGCAAAGTTTTAAAGACCCGGGACACACTTAGTCCACTCCAACCCGCAGAGGGTCCCTGGAGGATTAGACTGTGAGCCCGACATTGGGCAGGGATTGTCTCTATCTGTTGCCAAATTGAACATCCAAATTCTTAGTACAGAGCTCTGCACACAGTAAGCGCTCAATAAATACTACTGAATGAATGGAGGAGAGCCATTTCCCTGCAGAGGAGGCTGCAGCTATTCTTAAAGATGTCCCTGACTTCCTTAACTGACCACCTTCAGGAAATCCTTTCAAGGGGATTCGTCTAGTAACTGGGAGTGGTTGGTTACACATCTGCACCCTCTCCTTTACCCAATCATTCAATTAGTCATTCAATCAGTGGTATTTACTGAGCACTTATTTTGTGAAGAACATTGTAGAAAGTGCTTGGGAGAATGCAATATAGTTGGCCAACATGATCCCCGACCTCAAGTAGCATACAGTGTAATGGGAAAGAACTCCTTTTGGTGGTTCTTACCCTTTCCGGAGCTGAAGCCACCCAGTGGATCATAATCTCCCTTTCAACAACAGTAAAACTTAGCATTTAAAAATGGTAGAAAACGTAAGGTGGTACAGATGGAGAGACAGAGAAGCCACTTTGTTGAGAATAGGGAGAAGAAAAAGAGAGAAGGCACCCAGAGGCTTCATCATTCTCCTCAGAGGACATAAATCATAACCTTAACTGGGAACTCCATTCCTCATACCAGGCTTTCTAATGCTATAACATCCCTTCCCATATTCTAGCAGACATGTTGGATAGAGACATCCATTAGGGAGGGTCACACCCCCATAAAAATTTCAGTCCTTGGTGTTCTCCCTTTTCACTGCCTCAGTGCAGGTATAAGGCTTAATTTAATTTTCATTTATTATATTTATTTTTAATATGGTTTCCAACATGACAGCCACTTACAAAGCACTTGGACACAGTGTTTTTTGTAGAGAATGAGAAATCTACAGAATTCCTTGTTCTGAAATATGTGCAAGTACTGAGGAGTACACGGAGACATCAGTTTTAATGAGAAAATATTGCATTTCTGCAGGAGGAAGACAGTCGGGGGCTCTTTTGTATAATACCTTTGGAATTATGGGTAAATCCAATGCCACCGAGAGAGGTGGTTTGCTCACATCCAACAATTCTTCTGATTCCCCAACTGGCAGTGGTTATAATACTGATGTGTCTGAAGAAAATCTTCCTTGTGATCGAATAAGTCCTTCTTCAGACATAAATGGGAATTCCGTTTCAGATGAACAGGTGAGTGAACATCCAAAAACTCTAAAGAAAACAAATGGCCTTAGTAGAAAGAATATAAATGAACGTCTGCTGACCCAAGATTCATGGGATAGATTACAATTTTTTTTTCCTTGCTGAACAGAGATTTGTAGTCTAAAGGAAAGAACGGGACTGGGAGTCAGAGGCCTGAGTTCTGGTCCTCCAGCTCAGTCAATCAATTGGTGATATTTGTTGAGTGCCTGCCATAGGCCAAGTACCAAACAAAGCGCTTGGAAGAGAGAAGGAAAAGCTGTGTTCACTGCCCTCAAGGGGCTTTCAGTCTGATGGGCAGAGAGTCAGACAGACTCTCATTTGCGGACAGACAGTCATTTGCAAATAGTGGGAGCAGGAATAAGAATGAGAAAGCAGATAGTAGCATGATTGATATATGCTTAAAGGTTGAGGATGGTGATAAATGCATGTGAGTGAAGGTGCCCATTGGTTTGACCCATCTTGAAACAGTGGGAATTAATCAGGGCAGCTCCATGAAGACAGGGGAGCGGGAGTGTTCTCCCTTGCCACCAACCAGTTGTATCACTGGTGTCCTCTGTGATCTTGGGCAAGCCACTTAATGTTTCTGTGCCTCACTTTTCTCATCTGTAAAATGGGGATTGTAATACCTACCTGGGCCTAACTCACATTGATGTTATGAGGATAAAATGAGATAATATAAAAATACTTTGGAAAAATAAATGTGCTATTACTAACATAAGGTGATACTATCTGCTTACATAGTTACCACATTTTAACTATTTGAAGAATGTGCTAACTTAGAAGTTACTAATGACGTCGGATACATCTATCACAGTTCCTTTACAGTAAAAAGACATGCTCCCCACATTAAAGCAACAACCTTCAAGAAGAATTAACTGCTACTGTGTGGTCACGAAGTGCACTTCATGAACGTTAGCTGCTGCAAATATTTCATTAGTGTTGGTTATCTTTTGGAATAGATGCTGTTACTTCCATTTGTATTAACATCTGTTCATGCCAATTGATTTAAAATGTCAATTTTGTATAGGACGAAGGAGTTGAATCTGATGATTTGAAAAAAGATCTTCCTCTAATGCCACCACCTCCAGATTCCTGCAGCATGAAATTGACTATCAAGGAAATTTGGTTTAGTTTCGCTGCCCCGACCAATGTGAGAGCTCCGCCCCACACCTTTTCTAGGTAGGAATGTCATTTTTGTTTTTGAAGCAGTAAACTGAGAATTGTAAACTCTATCTGTTCTCTCTGACTGCAGACAGTTTTGGGGATCAAATTTCCATGATTTCAAGTACTACCTGAGGAGATTCTTGAAGGCCTGCTAGTTACTCCTGCCTAGAGCAGTTGTGTGTGCAAGTAGGGAGTGGGCTAAGTAGTAATGTTATGTATTAAGTGCTTTCTGTGTGTAGAGCTTGTACTAACCTCTGGGAGAGAATACATAGGTGGGAATTGGACATAGAACCTGTTCCTTGCAAGGCCCACGATCTAGGAAAGAGTTGATTCTGTTTCAGTTGCCGTTCCCTGCATAAAGGGTCCTCCAAATGACCCGCCTCCGAGACTAGTGTAGAGCTGCTATGTGACTGAGCAAAGCAGCTCTACATTGAGAAGGAGGACAGTGCTATCCTGACTTAGAGTGTTGTAGATAACAAACACATTTGGTTTAGTAAGTCATTTTTAATCTGTTTCCTCAGACAAATTATACTGACGTGACTTATCCTTAACCCATTTATAGTCGTAATGATAGGCTGACTGTAAATGTCGGTGCAGAGTAAACAGGACTGAAAATTGAATAATAGAATTCCCTCTTCAGACATGTGCCTTAAGCATTATTATTAATCAAGAATTAAGGAAGAATGCAATAGACACTTGGGGTTGAATGTGCATGGGTTTGATCTACATTTAAAAGTATTTTTCGAGGCAGTTGTAATTTTTGATATCAGGCATTTTTTCTTTAATAGGCAATTGAACCTTTTGAGCACAGCAACCCCTGCTGTAGGAGCATGGCTTGTTCCCATTGATCAACTCAAATCGTCTTTAAACAAGTTAGAGACGGAAGGAACCCTGAGAATTTGTGCTGTTATGGGATGCATAATGACAGAAGCTTTAGAGGTGGGTAGTTATTATTGGAAAAATAATCGACTTGTGTGAAAGGCACCTGTCTTTCACAGTATCATCATTAATAAGGTGTGCATTGTAATATCCGTATTGGCAGGTTAAGAAACCTTGGAATGTTTTCACTCATGTCAACGTATAGACTTGCATCATCAGTTCATTCTTCTCAAAGGTTGTCTCTTTAATGTGGGGAGCTTGTCTTTTTAATGCAAAGGCACTCTGATAGGTGTACCCAGAGTTATAATAGTACATACATATTCCTGATTTTGGATGGATGTCATTGAGGCTTGTTGCGTGCAGAGCCCTGAGTGCTTGGCATAGTTCAATGGAAGTTAGAAGACGGATCTCTGTCCCCAACGAATTTCCTTCCTTGTAAGGGAGTTTGCCATCCAGTACGGATGTATAACTTAAAGCAGATTTTTAAATGATTATGGTCCTAGATTTTTGACATAATACTATATAGCACATTACCAGAGAAACTCTTTAATTGCTATTAGACTATAGTGCATGGGGTCTCAATTCTGTGCTGTAGGATCAGATCGGAGAAGCAGCATGGCTTAGTGGAAAGAGCATGGGCTTGGGAGGCAGAGGTTGTGGGTTCTAATCCCGGATCTACCATTTAGCTGTGTGTGACTTTAGGCAAGCCACTTCTCTGTGCCTCAGTTCCCTCATCTGTAAAATGGGGATTGAGACTGTGAACCCCACGTGGGACAATCTCATTGTCTTGTATCTACCCCAGTGCTTAGAAGAGTGCTTGGCACATAGTAAGCATTTAACAAATACCATTATTATTAAATATTATTATCTTTAATTTCAACCCTTTTTAAATTTTTTTTTCCAGAATAAAAGCGTGCACTTTCCCTTGAGAAGTAAATATAACAGACTTACAAAACTTGCTCGCTTCCTCCAAGAAAACCCTTCATGCTTACTGTGCAATATATTACACCACTACCTCCATCAGGCAAATTACTCAATTATTGAAGATGCCACTATGGTGAGTGACCAAAGTAAAGTTATTACTCTTTGGACATGTAGTCATATTAGACAACTTCCGCGATTAGAAATGCTATAGCGGGTTATGTAAAGGAAGCATTTCCAAAGTTTCATTGAGAAGGGCCGCTTGTAGGTGGGGTATTCGTTGGTGGACCACACAGTCAAATCCACCTATACTAAAACCGTAATGGGCAAACAACTATAACATATTCTCATATGTGCTTTGTGACCTCATTTTACCTATACACAGTATTTTAAAGCATTTTATTTTGAATAAACACAGGAAGCTGTGTATTTTTAGAAATATTTTTGGATTACCCAACTGCCATCGTGGACCACCTGTGACAATTGTTGGCATAAAGCTTGTAGAACAACTACTTGAGAGGCAACATAATAAATACTAAACAAGTAATATAAAAATATGTGTCCTATTTAATTTCAAACTTATACTTTCCCTTCATTGCCATTCCAGTAAACATAGTAAGTGCAATTTAAAAGTGGTTTAGTCCTTGAAAGCTTGTCCTCAGCTGAAACCAGTATGACATTCATGGGCTTTCTACCTTAGGATAACATGATGGAATCAAATGGATTTCACTGGCAATACAATTTTTTTTCGGGGGCAAATTCCACTGATTTCTGGTAGTGAATAATTTTACCAATATATGCACTATAAGGAATTTCAGAATCCAGTAGAAATCCCAATACACTTTATCTCTCCATATTCACCAATTTACACAAATGAATATCTTCCAGTTGCTTGGTGGGAATTCTTAATGTGCACACTTAGATGTATCCTACTTTTCTGTAGGTATATGAGGAAATACATGTTGTCCTGCATATAACACAAATCTTCTGAAACCTGTTCTATTTAGGAAGTCAAACAATAAAATAGCATGTTAACTTCAAGAAAAAGTTATTTTAGACAGTTTTATTTGAGTTATCTGATATATCTAGAGAAGTGTTTCCTTTTGATCTTTTTACTTTGTACTCGTCTCCTGTTTGGATCCCAGATACTGGTTAGTGGGGAAACTGCTTGCATTTGGGGGGAGGTGGGTCTTCCCTCTCTTCCCAACCCAAATTTCCCAATCAACCTCCTTCTCGCCCCGCACAGTCTTTGCTGGGATAGAGAGAATAGAATTGATGGAGTACTTCTCTTGCACTTTGTGATATCTTTCTGCTTTCTCTCATTCCCCTTGTTTTCATGAGCCCTACAGCCATCCAGCCCATCTTTTCCACTCACTCTGTCCCCTTCTTCCTGAGTGAGGAGTGAGGCTAACTGGAAATTTGGTGGTTGTTGTTTGAAGCTCTTGTAGTAAGACCACTTTTAATTCTCTCATTACTGTCACAGAGTGATGGCCTTCCTGCCCTAGTAACTTTAAAGAAAGGGCTCGTGGCACTGGCCAGGCAATGGATGAAGTTTATTGTGGTGACACCGACTTTCAAGGGAGTGAGTTTACATCGACCAACTCAGCCCCTAAAACCACAGACTGCTCTGCACCACGAACATGAGGATGGACTTGGGCTAGACAACGGTGGTGGCCTTCAGAGTGACACCAGTGCCGATGGAGCAGAATTTGAGTTTGACGCAGGTAATTTGGGAAATCGAGGATCGTTTTCCCTGAGATTAAAGTCTAGTTATACTTTCCAAATTCCTTTCTTGGATTAGAATGGAAGTGAAATGAGCACACTACTTGTCCCACACATGTGGTGTTTTTACTTTATTTTTCTCTAAAGGTTGCAGGCAGAACCTGTAAGAATGTAGGCTGCAAGATCATCATTTTTTCTTTTTCCACATTTTAACTTAGTTTACAAGGTCCTCTCTAATCGCTTGTCACCTCCTCGTAGAAATTTAAGACTTGACTCATTTCCCGTATGTATTGCTAATTTAACAATAGTAAACTGTAGTTTGGATTGTAAATAACATAAAGGTGGCATTTTGACATTATGGTTTCTACATGGTGTTATGCTCTTAATTGGTTCTGTGAAGGTGTTAAATGAAAGAGTGCTAAACACAGGGGGCTCAGTTGGAAAATACATAAGACCAGTAGTCAAGAGACCTGATTCTGCTCCTGGCTCCACTGCTTGCCTGCGGGGTGATCTTGGGCAAGTCATGTAATTTGTTGCCTCAGTTTCTTCAACTGTCAAATGGGAATTGAATACCTGTTCCCCCTCCCTCTTAGTCCTTGAGTCTCAGCTGGGACAGGGGACTATGTCCATTCTGATTATTTTGAATTTACCCAGTTTTTAGCATAGTGTTTGACACACAGTGCTTAATAAAATGTCATTATTGTTACAGTTTCTACATGGTATTATATTCTTGGTTTCATGAAAATGGTATTATAAAAAGCTCTAAATTAAATATAGTTTCTTGGAATACAAGTGCATTGATTCAGTCCCAGGCTCTCAAACTTGACCAAAGAAATATCCATTTTAAAATGATAGAGAACACAATGAATAGAGTAATAACATCAAATGGCAATACAAATATATCTGAGTAACAGACTCTGAATTTTATTTTTCCTTTGCACACAAAATACTTTTAATATTATGTTTTATATCCTAATCAGCAAAAAACACCTATCGTGCTAGAGATCTGTCATTTTCTATGCTACATAAATCTGTCATTAAACAATGCAAAATTAAAATGGGCTTTAGTTACCGTAGTCATGCCCATCAAAATACTCCAAGATTGAGAGTGCGGGAGCAGGGAGATGTTGAAACAAACTGCTTGCAGAACACTGTACTAAGCCCCTGAGAGAGTACGATGTAGTTGGTAGACAAAATTCCTGCCCACGAGTTTACAGTATCTTGTCTTATGCTGTCAAGTCATCTACGCCCCGTAGTGACTCCATGGACACATCTCTCCAAGAACTCCCCACCTCCATCTGCAATCATTCTGGTAGTGTATCCATAGAGTTTTCTTGGTAAAGATATGGAAGTGGTTTACCATTGCCTACTTCCACACAATAAACTTGAGTCTCCGCCCTCGACTCTCTCCCGTGCCGTTACTGCCCAGCACAGGTGAGTTTTGTCTTGTAGCAGATTGCCTTCCACTCGCTAGACACTGCCCAAGCTAGGAATGGAATGGGTAGGCCTCTGCTTGACATTCTCCCTCCCTTAGCCAAGGCTGGTAGAGTGCTGGAAACTTTCCAGGTGCAATCCTGAGAGGCGATTTACAGTATAATAGGGATATTATCTACCAACTGTATCGCTCTTTCCCAAGCATGTAGTGTAGTGCTCTTGTAAGTGTTCAAGAAATAAGTTTGATTAAATAGGAATTAAATAAGTGTTCAAGACATAAGTTTCAGTATAATGCATCAGCATTGACATTGTTTTCCAAGGTTGGTCAGGAAGCTTGAAGATGATGAAACAAGTTTCCTTTTTTTTTTGTCTTAGCAAGTTGTTTTTATAGAATAATTTTTGAGGAAGACTCCTCTCATTGGCTGCCTATTTTTAGGGCTGATTTGTGAGTATGCATCTGGTCCGTGGTACTGCCTTGTTTACCGAGTTCCCCATCCTAGTTTGAATAGGAAACTGAACTTTTTCGTACTGTCTACTTTATTGTGTTGATTTTTATGTGAAAGCTTTAAAATACTATTGTTACAAGTGGCTGTTTTTCAACCCATGGACCATCTCTTTTTCTTGTTTGTAATAGGCAAAAGTTGATTTTTTTAAAGGAAAATTACTACCTCATCTATTTATTAATCAGTGCTATCGGGGTTCTGATATGTTATCCCTGTGTTACCCCAACTAATCAGTTGTTTGGGCTAAATGCCTGCACATTATCTCTCAGAGGAGAGGTGTTCAGGTTTAACAGTGGAGAAAGGACTTCAACAGACAGATTCACCACTTTATAATTAAACTTGAATTGCATATCAATTTAGTTTTGCATCTATGCCTTATAAAAAATATTGAAATATTCCATTCTCTTGGAAGCCTGCATCTTTTTGGATTGAAAACTATTTGTCTTAATAGAAGTTGCATTTGATAGATGCTTATGACACTTTAAAGATATTAAGTTTCCTTATTTCCCTAAAGATAAAATTGAAGAACCACAGCATGAACCTTACTACATTGCTTGCTTTTATAAAGCAATTATCTACATAGCTTCTTGTTTTGAAATGCTTTATAACATGGTAATGTAATTTTATTATTGACCCATCAAATCCTGCTATGAATCTGATCAATATCATTCCCAAATGGATTAGAAACATGAAGGTGGGGAGTAGTTTAATAACATGCATAAATCTGGTGGAGGTGTTAGAGCTAGAGAGGGTGTTTTCTTAATACCGATCATTACTGACTTAATCCATTAAATCATGCTTCTTCTTTTGTAAAGCTTTAAGGCTGGCTATGTCATTATCTTGGATGTCAGTTAGGTCTTGGGCTTACAGCTAACTTGAATACCGAATGCAGAGCTTGAACCACAGGTGTTCTCCATTTTCATTGTCCCAAGGAGAGGTAGAGTCTGGGTGAGGATGGGGGTCAGGAAAAAAAAAATCCAGATAGAGGTGTCAAATACTTCTGACCTGAAAATAGAAGGCTGAGTGGAGTTGCCCCATTTTAGGCCTAACGCCATAAAAACCCATGCTATCTTAGAATGATGGGAGCACAAGAAAATGGAGAGAAGCAGCGTGGCTCAGTGGAAAGAGTACGGGCTTGGAAGTCAGAGTTTATGAGTTCGAATCCCAGCTCTGCCACTTGTCAGCTGTGTGACTGTGAGCAAGTCACTTAACTTCTCTGTGCCTCAGTTACCTCATCTGTAAAATGGGGATTAAGACTGTGAGCCTCACCTGGGACAACCTGATTACCCTGTATCTGCCCTAGTGCTTAGAGCAGTGCTCTGCCCATAGTAAGTGCTTAACAAATACCAACATTATTATTATTATTATTATGTTTCAAATGCCACCTATAGTACATATCTACCTGCTTATGCACATCTTCAGAACTTATATATATGTATAAATTTTTTTTTTCAATTGTCCATGCCAATATTTATTTTGATTGCTTTGTAACTACTTTTATGTCTTCCCCCTTAGAAGATAAGCTCTTCATGGGCAGGGAATGTCATTTGTTTGTTTTCCACTTCCTATATGTCTTGCACCAAGTGGGTGCTCAGCCAGTCCCGCTACTACAGCTAATGTGACCAATTTTTAATGTTTCAGCTACTGTCAGTGAGCACACAATGCTTCTAGAGGGAATTGCTAATCGGCCTCCACCCGGCGGTGGTTCTTCTGGGCCTGTTTCCGGGGCTGAAATCATGAGGAAACTCTCAAAGTCACACACCCACAGTGATTCTGCTCTTAAAATAAAGGTATTCTCAATTTGGTTCAAATATTCCCTTTTATCCTTTTTATGTTTTATAGCCAAGGTACAAGTAATTTTCACATACTATGCTTGGCTCATAGTAAGCACTTAACAAATACCATCATTATTATTATTATAGTTTCAGTGGAATCTATGTGACAGGTTTTCAAGCCCTTTCCAGTTTCAAAACTTCATTCTTTCTCTCTTTAGCTTCTCCCTTCATTGGCACTCTGCAGCCACGGTTCTCTCCTCTTTCCTATTACCTGAGAGTGACTACCTCCATCATTTGATTGTATTTTTTTTTCATTTCCCTTGGAACATGACAAAAATTTTTTTCTCATTATTTGAACAATATTTAATTTTTCAAGGATAAAGAATCCAAATAGTAATTTTCAAGGTAAATTTGACCTTGTAACAGATGTATTCCGTTAAGTGTATAAGCAGTACTTGATTGAAACCCTAACCAAGTAGAATTTTATTTTCACCAAGTAGAATTTTATTTTCAGTCACTTGTTATCATTTGTTTGAAGGAACAACTAGAAATTATCTCTAAAAGCTGGTCTAAGTGATTAGCTCGCTAACCACTGGAAGATCAAATAGAGGTTATAGTTGAACATTCCTATTTGATTTTAAATGAAATTATTATAAAGAAAAAATAACATTTTGTCAAGCTATTATATATAGGTCAGAATAATCCCAGTTTTAAAATAATTTACATTTTAATTGCTACATAAGAAATCTCACTTCTATGATTTCTCACTGAGGCATTGGGCCAAGGTCCCATTGGCCTGGTCCATTCTCTTGCATGAATAGAATGGAGACAAAAATAGCCAGGTAGAAAAATGAAATAGAGTAGAAAAATTTCCCCTTGAAGTGTCCCTAGTAGTCTTCTGGGATGAGTAGTTGTGGACCCCTGAAACTTCCTTTCGCCCAGTACCCTCAGACTTTAAATTAAAATTGAATTAAAAGTTCACGTTTTCTCACAAGGGTGAATTTGGAAATATTCTGTTCCTTGTTCTTTTTTCCTAGGTGATTATTACAATTTTACAGTAACCGTACAAGTCAGTCTTTTCAGTAGTAACTTTTAAGTTGAATAAACCAAAGATTCTGAGGAAAAGAGCAGGGAGATCCCAATCAGAACTGTTTAAAAATGGAGGGTGCCCCGTATGACTGAAGCTTTGTAAATGGTAAAAAGCAACTTGTACCTGACCTGTTTTTTTCTTTTCAATCCCTTGCTAGGGTATCCACCCGTACCATTCCCTGAGCTACACCAGTGGAGACACTGCTACTGATTCCCCGGTGCACGTTGGCCGCTCCGGGCTGCCAGTCAGAGAAAGTCCAAGGAAAGAATCGTTACTCAGCTACTTAACCGGGAGCTTTCCCAGCCTGCACAACCTCCTAGAAGGGACTCCTCAGAGAAGCACCACTGCTGTCAAGAGTAGCTCCCTAACGAGAACAGGTAGGTGCACATCACAGCTGGAGAAAAAGCAGTTTTCTCAGAAAGTAGTCATTTTCCTTACTCGCTTTGTCTTAAGTTGAAATTGCATCAGTAATTGGTCATAAGAAGCAGCAAGTGGACCGTGGATATTGCACGGGCTTGGGAATCAGAAGGTCGTGGGTTCTGATGCCGACTCTGCCACTTGTCTGCCGTGTGCCCTTGGGCAAGTCACTTCACTTCTCGTGGCCTCAGTTATCTCTAAAACAGGGGTTAAGACTGTGAGCCCCACATGGGACAGGGATTGTGTCCAAATTGATTTGCTTATATCCACCCCAGCGCTTAGTACAGTGCCTGGCACATAGTAAGCACTTAAATACCATCATTATTATATTATTTCTAGCAGAATCATTTGGAAAACTTCCATAGTCATACTTTTCTCAAATGGTTTTTGCTCTTGAATTCTGTTTGCATTTACTTTTAGCAGCCTTGGCATGGCATTTCATTCATTCATTCAATCGTATTTATTGAGTGCTTACTGTGTGCAGAGCACTGTACTAAGCGCTTAGAATGTATAGTTCGGCAACAGATAGAGGCAATCTCTGCCCAACAAAGGGCTCACAGTCTAACAGTTGTTCAAGAAGTTAATCTTTTTGCAATCAGATGAGCTGTTCTGTAGACAAGTCCTTTAATTGCATTTCCCCCTTAGTAATGATAAAAATAAGCAAATTTCCAAGCCCCGTACTATTTAATACCATCAGTAGTACAGTAATTTCAGTAGTTTGAAAAGTATGTAAAAATTCAATTCAAAAATGACATTTTTTTATTTTAATACTACCACTTCTTCATCTGTAACTTTGTAAAGTACTCTAAAAGAGATTTTTCGGTATAACAACTCTTCCTTTGCCTTTAGGAAATACGGTGGCCACCGACATGTTATCTGAACACCCTTTGTTATCAGAACCGTCATCAGTGAGCTTCTATAATTGGATGTCAAATGCAGTGGGTAACCGAGGAAGTGTGGTACAGGAGTCTCCTGTCACAAAGTCTGGTCACAATAGCCTCCCAACAGGTATTAAATCAAAAATCTTTCTGGAAAATCCTAGAGCTTATTGATTTGCTTTCTGATTGGCATGTACAAATTTAGAAATGTATCTGTAAATATTTGTGAAGTCCCAGGGCTTATCAGAATATTCGTAAAGAAAAGATTGACATATGTGTTTTAAAGGAAATTAATTAGTAAACAGAACTCTGATTGCCATTTATGAAGTATCTGAAAGATAATGAATTTAGGCATTTTCAGCAGCCCCAATCTTAGGATTCCCTTGGAAAGGTGAGCATTCAAGAAGCAATGATTAACTACAGTGAGGTTTAATAACCTGTTTGGGAAACGGTTGAGTAGTTGTGGATGCAATGAGATTCATTTTCAAAACGTGAATCACTAAGGATACAGTGAGAAATGCAAATTATTTTTCAACATTTGGCGAAGATGAATTTGTTTTTAAACTATCCCAAATCCTGTAGGACAGTCTCCCAACCTCTCAGTTTTCAGCAGCAACCTTCACTGGGGCCTGTTATTGATTTTTCTTTTCTTTCGAGGCCTAGTGCAGTCATAATATTGGCATTCACCAGTATTCCAGCAGCTGCTGGAAAAAGCCTCTGCAAGTCTGGGTGACAGCTGAAAGGGAGGGTGAATGGCTCCTAGGGGTTCAGAGTAAACATCCTCAGGCCCCTAGTGAACCTCCAGTTTCCCATTAGCATCTCTGAATGTAGGGGAAGTCATGGTTTCTCAGCTGGCTCCTTTTTTTTTTACCCTCCTCCTGCAGTTCACTGGTGGGATGAGACCAGGACTTCCAGCCTTCCCTTGGTGTAGGGGCTGTCAGCTCAGACCTTGTCCCACAGTGATTTCTTTGCAGTCCCGGACTTTGCTGTAAAGTGTGTGTGTGAGAGGAGAGGAGGATGGAAAGAAAAACCTCATCCAGTTCCAGCTCCTCCTTTCCCCTTGGAGTACATTTTGCCTCCAAAATTATATATGTGAAGATAGTTACTTAGAATTATATCGACTTTGTTCATCAGAATTCAGCATAGACATGTGAAAACTCAGTTTACCCTTTTTTACATTTTTAACCACGGATAAAAAACACATCTACGATGATAGCCATAGCTATTTAATCAAAGAAATCTGTTCTGTGACACAAGTCAAGTTTCTCCTCGATTTAAATAAGATGCAGAGCTGAATACACCAGTGAATGGCAGAGGTTTCCTCTGTTTCTCTAACTGTAACTTTCTTTGACTAGTGTTTTCCAAAACAATGCCTCTTTGTATAGTGAGGTTTATGATTCCCTTGAATTGTCTTTGGCTGAATGTAGAAATGGGGTTTTATTTGGCTAGGGGCTGCTCCCAACCTTCCTACAATACCCTCAGCCTCAGACTTCAATACAGTCTTGTCCAGTGACCAGAACACCTTGGATGGAACCCATTCTCAGCATAGCACCAGTCAGGATGATGTAGCAGGTGTGGAAGAGGGCAACCAAGGATTTCCTGCTGTTCAGCTGGCTGATGCACAGGTGGGTGTACCTGGGCTTTGGGGAGGGATTGACTAAATCTCAAAAAGTTCTCCATTGAAAATTCTCTTTTAAAACATCGTCAGCATGGCTTGAAAGTGGAACGGTGGCTTTTGGGAGAGAACAGATGGACAATGTGCATTTTGGGGAGCGTACAATAAAAGTAGAAGATGCATTCCAGGAAGTTGAGTTGCAATCACATTTTTAAACTAATGACCACCTCTGGGTTTCAGGATTAAAGTGGGAGTGTTCTAGGCTATGAGCCCATTGTTGGGTAAGGATTGTCTCTATTTGTTGCCAAATTGTTCTTTCCAAATGCTTAGTACAGTGATATGCGCACATTAAGTGCTCAGTAAATATGACTGAATGAATGAATGCTCCTATTCTGTCTCATAGGTTGATGAAAAGACAGATATTGATGATTATTACATTAGAGTATGAAAATAGCATGGCCTCATGGTTGGAGCTATTGTAGTTGAACAGTGCTGCAATATACATATATATATATATATATATAAACTAGATTGTAGAGTATCTGGTATCCCTTGGGAGAGCTACTGAGATCTGAAGTTCTTTTTAAAATTAGGTTTCTAGAGCTTTACATCTAAACTTAGCTTGAAGAGAAGTCAGAGATTTGAGGAAGGTAGAAAAGAACAAACACTATCCCTTTGGCAGATAAGTACTTTATCTGGGGAACCTGGAAAAAAAAAGAAACCAGTGGTGTGGCTAATAATTTGTTCTGATTATACCAAAGCAAAATCCAGTTAAAACCCCTCATTACCCTGTAGCACAATCCTACTCACTACCGAATCAAATGGTGGCTTCCTATTATATCAATCAGTGGCATTTATTGAACACTTACTCTGTGCAGAGCACTGTGCCAACTGCTTGGGAAAATATAATACTGCAGTTGGTAGACACGTTCCCTCCCCACAGTGAGCTTACAGCCTGTAGCTCAAAGAAGGTAGAAGCGTTGTGCGCTAGTGAGCCATATGGTTTAGTGGTTAGAGCACGGGCTTGGGAGTCAGGACTTGGGTTCTAATCCCGGACCCCCCACTAGTCTGCTCTGTGACCTTGGGCAAGTCACTTAACTTTTCTGTGCCTCAGTTCTCTCATCTATGAAATGGGGATTAAGACTGGGAGCCCCATGTGGGACATGGACTGTGTCCAACCTGATTAGCCTGTATCTATCCCAGTACTTAGTACAGTGCCTGGCACATAATAAACACTTAACAAATACCATAAAAAATTCAAGTGTTGGTCCATGATCTGTTTCATTCTTTGAGTTCTGTCTTTCTATCAAGTTGTCAAATTAAAAATATAATTAACCTTTACTGAACCAAATAATCAAAAAATAGAAGAGAGCTCAACAGGCAGTGTGCCTCTGTGCTTAAGTATGCATGTCTTGAAATATGTTTGTGAAAGTGTTTGCCATCTGTATTATTTCTCTTCTTTCTCCCATACCTGAGACGTAAGCTGATAATTTTACATTGATTTTTCAGATAAAGGACTGCGACAATGAATTTTTGTTGTTGGGTTGAGATTGATTTGTGGGACTTAAAGAATGGATACGCTTAGTAATGATCACTTTCTTGTTGTACAAGTAAGCGGTAGAATGTGAAACAATATAAGTAATAGTGAAGTCTAGTGGGAGTTGGACTACCTGGGTTCTAAACCTGGCCTTGCCACTTATCTGCTTTGTGACCATGGGCAACTTACTTAACTTCTCTTTGCCTCAGTTACCCCTTGTGGGCCAGGAATGTGTCTGCTCACTCTTTTATATTGTAGTCTCCCAAGCGCTTAATACAGTGCTCCGCACACCGTAAGTGATCAGTGAACATGAATGACCTATAAAACGGTAATTAAATCCTACTCCCTCTTACGTAGACTGTGAGCCCCATGTGGGACAGGGACTGTTTGACCTGTTTTTCTTATATCTACCCCAGCACTTAGTACAGCACCTGATACTAAGTGCTTAACAAATACATAAAAGGGTAACCAGATCAATATTATTATTATTACATTAAGCACTTACTGTGGGTCAAACAGTGTGGTTGATACAAGATGTCAGACATGGTCCCTGTCCCACTTGGGGTGCACAAGAGCAGTTACCATATCCCAGTTTTCAGGGTACCAGAAAAGCCAAGTGACTTGTCCAAAGTCATAAAGTAGGTCAGTAGCAGAGCTGGGTTTAGAACTCCAGTCTTCTGACTACCAGGCTCCCCCTTTTTTTTTCTGGTAGGCCACGCTGCCTCCTTGTAGGAGAGGATGATTTTATAATTACACACCTTATGTGACTGTCAAGTAAAGCTTACGTCTCTTGGTCAGACCTCAAATTTGAACACAGGTTTTGGGCTCTGCTCCTGGTTGTTATTGGTGACTTGGGGCAAATCACTAGCTTCCTTTTTGTTACTGCAGAGTGAGTATACTGACATTTCAGGTGAGTGTAATGCATTCTGCAAATAAAATACTAGTTAGTAACATGGACGTTCCTGTTGTGTGGATGGAGAGATGTGAAGGTTGGGACAATTTGGGGAAAGCAATCCTCAACTTTGGGTAAAATTAACACCAAAAGTAGATTAAATTCTTATTTTGCTTTTGCTATAGGAATGGTATTAATTTGTTTTACAAGGGCATATAAATGGGACAAGAAAAGACATTCAGTAACAATTTCCCCATCCCTAAGAATGAAAGCTTCAAAAAATAAAGATATATATAATTTGTGTGTTGCAGGTGGTTTTCAAACCCCTTCTGAGCCATACAGGGATTCAGTCACAAGACGCAATGCCTCTCTGCTACCGAATGTATTTTGGAGAACACCTTTCATTTTCAGGGACTTTGGATTGCCTTAGAGCAGATATCGTTGATTCTGACACAACTAAAGAGAGAAAAAGCAAAAGAGCAAGACGGTATGAATGCATCTATATAATGTTCACTGATTTGTTTCTCCCCAAAAAATGTTGCTGCACAACTTAGTGAACAGTCTCTAGAGCCATTTTCTCCTAAGAATTTTGTTTTTGATATCATACTATTTATTTTTATGACTTTAGCTGACCTAATATGACCCCACAGTTTATTTTCACTGATGTGTTGAGCTCAAAAAGTTGTATTCTTGTGTTTCTTTGACATGTATATGAGGAATTGGCAGTCTCATGCTGTGTCACTGAGCGTAGGTGTTGATAGAGAAGTCTCTGAAATCTATTTAAACAATGCAGTTATTGCATTTTAAGTTAGGGTAATTGGTAATAGGGTACGGAGTCGGGAGGATACTTCAAAACTGTATCCAAAGGACCATGTTGTGGAAGGTTCTGGACTGGATAACATATGACAGCTTAATACAGTGCTTGGCACATTATAAGCTCTTAATGGTCATTATAATCATTCTTTTTATTGTTATTATTAATAGTAGACCCGAGTTAAGGCCCCAGTTCTGCTCGTGTCTGGCTACCGTGGGAGAAATGAAAACATACTCAGCAATATGCTGCAACCCTGCCTGCCTATTTGGAACTGGGTTTCCCAGGGTAACATGACTGGTAGGGATGGGAGTGCATGAATGACATTCCACAAGCCACTAGCATTATTATCCATTCCTCTATTTAGGTTCTCTGTCTTGAAGTCTTGGGACTAAGGCCCGGCCATTGTTCCTGATGGGAGACTCCATCGGTCTCATTTAAATAAATCAAAACAGTCAGCAAGGAACCATTAGAGTTTTTAGGGTATCCTAATTTTAAAACCTTTGAATCATGCTCTTGTAACACTTATTTGTCTTCCTGTTAATTGGGATGATAAAGTGGAAGGAAGTTTAGCGTGTCGTCTAGCTCATTCTCCCTCCAAGCAGGACTACACGTTGTCCATCAGAAGCAGAAGGTTCTGGTCTTCTTTTAAGAATATCTCAAGAAGGTTCCACTACCTCTGAATAAATCATTTTAATGCTTAAAAACTTACCGAACTAGAATCCCTCCTTTTTCAGTTTGTGTTGTTTTCATGTACCATTAAAATCTGATGCTCAAACCACACTTTGAACATGCCTGCACCCTCCATACTACCCCCGACTGTAGTTATCATCATTATTATTATTATTATTGTTGTAGCAGCCGTTTTCATCTTCATGTCTTCTTCACCGTCTTAATGGGAATCTGATTTAGCTGTTTAAATAAAATTTGTCAGCAGCATTTGAGTGGTACAGTTGAGCTTCAAATGAAACAGCATGGTTCTCCCTCGCCATTGGCTCTCAGGGGCACCTGGCATGCCTTTTTATGGCTACCGGCCCTGCTTTTTCCTAGCTTTTGCCTTCCCTGTACACAGAGTTGGGGCAAACGGGGGAGGCAACGGTGATAATTATGGAAGGAAGGGAAAGATCAGGCGTAGCAGAATTGTTGCCAGACCCCTGCCTAGGGAGCCAGCAGCAGCTCTACAGCTGCATCTTGACTGTTCCTGCCCGTAGTGTGCTCGGCCTGATGAAGAAGACCCAAAGATCTCTACCTCAGTTTTGCGCTTCAAAATTCAAAACTTACGCAGTGCTACCTTGATCTTTTCAACCCTATTGGCTGTACAAATTCCTTTTCTCGGTCTGAGTTGATTTCCAGGCTCCTTAAACTTAAACTATCAGGGATAGTTCTCTCCTGCTCATTACTCAAGTATCTCAACGTTTTTAGTTCTAGTCTCCTGCCAGCCTTCTTTTCTCTCTTTTCTCCCTGTGGACAGGATAATTTTCTCTGGTTGAAATCTGCTGTTCAGTCCTGATTGTCTTTTAGTACTGTGTGGCTTCTGTCTTTGCAGGGAGCCTTATTCCTGCAGCTGTAGACTGTTATCTCCCCTGCTGGCACTTCTCTGAGGTTCATCACCCCTGCTTTGATAGGCTCTTCTGTTCCCTGCTTCCCTCTCTGTACTTCTGACTCATTTTTATTCCGTCTTCTTGAGGGTCCTCATGCCTCACAAGCTTTTTAAAAAATCCTTTATTGTTGCCAAAAACTGGGATTTCATTTGTAGGTTTCTCAGAATGATCATGAGTGCCGGGTAGGCTGCTGATTTGCTTTCAAGAAATCATTTCAGTTTAAAAAGATAAATGGGAAGAGACAAACACCTGACCGACTTCCATGAAAAAATTCCCAAATTCCTTGAAAATTGTACTGAGAAGCATCCATCTTTGTAGCCAGAATTCCTTGTTGAAAGTTGGCAAAGTGTTATTTTCTATCACTATTTTAACAGGTTTATCCTTGAAAGTAACAATGCTGGGTTTCTGATATGGTATGTCAGATATGTTTTCTTAGACACATTTCTAAACATCTGTCTTCACCATGCTTTTCTTTTAGAAAAAGGGGAGTGGAAATTTCCTAGGGCTCAACAGCTCTTATAGGTCAGAAAAGCAGAAGGAAAGAAGCCTAGCTGTCATGTGTTGCATATAGAAAAGGGAAAAGTTGATCTGAACTTAGAATAGATAGTGTCCTGTTATCCAGTTTCCTGTCTTCCTCTGTGATCAATCATTTACAGAAATTGCTTTTGGAGATACAGTGTCTATTGGAATTGAAGCCAGTCAGTCAATTGTATTTATTGAGCCGTTACTGTATGCCCAGCACTATTCTAAACGCTTGGGAGAGGACAATATAACAATGTAACAGACACTTGACCACAACGAATTTACAGTCTAGAAGGGGAGACAGACATTAATATCAACAAATTACAGAATATGCACATGTGTTGTAGGCTGGGAAGGGGGATGAATAAAGGGAGCAAGTCAGGGCAACGCAGAAGAGAGTTGAAGAAAGGAAAAGAGGGCTTAGTCAGGGAAGGGTTTTTGGAGGAGATGTGCCTTCAGTAAAGCTTTGAAGCAGGAGGAGAGTAATTGTTAGATATGGAGAGGGAGGTTGTTCCAGGCCAGAGGCAGGATTTGGGTGAGAGGTTGGCGGCAAGAGAGGCAAGATCCAGGTACAGCGAGAAGGTTAGCATTAGAAGAGCGAAGGGTGCGGGCTGGGTTGTAGAAAGAGAACAGTGAGGTGAGGTGGGAGGGGACACGGTCCATTAAACTCTTAATTATCTTCTGTTTTGGGTTATCCATGCTATGATCCCTTTGGTTAGCGTGGGTAATTGAAGGTGTGCAGTTGTTAGGTAGGAGCAACCTGGCTTAGTGGAAAGAGTCCAGGCTTGGGAGTCAGAGTTCATGGGTTCTAATCCGGCCTCCGCCACTTGTCAGCTGTGTGACTTTGGGCAAGTCACTTAACTTCTCTGGGCCTCAGTTACCTCATCTGTAAAATGGGGATTAAGACTGTGAGCCCTACATGGGACAACCTGATGACCTTGTATCTCCCCCAGTGCTTAGAACAGTGCTTGGCACATAGTAAGCACTTAACAAATACCAATATTATTATTATTATTATTACCTCTGCTATTATGATCAAATGTATCAGAATAAAGTTCAAGAAGGGCAGGATTTTAATTCTCAGTATAAGTAACTGGAAGGGCAGAAGGGTATTGCGTTTGTTATATCAAATTCTGCCAAAAGAGAGAAAGAAGTACAAGGTTTATTCCAAGTAAAAATGGCACTTTAATGAAAGTGGACTTTAATGGAAGAGACAGAAAAAAAGTTTACTGTGCCATGTTTGTTTTTCTTCTAACTCTCACCAATATTTTTTAGGCAAGGGGCTGTAAACCTCCCACCACTGGAGTTCAAACCAGCGTTAATGTTGGAAACCTTTAGCCTCAGTGCTGTCGTAATGGAGAAATCGATGTGCACCCCTCAGAACTCAGCCAATGCCCTTTCTTTTCACGACCTCAACAAGCGTTACTACAACACTTTTCACTGCAATTTTACAATCTCTTGCCAGTCAATAAGCCAACACGTAGACATGGCGTTGGTTCGTCTCATTCATCAATTTAGTACAATGATAGATGACATCAAAGCCACCCAGACAGATATTAAACTTAGCAGATATACAGCTGGATCAGCATCCCCGACCCCTACCTTCAAAACCCGTAAACATCGCGACTTTCGCTCTTCTGACTTCAGCCGCAGCTCAAGGGGAAGTCTGAATGGCGGAAATAGAGTAAATAATGCCAAGAATAAAAGGACCAACAATGAGAACAACAAGAAAGAACCCCGGAATAAGAATTCCGTTGGAAGATCAGAAAGACGAACTTCGAAAGTATCCAGGAAAGGTTCAAAGGATGTGGTCGATCACATGACCATTCATATGGATGACTCTGATTCGATTACGGTGTCAGAGCAGAGTGAGCCTTCTGCAGAGTGTTGGCAAAATATGTATAAACTGCTGAATTTCTATTCGCTTATCTCAGATCCGACAGGAATTTTAGAGAAATCATCCGAAACATTTGGACCAGCAGGTATGTGGTTTGTGTTTTGAAAATGATTTAATAGGTGATATGTATCATCTATTATAAAGATAATCTATTTACCCTTAATATAAATATGAATGTATTTAATGTATACACCGTGAATGTTTACTGCTACAGTTCTGTGTGTGTATTCAAAAAGTACTGAACACTGAGAAGAATCAAGATTAACTTGATATGATTCAACTGGTCACTCGATTTTGTACTGCTCTGTGCATTGTGTGGTGCATTCCGCCCCAGACCAAAATTCTAGAGCCTGGGTGGCTTCAGATATATTAGAGGAGGGGGAATCCTTTATCCAGCCAGAAACCCCAGGACCTAAATAAAAAGCTCTTGCTTGGGTGGGGTGGGGCCACGTGTGTGCCATCTGATGTATATGTGTGGTGTTTTCAGCCCCAACCCACCACCTTATCAATCCCTCAGGAGGTTCTAGGCAGAAACTGGAGGGGGAACACAAGCTGGCTGTGAGCTAAGGAAGTGTCACCAGCAGCTCCCAGAAACTGCTGCAAGTCAGATGACTCGTAAGACTCATCAGAAGATACTCTAAGGCTACCGTCTCATGATAGAAAAGCAAAAAGGTCCCTGCTGTAAGGATGGTATCACAGTGTTTGTCAGTCATACTATGTTAACTTGCAACAAATCGTAGTGGCATGAAATCCCTGTAAATGTTAGCTAGGTGATGATCTTCTCTATTGCCGATGCCATTAGGATGCAGGTTTTCTGCAACGTTTCATCTTCCTAATAGGTTTGCCTTTTGTAGCTCCTGACTTTGTCTCTTATGTGTGATACTCTCAATATTTGCAGCCTTGTTCCTATTTGAGATGTAGAATCCTGGCCTCATACTAATAGCACATTCTTCAGATGTGCTTCACTAAAGACCTCTTGTGTTGGCCTACATTGTGTAACACAAGAGTGGTCTAGAATTCACAATCAGTGTGTGTGCAACGTGATTGTTATCGCTACACTTCGCTTAGGTCCATAGGCAACTCACAGGTATAAAAATGTTCAGGCCACTCTTCAAACTAGAGGAAAAGCTTCCCGAGAGAGCGGTTGTCGTGAGGAGATAACACTGAGTCCTTTTTATCCCTTTCACTTCACCCTTGCAGGTGTCCGGAGCCCCACGGAACCAACATGTAAGGTTGTGTTCGAGAATGAACAGGACAACAACAGCTTGAACAAGACCCAGAGGAAACGCAGCCTGGTCATCGCCGAACCCCAGCACGTGACTCTCATAGTGTTCGGGATTGGCATGGTCAATCGCACGCACCTTGAGGCGGATATCGGTGGACTAACCATGGAGTCCGAGCTGAAGAGAATCCATGGGAGCTTTACCCTGAAAGAAAAAATGAAAGGTACAGGAGGGTTTCCTAGGCAATAGTTCTTCCAGACCCTTCAGAAATCACATCTCTTCCAGTAGGCCTCCCCTGAATTAATTTCCACAACTTAGGGCCCCCCAAATTGTTCCTTCAGCATTTCTGTGCTCGCAAACTCCCATAGCACTTATATGCCACCTCCTTGAACTTCCAGAAATTCATAGGTGTCATCTGAAAATAAGTAGTGGAGCCTTGGGAACTTTGGGGTGCTCTGCTGTTTCTCCCACTGCTTTTTATCTGTGCCTCTGCCATTTGTGGAAGAACAAGGAGTAGGGGAAGTGCTGACAGATAGGTGAATCTGTAGTGAGAGGCCCCAAAATGCCCATGTTGCCCCTCTGTCTTGGCTTGTTGGTAGCCAGTGGGGCTGCCCCACTTACTGCGTTACGTTCTTTGGAAAGGTTCATGTGTGTCTCAGTTGAGGGAAGGCATCCGCTAAGACCCGCTGTACGTCGGCAAGCATCTCCTCTGTCTTTGCGGAGGAGGGTGCTTGGGGAGAAGATAGCCCACCCTCCGTGTTTTGGGTCTGCCCCTAGTACGGGGAAGGGCATCATGTCTCCTGAAATCTGCTCAGCAATCAGATTTTGCTGGAGTGGGTACTATAGTAAATGACACCAGTTGATGTGATATTCATTCTCATAATGTTCAAAGTTGACCTAATTTATAAAACAACTCTTGAGTATTACGTTCGCATATTAACTGTTCAAAATAGTAAACAGCACACCTCACTTTGCTGCTTGTTTTTCAGATGTCTTGCATCAAAAAATGACCGAGACATGTGCCACCGCTCATATTGGTGGGGTTAACATTGTTCTGCTTGAAGGAATTACACCTAATATACAGTAAGTAATTTAATAATCTACTGCTCTTTTGTTTGCTATAGTGTTTAGATTATTAGAGGAAAACCAGGTTCGGGGATTGATACTTATCTTTTCTTAATTTCCTGTTGCAAGCTTAATATGCAGAGAATTCAAATATGTTTATCTTATGTAGACTGTAGGCCTCATTTGAAATGCAAATTTTTGAGGGGGACACCTTTATAGACATGCTTTGTAAAAAAAAAAAAAAAAGCTTCTAAAAGATAACCTTTAATATGTTAAATTGGAAAAGATTTCCAGTTAGTTCATATTGTGGGTGACACTGATTTTAAGTACTTTTTTCTGTGAATGCTTATTCTTTGTTTGCTTTCTTGTTCTTGCTTTCTCTTCATCTTCATCTTCAGACTGGAGGACTTTCCAACATCTCCTACAAGTACAGCCAAACAAGAGTTTCTGTATGTCCCATCACTATCTTTAATGAGCTTGTGACTGTTACTACAGGAAGCTCTCGTCCAACATCTCAGCAACCTAAATTTGATTATATCTGAGAAAAAAAAAACAATAGCAGTATACCCATGGTGGAAAACATTTGGATTGTCCCCGATTGATGAGGAGCAAGGTGGCCTCTCTGAAAGAGCAAGGGCCTGGGAGTCAGAGGACCTGGGTTCTAATCCCCACTTCACCACTTGTCTGTTGTGTGACCTTGGGCAAGTCACTCAACTTTTCTGTGCCACAATTATCTCTAAAGTGGGGATTAAGACTATGAGCCCCACCTGGAATATGGACTGTGTCCAACCTGATTAATATGTATCTACAAAGTAGCTACATAATCTCTACATAATAAGTGCTTAACAAATTAACAAATACCATTAAAAAAAAAAGATTTTGGTGCCAGACAAGGAGAGGGCAAGGGCAGCCTATGTACTGTCCCTATAACCCCTCTGCTGCCTGATTGGGATCCCAGCTACTGAGTTCTGTCGAACTTGAGTCACTGTGTATTTAGTTTGTCGATGCGTGCACAGTACAAAGTATTTTTTAATTTACATTTTTAAAAAATAATCAAGTACCTCCTCTATATCACATGGAATATTTTCTGACTTTCTGAACACATAGTTCAACAAACACAAATTTTGCCCAGAATGAAATGCTAGCATTGGACGAGACCTTACTGTACAGTGTTGTATAGTTGAAAAGATATATGGTCGTAATCTATATGAGTGACCAGTTGTGGTCACATAGTATTAAATACACAATATTTAATTAGAACATCCATGTAATTCACTAATTCACTCGTCCATCTGCTCATTTTATTTCTATTTTATGATTATTGGAAGACTAGTTCTGGTACTCTGTAAACAAGGATAAAAGATTCTGCACTATGATAATGTTTCTTCTTTTTACCCTATAATGTAAGGTTGCTGAGTTTCATTTATAAGTTTGAGGTGGGTGACTTATTTTTTCTTTTTTAACCCCTCCCACCCTCCACATAAAAAAAAAAGAAAACATTGAGTGAATAGAAGTGGTTGGATATTGCAAAACTTGGTAGCATGGTAGAATAGTCTAGAACACACAGTACAGAATATAATGTGCAGTTAATTAAAATTATTAAGGTATTATGTGATCGGGGTCTTCAGTTAATGTCTTTTGGCCTGATAAAAGAGGTAGTGGACAAAAGAAACTGGTTAAGGTATGTGAGAACATATCTTGTGTAGAGCACAAAAGGCATATGAAAATCTGGTTTTTCAGAAAAGTGGTGTTAGTCGGTGTATTTTCCTATCCGAGTTTATAATGCAAGAAAAAGTAAGCAAAACCTTCTTTATTACCCTTAAGAATTGTCTTTGTCAAAAGCTGAATTATTTTTGTACTTTATTTTAGCAGTAATGCTTGTTAATTGGTATATGGGGCAGAGCTATAGGTTGATTAATCAATTTCTATAACTTGGAGTTGTGGGGTGAGATCTTTGTCATTCAAAGCCAAATTCAAGGGTCTTTTTTAGAGTTCTATATTTGAAACATTTCATTTTTCAAGTTAGTTTCAACTTTTTAGTTGATGTTTAAAGTAGTTTAGTGGTCAACTCACCTACTAGCAAAAAAGTAGTTTGATAATTTACACTGCTGATCTGTTTGGTAATATACCTGTCTGTGTTCATTTTGTACCACATATCCTTTAGGAGGATTATAGCCTTTAGGAAGATAATGGAACTCTTGTTTTCTGGGTCCTCTGTACTTCGGTTGAAAAACATTCTTAGCGTTTATAAAATCATGCCATTTTAAATGAAATTTCTAATTAATGGAGAATCAGCTTCACTTTTGCCCCTTGTGTGGTTGGAGTTTTTTTCCCTTTTCAGTTTTGCTCTAAATATTAATTGTGATATGCATCATCATTCTGCCTTTCTAGTGATACCCAGGAAGGAAATGACAGGAAGAAATGAGAGACATCAGTGTGGCATTATATTTGTGAGAAATGTGTGCACACCCTCTTCCCCACGTATACCCACACCGCCACCAAATACTTACAATGCCATGTAAATACTAATATAGTATCGTATTTACATAGCCTATGCGTTAGGTTATTTAAACGCATTTGATAATTGTAAAGCAGCATTTGTCATTTCTGCCACATATTCTGTATGTCAATGCAGAGCATGAAACACTTAGTTTTAGGCAACTGAAAGTGCTTGTTCCTTCGATTTTTCAAGAAGCTGTTCCAGAATGGTTTGCAAGTTCTCTGTTGTGAAGAGAGTGTAAAAGCAGTTTCTTTCCCTTGTCACTAGAACTGTGGTGAAATGCAGCATTGCCAAATCTCAGGCACTCTACAGCGCCCAGAGAGGGCTGAAGACAAACAACGCGGCTGTCTTCAAAGTGGGCGCGATCAGCATCAACATACCTCAGCACCCGGCCACGTTGCACAGCATGATGGTGCGCAGCTCTCACCAGCTTTCCAAACAGATCTCGGATCTCATTAGGCAGCCATCGACGGCGTAAGTCGTTCATTTCACGGAGCGTGGCGCTTGCCTTCTGTCGCGTGGCATGGTACTTGCTGTGACACACCGCTGAACTTTCGCCAAGGGTCATGGAGATTTAGACCATAAGCTTGTTGTGGGCAGGGAATGTGACTGTCAACTCTGTTGTATTGTACTTTCCCGAGTGCTTAGTACAGGGCTGTGCACGTAGTAAGTGGTCAGTGAGTATCATCAATTGGTCAATTTGGGGGGATCCAGGCCACAGTGGAGCCCGAACAAAGGAATGTTGGTGGCAGAGAATACAAGCAGGTTAGTTCCTGTCATGTCACTTGGTGATCATGGAGCGTAGTAATTGCTACAGACGCATCTCTAGTGTGTCAGTGCTGGGAGTGGTTAGATCCTGCGAGAAGGCATATGGGAGAGTGCCTGGGGTTTGGAGTGCTAGAATAAAATCGCAAAGAGAACAAGACTACTTTACGTGCTTTCTCCCCAATACTAGTCTTATTCCCATCCTTCCCAACTCTGCCTGGCAAGCCAGGTACTCCATGGGATTAGAGGAAAGAGCAAGGGAAAGTCATCAGAACCGATCCCCAAGAGGTCAAGCAACTGACATAGAATGACTCTGAGTCCTTGCCGTGGTGAAAATTAAGCAGCAGTCAGGCTATATATACCTCCAGTAATGAACAACCTCCTCTCAACCTCAGGTGTGTTAAATTTAGCATTCTTACTTCTCTGTTGGTACCAGATAAAAATTCATAACTCAATTATCCAGAATATTCAGGCAACCAGACTGGCTGTGGTCTCAGTCATTTTGAACAATTTTGTTATTACTGCGTCACCTAGCAAATATTTTCAGTTTGTAGAAAAAGTTGTAATGATATCCTCCTGTATTTCAAAGTTACTGGAAATGCAAGACTGAGAAATGGAAGCAGGAGCTTCCTGATATTTCCTGCAGATAGAAAACTATAAATGACAGGTGATATATTAAGAACTTCGTGTTTGGAGGATGGTGAGAGGAATGCATTAACTAGTGTTCCATGTGAGATATTTGAAGGACCTTAATCTCTCCAGTAGATAGATTCTTTGTTTATTTTAGTTTCTAAAAACCTAAATGCAAAACCCTGAATCAGCATTCTATTTGTAAGTGTGACAGCTTTCTGTATACTCTGCCCCCTCCAAATTACTAGCAAGATTGATGAAATGAAGAGTGTCGGTCAGTAAACATTAAAAAACTAGTAATTTGAACACGGTGAATATTGTTCTGATTAAATTTTATTTTTTCTCATTTCAGTACTTTTAGGGAAGATTTTTGATTTATGTTAGAGCAAAAAATGTGTCTGAATTTAGTTTTCATTTGCTTGTGCCATTGGCTGTTGCAAATTCTGTAGTGAAAAGTTAGAATTGCTATTGGTAATTTTCCTGTTCTTTCAACAGCCCACAGTCTGTGAAAGAAGATATTGCAACCCCATTGCCTTCCGAAAAAACTCCAACAAGTATCAATCAAACTCCTATTGAAACCAATGAATTTCCACAGCTCCCTGAAGGCTTAGAGAAGAAGCCCATTGTTCTGAAATTCAGTGCTATGTTGGATGGCATAGCTATTGGAGCAGCATTATTGCCATCTCTGAAAGCAGAATATAAGATGGGGAGAATGAGAAGTCACGGAATGACAGGTAACACTTCATCCTAAAATTTTAGGCTTTTCTAGTTTAAAAATGTAGGAAAAATGAATCGCCCTCCAGAAGTTGGGGGTACTATACTAAATGCATCTTATTAGACAGTGCTTATACGTTAATGCATATCACATGGATCTAACAGGATGTTCCCTTGGTTGTGGCTCCCAATGAATATGTAGACAGGTGAGCTCTCTGGAGAGGGAATTCTTGGGGTGAGAAACCATAGCCCACTGAGGTAACGGGGAAGAATCTATGGGTTTCTGATGAGAAAGAAGAAAAACTTTGGACCCTCTGCGATGATAGGAATAAAAATGCAGCTTGGAGACATTGGGAGGAAAAGTCAGATGGAAAGAGAAACCCAGCTCACCCTGAAGAAGGGAGGAAATGGTGGGGAGGAGGAGGAAGGAGAGAGAGAATGGGACAATAGGAGGCAAACATAGAAAGCGGCAGAGAGGGAGATGGGAGATAGTCAAAGAAGGCAGGGAACGTATCTACCAACTGTTGTGTTATGCTCTCCCAGGTGTTTAGTACAATGCCTTGCACACAGTAAGTGCTCAATAAATACTGATGATGATGAGCAGGGTAAGAGATGGGAAGGATATTTCAAGGTTTTAAGAAGAAAAGGCAAGATTTAGTGAGTGAGACAAGGGAATACAAGAACAATAAGAGAAAATTGAGAGGTGGGGAAAAGGGGAAACGAGGAGAGGTACTAGTAACCAGGCAAAGCAAAGATATTTCTGGTAGTATAAATGTGAATTTGAGCAGTTTTATTTATAAAGACATCTTTACAATTCACTCTGCACCTGCTGCTATTCATTTTTGATGTTTCCCAACTGAAAGAGAAATCTTCATCCCAGACCCAATTTCATTAATGGGCCTTTTTACTGTAATTTCTGAAAATAAAATCACTAACAGTGAAGACTTAATATCCATTATAAGAACACCCCCTATTGCTTCTGCCTTCTCTCCCAAACAAGCTGGAGTTGCTGCACATGATGAGATTGCATTTCTGGGTTGTCAGAGGAAATTTTGTTTTTGATTCATGTGTTCTTCTTCTGCAATATATTCATCCAAGGGGAAAAAGGTATTCCCAGATTGAAGTGGAAATCAACCAAAGGAAGCTTTTCTTACAGGTTTTAGATAGGGAAATTTATAACTTGGAGTGCTGTCCGAATTTTAAAGTTAGTTTCTTCCTCAGGAGCTTCCTTCTGTGCTACCAATGATAGCATACTTTGCTTTACTTTTTATGGGAAGTCAGAGGTCAAAATGATGCAGTTTAGTCATAATTCTCCATGAAGTAATTCACTTGTAGTTCAATTCTTATAAACTTTGTAAAGTAACTAGAACATGGAAAAGGAAAAGAACTGAAAATGCAGACTTAATTTAAACAATAAAAACCTCTATAGTAACTGATGCAGGTATTTTACAATTTGATGAATGAATTTTAAACTTTTATTCATCCAGAGAGAAAAAGAGGCCAATGTGTTTGGGACAAATTCCCTTATCAAACCTTTGAAAAAAACCCTTCTAGGCAACAGTCAAAACTATGACTATGGCAACCTGACACCCTCAAGATATTATGGGCAGGGATCATGTCTACCAACTCTGTTACATTATACACTCCCAAGCGCTTAGTACAGTGTTCTGCACACAGTAAGCCCTCAGTAAATGAGATTGATTAAGAATGCCTCAACAAAAATGATCAAGATCAGAGACCTATTTGTAGCGAAACAAATAATATACCACCCACTTCTTGCAAATCTTCATGCTCTGAACCAAAGGGAAGTTATTGGAAGGCTGAGGTCTGGCCTACAGAGAGAGCATGCTTGGCTCGTGTGGAAAGCCAAGGCTGGTCGGATTAACATTCTGTTTCCACTACTCCTTGATAACTCTGGTGTGTCTTTATACTATCTCCTGGATATACCGATTGATACTGAGCCAGAGATTTTTATTCCTCACTGAAGTAACTAAAGATTCATGTATATATATGCACTGTCCCACTGAAGAGTACAGTTTACCAACGTTGAGGCAATAGTTATCACAGCTAAGTTTGGCGTGGGGAGCCATGTGAGTGAAGTTGGTGGTAGCAAGATACCCAAGCAAGTGCTGTATGATGACCTGAAATTGGGCATCCACAAAATAGTCTCAAGTAGTTTGATATAACATCTACTGGGAACGACCGCTGGTTGGGAGAGCAGTCTGTTGTATGTTAGTATGAGTAGAGTTGTTCTCCCTCAAGAGTTTTTCAGAATATTAGGAAACCAAGATATTCAGAAATAGTGATGGGTAATGCATATGACAGATCTGCATCATCCTGGCAAAGAAGACATTTTTACATGGTATGGAGCAGTGTGGTCTAGTATAAAGACCATGAGCTTGGGGGTCAGAGGACTTGGGTTCTAATCCTGACTCTGCCAATTGCTTGCTGTGTGACTATAGGCAAGTAGTCACTTAACTTTTCTGTGCCTCAGTCTCCTCAATTGTAAAAGGGGATTAAATCCTATTCCCTCCTACTTAGACTGTGAGTCCCAAGTGGGACAAGGACCATGTCCAACCAGATTAATTTATATCTACCCCAGCACTTAGAACAGTGTTTGACATAGAGTGCCTAACAAATATAATAATAATAATATTTGGGATTGACTGTAATCAGTGATAGATCTTTGCATCCAAATCCGGGTGCTTGGGTAGCAAGCATCTCACCATGAATAACTTCATGTTATTCATGTTATGAAGGCCAACTGTGCTGCTACATAAAGTGGGCTGGGAATGGGTCTTCCATTTCAGTTGCATTATACTCTCCCAGGTGCTTATTTAATACTCTTGATTGGTGTGGGTTCATAAAGAAATTAGTTGTTGTTCTTGTTGCATTATTGCTAATATAAACTTCCAAACTTGATTCTCCTTTTGGTTGACTGTCTTAATGGTAAAGATAACCAGCTATCTAGACGCACAGTCTTCTTTTAGTAGTCTACTTCAGTGCTCAATCACCCCTATTGTCCAGAAGCCCTTCTTTATAGCAAGCCAATATATCTCTTACTCCCATTTAAACTCCTTTCTTCTTATTCCCTGTGGAGAAAGAATACACAACTCACAATCCTTCTGGTACTCTATGGCTTTCTCTTTTCCAGGCTAAACAAGCCCATTTCAGTTAACCTTTCTCGGTAGCACTTGTTTTCCATTTTCCATAATAATTGTGTAATTACTAGTTTGTGGGGTAAGCCTTTAATAATAAATCATTCTGATGTTTGAAAGCTGTCACTCATTAACATAATACAAGATAACTTTCGTGTTTAACATACTGTTTTCTCTTCTTCAGGGGCGCAGACGAGATTTACCTTTGAACTGCCAAATCACAAACTGCGCTTTACTTCAAAGGTTTCTGCCACCGACATGTCAACAATTCCTCCTTCTGCCAGTCTAAACCTTCCTCCTGTCACTATGTCAGGGAAATATGTAATGGAAGAACATGATAGCTATTCAGATCAGGTGTGGAATATAGATGAGTTACCCACTAAACAAGGTTACTATTTGCAAGGAAACTATCTACGATGCGTAGCTGAGGTAAGGGTAGATTTTGCTCATTATTTAGTTGTCTGAAAGTTTTAAAATTAATATTAAGGCTATTCTTGTGAACTGCAAGTGATGAAAAAATTTCCTTATAGATTAAACCTGATATTGAGCTTTTGTTTATCTTTTTTTATTAGAAGAGATGATGCAGTGGCGGTATGACAAATAATTAAAAAACAAATCTGAAATGTTTATTATCAATGCATCAGAAGTTGTGCAAAGTAATTCTACGAATCTTTCTTAGGTCTAGCCCTTAGCCCATATCCTAGTCTTATCCAGCTCTGGAGGAGAGGACGGGTGTTGGCAATTAATTTTGATCTTTGGATTTGAAAAATACTCTTAATTTGTATATTCTTAGGCACGGGAGAGTATGAATAATTTGGGATGGTGCAGGTGTCATAAAAAAACTGATGGAAAAATAGTCTTGTCAGTAATTTCTTTTACCTTCTTTTTATTCCCATCTCAGAATACTCATTTAATACATCGTGCGTACTATTGCTTGGCAGTTCTTTGTGACATTTTCTCACTTGAATTTCATCAGTCAGCTTTTCTAATGTAAAATGTACTGGCTGAGGTCCTTTAAAACACATCTTTTAATGAATATTTTTGGTAATGAGCACTTACTACGTGTCAAGCAATAGTGACATTTTTTTGGAATTTTTTAATGGTATTTGCCAAATGCCTTACGTGTCAAGCACTGTACTAAGCACTGTGAAAGATACCAGATAGGTCAGACACAGTTCTTGTTAATAATAATAATAATAATAGTAGTGATATTTAAGTGCTTTCCGTATTAAGCGCTGGGGTGAATACAAGCAAGTGGGACACAGTCCTTGGGGTAGTCGCAATCCCCATCTTACAGATGAGGTAACTGAGTCCAGAGAATTGAAGTGACTTGCCCAAGGTCACATAGCACACAAGAGGTGGATCCAGGATTAGAACCCATGACCTTCTGACTACCTGGCCTGTACTCTATCCACTAAGTCATGTTGCTTTTCACATGGGGCTCACAATCTGAGGGGGGAGAGAGAACAATTATTGAATCCCCATTTCCTAGATGAGAAAGCTGAGGCACAGAGAAGTTTAAGTGACTCGTTTGACGTCACCCAGCCAGAAAGAGGTGGATCTGGGGTCAGATCTAGGTCCTCCGTCTCCCGGACTTGTACTCTTTCCTATTAGACCTCTCTCCTCTCCAAAATTTTGACTTAGTAAATAGTCTCCAGAATAGAGAGTGGGGCCACTTTAGGTTTCCAGATCATTTGTGTTGACACTACAAAGATCAAATCATTCTGTCCCTACTAACCTAAAGGATCCATTTGTGACTCAAGCAAAAACTTTGTTGTGAAGTTGTCCGGTGGAGAGGTGAAGGCCAAAGAAATTGGGTGCTCAGACCTCTTTGAGATTTCCCTGGGGGTTGATCTTGAAAAAGACAGATTGAGAAATTAATCTGTAGAGTACAAATATGAAATTCTGAAGCAATCAATCAGTCATTCAATGGTATTTACTGAGCACTTACTGTGTGCAGAGCACTGGACTTGGCACTTAGTGGATCACGAAACAGTGGAGTTGGTAGACGCGTTCCCCTCCCACAATGAGCTAACAGTTTGAGAGGGAAAGAGGCAGGGACAGAGGCATTAATACAAATAAGTTAAGCTATGTAGATAAATGCTGTGGGGCTGAGGGTGGAGTGCCTACCTGAGCACAATCCCCAAAATAGCTTTCCTTCCAGTGAACTTACTCATTCTTGTTTTCTCTCTGCAACATCTTACTGACTTCACCCCACCTCCCTGAAACTCCTCCCCCTTTCAAATCTGCCAGATGGCAGCTCTCCACATTTTCAGTGACCTTCTGTAATCTCCTCTCCCCCTCCAAGAGTCAAATGCCTTCCCGTGACAGCCCGACCAGTTCAGTTTGCTTTTTCTGAGCTTTTGACTACCTAATCTTGCCTTAGTTCCTGTTGATGTGAATATTTGAATTTCCTGTCACTTTCAGAGCAGAGCTGTACAGTTCATTCAGTCGTATTTATCGAGCGCTTGGGTGAAATTGAAGCTTACAGATCACTAGGAATATGCCCAGGTAGACCTCATTCTTCCAAAGGTAATCCTAAAGACGGAGGGTCATGTTAAGTGCAGTGTAACGATGTCAGCGCTGCCCCAACATTGCCTTTCCCCTTAAAAATGACTTTTTTGGTAAGGAAAATTTCTGAGAATGTTAAGTTATGGTTCCTTTGAAAGAAAAGGGTCTGGATCTGCTGCAGGCATATTCAGTTTCACTCTTTTTGGTGGGACTGGCCAAAACACCACACAGGCGCTGCAGCTGGTGCAGCACGCAACACACTATTTCGTGAAGCTTAGCGAACAGCCAAACAACAAAGTACTTGGCACTCATCACCTTTCCATTCCTCTTTACTCTTCTTGTCCTCCCCTCTAAGGGCTTGTAGTAGTTGTCCATTACACTGTGTTCTGAAACTTTCTGTTTTGAAATCCATCTTAAATCCAGTTATTTGAAACAGCCCACAAAGTCATATCAGAATGAAATTTATTGCTGCACATCTCACAGGGCTCCATGAAAATGGAATCTCTGTCTTGTGAATTCTCATTTAATGAAAAATATCCAAAGCCTGGTTTGATTCCTTGATTTCTCCTGCCCCTTGTGCCAGGGAAGGAGTCCCTTAATTTCCATCCTATAACTCTTGCCGACTTTTGTAGTCACATCATGATTATCCCTAATTACCTGGCTTCATATTTGTCCATCTAATTGTATGTATAATCCCCATATTATCATTTTTTCAATTCCTGATCTCATGTAAATTATAAACCAGTGCTGAAATGAAGCAAAAAAAAACAGGTTTTTAAATATCCAGTAAAACTTTGTTTTCTGGCTCACTTACAGCCGGGAATTCTAGTAACTGGCATTTCTACTCTTCCCCCTTCAAGGGCAGTAGTGGTTCAAAAGTTCCCTTATGAGGGGAACTCCTTCCAACAAGTAGTAAATAATGTTTGAGACCTTCATGGGTAATAGGGGAGAAGTTAGTTGAGCTAAACTATGTGCAGAATGCTCTGAGTAAACTTCCCCTAAGAATGCTATCAGATGTCCTGGGTCAGTGAGTGGTTTTCTCTAACAAGAATTTCTCCTACCCATTGTTTTTCCTGGGACTAACTAGCTTCTTGAGGCCATCATTCCTACTGACTCTTACTTTCTGGCAAACTAAATAGCTCCTCTTTTCTGAAGATGACAGAAAACCAAAGCCTTATGGGTTTTTTTCAGTCAGTGAGCCTTCTAATGAGGAAAGTCATTCTGGCCATGGCATTTGATTTTTAATTTTTGAAATGAAGGAAGCTCCAATCTTACTCATCCTAATGAACTTTGCCCAGTATTCTTAGGAATTCTGTTTTGAGACAGTGATCCACTTGAATGATGTATTTAGGTTCGGCAACTTGTAGACTTGAGGATGTATTGTGTCTCATTAGGGATTGAATTTGTCTTGCAGCTGTTCTCAGGAAGGATGCCTTTAAATGTACAGCATATTTGAAAGTGCAGGTCAGCCCAACACTCTAAATCGCCACCAAACAAATTAACTTTGACTCCTGGGCCTTAAGGAAAGTAGACTCAGGGGAAAAAAGCACAAAGGGAAGTTAAAATTTTAAAGGAGATTGAAAGTAAAAGTCAGAACCCTAATACTATATGACGAGCTAACAAGGTACACAGGTTTGTAATCAGTGGGCTAGCTTTAAATCTCAATTTTGCTACTAATTTGCAGTGTGACTTAGGGTCAAACTTTCTGTGCTTCAGTTTTTTAACCTTGAAGATTAGCGATGACTACCCTATCTCACAGATGTGCTCTGAGGATAAATAAGAAAATGGGAAGTACTTATGGTCAAGCTGGAAAGAACACAGTCCTTTGAGTCAGAGGACCTGGGTTCTAATTCTGACACCATCACTTGTGTGCTGTGTGAGTTAAGTGCCTCAGTTACCTCATTTGTAAAATCTGTAATCTGTTCTTCCTCCCACTTAGAATGGGAGCTCCATGTGGGACCTGATTATCATTTATCTCATGCAAGTGCTTATAAGAGTGCCTGACACGTAGTAAGCATTTTAAAAAATACCATTAAAAAAAACCCAATATTAAAGCACCATGAAAAATTAAATGTGCTATGTAACTTCATGGTCCTATGCTTGCTTTAATGTCAGATTATTCAATACTATGATACTGGTAAAAAGAGGAAAACCTGGTTTTGGGAGATCTCTCTCTCTCTCTCTGTCTCTTTGTCTTTGTTAATTGGCCAAAATTGCTGATTTGTACTGTGTGCCATATTGATGATATAAAACATATCCTTATGGTGGGGAAGGGTGTGCAAGATAGGCTTTGTTATGAAAACTGTGGTATAAAACCTTGCTTCAGACAGTAATTTAAGATGAATTTGGCAAACACCTGTTCTATGAATGGAGTAAAACTCGGTCTTTTGGGCTTCTCCTTTATCGGGGGGTTGGGATAGAAGCACTCGTAACAAGTAGTAGTAATGGTTTTGCCATGATGGTTCCTTGATGGCCGGTCTTTAGTCATATGAATTTTCTGGTATTTGTATGCCAGGTTGGGATGGCTTGAGTGTTGTGGCTCTATGCTGTCTCTTTATTTTTAACCTGGGAGTGGCAACTGTAGCTACATTTGAAACTGTGCCTTCTGGTCTGGTTCCTCCTGCTGGCTCGGGGTTTCCTGGAGTGTCACGTCCCATGTAGTTCTTGACTTTATAGTGTGACTGAGACATGTATGTTGTTGGAACGTAGTACTTGTGCACTAGCTGCCAACTTTAATTTGGATGGTTGCTGTTTTTGTTTTGGCAGGTCGGTTCCTTTGAACATAATCTCACAACCGACCTTCTAAACCATTTAGTGTTTGTTCAGAAGGTGTTCATGAAGGAAGTCAATGAAGTAATCCAGAAGGTTTCGGGTAAGTTAAAATGCTTCAGGAGAAATGAAATTTTGCTCTGATCCACTATCTGCTGTCTTTAGAACACCTCGGAAAATTCACCTCAGTGATGCGATCTTCAAAGCTTCCACTTCTGATGGTGCCACAGATTTAGTCTCCTAGGAACCCATTTTTCTCATTTGTGAAACACAAAAGAAGAATGTTTAGGGAGCCCACAAAGCTGTGAGGAAAGATATCCTAGCTCAAAACTCATAATTCCACAACCTCGCATGATTGGTCAGAAAAAAATAGAATCAGGAGGGTTTTGATCCAATAACTTTTTTCTTTTTCATTATTGAAGTATAGCAAGGACTGATGAAATTTTTCAGGCTGGTGAAATGTTAGTAAAATGGGATTCGTTTTTTATTTCTCCATTTTTGCCAGGCAGTTTTAATGTGCTTGTGATCTTATGTCTATGTGGAAAATGTATCAAAATATTAGAATGTCTAGTCATTGGCTTCAAATTAAAATATTAGAAATTGGTTACCCCAGTCTAGAAGAGGGTGTAGCCTCCAAGGGTGAATTCCAGATGTGAAGCTTGTTTAGCACTTAGGTATATATGTATATTCAGTTTTCTATTTTGCCCAGTCTGAGAGTAAGGTTTTTATGTTGGTCTCTTCTGTAAAAGTGTAAACTCCTGATGGACAGGGAACGTGTCACTTTGTTTTGTACTTTCCAAGTGCCACATGAAGGGCATTGCATCAAATGGGCTCTCAATTGCTGCTATTTCTATGACTACTGTTACCTCTATTCACAGTAAGATTGATACTGAATAATTGTCAATCAATCAGTTAGTGGTATTTCTTGTGCACCATGAACAGAACACTTGTACCAAGCCCTTGAGAAAGTATAATGCAGTAGAGGTGGTAGACACACTCCCATGTGGGAAATTGGTTTGGGATCTCAGGAAGAAAGATATTCTGTGAGTCCAGGGAACTCGCTCGGACCAGATGAGCCCACACTGAGGAGGTGATGAAAATGATCGACCTCGTATCACTGGCATCTGAAAAGATCCGAGTTTCCCATCAGGGCTGAAATCACCCCAGATGGTGGCCTTTTGGCCTATTAGCTCATGGAAGTTCTTTGAAGCCTCCCCACTCCGCATCCTGGTCTCCCACACCTCCTTAAACTTCCTCCTCCTTTTTCCTTCCCAGGGTCAAAATGAAAAGTTGGCACTTTTGGTTTGGACCTCTCTCCCCCATCACTACTTCCCCTTCCTGATAATCCCGTATTCCTTCCCTCATGGCAGTGTCCTGTCACTCTTCCATTGTTGTTTGCTTTCCGTCCTGTCGGTATCACACTCTGTTGTCCACGTTGATATGGCCACCCTTTCGCAGTAGGTAAAATGCTGCAGGTCATGTGCAGGCTTTCTCAGGAAAGTTGTTCTTTGGAGTATTTTCTTTCATGGCCTATATGAGCGGTCCTTGGTGGAACGCAGAAGCCTACCTTCAAGGGAGACGGTTTTGTAGTCACTTAAAATAATTTAGCAGAAGTCTGACACACTGCTATCTCAGAAGACAACCTTCCTTGGTTCTTAGCCCTGAAACAGAGATACATTTGTCAAGTGGATTGCTAAAATACATAGTTGGCGTAACTGGGTCTTGTAATTAAATTCTCACTTTTTTTGTTTTTGAAATAAAGCGTTAGTGCTTCTGTTTTGAAATTACCCATGTTTAAAACTAGTCATAGTTGATACCAACCATTACTTTGCTAAAAATGTGTCATTAAAATCAGATGTTATTAATTTGGATCATTGGGTTAAGTATGCACTAACTGATCAAAGTTTTGCTTAAAGAAGAGGAAAGGATTCATAGAAACAGATTGCTGGAAGGGGTCTTGTAAGGTCATTTTGTTCAGTTCGGTTACCTGCGTTTAGTTGGTGAATGCCTAAATTTTCCAGTCCTAATGTCTGCTGCTTGCTAAGCCTATCAATTACCCATAACATTCCACAATACAGTAAGTGACAAAACATCACCCTTTCATTTGAAAGGGAAGTAGGGAAAATTTTCCCATCATATTTGGAATAGGAAATGTAGAACTATATTTACATAGACCATATAGAAATGATAAACGTATCTGATCAAACTATATATAAATCTGCAGGTCCAGACGAGAAGCACCCAAGTTTTTTAAGAGAATTAATGGAGGAACTCTCGGAACCTTTGAGACTATACTTCAGTAAATCATGGGAGTCAGGAGAGAGATCTGATAGCAGGAAAAGTATGGTGCCTAACCGAAAGAAGAGTAGGCAGGAGGAAACAAGGAACCAGACCAAATACCTGAGCATATATAGTTAGTACATATATGACTGTTGAAAAAGAAAGTTTATGATAACATAATTTATTCCAAGTAGTTTATTTTGAAGAGAGTCAATGGCTTCATATCACTAATCCTTGGTTAATATTAACACTAATGTTGATCATAAAAACAAATTTAGTGGATATGATATTTGGATTATGGCATCATAAAAAGTAATAGTTATAGAAATTGATTAGATTGTACAGTATGAATTTTTGAATAGATTAAAGTATATTTAAGTGATGTGATAATGATTATGTTATTTGTTAAATGCTTACTATGTGCCAGGCACTGTACTAAGCACTGGAGTAGACTGGCACTATTCAAATATGGCTCTAGATTACACTAGTGTTCTAATTACTGGCAAGATTTGGCAGGAAGGAGGTCATTGATGACCTTAGGGTTGTTTCCAAGGAGTGTATGGGACAGAAGC